>NC_046290.1:34066412-35316412 GCF_004115265.2 Rhinolophus ferrumequinum | reverse complement strand
AAGGAGAATTTAACTGTAATCTTAGTTCTAGGAATAGCTTTGTTTTTCCTGAACAAATGGTTTGTTTTTACCTGATGGACCCTGGGAATGGTGGCGTTCCTTTCCTCAGACTGGTAGCCAAGAACTTAAGGGTCAAATTTGCCTCCTACTCCCTAACAAGTTTATTAGATTCTATGCTACATATTTTGCAAACTAACCCACTCCTGGCTCCAGTTTATTGTCCTATTTGATTTTCTGATTGCTTTACTTTTCCTTACTAGTTAAAAGATTTTAAATTTAAATGATTTTATTTTTTAAAAAATACATGTTTACATTCAAATTTTAAAACACATAAATTAAGTCTTCTCTCACTCCTGCCCTAAAACCACCCGGTTCCCTTTCCCCACAGACAACTGCTATTACCGATGTATTCTGTGTCTTTCGAGATAATCTGTGTGAATATAGGCATATTCGAGGGGTGTGTAGTACATATTTGTAAGCAGTTATTTGATCAAGTTTGTAGGGTGTAAACAGAAAGTAACTTCATTCCTGCTCATTGATGACTCTTGAAATTTACTGTTTTCTTGCCTGCTCATGGGTAAATTCTCTAACAGATTTCTTAGTTTTTACAGACAGTGTCACTTCCATTTAAGAAGTCTGTACTAATATAGAATCAAAACATCAGTCTCTCTTCCCAATGAAAACATCTCCCTTTCTCCAACTGGGGCCTGACTGGGCTCAGATAAGCGTGGGGGCTCAGGCGCCTCCCCACCACCTGTCTGCTACTGCTCCCCAACACTCACTGGGTTATCTTGGGCCCTTCTGGGGTTGGTGGGTTGGGGTGGCTTGCACCTCCAGCTTTCTTTGCAGGAACACCTGAGGGTTGCTGCAGACTCTTTACCTACAGGTATAGATCTGGGTGTGCCTGGGAGTCTGGGAGTTTATGTTTCCCACTTTCCCTCACAGCCAATGACTGACTGACTGGAACAGGAGAATGAAAGCCTAGCTCCTTTACTGCAAAATGGGACGAACTCTGAGATGTAATTTATGCTCCAGAACTCCCTGGGGGCATCAGGCTGAGGTTGGGACTGTGCCAGAAATCTTGTTCTCCCCTGGCTTCTCTTCCTTCCCTGCCCTGTTTTCCCCACCCTCTTCCCAGATTCTCTGAGTGCACTTAATAAATCACTCACTGGCACAGGAACTCTCATTTCAGGGTCTGCTTCTCAGGAACCCAACCTAAGATGGCAGATGTCCAAATACTGACACCCTCATGGGACACTGTTGAAAGTTCCTCAGAGTTCCCTCACTAAGGCCTTCCAATCACAGTTCTCTTGTCATGGCCGAGGCCTGCTGGGAGTTACTTACAACTCTCCCCTCAGGACCTGGCTTCCAGGGTCCACCCCTTGGACTCTTTATTGGGGTCTTTAACTCTGGCTATAAAAAGCAAAACTCAGTGTACTTAAGTCATCATATATCTTACCTTCTCCTTCACCTTGCAAGTATTATTAATTCTATCATGTATACTCATACATGCTCAATATTTATAACATTTACCTTCTGTTGTGTAAATAAAAATTTATTCTGTTGTATAAATAAAATGCCCACATTTGTTCTAGTTGTTCTCTCTCACTTAATTGGGTGAAATACACAAAATAACCAGTAGTTCTTTTAATGAGTCATTTCTATTCCTTTGGTTGGATAATATTTGATTCTAGTAGCTTCCTCAAATGAAAAACAGTAGTTACTGAGCTCTTGCATTTTCAGAAATGTTTACCTATTGTTTTTACACTTCTGTTCATGGATAATAAAATTCTTGGGTCATACTTTCTTTCCTGAGGACTTTGGCTTAGCTTTACCGTTTTCTAGCACTGATTTTTTTTCACCCTTTGTAAGTGACTTGATATTTTTTTCAGGATACTAAAATGATTTTTTTTTTTTAATCTCTGAAGTTGATCAGTTTTTCTGTGATATTACCTGCCTCCCCCCCGCCCCGGGAACAAGATGTAGCTTTCAATTTGCAGATTTAAATCATTCTTTTTTTTTCTTACTGAAAACATACATAGCTTTTATGCCTGGAGAATCAATTTTATTGTTCATAATATTGCACAGAAAAGCTTGATTTGATCAAGTTTTTAGAGGATGGCAGAAGTCCTGCAAGGACTGCCTTGTCCTGGGGAGTTGTCACATGATATAGCTGGTTCTAGAAGAAGTCACTTTGAATTATATCTTGAAATATTTTACTGTTCCATTATTTGGATTCTCTTCTTCAGGGATGTCAATGTTGCTCATATTTTTTCACTTAGTCTCTTCCATATTTATCATTTTTTCTCTAAACTTTTTAAAAACCATTTGTTTACTTCCATTTTGTTTTACTCCCTTTTCTCACCACACCCTTCATGTCTTTTAGTCTATTTGCATCAGGGTCTAGTCTCCTTAGTGTTATTTTCACTGTGAACTTCATTTCTGTGATGCTATAATCTTTTCTTTCACTTCTTTTCTAAATTCTGCTAATTCTTATTTCATCTACTTCTGTCTTTTCATATGTTTCCCTACTCTCCGTTTTTGGTTTACAGTGGCAACACTAGGTATTTCCTCTTTGCTAAGGAGCAAAATCACTGTATCATCTCTGTTCTCTACCAGTTCCCAGAAACTCCCATAATAATTGAATGTTCTAAGGATGTTGGATTTAAATTCTAAGGATGCAACAAAGACCAGTAGGCTTAGGAATTGGACACATTTTTTTTAAAAAATCAAATCCTGATTCTGCTACTTAAAAGTTGAGTTATCTTGAGGAGTCTCTTTGAGCCTCAGTAGCCTCATTTGTAAAACAGATAGTGTTGTTTTGAAGTTTCAATGAAATACATAATGCAAAGGGTCTAGCTCAGGATCTAGTTTAATAAATGTTCCCTTTTTGCTTTGTTTTTCCTCATTAAACTGATGGATAGGTGTAAGCAATTTTACTATATCAAGAGGAGGCTTCGTCTTAACTGCTGTTTAATCTAACAATTACTCTAAAGCAGGGGTGTCCAAATTGCGGCCCGTGGGCCAACTGCGGCCCACAATCCATTGTTAATTGGCCTGCAGCAAATTCCAAAAATATGTTTAGTTTACTTAAATAAACCAGGTGAGGCAATATGTACTTCACCTCGAGTGAGTGGCCCAGCTGTTTGTGTATTTTATCACATATGGCCCTTGGTGAAAAACGTTGAAAAAAGTTTGGACAACCCTGCTGGAGAATCAATTTTATTGTTCATAATATTGCACAGAAAAGCTTGATTTGATCAAGTTTTTAGAGGATGGCAGAAGTCCTGCAAGGACTGCCTTGTCCTGGGGAGTTGTCACATGATATAGCTGGTTCTAGAAGAAGTCACTTTGAATTATATCTTGAAATATTTTACTGTTCCATTATTTGGATTCTCTTCTATAACATGAGAAAATATTTATTGAAGGAACACTATATTCTAAGAGTTTTGCTAAGTTTATTACATATATTACTTATTTATTCAGCATCTCTATGAGGTAGGTATGTCATATCATATGCCCATTTTACAGTTGAGGAAATTGAGTCTTGAGTATTGGTTAAGGTCATAAGTGGCAGATCCACAACTTGATCCAAACTCTTAACTTCAGTGGCCATGTCTTAATCACTACAAAACACTGTTTATGCAATGTGATCCTTTCCTGTACTAAGAGTTATCACAGAAGGAAAAAAGTGTGAAGTGTCATACCTAGCTTTGCAAAGCTCATGGCACGCCTGTATATATGTCTTGCATGAATAATTTCATAAAAACACAATTATGTTCCCATACCTAGTACTTAAAATAAGGACTCACATTCTCAGTTAGATAGAATGAGATCTGAGATAACACTTAGAGGATGCTTTCTTCCCTAGGAATTAGAGCCTTGATCTAGAATTTCTCATCCTGGTCCCTCTATTTTCAGGTGACCTAGTAAAAGTAACTGAATTCTGAAGCCCTTAGATTATTGGGTTTTCTCAGAATGTGTGCTAAAAATGTACCTGGGATTTGTTCTGTTTCGGATTGGATAACTTGAATACCTTTGCTGGCTCTGGGCAATAAGGATGGTTTCTGGGTGTCTGGTATCTGGCCCCTGGGGTGATTGAGGGCAGGGAGAATATGGGCTTGGTGTGTGAGAGTTTGACAAAAGAGAAGATTGGGAGTGTGGACTCTGGATTTGTTGGTTTGTATATCAAAAACATACTCCCAGGGGAGTGGTTTGCTATCTCAAGGAAATAGCTAGTCCTGGGAGGGTCAGTCTAATCTAACCCAAATGCCACAGCATGAAGAATATAGAAAATAAGAAAAGTCAACACAATGGATGTCCATGGGTGTGTGTGTGTGTGTGTGTGTGTGTGTGTGCTGTAAAGAAATGATTGGTGTTTAATTCCCTTTTTGGGAGGAGAAAGAGGAGGAAGTTCAGTGGAGGGAATAATTGAGTAGGTAATGAGGACACTATCAAACAGACTAGACCATGCTATGCTGTTTATCAAAATATTTTTTCATTTGGAAAATGGGAGTGAGTATTACCTGAGTTGTTAAGGAAATTCCTATAAGTACCCAGAGACTTAATGTGCTCAAAAGGAACACCAGAAAACAACACAATATTTGAATTCATCGTTTAGCATAAGCAGATTTTAAATTGCTCTAGAAATGAGTTTTATATACTTTGACAGTTTTTTGGTACACATAACATACACAAAGCCACAGTGAAAAAGTACAGAATCTTAAGAACCGTATCATTTGGGTTTCTTCAGACTAAACAAAAAGTACCAAGTATGGCCAGATAAAAATATTTTTCTGACCCTCCCTGTCCTTCACGCCACCTTCCTACTAGAGGGCCAAATTTGCAATAAGTGCAAGAGTGCTGGATCAAGAGCTTGAACTGTTTCTATTCATGGTATGTCTTTTGGATTTGGGCAGAGCGTAAGAATTCAACTGTATCATGGAACAACGTTGTTGGAATTCGCACAGTGAGTGTTTCCTCTAGATTACAATACATTCTTTCCATAAAAAACATTTTTCTAGGCAAGTAGTTCCATAACTTATTAGCTTCAAGGACGTTCAAAGTCAAATTGAGAGAAACTTTGGTTGGGAGAAAATAAACAGGAGCTTTTAGAAGATACAGACTACAGCCATTTGGGGGACTGTTACTCGCCAACATTGTTGGGAACCTGCTGTCAGTGCAGCGTGAATGTCCAGTGTACCAGTGCCATTCTGTCCTCTCTTTGCCACCTCACATTCTTATCTCCCTCAAGCCAATGCACCAGTGTGAAAGGATAATCATAAACACATATTTATCTGGCTGCTACCAAGTCTTTTATGTCTTCTTTTCAATATTGGGCCAACTGAGTTCCCAAGAACTATTTTACTGCTTTCTCTTTAAGTAGCCCAAAGAACCAAGGACTATATTTTTCCTTCAGAAACCTTGACTTCACTGAAGTTACCATTGTTAACTTGTGTTGATCTAGAAGTACAGTTTACTCTCAGAGTGTGATCTGGGCTCCTTGTCTCTCCTCTGGGGCTGGTTTCCTGGAGCTGACCTTGAGTTCCCCTAGCAGGCGATTCTGCTGTACATGTATTAAAATGCTCTATATCCAGGCTTCTTGTCACCAAATTTCTAAGTTTGGATGGGGAATCCTTGTGGAAATATTACCTCTTTGGGTGGTTTTCTCCTGCCTGCCTTCCTCGTTCTCACTCCATCTCTTCCATTTTCTCTTTTGCTACCTCTACTCTCTCCTCCTTCTTTTTCTACTGTCTTTCACCTCCACATATCAATTAAGCACCTGCTAGGTGCGAAGGAAGACCCTAAAATAAGTAAGACACAGTTTCTGCCATCGATATGCTCAATATAAAGGACACCTTTATAACGAATAATGAAAATTGTCAAAATATGGGTACCATATGATAATGCAGCATGCATTCAAAACATGGGCCCCATCATGCATGCCCCTGTTCTTGTCCTCTCGTCCTGTCAGTGACTGTGTCCTGTCAGGCTTTAAGATTCCTCAGATCTCCATCTAGGTCTTTTTCTCTTCTTTTTCTACATTGCTCTCCCTTAGAAACGTGTTGCAGTCCTATTACTTCAGTCTTGACTATATGCTAGTATCTTCCATGTCTGCTCTCCTTCCCGGACTTGCCCCTACTCTGCTCTAGGTTCATAGAGTCACCTAGCTCAGTGATTGAGGAACAGCAGCATGGCCAAAGGAATACAGGAAGTTGGTAAAGAGGAAATGCCCTTTCAGTTGGTTTTATATGGACTTCTCGTAATATAGCTGGAGGAATTCAGATGCCATGTTCTTTGTCGGCTCACAAGTCCAATGGTTAGTGAGTAAACTTAGGTGTAGACTTCAGGACTCTGGAAGATATTTGTCAAGAATTGTTTTTTCCTTACCTCAGACCTCACAGGTAAACTTCAGGGCCCTTGGGAAGAGTGGAACCCTTTTCTTTCTGGAGCACAGGTGCTGGCAGGATCATTTGGATTTGACCATGATAATAGCTATTGGATGAAATGCTGCAGTGGCTCCCATTCTATAGGCCAGAGGGGAAAGATAATAGCACTCAGGACAACAGGCCTAGAAAGACAAACAGCCCTTGGCTTGCTCCATTCTGTGGGACATAGCTTTTGTGCTGGGAGAGGCTAAGAATCCCCAGTGCCAATGGCACTTATATGTTTGACATTGATTACTTGAGGTCTGACTTAGAAATTAATCATTTCAAGGGTGAGTTTGTATATTACCTTAAAAAGGGTTAGGATGAAGCTGAGATGGCCCAGCTGGTTGAGAAATAACATTCAGAGAAATTCGTATTAATCTTGTGGAAACTGAATCCTAAGGGTGGGGTAATTAAGTTACAGAATTCGCTATACTGCCGTGGGATAATCCTTTCTTCTTTATACTCTTATGTGTTTTCTGAACTCTTCAATTAATTCATTAACAACAAACATTTACAAATTATCTTTTAAAAAGTAAAAAGGGCTCATTCAAAGAGTGATGACATGATACATGGTATAAAATGTATCTGTATTCAACTGAAAGAAGAATGTTATCAGTATAGTGAGATAGGGTGGATTTCTGTTTTTAAAGTTTCATAAAATGTCTTATTATAAAAAATGACTATTGTCTCCAAAGCATTGCTTGGGAGGCATGTTACATATTTCTGTAATGCTGCCATTACTTACCACACTTATAAAAAAAAAATCACACCTTTGAAATGCAGATATTTTTTAATTGCTTCAGTTATAGCATATCATCCTTTTAGGGATTGTTTTGATTTTGATTGTGAGCTAGGCCGACATATTTCTTAATTAAAGAAAGTTGTAATTATAAAACAATGAGTTTAATTGTACCTATCACTGTTATGTGCCTCTTACATGCTAGCTCTAGGGACAATTTCAAAGAGGAATTTTTGTTGGAATAAGTATCTTCTTAGGTATTATTTTATTTTTTTTTAAGCTTTTTATTGGGGAAGGGGAACAGGACTTTATTGGGGAAGAGTGTGTACTTCCAGGATTTTTTTCCAAGTCAAGTTGTTGTCCTTTCAATCTTAGTTGTGGAAGGTACCATTCAGCTTCAAGTTGTTGTCCTTCCAGTTTTAGTTGTGGAGGGCGCAGCTCAGCTCCAGGTCCGGTTGCCATTGCTAGTTGCAGGGGGCACAGCCCACCATCCCTTGCGGGAGTTGAACCAGCAACCTTGTGGTTGAGAGCCCACTGGCCCATGTGGGATCCGAACGGGCAGCCTTCAGAGTTAGGAGCACGGAGCTCTAACTGCCTGAGCCACTGGGCCAGCCCCTTAGGTATTATTTTAAAGGAATCAATATTTATTTAAAATTGATGTGTTTAATTTAATCTTTTTCTTTACAAACTCTAGGGTATTCTGCTTTACGTACACTCATTCAAGGGTTTGTACTGTAAGCTGATCAGAACGTGTGTGTGTGTGTGTTTGCTCCTAAAAGTCTTAAATAACAAAGTGTATAATTATAAAGATGCCACAAATACATAATATTTTTAATGTTGTTGGTATTTCTTGGTGTAAGTTTATAAATGTTTAGGTAAGAGAAGGTATCAGCATCCTTAGAAGTTGAGGATAATGAGACAGTGAATAAGAAACAACAGAATGGGATTCACCCAAGTTTTATATATAAAATTGCTTCTCTGCATTGAAACCTGGAATTCTGGCAAAAAGAACCTTGTTTGTTGTCTCATTCAGAGACAGTGAGTATAATCCTTGGTGAGTACAATGACATGCTGATCGTGCCTTTAGCACTAGAGCCTGGATCTAGTTCTGTTTCATAGACTAGGAAATTTGAAAAATATTTGGAATTTCCCTGAGGACTATGGTCACAGACACCCTCAGTGGGCACAGACTCTGAGAACACACCAAACTCTTTTCCCATCCCATGTAACCCTGTGCTTGGAAAACCTGTCTTACTTACATCCCTCCTTTTACCTACAACACTGGCTTTGACCCCACCCTCCACTAGACAACCACCCTAGATGCCATCAGTTCCTTGGTATTCTGGAGGAAAGAAATGATTGCTGTTATTTCAACTGCTTTGAAGATATTTTGTTTCTCAAGATGAGCCCCCTCCCCCAACCCCAACCACACATTCGGTCAAGCAAGCTCATGAATAGAAGGACAAGGGATTAAATGGAGGAGAGGAGCTCCCATCCTCCTACTCACTTTCCTGTATGTGATGTGCCTGCCCTTGAATTTCTAGTTAAACCAGAAGTTTGCACTCATGGCTGGGAATTGGCACTCCTCCTGTGTTCCACGCAGAAGCCCAGGCTCCATCCCTGAACCAATCATGGGGCAAGTACGCTCTAGGGATAAAGTGGTTGTTCCCCATCTGTGACTCCACAAATCTAGTTCTATTCTTTGGAGAATAAAGTGAATGTTCCATAAATAGCAATTCAATAAGTGAATTATTTAGTCATTCTCAACAGGGAAAGATGGGAGGATACGCTTCTCCAAACAGGACATGATAGAATGTTAAAGTTTTTCTGGAGGTTCCATGGAAGTGGAATGGGAGATTCTAATTAGAAAAAAACATTTTCAGTATTATTTTAATTTTTTAGTGTTTATTGAGGTATAATTTCTGTATTATAAAATACAAGTATCTTAAGTATACAGCTCAAAGACTTTACATATTTATAAATCCATGTGACCATCACCTACATCAAGATCTAAAATATTTCCATCACCCCAGAGAGTTACCTCATGCCCCTGTCCACTCAATAGCACCCAATTTCCCCAGCTGAGGGGAACACATTCTTACTTCTATATCCACGGACTAGTTTTGCCTATTCTTGAATGTCATATAGAAATTCTAAAGGTGTACTCTTTGGTGGCTGACTTCTATAATTCAGCATAATATCTTTGAAAATTTATCCATATTGTTGTAGGCCAATGAATTCATTTCTTTTTGTTGCCCTGTGGTATTCTACATATGGAAGGTGGTTGCATTGTATGTACTGTAATTTCTTTATCCATTCTCCTTTTGATAGACATTTGTGCTATTTCTAGATCTTTTTTTTTTTTTACTATTATGAATAAAACTTCCATGAGCATTCTTATACAAGTGTTTTGTGGGCATATGTATTCATTTCTCATGGTATAAATCTAATAGTAGAATTACTATGTCGTGGGGTAGATGATGTTTATCTTGATTAAAAATCACCAAACATTTTCTAAGGTAGTTGTAACATTTTTATTCCCATCAGAAATGCATAAGATTTCCAGTTACTCTACATCCTTGACAACACTTGATATTGTCAGTCTTTCCCCCTCAGCCATTCTGATGCATATATTGTAGTATATCATTGTGATTTTACTTTGTATTTCACTGACGTCAATGAATTTAAGTTTTTTTCATATGCTTATTGGCCAGTTAGACACTATTTTTTGTGAAGTTCATATTCATGTTTTTTGCCCAGTTTTAAGTTGGGTTGTTTTTCTCTTTATTATTGATTTTTTTTATATCATCCAGATATGAGTCCTTTGTTAGAATTCATATTGTACATATTTTCTTTGACTATGGCTTATATTTTCACTTAGCAATGTCTTTTAAAAATAGAAGTCATTAATTTGTACTCATATGAAATACTATTTATCAATTTTTCTTTTATAATTAATGCTTTTATTGTCTAAGAACTTCTTGCCTATTTCAAGTTAGTAAAAATATTTTCATGTTTTATTTTACAAGCTTTATCATTTATCATTTTTAGCTACCATGTTAAAATCCATCTCACGTTAATTTTTTGGTATGGTGTGCAATAGAGGTCAAGGTTCATAGCTTTTCATTCGATACACAGTTTTTCCCTCAACCATTTATAAGAACTTTCCTTTCCTCATTGACCTTCATTGGTGCCTTTGTTGGAAATCAAGCATCTGTATACTTGTATATGTGGTTCTATTTCTGGTCTCTCTATTCTCTTCCATAGATATTTTAGTCTATGTTAGGGACAACACCACACCATCTGAATTACTGTGGGTTAATTTACAGTAAATACTGGAATCTGGTGGTTTAAGTTCTCCAACTTTCTGTTTCTTCTGCAAAGATTATCTTGGCTATTCTAGTGTTTGTATTACTTATATATTAAATTCATCTTGTCAGTTTCTCCTTCAAAAGAGCGTGTTGGGATTCTGATTGGCATTGCATTGAATCTAATAAATTAATTGAGAGACAAATTAACTTTTCCGAATCCATGAATGTGATGTATATGTACAATCTCTGTTTATTTAGATTATAAAAGAAAGAATAATATTTAATATTAAAATATAAATTGTGTGATGAGAAAGAACATCACACAATTTTTAAAGCTGGTTGCCTTACTCAGAGGATGGAATTCCTTTTAGGGAGAAAATTGCTTTTTTTAATTTTTTTTTTTTTTTTTTTTTTTTTTTTTTTTGGTAGTATAGGGCATGATCTAGAAAGAGAATTGAAAGATGCAGGGAGAACTAAATTGTTCTCTGAAATCAAATAGCAGAAAGTTTCTCTGGTGCTTTGAGGAGTGAAAATAATGGGAGTACTCACAACCTGGGGTGAATTGTAAAGTTAAAACAACAGCCCAGAAGAGTTAGGAATCAGGAGACAAAAAAAAAGAAGGCTGTGACTTAGATGGATTCTGAAGGTAGGGCAACTTTCCTTTGCTCTAAGAAGAAGGTGACCATGAGAGCTAAGGTGGTATCTAATGCCTTTAAAAGTTAGTTAAGGAATATCTTAGCTAACAGAGAGTTGGGTTATATTTGGAAAACAAACAGACAAAACCCTATTGTTTTTGTAATGTAAATACCAGAGAAGACCTCTGTAGCACCCACTCTTTCCCTTATGGTGGAAGGTCTCTGTGAATTACCCCATCACCATGTTAACATAGATAATAATTCAGACAAAATGATTCATTGACTCTGACTGGACACTTTGCAATTTGTCTGGGTTTACAAAAGTCTACAAAAGCCATGTAATATAGTTCTCAAAAGTTAGTATTTTCTTGGAAAAGCTTGGATAATGATGTGGTAGGCTATTTCTAAAAAGACTCTCCCTTCCCCCATGGTCCCTACTTCCTTGTAAGCACTCCCTTGTGTAAATCACTTCCCCTGTGTTTTGGCTGGGCCTAGTGACTTAGCTCTAAGAAAAAGAATAAGGCAACCATGAAAGGCTATCATGTCCACGATTGGATTATCAGAGATGGTAATTTCCTTCTCGATTGCATGCTCCCTCATGCTGGCATTCCCTCTGACCCTCTCACTTGCTCACTCCGATGCAGCAAGCTGCCCTACTAAGAGGTCCACATGGTAAAGAACTAAAGGCCACCTCACTGAGACACAGGCCCTCAGTACAACAGGCCATGAGGAACTGAATTTTGCCAATCAATAACTTGCTTGGAAGTGGATCCTTCTCCCACTTACCCAGGAGGTGACTGCAGTCCCAGCTGACACCTTGATTGTAGCCTTGAGAGCGATGCAGAGGACCCAGCTAAGCCACCCCCAGATTTCTGACCTACAGAGATGAACAATTATACAACAGATAATTAAGACAAATGATAATATTAATGACTAACCTTCCTGAGTGTTAACTATGCATCAGGCACTGTGCTAAGTGTTTTGCATGTGATTTCTCTTTTTTCTACACAACAATCCTATGAAGAAGATATTAATATGCTCATTTTATAGATGGGGGAAAACTGAGCTTTAGAGTAATTTGCCAAAGTTACAGAGCTAGTAAGTAAAATCAGAATTTAAATATGTACAGTCTTGGTCTAGAACCCAGGTGCTTCAACCATGTACTCTATTTGCTCTGTGATGTCAACTAATCACTCTTGTCCTGAAAACTTTTTTTTCTTGAACTGACTGATTTTTTAAATGGAATTACATTTGCTGGTTTTGAAAGAAGTAACCCCAGGCCTGGGCCCTTAGTCACCTCAGAGATGGTCAGGAAAAAGCAGAGAAGGGACCACTAGCCTCACCTGAAAAGCATATTCCCTGCAGTTGGGTTCTTTGATTTGGAGCTGAGATTTGTCCTCGCAGTAGAAAAGTATGGAAGGAAGCAAAAATTTCTAGGGAAGGATGGTGGTGGGGAAGGATTGTTCATTATTTTAGCTTTTATGCCAGCACATCAGACTATGAGGATGAAAATAAATCAAGCTCTCCCAGAGAAAAACAGTGTGTTGCAATAGACTCTGCTATGTCTCAACTGGGACCTACCAAAACAAGAGGAAGTCATACTTAAAATGTTGTGATGAAAAATAGTTATTGGGAGAATAGCTATAGTGTTTTTAAAAAAAGATTTTGGAAATAGCTTTGATCTCTTTTAATATAAAAGTAGTTATTACATGGTTTGTATAATAAAAACATGATAGAACAATTTAGAAAATTATAGAGAGTGGGTATCACCCTTAATCCCACCCAGCGGCAATAACCAGATTGATAGCTTTTACTGTTTTGTAATGTGTTTCATCTCTTAATTATGGATAGTTTTTCATGTGAATAACTAGGTCATTGTTGTTTTTAGTGTTCCACTGTAGGTATGATCCATCATTTATTTAAAATAATCCCCTGGTATTTAACTTGCTTGTAGTTTTCTGTAATAAACAACTCCATGAAAGATAATGTATAGACATCTTGTGCATTTGTCTCATGATTTCTTTAGCATAAATTTCTAGATGTGAAATAATGGGGTTAAAGGGTTTGCATATTTTAGTTTTATAGGTGTTGCCAAATTGCCCTCTAGAAAGGTTATATCAAAATTAATTCCCACCAACAATTAATAACAGTGCCCACTTCCTAGAGCCTTGCCAACAATGAATATTAGCATTCTTTTAAACCTTTGCCCATCTGATAAGTGAAAAAATAGCATCGTGTTGTTTTAGCTTGTGCTCCTTTAATTACTAGGGGAATTAGCCATTTTTTCTTATTGGTCATTTGTATTTCTTCTCTTTTGAATTACCTTTATATGCTCTTTGACCATTTACTCCATTATATTGTTAATAATTGTTTTACTATAAATGTTATAAATGCAGGAATTTAACATTTTACCCTAGTTTGTAATCTGTCTTTCAACTGTGATTTAATTTATTTGTTTGGTTTCTAGCTCTGTTGACATTTAGAATTTTTATGTCATCAACTCTATCCATCTTTGTATTTATAGTTTCTGACCTTGTTATGCCTAGAAAGGCCTTTCCTTCTGGCCAGGTGATTTTACAAAGTCTGGATGGCTATCAGGAACCAATGTTTTAAGATAGATTTAGGAAGTGAAATGTGAAAAGCAATAAATTATAAAAATACTCTTCAGTCGAATAGGCTTCATGTTTTCCCCAGAGACTTCTTCCTTTTCCATAACTCTGATTAATGACATTAAAGAAAACACCTCATGATTTCTCATCTATGTTGATTAGAACACACACATACTTGATGTCATAAAAATGGTGGCATGAGGTGAGCCTCTTGAAATCTCCCGTGGAATGTACAACAAATTGAATAACTCCACAAAGGACTCCCTGCACAGCAGACAGGCAAGAATAAGAGGCACACTACTGAAATCATCTAAAGGTGGGCAAATTGTGTGTGTGGAGGGGGGAGGGAGGGAAGGGAGAAGTGTGGAGACAGGGTCGCGTGGGAGGAGGACACAGACCTAGCTCAGTGTTCCGAGCTCACTGCATTCCAGAACTTACACAGCTGCAGGAGAGAGAAGAACTCGGACTTTTCGGGTTCCACTTATGGTGCACAGGGCTGAGGGGACAGCATATAACACAGCTAAACACAATGCTCACAGCAGAGACCTCGGAGTAAATACTGAAGGAAGAAGGCTGAAAACGGTAGTTTAAGCTCTCACTGCCCCAGGGAATGGAAGCCATAGGCACTGAAACTAGCCGCCCCCTCCCGACCCTCGCAGAACTCGCCCTGCCCCCACATGCCCGGTGCTAGAAGCGGAACAGTAGCAGTGTCAGATCAAAAGAACAGAATATTTGCAGTGCTGAGAACTGTGGTCTACAGACATGGACTTGCAGCCCAACTAGTTTGGGCAAAGGGGAGAGAGCCGTGGAAGCAGGACTGGCTGTAGTGGTGGTCGCCGCCATTGCTCTGGGCCTCCTCTCACAACCCACCTGGCCCCTGTCTTCACCTATCTGGGAGGATCCTGGCAGGAGTAAACAGAGCTGTTGAAACACATGGGCTCTGAATCTGGTGCAAGAAGAGCTTTGGAACTTCAGAAGCTCTCCATATCCCCCCCACGGAGGCGGCGCCCTATGACCTAGGTAAACTGTTCACAGAGGAGAAGCCTGCCTTCCAGGGAATCCCCGCATTGTGTGAGAAGCCGGAATAGTGCAGAGAAAATATAACACTACAGTGTGAGCGAGAGAATAACAGGCTGCCGTCAGAGAGAAAATAAAATATTCTACCAACACCTACTGGAAAACAAAAGAAAGACCTCTTTCTGTCAACCTGTTGCAGAACCCACTCCTGTAGATGTCTAGGAACCGAAATGATAAATCATTAATTACCATGAATAACCAAGATAAAAAGACAGCTCAGGAAGAAAATGAAAGTCTTCAGAAAATGAACTTAAAGACATGGAAATATGGGACTTAAATGACAGAGAATTCAAGATTGCAGTTCTTAAAGAACTCAATGAGATGCAAGAAAATCCAGAAACACAATCAAAGAACAAAATGAACACTTTACCAAAGAGATTGAAATTTAAAAAACACACCAAATAGAATTTCTGGAGATTAAGAATTTAGTAAAAGAAATGAAGAATTAAATAGCCAGCTTAGGTAGTAGAGTTGACCAGATGGAGGAAAGAATCAGTGACATCGAAAATAAAAATCTGGAACTGACACAGATGGAAGAAAAAAGAGACTCGAGACTTAAAAGAAATGAAAGAACTCTACAAGAACTTTCTGACTCCATCAGAAAGAGCAATATAAGAATAATGGGCATACCAGAAGGAGAAGAAAGAGAGAAGGGAACAGAGAATATATTCAAACAAATTGTTGATGAGAACTTCCCAAACTTGTGGACAGAACTGGATCCTCGAATCCAAGAAGCAAATAGAACACCTAATTACCTCAATCCCAAGAGGCCTTCTCCAAAGCACATAGCACTGAATCTGTCTAAAATCAACGACAAAGAAAGAATCCTCAAGGCAGCCATGGAAAAGAAGATGGTAACCTACAAAGGAAAGCCCATTAGATTATCATCAGATTTTTCAGCAGAAACTCTACAAGCCAGGAGGGAGTGGAACCAAATATTCAAACTATTGAAAGAGAGAAATTATGAGACAAGAATAATATATCCAGCAAAGATATCCTTTAGATATAAAGGAGGAATAAAGACCTTTCCAGACATACAGAAGCTGAGGGAATTTTCTAATACACGACCTGAACTACAAGAAATATTACAGGAGGCTATTCGACCACCATCAACAGGGACAACTTGTGGCAACCAAAACATAAAAAGGCCTGAACCGGAATATGGGAATAGAGAAAGCAAGTGTGCTGAAGAAAGTGGAATACTCTAAATATGAAACTTTCTTTTATCTAAACTTAATGGTCACCACTCAAAAAAAAAAAAAAATCCAGAACTTTATTAAATCCAGAACTTTAAAAATCCAGAACTTTATTATATATATTTATTATATCACGTAATAAAAGACAAAACAGAGGGGAAAATCATAGAATACCACCACACAGAAATAATAGACAACAACAAAAAGGCAAAGAAACAATGGAGACACAGTTTTACCAGAAAACTAAGGATAGAATGATAGGAAATCCTCACATATCAATAATTACCGTAAATGTAAATGGACTGAACTCACCAATAAAAAGTCACAGAGTAGCAGATTGAATCAAAAAACTAAACCCAACCATATGCTGTCTCCAAGACACACATCTCAGCTACCAGGACAAACATAAACTCAAAATGAAAGGGTGGGAATTGACACTCCAAGTAAATGGTATCCAGAGAAAATCAGGTGTATCCATACTGATATCAGATGAAACAGACTTCAGGATAAAAAAAGTAACAAGACAGAAAGATGGACATTTCATAATGATAAAGGGGACTATACAACAAGAAGACATAACAGTCATCAATATTTATTCCCCCAATCAGGGAGCATCGAAATATACCAAGCAACTACTAACAGAACTAAAGGGAGAAATTGACCAAAACGCAATTATAGTAGGGGACCTAAATACATCATTGACAGCTATGGATAGATCATCCAAACAGAAAATAAATAAAGAAATAGCAGCCCTAAATGACACATTAGGTGAAATGGACATAATTGACATTTATAGAGCACTTCATCCTAGAACATCAGATTGTATATTTTTTCTAGTGTACATAGAACATTCACAAGGACAGACCATATGTTGGGACATAAAACTAGCCTCAGCAAATTTAAGAAGATTGAAATCATACCAAACATATTCTCTGATCACAAGGCTTTGAAATTGGATATCAACTGCAAAAACAAAGCAGGAAAAACCACAAATATGTGGAGATTAAACAACGTCCTTTTAAAGAATGACCAGGTCAAAGAAGAAGTAAGAGGAGAGATCAAAAGATACATAGAAACAAATGAGAATGAAAATACATCCTACCAAAATTTTTGGGATGCAGCAAAAGCAGTTTGCAGAGGGAAATTTATATCATTACAGACCTATTTCAAGAAACAAGAAAAATCCCAAATAAATAACCTCACGTTACACCTTAAAGAACTAGAAAAACAAGAACAAATGAAACCCAAGGTCAGCAGAAGAAAGGAAATAATAAAAATCAGAGCAGAACTAGAAATAGAGAAGAAAAAGACAACGGAGAAAATTAATGTGATAAAGAGCTGGTTCTTTGGAAAGATTAATAAAATTGACAAACCCTTGGCTAGATTCACTAAGATAAAAAGAGAAAAGACACTAATAAACAAAATCAGAAATGAAAGAGGGGAAGTTATCACTGTTGCCACAGAAATACAAAGGATCATCCAAGAATACTATGAAGGGCTGCATGCCACCAAATTCAATAACCTAGAAGAAATGGGCAAATTCTTAGAAACATATAGCCTTCCTAGGCTGAATCACAAAGAATTGGAAAATCAAAATAGACCGATCACCAGTAAGGAAATTGAATCAGTCATCCGAAACTTTCCCGAAAGCAAAAGTCTGGGACCAGATGGCTTCACTAGTGAAATTTACCAAACCTTTAAAGAGGATCTAATACCGGTCCTACTTAAACTCTTCCAAAAAATTGAAGAAGAGACAATACTCCCTAACTCATTTTATGAGGCCAGCATTATCCTGATACCAAAATCTGATAAGGTTAACACACAAAAAGAAAACTATAGACCAATATCTCTGATGAATATAGATGCAAAAATCATAAATAAAATTCTAGCAAATTGAATGCAACAATACATTAAAAAGATTATTCATCATGACCAAGTGGAGTTCATCCCAGGGGCACAAGGACGATTCAACATATGCAAATCCATCAATGTGATACATCACATAAACAAAATAAAGGACAAAAATCATATGATTATATCAATTGATGCAGAAAAAGCGTGTGACAAGCTACAACATCCATTTATGATTAAAACACTTAATAAAATAAGTATAGAAGGAAAATACCTTAACATAATAAAAGCCATATATGACGAACCCTCAGCTAATCTCATAATTAATGGTGAAAAACTGAAGCCCTTTGCTCTATGTTCAGGAACATGACAGGGCTGTCCCCTATCACCTGTGCTTTCCAACATAGTGTTGGAAGTCCTCACCAGAGCAATCAGACAAGAGAAAGAAATAAAAGGCATCCGAATTGGGAATGAAGAAATTAAATTGTCACTCTTTGAAGATGACATGATGCTATATATAGAAAACCCTAAAGACTCTACCAAAAAGCTATTAGAAACAATAAATGAATACAGTAAAGTTGCCGGCTACAAAATCAACATACAAAAGTCCATTGCCTATATACTAACAATGAAATCTCAGAAAAAGAAATTAAAAAAACTAATTTCTTTTGCAATTGCAAAAAAAAAAGAATAAAATACCGAGGAATAAACTTAACTAAGGATATGAAAGACCTATATGCTGAAAACTATAAGGCATTTTTAAAAGAAATTGAAGAAGACACAAAGAAATGGAAAGACACTCCTTGCTCATGGATTGGAAGAATCAACATAGTTAAAATGGCCATATTACCCAAAGCAATATACAGATTTAATGCAATCCCCATCAAAATCCCAATGGCATTTTTTCAAGAAATAGAACAAAAAATCATCAGATTTGTATGGAACACAAAAGACCCCGAATAGCAAAAGCAATCCTAAGAAAAAAGAACAATACTGGAGGTATCACACTCCCTGACTTTAGCTTGTACTACAGGGCTACAATAATCAAAACAGCATGGTATTGGCAGAAAAACAGACACACAGACCAATGGAATAGAATTGAGAACTCAGAAATAAACCCACATAAATACGGACAGATAATTTTTGACAAAGAAGCAAAAAACATATAATGGAGAAAAGACAGCCTCTTCAATAAATGGTTCTGGGAGAATTGGAAAGCCACGTGCAAAAGAATGAAACTATACTGCTGTCACCATGTCCAAAATTAATTCAAATGGCAAATAGACATACGAAAAAATGCTCAACATCACTAATCATCAGAGAAATGCAAATAAAAACCACAATGAGATATCACCTCACCCCAGTCAGAATGGCTATCATCATCAAGACAAATAGTAACAAGTGTTGGAGAGGCTGTGGAGAAAAAGGAACCTTCATACACTGCTGGTAGGAATGCAGACTGGTGCAGCCGTTATGGAAGGCAGTGTGGAGGTTCCTCAAAAAACTAAGAATAGAATTACCATATGACCCAGCAATCCCTCTCCTTGGTATCTACCCCCAAAATCTGAAAACATTTATCCAAAAAGACATGTGTGCTCCAATGTTCATTGCAGTTTTATTTACTGTGGCCAAGACATGGAAACAACCAAAATGTCCTTCCATAGATGAATGGATAAAGAAGTTGTGGTATATATACACAATGGAATACTATTTGGCGGTAACAAAAGATGAAATAGGACCATTTGTGACAACATAGATGGATCTTGAGATGATAATGCTAAGTGAAATAAGTCAGACAAGAAAAGCAGAGAACCATATGATTTCACTGATATGTGGTTTATAAACCAAAAACAACAAAAGAACAAGACAAATAAATGAGAAACAAAAATTCATAGACATAGACAATAGTTTAGGGTTTACCAGAGGGTAAGGGGAGCGGGGGGTGGTAGATGAGGGTAAATGGGATCAAATACATGGTGATGGAAAGAGAACTGACTCTGGGTGGTGAACACATAATGTGAGATATAGATAATGTATTACAGAATGTACACCTGAAATATATGTAACTTTGTTAACAGTTGTCACCCTGGTAAACTTTAATTTGAAAAAGGAAAACACATACCTGCGTAAAGTTCAATGTTTCTCCTTGGCTGCATTCTTCAGTAATAACAATAAACAAGTTGTAATTATATTAGTCTACCCCATTATAATTCTAATAACAGAAATGAATTGCAAAGTGATTTATATTCGTATCATGTTTAACACTACACAAAGTTATTTCACGTCCGTCATTTTATGTAATCTTCACAGAAACACTGCAAGTTAACTATTATTATCTTCCTTTTATAGGTGAGGATACTGAGGTTCCACATTGTTAAATGACTTGCCTAATATCTCTCTCTCTCTCTCTCTCTCTCTCACACACACACACACACACACACACACACACACACACGCACGCAAAATAATGGCAGAGTCAGGACTCAAACTCACATCTTTTAAATAAAATCCAGAGCTCCTCCCAGTTATCAAAACAGTAATTAGGATTTTTTCAGCTGCTGAACTGAGTCGATGGGAAGTTCAAAATTTAGTTGTTGTTTTGGAATTTCAGCAACTTTGATCTTACATAGGGAGCTTCTTGGGGTTTAACCACAATTTGGTCATGAGAAGCAGTTATTACCAGTTGTTAGGCTATGATTGTTATCTTCTTCCTGAGAGAAGACTGTCCACAACGCAGGGCAGCTCTTTTAGTGTATCTCATTCAATGGAAACTCGCATTCTTTAGTGAATGACTGTCCATCGGGAAAACTGTGGAGCTGTTTCTATAGTGGTAACAGATCGGCAATAATTTCCTTTATTAATAATGTAGACAGACCTTCCCTGGGAAGATCAAAGTTGGTATGTGGTATGAAATGTGAAGTACCTGCCTTTATAGACTCAAGAAAGTGTTGGAAAGCACACTGCTATTTGGTCTAAACACACTTACCCATGTGGCTGACTCTGCCTGGTTTTCTCCACCCCTATTTCCCGTCTTTTTCCCCTTCCTTATTTCATCCATTCATCTATTCATAGCACATCTGTGGAGCATCTACTATGTGCCAAACACCCTGCCTGTTGCAGGAGTAAAGAGGTAGATAACAGGCCTTCTCTGTTCTTGAGGAATGAGGCAGAGGAACCAAAACTTAGAAAACTGAGACCAGACTTGCAGGTGTTGGGTGCTGCTTGAGTTACAAGAGTGGCCTAACAGTGGACAGCCCTGAAGCTCCACTCATCCATCAGAGTGGGAAGGCCAGCCTTCCCCAGGGTTTCCTCCCCATGAATTGCCCCCAAATCTCCAGGGTATTTATTTGTATCAAAAGGGTTAGATAGCACTGGATGCTCATGTCTTTCTAATAAATCTAGAACATAAGAAATCTGTGGATGTTAGATTGTGCGATACATACCCAAGAAACAGGCCACTTTCTGTGCTCTTTTGTTGCTGTTGCCCAAAACAAACAAACAAACAAGCAAACAAACTCACAAAAAAGATCCCTGAAACAGACAGACATCCACTTTTGCTTTCTCTATGATTTGCTCACAGGTAGAGCAGCTTTTCCTGCAATCCTTACCTAAGGGTAGTAGAAACTTTGTTCCTTTGATCAATTCACTCTAAGAAGGGGCAGAACTTTCTGGTACCCAAACCCAGATGCATATTTGCTTCCTGTATCAGCTTCCTACCTAACAGTAATGGCCAGGGTCAGCTGAGGCCCATCGAGTAGAGCCAATTCAGACCTCTCTATGCTTGAGGTTCTAGCCCAATTTCCTTAGTCCCTAAGAAATCCTTTCCCCTGGTTTGCCTCTTGCTAGCCCAGAAGTCACCTACTTCCTGATGATAGGTAGTAAGAGCATATATTCTCTTCAGAGTTCAGTGACCTACCTCTTCCACCACAGGAATGTGGTTTCTCCCCCACCCTAACAAGCAAGAACAGCATCTTTTGAGATTGGTATACACCCCCTTCCAGGGTGATCGATGTTAACAGAAACACAGTATATCCTTCACAGAGGAGATTCTATTTAAGCTGACTCTTAAAAGATGAGTGGGTGTTTCCTCAGGCATTTAAGGCAGAGAATGTCATTCGTGGCAGAATAATGAGCACATTCCAGGCATAGAGGAATCACAAGGAGGAGGTGTAATTCGCTGTGACTGGAGCCTTGGGTGCATGTGGGAATAGCAGGCGGTGGAAATGGGGACGTGGGCATGGACCACATGTGCACGCCACGGAGGGACCTGTAGCCAGGTAGGGTTATAGACATAATGAACCCAGCATCTCTCCATAGCCCAACAGTAGCCCTGGGCCCTTCTAAAGACAGAGGGCAGAAGATGGGAAATTGTATCAAAGAATTCTCCTTGTCCTGCTGTCACATCTGCGCTTTGATCCACTGGAATTTCTGTGGCCGTTACGTCTTTTCCTACTCTATTCTCCAGCTGGAACTTGGGTTCTCAGTCTTACTCTGTGGTTGAGTGGGGTCACTGAGAGTCACAAAGTTTTGCAATAAAGATGATATATCAGCCGTGCTCCAATGGCTTCCCATCCCCCTAGAATGAAATGCAAAGTCCTTATCAGCGTCTTACGTGATTAGGCACTTTCCAACTTCTCTGATATCATCTTTTATTTTTTTCTTCCTTGCTTCTTATATTCCAGCCACGCTGGTCTCCTTGCTGCTCCTCCTGTATGCCAAGCATGTTCCCAACTTCCAACTTTTGCACTTTATCGTCCTACTTTCATTCTTTTCCTGGACCGTTTTTCTCCTAGGTGTCCACATGGCTTGCTCATATCATTAACTCTTGGCTCAAATGCCATTTTCAGAGAGGGATTTTCTCTGATCACTCTATCTACAACAACTTCCCATCCCTTTAGCTTGCTTTATATTAAATGATGCATTTGCTTACTTGTCTTTTGTCTTTCTCCTTCATTAGAATGTAAGTTCCATGAAGGGAGTGGTTTTCCTGTCTTGGACATTGCTGTATCCTCAGGACCTAGAACAGTGCCCAACATAGAGTAGGTACTCAATAGATATTTCCCGAGTGGATGAATGAATGAATGAATGAATGGAAGTCTAACTTCTAACCCCTTGAAGAAAAGAGCAAAGTGCAGGACAGAAAGATCTTGGAAGAGAAAACCAAGATGAAACTCCTTTATACCACGTCTTGCAGCCACAGAGGCAGAAATGATGATTTGTTTGCTCTGGGAACTTCTCAACCAGTATTGCAGGGACTCTAGGGCGCAGGTCATTACACAGACCTTTGCTTTCTACAAAGTAGCCTTAGGTGTGTTCCACATAGTTTAAACATGAAGCATCAGTTTTTGCACTATGTTTTGTCAAAGGCTGGAGATCTGAGTGGGAAGATTGCCAAGTCCCATTGTATCCAATCTGAGGTCGATGCAAGGAAAGATCGGGAATGATGGATTTAGATGTCCAAACATTTTCTGTTCGGAAGTGTGGCTTTTCTCTTACTCAGACTTTTTATCAAGTCAGAACTTCCTGAGCTGTGCAGAATTCCTTGCTTAAGCCTGGCTACTTCTCGTTGGCACCGCAAAACTCCTGGGAGTCTGCCTGTTTGCTCACTTACAGGAAAGAACCTGAGGCCACTTTTGCAGGTCACTGCACACTAACTGCCCTCTCTGGACTTGAGTTTCCCTGCAAGCCCTTTGCATAGCCCCAGTCAACTTTTGGAAGTCCTATTTACTGCTTATTCCCGTTTACTTTTTACAATAAATAGACTGTCATGCTCCTCAGGGCCAGTCATGCTCCATTAGCTTTGTGGATTTGATGCAAGGATGGGTGAGACTGGTTGGATAACATGGAGTTGGGTAACAGGAGATAATGCACCCCTTCTCCTCCCTTGAGATGCAATTTCAGTTGTTCCCACAGTATGTTTTCATTGTACAGTAGATGCAAGAGCTCCAGCTAGTGTGAGAACCGAGCTTGGATAAGAAAAACACAGTGATGGCACAGTTCCTGCAGGACTCCCATGCTATTTTCTCAGCATTAAGAAAACCCAACAGTGTCTAAACAGCTGACCTTGTGGTGTGTTGGTAGGTTTGCACAATTCCCGAGGGTCATATTAGCATATGCATTTCAAGAGGGAGATCAAGCTGACTTTGGAAAAAGCAAGACTTGGGTGCATTTAAGACTCGACTTCCATCTCCATTCTCCCTGAGCCAGAGAAGAGTTGCTGAAGTCTCCCCAGGTACACTTAGACATGCCTGGGTCACAGCGATAGGTGGAAACAGCTCAACTCTTAGTAGCACATGGAAGCTGTTGTTTTTGTTTTGTTTGCTTTTTAATTGTCATTTGTCCCTTTGCTTGTGTATATCCCAGAATATGTTTGTTGGAAATAACTGGACCTTCACTGTCTTGCATCAGCCTCTTTCTTGTTCTGGAAATTATTAGTGAGTGTTACTCAGTTGCTCATTGGTAGAGAACAATAATTCCTCATCAGCTGGGGTGAAGTTCCCTGGTGGCCTTTTTTTTTTTTCCTTCTGTCTACACAATATTCCCACATCTCCCATCACATGTTGTAATCTCTCTTGTTACATTAAGCCTTCAGACTTTTCTTAAGTTATTGCTTATAAAGACAGTATTTAGAAATTGTTTATAAAGTTATTTTTAGTGGGAAGCCATGCAATGAGCTCCAATTGTCACCTTTCCAAAATTCCAGGAGGCTTGAAGGGAATTCTGCTAAATTCTAGGGACTAAAGCCAGTACAGTTCTTGTCTGGGGTACTAGCACTCCCGTCGGCACTGCCCCTGAGTCTGTCAGCCACCACAAAAGTCACTAAGGAAGACTCTTCCACTCTAAGCCACTTCTTTGATGAGCTGGACCAATGACTACATGCTGTATGAGGCAGGAACCCTGTCTGTTTTGATCAATGTTGAACACCCAGTGCTTAGCACAGTGCTTGCCTTATAGTAGGTGCTCAATAAATCCATGTTGAGTGAATGAGTAACTTTCCCTTGTACGAATTGCCCATTTTACTATTGATGGATCTGAGATCGCCGGATAGCTGTTGCTCTTGCTGGATGGATGTGTTTGGTTTTTTTCTCTTAGTTACAAGGATGTGATGTTTTAATGCTGTCTTCAGGGACAAACAACAAGCTCTGATTATCTATGGTGTTAGAAACCAGCACCGTGGGATTCTTAGCTGGGATAGGGTGAATGGGGCCGTGATGTTGGTGATATTCTGGAAGTGATGTGGGTGTGTCCACTTCGTGAAATTTCATCAAGTGTACACTTTCAATTTGAGCACTGTTCTCTCTGTGTATGTTATTCTTCATTAAGAATTTTGACTAAGCAGACTCTGGAGCTAAATGTCCAAGTTCATATCCTGGCTCATCCATTCATTTTCTAGCGGGATGGCCCGGGACAAGTTACTTGACATTTCTGTGACTCACTTTCTTCATCTGTAAACCAAGAATGATCATACATCTATATCATGGGAATTAAGTGAGTGAATTCTTAGTAAGTATTCAATAAATGTTAATTATTATTGGCGGTTGTTTTCAGCAGGTGAGATGTTTCAAACCTGATACAATCCAAAACTTGGAAAGTAGCATGGGGAGGTCATTAGATTACTCCTTTCCCTCCAAGCAGGATCGCTCTTAATTTCTCAAGATCTATGTCCTTCTTAAATGTCCCTCTTATGTATTTGCTTTGAGTCACCTTCCAAAGTTTACAGACCCTAGAGACCGAATAAGCGTTAAGATCCACTATAATAATACTTGTCTTTCACATTCTTAACTAGAGAATCTCTATGAATTACAAAGCTAGGACCAGGAAGGATCTTAGAAAATATCCTATCTGTGCTGTCTAATATGGTAGTCACTAATATGGTAGTTACATAGCCATAGGTGGCTATGTAAAATTAAATCTGAATTAATATGAAATGAAAATTAAAAAGGCAGCTCCTCAACTGTAGTTACTACACTTTCAGTACGTGATTTCCAGAGCCATACCTGGCAGTGTAGATATACAGCATTTCTATCCTATCAGAAAGTTCTACTGGATGATGCTCCTTGATCAATCTTCTCATTACATACATGAAAACATTGAAGTTCTGAGTGGTACCATGGTTATACCAAAGTCACACAGCTAGTTCAGGGCATAACTGTACCATAATTTGATTTCTTGATTTCTATGCCAAAGTATTTTCCATTTGGTGACAAAGACACTTGCAGATCCACAGGGCCCTCCCCTCTATTTTCGCTGGGGGCATAATTTTGATGACTTCAGATCGTCCACACTCTGATACCATGTCTCTGAGTCTGAAGGAAGACTATGTCTCCATTTTACTAATTGGGAACTGCATTTCATTTTCGTGTCTTTTCTTCTAGGAATCAGTAGGTCAGGGGTCACATACACAAAGGGTAACAAGTTATAGTTAGTTAATGATAATTGCCAATACTTACTGAGCATTTACTACGCCCAGTCATTTCCTCTAAGTGTTTTACCCTCAGGTGAGGAGTGTGAGACACAGAAAGATTATTTGGTGTGCCCAAGGTCATAGCTAGCAAGTGGTAGGCTTGGGATTTGAACCTCGAGCACTCTGGCCTAGAGGCCGTGCTCTTACCCACTACACTGTACTGTACTTACTGAACAGCTGTCCTGCAGAAAGCAGTGTGAAAAAATCCTGGTGAAAGCTGAGGGTGATGACAAAGAATAAGAAGGCAAAGTCCTTGCTCTCAAGAAATCAATAATCTGCTTATGGCCTGGAAGTAGAGGAAGAGAGTAGCATAACCAGGTACATTATTTATCTATATTTTTTAGTATTTATCATCACACAGATACTTATGGATTTGGCTTTCTGCATCTCTAAACCCACTCCCTTTCTTCTCTTTCTTTTTGTGAAAAAACAAAACAAAACAAAACAAAACACACCACCACCACCAACAAAACATACCCAAAGTGAAGCTCTTCAATGATAAATGCCCTTCCACCAGTTGATTGTTTCCAGCTAGTCCACCTTTACCTTGTCCCTCTCTCAGGGCCTCAGATCCATCTGGACGTGCTCCTGAGGATACATCTTGTTGACTTTACAGGCTGTAGGAGAATGAGGGGAGGGCAGTAGAGAGATCTCTTAATGCTTTAATTATAGTTCTAAGCTCCCCACCAGGGGTTTCTCACTAAGGCCCTTGAATTAAGTATGTTTGTGACAAGAAGGCTTTTTGCATAGATTGACTAAATATGAGAGGATTTTTTTATTTTATTTTTTAGAGTGGATACATTTAGTAGTTGATTTCACTGTTTGGCAGCAATCATTTTCAGTTTTTAAAAAATATCCTTGCCCACACTTGCTACTAAAACCGCATTGGCACCCAGCTAGCAACAGCGGTGTTTAAACATGCTGTGGCTGGCACCACTGAAACAACAGAAATGGCTTTAGACTCTCAGAGCTCCTGCCTGTGCTGTGCAGGGTCTCTTCCAAGATCTCAGGTAGATGAATGAATAATGTACCAAGGTGCAATTATCATTGTGAACTGGTCCAAACGTAGGATGCTATTATTGAGTTACTAGGAGAGAAAGGTTTTTATTATTCATGTTCCATCTACTTTGATATTTGAATGTGACTTGTTTGTACTCAACATATTCTGCATTTGGCAAAAGACCTCAGCCAAGGTTACTGATAATTTTCAGAGAATGTTCTGGATCACAGGTGAACAGAGCTTCTGAAGAAGTCACTTCCCTAGACCTGCGGCTTCAGGGAATATCATACGATTAAATTGATTGTTTAGCATAAATTGTGCTTTGTTGCTCTAGTTTTAGGCTGCAGGGTAAATCTTGCTGGGTATTATAAAGAAACTGGAGAATAGAGTAGAGGCTTTATCCACCGACCTCCACTTAACTAACTCACCAGCTTAACTGCCACTGCCTCTATATAGGATACTGTCTCTTACCTGCTGGCAGCCTTCTTAATACTACTCCTACTGAGGGGTGGTGTTTTTGTTTGCTTGTTTTTAACAAAAGAAATGTATTTTCTCCCGATTTTGGAAGGTCAAAGTTTGAAAACATGGTGTTGGCTGGGATGGTTTCTTCCGAGGCCTCTCTTTTCTTGGCTTGCAGATGGCTGGCTGGCTGCCTTTCCCTGTGTCTTCACATAATCGTCTCTCTGTGTGTCTACTGGGTTTTAATTAACTGACCGATTACCTGATCCTGACTGTGCTGAATAAGAGAGCCCCAACTATTCTTTTATAAATTCATAATCTTTTCGTTTCTTACTCCACGTTTCATTTGCTAGGTTAGGGAGAAATCTGTTGGGCCTAGAATGGGAGAAGCTGGGGGGAAAGATCAAACGGGCCTGGAGAAGAAATGGATATGCTTTCCTTGCCTAGAAGGAAGGTATGCTGAGGAAGAATAGCGGAGATATAAATGAACGAAGAATGCCCTGAACGGTGTCCTGGGCTGGACGTGAAACTCATCAATAAAGCAGTTGCAGAGGTTGATGGTAACAATGGTGGCTTAGGAAGATAGGAAGATCCTTGGTCCTCTCTGATCTGGAGTGATACTTAAGGCAATGGTGTCTGTTTTTGTATGCACAGTACAGGCTTACTGCTTGCTCATTGGGCTTTCCATTCATTCAGCCTACTTCCACAATGCTTTGTTAGCTTCTGGGCTGACCTGGTAACAAAGCTTTGGTAGATAAAGCTCCACTCAAGGTTTTGAGGGAGGAGGGAATGGGTTTCAGCTCCTTGGCTTGATGGCTTTCTGAGAACTCTTTTTCATCAAAGACTCCACTAATTTCTTCTGAGTCTTTCACATGACCTTTACAAGGGCATATTTTAACTAAACACGAGACTAAAGCTAATTGGACTGTTTTAAAGCAATTACTCTGCAGTATCACTAAAGTTTATCTGGCAATTATGTCATTCATATAACATGGCTGGTAAGCAAATGCTCAGAGTCCTGAGAAATGGAAGAGGGACTGTGTCTTTACTGAGGCCACTTTATAAGCTCAGACCACCCAGATGCTCAAGCACACAGAAAATTTAAATATTTAGGGCAGATTTTGACATAGTGAACCATGTTCAAGCATCACGATCTTACTTGTGTTTATACTGAACGAAGACCTTCTTTTTACTCTATTTTCCCCCTATTTCCTAAAATGCATCGTTAAAATGACAGAACTTGGCTTAGCTTAAAACCAAGGCTAGACCTTTAGAAGCTTTGATTTTGAATGTACGTTGAATAAAATATTTTTAACTTCCACTTAATATAAACAAGATGTTTTGCCTCTGCTCCAACCCAGATTTTTCCTCCTTTTCAAAAGCCTTTGTGGACTAACTCTCACTAGCCCTATCCATAAATAGTGAACTAGTGAGAGGCTCAGAACACCATGTACTGTTGCACTGTGGGTACAGGTTTACAAGCTTCATTACACAAACTGAGATTTGTCTTATTAGAATGTTAGCTTCTTAAGGGACTGGTATCTCTCCTTTCTGTCTAGACCAAAAGTTTTCTTAATGAGGAAGGAGGGGAAAGTGGAAAAAGGCAAGTCAGTGTGATGTTCCAGGTCTTTGACAGCTTTTATTGCTCTTCTTTTGCTCCCCAGACAGATAAAGATCAACTTTCCCAAGATACCTTCTCTGTCCACACTTTCCAAGACTGGAAACTGTCTGGGAACAGAGGGAGTCACAGTTTCAAGATGGGGGTGGGGGTTGGTTAGAATAGCCCTATGGTTCCTCCTCACTGATCCCAGCCCTGGCTTTATTTTTTAAGAGTCAAGACTCAGAAGTTGTTTATAGATTTTATAGCCTACTTGCCTCAGTAGAAAAGTTCCTTGAATGAAGTGTTCCAATGCACCTGGGCTCCTGGTCCTGGTTCGGAGACTGTTGCTATCTCCACTCTCCAGATGGGCACACAGCGGTGAGAAACAAGGACTCAACAGGATGCTTGGTCTCAGTCTTCTTGTTGTCGTCCCTCACTTGGTGAGGATGGGACAAGTTCTCATCCTTATTAAAAGGAATATGTTGAGGATATATGTGAGTGTTTCAGTAAGATAAGTCCTTTCAGAATCTAGAAAGATGCTATAAAAATATCACAGAGCACTGTAAAAGCAAAATATTATCATGGCTGCAGAATACTGCAGTTCCCATGGATTGGACAAAAATGTTTCCCTGAATTAAGTGGGTTGTTTTTATCTCGGTTTCTAGGCATGGACAAAAAGCACTGTCATCTAAGAGTGTCTGAATTCATTTCTTACTTCTCTGCATCCTCACATCATTTCCCCAGTTACCTTCTCCAGAGCCCTTGGCATACCTGTGTTGAATTATACCCATGTAGGTCTATCTCAATTACATATTATTGAGGGCTGGCATCATGTATATTCACTCCTGTAATCCCAATAGCAGCTAGTCCAGTATAATTTCTGCACAGCAGGTGTTCACCAAAGTTTAGTGAACTGAAGCACTAACTTCTCTGTACATTCTGTGGCTTGTTAGCTCAGGTGGACAGCATGGTCTGCTCCCAATGTTGGACGATCAGATTTGGTATTTCAGGCATGTTGGGAATTGTCATCACTGTATATGAAAGACACCCCTATTCATTGACATTTTCTATAACCCCCTGGGGGTAGCTTCAAGTGGATTCTGAAAATCAAGCGTAGATATTCCTGTATTCATACATTTATTTATCAATTCAATAAAATAAGTACAGAATCAAGAAGAAGCAATAGCTGTGACTCACTGTTGCGTGCTTTTATCATTCAGTTGAGTTTACTTGTTTTGACTTTTAAAATTAAGATTTTTTATTTATGAGTATCATATACTAATGGTAACATATTTAGAAAACATAGAAATGGATAATAAAATAAAGATTAAAGGAATGTTACCAAAGATAAATATTATTCACAGTTTGCTTTATTTTTTAAAAGTTTCTTCATATGTACATGCAAAATTTGGTATGACAATTAAGTTTGTGAACTCATCCTAGAAAAAGTCACCTCATCGCTGACTATCACTATAGTCACCTTCCAAGTACTCCCCTTGGGAAGCTATGCACCAAGGCCAGTGCCTTGTCCACCCTTCAAAGCAATTTTGGAATTCTTTTTCTGGAACGGCTATCAGAGCTGTCATCGTATTACCCTTGATGTCCTGAATGTCATCAAAATGTCTTCCTTTCAATATTTCCTTTATCTTCAGGTAAAGAAAGAAGTCATTCGGGCCAGATCAGGTGAGTAGGGAGGGTGTTCCAATACAGTTATTTGTTTGCTGGCTAAAAACTCCCTCACAGACACTGCCGTGTGAGCTGGTGCATTGTCGTGATGCAAGAGCCATGAATTGTTGGCGAAGAGTTCAGGTCATTTAACTTTTTCATGCAGCCTTTTTAGCACTTCCAAATAGTAAACTTGGTTAACTGTCTAGTTGGTACAAATTCATAATGAATAATCCCTCTGATATCAAAAAAAGATTAGCAACATCATTGCAACAAGTTTGCGAACTTAATTGTCAGACATTTACGTGCACGTGTGTGTGCATTTCACCCTGCTCTTTTTAATGTTTTATCATAAATATTTTTACATGTCATTAAAAATCTTACAAACATTACATTAATGATGCCCATTGAGTGCTTATACCATAATTTACTGGAACCCCCTATTAATGGGCATTAAGATTATTTTTACATTTTGGCTATTATAAATAATGTGGTGATGAAAAACTTTGTGCTTAAAACTTTGTTAGTATTTTGCTTACTTTCCTAAGAGTGGATTCTCAGAAGTAGAACGAGTGAGTCAGGTTGCATGAATATTTTCAGGCCTCTTGATACATATTTTCAAATTGCACATATTTTCAAATTGCTTTCTAAAACGTTTGTGCCAATCTATATTGCCACTAACTAGCATGTATTCTATCATTATATTTAGAGGTTTTAAAAAAATCACACTGGACTCTCATTATGGAATTGTAGAGTGCAATTTCAAAGCAGAGACTTTGTCCTGAGTCTTTCTAATAAGGGTCTGTTCTTGGAGCCCATTAGTTAGCTATTTAGTTAATTAATCCATCTACTTTTTTCATTCATTGTATTGAATTTAAAAGGGAAGAATTTCTGTGTTGGTTGATAGGTTTAACAAATACTTGAATTTATAAGAAAAAGACCTTTTTAGTGAAGCTGTTTGGCCTACTGTACTGTGGTAGGCAGGCACATTGTACGCATATTTGTTTCTTCCCCTGCAGTCATTATAGGTTAGCTCCCAAATTAAAAGGCTAGAAAAGGTTCTCTCCTAAAAATATTCTGCTCTGAGGTCCTCGGAAGAACAATCCATCCATACAAATAATGTTTTTTATTTATTGTTGTTATAATCCAGTGAAGTCTTGAAAATATCCCTTAGGGCATAGAAAAGGGCCTAGAATTTTTTTCAGCTCCACATTTTAGCCAAGGTAGTTAAGTCTATCAAAGATGAATAGCCATTTCGAAGCAATCTCACTGGAGATTTTATTCAAGTTCTTTCAGGAAGATTTCAGGGTCTTCACCTGTAAGATGAGGATGATGGACCAGATGAATATTTAGGTTCCTCCCAACTATAATAATGTCCTAGGTCTCTGTCTGATCGTTTTTCAGAAGGGGATGGTTCTGGAAGATGCAGATTTGAGACTTAGGCATGATATTTGAGAAAGGACAATGCGACCCTGTATGGAAAGTATTTGGTTTAACTAGCATCTTTACCATCAAGAACAGTGACATCAGGGCTCTGAATAGGGACCAAGTATTCAAAGGGTAAAAGAATTGGACTATTTTCTCTGAGGCTGGGAAGATTGATTTATTTCACTAATCTAGTTGGAGATATGGAGGACATCCATGCAAAAGATAAATGACACTACAAGGCATCACGTGGTCAGGAGGTTTGAATAGTACTGCAAATGCTTTATTTCTATGCACAGTAAAGAGGCAGATAAGGGTGCACAGAGGAGGTCAGTGTCAATGGCATCACCAAGGTTAATGAATAAAAATCAGCCTTTGATACCCAAAATGTCAGTTGGAGAAGAGCATGCTCTGGGATATCTGGCGAGAAACAGTCTGTAACATCTGATGGGTTCGAATAACATAAACACAGAAAAAGTCACCAAAGCACTTTTTTGAAGCTTGAGAGAGAATAGACTTTGGACAATTTAAAGAAAGTGATGTTTTATCTGTGAACTCCCCCGTTACTGAGGTGTAATAAGGCGAAATGACTATGTTAAAAATAGGACAAAAAAGGATAGGGCACTCTAAAGGGAAATGAAGACACTGAGTTTATAGTACTCTTTGTGACAATGATATGTATAAGGTCACCCCTGTTATCACCTCCCTTCTCTCAGCCCTCCCCTTCCTTACTCACACTCTTTTTTCCTTTCGTGGTACCATTAGGAACAGAACGCTTGCTTGGAAAGACCAAGAGTCTGATCCCAAAAGATAAACTTTTGTTTTTAAAATTCTAAGCAAAAGGCCTCACACATAGTAAATGCCTAATATTTATGTGATTTGGGGAAGGAAAACATAAGGAGGGTCATTTATCATGGCTGAAATTGAAAACACAACAAAACTGCCTATCAAAAATAAATGTAAGTAGAAGGATCTACAAGAATTTAAAGTCCACTACTAAAAACGTGAACTAGTTTGGTCTTGAAGAGTTTGGTCTCAGATCCAAAACAATCTGCTTTTTCTTGATGTTATGAAAATTCCGTTGGCTGAAAGAACACCAATGTGCACATGATTTGAGAGAAAATGCCCATCTTTCCACTTCAGTAGAAATGGTCTGAGTGAGCTAGTAGCCTCCCTTTAGGGTCTTTGCGGCCACTGCATAAGCTGACTTTTCACCGGATGACTCTGAAAAGACCCCCGAGAGATGTGATTCCAGTGAGTGTGCTGTAACTGAATGCCACGGCCTAAAGTTCATATATGATGGATTGGTTCAGGGGTCAGTGCCAACTTCACCGGGTGTGTTGTGTGTCTTGCAACATGAATGGATTCATGCTGTAAAGTTTGACAGCTGTGGCGCCAGAAGATAAACAAAATTACAAGATCATTTATGAAACCTGGTCTTGCTGGAAAAACAGGAGAATGGGTGGCTGTCCAAGACCTTTCAAGATCAGGCAGGTACTGACAATGGCTTCATCGTGGATGATCATGCCCCTCCAAAACAGCCGCGATCGGGCACAATCAGAGCTGCAGGTCGGGCCAGCCGGGTCTGGCCAAAGGCTTGGTTTTCAGGTGCCTCCAGGCCTCGCTCATTGGCAGGCTGATGGCTCATCAGCAAGGCAACATACCCATAAGAAACAGATGCCAGCGTGGAGAGTGAGGACCTACTCTCTGTCCACTCCTCAAGAGAGGGGAGTGTTGGCAATGAACTAGCTTGAGAAATGTTAGCAAATAGAAAATGTGTTAAAGTAAGACTCATCCAAGATTGACATGGGTTACACAGAAAGGTTATTCTAGGACAACCTGAGAAAGATTTAAATTGGACAGAGTATCATATAGAAAGGATTTAAGTATTTGAAGCCTAAGAAAAGAACCCCTCCCTTTTTTCCCCCCTGGATAATCTGTGCAGGTATTTTTCAGGTTTATGAAGCTATGACTTTCACATATACACATGAGGAATGTAATCCTCTTTTATTCTTTTCTTGCTATCAGGCTGTAAAGAAGACTGATTATAAGTGTGTGCTGGCATCAAAAATGTCTTTTCCTGGTTAATTTGAAAAGGCCAGAACTTGAAAACCATTATTTTCTTTCTAGATTTGATTGTACGCAAATAGGATGGCTCCAATTTCTGAAAACTTAGATTCTTAGGTTTTCTTAACCATGGTTGGTCAGCTTACTGCATCCTTGCAGTAGCTGAGAAAGCCAAGATCACAAGGTCAAAACCACCTCTGTTTGAAATCCCAGTGACCAGTTGAATGGCCCTCGACATAACTTTGTATGTGCAGGGAAAATCATGGCCCCAGGGGGCCAAACAGGACTGGCTTGTGCAGTATCTGAGGCCACACTGTTCTCGCCACACCACTTCTGGGCAGCCTCATGACTTTTCCAAGCCAGTCAGCCATTCTGTAGGCTCTTCCCTTGCTCATTTGTAAATAAGCAGCTTAGGGAAGTCAAAAGAGCAGAGGATTGGGAGCCAGGGCTCAAGTTCTAGCTTCAGCACTCTTTGGTTGTATGACTAATGATTTGTGACTTGGAGTCTTCACTTGTCTGTGAAACTGAGAGGTTTGACTTAGGTACTATCTAAGAAGCTTGAAGTGTGAATTTTCTCTGATCCAAACCTTCGAAGTTTGTCTATATTCATGGACTATAGCGTAATTCCTCTTTCTGCTCCTCTCTAGAGCCATCGTTGAACTGGCTCTACCTCCAGTAAGGGATTTCGGAGGTTGCTGTCAGGTGTGCTAGAGATGACTGGATATTTAGACACAGAATTGGTTAAAATTTCCACCACAACCACGGTCAGACGCTGGGAGAGCTGTTCTGTCCTTTCATATCCATGCCTCATGTTGTCACTTGTGACTTCTCCCCTTCTCGTCTGCCCTGAATGCTCATTCTAATTTGATTCCACATGGATAAAAATGTTGAGAGAAGGCCAAGTTCATAGCAGGGTTTTAGTCAGTTCTTGAACCTTTCAAGGATGACACATACTTTTGCTTGGGTTTGTGGAATAATATAAGATGTATTATGCATAGTTCTTTTTTCAGGGGCTTACAATCAAGTTGGAGAGACAAGACAGATATACATGTGTTAATTTTACCTTCATATTTTAAATGAAATTATGAATCACTAAGTCTAGTTTTTTTCTGGTTGATTAACAAAATCCATAGCAACCTTGGGGAGACCCTGGCTGCTCCTTAGATGGATTTACTCTTGACTGTGGTTCAGAAAAAAATCAGTAAGGGCTGGTGGAGATTATAAGGATGATGCAGATGTTACTTTCAGTTCTTTTGCTTTTCTTCTGGAAAAACCAATTTCCTTCATTCATCGTACTATATGCCAGGCACTTATTAGTCCTGAGGTATAGGATCTTCAGAGCCACACATAGACCTGGGTTCAAATCTGGCCAATCTTGTGATTTCTGAGAACTTAGACAAGTTATTTATCTTCCTAAGCCTTAGGTTTCTCCTCTTCGTATTGAGGGATAGCAGCGTCTCCTTCAGATGTTGTGAATATTAAATGAGATAAATTATATATACGCCTAGTATTTGGAAAACATTCAATAAGTGGTAGCTATTGTTAAGAAGATAAAGTCCTCAGCTCCCGGGGATCCTAAGTATCATGGTGGAGACAGACATACAAAGTTACAATCTCATGGAAATACTGGCCTGTTGGCGTTGGCACCTCACTGGCCGTGCTTGGTGCCAGGTGAACATTGGTTCTTCTTGTTTTTCTGTTTCTTTCATGTCATGGGTCAACATCATGGTTGTTTACTGCTGTGGACATTTGTGACAGGTTGACTGATGTCCACAGCAGGACATGTAAGCCCTTTTATCCTCTTCCAGTATGGCTGGCAGTAGGGAGAAGAGATGGAGAAGGATTTTTGTTTTGCCTCAGTGTGGAAGACTTTCTAATGTACTCGTTTTAGGTGGCTGGTTCAGAATACTTGCTTTCTTCCAGGAATTCACAAGCTCAATTGATGGGTAAGAGTAAGAGAAAGCGGCACTTTGTCTTCCCAATGAATTTTCCCAGAAGTCTGCTGGTTCTTTCTGCCAGAGCAAACCTCACTTTGGAGAAGGCAGTGTCAGTTCCATATAAAGAGGATAGACCTGACATGACCTACAGAGTTTTATGCTCAGTCCTTTACATGCATATTAGACTATTGTAATCCCCACTTTACAGACAAGGAGACTGAGGCATGGAGAGGAAATGGCTGTCCATGGTCACACAGTTTTAAAGCTGGGCAGCCAGGATTTAACTCTTGGCTAAACTCAGTAAATTCTCACTCCTGGACTTTTAGGGAAGCTTAGAAAATTCAGATACACGTGCCTAAATACCTATCTATTTACACAGGACTAGAAATTCTCCAGTCCCAGACATTCTGATTTAACTGGTAGCCTGGGGTAGGGTCCTAGTGTCAGCATTTTAAACAAAGCTTCTTTTATGATTCTAAGGTGCAGCTGGGGTGAGAACGGTTGGCTTAACTCCTTCGTTCTACTATACCACTTTTCTACCCAAATAGCAGATTTCCCCCATTAAAGTACCAGACAGTGCTTCCAAAACCACATTTTAGAAACAGGAACAGGAAATTTCTGGACAGGTTTGAATTGGGGCGAACTTTTTAGTCACTTCCCTTACTCTTTTCAGTGGACAAGCATTTCTAAGCGTCTGTGGTCCATAGAGCTCAGAGGCAATGGTTGTTATTACAAATTCCAAGGGAAGAAAGAATCTATAAAGATCTTCCTGCATCGTAACTGTTTGGAATTTCTGTTAGTCAGAAATGCTCCCTGACTGTCCATCGTTTCCGGAGGAAGTTTTGGCTGACGATGAGCTTCCTCTTCCTTCCTCTCTGTTGGGTGGTTTCCTCTTGGGTCACCTGAACTTCGGTTGAATTTCTGTAGCCCACTTGGTTACCACAAGGAACAATGCATGGTCCTTCGAGGCAAGAGCTGAAGCCTGTGTCTCGATGGTCATTTGACGTAAGGTGACATGCTCTTGGAAACAGATCCAGACATTGCCACAGTCCCATATGGTAACTGCCACTCTGCTTCCACCAATACTGTAAAACTCAGTTCCAACAGAAACTCCCTGCCAGGCTGCTTAGGTCCTGGCTCTCTTAGAACTGGCCCTTCATGTGCACACTGTGCTGTCAGTGCTGCTTAGTTATGTACTTTGACATTTCTAAGAATTTTTCCCCCCCTGCATTTAAAAGGAAGATTTTGAAAAAGCAAATATTTTTAACTAGAAGGCAGTATTTCCAAATCTTTGAAAGATTATTAAGCAAAACACACTCTTGGTGATTAGAAGTTATTTCCAACTGTGTTGGCAAGTTTCTGTGGGCATCAGCATATCAATTAGGAAATCTCTTGGAATTGAAAAAATATGGATAGTGTTTTACTTTGGTTTTTTTAAAAATTGACACAAGGGTGCACAAGAAATTATTAGTTTTTATCACTAGAGAATAGGATGAGGAAGTAGAGGAGATATTTATTTTCACTTTATATTCTCCTATAATAATAACTGAAATACTATGGGCACCTAATATCTATTATTTTTGTTGTGCTTGATCATATACTATTTCCCTTACTGCATTAATCATTTACTTTTACAATAACCTTATATGACAAGTACTATTCTGGATGCACTCAGCTATAAGTAACACAAGACTGGCTTAAACAACAAAATAGTTTATTACCTTACGTTGTAAGAGATTCCATGGTACAGTGGCTCCATGGGTGATAAATTCAGACACATCAGGATCTGGTATTTCTGTCATGTTGCTCTGCCATCGTCGACATGGCAGGTGTCCTTAAGCAAGCTTCCCTCATGGACCTGAGATGACTGCTGCATCACATCCTCATGTGGCTTCCTCAGTCTCTTTCCCAGCCTGTCTCTTCTAGAGATCTTTCCCAGAAACCCCCATTCCCAAGACAGTACACACAATTGCTTCACATCACATGCCTATGCCTAAACCAACCGTCTCTTGCAAGGAGAAAGGGACCACCATGGTTGGCTTCCGGGCCCATCCAGCTTCATCACCTCCCTGAAGCATATAGAGCAAGAAGGTAGAAAACTGGAAAAAATCAGTTAGGGCTGTGAGAGGAGGTTTGAGCCAGAGGGAAAACATTTTCAATCCCCTACCCAGAGAGGGCTATCAACTAAAAGTATTTACCAGGAATTTGCGTTGATATGCATCAACATTGCTCCAGACCCCCTTAAGAACCATACGTAGGAAATTGTCCTCTCTCCCTTGTCACCAGGATTAGAGTTCTGTTACAAATATGGAAGGAGTGGATTAGATTACTGTCTGCTGTACTATTATTGTCCATATGTTTATAGATGACGGAACGCAGGGTAAGAGAGGTCTGATAAATTCTCCAGGATATGTGCTTAATAAGTAGTAGAGCTGAGCCTTGAAATTGGATCTGCTTACCCCAACGCCTTAACCACTGGTAAAAAACCCAAAACTCAGCTAAGTAAAATGTTAAAGATCTTATGGGCTTTATTCAATGATTCATGAATTGGGCAGCATGCCACCTAGCAGATAGAAAGGAGCTCCAAGGAGCTGTATAAAATAAGCCTTTTATTGGTAGAAGGGATCAGGAGCAAGGAGATTATATTAGGCAAAGAAGTGGAGTGGTTATTGCAAGGTTACTTTCCTTTGGGGAATGGCAGGGGTCTATCAGGCAGATTACCTAATTAATGCTGATTAGGCGATTCCTGATTTATTGGGTTTAAGATTCCATTTCAGGGAGAGTGAAAACTAATTAAGTTAAGTCCCAGTTTGGTGACCTAGCATAAGCATAAGCAACTTAGCGTAAGTGACTCCATTTTGGGCCTGTTGTCTTATTGTTAACAGCACTGTGTAGATTGCCTCTGTGGGATGCTATCACATACTGCCTCTCTCTCAACATGTACTGCTTTACTAATAATTAAATTAATTAATGTTTTGTTGTGTTTTAAAGAATTGTACTTGCAAGGTTCAGTTAGTTCTAACCATGGTTCCTGTAGTCTGGGAACTTGGGAAAACCATGTAAGCTATTTGGATTTAGTTTGCCTTATTGTCTAAAGGAGAGGCTCAGCTAGATGAAAGCTAAGATCTTTTCTAGCCCATAAGATGGGCTAAGAAAAGCCCATCTTTTCAGTTCCATAAGTGTATGTGAAAAGTCATTCAGAGTAGAGATCTAAAAAAAGAAAGCTTTAATCATACAACTAATGTCCATGAAAAATTCGTTAGAAGTTTTAGAAACAGCGTTAGTTACGCTTTCTATAAAATGTGCCTGCTTATTTGCCACCAGTGCAGATGATGGTGTATAAACCTTCCCCATTGGGGGTTTGGCCTTGATATTCTGGAATGGTTTTTTTGGCCCTCTTTTCTCTATTATGATACCATCTCTTTCAAGGACTCAGCTCACCAGGGATGAATATGCCAGGAAGCCCGTCTGCTAGTGGCTGTGAGCTGACAGCTGCTCTACAACACCCACCAGAAACCTGGGTTTCGGCACTGTGTAAGGAAAGACAATCCAAGGGAGCAGAAGTAACTTGCGTCTAGGAAATCTGCCCTCTAGAGCAAATGGACACTGCGTGGCTCCCTGTGACCTCCCTCTGAAATCAACTTTCTGAAACCACCTCTCAAGGACTTGGGGTAAGATGAGAGAAAAGACAACTTGCCCAGCCAGCCTTAATGAATGGGATAAAGTCATGGGCAGTCGAAGACACAAAAGGAAGAGGGGTGAGGTGTGTGTGTGTGTGTGTGTTTCCGTCTCCTTTCCAGAAAACAAGAAGTATTTAGGTAAGAGGAGAGAAAATTTTCACTGCTTTATTCAGATGCTAGGCATCAGCAAGGCAATATTAACATTTGCTGAGGAACTTTTGATGTTGAAATATCTACAAACTTTACCGTTAGACAAATACAGTATTGTCCAACCTCTCTTTAAGTTCTGGAAAAGCTGAAATATATTAATTGATAGGAAAGATGTCTTCAGAATGACCATTTATCCCTGAGCTATATACCCATTGCCTCTATGCCAAAAATAATCATAAAATTAAATAGTTAATAGCAGACAACAAACAAGACTTGGGGTAAACTTAATTGAATTGGTTTCCCTATGCTAGAGCCAATAGGAGTCAGGCACTTATCCCAAGAATTAAAAGAGAAAATGATCCATGTTTGTTCATTTTTTCAGGTATGTATAGAGACCCTTTGCATGGAGAGAAAATTGAAAAAAACGTAAAAACAGTAGCACCCCACAGTAAAATCAATATTGAAAATGCAGTTTAAGGAGATGGTTCTCTCACTCTCAGTCTCTGACAGAGAAGTTTGAGAGATCCTTTACTCTGGGTGACTGGGAAGGTTCTGGTTACTTTGGATAGGAGTTGTAGGTAGGCTTCCAAACTGGTACCCTGAGCCAGGCACAGAATCCATGAGACTAATTTCACAGTGATCGATAACACTTGCATCTGAATCAATTCACGACTAGTCATTCCAGGAGAGCTTTTGGATTAAATTATCCAGGTTATTGCTATGATTTCTGTTTTTCTTTTCCACACAAATTAAAGACAAAATTCCTTAGGTGATGGAAGAAATAAGATAGACACCACATTGTCACCCAGTCCTGTCTAAGATTTGTCCACATTCTCATGGATCAATATGGTCAAGACTTTGGATTCTGGCCCTCTTTGAAAGTCACGCCCCAATACATATGCAAAGCCTCCTTTCATTCAAACCAGGGTGGTCCTTCTAAGACGTTGAGAAGGCAGCTGCCCAAAAGGCCCTTTTGAGTTGCAGAATTCCATGCACTCACACCTCTTAACACAGCACCAAAGACAGCTTGGCTGCCTCACAGCCTTCTGTGTGCTGGTGCAGCTGTGTAGGAGCTAACTTTGGCAGCCATAGATCATGGACACTTTGTCTCAGCTTCTCTCAGAATAGCTTTTCATCCGGAAACTCTTCACATCTCTCAAAACAAATTCAGAAAGAAGGGAAGCAAACATAAATAGGTACTTTAAGGAAAGATATTCTTTTGAATCTTTGGGTTTTGATATATGGCTATGGTATGTGTAATCAATCACTTCTGGTTTATGAACAGTTCCATATGGTAGAAAGACCAGTGGATTTGGAGTTGGAGCAGTTTGGATGCTAGGTGCAGTCTTGTCTACAGCTCACAAGTAGCTTAGTTTAGCTTCTTTGACCTTGGTTTCCTCATCTGTAAATTGAGAGGGTTCAGCCAGATGATCTTTGACCTAATGATTCTATGAAAAGTGAATGTTGGAAGCACATGTTCACCTTCTTCAGTTACCAGCTGTGAGTATGTGACTGGACCAAATGGCACTAACTGTCGAAATGTTTTAGGCTGAAGGGGAAGCATTCTGAAATGGGACAAGGGCACCTCGTGTTGAAACCTGGAGCCAGTCAACTCTCCAAGGCTCAGGGCAACCTTTGCTTCTGCCTCCTACCCCCACTTGTTTTAGCTGCACCAACAGGGACTCACCCAAGGATAAAATAAAATATGAATCAGTATGTTTCAATAGATAGCCTTATGAACAGTTATAAACTAGATGCTTGCCAAAAAATTTTAACTTTGTTTCCTGTAACTGATCTAAAATTGCTATCTAGCTCATAGTCTCACAGATAACCAATCTCCTCCAGTTTACAATTGACTCCTTTGTATAAATACTAGGTTATATTGAAGTTCAAACTCCCTATTAGGACCATATCTCTCGTCTCAAGAAAACCCTTTTCTTTTTTTCTTCCAAATGGCTTCTGATAGGGAGAAACTTACTCTTCTTGAACATGGCAGTTGGGAGAGGAGTCCTTGGTCTGAGCTGGCCTTTGGATCCTCTCTGACCTCTGCTGAGATGTACTTTGTCCTACTTGGTCACTGGACAACTTGTATTGATTTCTACCAGATGTGGCTGATCCTACCTGGACATTTGAGACCTCATGTTAACATCTGACACTTTGTCATTAAGTGGATTTGAGGTCCTGGCACTTTGTGAATTTATTTATTTGAATTCTAGTCCTTGTTCGGTCCACTAATCTTCTAGTATGTATACCCCAGCTTGGGCAATACAAAATTCTGAATCCCCTACATGCTACCCAAGACCTTGGGGAATCAGTGACACTATATTGGGTTCTTGCTTACTGCCAAATTTTCCCATATTACAATTTCTAGACTACTTTAGCCTCCCTGACCCAATCCCACTTTGGTGCAGAGTGCCCAGTGAGGTTGTTCCTCCCAGACTTCTAAGTAGGAAGATTGTCCCAAGGCCCCTGCTATCCTGGTTCATTATGGAAGAATGCCGGATTGATCCGTGGTGACTGGCAAAGATGGGGAAGATAGAAGAGGTGCCCTCATACTCCATATTTGCCATCATAACTTATGCCTTCACAACAGAGTAGCTCCTGTCTCTGAGTTGGCATCGTTTCCTAAGTGAGGCTGGTAAACATAATAGAACATGACCTGAGCAGTGGTTCTCAAACATTATCGTGAAAATAACCACCTGCAGGGCTTGTTAAAGCAGATCGCTGGGCCCACCCTTGCTTTCTGATTCTGTAAGTCTAGGATGCAGCCTAAGAACTTGTATTTCTAATATTAATAAACTCTTAGGTGATACTGATGCTGCTGGTCCTACGACCACATGACCTGGAATCTTCAGGTTCTGGTGTTTATACCGATTGTAGGAAAAGCAATGCATTTTCTGTGTACAAGTTTGTGATTGAGAACCTGACACTATATAGCTTTTCTATCTGGGAGATATTATATGGGTCTGAATAGAGAATAATTATTAAAAATTAAGGGATGAGCCATCTATTTATATTACTACATTATGTAGTTTTTTTTAATTACTTCTATCTTTTCCTTTGCTGCATTTCCAGATTTAGTAATCAGGCTAGTACCTGACTGACCTGTAGTGAAGATTGTTACAAGATAGTTGGGGTCACTAAAAGGGCTTTCTCCAGCTATGTATGTGTCTGAAATACCTAGATTAGCTCTGAGATGAGAATAAATCCGAAGCCCTCCAGGCTCACTACTTTCAGGAGAAAGAAGCAAGAGAAAGCAAGGGGCTAGTCTATCTATGACCCAGGTTTATCATACAAGTTTTTCTTGTATTTTTTCCTGATATCTCCTTTGTTTCAAATACAAACTTCTATTAAAACTTCTTTTTAGTAACAGTTTTATTTGCATACCATAAAATTCACCTATTTTAATTCACAGTTCAATTCTGTTAGTATATTTGCAACGTTGTACAGCCATCACCACAACCTAAATTTGGAACACTTTTATCTCCCCCTGAAAGACCTTATGCCCATGTCTCTCTTGTTCTGCTCTCTGACCTAGGCAACCTCTATTCTACTCTCTGTCTTTATACATTTGTTTTTCTGCACATTTCATATATGTGGAATTGTACAATATGTGTTCTTTTGCATCTGAGTTCTTTCACCGAGCACAATCTTTTGGAAGTTTATCCATGCTGTGTTTCATATTTTATCACACACTACCATTGAATCTTTCTTTGACGCCTGCACCTCCTTCTCTCCATTTCCACTGTCTTTCGCTTAGTCTAGGTTCTTGTTAATTCAAAGTGTAGACCCTGACCATTTGCATCCGGCCATCTGAGAGATACTCATGCAGACTCTCAATCAGGATCTGCACTTTTAACAAGATCCCCCAGGGGTTTGAGTGCTTATGACAGTTTGAGAAATGTTTCCCTAGACAAGCTCTTTACCTATGTCGGAAGACATTTGACAGCAGACTCCTGCTACCCCCGGCCTCCGTTCTCCCTGCCGGAGCACCCAGCCTGCACATGGCTGGTTAGTCCTGAGATTAATCATCAAGTGCCATTCCCTGCCTGCCATGCTCCATTTCTTACATAACATAAATGGCTTCCCATGAACTGTTTGAGTGCGAAGTCCCTGTCACTCAAGTGTGACACTCAAAGCTTTCTAAAACAGCCTCTCCTTTACCTACAGAAGCTTCTCAACTTCAACAAAAATGTTCAGTTCTTGACATGCTACACCTCTCACTCACCTGAGCACACTATGGTGAGCCTCAACTTCAAGGATCTTAGGAGCTGTTCTTCCCTCCACCCGCCTTCCTCTGCCCACTCCTTCAAGGAACAATTCAGGCAGCATTCCTGCCTGCCCACCCTACACAGGACCTTCCCCAACCTGCAGGTTCACATCTAACTTTACCTCTTCTAAGCTCTAAGAAGACTTATTAAGCATCTAATCCTGTGATTACTCTGTGGGCACTCATAGGATTAACAATGATAATAATGATGATACTAAAGATTGCTACAGCCATTTATGGTTTATTAAGGACTTCTTTTTACTTATCCCATTTTTCTTATATAAAATGTTTATCTTCTAAATATAAAACTATAGCTCCTGAGAATAAGGGTTATTTCTTGTAGGTCATTGACATTGGTTACCAGGAGAGCCCTGGCCATATTTTAGGCACTCCATAAATTCTACAGGAATGAGTATCAGGCCAGAAGCAAGATGATAAAGTTTCCACAGAGGAGAAAAAGTGATTCCAGTAGAGTTTGCATAAGGAAATTGTTAAAGGACAAATGATAATAAAAAATATAAATACTATATTGGTATTTACTGAATAGCGTATGAGATCTTTTATGTATGTTATCTTGTACAATTTTCAATAGAACTCTATGAAATAAACACTATTAGTAAGACACTCTTATTCATCTGTGGATGAGGAAACTGAGGCTCAAAGAAGTTGTGTAGCTTATCTAAGATATACAGCTAATAAGTGCAGAGCTCTGGCTGCAACCCAAGTTACTGACTAAATATTTTTGCTGTCTCTCCATATTGAAAAAGGAATTCTACCAAGAAAGTATTGGGACATGATGAGGATAACTAGGGTCTTACAGATAAAACTATTTTTCCAAGTCAGGAAGTGTTTCCACAGACAGTATTCCTGTTTTCATTGGAACACTGGTGAAATTTACAGTCACTCATGAATTTTCTTCTTTCTATTGTAGAACATTCAAGGAGAATAACCCAATGGATACAGATGAACTCTACCAGCTTCCTAGGCCATGTTCTTTTCATTCTTTACTTGTTGTAAGCGGCCTATGTGGGCTGATTACTCTCTCTGAATGTAATACCTTCACTGTACTTTCATCACGGGGTGACCAGGAAACTCTGACATACTCAGATTAGAGCTTTAGGTAGAAGGTGTACTATCTGATCTGGTCAGCTGCCTGTCAAGGTGTGATGTGTAATTTGCTTCTTGTACCAGTAGGTTTTCAATATCATCAGACTACCCAAACCCTGAAAAATGTGTATTTCTCTGCTCCATATTTACAATTATTGCTTAGCAATACCTACTTCTTTCTAATGATGCCCAGGTCACTAGATCAAAAAAACACGAAGACTTCCTACAACTCACAGCTTCAGACATGATTCCCATAACGCTGTCCTCAGAATGAAATAGAATTGGGGACCCAGGAAAGATGGCAGACACAGTCCAGTTCAGAGGTCTCTAAAGGGCTCCTTGGAGGATGGCATTCTATGGAGGTCCTTGACAGCCACCCTAGGATGAGGGGCACATATATTAGTCTTTTATTGCTGCAAAACAAATTACTATAGACTCAGCAGCTTGAAACAATATCCATTTAGTAGCTCACAGTTCTGTAGGTCAGAAGTCTGGCATTTCACAGCTGAGTTCTCTGCTCAGAATATCACAAGGCTGAAATCAGGGTCTTGGCTGGGCTGAGTTCTTGTCTAGAGGCTCTGGGGAAAAGTCTACTTCCAAGCTCATTCTTGTTGCAGTCATAAGACTGAGGTCTGTTTTCTAGCTGGCTATCAGAGGGGCTGCTCTCAGCTCCTACCTAGGCACCACCCGCATTCCTTGCCATGTGTCTTCATGCCATCGATGATGTATTAAACCCTTCTTGTGCTTCAAATCTCTGTCTTCCTCTGGTCATCAACAAGAACAAACTTACTCTTAAAGGGCTCATTTGATTAGGTCAGACCTACCTAGATAATCTCTCTATCTTAAATTCAGTGGATTTGAAATCTTAAATACATCTCTAAAATTCCTTCACAGCAGGACTCAGATTAGAGTTCGAATATCTGAAAGAAAGTGTATGTGCATGGGGGCTGGAGATCTTGGGGGTCATCTTAGAATTCTGCCTACCACAGAGGAATATAAGTCAGACTAGACTCGCCCCCGCCCTTTTTTTTTCAGCCAGAGTTACCTCATTTCAGTGGTTTTCTATTTTGTACCATCTTGTAAATTTTTTAATGAATAGTTATTTGATTTAAGTAACGATTTGTAACATTTTCTCCCCCTTCCGCCTGATGAACTATATGGACTTCTTCATTTAATAGATGAGGAAGCTGAAGCCTAGAGAGGTTATTACATTTTAAGGAGACCCAGTTGGTTAGTGGTAGAGTTGGGACTGCACATCAGACTTTCGGATTCCTGGACAATTGCTCTTTCCACAATCCACACTGCTTTACGCTGAAAAGGCTACCTTCATCATTTCTCATCATCAAAATACTCTGAATTTCACATTAACTTCTTAATCCATCCCCTTTACGATCCATGAAAGGTGAGTATTATTATTTCCTTAGGTTCTGTCTAATGCAAACCAGCATGACTAGTTATCTCTGATTTGGGATATTGTGTAGAATAATTATTGGCATTACTAGGAGAGGTAAGTAATTTCCTGCAAGGGGATGGGTAATCACAGGATGCCTGCAGGCTTCTTAGCTTCCATACAAGGTTCCTTTTCCTGTTCTGAGTCTTTCTTTGTGCACAGTGAGTGCTCCCACACAGCTCAGAAAATGTCAGGAACTGAGTTGGAGATATGGTTTGCAGGGCAGGAAATGTAAAAGAACACTGTGTTCAGTGATCTTTCTCTGAAGTCCAACCTGTGCCATACACATGGACAGTGGCAGTGGCAGCGAGCAACATGGGAATATTGACATATCCCACTGATCTTAACTCCCCAGGAACCAATCACTTTATGGTTCCACTGGTTAAAATGTACTATTCACTCTGCTTCCTAGGCAGGGAGCTTGAGAACATGACACTTCTTCAATTCAGGTTCTCATATTCATACTCAGTGTTGCTGTTTCCTGCTATCAAAATACACAACCCAAAAAGTCATGAAAGTGGACAACCAATAGTAACCATTGCTCTATGAAGATTGGGGAAAGGCTATGCCTGTACCAAAAACAGTATTTCTCAAAGTTTTTGGATTACAACCCACAGTAGGAGCTATATGGCATTAAATTCAATATGCTATACTCATGTGTATATAGAAACATATGAATAAATACCTATAAATAAATGGAAAAGAAACAAAAGTTTTTATTTTCTATTCAAAAGTATGTTTTAAAGTACATTTTGAGACCTATGATGAGTCCTAAAGAGTCAAGTTATCTCTGAGAAGGGAAAGTAAATGCCAGGACTTGAGTTCCAGAGCTCTGGTTCATGTATGCAATGTGGATGCCATAATAGAGCCTGACTTTATGTATCATTTATTCAATTACTGAAGAAATATCTAATAAGCATTGCTATATTCAAGATGGTGGGCATGGCGAACTCAAGGATAACTCTAGTTTATTGAGAAACTACTCAGTTAATTATCTAATTATCTTAACTAATCATCTTCATGATCCCTGAAAGGTGGGTATTACTATTATTCCAGTTGTACAGATGAGAAAACTAAGGATTGGAAAGTTTTTGACCTGCCCAAGATGGTGTGGGGGTTAGAACACGCCAGTAAGAGAGCAAAGCCCGGGCTCGCCTCTACCATCTGGGCACTGGAAACAACCAGACATACAAACAGAAAACGTTGCATTTGGCTTCTGGCTCGAGTTTAAAAGTGTACATTCTGGCACCTCTGCAAATGTTTCAGGAAGACCCATCCCATTGAAAACTCTGAAAGAAAAGCCTCTGTGCCTGCCGTTCCAGCTTCTGGCATTCCAGGGACCACTTGGGCAAGGTCAATCAATAACCTGCAGAAGGGCGGTGAGGACTGTGTGGGGCATGGAGAAGAGAGGGTCTCTGGCATCTTTCTGCCCTTCCCGTCTCCCAGTGGTCTCAGCTGCTGCCTCCTGACCTCTGGGTCAGAGAGTGGAGTTGGAGGGAGAAGCAGGTCAATTGCCAAGAAGGGGAATGAACGTACAGAGCACATGTGGGCAGAAAGTAGTAGGTCGAGTAGAATGGGGTTCCCCTGGAAGTTCTTACCCTCTGATTTTTACCTCCCTCAGCAAAGCTAATCCTCACAGGGATATATTTTTAAAATTGTGTTCAATTAGCATCCAGTTAACAGCAGCCAATTTGTGCTGGTTATCATTTTAGAGGCCACGCTTGCTTTCTTGCTTTACAAGGTGTGGGAGTTAGAGCCTGTCAGTCAGAGGCTCAATTTCTCTTCAAGCCCCTAAGACTCACAGAGGGAGGTAGCTTACTCTGAATCAGAAAGACTGGGTTCTGTCTTGGGACTGTCATTTAAAATTCCTTTGACTTTCTTTTTTGAGATTGTTTCCCCATCTATAAAGTAAAGATAATATTTACCACCTTCTGACCACACAGTTTTTTGGATAATGGTGGGAAAGCAATTTTGCAAAATGTATATTAATCTTTGAAGGAAGAAACCATTCTAACGTTCTCCAGCTGCAACTTGAGTAGCCTAAAGGTATTAGTTTAGTTTCATACATATATATGTATATATACATAGGTATGCATATACACATATATGCATGCCTATGTATATATGTGTGTGTGTGCACGAGCACGCTCGTGTATGCACACATGCACATGAATATGAAGGTCTGGCAATTAAGTTCACAAACTCATCCTAGAAAAAGTGCTACATACCTCATTGCTGAATATTAATCACTACAGTCACCTTCGAAGTACTCCCTGTGGGAAGCTATGCACCAATGTTCACCCTTCAAACAATTTTGGAACTCTTTTTCTGGAATGGCCATCAGAGCTGTCATATTACCCTTGATGTCCTGAATGTCATCAAAATGTCTTTCTTTCAATATTTCCTTTATCTTCCGGTAAAGAAAGAAGTCATTGGGGGCCAGATCAGGTGAGTAGGGAGGGTGTTCCAATACAGTTATTTGTTTACTCGCTAAAAACTCCCTCAAACATGCGGTGTCAGCTGGTGCATTGTCGTGATGCAAGAGCCATGAATTGTTGGCGAAAAGTTCAGGTCGTCTAACTTTTTCATGCAACCTTTTCAGCACTTCGGAATAGTAAATTTGGTTAACTGTCCAGCAGATAAAAATTCATAATGAACAATCCCTCTGATATCAAAAAAGGTTAGCAACATCTTTGCAACAAGTTAGCGAACTTAGTTGTCAGGCCTCATATATTCTGTTAGGGGGTTGGTTGCCAAGATAAGCTTTCTGTTTTCAAATAAAGCGTATGCATTGTAGAAACAACAACTCCAACATAGGTTGATCCTATTGCAGACATGTCTTATCATCAAGTATTCCCAGAGAAAAACAATGGCTGGTTCTACTAAAATCACAAACATTCCTTTTGTCAACCATGCTGATGTGGCTGGAACACACTGAATGTGGAGGGGTGTGGCATGAATTTAGGTGGGAAATGTGGGCAGGAGTTTCATCTTGCAGGGCTTTGTGTAGATCATAGAAGGAAACTGGACATGGTTCAAGTGCATTGGGACACCGAATAGTTAAAGTAAATAGGTGCCCTTTTTTCCTGGCTAGATTGTGAGGGTTGGGGGCAGTTTGGAGGGAATGTGACCTATTCCACGTGAGAAACCTTACCAGATTGATAAAGTTAGTTAATACATCAATCCTCAGGCCATCAGCTGCTCGAACTTTCACTCTCCTGCCACCACCACCACAGGGAAAATGTGGTACACAGGGACAAGAAGAGATGTGGGTGCATGTGCCCAAAATATTTATTCTGGGGTCTTCCCCTCTTACGCCTCATGAGCCCTGGGATCTCTGCAGATCTGCTTCCCACCCAAGGGGATAAAGGAGGAAATCCCAGTGTACTTACAACAAGTATTCTTAGTTCTCAAAGTAAATGAAAAATCATCTGTGGTAGGCTGAATAAATGCCCCCCAAAGATGTCCATGCCCTAATCCCTGGAACTTGTGAATATGTTCCCTTATCTGGCAAAAGAGACTTCAGAGACGTAATTAAGGACCTTGAGATGGAGTGATTTTCCTGGATTACCTGAGTGGCCCCTAAATGTAAACACAAGGGTCCTTATAAAAAGGAGACGAGAAGGTCAAAGGAGGAAGTAGGAGATATTGAAGACTGAAGCAAGAGATTGGAGTGATATGAAGAAAGAATGCAGGTGACCTTTAGGAGCTAGAAAAAACAAGGAAATGGATTCCCCCCTAAAACCTCCAGAAGGAATCAGCTCTGTTGACCCCTTGAAATCAACCCAGTGAAATTGATTTCTGATTGCTGGCTTCCAAAACAATAAGGGAATAAATTTGTCTTGTTTTAAACCACTAAGTTTGTTTAATTGTTACAGCACCCATAGGAAACTAATACATGTATTCTCTTTCCTAGGCTTTTCCTCAAACTTCCCAATGGCTATGCTTTAAACTCATTCATTCTTAGGAGGGATCCAGTCTTTTGGGAAGCAGAGCATGACTATTGAAGCCTCCCAGAACGAGTTCAAATCCCAGCTCAGCCACCTGTCTGCTTGGGTAGCCGTGGGTCAGTCATTAACTCTCACTCTCTTCATCTGTAAAGTAGGGAAGATAATAATGACAACCTTGCAGGGCAGTTGTAAGGCTTAGAGACAGTGTGGTAAGACATATAACATGGCTCTAACACATAATTGGCCCTCACTCATAGTGTTGGGAAACTCTAGGATCAGGCAGGCAGGGTTAACAATCTTTTTTGCCCGAGGCTGGAGCATCTTGGACCTCAGTTGAGATAGGCTGGTATCCTGTGGTGGGAGGTTGGGGGTGGCGCCACACAGGCAGAAGGCCTGGTGTATGGTCGAGAGCAGACCATACACTATACAGGGCCATGCTCGCCCCAGTCTTCCTACCAGGATGTGACTGTCCCATCATTGTCTTTGCTCAGCCAGCATGGACATGCCAAGTCTCCGTATTGCAGCAGTCCACATGCCGTGAGAAGAGGGAGATGAGGGTGGGAAGACCATGTAGAAGGCTTTGTATCCACTCAACCCTAGTGTGGGTGGAATGTAAAGCCGCTGGATACAATAGGGCTTTCGCTGTCTGCACTCCTGCCCTCATGATGCCTTCTTCTCAGAAAACAGACTATTTGTAGAAGGGGAAGGGGACTTATAATCCTAGCTTTGGTCCCTGAATCTGAGCAATTTCTGTGGTACTAAGAACTGTGGCAGCTGGACATGTCCAGAAAGAAACTTCTCAGTGAAAAAGCTGTTACCCTTGACATAATAGTTTGCAAAATAAAGCAAACATTCTCTGAATGTCATCTGAAGAACTGACTTGAAATAAGCTTCCTGTCCAGGAACATATCACCTGTCAGAAAAACAAGTGCCATATAAGGAATTCCATTAACCAGACATAGCAGGCAGGCACCTGACACACCCTTTCCACGGGGTGACTCATCACCAGGAGGGAGCACAGTCAGAAACAAGGGCAGATGTTCTGTTCTACCCCGCCTGAGGCTTCGGGAAGGGGGATGCCCTGTTCCCTGAGACCCGCCCCATCTCTCCAGGGACGATTGAGCTAATCCCTGCAAAGGCCAGTGCAAACTTCTACTTTCAAAATGCAACTTCCCCACAGGCCTGTTGTTGGTTTGGAAAACCTAGTGCTACAATCTAAAATCTTGGAGTTGGGATGTCCATGAAGTTATAGTCTTATACCTGAGGAAATTGTGCCCCATCAGGTGACTTGTCCCATGTTATACAGCTGGGCAGTGACAGGTCAAGGGCTAGCTCCAAGCTCCTCTGAATCCTGACTTGTGCTCTCATCCTGCAGAATGCTGAGATGTGATTTTAGACCCTTTAGGCCTCGATGCTAACGTGCAGTGGTATCTGGTTGATCAGATTAGGTCGCCTAGTAGCGACTCGGCCCAAAGAATATATTTTTTGAAGCTGGGGAAGGGTTTGAGAGGGGGATGTAACTGCCGGGGTGAGGCGGCAGATGGCTTTAGAGTAACCTGAACCTGCAAGGAACTGTGCCTAAGCCAACTTCTCCCCTTTCTCCAAGTCTTGCCTTGAGCTTGTTGGATGGTTAAACTTCTGTTGTCCTTATCCTCAGGCTACTTTCTATTGTAATCACTAGTAAACCAGTCATATTCTAGAGCTTCAAGGGAATAGGCATAGATTCGAGACTGTCCAAAATTTTCCAAGAGGAAAGAACCATAGGTGCCCTTGGATCCAATAGACTCGCTGTTCACAAATGAGCAAATTGAGGGTCCGAAGAGGTTGTGACTTGCCTGGAGTAGTGTTATCCAATAGGACTTTCGGCAACGATGGGAACACTCTATTTCTGCACTGTCCAATATGGCAACCACTAGCCTTATGTGGCTATTAAGCACCTCAAATGTGGCTAGTCCTACTGAGGAACTAAATTTTTAATTAGATCTAATTTTAATTCATTTAGATTTAGATAGCCACATGTGGCTGGCAACTGCCATATTGAACAACATAAATCTAAGGTCACAAAGCTGGGATGCAGTGCTGTGTCTCTTTGATTTTATTTTTTTTTAAATTATTATTTTTTGTTAGTTTCAGGTGTACAAAACAACATAGTGATTAGACATATACACCCCTCACAAAGTGATAATTCCGACAAGTCTATTACCCATCTGACACCATCCATAGCTATTACAATATCATTGACTATATACCCTATGGTGTATGTTACATCCCGTGACTGTGTTTGTTTTTTTTTTAATTATAGTTGACATTCAATATTATTTTATATTAGTTTCCAATGTACAACACAGTGGTTAGGCATGTATATAATTTATGAAGTGATCCCCCAGATAAGTCTAGTCCCCATCTCACACTATACATAGCTTTTACAATATTATCGACTATATTCTCCATACAGTGTTTTACATCCCCATGACTATTTTGTAACTACCAATTTGTAACTCCTAATCCCGTCACCTTTTTCCCCCACCCCCCAACACCCTCCCATCTAGCAACCATTAATTTGTTCTATGAGTCTATTTCTATTTTTTTTGTTCGTTTATTCTGTTCTTTATATTCCACATGTAAGTGACATCATATGGTATTTATCTTTTTCAGTTAGACTTATTTCACTTAGTGTAATACCCTCTAGGTCCATCCATGTTGTTGCAAACGGTAAGATTTTATTCTATTTTATGGCAGGGCAATACTCCATTGTATATATGTACCACAGTTTCTTTATCCGGTCGTCTGTTGATGGGCATTTCGGTTGTTTCCATATCTTGGCTATTGTGAATAGCACTACAGTAAACATAGGGGTGTATATATCTTTTCGAATTAGTGTTTTGGATTTCTTTGGATAAATACCCAGGAGTGGAATTACTGGGTCTTAAGGTAGTTCTATTTTTAATTTTTTTAGTAACCTCCATAATATTTTCCATAGTGGCTGCACCAGTTTGCAACCTCACGGACAGTGCACGAGGGTTCCCTTTTCTCTACATCCTCGCCAACACTTGTTTGTTGATTTATTGATGATGGCCATTCTGACAGTTGTGATGTGGTATCTTTTTGTGGTTTTTATTTGCATTTCTCTGATGGTTAGTGATGTTGAGCATCTTTTCATATGTCTATTGGGCATCTATTGGGCATCTGTATGTCCTCTTTGGAGAAATGTCTATTCAGGTCCCCTGGCCATTTTTTAATTGGATTGTTTGTTTATTTTTGGTGGTGTATGAAGTTTTTTTAAAAAATAAATTTTGAATATTAACTCTTTATCAAATGTGTCTTTGGCCAATATCTTCTCCCATTCAGCAGGATGTCTTTTCATTTTGTTGGTGGTTTCCTTTGCTGTGCAAAAACATTTAGTTTGATGTAGTCCCATGTGTTTATTTTTTCTTTTGTTTCCCTTGTTTGAGGAGCTATGTCAGTAAAAATATTACTAAGGGTAATATCTGAGAGTTTACTACCTATATTTTCTTCTAGGAGTTTTACAGTTTTTGGTCTTACATTTAATTTAAGTCTTTAATCTCCTTTGAGTTTATTCTTGTATATGGTTTAAGAAGGTGGTCCAGTTTCATGGATTTTTTGGGTTTTTTTTTTTTTTTTGATATATCTGTTCAGTTTTCCCAGCGCCATTTGTTGAATTGACTGTCTTTACCCCAATGTATATTCTTGTTTCCTTTGTCCTGGATTAAATGATTATACAGGTATGGATTTATTTCTGGGCTCTCTATTCTATTCCATTGATCTATGTGTCTGTTTTTATGCCAATACCATGCTGTTTTGATGTCTATGTAATATCGTTTGATATCAGGTAGCATGATACCTTCAGCTTTGCTCTTCATTCTCAAGATTGCCATTGCTATTCTTTTATGGTTTCGTATAAATTTTAGGATTATTTGTTCTAGTTCTGTGAAAAATGCCATTGGTATTTTGATAGGAATTGTATTGAATCTATATATTGCTTTGGGTAGTATGGACATTTTAACTATATTAATTCTTTCTCTCCATTTGCATGGCATATACTTTCATTTATTTATACCTTCTTTCATTTCTCTCTTATGATTTTCTGAGTACAGGTATTTTACTTACTTGGTTAAATTTATTCCTAGGTATTTTTATTTTTTTAATGCAATTGTAAATAGGATTGTTTTCTTAATTTCTCTTTCTGATAGTTCATTATTGGTGTATAAACATGCAACTGATTTCTGAATATTAACTATGTGTTCTGCTACTTTACTAAATTCATATGTCAATTGTAATAGTTTTTTTTGTGCAATCTGTGGGTTTCTCTTTGATTTGAAATCATTTTCTTTTTTCACTACCCCCACACAGAACTCTAGGTCAAAGTGGAATTTTTCTGTGGAACAGGAGACATATAATGCCAGGTCCCTGGACAAAGATTCTGGGTAGACAGTACTGGTTGGAGGTATTCTGTGAAATGTCACTCGTGGGAAAGATGATACATTTTCCTAGTATTAGAATATATGGGCTTCCCTAGGTGGGAAGGGAATAGAGAAGTTCATTCACTCATTCTTTCTTTAAGGAACTACCGAGTGTCCACTATGTGTCAGGTGAGTGCTAGTCACTGGGGACTACAATAGTTATTTGACATGCTCACTGATTAAATTTTCTAAAGATGAATTGTAAAAAGTGCCACATAAATTCAAGGGTGAGAGAAACATTTTTTACTGGTCAAAGTCCCTGGTTTCCTTTGGCAACCACTTCTTGTCATGCTGCGGAAACATCTGCCTGTACAACTTTACTGGGTCAGTACTGATGAATCTGTGCTCACTCAGGCTGTGCATACAGCCTTTCGGTCAAACAGCATGACTTCTTTTAGATCTAGATTGATGTCTTTCCATGGATTCAGCCTAGGAGAATATAGTAAAATCATGGATGGGAGGATGGTCACATGTACTGTTTAATTTAGCTTAGGATCAGTGGTCCAGGCTCTAGAAAATAAGCCACAGAATTACTTTGGTATCTGCCTAATGTAAACTTGTTCCATCCTTTCATGGGGGACGGTGAGTTCTCCATAGACTACCTTGTGACAGTTATTTTTGCAGTTTTTATTAAAGACGCTTAACATGTGTCTGTGTGTGTGTGCATGCACTTAATGATGGTTAAGATGTAGTTGTGTTTTGTAGCTTTCTAGAACTTATATATAGTCTGAAAGAGACAGGGGTATACAAATAACTAAAATTCAAAGAAAAGTGACGTAAAAGGTAGCATGCCAATCTACATGAGGAACCAGTCACTCTTGCTGAATAGAACCAGAAAAAAAATATTGACAAGGTTGCCTTGGAAGTGGCCCTTGTAATAGTTTGTCAAGTGAAGATGGAGGAGGGCATTTTAGATTAAGAAAATGGCAGAAACAAAGAATCTGAGGTGGGAGAGCTCAGGGAGGGAATGAGGAATAGGAAACTATACTATTTGATTAAAACATGGAAACTGAAGATGAGGTAATAATAGAGAGCCAATGAGAAAGTTAACCTGGGCCTGAATTTAGACTTTACCTTGCAGTCATCAGGTATCTATCTGATGCCCTGGAATAATATGATAAAGCTGAGTTAATGTTGCTTAGTCCAGTGACAGAAAGATGAATAATGGTGGCAACAAGCTGACGCTGACCATCAGTTAAGTGATGGTTTCTGTAGTCCAAGGAAGAGGTGCTATGAGTCTGAACAAGAGCAGTGGCAGGGCCTAATGGGTAGCTATTGTGTGGTTCTTTATATCTCATTGAATGAAGGGAGAGGGTCAGAGTCAAAAACGATGCTGAGATTCCAAGTTTAAATAACCGAAGAGATGAATAGAAGAAATAAGGAAGTCAGGAGAAAAGGCTGGTTTAGGGGAAAAGTTGGCCATCCTGAAGGAAATGTCCTGCACAACAAAATGGAGGCATCGGGTGCTAGGGAGCAATGGGATGGCGATGTAGCTCTCAGAGGTGAAGAGGAAGTTGTTCATGAAATAACCAGGTTCCTGAGAGGAGACGGGTTCCAGGGTAACTCTTAAGAGATGATGGAGGAAACACATAAAGGGAAGGAGTTTCAGTGAAAGAACCAAAGAGCAAAACACCTCAGAGCCAAGGGAGGAGAAGTGATATAAGGCGGACTAAGTCAGTAAGTCTCTATTCGGCTTCTGTTGTTGGCAATTTATTAAACAAGGCAGATACAAGCCTTACACTCATTGATGTCTTGTCCACTAGAAAAGACAGATGAAGCAAATAAACAAAGAAACTAATCAATGATTACAAATAATACAAGCAATAAAAGAAATAAGCAGGATGCCGTGGTGGAGGATATAAATACTGGGTGGCATGTCGTTTTAGAGCGGTGCTTAGGGAAGACCTTTTCCAGCAACTATCATTTCAGCTGAGATGACAGTCAGTCAGAAGAACATCGTCATGTAGAAGGAGTGGGGTGAGCTTCCCAGAAGAGGAAAGAACATGGCAAAGATGCCAAGACAGGAAAGAACTGGGCAAGCTGGCAGTGCTGGCAGATGGCAAGGGTGATTAGAGCATAGAGACTGAGGAGGAAAGGGACATAAGATAAAACCCAAAGAGTAGGCAGTGGCAGGATGATGGAGGCTTGGGAATGAATTTTGGACTTCATGGTAAGCACAAAAATCAACAGCATGAAACTGAAAACAGAGCTCAAAGAGAGTGAGGACTAAGAGAAGACTATTGGATTCAGTCACAAGGATGGGACTGGTAATCTTCAAGGGGGCAGAGGAGAGAGTGGCTGAAGTCTGTGTGCAATGTTGGGGGTTTTAAAGCATCTGGAGAAGTTTGGTGATACAGAGGGCAAGGAGATAGAATGTTCTCAAGGATGCCAGCCAAGACTGTACTTATCTCAGGCACTCAGACAGCCAAGCTGAGTGTCACAAACTATGACCTATTTGTATCACTGTAGCTGAAATCCTAAAGGAAAAATGGAACACCTGGCCCCTGTTCAAAGCTCTTCCTGAATGCCCAGGAAGGTGTCGTAGAAAGCCAGCACTCCTGTCAGATGTGAAGGCTAGAGCAGAGGTCACCGGCCCGGCCGGCCCTGTTTCTGATTGAGTGGCTGCCCTTTGCAGCTCATAGCTGATGGCAAGGCCCTTGGGCTTCAGTGATGGATTAGGAAAGCCCCAGGCCTGGTTAGCCAGCTAGGGAACAGACTCTGTGATCCCGACTGTCACTTCACACAGTGTGCTTGACTCATGGGTGTTGACAATTGCAGTGTAATTTTAATTATACTAGGCAGTGTTTCATAATACCTCTGTCAACCGATAGTTTGTAAAAGGCCATGAAGTTTTAATAGTTGGCTGCTGCAAGACAGCTCTTAGCTTTTAAACCCTAGCTGAAAGAGGCTGAGTGAGACCTGGGTTATAATTATAGGGGTTGAGAAGTGGCTGGGAATACTATAAATGCCAAATTAAAAAGAAACTCACCAATATCCAAGGCCTGCTCAGGGAGAAATGCTGAGTCAACCCTATGCCTGCTGCCCTGGGTCTTTGAACTTACTGGGACGAAGGGCAGGAACCCATTCTCTGGCTGCAAAGGCCTCCTGAGATGGAGATATGACAAAAAAAATGCGCCTTCCTTGCCACTCCTGCAAGACCCAGGTTTGTGTGCCAGGGTCTTTGAGTAGAGATCTAGGGAGCCATCAGTAGAAAGGGAGGTGGGAGACCCTGCACCAGTGAGCCCTGGTTCACCTGGAGTGGTGTTTCTCAAGCTTCCCGTGTGTCACCATCAGCACCATGGGGCTTTGAATAATGCCCGTGTCCTGGTCCTGTCCCTGGACCAAATACATCAGAATCTTGACTGTAGGACCCAGGCTTCAAAATTTTAAAGAAAAATCTCTCTGGAAGTCTGAATAATGGCCCCCAACCCCCAAAATATGTCCCTGTTCTAATCCCTGGAAATTGTGAATGTTATTTTATAATATCACAAAAGGGACTTTACAGATGTGATTAAACTAAGGATTTTGAGATAAGGAGATTATCCTGGATTATGTGATATAATCACAACATTCCTTATCAGACAAACTGTCAGAGGCAGAGAATAGGTCAGGTGACAATGAAAACAAAGATTGGAGTGATGAACTTTGAAAGTGAAGAAAGGGGCCACAAGCCAAGGATCTTAGGCAGCCTCTAGAAGCTGGAAAAGGCAAGGAGACAGATTCTCCCCCAGACCCACCAGGAGGAACACAGCACTGCAGACACTTTCATTTTGACCCAGTGAAGCTGACTTTGGACTTCTGACCTTAGAACTATTAAGATAATAAATCTGTGTTGTTTTAAGCCAGCAAGTTTGTGATAATTTGTTACGGTAGCCATCGGAAACAAATACAATCTCCATAGGTCACTCTAATGATTCGCCAAGGTGAAGAATCAATCATCGAGAACCTTGCCGCTCAAAGTGTGTCAAGGACCAACAGCATCTGCATTGCCAGGGAGTTTATTAGAAATACAGAGCCTCAGGCACCACCCCAGACCTGCAGCAAAATCTGCATTTTAACAATATTCCCAGATGATTTAAATGCACACTTAAGTTTGAGAAGCATCAAATTATAGAGCAATGATTTCCATCCTAACTTTACTTTGGAATCTTCTGGGAAACTATCAAAAATGCAGATCTCACGCCAGGGCACACTGTTTTTAGAAGCTTCCTAGGAGATTTTAAGGAAATCCTTGAGGAAACTGGTTGTATCCCATGCTCTATGCCCGGTGCCTCACACAAAATTCAGCACTTACAAGCAAATGAATATCTAATTGAAATGAGCAAAGTTCTCTAGGTCTTGGCTACTCCAAATGTCGTCATGGACCAGGAGCCTGGACATCCCGGGACCTGTCAGAATGCAGAATCACTCCAGACCCACTGAATCAAAATCATCGTTTCAATAAGATCCCCAGGTGATTCTGTGCACTGTGCCCTACTATTGTCATTTTGGGGGTGGTGGCTCTGCTATTAAGGATGAATGAGATTCAGGCAAAAAATGTTGAGGTTATTGTCCCCAATTTAGAGTAGGTCAGCAGTGAAATCATAATTGAAATCATTACCTCAAGAGTTAGGCTTCTGAGATCAAAGTGGGACAGATTGTGCTCTTAGGCGGGAATTTACTTGGGTCAATAAAATCGATGATTTTTGGATGGCAGAGCCATTAAGCTTGGTTTGAAGGAGGGCTGTTGCATTCTCTGAGGAAAACCTCTACAAGTGAAGACCTTCTTGCCCTTCTTAGTTCTAGCCTGGGTCCTCTAGCCTTTATTGAAGAGGAGGGTCTGGCGCAGTTTCTGTTGGCTGCAAGCCCAAAGCAAGTGAAAGCTCAGGTTATTCCTTCATGGAATCATGGTGGTGAAGCATACACTTTAAATCTCTGTTTGTCACATTCAGGGTTTAAATTGTCAGTGATACTTGCCCAGTATCCTTAATGAGAGAGCCAAAGACAAAGGAAGAAAGACAAACAGAAACTTTTGGGACAGTGTCAGATAGCAAATCTTTAAAAGAGAGGCAGTTGTTGGCTGCCTGAAATGCGTGGTACCTTGCAGATAAGAATCTAGAGTTACAAAACAGCGATCTTTAAAAACATCTGCCAAGAGATTTAACTTCAATTTCCTATCAAAAAGTAATGATTTTTATTTTTGTCCAATCCATGCTTCAACTGTTCCTGATAAATCCACAAGCCTAACTGTAAAAAAAATGTGGATTGTATTTTCTCTCCCAACAAAGAGATGAAACAACTTAGCAAGTGGGTAGAATCAGCATAGCAGAGTCTGGTCGCTAAAGGAAGCCTTCTGGATCATGTCATCCTGGGCCTGCAGTCCATATGCTTTCAGGAGCCCAGCAAGTGAAGCAAAAGTGAGAAGGCAGTCAGCTGCATGATGTTACGGTGGTTAAGGCGGTGGGAACTGGAAAGTGAATGCTTACAAAGTCATTCACATTTATAAAACAGCGTTGGCCAAATAAAACACATCTGTGGGCTGAAGTTTGTCTACCTATTTATATTTCAGAAACATGAGATCTAGAAAAGCTAAATTTTCTGCCTAAAGTCACATAACTATAACTTAAGCATTGAAACAAATACTCCCACTGTGACAACTTCACATGTTTACACACCAAGGGGACATTTAGATTGTATTTGTATACACAACTCTGTGTGTCTGTGTGTGTGTGTGTGTGTGTGTGTGTGTGTGTGTGTGTGTGTTGAATCAAGCAGATCCTATTCTAATAACTGGTTATTTGGAAAATATCTAGTTGCTAACAACAGAGAGAAAGCCACCACTTTAAACCACACGAGGTACCACAGTGAGAGTAAAACAAACAAAACCAGCAGTCTTCTCGATTCATCTGGCATACATTTTTACAAGGCTATAAATAATTGTATTTACAGATCTTGGATATTTTTGAAGCAGTAATAAAAAATTATGTTTTAAGAAAAAGTCTTCTTGGTTTAAAATTTAATGAGCCAATTATTTTGAAGAAGACTGTGTGGTACCTTGCACAGTTACCGAAGTGACAATTTATGGCTGGAGCCTTTATCTTGGTCAGCTTGCTCTGCCCTAGACAAAGCCAGATACACAGCGTGGCTTTCCTCAAACCTGAGTTTAGCAGGATGCGCAGGGACCTGTTTCTAGTTTCCTGGTCACTTATGTCTGGAGGCCCTCCTGTGCCAGCTTTAAGACATGTCAGTCATCAGGGACTGCACTTCTGCAAGAAGGTGGAGAAAGAGACAAGCAACAAAGCGAGTCAGAGCCCTTTGGAGTCGTCTTAAGAGTGGACACAAGAGTCCCCTGTTTAGCATTGTTCTGCACGTGTGGTTCTGTTGCTTTCCCTGTGCCAGGTACTTTCCGCGCACTTTTTAATTTAATTCTCACAGCAAATCAAATCTTAGTACAACTGACATCCCCATTTTACAGATGAGGAAACTGAAGTTTAGAGAGTTTAAGTAATTTGCTTATGTGTTTGATTTGGGATTTGAACCCAGACCTGTCTCCCTCCTCAGCCCAACCTTTTAGGCTCTATACTCTCTACTCTGGGCCAAGCACCCAAAGGCAAACTTCACTGCTATGGTGTTTGTTTGCTTGCTTCTACCTTTCTGTCAGTTTCTATCAATGAGGCCCTCATCCATGGATAAATCAGAATCACAATCTTCAGGCAGGGCTTGAAGCTCCAAATGTGAAGGGTGCTGACGTTGGCTCTAGTTATGGGAGGACAGGGTGGGTGTGTTATTTACAAGGAACCCAGTGTTTTTTTTAAAAAAAAAAAATCAAAAGTTTTAAGAGCTCCACAGGCAAGCCAGTAGAAATAGGTGTTTTGCAGCACTACTGTCTGAAAAAGCAAATTTTCCAAAAGCTAATCCCATTGTTCTACTGACTTCAGTTATAAAATCAGAGGCACATTCCCACAGTCTGGAACGGAAAAGGCCAGTTCTCCATTCACTGGGTTGAAAACATTTGGCAAGAACTGACCTGGCCTGGCCCCGGGAAGGCATACGTAGTCCTCTCGTGACCCTGGAATCTCCATTCCAAGGTGAGCTCCCTCCCTTCTTTCCCCCTTTCCCTTCCCTTCCATCAAATTCATAAGGATCTCTCAGCACTGCTTCCAATGATTCTATCTACTCTCTTTACAAAGCTGACTATGAGAGGAAGGGGTGCGATATCACAATTTATGACAGGTAGAGCCAGTGCAGGTGTGTTCGATTGGGAAAGACCCAGATTCTAGGCTTAATGCCTTATTTTATGAAGTCTGTAGTTTCAGACACTAACACATCAAATTGGCCTAAAGTAAGATATATCTCGAAGCAAATGGAGAATTTTTAATGATGAATTAGAATTTTTCATTCGACTAACTTTATTTTGAGTCCCTTTTCCTGAATGCAAGATTTTTCTGAAATTAATTCTAAACATGTTTTGGGGTCCCAACAAGTTAAATAATAATCTGAATCACTTAATAAAAATCTAAAGATTTGGGGCGTCTTTTACTCAGTCTGCCACATCTCTGTAGTTCCATTTGAACACTTCTGCTTCCCCATCCCTCCTCCAGGACAAACAAGTGTACGATTTTTGTTGTTTTAAAGAGGAGAGGGAGAGATTTTGTCCTTGCCTTTTCTGCCTAGAATGACAGTCATTATAACAAAGGGACTGTATGGGAGGGCTGAATATCTCTGTTGTACCAGCAGTCTGGAGCATGAAATTGGGAGGAATATTCTGCAGGGTACAAGGCACGGGTTTCAAAGTTGAGAGACCTGGCTCTGGGTCCTGATTATGTCTCACCACTTCCTTGTCTCTGGGTCCTCGTGTTCTCATCTATAAAGTTAAGGTGACAGTGCCTGCTCAGATGGTGATTATGTGTATCAGGCACACAACAGTTGCTCAGTGATTACTATTTCTTTTAGGAGAAGTTAAATAATATGGATACTATTCAATGTTGAAGCAGAGGCAAAATACAGGAGACACATTCATGGGTATATGGGAGCTTCTCACTGCACTTTCGTCCCTCTCCTCTCTGATCTTTGTCATGGTTATAGGGCAAAGTGGGCCTGGTTCCTTTTTCTCTTTCACCCTCCTCATAGGAGATTCATGTGGTGGGCTGGCGGAAGGCCATCCGTGATGGTGAAATAAAAGGGCTGAAGGGAATTTCCTTTAAATGGTGATGCGTTGTCATATGCCAGAAGTTTGTTCACACTCTGCAGTGCACACCCACTCTCACAGCAAAGCACAAGGAGCAAGAGTCGTTATAGCATCAATATACTTATTAAAAGCAGAAGGAAGTGTTTATCCCTATTGCGAGTCTCTGGAGAGTCAGCATTCTGAACCCCCTCTGAAGTGCTTGATTCTGAGGGCCACAGGAAGCTGTGAGTCTGACCGGATGCAAGAGGAAGCCCTTCAAGTGCCAGAGCAGGAGCCAGCCGGGGCTGTGGAGCGTGGCCTTGCCTCATCTCAGAGTTGGCATGACCTCTTGCAGGGAGGGCAAATGGTAGTTTACCAAGACAGAGTGGGTGGGGTGTTATATGCCCCAAGAGTTTCTAAATGCCAAGAGTTTCTAAAACCCAAACAGTTGTCAAATAAGAATGACAAGCACCATGAAATGCAGCTGCCTCACCTCCCACCCACATGCAGCGTTGGTGCCAGGTCACAGCAGAACTTCCTGGCAGGGCAGCCAGGAGCCGCTCCTTGCCTTGGGCAGAACACTGTTCTTTCACTCTTATAGTGACTGGATGCTTCTCGGGTGAACCACAACCACAGAGTAAACTGACTAGAACAAACCAAAATTAGGATGGACATCTTTACAGCTGAAGGCAGCATAGCCACAGCCCATGGTGGAGACAGAGGGATGAATAAGGACATGTCTTTCTTGGTGTCACTGTGACCTCTCCAAAAGAAATGACCCCTGCTACTTGTTATGTATTAGTGATCACACATCTAGTTAATCCCTACCATTCCTTTTCAGTCTCAAAAACATAGTGATTTTGGTAATACATTTTACCATGCTTATAAGTCATAAACCATGGAACTCCTTTGCTGGTTGGTGGGGAGATGAAAATAAGGTAGAAATAGACAGAACTTGGGATTAAGTGCTAAGACAACTTCTTAGGTGAACAGTAACAGGACCAAAATTATGTCCAAAGGATGCAATAAGCTCACTTACACTGGTGTTAACGTCAGCCTCCAAGCAGAGGCTGGTGTGATGGTGGAGGGGGCCGTAGCAGGGTCTGGCTAGTGAGGGGGTGAGTGGCAATATTGTGATTTCAAGGGATCCCCTGCTTTGGAACAGGATATTAGCCAATGGGTGGAGTTTTGGGGAGCAGGATCTTTCTCAGAGCGAAGAATATTGATAGGAACCAGCCTGGGGTCAAAACAAAGAGCCAAGGCAGACTCCGGGTATACAGAATGGACAAGCACAACTGGGGTTAGCTATGGGGAAGGGCACAGGTGGGTCCAGAGGGCTGGCTCCAGGGGAGCCTGCTGTGTTCACGCCAGGCACTCACCTACTCCACTGTGTGTAACATTCACAACAGCCTCGGAAAGTGGGTGTTCCGTCCCAAAGAGGTGAGGCAGCCAAGGCTGGGAGTTTAAGTGATGTGGCCAAGATTAGAGAGCCAGGAAGTGGGCAGAGCCAGGGACGTAATAACGCTGATCAATCTCGAGGTGAAGTCTGTGCCCTTTTCTCTACACCGCACTACCTGAAAGATAAGCAGTGGTTCAGGCAGAAAAGTTGGGGATGGTCATTACTCTTTGCATAATCGGAGGGGGCCAGTCATTGGGTATGTCTGTGATAGAAGAAGCATGTGGGCGAGGATGAGACATTAGGCTGGGAAGGCAAGCAGGGACGGGACATAAAGGCCCTTGGAAACTGCTGAACGCTTTGGACTCTAACCTGTAAGCAATGCGAAGAAGTAGAAAATCCAATTTGTATTTTAGAAGGACCATTTTGGCAGCAGGGTGGTGGCTGGATTCTCAAGGAGGAGTGGCAGTGGGGGAGAACAGGAGACCCCCTTTAAGAGGCTAGTCTAGAGAAGACATCTTTTGAACATACCGGTCCCCTGACGATGTTCTTATATCCTTATATTCCAATACATTCTTATATCCCCCATTATATATGTTCTTACATTCTTATATTCCCCGTTGTCTTCCCAGTAAAGGCGAAGCTCCTTGGAAAGTTCCACAAGACATTTCATGATAGTCCTTAACTACCTTTCCGGCCACCTCCCGCATGCGCCCAGCTGACTCGGTACCCATGATTCCTTGAATACTTTCTCTTTTCTTGCTTGCAGTGGCTTCCTCAAACTTATTCTTCAGCTTCAATTTCTATTTCAAACGTTATCTCACATGGGAAGTCGTCCCATATTATCTGGCAGGGCTCTCCCTCCTCACACGACTCTTGAAACATGCATTTATTAAAGTGGCCTTCGTCTAGTTTTATAATGCCTCTCCTTCTTATCTGTTCCTGAGCTTCTTGAGGGCAGTGATTATATCTAGTTCATCTTAGATTCTCATCATTCCCATCATACTTGGCATGTAAAAGATGCTTCGTAGTCAGCACCCTCCTCCCACCGTTTGTGGGGCTGGGGAAAGGGTACAATTAGAGGCCTCTGCTCCAGAGCCCCCCTCTACTCTCCTTCAACATGACACTCCGGCTCCATCTAAAACCATAAGGAATTTTGCACACATGTGTATGTGGACAAACCAGCCGCTGTGTCCAACCTCCATCCACACCCCCCCCCCACCCCCGTCAACAGCTACCTCTCGGCCACCTTCATGCCTACAGACGTGCACTCCCGTGATGCAGTATCCTCTTGGGACAGTGGGTCTGGGAGAGAGTGCATCATAGGCAGGCTTGGGTCATTTGGGCAGGGACTCTGCAGTGCTGGATGCAGAATTAGGGCATGTGGGCCCACGGTGGCAATGACATATGCTTAGGGGTATGACCAGAGAAAGGACACACCAGAGCCCTTTAAAGTACACAGCCCAGGTTTTTCAGTTTCCAGGGAGGTAATGTTTATCACTCTATGAAATATGTGAGTAAGGAAGATCTGAAATAAAATAGTAAGATGGGAGAAGTAGGGCTACTTTTGAGAACATATGTACGATTTAAAGGGAAGAAATCCCCAACCCTGATGACTGGTTGGCTGTGTGGGAGAGGAGTAGAGAATCATCACAGGCTAGTAGGAAGCATGGGGTTGTGCCGTGAACTCAGAGAGGAAGGGCATGTGTGGGAGGGACTTCAGTCAGTACCAGATAAAGCAGGGCATTCAGAGGGAAATATTCAACAGTTGGAAATACGGAGTTTAGAGCCTGAGATATAGGTGGTGGTGGAAAATATGTATTTGGGAGTCTTCAGCACATAGGTGGTTGTTGGAACTACGGCTATGGTCAGATTGCCCCAGGAGAGCGTGTAGACTGAAAAGAAGCTTCAACGTCTGACAAGCGGAGTCCATGACAGATGCTGAAAAGGAGTGGCCTGAGTGATCCACGGAAATCCAGGGTAGAGGGCATCACGGAGGCTAGTGGAGCCAGGCAACAGTTTCAAAAAGGATGGGGCGGTCACACTGCCAACTGCCAAGTCAAGCATAGGAAGGCTGAAGAGGACCCACGGAGTTTACTAAATAAGTCACTGCTGAGCTTAGTGAAACCAATTTCAGAGGAGGGACGGTGCTGAAGGCTCACTGTGTGATATACAGGAGGCAAAGCGGAGATGTTGTCAACTAGGTTCTTCAAGGCAGTTCCATGTGGGACAAAAACAAGCTTAACTTGAGGATGATGCAGAATTTTTGAATGGTTTTTTTGGTTGTATTTCTTTTATATATGTGAAAGCCCAGAGTATTTAGATGTGCTGAGGGGAAAGAGATGAGTGAGAAAGGATGGTCAAAGATGTAGGAAACAGAGGGGAACTCCATGAAGAGGGTCCCCATGCAGGTGGGGTTCACTGGGAAGTAGACAAGCATTCATAGGCAGGAGGTTCATTAGGCGGTGCTCCTGGAATAAGTGCCTGTGTAAAGGAGGGGAGGAAGGAGGTCGGAGGGAGAAGTTGGGCAGTGTTACAGCTGCAGTGAAAGCCTCAGCCAAGCTCCTGCGGAGCTCTGACGTTGGAGCAGGCTTTCAGAATTATCCAGAGTTACAGTGTGGGGGCTAGGTCGTTATCCTTCCACATCTACCTATAGTAGCATGTAAGACTCCCTGGGAAAGCAGCGTGACCTAGGGCAAGGTGACCCTTTTCAGTCAAAGCAATTCCTGAGGATGCCTGATAGCTGAGGGCCCCTGCCAGCAGCACTCCCAGTAGCTGAAGCAACAAATCCTTCAGCCTTGAAGGAGAATCCAGGTGGACTATCTGTGTCAGTCAGGGTTCAGTTACAGAAGCAGAACCAGTAAGAGATACATATTAAAAGATTTATTGTGAGGCATTAGCTTACACAATTATGGGGGCTGGCTAGGCAAGTCCCAAATCTCTAGAGCAGGCCGTCAGGAAGGACAGCCTGGGACTCTAAGGCATGGGCTGAAACTGTTGTTCACAGGGAAGCCTCTCAGTTCTGCTCTTAAGGTCTTTCAACTGATTGGATCAGTTGAAATAGAATAATCTAGAATGAACTAGAATAATCTGCCTTACTTAAAGTCAGGTGGTTCTACACTTTAATCACACCTGCAGAATACCTTCACAGGGACGTAGGTATTAGTGTTTGCTTGAATAACTGGCAATGATAGGCTAGTCAAGTTGATACATCAAAAGACTATCACCCTATCAGTGTATCCACTACAGTTCCCAAAAGGCAGACGTGGGTAAATATAAGTTAATTTCTCTTAAACATATAACTGTAGTTCAGTGGGACTCACTGATTAGTTTAGGTGTTTCTATTAAAAAGCTTTTGCTATATCTAAGCAGTGACTTTCAAATATGTGACTATATATGGAGTGGACAAAATATTAATAACTGTATTCTGATTTTTATAATATAATCTCCATGAGGGTTGATATTCAAAATATTTATCTCTAGGTGCCGCTATGACTCTAACCAATGAGAATAGACATAGCCACAAATAATTGCTAATACCACAAAAGTACTTATGGGGTGTGATAAAAAAAATACGGTGAATGTTCAAATAAAACAAATTTATTACAGTAAAAGACACATTGCCATTAATCACCCTCAAAATACTCCCCCTCACTTTGAACACACTTATACCATCATTCTTGCCACTTTCTGAAGCAGTTATGGAAGGCCTCTTTCATAGGACTATCTTTATCCTCCATTACAAAAGCACTCCATGTCACACATTGCTTCTGGTATATGGTAATTTCTGTCAAATAAAAACATTTATGATGTGTCATCATCCACCTTATTCACTGCATCTGGCATTGGGCCACTTTTGGGTCTTCCCCAAAGTCAAAATGACCATGAAAGGTAAACATTTTGAATCAATTCACATCATCAAGGAAGCCACGACAGCACAAGTCAAGATACTCACGAAAGAGGACTTCCAGAACTGCTTCAGAAGGTGGCAAGAATGATAAGTGTGTTCGAAGCTAGGGGGAGTATTTTGAGAGTGCTTGATGGTAATATGTCTTTTACTGTAATAATTTTTTTTTAAATTTAAACAGTGCCTGTATAGTTTGATCACACCTCATACTGCTAAAATCAATCCTGCTCCAACCTCTTGGGGAACCAGCTTTGTCAGAATCCTTATTCCGACATGGTCCATTCATCTAAGGTGGTGAGTATCAATAAGGCAACTTGTCTTGGGTTTCAGTCTTTTCACACACACAGGGTGCCCTCAAACTGGGTGAGTGCTTTCTCTAACATCTGCTGGCTGGTAAGGGAGAACTAAAGGTATGTTTCTCAAGCTTTTGGTGCTAAGACTGACAATTTTAGGATTTTTTTTTTTCAAATTTCATCAAAAATTTAAAATTCTCGTTTGATGTCAGCAAGATGGGTGATGTAATCTGCAGTCTTTCACTATGATGTCTATATTTGGCTTCATGATATTTGGAGCGGTAGGTCAAACTCTGTTTCTAGACTGGGCTTTTCTTGTCAGTGGCAATATCACTCTCCAAACCCAGATGCGTAATGCCTGTCAGCCCTCAAGGAACAATGTTATTGCTTCCTCTTCAGTTGTTTCTCTTCAGGAGCAGAGGAAACATTTAGTTGCCGTCCCACTATCTCCTCCCAGTCCTCCTGACTTCTCTGTCTCCACCTATCCTAGCTCCCTGGGCTTCCCTCCCTCTATCCTCATCACCCACGAGGACCACCCAGAAAAACAAAGAGGCTCTATTCCCCTACTGGGACTGCTGTTCTAAAACTCCAGGAGCATTTTCTTCTGCCCTCAGCCCACCCTCAGAGCCTGAGTGAGAGAGGAGGTGAGAGACGAGACCTGAGCTGCAGGCTAGCCTCCACCCAGAGGCCTGAATGACTGAGTATAATGAGAATCCAACTTCAGCTGGAGCCCTGTGAAGAGCAGAGCAATGTTGGTTGTTACCTCTGGGGCAAATGTAATTAAAAGCCTATTGAATTTCTGTTTCAGACTTAATTTTTAAGAGGTTTAAAATTTGTCAAACGTGATGTGCCGCAGGCTGGGATTCAGAGTATAAGTAAGATCACTGCATAACGAAATTTGTGCTGTTGTTTAATCACAGATTCTGAGATTCTTCCATTTTGCCAATTTTAGGTCAGAAAGTAGGCTTCTGGTACCACACGATTAAGAGGCAAAGGGTCCGCTCACCCTCAAAATAATTAAAATGGCTAGCAAGCCAGATTGTGGATGACTTGGTTACTCTGGGCAGTTTTCCAAAATGAAAAGTAAAACTGCTGAGATGCCAACCTCTAAATGTCATCATCTTTATTAAGAACTTCCCATACAGATGATTATTCTGCATGTAGGAACAAGTTTGTATCATACGTGCTATTACCAGTGTGCACTTCTTTTTGGCAGCTTCATGAAATGAGTCTCCTTCCCTGTGACCCATCTGCTGACTCTTCTCCATCTAAGAGAAAACCACCCCAAGCCCCAGAGTATACAGAATGGGAATCATGCAAAATTAGCTCTCATGGGCTAGGGATCAGGATTTGGGAGGCAAAGAGTGAAACCTAATCTTGGTCATCTGTGGCTTGTTCTTGGTTTTAAAACAACGTCTCCTTAGAGAGCCAAATTCCCCAGCGTGGTTGAGGAGTTGAATTTTTCTCCCTACCTTAGATTTTCCTGGAGTTACATATTAACAGGACTTCAAAGCCCTTTTTTGGTAACAGCTGAATTGTAAGAGGTATAATGTGAAAAGAACCAGCAGAATGGAACAAGTCAAGAATCTGGAAGTTATGTGGACAGAAAACAAATATAACAGTTAATGTGATGTGGGTCACCTCATTTTTTTGAACATGGGCTCTTGTCTACAAGTATTTTTCCCCTTGGAGCAATAGTGAATTTTTCAATTAAAGTAAAAACTCAGCTACCATTTTTCTCCCTCTATCTCCCCCACACTCCTCTTTCCCTGTTTCTCTGTAGGTTGGTTCATCTGGGGTTGATAAGACATAAGATAATGTGGAACCCAAGAAGGGAACTGTTCTCTGTTTAATCTGCCAATTTGGCTGGGCTTGAAGTTAACGTGTCTTACCATATGAACACAGCTAGCAGTTTCTGCAAGGCAGCTACCTCTGAAGGAATGGCATATGGGGACAGAGTCTCCAAAGCAGAAGCCCTCTAGGCCAGAGGAGATAGCAAAGGGATCTATCTCACTGGGGTACAGGCCTCTGAGTAAACCACTTCCAGAAAGGGGATGATCTCTTGGTATCTTCCTCGTACATGTTGTTGGAGCCAACAAGTGGGCCAGAGGGACTGGCCCCGCCCTGAAGAGCTTCAATAATTACTTAATTATACCCCTGCCTATACTGCTCTGCATCTAGGCTGCTTTAAAGGGCCCAGCATGCAGGCGCTCGGGGCTGAGCTGGTTGGAACCCTGCTCTGGCCACACGCAAGGGTGAAGGGGAATCTGGAGACACGAGCCATCCTTGCCTCTGATCTGTCGAACTAGCTGTGTGACGCGCAGCAGGTTATGGACTCACTCTGGGCCTCAGTTTCCTTCCACTGAAACAGGCTGTTATGAGGAGTAAATGAAATAGCACCCTTAGCTAAAATGTCATTTGAGAAAGTGCTAAGCGCAATGTCGTACTTCCTCAGACCCTGTTGTGCTGACCTCCACAGTGGTCGTGGGCCTTGGAGAACCTGGAGTCACGAGAATGATCAGGGACCACAAAGGAGGACATCACTGTGGAAAGATAGGCCCGAAAGCTTCCTCATAATTATTCTAAGATAGTTTTACTCTATGTTCTTTCACATATGAGAAGTTACGATCAAGCTGTTTAGGAAAAAAAACCATCTAATGAAGAATATCAGAACCAAAGTAACCAAATGAGGGCTAGGAAATGCAGTTTTTCTGTGATTCTGAGTTGTTTAAAAACATTTTAGAACTTTTTTGTGGGGATTGTCTTCAGAGTCGGTTTACCACCAAAGGACATTAATCACACCTGATTTTTAGCCTAAAACACAGTTGGGTTATTCACCTTGACAATAAATGAGTTTTAAAATTTTCTGATAACCTATTTTTCGAAAGAATTTTTTTCCAGTGCTGAGGATATTGTAAACAAGGTCATTGAGCGATGAAGGAAATTCCTGAGGAGGAATTTTGAATATTTTGAGTAATGGTGGCAGCTTCCCAGGGCTGGGAAAGCATGGCATTGTGGGGGTTCTTGAGCCAGAGGACCTGGGGTTGAATCCCAGCTCCCTGCTTTTTCCTCTCTTGGACATATTACTTAACTTATCTGACATTAGTCAGAGTAATTACTGAGTTCGAGGTTAGGGTAAAGGCTCAAGAAAATTGTATTTCTATAGCACCCCCGCACACATGTACACAATAACGTTTTCCTGTTTCTTTTGATACTTTGAATACAACTGAATTCAGTTATATGTATGAAAATAATAGCAATAATAATATTAACTAATGTGGTAAATAATAACTATACATGGGGTCCTGTTCTATGTGCTTTATGTGTATTAGTTTATTAATCTTCACAAGAGTCCTATATGGTAGGTACTATTGTTATCCTATTTTGTACATGTAGAAATAGAGGCACTAAAAAACTAAGCAATGTGTCTAAGGTTATAAAGCAAGCAAATTGCAGATTTAGGATTTCCAAACCTGGGAATCTAGGTCCAGAGTCTATTCTGGACTACAACATTATACAGCACTTGTTAGAACATTACTCATTACTTTATTATCACATTCAATGTGTTTCTCAGGGAAGTGTGGGGCAGGGAAGAGAGAGAGAAAGAGAGAGAGAGAGTGAGAGAGAGAGAGAGAGAGAGAGATTAGAAAGGAGTGAGTTACAGCCACAGGGGTGGGTAGATGCCCAGGCTGCATGAGAGCTCCTCTTGCTACCCAAGCTCTGGCCGCACCCACCAATATGAATACAGAAGACCTTTTCCTTAAGAACCTTCATGGTTTCAAACAAAGCCAAGAGCCAGAGGAGGCCATCAACTATCCATCACCAGCAGCTTGAGCTGCAGTCACTCCTAAGTGTCACGTAGGACTGAAGAGCATAACATAGATAGTTTCTAAACTAACATAGTTGCAGATAGAGGGACAGCTATTGTTCCTTATAGCTTGTTGTAATTTCATAATCCCATTTTACTGATGATGATATGGAGAAAGAACAACTTGCCAAGGTCACCCAGCTAGTAATGGGAGAAAGCTACTTAGTCAGTTTTCTTTCTACTCTATTGCATAAGCCTTCCTTCTTGGAGGAGTGAAGTTGTCACTTAATTCTTTCTATTTTTGTTTTCACGTTTACTCTCTTGCTGGAGCCTAATTGACTCCTAGAGAGGTGAACAATGTGAAGCAGAGAGATACAAGGCATCAAAGAGAAAGGTGGAAGAACAAAAAAGCCTGGGGCTGGGTGGTTGCTATGGGTGGAGGACCTGGCTTCTGACCTTGGATAAAAGCAGATAAGTGACCCATTTTTTTTCCAGCTCTGCCCACGCGGCTTCCATTGTTAATCCTCAGTGGCCATTGGCTGACTGCACAAGCAAAGCTCCAAATGCTCTATGCAGCAATGATCTTGACACTGCACAGGAAAAGCACTCAGCTCTCAGCTCTGCCCAGTGGTTTCTCCCCAGTGCAGCCCAGCACTGCCCTTCCCCAGGGAAGGGGATAAACACACAATGCAGAAGAGTGCTGTTGGATTTTCCAGAACTTCGAGCATGTTCTCTACTTAGCTGACTCCAGGTCAAGAATCTATATCTGTTCCCAAGTTCATTCTATTGCTTCCAGATTCTTTAACTCTAAGGTCTGTCTGTCTTCCCAGAAGAGGGAAAGAGTCTGTATTTCTGCTTAACCAAATACATGCATTTGCAGATGGCTTAGTCCTGGACACCATGCATCGTGTTAGGTGACGAAGGAGCTTATCTCTGTGCTGATAAACTTGGAAAATGGAGCTGGGAGGATGTGTGGAAATATTCTAGGTAACATAGCTTATTTACGTAAATTTTACCCTAGAAGAAAAATCTGTTGGGAAAATGATGGCTTGGAGCTAAAAGTATAAATATACTTTTCTCTAATTCTGTTGGTTATGCTCAACATCATTTTAGTATTTTTAAATTAAGCAGTGAATTTATAATATTATTATAAATTATTTTATAATCATCTCATCTGTTTGTCTTGTATACTTAGGTGAATTCTTTTGGAAGTATGGAAAAGAGTCTTTCTTTTTCTTGTTTCTCAGTAACCCATCACATAACTGTGACAGACAGTTGTTATCCTTTTAACTACCCATTGTCTGAAGCGCCTTTCTCTCTTTGGGAAATCCCCTATCTAATGAGAGCCCAGTTCCTCCTATTGAAGCTGAAAATCCTAGCCTGGATTTCCTACTCTCCCTTGCCATTAGAATATGGACATACAATCCAGATTCTAGTCCATATGTCTATATTTGAGGATATAAGATCTAGTCCATCAGTTGGTCCTCAAATCCACTAGTGGTATGAAGAAGGGAACATGCAGAACCCGAGCTAGTGCTGAGCATTGGACCCAGTGGCAGCTACTCCATTTCCCAGAGGCCTTAGGGTCAGGGTTGTAGCATCAGTATCCAAAGACCAGTGCTGCCAGTGCTGGCAGAGCACGCTGTAATATTCAGGCAAAGGGTGGCCGCTGTGCTGTTTTCCCTGGGTGCATCCTGCAGTAGGATTTACAGTAGTGTTCCTAGCTATACAGTCATCAAACCTTATTTTCTGGATACCCTAGAAATTTTTTGAGTTACCCAATGTCCTTTCAAAAAAATTCTTCCTCTTCTTAAATTAGCTAGAACCTATTTCTGTTGCTTGCAACAAAGCATCCTGAGGTACAGTGTTAAAGCAAACACTCAATAAATATTTGTGCAATGATGAATGAAGAACTTCTGACATTTCCCCTAGTCCTAATGAAATTCAAGACCCTCCTAAAGAATATGTATACAAACAGGGAGGCAGAAATGAACACAGACTATTTAGGGAACAAAGTATAGGAGAGTTTTGTTAGAACAGAAAATTCAATGTAGCCGAATAATGGGAAATAAGGATGGACAACTAGATTGGGGAATCATTGTGGAGGACCACAAAGAGCCAGGCTAAGGAGCTTGGGATTGGTCTTCAGGTTTGGGGGTGTGTAGGCAAAACTAGAAAGTTTGGAATATGGGTATCAGGTACTCCAGAGTGCCTTTAGCACAATATTCCCAAAATGTTGTGTGTAAAACCTACCTGTAGAGAATATTAACAAGAAATAAGGGATCCATAGTCATATATGTTTGGGAACTAGTAGATAAATTGAAATTAAAAAGATTTTTCTATTGTCCTAGTAGGATAAAATTCCAAGAGGGAGCACTCAGTAAGTAGCACTTTCAAACTTATTGGATATAAATTTCACCCATCTAAAAATGTTGGCGGGAAAGAGGCCCCACCCAGGGAAATTAATCCTGGTCTCCATTATCAACCAAGTTGCATATTTAAGAATGAACTTTTAGTAAATCAATCTGAATGAAGCACATTTGAGCTAAATGAATAAAACTGTAAGACCTGGAAGTGCTGCTTCTGATGGCTCCATGCTGGCCTCATTCTGAGTCCCTCATTAGCTTTTATGTAACTGTCCCCAAGCACTCTATGACCTCAAGATTGACACCCTATCACAGTGACTGTCTCAGGGGTGAGCAGTGGTCAGCTAATGGCTTTAAAAAGGGAAGAAGTTTGGCAAGGCTCTGAGCATTATTATGTATTTTTTTTAACACTTTATTTTCTGTAGGACAGTTTTGTATTCATAGCAAAATTGAGCAGAAAGCACAGATATTTTCCATATATCCCCTGTCCCCACACCTGTATAACCTCCTCCATTATGAATATCCTCAACCATAGTGGTACAATTGATGAAGTTCCACTGATATTTCATAATCATCCAAAGTCCATAGTTTATTTTATGGTTCACTCTTGGTGTTGCATATTCTGTGGGTTAGAATAAATGTATAATAACATGTATCCACCAGTATAGTATCATACAGAGTATTCTTACTGTGCTAAAAGTCCTTCATGCTCTGTCTATTCATCTCTCCTCCCACCTTCAACCCCTGGAAACCACTGATCTTTAAACTGTCTCCAAAGTTTTGCTTTTTCTAGATTGTCATATAGTTATAATCACACAGTATATAGCTTTTTCAGATTGGCTTCTTTCACCAAGTAATATGCATTTAAGTTTCCTCCATGTCTTTTTATGGGTTGATGCCTCATTTCTTTTTAGTGCTGAGTAATGTTTCATTTCCTGGATATACCATAGTTGGTTTATCCTTCATCTACTGAAGGACATCTTGGTTGCTTCCAAGTTTTGGCAATTATGAATAAAGCTATAAATATCTTCACGCATATTTTTGTGTGAACATAAGTTTTCAACTCCTTAGGGTAAGTAGGAAGGTTTCCAATGGCTGGATTGTATAATTAAAAGTAGGTTTCATTTTGTAAGAAACTGACACACTATCTTCCAAAATGGCTGTACCATTTTGCATTTCCACCAGCAGGGAATGAGAAACCTTGTTATTTCACATCCTTGGCAGCATTTGGAGTTGTCAGTGTTCTGGATTTTGGCCATTCTAATAGGTTTGTAGTGTTATCTCATTTTAATTTGCATTTTCTTGATGACATATGATGTGGAGCATCTTTTCATGTGCTTATTTGCCATCTATGTATCTTCTTTGATGAGGTGTCTGACAAGGTCTCTGGCCCATTTGTTAATCCAATTGTTCGGTTTCTTATTATTGAGTTTCAAGAGTTCTTTGTATATTTTGAATAACAGTCCTATATCAGAAGTGTCTTTTGCAAATATTTTCTCATAGTCTGTGGCTTGCTTCTCGTCCTCTTGACATTGTCTTTTGCAGGGCAGAAGTTTTTAATTTTAATGGAGTCTAGCGTATCAATTATTTCTTTCATGGTTCAGACCTTTGATGGTGTATCTAAAAAGGTATCACCATACTCAAGATGACCTATGTTTTCTCCTATGTTATCTTCTAGGATTTTTATACTTTTGTGTTTTACATTTAGGTCTGTGATCCATTTTGAGTCACTTTTTGTGAAGGAGATAACGTCTGTGTCTAGATTCTTTTTTATTTTTTTTTCACACATGGATGTTCAGTTGTTGCAGCACTGTTTGTTGAGGAGACTATCTTTGTACCATTGTATTACCTTTGTTCCTTTGTCAAAGATCATCTGATTATACTTATGTGGGTCTATTTCTGGCCTCTCTATTCTGTTCCATTTATGTATTTGTCTAGTCTTTTGCCAATACCACATTGTCTTGATTACTGTAGCTTTATAGTAAGTCTTGAAAGTAGGTAGAGTCAATATTCCAAGTTGGTTCTTCTTTAGTATTGGGTTGGCTATACTGGGTCTTTTTCTTCTTCATATAAACTTTTGAATCAGTTTGCCAATATCCACAAAATAACTTGCTGAGATTTTGATTGGGACTGCATTGAATTTACAGGTCAAAAACTAAGAGACAGAGAGGTTGAGGTCATAAGTGATTTGCATAAGGTCATACAACTTGGTTCAGGAGTGGAATTTAGACTACAGCTGATCGTAATGGCCAATCCTCTAACGTACACTGGATAGTCAATAAGAAGGGACTTCTCTGTGAGTTTTCTCTAAGTTTAAGGAAGTAAATTTGTAGTCTGCATGGGAGCTGGGCCAAGGAAAGGGTCAGGCTATGTCTTAAAATAGGATGTCTCAGGAGCGATGAAAAAATGACATAGGCCATTCGCACCTGGCTTAGAGTGACTCTCAGAAGCATAAAAGAGTCTTTTAGATAAAAGTCTTGGAAGGAATGACACATAAAGCATTAGAAGATTCCTTAGTATTTGACATACGTGAGTTTTCATCTCCAGTGGTTTGGCATCCGTCATTAATTCTCTTCCCCATCAGTAAATGGTACCCTCACAGGGATGGCATTTTTCTGTGCTGCTTCTAGGAATGACCAAGGTCACATTCCAGAAAAGGATGCTGGCCTTGCAAAGCATACCATTCTTGGGGAGAGATAAAGAGAGAGTTAATGTTTGAAGACATTGTCAACTTCATTGGCCACTAACAATCTTCCCTGTCGTTTAGTGTCGCTGTCACTTTGTTCCCTTTCCCAGGAAGGGATGAGAAGCAGAGGAATAAGCCACTCAGACAATTGAAGAGCAGTGGTGTTAGAGAAGTCAGTCTTTTCAAGACTCCTGTTTGTATTTTGGCTCTGTGTGGGTTTTACAGGCCATCTATTGAGTGTCTATTTTTAAAATGCAATGTGATTTATTCAAATCCTGGACATTCTTTCTGCTTGACAATGCCGGCGGTTAAGGGAGATGGCAAAAAGGGAAGAATCCGGAAGAATGTCACTTGTGGGTTCCTTTTAGTTTTGCTGGAACAGCTTCAGTGAAGGAATCCTTGAATTTTAGAGCCACATGGGAAGTTGAGGTGAGGTAATCCAACCCACCTCCTCCTTTATCCAGTTTAGGAATCCATTGTATAACAACTCTAACAGGTGGTTAGTTCTACAACTCTGCTGCGTGTCTCCAGCGATAGGGTGGGTGTTCAGTATTGCAGGTGGATATCATGCCATCATTAGAATAATTCAATTTTTTTTTAAGTTATTTTCTTACATTGACCCAATTGACTCTGCAACATCCCCCCATTGGCTCTAGTTCTGCCTCTGGAATTAAGTGAGGAAATCCAACCAAAGGAGGGTGAACAGTATAGTGAAATAATGATTATCATGGCTCAGGAGCCATGTGGCCTGGATTCAAATCCAAGTTCCTTCCCGTTTTTACTGAGTACCTGTGCCTCAGTGTCCTTGCCTGAAAAATGTAAATTCTATTAGTGTCTACCTCATTACATGGTTATGAGGAAGAAGTGTGTTTTTTTGGGAAAGAATTTAAAGCAATGTCTGGTACTTGGTAGGGCCTCAATGAATGTTAGCTATTGACAATGTTGTTTTTATTATTTCATTGAATATACTAATTCATTTCAGAAAATAATGCTACTTGGAGCGCTGTACTAAGTGTATTCTGAGGCTTTATTTGGTGAATGTCCTGATAAGTAATGTCTGCAAAGGGTAGAAGAAGGGGAAATGATGTCACATATGCCCGATATTTGTGATTTGTGATCCAGTCCTGCTTCCTCATTAACAGTCCTTCACATAATGACACAGGCATTTTCCTATATCAGCCTCCTCTCTTCCAGGCTAAAGTTCCTGGTGGAAATGTTGAAGTCTGTCAATCCTGTAAGTTGCCAAGATGGGCCCTCAAGGCACCCTTGAAATGGGCTTAAAATCAGAGCAAGGAATAACATTTTATCTTTTCATTTATTACCTTTGATTAAATGCTTCTGAATACCAAAAACCATCATGATTATTTGGTCGAAAGAGCCTCAGAGCTGGCCTGGTCCAACCATCCATTCAATTCAATGCCCCTAACACTTACTGGGGCTCTATCAATAATAGTCATCATTATTATGTATTTATATGCATCGGGGGTTCAAGGAGGATTTAGGGTGGCTATAATCACAGTAAAAACAGCTCTTAATTAGCACCGTGCTACTTAATTCTTTCCTATAACATCTCAGCCCTTAGAGTCCAAACAAACACCTCCAGCATTAAATGTCCTTCCATCTGTGGACCTTTCTGATTAGAGTCAAAACTTTAGAACTGGAAGGATCCTTCCCAAATCATCTAGCCCATCAGCACTACTCTGAAAGTGAGGAAACTAAAGACTAGAACAATGCAGTGGTTGTCTCAGGTGTCAAAGCTAGTGAGTAGCAGAGTTTGTATCTAAACTCCCATCCCCTGATACTAGCCCAGGGGCCCTGTATGGGTCTCTATTCTGTGAGGTCAAGAAACCCTGATCACCCCCACTCACCACCCCCTGGTCATTCTCATCTGGTTGTGTCTCTCGGTCATGCCTTATTGGACAGCATGGACAGCATGAACCAGCTACTTTGCTCAGAGCCACCCCAAGATGAGTGGTGGAAAGTGGGTCCAGTTCCTAGTTTTGGACTTTGTTATTAATAGAAGAGATATTTTTATTCCCTCTTCCCTGATTTTGTTCCCAGTCCGGGGATACTAGAGAGGTCTCTCATCTGGCAATCTTTGCAATTAATAGGACGCAGTCATACACAAAGTCTGGCTCAAGCTAATGTAAGGGACAAGTTGGTATCAGGGAAAGGAAAGACGACACCTTCCTTTACCCACTGACCAAGTCTGAGTGACCTTAGTTCAGGATTTAGATCTTCTGTTTCTTCTGTTTTGATACATTCTCCACCTGTATGTTCTCAGAAGCCATCAAATACCTCAATTTTAGGATTATTTAAAGACTGACTGCTTAACTAGCTTATACAAAGAGTTTTCCAAAGGAAAAAGAATAATTTTCTTCCCAAATAAAAACAGACCTTAATTAGAAGTTAACCATCACCACCAGACAGGATTAATGTCCATCTCTGCCTCTGGCTTTGGGACCTGGCTACTTCCTTGATTCTCTGACACACTCCCTCCACTTCACCCCTGCCCCACTGGACACTCCCATTGGGTCTTCCTGCTGATAGTGTCTTAAAAAAAAACTCAACTGCAGTATTGTTATCAGTCTTATAGTTTCAGTTCTCCTTTGTGTCTATATTTAGAATGGAGGGGGAAAAGATCTCTTTCCATTGCCTAGGAAAAAGAGACTGTTTTTTAATGAGTTCATGAAATCCTTACAGGGGAATTCCAAATGTAATTGATGTCTTGTTGCTAATGAAGGAACACGTGCTAATGCTCATGAAGTGTGGGAGTCGCTTGCTGGTGGAGTGAGCATGACTTTGATAATCAGATCACAGGTGTATGACCACTTACTTACATAGTCTCCGTATGTATTGGGTCAGGCTGTAGGGGTGGGGCAGGAGAAAGGCTTGGGTGCATGTATGTGGGAGCCAGCACCCTACTGTGCTGTAAGAAGAACACAGGTCCATTTGACTCAGGAAGAGTGTTGATAAACATAGTTCTAAAGAGCAGGTGCCAAAGGATTTCTATTCCAAATGAGAATCAAAATCTGATATCGGCTTTAGAAAAAAATTCTATCAATTAGAAAAAAGCATGGGTTCTAATGTATATCTAACCCCAACATACCATTCTCATATCTTCCCTTGCTGGCTTTGAGGAACTAATTAATTTCCTTCTTTATACCATTTTCACTGAACAATACTTCCAAGATACTTCCTACTCTCAGCCATTCTTATCTGGAAGGAAGAGGGCATCCCTTTGTCTAACCTTACAAATGAATGAGAAGTTCCATGTAATGATTCGAAGTAGAAAAAAATCAGAATATGTGATGGGGAAGAAACAACTAATATGTTTTCCAGGCTAGCCCTCAGCCAATAGGCAGAAGGGAATTTGTCCTTCCCTTCTTCTCCGACCCCCAAGGGAGTCCTCCATGCTCTCAATTCATCTGATGGCTGTACAAGGCTCTGTACTAAGAATCTTGTTAACCCTCCTCTTCCTACCTCTAGTGCACCATGATGTGATTGGAAAAGATTCTGTATCCCAGCTTTTAAAAATCTGTCCCCTTCTCAATATTGATGATACCTAAAATCACTTCTTTGAAGAGGACTCCTTTCAGTTTTTATACAAATTCTTCGAAGTTCAAGGCCTTAAGGCATAAGCAGTAAATTTTGAGGGTCTGGGAGGAGGAAGTAGGAAAATACTAGTGGGGACTTGCTTAAAATTTATACATATTAGTTCTTGCTTTGGAGTGTAGATGCTGCTTGCTGGTTCCTTGATCTGCCTCACCTTTCAGGTATTTTGGCTACATCCATTTCTGATACAGCCTGATTCTCAGAGGTAATGAAACTTATACTTTATTGCCACTCATGTGCTGAAGCCACTTCACGTGCTGAAGCCCCTTCACGTGCTGAAGGCCTTGGGAGGGGCCCTAGTAATATGTTGACATGATTGTGTGTCTTCGCAAAATTTGCAAATGTCAGATATTTCTACTTTAATTGGCTGATACGGCTGTCTGTTTCCACTTTAATATCCCCTCCCTTATAATTTTCCCCCATGTAGGGGATCGAGGTGGGGCTGAGGAGAGGGAATTCTAAATAAATATTCATTTGTCGTTGAAGTCACATCTAAATTAAAATTTACTTTGATAATCTCACTATATATTTGCAATTTTAAATTATTTTTCTTATTGGGAGCGCCCACATTTTTCAAGCTCCACAAAACTTGAAAGCAGGTGTCCCTGCATTCTAGGTCTCTTGTAATTTACTCTTATGTAATTCTTAGTCTCATTTCTTATTTCCCTTCTATCCTGATATTCAACAACTTCTAAGTTTCATATAATGCCTGGTTTTCCTGCTCCACCATCATAGCCTGGCACAAATCCCATACAAAAAGGCATAGGAAAGGGGGGAAATGAGAATATAGTAAATTGAGTGAAGAGAAAGAGAAAAGAGACTTGAGGATACAGGTAAATTGCCAAGTTTTCTCATACCTCCTAGTCTCGGAGGGTAAGAGGAGGAGGTTCCTAACCTTGGGTTTGTTTTAATGGTTGAAATAAAACATAATCATGCTGGTTGAGGAGCTCAGCGATCTTCTAGCCTGAGATGAAAGTGGAGGTATAGTAAAGGCAGGTGGCAGGATGGGGAGTCGCAATGAATTGAGGAAAACACATGGTCTTCCGAAAAGGAAATGGAGTTATGAAAACAGATGGAAAACCCAGTTCTTCCAGGATAATGCCTTTGGTTGGGCCCCAACAGGAAGCTCAGTTGAGACATGAGGAAGCTGGAAGGACACGATGGATGGCCAGGTTACCTGACATGAGGAAAGAGGACTCAAGAGAAAGGCAAACAGTGGCGGAGAAGGACAAGGGGTCACATTTTTCTTGGCATTGAATTTTTTTTCAAATGAGTTATTTTTCAAAAGTTTCCAAGGAGGATCCTCTACCAGTTTCCAGCCTCCATTTGGGATTTGAAACCTACAGGAAACAAAGCTGCTTCCCATGACCTTTTTGTTCTTCCCTAAATTAAATTAGGATACAGAGAACTGGTTAAGCAGAGGCTGGAGCCTTTTGCTGTGCCTGGAAGTGTGGCCTCTCCCTGATGCAGTCTTAGGGGCTGGTTCTGCTTCCAATTAACTGTTGTTTTGGCAAGTTTAAGGAAGTTGTTTTGGTTTTGGACAAGTCATTTAAGGATTTAGCTTTCAAGTTCTTCCAACAGTAAAACGGAGTTTGGACTAGAATCCTTGGTTCTTAACTTTGGTGGTAGTGGTGGAGGATGGGGGATGGTGGTCAAAGACCCTTTTCAGAATAGGCTGAAAGCTACAGAACTACTCTCCAGAAATAGGCAGCTATGCCTGTTCACATATCATTTTGCAAACAATTTTGAGGGTTCATGGATCCTACAGTAAACTGTTCTCCAATGTAGTTTTCCTCCTCACAGGAGGATTCTACTTCACCCGGTGGAACTCAGGCATCTGCCAATGGAATGTGAGCAGAAGTTCTGGGTGACAATTCTGGATTGAAGAATTAGGAGAAGTCCTCTCTTTTCCTTCTGTACTGAGGCCAGCAATGTCCCTGATGATGGTTTCTTCATCAGGTCCAGGAATGAGCATGACAAAAGTGCAGGAGTGAAGTCCCCAGCCAACCTTAGTTTATCACGTGGCATGAGTAAGAAATAAGCCTTTGCTGCTTTCAGCTGCTGAGAGTTTTGGAATCGGTTGTTACCATAGCATAATTAGTCCCATTCTGACTGAAACCCCTGAATCCATCCCTGGACACTGGAGGTTTCTGTGGGCTCCGGGTTATCAATCCCAAATCCAAATAATATCTGAAATCTGTCTACTTCTGAAAGTCTGTTAATCTGTGAGACAAACTTAAAAATCCAATTTCAGATTTTAAAATGACCTAAACTCCTATCCTGGTTCATAGCAAATGTCTCTCTGGTCAAATAGAGTGTCTCATTTTGGAGTCACGTTATCATAATCATGATGTGTGCTTGTGAGGCCCCTTGAGGGGTTAACCACGATCTCACAGAGATGTGCCTGCAGTAAGGAGGTGAGCCCTGGGTGTGCCACAGATGCTCCCTGTCTACAGTCTCCTGTGCAGAAGAAGAAAACAGACAAATAAAAGCATACTTCTGAAAGCTTCCCGTGACAGAAGAAGTCAAGTCAAGAGGCAGGGTGTCTGCACTTTGTTTCTACTTATGAAACACAAGGTTTAAACACAGCTTTCCATTCAGAATTCATCTGGCTATTAAAATTGTCTTCCAAGTTATTATCAGCAAGGAAACGGACAGCATTCAAATCTTTCCCTGTAGTGAGTTTGTATTTGGAGATATTTTAATGTGTTTAATTCCCTGATCAATTTTACCTTGTCAAAACAGAGAATGGTCTGTCAAAAACAGGATGAAGCTCATTAGTGGGACGCAGGAGATAGTACAATGGAAGGGAGATTAAACAGGCTACTCCGAAATGAGGGAGCAAGAACCTATTCAAGAAGTCAGGGGAAACAGCAGAAAATGATATGATCGTCATAGTAGACCCAAAGCTAGTGGAATAGCTATTTGATACCACTACTTAGTGAGTGATACTGAAGAGAAAAAAAAAAAAGGACGGGTAGTTTAGGGAATAAAGGTTTTTAGCCTAGAGAGGACAGAGGGATTTAAAAACCAAGTGGAGATTTAACAACTTTTGATGTGTAAGAAACGCCCTGGTATAGTTGTACTGCATTTCCCCGAAAATAAGACCTAGCCAGACAATCAGCTCTAATGCGTCTTTTGGAGCAAAAATTAATAGAAGACCCGGTCTTATTTTAATATAATATAAGACCAGGTCTAATATAAATATAATATATTATAATATAATATAATATAATGTAATGTAATGTAATGTAATGTAATGTAATGTAATATAATATAATACCAGGTCTTATATTAAGTTTTGCTCCAAAAGACGCATTAGAGCTGATGGTCTGGCTCGGTTTTATTTTCTGGGAAACACAGTAAGAGTCCTGGCCTAAGTGGAAGTCAGAAAACCCGGGTTTAGACCTGGGTCTGCTTTGGCCCTCTGTTCTGAGCCTCAGTTTGCTTGTCCATAAAATGAACAATATGGATTAAGATGACTGTAAGGTCTTAGCCAACTCTAGAATCTAGATAGTCCTAGGAAAATATTGTTCAGTGACTCTCAATCTTGACGATCCAGAAAGTTCTAGTACATGAAAAGCTTCTTCATTAACATAAGGATGAATAATCATTTATTTCAATAAACTTACAGAGGAATTTATAACACTTTGGAAACAGTATCTTTTGGAAGTCTGTAAAGTTCAGATAGAGCCTATTTCTCTGAGGGTTAAGAGATAGAGCAGTAGACAGGTTTGAGGTTTCTTCTAGCCATTAAACAATGTAAACGTATTTTATTGTCATCTTTTAAAAGAGACTTTCCCAATGACTAGCTCCTAACAGGAAGAAAACAAAATCCAAATCCAAAATTGTCGATTTATTGTCCCTGTAACAATGGGGAAATAGTACTGTTAACCTAAATAAAGAGGTAAACTGAGGCAAAGTCAAATTACAGTCATTTGACTGCTTAATGCCCGGTTCTGAGAAATGTGTCATTAAGCAACTTCATTGTTGTGCGAACATCACAGAGTACACGTACACAAACCTAGATGGTACAGCCTACTACACACCTAGGCTGTATGGTACAGCCGACTGCCACTAGGCTACAAGCCTGTACTGCATGTTACTGTACAAAACAAGCACAAGAGAAAATTATGTAATCAAGAGACGTGATAAACACAAGATGTATGAGGCTGCTGCCGACATAACATGGCATACCGTTTTACAGCAAACTTTTTTTTACATAAATAAAAAGCTTTCACTCTAACATAATAAAAAGTGTGGCATAGTAACTACATAGACCAGTAACAGTCATTTATTATCAAGTATTATACAGAGGGTGCCAAAAAATGTATACATGTTTTAAGAAAGGAAAAAACTATTAAAATTGTAATACTCAATATATACCAATAACAGAAGATGAATACAAGTCACATTTGACTTCGGCAATTACAAGAGGTGCTCAAAGTGGTTACCATCAGCGTGCAGACACTTCTGATTATGACAAACTACTACTTGAGCAACGGTAACCAAAGTGTCCACTTGCATATATTTTCTTGGCGCCCCTGGTATACTTGATACAATTGTATGTGCTATACTTTTACACAACTGGCAGTGAAGTAGGTTTGTTTACACCAGCATCACCACAAACACATGATCATGCATTGCTCTGGGACGCCATGACAGCTACTGCATCATGATGGCTACCACATCACTAGGTGGTAAGGATTTTTCAGCTCCACTATAATCTTAGGAGACCACTCTTGTATATGCGGTCTGTCATTGACTGAAATGTCGTTTTGCAGCGCATGATGGTACCAGAGACTGAGTTTATTTGGCAGTAGTGGAGGAACTGCATTCAAAGAAACACATGCTGAGCAAGCTATAGGCAAGTCCTTTGATGGACTGGAGTGGGCTGCATTTATGGGCAAGGAGTGCAAAGAGGGGCAAGGCCAGCCAGAGTCCAACAGTAAGCTCATTGGCTTGCAGATGGGGAGGGATTTTGGTCGATGTTCGTTGGTCAGGAGGTAAGTCTTGGTCTTCCATAAATTAGGCATTTACAGGATATCCGTCTCAGTTCTTGAATTCCATTCTTCTGATGGCACGTGTATGAGATTCTCCATTTTACATCCTCTGGTTCCATTTTAGATTGAAGTTTTTTTCCCAGTACAAAAACAAATCCAGCAAAAACAAGGCTCTAAGTTTTAGCAGTGCTGTGTTTCTATTTTGTAAGGTGCAGTCACGTCTTACAAGAATCTTGTTAGGCCCAGTATCTGTGGTCCTCCAGCCTCACGGCTGAGCCTTGGTATTCGGAGACCAGCCCGTAGAGGAGGCACCTCAGCCAGCCTGGAGGGCAGCCAGAGTGACCCGAAAACAGCAGAGATTTGATCTTCCCCAGGTAGGATTCTTCTTTCCTCTCCTGGAAGATACTGTAGGCCCTAGTCTACATACTGGACAGGGATACATCAGGAGTGTCTTCTAAGTATCCTACTCTCTAGCAGTTACTTTTTCAAAAGGCAGCAGGAGAGGAAAATCCCGTGGTGCTGCCCCATTTCAACAGGAGAAAACTGCCAGGCATGACCCTCCATCAGCCACTGATTAGGAGAAAAGGTACTGCTAAGGATGGAGTTGGGTTGGTAGAAGTTGTCCTTTGAAATGTCTCACAGGGTTAACTCAAAGCCCTCAGGGCCCTAGATTGGTTCCTTTAATCCTATTGTTGGAAGTGGCTCCCTTACAAGTGGCCTTTAGCCAAACTGGGGCACGTGGAATCCCGTCTGCATTTATCTTTCTGGTGACCCTGTACCCTCATCCTCCCTTGGTCGTTTAGCATCTCTTCAGGTTGACCTCCTTTCCTGGGAACTCACAAGCCATATCTGGTATTTCTTGATGTTTTTGAAAATTGTGACACATTTTTAATGTGGAAAAAAATATGCCCATGATTGCCATCTGATGGTAGTTCATGTTTTGGGGATAAGTGAGTGAGTAGTCAGCAAAGCAGATGAACCAGTCTTCGCCATTCTAGATGGCATGTGGTTTTCCCTTTTGAACGTTTCTGAAGTCAGGTTGTGTCTTATAATAATTGATGTGTAGATCTCATATGGTAGGATGAGATCAACTTCTCTTTGATCCCTAAAGAGAAGTTATTGACTTGATGGGGTAGCTTACAACTGAAAGAGTATGACAGAGAGAAAATATAAAGGTGGAGTCCAAGTAATAATGAAAAAGTCAATATATTACATACAGCAGAAAATACAGGTTTAAGATTTTAAATGTTATTTATTTATTTATTTATTTTCTAGATCATATAATTGTATGTACCGTCATGTAATTAAAAAGTCACAAGGTACAAAAGAAATATAGCAAAAGTCTCCCCCTAGATTCTATCCCACAACTGTCCATTTCTCCCACCTGGAAACTGTTACTATTTTTTGTATATTTTTCCAGAGAGAGTTTATTTACATGTTAGCAAGGATACATGTAATTACCCCTTATTTATTCCAATGATAGAATACTAGACACATTTTTTAATACCTTGCTTTTCTTTCTTTGCAACAATGTGTCTTGGAGATTATTCTATTATGGTACATCAAGAACTTCCAATCTTTTTTTTTATAGTTGGATACTGTCCCGTTGTATAGATGCACACTGGCTTATGTAACTTGTTTCCTCAAATGAACATCTAAGTTGTGTCTAATCCTTTGCTATTACAGACACTCCTGCAGAGAATGACATTGTATGCATGTCATTATGTGCAGGTGTAAATAGGATAAATTTAGAAGTGGAATCACTATCTCAAAGGGTATATGCATTTGTGTATTTGATAGATATTGCCTATTTGCCTTCCATAGACACTGTACCATTTTTTTATTCCTGTTAACAATCTACGACAGAGAATGTTTGTTTCTCACGTCTTGTCAACACGGTGTTATCAAACATTTTATCTTTGCTACAATGTTAGGTAAAAAATGGAATCCCAATGTAATTTTTAAATTTTTTAATTAAAATCTGACATATTCATAAAAGTCCATTTATCATCAGTGTACAACTTAATCTTCACAAATTAAATACATTGTCTAATGAACACCAGTTCAAGAAACAGCACAGAACCTACAGGCCAGAAGCCTTCTTTATACACTTTATTATAGTTCTTGTAGCTTTTTGCTTTTCTCTTATTATAAGTGAAAGCAATGTCTCTTTATTATAAATGAAACCATGTCTTTTTATTTTGAAATAGTTTTAAATTGGCTTAACGGAAGTTAAGCATGGTTTCATGTGTTTCATAGCGATTTACATTTCTTTTTCTCTGAACTGTATGTTCATATCTTTTGCCCATTTTTAGATTAAGCTCTTGCTGTTTTTCTCTTTGATTTGTCAAAGCGATAAGAAAATTTCAGTTCACAGTTGAAAAGATATGAGTCCTATGCTAGAATTTATCAAGTATGGTTGACCCCTGAGAGTGAATATTCAGCGTTTGGAACTCAAGAAAACTGGTACTAAATAAAGCAGCTCAATAACAGGTGTAGTCAGCCCAGGGGTCTTCCTCCCTGGGCTAGTGCCTGAGTAGCCCACTGCCTCTTTCTGTTTTGTTCAACTTGCAGACGTGGCCCTCCCCACTCTACCCTCTTTAAAAAGCCCTGAGCAAGTAGGTTTTTCTGTCAAGTGGGTGATTTATCCTCAAGCATCAAGCAAATATTTTTGAGATTACAAGCTGAAAAACGAACCTGGTCAAGGAAAAGACACTTTAAACAGGAATATCTGAGAAGACTCTCAGGAAACACTGGGAAAGAAGCCTTGTCCAGGAGAGAGCTGCCCACTCTCCGCGGACTAGCTGAACAACGCGTTCCCAGGGCCCTGGTCCTGCTCAGCTCAGCCACAGCCAACAGCATCAATCTTTGCTTGGAATCGGGCTCAAAAAGAGCCTCCCGGGGAGTATACACACAAGAGAGGAGTTTCCCTTAAAAACAAAGCAAGTAGGAGTTTTCTGGTATTTTGTTTTCCCCTCTTCTTTCCCTTTGACTGGACAGTAACCTTGCCCCACATGCCTTTCAGAAAACACTCATCACCAGATAAATCATGTGACCCTTTCTGTTTACTTAGAGGTGCTTGCCAGGCTGAATTGGCCTCTAATCCAGACCCTGATCTGTAACCAACTTCAGAGTGGTTTTCATTGGAAAGGGGAAGTTCTGAGGACTAGATGAGGCAACATACTTATTTGCATACAGGTGCTCCCCTGGGTCATTCCCTGGGATGCTGGGAGAAGCAGTGAAATGTAAGACAGAGTAAATGAAGCTGCCAAAAAGTAGGTTCTAGAGAACACCAGCCCTGCTTAGTTCCTACATTATATGGAATGTCTCCTCTCAAAAGTAATATTGGGCTCCTTTGTGAACTTTCCTCTAATGTTTTAGATTCTGGAATCCACAAAATGTAAATCCAGGCATTTTTGTTGAGTGCTTTGGCAAAACCTCTGACTGGGCTATTTTCGGTCTGAAAAAAAAAAAAAAGGCTACTTATCATAAGAAGGTGGAGGCTGGTTTTATGAGATGAAATGCCTCGGTCCACGTCCAGAGCAATTCACCTCAGCGTGGACCTGTGAACTCCCCGCATCAGAATCTCCTGAGCTTAGCACAGAGGAAGTTTCCTAGCCCGACCCCAGCCTGGAGGAGTTAGAATTGCAAGAAGTTGGACTCCAGAAATATGCTAAAAACTACCAAACAAGCAAGACAAAAAATACACTAGCAAAAAAACCTCTTCAGGTTAATGTTATGCTCATTGATATGGGACGATGCCGCTTCTAAAAATACCATTTTGAAGAAATAGAAATGGCCTTGTTGGGCCGTAGACAACCAAGCTGAGATGAAAAACTTCTGGAGAGGACAGAATCTTCACCCTGTCATCTATCTTTCCAGGTCTTTTGTCCACTCTTCAGTTTACTTCCTGGCTAGTTTTTCAAGGTAAATAGACATTTTATTTAATTTTTAAAAAAAGTCCTTGGCCACTAGGAGAGTCCTTGGAGGGCAGATGTCTTGTGCTAGAATGAGAGAATACTGAAAATGCATCAGTATAGCAGACTTGTGGGAGTAGGGTTGACTCAGGAACTGGAGAGGGTAACCTGAGTCCTGCAGCCTCAGAGTTATTCAAGCAAACCATTACTTCGAATTTCCATGTATCATCTTAAAACCCGTCCTGTCTAGTGTCTCACCTCTGAGTGGAGGAATTGGGAGCAGAATCCAATTACAAGTCAGAGCTGCCTATTATTGAAACCCTTGAGTATCTTGGAGGCAAGGTCACTGCCGCGTTACAGCTGCTCAAGAGTTCCACAGGCCCCTAGAGGCAGCCCAGGACGGTGAGAGCACTGTGATCGCGGGGCACCCCAGGGCCACCAGACATTAGGCTTTGGGAAGGCAGCCTGAAGCTGAGCTCCCTTCCACACAATCTCGTCTTTTGCTTTTGGTGCTGAAACAGTAAAGCTGTATTAGTACAAGGGCCCATGGAGGCTAGACAGTCTCAGTGGTTACTAGTGTGGAGGGAAGACCAGAAGGTTGTCCCCAATGTCCTGGACTTCAAGGACTATATAATTTAGGATGCTTTCAGCTACTGAGTGATAGAATACCCAACTAAAAGAGTCTTTAAAAACAGGCATTTATTATCGCACATGTTGAGAGGTTTCAGGGTAGGTCACCTCTCAACCTGTCAGGGGACCTCCTCCTGGGAGTAAGATGGCTGCTACAGATCTAAGCATCATGCTTTACATGGACACCTTCAAAGTCAGGGAGGAATGGAGCTTTGCTTCACATGGCTTTTGTCTTGATTAAGGTGGAGACTGTTCCCCCAAAGACCCTAGAATCCTCTATCAGCCACCCATCTCATACTATAGGGGGCAGAAGGGTAGGTTTGCTAGAATAGGCTTAGACCAATCATGTTTCACTTTCCTGGAATCAAAGAAGGGCCCACTTTCCCTGGGTGTATTGCTGCCTCAATATTTTTCATCAAGGAGCTTCTAGCAATTTCTAAATGAGCTTCTGAAACCTCCAAGACAGACTTCTTTTTTTTTTTTTTTTTTGCCTATAGCAAATAAAGCCTGAGTGGTTAGGCATCTTCAGAGAATCACGTACATTCAGCAACTTTGGTGTGTTAGTTTGTCTTCCAAACTCACTCAGGGTGCTTATCTCTTAGAAAGGGAGATTATTACCACACAGACTGGGCTCGAAACTGCTTCGCTGACAGGTTTAAGAGTCTTAACAAAATAAACAGCAGAAAAGGCAAAACTGTGCAGAACGGCTTCATTCTCCCTGCATGGGTCAGCTGTGTAGGGAGTGAACTAGAATCAAAACGAAACCTAGATACAAGGTTTGCGAATATCTTCTCCCATTCAGTGGGTTGCCTTTTTGTGTTGTTGATGGTTTCCTTTGCTGTGCAAAAGTTGTTTAGTTTGATGGATTCCCATTTGTTTATTTTTGCTTCTGTTTTTCTTGCCTGGGGAGACGTATCCAAAAAAGTATTTCTTAGGCCGATGTCAAAGAGTTTACTGTCTGTTTTCTTCTAGGAGTTTTATGGTTTCTGGTCTTATGTTTAAGTCTTTAATCCATTTTGAGTTTAAAGAAAGTGGTTAATACCCATAATACATAAAGAATTCACACAGCTCAACATTAAAAAAAAAAAAATCCAATTAGAAAATTGGCAGAGGACCTGAATAGACATTTTTCCAAAAAGGACATACAGATGGCCAACAGACACATGAAAAGATACTTGACATCATTAATCATCAGGAAAATGCAAATTAAAACCATAATAAGATATCATCTCACACCTGTCAGATTGGCTGTTAAAAAGACAAATAACAAGTATTAGCAAGGATTCTATTATCAGTTTTTTGAGGCATCTCCATATTATTTTCCATAATGGCTGTAGCCATTATGAAAACAATTGCAATCCCACCAATACAAGGGAACTGTTGGTGGGATTGAAATTGTTTTCCATAATGGCTGCAGCCATTATGGAAAATAATATGGAGGTGCCTCAAAAAACTGAAAATAGAACTACCATATGATCTACCAATTTTATTTCTGGGCATCTATCCAAAGAAAATTAAAACACTAATTCAAAAAAGATATATGCACTGTATGTTCAAAGAAGCATTATTCATAATATCCAAAATATGGAAGCAACTTAGGAGTCTATCAGTAGATGAATGGATAAAGAAGATGTAATATATACATACAATGGAATATTACTCAGCCATAAAAATTATTGAAATCTTGCCATTTGCATCACCATGAGGGTATTATGCTAAGTGAAATAAATCATACAGAAAAAGACAAATATTATTTCACCTGAATCTGAAAGACAAAACAAACAAAAGGAAACAAAACAGAAACAGACTCATAGAGAACAAACTGATAGTTGCCAGAGGGGAGGGAGTAGGCAGATGGGTGAACAAAAATGAAAAGGAATAAAAGGTACAAACTTCCAGTCCTAAAATAAATATGTTATGGGGATATAATGCACAGCATAGAGAATATGCTATTGGTATCTAATTAACTTTGTATGGTGACAGATGGTTACTAGATTTATTATGGTGATCACTTCATAAGGTATATAAATGTTGAATAACTATGTTGTACACCTGAAACTCATATACTATTCTATGTCAACTATATTTTAATTAAACATGAAAATAAACAAACAAACAAAAAGCCAGAAAACCCCGAGGTTCTCTCAGCTGCGCTCAGACAGTTGGAGCTTCCTGTGGGTGGGAGGTTGGGGTGGGGCTAGCACTGGCATTTCCTTCTGTGCCGCCAGCTGTCTCCTTGAATACAGATAGCTGCTAAATTGTATGCCTATTGATCTGGTTTATGATTCATGCCTTAAAAGAACCCTAGAGTTATGGTGATTACTCTTCCTGGTTTTTATACCCAGAGAACCATACAAATAATGGAATCATGCCATTGAGTTTCTCCTGATCTTGCATTTTGAACCCAGTTGAAGAGTCTTTTTCCTTGGATTTGGCAGAATCTGAACTATGAGCAGTACATGCAAATTTGCAAGCAACCTGTGGACAGGAGAGTGTCACTTATTTTTCTTTTTCCCTTCCCAGCACCTCCTGGTACAGTACTGGGAAAATACTAGGTGCTCCGCAAATGTTTGTCATATGGTGAAAAGATTAAATGGATGGATAAATTGCTGTCTCATTTTAACAGTACTGTGGAGTTTGGGGAGTTAAAAGTGCTTTCACATATAAATGTATTCTTGATTCTAATGCTGGTAACAATATTTTAAGCTAACTCAGAAGAAAGGTGCAAATTAGAATGCTTAATACTTAACCAGGATTCACTAGGACGGTGGGGAGCTCTTTAGGTGGGACTTGTTTATCACTTGAAGATCATTCCACTACAACTGTAACAGTTGTCAATAATTGAAATCTTAATTCTTCCACTCTCAAAAGAGTTTGGGAGATCCAGGTAGGAACTGTCATCTCCACCATAGTTCAAGAATTCAGAGTAGAGTTCGTGTGCCTTCTAGAGTTCAGGAAGAGATAGCTCCATTTTCTTTTGGAAAAGCTAGAGTTTGGCTTGTCCTTTTGACCTGGGTGAAAGACCCCGCTCACACCTAGCGTCTGCAGTGTTCAGGCTCTTCCATAATTGCACAGAGGCCGTATAACCTATTGGTAGGTATTTAGGATAGGAGTCAAACAGGAATTTGAATCCTGATTCCATGTTTTGCTATGTGACCTTGAACTATAGACTCTGCTTTTCTAAATCTTAATTTCCTCATCTATAAAATGGGTGCTATGAAAGACGGTTGTGAGGATTAAGTGGGATAATAGTATATTTAAAGTACTTAGCACAGCATCTAGCACTTCATAAACTCTTATAAATGGTAGCTATTTGTTTTTATTATTCTCACCATCATCATCACCAGTTCCCCATACCAGGAACATTGTAGAACAAAGAGTTTGGATCAAGATCATTTTGAACCTCTTTTCTGAGAGGGTAAGGTCCTGAATTCATGAAAATGTATTTCCTTGGTCATGGACTTCAGTCCATTTAGTTACTATGGATGTGGGCTGAGGTTAGGTCAGTCAAGGATAAACTCACAAGAAGTGGGTGTGCGACCCGGCACAGTCACTCTTTGGACTCAGCAGCTCTGGTAAATGACAATGTTTTTCTTCCTTAATTTTGTTTTCCAAGGGGCTCGTTAGGCAGCATTTGATCACAGTCACACTGTTTACTTTTTACTACCAATTTCACCCCACCCCCACCCCCACCACCAAAGAGTAAAATGAAAAGTAATTGAAGACATTATGTTTAAAGATGGCTTTTGCTTGAAACCACCAACCCAGTGTCAGGGAAGCAATAGAGCCAGTGGAGAGACCTCATAGCCAGACTGACATAGATTCAAGCACCACTTTGGCCACTTTCTGGTTGTGTGCAATTTGCTTCACCTTCTGGAGTTTCCTCCTTTATAAAATAAAGATCATAATGCTTATCTAACAAGATTTCTGTAAGGGTTATAAAGAGTATATATAAAACACACCTTATAGAAATTAGGTGCTCAATAAAAGTGGTAGCTGGTTCCAGAATTCTGGTTGTTATTCACGCCTACCTGAGATAAGGGAAATGGTTCCCCAAAGCACGTTACTAGCTAACACTCACATGCTTATGGTACGCCAGGCAATCCTCTACGCCCTTTATATCTATTAACAAGTTTAGTTCTCTCAACAATCCCTTGAGGCAGGTAATATTATTATCCCGCTTTTTGGGATTTCCCACTGGTCCTATTGGGAGTAAGCCTAGCAGAAATGGATACTATACCAATAAGGGTTTTAAAATTCCTTTTGGAAGGAAGAATCCATTGCAGAAATTCAGGGTTCTAAGATAAGAGCCCTAGGTTCATTTTAGGGAGGCTTTGTGGCTTAGTGGAAAGCCTCCTAACCTTAGGGTCCAACAAACTATGGATATATGATATTTTTGGCTGTGTGACCTCTGTGCGCCTTCGTTTACTCATCTGTGAAAGGAGATTACTAACTCTTACATCCTAGCTTTGTTCTGGGGATTAAATGAGATGACACAGAAAGCTCCCTGTGCAGTGCCAGGACTACTGTGGGTTCTCAGTGAAGGTTCTCAGAGCCTCATACTCTGCAACTTCAGCCATCTTGCATGACTTCCAGAGCAATTATTTTCTTAAGAAACAGTCGAGAATTGTGGACAACCTATCTGAAATGAATGACTCACTGGCTCAAAGACCAGGCAGTTTGCTTTGTTATCTTTGCCTTGAGCCTTGTCCCTGCCCTCTGGCTTCTACCGCCTTTAATATCTGCTGTCAGCTACACCTCTGCTAGGCCAGCCAGGCATCCATGCACTTCTCTAGCATTGCTCTCCTGCTTTCAGGAGCAGCTTGGGGACAAAGGTGGCATGATGGTGAGGAACTTTGGATATGGAACTAGAAGGCTTGCCAAGTCTTAAGTCTGTGTCTACCATGAGAGCCAGGAATGCGGCCATTTCTTTTTCATTTGGGGCTCAAGTCCTTCATCTGTAGAATGGGGAGGGAATGTATTAGAGTAGATACCACTGAAGCCACTGAAGCCCCTCTTCAGACCAGCGGCCTCTTTCCCCAGTTTGGTCCCCAGCACCCTGAATTCACTGACCCAGCAGCTTCACGGCTTTATGGCACATTACTGGGTTTTCTGGGGAGTGAAAAAGGAGGAAGAGAAAAGCAAAATGACATGCCAAGATGAGTTTCCCAGGCCTCTGCAAACTCACTAATAAAACAAAATCATGAATCAGCCTCCCTCACCCACTCCCCAAGAAAAAGAGAAACCTCCTTTGGATTTCCTGCAGCAGCAGAGAAAAGCCTTTAATCTCAGAGCCAAAGCTATATGTATACTGTCTCAGTGTCCTTTCCCCCAGCGAGCTCATCACACAAACAATAGCAAAGGCAAACAAAAGACAAGTTATTGTTTTGTTGTATTTATATCCCTAATATAGAAAAAAAAGCATGAAAATACTGTTAAGAAAACTCAGTAAGTCTCTGCTCCAGGGTATATAGTTTTGGTGCCAAAGCCAGCAGGGCCAGATGTTGGAGGACATGATCCCCTTGAAAGAACAAAGGAGAAACACGTTGAAATCCACAAGGGAGAGGACGAGCCTGGAGTAATCACTCAGTTATCCACACAGCAAACTCTGGTAGAGGCCACGTAGCAAGCAGCCTTCTTCTCTTTGAGTATCAATTCAGATATCACTGCCTGACAGCCGTGGGATCTTGAACATAATTGTAATCTCTCTGTTCTCAATTCCTTCACCTATGAAATGGCAATAACTATAGCTCACAGGGAAGCGGTGGGAACAATAACTTAGTATGTGTAAATTACATAGAATTGTGGCTGGTATGTGATAAATACTTACTGTTAGCTAATATTCTTATTACACATAGGTCTAGGGAGAAGGTCTTCTTATGATCCCAGAGCTGTAATTATAAATATCCCCTGACAGTTTAGGGAGATTGTGTGGTACAGTAGAACTACTATTAGCTCTGCTATTTGACAAATGTGGATGCTGAACCTGGTTCCATCACTTATCAGCCCTGACTCTGGGCAAGGCTACAGAAACAGTGTGGTCACAGTGGCTTATGGTTTATGGCTTATGGCTTATGGATTGCTGAGGAATGTGGTCCTGCTCCAGATAATCTGTGGATACTATATTGCTCTGACCTATGAGACCCCTTTTAAGCCTCTTGCTTCATCATTATCATCATCTCTGTAAAATTATAAGTTATCATCATCATCACTGTGATCTAGTCAGAAGTGGACATTTGTCATTTTCATCCTCCTAACTCTTCCCATTCAGGCTTCCAGTCATGAAAGAATTTAGCATTAGAGTTAGAAGGACCTGAGTAAAGTGATCCTTCAAAGGTGTAGGAGGAATTTTGAGAGGACGTCATCAAAATAGCTGCGTGAGGTGAGCCTCTGGAAATCTCCCCTGGAATTTACAACAAATTGAAAAACTATAACTCCACAAAGGACTCGCTGCACAGCAGACAGGCAAGACGAAGAGTCTCACTACTGAATTCACCTAAAGGTGGGCGAACCACACGATTGGGGGAGGAGGGAAGGGTGAAGTGCAGAGACGGAGCCGCGCAGATGCAGGACGCAGACCTAGCTCAGTGCTCCGAGCTCACTGCATCCCGGAACTACCGCAGCTGTGTGAGAGGGAAGAACTTGGACTGCTAGGGCTCCGCTTATTGCCCATAGGGCTGAGGGGACAGCATATAACACGGCTGAACCCAACGCTCACGGCAGAGACCTCGGAGCAAAAAGTAAGGGAAGAAGGCTGAAAACAGTGGTTTAAGCCCTCACTGCCACAGAGAACAGAACCCTTAGGCACTGAGACTAGCCACCCCCTCTCTACCCTCCCAGAGCTTGCCCCGCCCCCACCTGCCCAGTGATAGAAGGTGAACAGTAGCAGAGTCAGATCAAAAGAACAGAATATTTGTAGTTCTGAGAACTGTGGTCCACAAAAACAGATTGGCAGCCCAACTAGTCCTGGCAAAGGGGAGGGAGCTGTGGTATTGGTCGCCACCATTGCTCTGGGCCACCTCTCACAACTCACCCCGCCCCTGGCCCCACCTATCTGGGCGGATCCCTGCAGGAGTAAATGGAACTGCTGAAACACATGGGCTCTGAATCTGGTGCAGAAAGAGCCTTGGAACTTCAAAAGCTCTCCCCATCCCCACAGGGATGTGGTGCCCTATGACCCAGGAGAACTGTTAACAGAGGAGAAGCCTGCCTTCCAGGGAATTCCCCATTATGTGAGAAGCTGGAATAGTACACAGAAAACATAACACTACAGTGTGAGAGAGGAAAAAAGGCTGCAGTCGGAGAGAAAATAAAACATTCTACAAACACGTACTGGAAAACAAAAGAAAGACCTCTTCCTATCAACCTGTTGCAGAAGCCACTCCTGTAGATGTCTAGGAAGAGAAATAATAAATCAGTAACTGCCATGAATAACCAAGGCAACAAGACAGTTCAGAAAGCAAGTGAAAAGTCTCCAGAAAATGAATTTAAAGATATGGAAATGTGTGACTTAAATGACAGAGAATTCAAGATTGCAGTTCTGAAAAATCTTAACAAGATGCAAGAAAACACAGCAAGGCAGTTTAATGATCTCAGAAACACAATCAAAGAACAAAATGAACATTTCACCAAAGAGATTGAAATTTTAAAAAAGAACCAAACAGAATTTCTGGAGATTAAGAACTCAATAGAAGAAATTAAGAATGAAATAACCAGCTTAGGTAGTAGTGTTGACCAGATGGAGGAAAGAATCGTGACATTGAAGATAGAAACCTGGAAATGACAAGGATGGAAAAAGAAATAGACTTGAGACTTAAAAGAAATGAAAGAACTCTACAAGAACTTTCTGACTCCATCAGAAAGAGCAATATAAGAATATTGGGCATCCCAGAAGGAGAAGAAAGAGAGAAGGGAACAGAGAGTATATTCAAACAAATAGTCGATGAGAACTTCCCAAACTTGTGGAAAGAACCGGATCCTCTAATCCAAGAAGCAAATAGAACACCTAATTACCTCAACCCCAACAGGCCTTTTCCAAGACACATTGTATTGAAGCTGTCAAAAATGAACGACAAAGAAAGAATCCTCAAGGCAGCCAAGGAAAAGAAGACAGTAACCTACAAAGGAAAGCCCATTAGATTATCATCAGATTTCTCAGCAGAAACTCTACAAGCCAAGAGGAAGTGCAACCAAATATTCAAACTATTGAAAGAGAGAAATTATGAGCCAAGAATAATATACCCAGCAAAGATATCCTTTTGATATAAAGGAGGAATAAAGACCTTTCCAGACGTACAGAAGCTGGGGGAATTTTCTGATACACGACCTGTACTACCAGAAGTACTAAAGGAGCCTATTCGACAACCATCAAGGGACAACTTGTAGCAACCAAAACATAAAAAGGGGGAGAGTAAAGACCTGAACTAGAAATGGGAATGGAGAAAGTAGGCATGCTGAAGAAAATGGAATACTCTAAATATCAAAATTTCTTTTACATAAACTTAAGGGTAACCACTCAAAAAAAATCCAGAACTGAAATGTATACTGTAATAAAAGAAGAAACCGAGGGAAACATCATAGAATACCACCACACAGAAATAATAGACAACAACAAAAAGGCAAAGAAACAACGGAGACACAGTCTTACCAGAAAACCAAAGATAAAATGATAGAAAATCCTCACATATCAATAATCACCCTAAATGTAAATGGACTGAACTCACCAATAAAAAGGCATAGAGTAGCAGATTGGATCAAAAAACTAAACCCAACTATATGCTGTCTCCAAGAGACGCATTTCAGCTACAAGGACAAGCATAGACTCAAAGTGAAAGGGTGGAAATTGACACTCCATGCAAATGGTACCCAGAGAAAATCAGGTGTAGCTATACTGATATCAGATGAAACAGACTTCAGGGTGAAAAAGGTAACAAGAGACACAGATGGACATTTCATAATGGTAAAGGGGACTATATAACAAGAAGACATAACAGTCATCAATATTTATTCCCCCAATCAAGGACCACCAAAACATACCAAGCTACTACTAAGAGAACTAAAGGGAGAAATAGACCAAAACACAATTATACTAGGGGACCTAAATACATCATTGACAGCTATGGATAGGTCATCCAAACAGAAAATAAATAATGAAATAGCAGCCCTAAATGACACATTAGATGAAATGGACATAATTGACATTTATAGAGCACTTCATCCCAAAACATCAGACTGTACATTTTTTTCTAGTGTACATGGAACATTCTCAAGGATAGACCATATATTGGGACATAAAACTAACCTCAGCAAATTTAAGAAGATTGAAATCATACCAAGCATATTCTCTGATCACAAGGCTTTGAAATTGGATATCAACTGCAAAAAGAAAGCAGGAAAAAACACAAATACATGGAGATTAAACAATATACTTTTAAAGAACGACTGGGTCAAAGAAGAAATTAGAGGAGAGATCAAAAGATACATAGAAACAAATGACAATGAATTATATCCTACCAAAATTTTTGGGATGCAGCGAAAGCAGTTTTAAGAGGAAAATTTATATCATTACAGGCCTATCTCAAGAAACAAGAAAAATCCAAATAAATAACCTCACATTACACCTGGAAGAACTAGAAAAAGAAGAACAAATGAAACCCAAGTCAGCAGAAGAAAGGAAATAATAAAAATCAGAGCAGAACTAGAAACAGAGAAGAAAAAGACAACGGAGAAAATTAATGTGATAAAGAGCTGGTTCTTTGGAAAGATTAATAAAATTGACAAACCCTTGGCTAGATTCACTAAGATAAAAAGAGAAAAGACACTAATAAACAAAATCAGAAATGAAAATGGGGAAGTTATCACGGATGCCACAGAAATACAAAGGATCATCCAAGAATACTATGAAGGACTATATGCCAGCAAATTCAATAACCTAGAAGAAATGGACAAGTTCTTAGAAACATAGCCTTCCTAGGCTGAACCATGAAGAACTGGAAAATCTAAACAGACCGATCACCAGTAACGAAATTGAATCAGTCATCCAAAACCTTCCCAAAAGCAAAAGTCCAGGACTAGATGGCTTCACTAGTGAATTCTTCCAAACCTCCAAAGAGGATTTAATCCCAATCCTGCTCAAACTCTTCCAAAAAATTGAAGAAGAGACAGTACTCCCTAACTCATTTTAGGAGGCCAACATTACCCTGATACCAAAACCTGGTAAGGACAACACAAAAAAAAAGAACTACAGACCAATATCTCTGATGAATACAGATGCAAAAATCCTAAACAAAATTCTAGCAAATTGAATGCAACAATGCATTAAAAAGATTATTCATCATGACCAAGTGGAGTTCATCCCAGGGGCACAAGGATGGTTCAACATACGCAAATCCATCAATGTGATACATCACATAAACAAAATAAAGGATAAAAATCATATGATGATATCAATTGATGCAGAAAAAGCATTTGACAAGATACAACATCCATTTATGATTAAAACACTTAATAAAATAAGTTTAGAAGGAAAATATCTTAACATGATAAAGGCCATATATGACAAACCCTCAGCTAATCTCATAATTAACGGTGAAAAACTGAAGCTCTTTGCTCTATGTTCAGGAACATGACAGGGCCGTCCCCTATCACCTCTGCTTTTCAACATAGTGTTGGAAGTCCTCGCCAGAGCAATCAGGTAAGAGAAAGAAATAAAAGGCCTCCAAATTGGGAATGAAGAAGTTAAATCGTCACTCTTTGCAGATGACATGATGTTATATATAGAAAACTCTAAAGACTCCACCAAAAAGCTGTTAGAAACAATCAACAAATACGAAAAAGTTGCCGGCTACAAAATCAACGTACAAAAGTCCATTGTATTCCTATACGATAACAATGAAATCTCAGAAAAAGAAATTTAAAAAAAAAATTCCTTTTGCAATTGCAGCAAAAAGAATAAAATACCGAGGAGTAAACTTAATCAAGGATGTGAAGGACCTATATGCTGAAAACTACAAGACATTTTTAAAAGAAATTGAAGAAGACACAAAGAAATGGAAAGACATTCCATGCTCATGGATTAGAAGAATCAACATAGTTAAAATGGCCATATTACCCAAAGCAATATACAGATTTAATGCAATCCCCATCAAAATCCCAATGGCATTTTTTAAAGAAATAGAACAAAAAATCATCAGATTTGTTTGGAACCACAAAAGACCCCGAATAGCCAAAGCAATCTTAAGAAAAAAGAACAATGCTGAAGATATCACATTCCCTGACTTTAGCTTGTACTACAGAGCAACAATAATCAAAACAGCATGGTATTGGCAGAAAAACAGACACATAGACCAATGAAATAGAATTGAGAACTCAGAAATAAAACCACATACATATAGACAGATAATTTTTGACAAAGAAGCAAAAAACATACAATGGAGAAAAGACAGCCTCTTCAATAAATGGTGCTGGGAGAATTGGAAAGCCATGTGCAAAAGAATGAAACTGGACTGCTATCTGTCACCATGTACCAAAATTAATTCAAAATGGATCAAAGACTTAAGCATAAGACCTGACACAATAAACTGCATAGAAGAAAACATAGGTACTAAAGTTATGGACCTTGGGTTCAAAGAGCGTTTTATGAATTTGACTCCAAAGGCAAGGGAAGTAAAAGCTAAAATAAATGAATGGAACTATATGAAACTTAAAAGCTTCTGCACAGCAAAAGAAACCATCGACAAAATAAAGAGGCACCAACTGAATGGGAGAAGATTTTTGCAAACAGTGCCTCCAATAAGGGGCTAATATTCAAAATATACAAGGAACTCATACAACTCAACAACAAAAAAACAAACAACCCAATTGAAAAATGGGCAGAGGACCTGAGGAGACATTTCTCCAAAGAGGACATACAAATGGCAAATAGACATATGAAAAATGCTCAACATCACTAATCATCAGAGAAATGCAAATAAAAACCACAATGAGATACCACCTCACCCCAGTCAAAATGTCTATCATCAATAAATTAACAAACAACAAGTGCTGGCACGGATGTGGAGAAAAGGGAACGCTTGTGCACTGTTGGTGGGATTGCAGATTGGTGCAGCCACTATGGAAAACAGTATGGAGGTATCTCAAAAATCTGAAAATGGAACTACCCAATGATCCAGTAATTCCACTCCTAGGTATCTATCCAGAGAAATCCAAAACTCCAATTCAAAAATCTTTATGCACTCCTATGTTTATTGCAGTACTATACACAATAGCTAACACATGGAAACAACCAAAATGCCCATTGGTAGATGACTGGATTAAGAAACTGTGGTACATTTATACAATGGAGTATTACGCAGCCATAAAGAAGAAAGAAATCTTACCATTTGCAACAACATGGATGGACCTAGAGAACATTATGTTAAGTGAAATAAGTCAGAAAGAGAAAGATAAGTACCATATGATCTCACTGATATGCGGAATCTAAAGAAAAGAATAAGTGAATGAACCAATCAGAAACAGTTTTGGAGACAAACAGGAAAAACTGAGGGTTGCTAGATGGGCGGGGGGGGTGGGGTAAGGGGGAAGGTGAGGGGATTAGAAAACAATCAGTAACCACAAGATGGCCATGGGGTTTGAAAATTAATCTGGGGAACATAATTTAGTGGTTACCAGAGGGTAAGGGAGGTGGGGGGTGGGAGATGAGGGTAAGGGGGATCAAATATATGGTGATGGAAGGAGAACTGACTCTGGGTGGTGAACACACAATGTAATTCATAGATGATGTGATACAGAATTGCACACCTGAAATCTATGTAATTTTACTAACAATTGTTACCCCAATAAATTAAAAAAAAAAAAAGAAGAAGAAGACAAACAGTAACAAGTGTTGGAGAGGCTGTGGAGAAAAAGGAACCCTCATACACTGTTGGTGGGAATGCAGATTGGTGCAGCCACTATGGAAGGCAGTGTGGAGGTTCCTCAAAAAATTAAGAATAGAATTACCATAAGACCCAACAATCCCTCTCCTGGGTATCTACCCAAAAAATCTGAAAACATTTATCCATAAAGACACGTGTGCCCCAACGTTCGTTGCAGCTTTGTTTACGGTGGCCAAGGCATGGAAACAACCAAAATGTCCTTCGATAGATGAATGGATAAAGAAGTTGTGGTATATATATACAATGGAATACTATTTGGCGGTAAGAAAAGATGAAATAGGACCATTAGTGACAATATGGATGAATCTTGAGAGTATAATGCTAAGTGAAATAAGTCATACAGGAAAAGCAGAGAACCACATGATTTCACTGATATGTGGTATATAAACCAAAAACAACAAAAGAACAAGACAAACAAATGAGAAACAAAAACTCATAGACACAGACAATAGTTTAGTGGTTACCAGAAGGTAAGGGGGGAGGGAGGTGGGAGATGAGGGTAAAGGGGGGTCAAATACATGGTGATGGAAGGAGAACTGACTCTGGGTGGTGAACACACAATGGGATTTATAGATGATGTAATGCAGAATCGTACACCTGAAATCTATGTAACTTTACTAACAATTGTCACCCCAATAAACTTTAATTAAAAAAAAAAGGTGTAGGTGGAATTTTTAAAAATTGAGGTGAAACTCACACAACATAAAATTAAACATTTGAAAGTGATCAATTTGGTGGTATTTAGTATAGTCACATGTTGTGCAACCATCACCTCAATCTAGTTCCAAAACATTTTCATCACCCCCAAAGGAGACCCCAGACCCAGTAAGCAGTCACTTCCCATTCCTCTCTCCTCCTCAGCTCCTGGTAATCGTTAATCTGCTTTCCATCCTTATGGATTTACGTATTCTGGATATTTCATATAAATGGAATCATACAATATACACGTATGGTCTTTTGTGTCTGTATTCTTTCACTTACCATAAAATTTGGGAGGTTTCCATGTTGCAGCACATACTTCATTCCTTTTTATTTATGGATGAATAATATTCCATTGTATGCGTATATCACGTTTTGTTCATCCATTCATTCATTGTTGGACATTGGGTTGTTTCCACTTTTTGGCTACTGTGAATAGTGCTGTTTATGAATGTTTGTGTACAAGTATTTGTTTGAATACCTGTTTTTAATTCTTTTGGGTACCTAGGATTTAAATTGGTGGGTCATGTGGTAACTTTCCATAGCTGCTGCACTACTTTATGTTCAGTTGGAGGACTTTGATGTTGAAAAATAACCCTGATGGTTGGAATTCCTTCTTTCTGATGCAGATTGGCCAGTGGGGTGAAAGGACTGCTCAGTGGGTTGGAGAAACAGTAGGTTGAGGGCTGTATCTCTCTGCCTCTTTAAACTTTAGTTGTAGAAAGACACTAACTCTGCCATTTGCAAAGCTCATTTTGCTAAGCCAGTGAGGAAGTGGGAGGGGGAAAATGGGAAGAGTGTATGAAGGATTCTGAACATGACTGAGTCCAAACAAGAGGCCATTACGTGCAGATGGTTTTGAATCCTAATTGCTTCCTTGACGGAGAACTGTGGTATTCTTTGTGCATTTACTCATGGTAGTAATTGACCACAATCTTGAGGTCTCTTAGGTATTTGCTGCCTGATGTGTTATAAAGGAGATTGTGTGGTAAAGCGAAGGTCAACATGTATCAGAACCCCCTCTTGGTGGGCAGGAGCAGATCAGGCCTTCCAGGAGTGCTGGCCATAGAGGCCAATGCCACCCATTCGCAAGAAACTGACTGGAGTAGCTACAAGAGCAGGACTTGAAGGCAAGTATGAAGGGTCAGGGCTAGGGAAATTCCACGTCTGCCATTTGATCTGAGAGTGAGGATAGAGTGGGAGGAAGAGACAGAGCAAGGCATCACAAGTAAGAGGTCAGATTTGTAATCAAAAAAAGCAGAGACAAAGGGTTCTGGATAAGGCATTGGTTGTGGACGGCGTTGGGATGACCAGAGCTCATTCTTCTTAGGGATTGTCCCACGGGGTGTGGGGACAGCCAAAGTCTAAGATGGAGTCTGCGCAGGCAGAGAACAGGCTTTCTCAACAGATGAGAGCTTATTAAAGTAGTTTTCAGGGAAGGATCCAATTTTACCCAGATATCTTTGCAAAAATATTGATATCAAGAGTAGATTGTAAAACTTGTGACCTGGCAATTACAGAGTCTCCTCCCTCTGAAAACAGTGACCACAGTTCATGTTCTTTTTGATGTTGTCCAAGCCATAATAACTGGATCTCAAACAGGATTCTCAATTTATTCCTAAGATGGAGCTACTTCTCCTTTTTCTGAAAGCATTGGAGCAAACAATGCCTGATAGTGGGTAGGTAGATATAAAAACCCTAAGACGTTCATCTCAGGCCAAAGGTGACTTATTGCTTTCTGCCCTCACAACTGTCTCTGCTGGGAATTTCACCAAACTCCCTTATGTGGCAAATCTCATGGGAGTCTGGAAGGGTCCCAGGAACCTGTTGGGGAATTCTTAGGCTGACTGGAGGGCAGTTCCTGGTAGGTGATGAAAGCCTTATTTAGTAGAGAGTTTACTTGGAGACCTAAAGAACTTGCGTAGGTCTCCCAATCAACATAGAGAACATCAGAGATTTTTCCTGCAACTTCTTTGTTCCTCTAGATCAAGAGACAACTCTGTCCCTTGAATAGAGCAATGTTTACAGAAGAGTCAGCTCAGAGACCTTGTTGCCCTTAGGCATGGAATACCTCGTCTAGCTCTCCAAAGCACTTTTCTGCAGGCACTGAATTAGAGGAAATTCCTTCCGGAGCTCACACCCAGAGGGCTGACCAGGCTATTAATGGCAGTCTATTAGAGAAGTTTGGGAGAGGGCACTGTGAGGGCCAGGATCCTGCCTGGAGGGAAGGTCGTGGGCTCCTTGGAGCCCTCTGGGGTAGGGGTCAGTGAACTGACCGCAGGTAGTGCCTCCTGCTGCAGGGCATGCCCGTAGCTGAAGATTTGACCCCCTCCACCCCTCTTTTTCCCTTTCTGGTAGTTGTGTGCAGTTTGCAAGCAGATCCAGGGCAAAAGCTCATGGAGCCCTCTGGCTCCAAGCTCATTGCCCACCCGTGGCATAGAGGCTGGAGACTTCTCCCCAAGCCACAGGCAGAGGTCCCTGAGTTCACTGAGCTAGCTCCCTTCCCTTTGGGTTTCTGCTGTCCTGTGGACTGACCTTTCCGGGCCTTTTCCTCCTTAGGCAGCTCTTTCCAAGGTTCTCTCTGGACTACAGTCCGCGTTGTTTGGGAAGTGGAAAAGTGAAAGCACATTGCTTTGAGCAGCAGGGACCAGCTGCTAGGTCAACTCTCCTGAAAACAGAGCTTCCTGGGGAACGAAAGCCTGGAGCATCTCAGAATCAGGGATCTGACCTCCTGCCAATTTTTCTAATTGTCTTTTTTTTTTTAGAATGATAGCATGAAAATAAGATGTTTTCACATGAAAGAAAAGGAGAGAGGGAAATGGAAGGGAGGGGAGAGGAAGGAGGGGAGACAGAGAGGGGAAGAAGTTAACTCTTAAGGTTCTCTGCAGCCAGGGAAGTTAGGGGGGAAATTTTAGGAACTCCCTGCCCACTTTTGATTGTATTTACCCGGCCTCCCTGCCAAGGGGAGGATGAGAGAAGTCTCATGCCTGATGCACTATTCAAAGCCCTGTGTGTGCTTAATAGGGTGACACAAATGTCTGTGTTTCTTTTCGCTTTTGACCAAAAGCCGTAGGGAGGGGCCACCCCAGGATACAGTCTAGGAGGGCTGTGTCAATCGGTCCAGTGCCCCCACCAAACACATTCGCAGCCCAGGACCAGGCCTACAGCGGAGAGCGGCAGAGGCGCCATGGAGGGGGCTGGGGGAGCCCGTGGTGGCCGTCCCTCCCCCGCCCTCCCTCCCCTCACACACACACACACCAGGCGCAGAGAGATACTAAGCCAGAGCTTTGCAGTGTGGACTTTGCTTGAATCACGCCAGTGTGATGCTTTTGCCAAAGGAAACTGGGGTGGGGGGGGGGGGAGTGTCGGAGATTCCCGGCCTCCCCAACGCCTCCCCGCTGCTTGCCCGCCGCCCACCTCTTGCCCTCCTCGCGGGGATCAGCACTTTGCCCAGGTCAGCTGTCTGCCTTTGTGGCTGCTTCCCAGGAAGGAAGAAGCCTTGTCTGCAGATCAGTTTATCAGCTGGCTTTCCTGTGCCAGAGCGTCGCCGTTTTCCGGGGACGGCTGCCACCCCCGTGATTCCCAGCCAGGGCTGTCGGGGGTGCGTGAGAGCTGGATAAACAGGCCATTGTGAGGCCGCTCAGAATCCAGGTTTCTTATCAAATTATCCACCAGCGAGAAAGAAATTCCGCTCCTGCTGCTGGTCATCCGCTTCTTTTCTCCCGCTGCAATTATAGCCATTTAAGTGGGGTTTCGTGTGCGTGTGCGTGTGTGGATGTGTGTGTGTTTCAATTTTGAAGAGACTATTCAGAAAGCAATTTACTTGTGCAACTTACTGTGTGAGGCAGGGACTTGGGGGCGTGTCTCCCAACAGTGTTTTCACTGGGGTTTTGGTTTGCAACCTTGAATTGAGTTTCTGTGGCTTTGGTGTGTGATGTTTCTACTTGCCTGCTCCCCCACACGGGCGCATCATTCAACACCAACTGAAAGTATTAAGGAGGCAACTCTGTCGGGCTGGAGATCCAATGGGGCTTTTTTGCTTGTTTTTTTTTTGTTGTTGTTGTTGTTCTTTTTTAGATAGCTTTAAACTGCTTTATGGACACTGAAGACTTGAAGGGGGGAAACACGAGTGGAAACTGGTCGTCTGATAGAGGCTCTGAGGAAGTGTGGTAGTTCCTGGGACAGCTGGTGCTGAGGTGTTGATGGTTTCTTGTTTTTCTGCTGCAGCAGCTGGCCTGACTCTGGAGGGGGTTGGAGAGTCCTGCTGCTTGTCTTATTAGAAATAGTCATTGTAGGGCTGGTTATAGGGCCTGTCACCTCTGCACTTGCACAGGGTCCCTTGCTCAGAAGGGCTTCTGCTTGGTTTAATGTTCTGTCACCATTTTGAAATGCTTGATAATTTTTTAACAAAACTCTTACCTTTTCGTTTTGTACTGGGACTCACAAATTACCTTGCCATTCCTCTTAGTGGGGGCTCACGTTCATTTGAATAAGCTTGAATAATGGCTCGAATAAGTTCCCATTTGAGATACACTGCTGAAGGTGATTCTCTTGGTTTTTAAAATATTTACTGCAACTGTTCCGATGAATTAGAGAACGTTCTACAAACTAAACTGCCCCCCCCCCCCCCCCGGCATTGTGGCATCTGCAGCAAACTGCACCTGACCACTGCCAGGACAAGACAGTGCATCAAGGCAAGACTTGCTTCATTCTGCCTGCTCACAGTTCTTACTTTAGAAAGCTTAGAATGTGCACACCTCAAAGACCTAGTGAGTTCCATAATAAGATGCTCATTTGTGCAGTAATCACTTCTCTTTCCTTTCATCCACTCTGAAATGCTTGGCTTCTACATCTGGAGGTCAGAGCAGGGTTGAAAATGGGCTCATCCTATTAAAAATCTCCCACAGTTTTGGAGACTGTAGTTAACACTTTCAGCACTAAAAAAAAAAAAAACGCTTGGGGGATTACTCTGAATCTGAGACTTTGCATTTCTGAGAGATAGGAGAGGGAAAGTGGGGAAAATTCAGAATAAATAAATAAAATGCTATTTTTCTAGAAACAGGTTATATAAGAAACACTTGTTTTGGCTTAATGAGACAAATATTCCCTTAAAGAGAGTATTTGTTCATTTGCTTACTCCTTTGCTTGTTAATTTGACTTTTACTTTTCATTCACTCAACAAAGATTCTATAGGACAGGTATTAGAGAAGGTATTGTGATATAGCAATGAAAGAAAAGGGATTCAGAATGTGGGGGTATAAAAAGTAAACAAAGAGTACAATGACATGCTACAGTTGACATTTGAACAACATGAGTTTGAACTGCACGGGTCCACTTATACGCTGATTTTTTTCAGTAAATATTGAGTCGGCCCTCAGGAGCCTCAGTTTCGCATAGTGGATTCAAGAAACCCAACCAGGAGTCAAACAGTATTTTTGATCTGCAATTGGGAACCTGTGGATGCGAAGGGCTGACTGTATGCATTGTTCTGTGCCATTTTATATAAGGGACTTGATCAGCCAGTTTTGGTATTCGCTGGGGTCCTGGAACAAATCCCCTATGGATACCGAGCTATGGATGACAGTAGTTAAGTTTCTGCGGAGTCCAAAGTTATACTAGGATTTTCAACTGCACAGGGGGTTGGGACCCTTAACCCCTGCACTGTTCAAGGGTCAACTGTATCTATCAGGATACTTTAGGGCCATAGAGGAGTTAATATAATAGAATCAATTCTATTTGCTCATCATTTATGAGCTCCGTGGGTATAATATTTTTCTTCACGAGCCTTAGTATTACTGTTATTGTTAATAGATAACATTCACAAAGTATTTGACATGTTCAGATACCATACTAAGCATTGTACAAGCATTTTCTCAATTGTCTCAAAATATGAATTAGGTCCATTGAGAAACCTCATTGTATAAAGGAAACTGAGGCTAGGACACGAAGTAAATTGCTTGAGATCACACACTTCTTAAGAGGCAGAGTCAGGATGTGACCCACCTCTTCTCCTCCAAAGCGTTCCTTCTCAAGGAAGGCTACACACACTGCCTCCAATGACACAGCTGTAGCACCATGTCATGTATTTCACACAATCACCTTCCTTTTCACAAAATACCCTGGGACTACTAGCACCTCCAAAAGGGAGTGGTTTGCTCTTCCCTTACCAGTAAGATCATGGGTTTTTTTGCTTCAACAATTTATGGATGCCAGTGCTACCTATGGCTTCCATGAGATGGGAGGAAAATCCTAAAATCTGGGCTGGATGGCGAGTGGTTTACCGTGGCTTCTCCTATAGGAGAAGATTTTGTGGGCATTCTGATGCCTTAATGTAACCTGTGAATTCCGTCCCCTTGGAAGGTCATATACCTTATGTCAACTTCTTAGGGTCCATTTTAGATTTTTCATTTCAGAAGTGCAGGAGGCCAGCCTCTTGAGGCTCATTCCCAGAAATCCCTTTAGGCTGGTGGACGCTAGAGGCTCCTTGTTATAAAGAACTCTTGGGTCTGAGATTTTGGAGAATCTTCGTGAGTCTTACATACAACACTGCAGTAAGGAGGGGGTGGCGGAGAGTAGAGGTTTAGAACCAGAATGGGGTGGGGGAGAGACAAAGCTGAGGAAGTGGCCAGGATAAGGTCACTGAGAGTCAGAGTGAGTGCTAAAAATAGAATTCAGGTCTAGCACTGTCCCCTCTGCAGGGAGCTACCTCCTTGTAACCTGAAACAGGGTTAGCTTGGGGCAAAGCAAAGGAAAATTGGCATTTTCTTAAGGGAGATTTTTTCTTTATTTTTCTGCTGGAATCTAGACTCCTTGGCTGGGTGCTAAATGTTTTCATTGGGGAGAGGCCCCGTGTGGCTAAATTCAGTTCCTCCCACCCTGAGATAGTCCCTTGCTCTGACCTTGACCTGAATATTTAACAAAGCTGTGAAATGGAAAGCAAGACTAGAAAAGACCAGCAAAGAGAGAAAGAAAAGAATCATTCATTGCTACATTGTGAAGAGCTTAGGTGTCTGATTACCAGGTTTTCCACTGCTGCTTGGGCCTTAGCACAGGGAAGGGGCAATCTTGGTTGGACTTTCGAAAAAGAACATTATTATTATTTATTTATTTATTTGGGTAGAAAACATAAACAAATCATGTCAGTGGAATCTGATAATGTTTTTCATCCTACAGGGCAGGTGAATATTAACCTCTTGTTAAGTGGAAAATGTCAGATTTAGAGAAATCAGAAATAAGGTAAATTGTATAAATAAAATCCCTAAGTGTATAACATTTTTGGAAACAGTATGGCAGCTTTTCACTACCTGTCTGGGAATAGATAAGTCACCAAAGAAACTGTAGGTGGATATCATTGTTCCTTTATTCATTCACTGTCTGCCAATAAATAGCTGTGGTACTCTGTGCTGTGGATAAATGGGACACAAGCTTGTCTGTCTTCAGAGAATTTACGATGTCCAGGGAAGATCAAAAAGGAAATGTACAGGAACTTGAGAATCAGACAGGAGGGCCTGCATCAGGGCCTGCATGAGGGACTGACAGGGCAGGGAACATAGGCAGCTCTCTCCCTGAGCTGCTTTGCTTTGGGGGAAAGAGTCTGCAAGGGTGAGGTTTGAGCTCAGCACTTGGGGGAGCTGGGGGTCAGGGAGGGATAAAGAAGCCAAGCCGGTGACTGTTCTCCAGGCTTGCCCCACAGTTGGCTGTGCATACTGGAGAGCTGGCTCTTCAGCTTCCAGGAAATATGGAGGGGAGCCCTGCTCTGCAGTTCAGCTTCCATCATGGCCAGGCTTTGATCCATGGGGAGAGCTGCTCCTGCATCATGAGAGGTCATAGCCTGGAGAACATTTCCTAGGTGATGGCCCCGAGGGTGTTGCTCTCAGCCTTGCCTGTGGGACCAGGTACCAACTGTGGTGAGCGGCTCCAGAAGAGCCCATCTGAAGGAGGTCTAAAGCTGGAGAACAGTGAGCCATGTGACACACTACTCGCTCACCTCTAGGTGAGACGTGGAGGTGACCTGAAACAGGGAAAAGAGCTGGTAAATTCTAATTATTATGTTATGTATATACTGCAATGAAAAAGACAGGTAAAAAAGAGCCTTTGTAGGCTCAGGAGTTTCACAGCTATAGAGAGAAAGACACCTAAATGTACTTGAGTGCTCTGTATTGCTACCATGTGTAGTTTAAGAAGCCAAGCATACATCTTCATCCCTGCCCTTTATTACATGAAAAGTACATTGACAGTTTCTATAATTTTCATAGAAGGATAGAAAGGTACATTGTCATCCTTCACCACCGTGCTGGAGGCTGCTGGTCTCTCTGACACCAGGGTCTCTTCTGCTTGGGTTCCTGATCAGTGGCATCTCTCAATCCCTGTGCACCCAGGTGGCCACGAGACTAGTTCTCATCAGAGCGAATGTGCCTCACTTCAAAGCAGTGGCACCTTTTCCGCATGCTCTCTTTGCTCCTCTGCTGGCCAAATGAACAGTAGTCCAAAGATTTAGAGGAAGATGGAGCTATAAGAAAGAACGAGCCTGGATCCCTAAATGACTGTGTGGAACAGCACCTTCCTGTAGTCTTGCATGAAACTGTGACAGGAATGAGAACCAACTTTTAGTGCGTTAAGCTGGTGGAATTTTGTACTTGCTAAGTAGTCAGCCTACTCTGACTAACACAACCATAAAAGGTGTTAGTCAGGATGTATATTGATGTACCTGTAAGCTAAGGAAAGGTCAAGTAGGCAAGGGAAATGGAAATTACATGTTTAATGATTCCCTAGTGTAAGCATTTCATGTTGCTCATTAATCATGTGGCAAATATGTTTAAATAAACATAGACAGGCAATTCCTGTTCAACAAATATCTCAAGGGAAAGGGGTTTTGTTGAGGCTTGGACCAGAATGTCAATGTCTCCCTTTGGACCCAACATAGCAGTTCTAGCAGAAATCAAAGAGAAAGACTTCCCAGGAAAGATGAAAATGCAGCTCAAGGGGAAAGAGAGTCAGGAGCCCCCACCAGAAAAGTTCTTTTCAGAGTTCTTGTTCTTCCAAGTCTTGAAGATTTGGGACTTTTGTCTAAAAAGATGATGACTGCTGACACCAGACAAAGGAAATGAAGGTACCTGACTCTTAGGAGTTCCCGAAGCCGAAGCCATTCAGCCCTGCTCGGGGTCCCAGCCTAGCCTTGGTTCTAACTGGTCCTCAGGGGCAATGTGTTGGAGACTAGTTTCCTGCCTCTAGACCCCAGCTCGGCAGCACAAGACAAACTGTCTGTCCTGCCCCGACTTGGAGGGAAAACCTCGCCGTTGGCTCTGGGATGAACCTTTGGTCAGTAGTACTGTCAACCAGTTTGTCCTTTCCACGGTAGAAAGATGTCTCACTTCACATCTGTGGTTCTTGGACATAAGTAGGGTACATTGTTTTGTACATTGACTCCTCAGTGATTTGTGTTTACTTAAAATAAAATCCTTACCATGCCACCCAAGGCTCTGCATGATCTGCCTCCGCCCCTCTTACTCTAACATCACGGACTGCCTCACCCCGTTACTCACCACGGCTACCCTGATTTTTCAGTTCCTGAAAGATGCAAGTTCTTTCTCAGGGCCTTTCAACATGTTGTCTCCTGTGCCTGGAATTGCTTTCTCCCAGCTCTAACTATTCTTAGCTCCTTCTCTTCCTTAGATCAAAGCTTAGAAGCCACCTCCACAGAGAAGCTTTCTCTGACCCACCCAACTACACAGATCATCTCTTGTACCTGCCTCAACCTCTCTCAGCCCACTTCTTATTCCAGCCATTGTGACAGCAGCAGCCTTGTCCAAATGTCACCGGCTAATACCTTGTCTCAGCTGTACCTGCTTCTCTCGGTTTCTGTTCCAAGTTTTCTCTGATGCTGCAGTGGGGAGCTTTGCATGCACAGCCTGGGAAGGAGAGGGAATTGATGCCCTATGACCCGTGGGAGCTGGTGGGCCATTGCTTCTCTCTCCCGTCCCTTGGGTGGAAAGTTTTGAGGTGTATTCAATGTGGTTCCTTAGTGTTACAGCTGTATCTTACCCATGGACCACAGCCTTAAACAACTTGAGAGTATACCCTAATTTTGGCTTTTCCCCTTTATTTCTTTTCCCTACTTCCCACTCCTCTTCCCTTGGGTCACTTCACAAAATAAACTACCTGCATGCACTCTCTTGCCAAGCTTTCCAGCTTTCCGTGGAGAATTTAGGTGAAGAAAATCCCCTCATTTAATATTTTAGGAGCTCCATTTCTCTCATAGTACTTATTACAACTTGCATTATTTTAGTTACTTCTATGATTATTTCTTGTTCTGTACAATTCCAATCTGTACAGTTGAAATGTGAACTCCAGAGGGTAGCTCACAGATATACCATTACTAAATATGTATATTAAATGAATGAACACATCTCAAAAATGTTGTATTTGATTTTAAGAATGACACTTGTATTCTAGACATTGAGAGGCAATATAGCATACTGGTTAAGAGCAGATGGTCTGGAGTCAGACTTTCTTGAGTGAATTCCTGACTGCCACTTAAGTAGCTCAGTGGCCTTTAGCAAGTTATCAAGCCATGCTGGACATCAATTTTCCCACCTGTAAAATGGGATTAATGATAATACCTAGAGCATGGGGTTGTTATGATGCTTAAATGAGTTGTACATAAAGCACTCGGATGATGCCTGGCACATAGTAACCACCCAATATACTTTATTTCTTTAATCTTCCCTTTTTATAGTTATTTAATGAAATTGTGACTTGCACAGGTGTAACATCCATTTTGAATCTTCCGTATATGTCAGTCCTTGAGCTACATATTCCCAAGTACGCCTGGGTTGAATAATAGCCTAAAGACCTACCACCGAGAATCAGAGGAATTAGGAGGTGTGGTACTTTAAACATTTCACATCTCTTTGGTTCACCTAAGAAGTACTTTGAGAACATATTCAAATTAATCACCATTAGATGAAGACCAATGCTTATGTGCAACATGTTAATTTTCTCCATTTCTTGTCTTTTGTGGGGTCTTCTTCCACATAATTAAATTTTAAAGTTGTAAGCTCACCCCACCAGCAAATGATAATTGTGATCACAAGCTCCTAAGTGGTTTTTTCATTTTTGTTTTTGGAATTGTAATAACTAAGCAATGACAAATATTACATTGAGAAATATGGCTGAGGTAAGGGTTGGGAATAGATGTTGTTCCTGATATGAAAGCCCACCAAGGACCATCCACAGGCTTGCCCTGTCCCCTGCAGCTCATCAGAGGTAAGGGCCATCTTTTCCAGGTAGAAAGAACTCATGTCCCATCACTATTGGCTTCTTGTGGATCATTCTTAGGAGAGAATCTGTGCCTACTGAGGGGCTGGGGAACGTTAGTGCCTTGGTTCCAGTGAGCTCCTTTCCTACAGTCACTCCAGAGAAAGAGAAAATCCCAGGCAGCACTCTTCTGCCTTGGGTCACAACCCTCCATTCCAAGACTTTTGGAAACGCTTCTTATGTGTATTTAACTCTTGGGAGAAAGAAAACATAGACAATGGGTTTAGTGCTCAAAGTTTCAATCCAAGACAAAGAGATGGTGTCAGCCTGTGGGAGGTGGGAGGCAGAAATGTGGGTGCCTGATGTTGTTTTTGGGCTGTAGCAGGGAAGCAGAGCTGGAATTCTCCTGTCATTGTTACTTCAGCCTCCCCATTTGCAAAGAAGAGCACACCCCATTTTTCTCTTAACTTTCCCTTCTGATTAATCCCCACCCACAAAAAGGGCCAAGAGAGGTGGCCAGGCTCTGTGGGTCAGAGTTGGGAAAGCCAGGTGGAAGGGGGTATGATTCTAGGAAATAAGAGGGTGGCAGACAGTGAGGGATTCTAAGACTCAGGAGTTTCCCTCTCATGTGGTGTTGCAGTGTGCCATCATAAAGTAAGAATACTAAGATAGAGAAACCACCAAGTGTTGTGGAGCATTGAAGAGACGAGATCTGGGCCCCGATTCTGCCACTGACTAGCTCTGTGGTCTTTTCTTTGAGCCATTGTTTCCTGGATATTAGACAGGTGGTTTTTAAGGTCTCACCCAACTTAGGCGATTGGCTTTTCTGTGTGAGCTGATTGTTAGCTCTTCACTTTGTATAGTCTGATTCTGCCTGCATCTCATTATCAAATGACCAAAGTCAGTAAGGAAGCTCGTGTAATGGCTTTGCAATAGGAGTCTATAGACGCTATTATTTTTCATGCATATTTAACTAATATTTTAAGTCTATTATTTTTTGTTGTTGTTTTAGCCTAGAAGAATATGCTGCAGAATTACACTTAGCCTGGGACATGGCCTGACATCTGTGATATATAGATGGTTGATACATAAAGCTAAGATCTCCTGAGATTATATGTATAGTGTATATGTATTATATATATAATAATAATATTGAGTTTATTATGTATGTATTAATATTGGGTATAAATAACACATCATCCGTTTTTCAAAAATTCTTCCGTACTGTTCCATGTAACTTCATTATAGGTTTGTTTTATTATGTTCTATTTATCTCTATTACTTTCTTGCTTCATTCCCATTCATGTCCATCTTGCAGCTCAAAGCAGGCTTTTAAGCACACCTCAAGGTGTTTTTAAATGAAGCCAGTAAACAGCTTTAGCTGACACCTCCAGAGTGGCAGGGTGACACAAGCCAACACAAACAGGGAGTGGGAGGTTTGCTGACAGCTCTGGGCACTGAGACCTCGGGACTGGTTTGGTGAGACAGACTTGAAATCAAGCAGTGACTCGTGGAGGAGGCAAAGAGGGCTCAGTCATGTTGTCTCTTGTACCAGCTCCCTGCACAAGGAAAGGAAATTATAGAAGAGGCTGGGCCCTCTTTCGGTCAAAGCAAGAGAAGAAACAGGCATGCGTGGGGTGGGAATGCAGGTACCCAGACGCTAGCTCAGCACCTCCTGCGGAAGGGCTTGGTGTTGTGGCGCGGCTGGGTCCACGTATTTTCTTTTGTGTTTGGTGTCCAGGAGCTGTAACTGAAACTCCAGTGTTATCCTGTGTGTGAGTTAGGATACAGACTAGGCGGCCTTAATGACAAGGTTCCCAAACACAGTGGCTTAAATAAGAAAAGGGTATGTCTTATCTCTAATCTCAGGTATCCTGTCCAGGGTTGGCTGATCTCTTACGCTGTTGGAGACCCTGGTCACATAAAGAACCTTGCTTCACTAAATATTCTTCAGTTACCTTACTCAAAAATGAAGCTGTTCCATAGCTATACAGCACGGCTTAAAAATCTAAGAGAGTTTGTGAGGATAAAGGAAATGGAGGTCAAGCATACATTACAGAGGATGTTGTAGATAGTACATGAAGCCTACCCATATTCTTTATAGTTTTTCCTCTGCCACTTGCTAGCCTATGAGCTTGGGCAAGTTGCTTAACCTCTCTGTGCCTAATTTATAAAAAGATGGTGCTAGTACCTACCTTGTAAGCTTGCATGTATTAATGAGTTAATACACTCAAAGTGCTTAGAACAGTGCCTAGACCACAGTTATAACCCAATAGCAGACACTGTTGGTGCCTCAACTGTACCCGGTAGCACTACACCATTTTGTAAACTCCAGATGGCTTTTTATTGCAAGCATTTGGGCCTCTCTGCCTCGAGGCTTCCTCTGCCTCTGGGGGTGTGCTGTGCCACATGCAGGGCCGGACACGATTACTGAGACATTGAAAGATAGCAAGTAGCCCTCATCCAGGAGGTTGAGCGATCCAGGAGCTTTTTTGTTCCTTCGGTGCGACAACTCTCAGGCACTTCCTATATCACCCCACAGAGGTCTCCAAGGCAACTGAGCGAGCCCCAGAAGCCTACATTAGCGACTTGCTCAATGGCGTATCCTGTATGGGTCCTTGCTTTCCCCGGTTCATTTCCCCACTCTCCTGGTCTTCCTGGCATTACCACCCAAATGAACTGTTTGTATTCAGGATCAGCGTCTGGGAAACCCTAACTCAGACACTCTCCCCTTATTCCTACATACCTTTGTCCAAACCTGATGATGTTAGGATGCATTCTGATCCTGGCAACCTAACCCTTCCCTTTTCACATTCCTCCACCTCCCGGTGTTTCTCTTCTCACTTTAACAATAAACTCTATACCACAATGAAATAAATGCAGATTCTTGTGCCCCTCAAACCCACCCTCTCAACTGATATACACACAAAACCCCATGAAAACCAGGCCACAAAGGAAATGGAATGTTGTGGCAAAGACTATTCAATGTCTTTGGGGCTTGCTGCCCCTGACTAACTTCCTTCCAGCTTGTTCTGATTTCCCTTGGGACCTGCACATATGGCAGATTGCTTAGATTTGTGCTTGATTATGACTGCACGTTCCATCGGAGACGTGGGGGGGACCCAGGTACACAGCCCCACATCCTGTTGTGATGCATGAGCGTTCTCTTTCCATTTCCTCCCTGGGGCAGGGAGAGGATGGAAGTGTTTTTCATGAAGACAGGAAATATCTTTACTACTGCTTTGTGAACTGGATGGAATTATCCTAAAAGAGCAGGTCCACTGGGGTGAGGAGAGAAGGCATGTGGGCTGGATTCTCAACTGAATGATTAAACAGTAGCGCTCTCTGTGGCCACGCCCTGCTGTTTTATACAACGGAAAAAAACAGGTTGGCAAAATAAAATCAGTGTTGCCTTCTTTAAAATGTTTTATCATTTCAGTGTGACAGTTATACAAAAGCCAGTACCGAGAAGCCCTAAAATAATACAGGAGTCCTCACTTTGCAGGATTCCAGTATGTGTGAATTTCCGTCACCACAGTTTAGTTTAGTTAAATAAAACTGGTCCCGTCCAACACCATGGTTCAGATTTTAGTCACCATGGCATTGTATATGAACTGTACATACTTGCATGAAGTACAGACTTTGCCGCTAGTTCTTTAATATACAAATCTCTTAATAAATATGTGATCGTGGTCGGTTAGTTCCCAATCATGCCTCTTCTTTCAAAGTCTATTTGTGATCGTCACTGTGCATCTGTTACTTAGCTTACACGCGGACAGCAAAGTGTGTAGTCGTGTTGTCTCCTTGACTTCTAGTGATAATCCACGTGACATTTTACAAAAATGGATGGGATGATCCGTGGAGGGAATTGACCAACCAAAACGAAAGAGAAGAAAGAAAGTAAAAGTGATATTGTGGGAAGTGAAATTCAAACCGAACATAAGTGAAGTATAGAAAATAGGGTTGGGAATGAAAATGTTGACACTGGATCCATTCTAGAGACTCCAGAATCTTAGTGAAAGTAAACTTATTGCCATAAATGAGGAAGGTGACAAAGTTTCCTTATTTGAAAAACATAGAAATAATAATACTTACCACATAGAGTTTTTGAGTCAACAGAGGAAAAGACCTCTGGAAATGCACCTAATGTTCAAAAAGCATTCAGTAAATACGCTCCGTGGAAGTGAAGACCCTGTCTCTTTTCTTCATTGTGGTATCCTGGTATACAGAACAAAGTCATGTAGTTGCTCAATAAATATTTGGCGAATAAAAGATTGAATAGTCACATTTAATATTCAACAAATGTTAGTGACCTGAGTCTCTTCCTCTTTTCTCACTTGTTGGATGCTGTACACCTTCAGAGAGTTCAAGAAATCATGGGGCCCAATTTTACTGAGAACCCAATAGATTCACCAATGACCCCTAAAAAGGTGTTCTTCCGTCACAATCATATCTGCCCTGTTTGTCTCTGCGCATGCCCACTGTTTGTTGGGGTCACTCTGCAAGGTTAACATTTTTATATAAATAATGAATTCATACAAATCTATAGGAAAAACACTAAGACTTCAAAAATGAGAAAGAAAAGAACAATTAATTTTCAAATGAACTTCGCAAATATCTGAAAAATTTCAGCCTCACTAGCAGCCAAGGAAATGTAAATCAAAACCAGAGACAGGTTCTCTTTGTGATCACATTTGCACAGATTTCCAGAGTGATGCAGACAGATTAATGGGAGCACAGTGACAATACCCTTTTCTCAACTACTTTTGCTGTGATGATTGGTATAATTCTTTTAGAAAACAATTTGAACACAAGAATCATGCGCCTTTCACCCAATAATTTACTTCTGCAAATTGATCCTGAACATTCAATGTGGATGAAGCTTCATGGGTAAAGATTCTCATCACAGTGTTATTTGTAAGAGTGAAGATAGAAAACTATATGTCCAACAAAGGGATTGTTTACATCAGGGGTGTCCAAACTGCGGCCCGCGGGCCAACTGTGGCCCACAATCCATTGTTAATTGGCTCGCAGCAAATTCCAAAAATATATTTAGTTTACTTAAATAAACCAGGTGAGGCAATGCGTACTTCACCTCGAGTGAGTGGCCCGGCTGTTTGTGTATTTTACCGCATATGGCCCTTGGTGAAAAACGTTGAAAAAAGTTTGGACACCCCTGGTTTACATGGAAGATAGTATGTGTCTATTAGGCAATTATGTGTCTATAAAGAGACAAAAGTTTTTAGTAGAAGACCGCAGGCAATTAAGTTCGCGAACTCATCCTAGAAAAAGTGCTACATACCTCATCGCTGAATATCACTACAGTCACCTTCGAAGCACTCCCCTTGGGAAGCTATGCACTGAATCCAGCACCTAGTCCATGCTTCACAGCAATTTTGGAACTCTTTTTCTGGCATGGCCATCAGAGCTGTCGTCATATTACCCTTGATGTCCTGAATGTCATCAAAATGTCTTCCTTTCAATATTTCCTTTATTTTTGGGTAAAGAGAGAAGTCATTGGGGGCCAGATCAGGTGAGTAGGGATGGTGTGCCAGTACAATTATTTGTTAACTCACTAAAAACGCCCTCCCAGACAGTGCCATGTGAGCTGGTGCATTGTTGTGATGCAAGAGCCATGAACTGTTGGCAAAAAAGTTCAGGTCACCTAACTTTTTCACACGGTATTTTCAGCACTTCCAAATAGTAAACTTGGTTAACTGTTTGTCCAGTTAGTACCAATTCATTATAAGTAATCTCTCTGATATCAAAAAACGTTAGTAACTTTGTTACAACAAGTTCACAATCTTAATTGTCAGACCTCGTATATAAGAAATGTTTTTAATTGCATATAAAACCCTAACAACTGATATGTCTTAATGCCATTTTGCAAGAAAGTGCTCTACAATGTGAATAACTACCATTTATTATGGCTCTACCATATTGTAGGGGCTCTGTATATTTTACCTCTAATTCTCACAACAATCCTGCATGGTAAATATTGTTATGTCCGTATCACAGATGAGGAAATGAGCAGAGGCTCAGAGGGCCGGGTAACTTCTCTGAAGCACCAGCTCATTATGTACATCTGTCTGACGGTAAAACCTGCTCTTTCCTGCCGAATCAGGCTCTTTTCCTTATTTGGATAACTTGTTTTTTGTTTTGTTAATTATGAGACGATAACTGATTTCCAAATTTTTCTGAGTTTCTGTGTTTCAAAATATTTAGAAGCATAGACTACTTTAGCAATGGCCATAAATATGCTTAACAAGGAAACAATGTAACCTTAATAAGTTGGTTTAATCACTCTGAGCTGGAGTTGCTATGAAATACAGTGCCTATCCCTGCTCATTTTATAGGACTGTATACCTAAATTAATGTGAGACAGGTAACATGTATCAAAACCATTTGAAGTTATAAAAGGAAAGGCACTCAAGTTTGAACTGATCTTTTCCTAACTTCTTAAATAAAAAATTTTATTTACTTCAGTTATTTATGAGTTATCATTATTACTTTAAATATTACAAGAGCTGAAAACCTTCAATAACACCAATGCTTTCTCAGCCACAGATTTTAATATCTGTCTCAGTTAAAAAATGAGTGGGGAACAGTCATTGTTTTGCATGGTTGATATGGAAAACCTAGCACACATCCAGCATTCTTTGGGAAAGGAAGTGGAAGGCTCCTGTATCAAATGTTTTGGAAAGAAGGTAACTGTGGAATAAGCTGGAAGTTCCAGACAGGAGCTTTCCAAAAGCACTTTTATTGATTCTTGTTGAATATTCATGGAGTTGAAACTTTCTGCCTCTGAGTGTCCATTCTCTGAGTCTGGCACACTGCAGCCAATGGTTTGTTGGTTGTTTTCCTGAGGGTTCGGTGGTGATGTTTTTGCTGCATTTGGCAGAGTGCGTATGTAAAGAGCACCGCCAGATCCTGGGCATTTATGAAGCATTGCCTTCAGGGCTGTTTACTCTGGACTTTCTCCAGGATGCCAGGCTCATGCTAGATGACGCCTCCTGACAAAAAAGCACAAGGCGAGGCTCATCTTCAAAGATTATTCAGATCACTTACGCATCTTGCCAGTTTATTTGGGTTTTGCCCCAGGGAGACCTGGAAGCCCCCAGATAAACAGAAGATGCGATAGTCTTGCTCTTTCTGAAGCAAGAGAAAGACTCCTAAGCATCTTCTTGGGAAGCAAGTAGAAATGTTTGGCAGGGGCAGTGGCAGCGTGACTTTCCCACAAAGTTCAAAAGGTTATTTGGTCAGTGACTGCCTCCTGCAATCTGCTTTTGTGCAGCCACAGTTCTAACTGCAGGACTGCATGCCACCCAGATCATTTAAAGGAAGGTGCCTACAGAGCATAGTACAGCATGGAGAACTTTCTGAAAAGGAGAGCGAAAGAGTGTGGCAGGGAGTCAAAACATCAATTAAATATACAACTGGCTGCATTTATATGACAAACTTTGAGTCCTGCCTTATATACTTATCTCCCCAGCACAGGACGGAACTGTGAAGTAGGGTGCCTCAGGCTTGCCTACTGGAAACTCAGTTCAGGGCCCTTTCTCTCTCAGCTGTAATAACATTCTCTGTGATATAAGTTGCACCAACATCTTTCAGACTAGGAGGAAGTTTAGTTTGGCTGATTTAAATTTAAAATGGGGGAGGAAAAGCAATTTTCCTTGTTCTTCTTCTAGATTAGGCTGCAGTTTTGAATTAGTTATTGTAATTACCTATATTTATTTACATGTGGAAAATGCAGTCTCACGCATTTGACAGCAACCTTTGGCAGACTCTGGTAAGATCCCAGATGAGCTAGGAGATGATTGCAAATTGTTTCCATGCCTGCATAATATATTTTTTCTATGTATAGGACTTGGTCTTATATGCAAGACTATGGCCAAGCGACAGGTTTAAAAAACTTGCTTAAAGAAGACAATTTTTAGAGAAACTAGAAAAACAATATTTGACAATAAAGGAATGGTTGTGTTCAAGAATGGCAAAAGTTGACACCCTTTTTCTTATAAGGCCAGCTAGAATAATTTTAGGCTGTGGGCCATTCAATTTCTGTCACAGCTGTTCAGCTTTGCTGTTGTGGTGCAAAACGCTGCAGGCAGTGGTCTGTGGTAAGGCTGTGTTCCAAAAATAATTTTCTTTTCAAAACCAGGCAGGTCAACAGTGTGCCAATTCCTGAATTATGGTATAATTCATTTGACGCATGCATCGGGTGTGTTGCTTTCCCCTGAGAGTAAGGGAAAATCCAACTAAAGATAGCCTAAGAATCACGTTCAACTCACATAAGATTATCTCATGTAAGAAGAAGTTTCATAACAGGGAAGTCCCAGTGTTGGTTAATTGAAGCAGTTTGATTATGACGTCAAAGGCCCACGTTCTGTCCATCTTCCTGCTCTGCCACCCTTGGCTCATTGCTTTGTCCCCAGGATGACAGGCCTCAGTGTTACGAGATGGCTTTTACAGTTCTAACGTTTCATGTCGAGGAAATAAGAAGAAATAAGACTTTCCTCCCCCCACTGCTCATGTGTCTCTTTGCAAGAAAACTTTTCAAGAAGACCCTTTTATTCCATAGCACTTCATTTCTTACTGACCAGAACTGGGACAGAACATTTTTAAAGGATTTGGACTCGATATTGTATTAAGTGCCTGTGACTGTTATGTCATCACACTTGGTGACTTAAAACTGGAAATTTATTCTGCCACAGTTCTGGGGGCCAGAAGTCCAAAATCGGTATCATTGGGCTGAAGTTAAGGTGCAGATAGGGCCGTGCTCCCTCTGGAGGTTCTTGGGGAGACTCCTTTCCTTGTTTCTTCCATCTTTGGATGGCTGCTGCCATTGCTTGGCTTGTGATCACATCACTCCAACCTTCAAATCACTCTCTGCTCCATTTTCATCTTATCTCCTCCTGTGTGTGTCTGTGTCAACTTTTTTTTTTTTGCTCTTTCTTTTTTTATTAGTTATTTTTAAAAATATTTATTTTAGCATGCAATAGGCTCATTATCACACAATAAATAAACAATTTTTAAAACATCTCAATTTAATTTTAAATTCAGTGACTATCAATAAATATTAACACACATAAACAAAAGCACCTTGGTGTTCCCCAATAATTCTTAAGAATAAAAAGGTGTGCTGAGACTAATATGTTTGAGAACTGCTCTAATGTATATACCTATGTAACAGTGGATTTGCTGGTGGTAAGTATACTTAATCTCCGTTCTTAATAGACAATGCCCCGTTACTTTTCAAAATGTTGTATCCATTTATTCACCACTCAAAAGTGCATAACCATCCCTGTTGCATCACATCCTTGCCAGTACTTGGTAGTAGCAAGCAAAAATTTTTGTCTAATACATATAAAATTGTATGCATTTTATTTTTTAATTGAAATACGTTTGACATAAAATGTTGTATAAGTTAAAGATGTATAACATGTTGATTTGATACATTTATATATTGCAGTATGATTGCCATTGTAGCATTAGCTAACACTTTCTATTATATCACATCACTGTCATTTCTTTTTTTATGGTGGGACTAATGAAGATCTATCCTCTTAGCAAGTTTGACATTTATGATACAATATTACGTCTATAATTACTATGCTGTGCATTAGGTTTCCAGGACTTATTTATTTTCTAGTTCCAAGTGTATGCCTTTTCTTGATTATTAAGTGAAACATTTGATGTATTTGCTGGACAGAATGTTTTGTTGTTGGCAAAATGGCTGTTTTAAATTTTGCTTATATTTAAATGGGATACTTTATATATATATATAGATATATAGATATATATACACATATATAATGTTTTTTATTTATTTATTTTTAATGAAAGTTTATTGAGGTGACAATTGTTATACTAAGATGCATAGATTTCAGGTGTATAATTCTGTAATGCATCATCTATATGTCGCACTGTGTGTTTACCACCCAGAGTCAGTTCTCTTTCCATCACCATATATTAGACCCCAGTTACCCTCTTCTACAACCCCGCTCCCCCCTTACCCTCTGGTAACCACTAAACTATTGTTTGTGTCTATGAGTTTTTGTTTCTTCATTTGTTTGTCTTGTTCTTTATTGTTTTCAGTTTTATATACCACATATCAGTGAAATCATATAGTTCTTGACTTTTTCTGTCTGACTTATTTTGCTCAGCATAATAGGGGTCCTCTTTCTTATAAGGACACTTGTGATGGCTTTTAGGGCCCACCCAGATAATCCAAGATAATCTACTTATCTCAAGATCCTTAATTTAATCACATCTGCAGAGACCCTTCTTCGAAATAAGACAATATTTACAGGCTCTAGAGATTAGGACCTCATAACTCTGGGGGCCATTATTCAATCTGCTACAGCATGGGGAACTCTGATTATCAAAGTAAAAAAAACAAACAAACAAAAAAAACGAAAAAAAAAACTTTGACATTTTCTAAAGTAATCGAGAGCCATTAAATCAATTACTGGCAAGGGAGAGGGAACTACCATGATTATTGTATATTAATCAAGATTTGTTTATGTCAAACAAGTGAGCCATGGCCCTAAAGACATTGGGATTCAACCAGCAGGGAAAATCCTCTTAGATAGGGTCTGACTCTTAGATAGGAAACATAGTCTCTGCGATAGCATACTTGAATGTAACTGCTGTATTTAGCAAGAGTTTATAATAACTTCAGAAAATAATTTTTATAAAGTAAGGTAGGAAAAAACTTATATACAGTATGGTCAGTGTGATTACAACACAAAGAGATAAAAACTTTTGTGCATAAAAAAATGAAGAAATAATATACTAAGAAGTTACTAGTTTTCTGGAGGTGGTAGGAATATAGGTGATTTTCTTTTCTTTTTTGTATTTTCAAAGTTTTAATTAAAAGTATATATGTATTGCTTAAATTAAATATATATTTTAATAAATCAGTAACCTTGTACCGGTACAGGATAATATTAGAATTTTTTTCAAAAGATGATTCCAGTATACTTTGTATCATTTGGCTTGATTTCTATATACCATGTAGTTTATGGTATCATGAACTTATACAGAATAGCCATAGTTTCACCTAGATAAGTTCTGTTTTCAAAGAGGCCTAGACCCCTCAGTTGTCACTAGAGTTAGCCTTCTGAAACACGGGTTATGAGATCCATCCTGCTGCTCATCAAAAGTATTTAATGTCCCTCTATCACTTTAGAAAATGTCTTTAAAAAAAAAAAATGGCACTCAGTTTTCCAGAACCTTGTCCAAATTCTTTTTAAAAGTCCCGTACACTGTATGCCCACTACATTCAGTCATGGACCTCTTGCCCGCCCCACCCCACCAGGTCCTTTCATGCTCTTCCCAAAGCTGATTTCTAATTCGGGGGAGAGGAGGGAAGATGGGGGCGGGTGTTCTCACTGTGCTCCCAGATGGAGGGAGAGCTTCAGCTTCACCTGGGAGCTTATTAGAAACGCACATTCTCAGGCCCCGCCCCAGACCTACTGAGTCAGAAACCCTGAGGGTGAGCCTGTTGATGCGAGTCTAAGTAAGCCCTTTGGGTGATTTTGCTGCGTACCATTCTGAGAGTCTCTGGGTTAGCTCTCTTTTTCCTCCTTTTTATTATTGCACTCTTACATCTGTGGCAGTCATCATTGCTAGAATAACCACTGTATTATTCTTCCTAGATAATTAATTTCTAAATTAATTTTACAAGTATATATTGTGCCAGCAATTGGCCTTCCAAATGAATGAATAGCATTTCTATATTCCTATGATTTCCTTGGTAGATCAGTCATGTTTCCTTGAGGTAAACCTTTCTTGTCCTGTTTTTACATATTTTCTACATACAAATCAGTGAACCAAGGCAAGAATGATCACTTTTTCTTAATGACCCTCTGGATCACTCACAATAAATCATCAAATGCCTGCTTTGAGCCAGGCATTGTCTGTGATTCAAAACCATTCTTTCAATTATAGCCCATCGAGCAGTCCTAATAACAGGACCGTCCCTCTTTCTCTCAGCTAAACCAAAAACATAAACAGAAGAATCATGAACAGTGTGTCTGGAGGCCCAAGAGGTCTGCCCACCAACTTTGCTTGTAATTTTATAACCTTGGGCAGATCATCTTTCCCCAGAGTCTTGCATTTATCATTGGTTGAAGTAGAAATGGTAAGGGTGTTTTCTTTTGCACAAAGTGGACTCTCATGCACTGGCATTCATGAGAGTCTACAGAGTTCTGTACCGAGGGAAGGCTCAGGTCCTTTTTCGTCCATAGCCATCTGAAGGAAGAGTGTTTTGAGCTCTCAAAAGACCTAACCCTATGCCTGGCACAAAATGAGGGCTTAATAAACAATTGTTGAATAAATGGAAGAAATAATGAAAGGAACAGTGAAAGGATGGAAGAACAGAAGAAAGGAAGGAAAAGATGCAGGAGGGAGAAGGGGAGGGAGGGAGGGAGGGAGGTGGCCAAGTGTAGCTCCCAATGTGGGGAAATACGGGAACAGGTAGAATTGGAACTCGGACACCTAATCTGTGCTGTATGTACATATGCTCTAACAGTTAATTATTCAGTTTGGTTCCCTCCTAGGTGCAAAGGGTGGAGGTCCCTCTGAGCATCTGAGAAAAGGGCTTTGTGAATTGTAAAGCACAATGCAAATGGTGATTAGCTAAGACAACACAAGCAAAAGCAACTCTTCCGAGTAGTCCCAGGACAGACTCGTTTGCCTTCTTTTTGTCATTGGAGTTCTCAAAATTGTCCCCAGCATACACCAAATCAACCTTGAATGATCTATGATTAAAATATCCACTCTGAAAATCTGAGCAATTTGGGAATTGTAGGAACTGGACCATCTGGAGATAATTTATAAATAACACTTGCTTTCAAATCGGCTCTGTCTTCCCAAAGAGTCCTCTGTCCTGTCAGCGGGACCACTGCCAAGGCCCAAACTGCTAAATTGGGCCAGTGACATTGAAGTTGCTGGCAGGAGCTTCTTATCTTTGATTCTTCTAAGAATTTGGGACGCTTCATTTGAAACACCTGCTTTTCCTTATGTGCAATGTAGGCTAAAAGTTATTGGTTATTTTTAGGTTAGGAAAGGCTTTCAGGATTTTAATGCATGTGATTCACTCAGCTTTTACTTTGTCTACTGCTGAAATAATTGAAGTATATCAAATATTAAATAGCATCCCAAATATACTGGATATATAGTAAACTTTGGGTACATTAAAAAATGACTAAGCCATTTGCTCCCTTTTCACTGCATCCTGTTGGCATGAAAAGGAGCCATTAATACCGTCTTTTCCCCTCCCTTTCTTTCAGGTTTGTCCTAGTCAGCTCAGCCTTCACCACTGCAGTATATCTCTGAAGAGCCAGTCCAGCTGTGATAAATTGTATGGTGGTGCTTTGAGGAGCCAGGGCTAACAAGACCATATGGAGTTGACCAGACTGGGTAATCAAATGATCCATGTTACCATATGTCTGTGGGTTGACATGTTGATGTTCTTTCCTTGCCTCTGTTGAACTGGAGTGATCAAAATCTCATGTCTGTTCACATTCTGGGATTATGGCCTATCTCACTAGACCTCATGACTGCTCCGGGAGAGCTAAAGATGAAAAATTATCAAGTTCAAAGGAGAGCCCTGCAACCTGTGATCTCTGTTTCTCTAGAAGAATTTCACCAGCCCCCATGCCCTATACTCAAAGTGCACACATACAAATCCCTTCCGTGACCCTGGCTGGGGCTCTGAGTTCATACATATCTCTGCCACTGGACTCTGGACTGGAGGTCTTCACATTGCTTCTCAAAGATCTAATGGCAAATGACAAAGTTGACCAGCTTATGTGGGAGAGAATTATATTGAACTCATTGCAAAAGAAACAGTACATTTATAAAGCAGGGCTTTTACGGAGGTTGGAAATGAAATTTTTTTTCATTAGGGAAATATACTTGACCCTTGAACAACATGGGGGTTAGGGGACCTGACCCCTTACACAGTTGAGAATCCACATATAACTATTGAACCCCCCAAAACAAACCTTAACTATTAACAGCCTGCTGTTGACTAGAAGTCTTCCAATAACATAAATAATCTTAACACATATTTGGTATATTATATGTATTATATATATTACATTTTTATAAAAAGTAAGCTAGAGAAAAGAAAATGTTATTAAGATAGTCCTAAGCAAGAGAAAATACATTTACAGTGTTTATTGAAAAAATCTGTGTATAAGTGGGCCCACTCTATTCAAACTTGGGTTGTTCAAGGATCAGCTGTATACAGCATAACACATAGAGCTGTGCTGTTTCAAATATGATGGGTGTGGTGTGTATGTTGAGAACAACACATACCCATTTCTGAGAACATTATTTGGCCTGGAAAGCATCAGTAACGGTAGTTTCATAATGAGATTCTTCTGTTTCTCTCTGGGTCCCACAAAGTTGTTCTTTGTGTAGCTTCTATCCTTCTCTTTGGTTCTCCTAACATTTTATAGCACTGGTTTTCTAACAGGGGTAAAGAAAGTTCTTAGGGGTGTGAATCGGCATTTCAAGAAGGAGGTGATGTTTACTTTGACAAAACGTGTTTCATATCATAATACAATTTCATAATTTAGGAAGCAATAAAAGGCAATTGCTCTAATAATATAAAGAAAGAAAGTAATGTTTGACAAGTTCTGTCTGCTAGAGGGAATCTATATTAGTAAGTCTTCAAATGGGGCACCTGTTGGGAGTGGAGTCTCACCTCCCTAGGTGGGTCATGTCAAGAACTTGTTGAGTGGTACAGCATAACATTTTTGTTTATCGAATAGGAAAGTGACTCTTTTTCAAGGTGCAATACAATACTGGGCAAAGATAATAATAGGAAACACCTGTGTCTCTCATGTAGGATCAGACTTTGGTTGCCTGAGCTGAGACAGGAGTTCTCCTGCCAAGGAAGGAGCAGCACATTCAGAGCCCGTGGTCCAAGGTTCAGAAGATAAAGGTAAGTGCTATTTGTGAAGACAGCCTGGCTTCCATAACACAGGCTCTGCCTTCATTGTATGAGTGCAGTTACTCTAGAAAAATAGAAAGAAAAAGGGTATTAAGAGCAGGGAGTCTAGTAAGCGGCCTCAGAATGGGGATCCCAGGACCCACAGAGATGGCAGCCACAAGGCTACAGTAGCCTTCCTCAAGAAACTAGGGTACAACCTGTGGGGAGGAAGGGGGGACAGAGGCTGCTTCATAATCTCCACTGACCTGATGGTGCCCTGGGTAGGGGTGGGAGCAGAGGCCCCACTTGAGCAAGAGAACAACAGAGTTCGTTCCCGTAACTCTCAGAGAGGCAGCTTTCGGTAGGTGACTTCATGGTGTTTCTGAAGCTCCCCAGGGGCATTAGTCCCACATTCTTCAAGAGTAATGGTTCTGGGGAACAAAAAAGAGTGACATAAAGAAGAGTGGTGACACAGACAGAGGGCAGTATTAGAAACATAGCAAGGCAGATATAATCAATGAGTTTTAACAGTGAAAAAAAGAGAAAGGCCAACGAGCAGTGCCAAATGCCATAAGAATCACCATGTCCCATAGCTGAAGATGGGACAAGTGAGGACAGCGGGAGCACGATGTTGGTGGAGGAGCTGGAAGGACCCTGTGTTGGTGAAAGGATACCGCAGGCACAATTCTGGCTAAAATGCTAAGGGCTGGAAAATGCGAAAGCTTAGGAGGAGGAAAGAGGGTATGTAGCACAAACTGCACTTTAGTGGCAATTGTAATAAACAGGCTTTCCCTTCACTTCCACTAACTAGTTTGGGGCTTTTGGGAAATATAATGTCCCTGAGACCTGGTTTCTGCCCACGTAGAACGTGAGAGTTGAAGCAGGTGGTTCTTAGGACCCCCTCTCATCCTGGCAAGCTGGGAATTTGGGGTCCTGGGTAGTTCACAGCCTGGAGCATTCCCTCCCTGATTTTCCAGAGCAAATACTATTTCTCTGATATGGCCTCAGCCAATAAATAGCATGAGCCTTCCCGTCCCAGGGAATGTCTCCAATTAGAAAATACAGGAGATGGCTCCTTTTGTAAGTGGATAAGAGATCTCACTGAACAATCTTAAGTTTTTCCCATGGACCTGTGGTTATTGTGTTTTTGATTCTCAGCGTCGCCCAAGCCTCTCCCACCTCATCTGTTTTACCCACCAAGAAACGAATTGGCACGCCTCTGGACTGTGGCACTATGCCTGACCAGATGAACCAACCTATCATTAAGGAGCCCCAAATCCTGACTCTCCAGCCCAGAATCCCAGGGAAAGGCTAATGAGAACTTTGCTTGCTTTTAGACTCCAGTGATCAGATAAAGTGTGCTGGGTTGACCTTACCTGTTACGTGACCCATGCAATTATAGTGCTTTCACTTTGGAGCCTGAGAGAAGTGTCACAGGTGCTGGTGACTGATCTCATGGCCACCTGGGCTTCCCCCAGGTCATGCTTCATCTCATATCCCAAAGGAGAGGCTGGATTGTTTTTAACATCACCCAAAGTAATAGGATGTTTGGGGTGCATTTTATCTCCTCTGTCTTTTCTGGAGCTTGGTATTTGTTCCTTTAGTCACTCATCGAGGGCCTGCTATGGTCATTTGTTATGCAGCAATACAATGGTAATACAGCCATGCTCATTCAGACACATGTGGTTCATAGCTGCTTCTGTACCACACCAGCAGGGTGGAGTAGTTACAACAGAGAACTCAGGGCCTGCAAAACCAAAAAGATTTACTATCTGGCCCTTTACAAGGCCTAGAGATGAGAAGGTATGAAAACGATTGCTTTGTGATCAGACTTTGAATTCCCACCAGTGGTTCTTGACTTTTCCTCCCTTTGTGATGTCCTTTCTACCTTCAGAATGGGACAAGTTAAAATAATGCAATTTTTTCATTCACTAATGGTGGTTATCTAGGAGAGTAATTTGCAACCATTTTAGAGTTCTAATACCATCTAACACACATACACACACAAATTAAAAGATTTGGCATGGTGTGGAGTTAGCTTTAAATTGAGTGAAACTGTATGACTCTGAGGATGGAAGAAGCGGTTGAAGACAGTGAGTTGGTGCCCTCAGCCTGCCCTGACAAATTACCACAAATAGGTGGGCTTCAGAACACAACAGAAATTTATTCTCTCACAGTTTTGGAGGCCAGAAGCCTGAAATCAAGGTGTTGGCAGAGTGAGTTCCTTCCGGAGCCTCTGAGAGAGAATCCGTTTCATGCCTCTGTCCTAGCTCCTGGTGGCTGCTGGCCATCCGCGGAGGTTCTGGGCTTGTAACGGAATAACTTCAGTCTCTGCCTCCATCTTCACCTGCCTTTCTCTCCGTTGTCTGTGTATCAAATCTCTCTCTGCCTTTCTCTTATAAGAACACCTGTCATTAGATTTAGGCCTCCTCTAAGTCCGGGATAATTTTATCTTGAGATCCTTAACTTAATTACACCTGCTAAGACCCGTTTGCCAAATAAGATCACAGTCACAGATACTGAAAGTTAGGATTGGCCATATATTTTTGGATGCCACAATTCGACCCACTCTCGAAGGTATTTAGCATGTTCCTGGAGCTGATAGGGAAAACTCTTTCTCAATCTCCTACGTGTTGATTGAAATTAACCAGTCTGTCCTATATTGTAGGCAGAATTTTTTGTTTTATTTTCCTCACGGGGCTTTATGGGTACTCAGTTCCTCCATCCATGATCCTGTGATTATGGGTTGAATGATTCCTTAATGACAAGGCATGTGAGAGATGCAAAAACTTCACCACTATCTTATATGAGTGTCCGACCTTGTCTTACCCTTTTCACCCGTCTGGAAAAAGCCCAAGGTCAGGCAACATTAGGAGAAGTGTCACAAGTCAGGGTAGTTATCCTCAAGTGTCAGGTCCAGGATACAACCCTGTGGAGTCTTCCTGTAAGTGTGAAATAGTTCGTGTTCTCTAGCAGAAGAGTATGGGTCTCTCTGGAAACGAGTCCATGCCACTTATTGTCCATTTGGCCTTGGGAAAATCTGAGGCTGTGATCTGGTTTCTCTCTCTGTAAAGAGGCATAACAATGCCTTGCTACCTTACCAGGGTGTTGTGTGAATTTGCTGACACCCATAAAGCTCCCTGAAAATGAAGAGGCTTACATAAGTCCCTGGTATTATTCACACAGCACACGTTTTCCCCTGAGAATAAAGTAATAAATGGTACCATTGTGCAGCTGGTGGAACGTGTTCAAAAGTTTCCGTTCACAACTAGTAGATCAAGTTGTGGGTGGCTGTATGGGCTTTCTGTGTTCATGCCAAGGTGCGTCCAAAACAGCCGGCACAATGGCTGTCCTGGAATGAAAAGCTGTACTGTAAGGGACAGCCAAATCATGGCATCACATCACATAGGACAGTCCTGTGTAGCCAGCGACTTCATATGCACCTTTTCCTTACAGCAGAAAAGAACAATAGCAGAAACAGTGGCCACATGGATATCTAACATGGCAGAAATTGAGAAGCCACTATCTTCTTCCATCACATTGACAAACTTCCCAAGGCTAAGGATGCTCACGATTGTGGAGGATTATAATTATAGCTTTTCTTTCTTTCTTTCTTTCTGATTTCTTAGGCCAGCAAAAGCCAGAGTTCTAAATCAGATGCAGTGTTCGGGTTAGGGACCTATTCTCTTTGAATACAATTCATTTGGGTGGGAGTGTGTGGGAACAGTCTGAACAGAATGCTACTGACTGGCATAGGAGACAGGAGAGGATCTCCTTTCGACCATTGTAAGCCCTGAAAAATACTCTAGGACATGATACAGGGAAAATGTCTTTTCTTTTTTAGCAAGGTTGAGGACTCTCAGCCTTCAGATATCACATCTGAGATGACAGATATTTTAGTTAAATGAGAGAAAGATTAGCCTCTGAAGATACTACATCTATTTTTTTTTTTAAGTAATGATGTTCAATTAGAGATATTGAGGGATTATGCCAACAAGCTTACTTGGATCAGTTACCCTCCTTAGTGGTAAATATTTAAATATTCTCACATTTAAGAAGCTAAGGAGGAATCACAGAATCATGGAATTTTTGAGCTGTGAGTAACCGACCTTGATATTTGACAACTGATACCTTTTTAAATCCCACGTACAAGCTGACATTTTTTTCCCTCTTTCTTTTTAATGGCAACCAAGGGCAAAAGAACTTAGGCTAATGAGCATAGGATAACTAAAGTAGAAACGAAACTCTAAGTATCTAAGTTTGAAGTTGGGTAAAATCTTTAGATTTAATGTAAAGGCTGTGGAGAAATACTGCGCCACCGACAGGGTACATAGGATGCACTCAGGCGCCACCTCCCACACTCACGTCTGTTTTCAGAGACTTTCATTCACTTACCCAGTGCCCAGTTATCGAGCACCTACCATGCACTGAGCAGTGTGCTAGGTGCTAGTGGTACAAAATGACGAAAAGCACAGTCATTGCTCTCACGGAGCCCCTCACCTAGTGAAGAACAAAGTAACAAGTGTCATGATGGAATCTGGGTTAGACGTGGAATAACTGAAGGGAATTGCATCACGATACCTTGCCTCAGGCCTCAGTATTCAAGGTCCTGGCACCTTCTACTGACCAGTCTTTTCTCCTTGGAATGCCGTCTGCTACATGTGTCATGAGAACCGTGGCCCATGACAGCGTCTCATGGTTCCCCCCAAATTCCAATGAGCTTCAGTCATTTCTGGAGGATATAGAGAAGTGCAGGCCTGCTAGGCAGAGGAGGCTCCACGTTCCACTCTCTTGTTTGTGGGGAAAACACACAGAGAGTCCAGAGGACACTGCATGAGTACTTTGCATGACTGGACTCACCTAAGGAAATTTAACAGTTGCTTAAGTTTATTCATCAATGTGCATTGTGGGGACCCAAAGGCTGAGCCGTGCCCAGCCGTGGTGACCAAGTTCAGAGGTTCTCAAGGAGTTATTTGCCTGAATAAGACCAAACATACCGGGGGTGCCAAAAAAATGTATACACATGGACACTTTGGTCAGTGTTGCCCACGCAGCAGTTTGCCTTAATCAGAAGTGTCTGGACGCTGACGGTAACCACTTTGAGCACCTCCTGTAATTGCAGAAGTCAAACGTGACTTGTATTCATCTTTTGTTATTGTATTGTAATATTATTACAATTTTAATACACTTATCCTTTCTTAAAATGTATATACATTTTTGGGGCACCCTCTGTAGTTGTGAGCTTGGTAGACACAATCATTTCAATGCTATTATGTATGCTGGCCTTCCGGTAAACTTCAAGGAAGCAGAAGTAATGTCTCTGAGGAGCTCCCTGAGCTTCAGAACACAGGCTGCCTCTCCCCTTTATGTTACTCCAGTGGCCGTGGCCAGGCCATCTAGGAAAAGAAAGAATGAGATTCAGAGAAACTATTTGAGGAGAGGTTGTTGCCGTTCCCACTTTGTGCCTAAGGTTTGGGTTCTTCCTTCAGCAAGTTCACCACGGACCCTGTTAGATACTTATTCTATATTCAGCCTTCATCTTTCCCCCAATTTTGTTCAGGGTAGCAATATACCCAGTTATCTACTAGCTTTCCTACCCTTTCTCACAACTGGCTGAAGCTCGTGACATAACCTGAGCTGATGAGATGTAAAGTGAAGTCAGGTTGGAATTTTGGGGAAAGATTTGCTTTCCTGATAAAAAGGGACCCGTGTGTTTGGCACCACTCTTTCAGTCCTCCCCTGCTCTCTGCCTTGAACATGTACTTGATCTCTGGAAGGCAGGAGCCATCATGTAGCCATGAAGTGACAAAGCCAAAATTCTAAGAAAGCTAGAGCAGAAAGATCCATTTATTCATTTATTCAGCTAATATTTATTGAGTGTCTACTATGTGCCAGGCACTATTGTAGTTGCTGGAGATACAGAAGTGAACAAAACACACAAAATCCTCTGCCTCCTCGGAGCTTATATTTTAAAGGTAACCGGAGAGAAAGACATTATATATTATATGATAAGTGAAAGGTACTGCATGCCTCATGGTGATAAGTACTGTGAAGAGAAGAAAAGCAGACGTTCACACTGGGTGGGGTATTGAATGCTCCTGTAAGGACTTTGGCTCTTCTCTGAGCAAATCCCTGGACATGAGATGTGGTCTAACTTACATTTTCACAACCCTATGGCTATTGTGTTGAGAACAGATTGAAAAGGAAAAGACAGAAAGAGCCAAGGTCTCTGAGGGCATCAGTGAACATCTAAGCCAGAGGTGTCCAAACTGTGGCCTGCGGGCCAACTGCGGCCCGCAATCCATTGTTAATTGGCCTGCAGCAAATTCCAAAAATATATTTAGTTTACTTAAGTAAACCAGGTGAGGCAATACGTACTTCACCTCGAGTGAGTGGCCCGGCTGTTTGTATATTTTACCGCATGTGACCCTTGGTGAAAAACGTTGAAAAAAGTTTGGACACCCCTGATCTAGGCCAATACTGGTAACCATCTACTTCTAGAAGTCTTGTTATCTGTGGAAAATAACTCCCTATTTTTTCAAGCTGCTCTTTGTCAGGTAGTCCATCACTCGTAGCCAAACTCATTTCTAACTGATACAGACAGTTACCATCATTTATTGAGCACTTATTATGTGCCAGGTGTTATGCTAGGTCCTGGGGATATAAATATGAAAATACATGTAGTTCTTATTATCAAAGAGCCCTTAGGATCCACAGGCAAACCATCACACAGCAGCAAGGTAATTGTTTTAGTGAGGTTTGTCTGGAGGACAGGGTAAGTGTAGGGGAGAAGAGCCCCCAAACTGAGTGAAGGAGTTAGGAAAGACTTCATAAAATCAGGTGTTTCTCAGGTGATCAAGTTAGCAGAGGGTATTCCAGCCAGGAATGTGCAATACAGAGCATGGAATGTCCCTGAACACATAAATAGATCAGTATGTTGGGGACAGTAGAGTTTGACTGATGGGGCGGGGAGAAGATGACAAGAAGCTATGGCAGGTTAGACAGGAGGTGGATGAGAGAGATGATGGAGGGTTTTATATGTGCTACAGAAGAATATGATTTATTCTTTAGACAATAGGGAGGCAGTAAAGAGATCTCTCTGGCAGCAAGGTTAAACATGTCTCCTGGGGAGTGACACTAGAGACAAGTCCAGAAAACAGAAGATTACAGCCTGAGCAAAGGCAGAGTTGGTATGGAGAGGAAAGGATGCGGAGTTGGTGGCCTGTGTGTGGGTAAAAGACAAGGAGACTTTCTAGGGTGACCCAACACTGCAGGTCCCTCTACATGAATAGCCAGATAATATTTTTGGCATAGAGGTCATGCCAAGAGACAATGAACAATTTTTTATGGACTATATTAAAGCGTGAATGGGGAAATATTTGTAATATGAACCCCTGGAGGTCGATTGTGTCTGGTGAGCTGACATCACGCAGTTCCATTCAGCCAGCTTTGTGGAAGCGGGAGTTCCTTACACCTAGTCCACGCTGTGCTTGCCTTCGTCAGTCTGGCTTTGTGTTCAGTCCACCCCTTGAATACCAGTTATTCTAGAATGTCTCTTGTATTCATCAACATCACTCTGCATGGTTAATAACATTAACTACTGGCATTGGGAGATGGCCATATGACAGACATGTTTTATACACTCTTTAAAATTTCATAATAAAGCACTGCAGAGAAAGTATTGTGAACTTGAGGGCCAGAGATGTAAGATGACTACCTAGGGCCACACAGCGAGTGAGGCAGAATGTGATTTGCACCCTGGGCCACCTGACAAAGCCTGTGCTGTTTCCCCTACGCTGCAAGGTTGTCCACCTCATTTCACCCATTGTTCAGGTCTCTGCATCTTGTTCATAATCACGGAGCTGAATAAAATTGTGTCATTTCCAAAATGCTTTCAGATACATCCAAGAGAAACTCTTCCAAGTGGGTTTTGCCTGATTTCCATGAGATGATTTGGGTCTTTCAGGGTTCCAAAGTTTCTAGAGGACTACAGAGTACACAGTAACAAAACAAGTTTAAGGAGCACATTACTTATTTTGATAAACCATACTTTACAAAACAAAATAACCCAGTTGGTTAATGCAAATTATGTAACTCCTTCAGAGAGAATGGAATCAGGAGGGGATGATTCAATTCCTCAACCACAGGGAAACATAGAGCTTCTTAGGAAATAAACATTCTAGAACTGAAACGTGAGTAAGGCATGGAGGATGATTATTCTGAATGATGGATGGATCAATTCGAATTTTGTCTGAATCCATCCACTACCACCTCATTCAGTGGTATTTTCCCATCTCTTGGTAATTAGGTTACTAAGCGTCTGTTCTCTTTGGAGTACTGCTTTTGGTGCTGGGAAGGTGAAAAGATATGGAGACTGAAAGAAACTGAAAGTCATGGTCCCTCCTGGGACTTTCAGGAGATGTGAAAGTCATGGTTATCAATGCCCCAAAAGATTAAAACAATGTCAGACGTCCCAAAGACACTAGTCAAGACCACATTGTGAATAGCTGGGCCTCAGAGGTTCACCCTTTCCAACCATCACAGTTTATAGATCATGAAATTAAGCCTAAAAGAGTTTGTGACTTGCCTAAGGTCATGAAAAAAGCTGGTGTCAGAGCTACCTCTGCCTTAAGTCTGTTTTCATTGCTATTACTTTTATTTAAGAAGTGATTTGAAAATGTGTGGTACATTCACTTAAGGGGGAAAACCCTTTAATGCAGAAAGCAACACCAACAGAGCCAAGAGATCCCAGCCATCATTTGGAAGGGGCATGTTTTCAGATCCATGTGTGCCAGGATCTGAACTGTGGCATTTCTTTGATAATAGAAAAAGTTAGGAAACAGCTTAAAATTCTACCATTAAAGGACTATACAGGTAGTCCTCTGAATATACAGGTACCTCCCCACTTTTTTAAAGTTCACATTATGCCACTTCGTTTTCATGAAAGACCTACATTAGTACCTGTTTTCTCTGACCCAAGGAAATCCAAGGAGGATTTTCCCTTTTATGGAAAAAAGATGAAAAGCTGAAATAGCATTCAGCATTTGTTTCACAAGGAGCCATTGTAGAGGCAGCACACACCTTGAGCGGCGAGAATGGCACCACCAAGCTCCTTCCCCAGGAACTACACTCAGCACTTCAGCATCAAGCTGCCTTAGCTTCAATCTGTGTCTCTCAGCATCTGTGTTTCGTCGCAATTTATTTTGTGCATCTGTTAGCAAGATGTGTCCTAAGTATCAGAGAAGCCTAAGAGAGCTCATAAGAGTGTTAAGCTTGGCATAAAACGACATAATTAAGCGTTTCAGTCATTGTGAACAAAATGAAGACATTGTACATGCTTGAATTTAGAGTCTGGAAATGGCTCAAAATTGTTTCTGTACAAAATAATCGCAATTGCTTCTTTGTACCGCTTCAGCTTACAGAAAGTTTCATAGGAATGGGGGAAACCTGTATTAGGATTTATCCACTCCATTAAGTATTATACAATCATTAACATAATGAGACAGATCTGTGTGTAATTGGTATAGATGTATTTTGAGTGAGAAAATGAAGATGTTCATCAATGTTATGTATTTCTACAACAATTTTTTTTACAGTCTCAGCTCAGTGTGAATTAACAAAAAATAATTTTTTTCAATGATAGCTACAGTGGATACTGTCATTTGTGTTGCCACCAATGTATTATACATCCTTTCCACATTTTAATACTTTCCCACAGTTTAAATCCCAGTTTTCCAACATAGAATAAAAAGCAACAACAACCCTACTTTACCATTTCCCATATCCCTAAGGGAGAGGACATATAATTTTGTTTCCATAAATAAGATATACAAAAGTCTTTGATTTAGAACTAACTTTTGCTTAAAAAGACAGCGCATGAATTGCTCATTTGCCTCTCTCAGCAGAAACAGCGTCTTGGAGCCGGAAGTTGTGGAAGCTTTCTGATCTGTTTTGGTGTTTGTTTCTGTTGTTTATTATTGCAAAGGTAGAAACTCTTTTGAGATCAGTTCCTTGGAACTCAGCCTGGAGTCTGTTTCATCAAGTCTATCAACGGTTCCATGAGTTTTCTATATCCCTAAATAAATCCCTTTCTGTTAAAATTAGCTAGAGTGAATTCTGTTAACTGCTGACTACAAAGCACTGTCACCAATATAAATACTTCCAACTGTACTCTGCCAAATTCTTCCTTACCATTATTTAATGATACCTTGAATAGGTTTTATAGTTATCATTAAAAGTTCCGTCTAGTTTACTTTAGACTTCCCATTCATATCGTTTGAAATTTTACATCCAGTTGTCCACCCATGTGAGGCAGGCAGCCAAGGCAGGAAGTGAGATATTAGTCTCCCTTTTCTTGCAGATACTCTCAAACTCTACCAATGATTCCCTAAGTGTCTACTTCCCTTATTTGTTAGTTAGAAAGCCCTGCCTGAATGAGGATGGAAGAAGAGTATGGAGCTGTTTGGTGGGGTCTAGAAATAGCCTTACAACTGCTTTCCTGATAACTCTGACCTTTTTCATTCTCTTTCCTCCCCAGTTGTCCTATATAAACTGGGAAGAGTGGAGCTAGGATGATGGTTGGGGTAGAAGATCCAGTACTTTAGCCTCCTAAAAAATCTGAGAGAGGTGTCTAGAAATCATCTTTAAAATACAGGGTACCCGTTGTTCTCAGGTCTGGGTCTTTTTGACCAGATATATGACAAACCTCACTCAGCATCCTAAAATTTCTGGATCAATCCAAATTTTCATGGGAGACATGTCTCCCATCGTAGACACCAAGCACTTAAGCCACTCATTCTTCCAACTGCTTTTGCCGCTAGGATAGAGTCACAGGGTCTCAGCTCAGCCAATCAGATCCGGAAGCTCTGGACTACAAAGAGGGAGTTAGAAAAAAGGGAGACCATGCTGGTTATGGATGGCAAGGACTGGGGTAATAAAAGCTAATTTCCAGAGCAAATAGGGACTTCCAGACATCCTATGGTGATCAGCGGCCTGAAACTGATGCAGTGGTGCTCTCACGGGACCGGTGGAAGGTGTGGTATTGGCTGTGGCTTAGCTACCGCCTCCTTCTTTGTTTTTGCCTGTGAGTCTATTTTTTCGTCTTCCTTTCAATTCTGAGTTTCTCAATAACCTTTCTGATATAAGCATTTAAGGCTATACATTTCCATCTAACTATTGCTTTAGCTGCATCCTACAAACTTTGATCTATTGTATTTTTCAATTTCATTCAATTCAAGGTACTTTCCAATTTTACGTGTGACTTCTTGCACTCATGGGTTATTTAGTACACATTGTTTAATTTCCAAATATTTGAGCATTTTAAAGATATTTTTCCTGTTATTTATTCTTTAATTCTATTATGGTCAGAGAACGTACCTTGGATGATTTAAATCTTTTAACATTCTTGAGGTACTGCTGTTGTTGGATGAAGTGTTCTACAAATGTCAATTAGGTCAAGTTGGTTGAGAGTGTTGTTTAAGTCATCTACATCCTCACTAATTTTCTATTTGTTCCATTGGTTACTGAGGGAAAAGTGCTAAAGACTCCAACCATGACTGCAGATTTATATATTTCTCCTTTCAGTTCTGTCAATTTTTGCTTCAAGTACTTTGAAGCTGTCTTATTAGATGTATACACATATAGGATTTTTATGTCTTCTTTGTAAATCAACCTCTCTATTATAATGTAATATTCATTCATCCTTGGTAATAATTCCTCGTTCCACAGTCTACTTTGTCTGATATTAATATAGGCACATTGGTTTTCTATGGTATTTTGTTATGGCAGCCCAAGCTAATTAAGTAAATAGATGGGTAGATACATAGAGAGATGATAGATAGATAGATAGATAGATAGATAGATAGATAGATAGATGATAGATAGATAGGTTTGTAGGTAAGTAGATAGTATTTATCATTGCTTTAAAGAAACAAATGTTACCATTTAACCTAGAAATTTCACTTCCCAGTACCTATGCTAGACAAAATATTGGCGCTTGTGCCCACAAAGGTGTAAATAAGGAAATTCACCATAGCATCATTTGCAATAGTGAAAAACTCAAAAGTAATATAAATTTCCATTTTGGGGGGAAATAATCAAATAAACTACTATACATCCATTCTATGGAAGACTATGTTTCCATTAAAAATGATGAGACCAATCAATAGGTACTAATATGAAAAATATGTCCAACATATATTTTTAAGTAAGAAAAGCTAGTTGTACTACAATATGCAGAGTATGGCACAATTTACATATTAAAGAAATTACCACCAAACAAAATATGTTATTTCTTATATGTAAAGGTATACACTTAGAAAAAAATCTAAAAGCATACGTGGTGAATGGATCATAAGGATACAAAATGGGGAAACAGTGTAGTATTAGAAGAGTAGACAAAGAAATTTTGTTTTATCTTTATTGTTTTAATTTTAATAAATGAGGATCTATTACTTATGTAATTAAAAATTAATTCATTATTATGTTGAGTGTTGATTAGGATTATAGCTTGAAAAGAAGGAAAGGAAAAGAAAAGAAAGAAAGATACATAAATCAGGAATTTTTTTCTCTGTAAGACCAATGTTTTCTTCATTTCATTGTGGGGTAGGAGATTTGGGGGTGGGGAAGCAAAAGATTGTCTTCTACTTTTTTTCCTACAATTCCAACAACAAAAAGTATTCAAGTGAGTATTCAAGGAGTACACACTGTGTTTGGGTGTATCACAGTGTGTTTAGTTATATCCATTCATCCTGAGACATTGCTTTTGCCCGTAAAAGGAGAAATTACAATATCAGACCTGGATCATTCTCACTTTCAAACAGCTCCAAAATGTCAACACAAGACTGTCAATCTCTTGTTCTCTCTTTTTCTCATAAACACTCCCTGGAATCCAAGCCAATAGTAGAAAACAGATGTAGGTAGGCACTGTTTTGGCAACACTGGAAATGCCTGTGATTAAGAGTCAAGAGAGTGTAAAAATGATTGATATTCTCCCAAAAGAACAGGGAGTGCACTTCTAGAAGGAATTGTTGGATGGATGTCTCTGCCTGTATACACTCTCTCATACCCAAACAAGGGCACATGTTCTACAGGTTTCTCCTAAGAAATCTCTTGCTAAGTGTTTCCTATAGCATTTTCATCATGTCAAGGCAGGTGGGGTGGCAGGTTCTTGCAAAATAGGGGAAGGCTGGATGATGGCAATACACGAGCAAAAATCTCTCTTTTTACCATAAAGTAAATAATCTTCAAACAATAAAGTGGATGTTGGTATCATTTTTAAACACAGACCAGGGTTCTCTGAATTTAGCAGCATGCCGTGGGGTTTGGCAGTTGACAATACAATTACTTATTCTTAACTTATGAGACAGAAAACCTTTGTTTAGCTTCTTGCTCATGAATTAAAGTTGCCCTTGAGTAACTTTAAGTGCACATCTCTTTACCAAGTGGTTGTTTTTTTCCTGTAAATATATTCTCAGTTGTGAGTAGTCTGAATGCCAAAGGGCTACACCTCAGTGAAAGAATAAACCAGGAAAAAAATCCCACCAAGCAGCACAGGGAAGCTTGTCTGTCTCTGCCAGAGCTCTATGTAAAGACAAAAGTTTCTCTGATAATTTGTATTCACAAACCGTCATGAGTTTCATGTTGACTATTTTTATATCTGTATAGTCTTAGAAACTCTGGATGAGAAATTATGTTAGAGATTGGTTTTGGATCTGTGCCTGGTATACCAGGGTAACTGATAGAAGTGAAAGGAAAACCATTTCAAGTCTACACAGACCCACAGATAAACTTCTGCTGAAGATGAGCTCACAATCTAAAATTACACATCGTTGAGAAAAGAGTTCTCTAAGAGAATTAGGCACAAAACAAACAACAGGATTACAACTGAAGAATTTCAAATAATTTAATAATTTGATTAATAACTGGATTAAGATGACTAATTTTGTGATTAAGGACATAAAAATAAAAAATCCAAACCACAAGAAAAGACACTAAAACAAAAAAAGAGTGAGAATAATGGAAAATATAAAATTAGGTTTGCACTTTACTCTGTAAACATAATAAATTCCAGATATATTAGGATTTAAATATTAAAAATCAAACTTTAAAACTTCTAGAAGAAAATGTAGGAGAATATTACTATGACATTAGACTAAGGGAAATTCTCTTGTATAGGACACAAAAATAATAAACCATAGAGGAAAAGATGGATAAACTTTAACTTTATTAAAGTGAAAATCTTCCGTGAAAAAAAGACAACATAAACCAACAAAAAAGGAAAAAAAATACTTTAGGGAAGATACTTGCACCCTATATAAAAAGAAATCCCACAAGACGAAAAAAGCAGTCAATCTGATTGAAAAGGATATTAATAGTTCACAGAAGAAGCTATATAAATGGTTAATAAACATATGAAAAGATGCTTCAGTTCACAAATAATCAGAAAATAGCAAACAACAACAAAAGTTGACAAGGATGTGAGGAAATAAGAACAATTATGCATGTGGGTGGGGCATATGTTGGAACCACCATTATGGAGAGAAATTTGGCAGCATCTAATAAAGCGGAAAATGTACACCAGCAATCCCATTTGTCCGCAAGAAGGCAGGTGTGTGGTGAATATCAATTGACTTAATCTGAGAACTAGAAAAAACATGTTTACGCTGCTGTGCTTGAAGAGGACTGTTTTTCTGAATAACTTTAAAAATAACTGCTATCCCTGCCAACAAGAAGAGACAGGCGACTAATAAAATTATGTATTTCCAAACAAGTGGGCATAATAAGAACTTCTTTGGAAGTGAGGGCATTGCTATGTAATCATTTGTATTTAATAACTAAAAACAACAAAATTTCGAGGCACAAGGAAAGGATCCAAGTAGCTTATGAGGTCAATGTGGAAAGGCAAAATAAACCACCTCCAAAAATGTCTTACTCAGCAATCAAATCTATTCAAAGGTGCAATACTGATGTGAAATTCTGCAGCGCAGGCTAATTATTTGGTCTTACTATTTTTAGCTGTAAGATAAAATTCTAAAATGCTTACATAGAGTTGCAGCCATTGTGTTTTCAACTTTTTAAAGTTCTGTTGCTGTTGTGTTATAGACATAATATATAGAGATACATATATATTTGACTCCTAAGCATCTTATTGAACTGGCCCTTGTGCAAAAAGTTTGTTTAACACTGCCCTAAATATAACTGTGTTGTAATAGGAACAAAGTCTCAAAGGGAGGGAATTCATCTCACTGAGAAATGTTGTAGGCAGTGGGGAAGTATTGTCATTAGCAGTGGCCTTTTTGTTAACTCTCAAAAATGTATCCCTAGTATCTACCCACCACTATCATGCAGGCTGTCATAGATTTGTCTATTTATAGGCCCAGTCATTATAGGCACATAAAAAATAAAAATCTGCCCTAGTGATTTTTGAGAAATGACCAAAAGAAAATTATTTTTTCCACTGCTTCCAAACCTGTGTACATTTGAATGAAGGTATACATTTGAATGTGGTCTGCGTGGCTGGCCTGAGGTCCTTTACTAGATTCTACCCTCAGAGACACAAGACCCCAGGGAAGGGGTAACTGCCTTTTCTACCTCTAACAACCTGACCCTGTGGCCTTATTAGATCAGGGGAGAAGGGTAAAAGGGTTTAATGAGGAAATAATGAGTGAAGTGGGAGAGTTTGCCCAGGGTTTATGATGTATTAGGTTGGTACAAAAGTCATTGCAGTTTAAAAAGTTAAAAAAAAAAAAAATGCAAAAACTGCAATTACTTTTGCACCAACCTAATAATTCATCTACCTGCAATGCTCCTTTAGCAACTAGGGTGGGGGTGGGGGTGGGGGATGGATTCCTTTTTAACTCAGTCTGATAACTGATTAAAATGATTGACTTATTCTAGGCTTAAATTAAATGAGGTTGAGGTCTTGGAATGACAGCAAGGTGACAGCTACCCTTCCAGACCCTGGTTTTCAGAGATGACACGGGGGGATAATTATGAAAAAGGAGCCTTATTATTATAATAATGTCAGGCCTGGGGAGAGGGAAGTAGATGTGCACAGGTTTTTGAAAAGAAAATGCTTGTCAAGTCGAGCTCTGCAGGATGATGGGGAATAGGCACGCTTTCAGGAGCCCGGGTGCTATGGAGAGCGCCCTTCATGCCCACGTCATCAGGGTGGCTGCTTTGGGCACTGGATGGGCCCAGGTGGGCCTCAGCACACGAAGGGCATCTGGTGGGCATCTGGTGGGCGCCCTAAGGGAGGGGAGCAGTGTACCCTCTAAGCCACCACCGTGAAGTAATTAAACCTTTACAAATCCTTCATAGCCTGACGAACTCCCCCTGCCTGAAAATGCCTCTGTCAGAAATGCCTCCTGTTCTGAGCCCTGTGAGCGTGCTCATGGTGGATATTGCCTGCCCCGTCTCACTAGTAGTTCAGGATTTGCCTCAAGATCACAGCATCAGCGTGGGTTAGACCTGGAAGGAAACAGCACCCTTTGGTCTAAAGAAGAATTTTGCAAATGAGGAAATAAGGCCCAGAGCGGTGAAGTGACTTGCTAAAGTAGTCACGGGGGATCCGGCTTCGGAACTAGCTGTCTAGAGTCAGGCTCGTGCTGAGTCCCCTGCCCTCCAGTGTCCAGGAATGGAGGGTGTCCCACGTCTGGGAGAATTCCTTCAGGAAAAGGGCAGATTCCTGTCCTCCCTCTTAGGTCCCCCTCATCTCCACTGCCCCTACCTCCTTGCGATACACCAAGCTACTTCCAACCTATTAGAGAAGGTTCACTGATATTAAATCCCACAGAGCAAGGGACCTTGAAAATCCCTAGGCCATGATGAAGTCCTGGGCAGGAACAGAAGCAAGTGCCTGTAGACCCAGCACTCCAGATGGTGAAGTTACTTCTCTGGGCAGTGTAATTACAAAATACTCTATGTGACTGGAACATAGGAAAAGGATATTGCTTTTTGCAAGAGCCAGTTTCCCTTTCTTACCTGCTGCCTCCCAGGCATTGTTAAGACATGTCAGCTAATGAACAGTTGCAGGCAGAGTGGACCTCTAAGTGGATTGCAGGCAAATGCACTTGGACTTCACAAACATTTCCACTGGGGAGGCTGGGGTCCAGGAACTCTTAGAAAGGCAGCTGAGCATTGGGTTGGCTGTGGCGTTTCTTGTTGAAAGTTCTGCTTCTCATCATGTTTTTCTCAACATTTGTTTATAAAACGTGAGAATTTTATGTGTTTTCAGCTTTTAGAAAAATGCATTAGTGGCTTTTAGGGGCCTTGGGCAGTGTTGTTTATGTTCCTTTAAAGGGCAGATCTCTGAAAGATAGGACTTGGCTAATTAGAACCAGAGACAAGGCTGCAGGGAGTGGCTGCAGGACTCCTTTCTTTCTCCTGGGAACCCCCACCTCGCTCTCCTTCTGCTGTTGCAAAGAGGAAGAAGAGGAAGTATGGGATTATCTATTTCCCGGTAAAGACTTACATGGCGTATAGGAATGAACTCCTTGATAAATACTATTAGACATTCATCCTAAGTAAAAACCAGATACTTTTATTCCAACAGTCGAGACATATGGTTCACCATCAGGCTGACCTTTTGCCAGTTGAGAAGAGTCATATAACTTTTACAAGGAATTGCATTGGAAACCTTTTTTATAGACTATATTTACCTATGCCACATTGTTTCTCACGGCTCCCAATGCTGGGGTGCTCTTATACAGACCTCTTCACTACCCCCCACTGTGATGTACTAGTTCCTATCTCTGCCTCCCCTTAGGCTTCTCCCCCATGCCTAGAACGAGCATCCCATCCTCTCCCTCCCTTTCTTTGCTTCTGGCCTAGCAAAGCCCTGCTTCAGCTCCAACCTGCTTCCCAGCCATTTTCTCCATTGGGTGGATGCTCTCTTAGCTAACTCTGTCCACACTTATAATCTGAACCCCTCACTACAATAGACAGCTACTGATTTTATTCATCCGGTGTCTCTTTCCCTTTTTTCCAGATGATATCACCTCTTCCTCCTTTGGGGGAACTGTGCGGGTTTTCCTTATGTACAGAATCCCCATTTCTAACATGTATTGCATTTTTTCAGTGGTCTCCCCAATAGAGGGAAAGCTGCTCAAGACAGGAGGCTATGTCTACAGGGCTCGCCTACCTTGCTACCTGGCACATAGTAGGAGCCCGAGGAATGCTTACTGAAAGAAGTGAATGACCAGGGGCACGGCATCCTGACTGCCAAAAGCAGGAAAATTCATTATTCAGATAATTCTGGCAAAACTTCACTTTGGCATAGACAGGTCATTGCTATTGTCATCCACACATGTTGGAAGTTTTCTTCTCTGTACTTCAGTTTGGCTCCAATGATTAAGTCAGAATGAGGCATTTAGAGCTGAACTCCTTTGTAGACCAGACCTTCCAGGAGGAAGCATCATATAGACACTGGGGCGAGCTTGTCTGGGAAACAGAGGAAAAACGGCAGGACGTTAGGACTTCAGACAAGGGGTTTGGGCCAGGACAGAGGGTGGACATGCAGGCAGGCAGACAGTCTTACAGTGCTCTGCAGGCGGAGTCTCGGGATGGTTAGAAGTGTCTAACCTGAACCTTCAAACCACTGAGAAACCACTCCCAGCCTCCTCAATTGGCTACTTTTTTGTTAACATTTATTTGCATAATTATGCATTCCCAGTTTAGGGGCTGGAGTGCAAAGGGTTCTCTTCTCCGGATTGTTTCCCTGGAGTTTATTTCGAAGAGCTATGAATAGCAAGCCAGGCTCTCTCTCTTTCCTGACCCTCCCCTACTTGATTTCCACAGTGTAGTGGCCAGTTAGATCTTTATCTGAACACTTCCACACACTTTGGGACAGAGTCTCAATTTTCTGTCAGTCTGTTAAAAAAAAAAAAAAAAAAAAAAAAGCTAAGGCAAAGAAGGAATGGACAGAAAAATAACAGATAACCTGCCCTTTTAAGAGATTATTTCAGCTGGCTCAGAGCTGACCCTGAGCTAAAATGTCAATCATCTCAGTGTCCCCAAACTCCACATAGGTGCTCATTTCTCCTCTTTCCTCTTTTACCCATCTTTATTCATGTTCCCCAAATCCTCATGATGCCTGTAATTTCTCTCTTACATGATAGAAAAAACACAATGTGCTGCTTCTCAGGGGTACTTATGATTTAGCAAGGGACAAAGCCTTAAACAAAAGGAATCCTGAAGCCAAAGATGTGGGGTTTAGGCACCAGGAGGGATTTTTCTGGGCTGAGAGCCTTTACTAGAGCCTTTGAAATCATGCCGCGTATGTGCCTGCCAATCAGCCTATTCTGGAGACCAGCCTTCCTTATAGGGTGTTCCTATCTGTGGTTTTTATTATTTCTGGGTCAAATGGTTGCTCAAGTATCCTTCCCAACCGTAGGATACTACATCTAGCAGTTGGGTGCGGAGCGGTCATATTTCCCCAAGAAAATGTACCTTGAAAGTTTCAGGCTTTTCTTTTAAATTTTACAATACAGGAGTTTCTCAGAGCAGAGACTATTTCATTTGCATGTTCAAGTTTCCAGTTCCTAGCACATAGCTAAGCACACATAGTAGGTGCTCAGTAAATATTTAGTAAATTAAACCGAAGTGACTCGAACCACACCAGTTTAACAATCTCTTGTTGTTCAGTTTAGAACAGATGGTGTATTTGCTGGGAATCTATGTAAGCAAAACAGACTAGACTGGTGTTGGTTCTTTCTTTGCTCTTGAGTGCAAGCAACAGAATCCCTATCTAAACGTTGCTTAGAGGGTGTTTTGTTTTGTTTTGTTTTGTTTTGTTTTGTTTTGTTTTGTTTTCTATCCACCCAACAAGAAGTCCAGAGGTAGGGTCTGCTCGGAAGCCTGATTATAACATTAACGAGCCAGGTCTTTCTATCAGTCCATCGCTTATTTCTCAGTGGGTAAGAATTGTCTCCTCTCATGGTCACAAGATAGGTGTCACAACTCCAAGCACCACCTTGGCAGCAACTGCATTCAAGAAAGAAAGCAAGTGTTGGGGTGGCCCTCTTAGTGTGTTTCCCCGAAAATAAGACCAGGTCTTATATTAATTTTTTGCTCCAAAAGACGCATTAGGGCTTCTGTTCAGGGTATGTCATCCTGAAAAGTCATGCTAGGGCTTTTCTGGTTAGGTCTTATTTTCAGGGACACACGGTACTGTCTCCCTATCCTTGGTGAGAGGGCTCTTCCCCAGAGGACTCAGTGCACTTCCCCTTACACCTCCGTTGCCCCAACTGGATCACATGGTGAAGGGGAATGGAATCACCCTCAGAGACTTCCACCACCTGAGCCTTTCCTGGCCCAGGGGAGCTGTTGCTCTTCCCTGACTACATTGACCTCAACACCTAAGCACAGTGGACAGAGGGGGGATGCTTGTCTACTAAACAGCCAAGTACGTCAGCACAGACTCCATCTCAATCACCGCCGTCCTCTCAGGCTTTTTACCTACAGATATATGTTCCCCTTGTCTATTTCCCAAGGCAGATAGCCAGTAATAGAGAAGGAGGAGATTTGAGGGCTATACAGAGGGTGCCAAAAAAATGTACACACATTTTAAGAAAGGAAAAAACTGTTTTCAAATTGTAATACTCAATATATACTGATAACAAAAGATGACTACAAGTCACGTTTGACTTCTGCAATTATAAGAGGTGCCCAAAGTGGTTACCATCAGAGTCCAGACACTTCTGATGATGGCTAACTACTGCTTGAGCAACGTTGACCAAAGTGTCCACTTGTATACATTTTTTGGCACCCCTGGTATTATAATTTTTAATCCATGCTTTTTAGAATTTACAGGGAGCGTTGAAAACAACCCTGCCACAAAGTGACTTTATTTTAAGAGGAATTGTCTTGAAATGTTTTCAGGAAGTTAAGATCCCACCCAAATTTACTTCTCTTAAAGGAGAAAACATGCAAACTTTACTCTGAGCTGTACTGAAATCCATTTACATGGGAGTACTTGACATTTTGACTGATATAAGGCTATAATATTTGAGCCTGTAGTTTTTACAATGCAGTTTTGTATTCCATTCTAAATTGAATAGGAGGGTGTGGATAAAGGAACTCAAACTGATGCCAAATGTAAATTCTCCCAGTATGTTCTAAATTAGCAAAATAGTCTGTTTTAAAGATAAATAGGCTATTTGAAAAGCAGCAATTTGTTGGGGTGTAGATGAAACAAGATTCGTCATGAGTTTATTTATTTTGATGGTACATGGGGGTAATGGTATATGGAAATTCTGTATATTTTCTATTTTTCATAATAAAAAACAAAACATGTCAATAAAATCAAAGGTTTCTTGAAAGCACTGATAATGATAAAAATCAAAGTAGAATTTCATGCAAAAATTCCATACTGGTGAATAAAGGTTTTCAGTGTATAAAATGAAAGATTTAGAATTTGAAGAAACACTGGAAAGTAAAAACAAATAAAAAAAAATTCTCTGGATGTACAAAGATTTTCCCACAATTTGAATTTATTTTATAGCTCTAGTATCATAAATGTTAGTTAGATCATTAGGAAGTACAGTAACTCGGGAATCTACGAACTGATTAAAACGTGTTCATTGGAAGCACTGGGTTATGCAAAGAAATACCATAACACATAAAAATGGGGAAAATTCCACGACCCTTTCAGTCAGCTTGGGTTGGGAGGAAAGCACTGGAATCCAAGTCTCAAGGTCTGGTCTAGAATTTAACCTATGACCTGTGAAGCCAATGAGGAAACTAAACTTTCTGCTAGTTCTTTGTGTCGCTAAATGTATAAAAGGAAAGGAACATGGGTCTGTGCAAGAATGTAACAAAAGAATCTGAGCTAGATTGAGAGATCAAACAGACTTTCTCCAGGACGCGATACCTGAGGTGAGATCCAGAGGAAGTAAGAGTTAAGCAGGTAATGGGTCCGGTGAGGCTGAAGGACGGCATTGCAAGCAGAGTGAACAGCACATGTGAAAGCCCTGCCGTGGGAGGGGGCAGAGTCTTTCTCTAGGAACTACATAAGGCCCAGGTGGCTGCAGGGCCTGGTGTGAGGAGAGCGACGTGGGAGATGAGGCTGCAGAGCCATGCGGGGCATTGGAGGCCACGTCGAGGGAAGCAGAGGACCAGGAGTGATGGGAGAAGGGGCATTTTCTGAGAGCAGGGCCGGCTGGCCCAGGCCAAGAAGAAAGGAGGCGAGTGTCTTAGTCAGCTCAGGCTGCTTTAACAAAATGCCATAGACTGGTGGCTTAAACAACAAAAGTTTATTTTCTCACAGTTCTGGAGGATGGAGAATTCAAGGTCAAGGTATTGGCCAGTTCAGCTTCTGGTGAGAGCCCCCTTTCTGGCTTACTTTTCGCTGTGTTCTCACACAGCAGAGCGAGAAAGAGAGCTCTCTGGTGTCTGTTCTTATAAGGATGTTAATCCTATCAGACTAGAACCCAATCCTTATGATCTCATTTAACCTTAATTATTTCCTTAGATGCCCTATCTCCAAATACAGTGATGTTTGGGGTTAGAGCATCAACATATGAATGGGGTGGGGGAAAATTCAGTCCATAACAATCAGTAAGGGGATCCCTATGATCGTATTTGGTCCGAGGTTATCAGGGTAGTTCTAGGCCTGAAACTCAATTTTAGGTTATTTTCTATATGCTGGACATAGCCAAGGCGTGAGTAAGGCTCTGTTATTAGCCGCTACAGGAAACATCATCTGAGGGAAGCTAGAGCACATGGGAGGACAGGTGATGAAATGGCTGGGATGACAGAGGAGCCAGGGACAGAAGCTGAAGCAATGTCAGGTGACAATCAGAATTGTTCCCCTGATGGATCTGATATAACTGGGAGGTACCTAAAGGCCAGCCGTCAATGCTGAATGGGGGCCTGAGTTCATTTACTTGGTTATTGTAAAAAGGGGTGACATAAGAAGGATGGAGGATCCAATGCCAGTTGAATGACAGTGGTTTGGTTTCTTTGTTTCTGTGACTATTTTTGCTATTTGCCAGAAAATATAGTTTATAGGAGTTATTTCCTCTTTGCTATGACATGCATTTTCTCTTTCTTTTCTTTTATGCATAAGGTCCATCTGTTAGACTCTCCACAATATGGGAATTCCTGATGTAAAAAAATGTGAAGCGACTATTGTGGAGTAATTATTCTGAGCCAGGGGAGGTTGCTAATGAGCCTGGTGGGAGTGACCTTTCTCATTTCTGGGACGAACAGCTGGCCTGGTGTGCGTACTAGTCGTAAAATGTCTCCAGAGAGAGTTGATGATTGATGTTCCAGAGGGAATAAAACATGCAGAGTCAGAGAATGTTGGGTTGGGTGGTTAGGGCAACTCTTTCCCTGGAAACTGAGGATAGGATGATAAACCCAAGAGACATTTGTGTTTGAGTCAAGGTCACGGCTGGTCAGTGACAGAGCAGGGACAAGAGCCCAGGTCCCCTGGGACCCAGTTTCCAGTTTTTTCTATCAAACTCTTTCTTCCTGTATCAGGTAACTGTACAGGGTCCAGGAAATCCACGCATACATAGACCTTCTTCCAACAGCCTCTGAAAATGTGGCCTTCAGAGGTTTTCATTTTCTCTCCTAAAATGTAATGAGGAAACTCAAAGTTTGAAAAACCTTGTGAAACCTTAGAAAGGTTTTGTGAAAAACCTTAGAAAGAGAGAAACTATAAATGGAACAAAACCAGGGTGAATTGAGATTGCTATAAACTAACTTGGGCTTCAAATGAAATTAGACACAATTTATATCTTTCCCTTGACTCATTTTTCTCACCTCTTCTGGTGTTATTATTTCTTACTTGGTTAATTGCATTTTTGTAAGACATTCCAAATCTTTTATGAAACAAGGCTGAGTGAGCAAATATAAGAAAGGAAAATACATCTGTGGACAAGGAGCAAGAACTACAGAAGGATAGAGAGGCAAGTTCCTCTCTGCAGGGAACTGGGTATAGTTACCGCAGACTTCACCTTTGGGGCAAAGATAGATGCTGTGCCCCTGGTTTACTTTTGCTTTCCCATTTTCTTGTCATTTAGATGTCACACCGAGTCACCTATCAAATCCCACATTTTCTAGTACAGTCCAGTTAAATTGGCCATTAGGGCAATGCTTCACTATACATACATAGTTGTGTGTGTGTGTGTGTGTGTGTGTGTACACTCTGTATACTCTTTAAAATATGGAACTGGTTCAAGAGTTCAAGACAAACAGACAAATAGAATGGAATGAGGATTTCAGAGAAAGACTGCAAAAAGTATATCAGGGGACTTGACCTATGAACACAGTGCTAATCCAAATCAATAGAGAAAGGACAGATTACTTAGTGATGGTGTTAGGAAATTTGGGTCACTATACTAAAAAAACAAAACAGGATCCATACGTAATTACCGATACAAAGGAAGACTCCAGCTGGATCAAATGCCTTAATGTGAAGGTAAAACTATGCAGCTAGTAGAATAAAATGTCGAAGAATATTTTTGTGGCTCAGAATGGGGAAGGGCATTCTAAAAAGTCCCAACACCCTCAACCATGATGGACAGAGATGGATGGCAGATTAGGGGAAGGATTACCACTATCAACAAAATATTTGCAATAACTTAACTGACAAAGGGTTTTATTTGGAGAGTATTCAAGAATTCCTGCAAATCAATAAGAAAAAGACCAAAAAAATTCAGTATAAAAATGGGCAAGGTATAAAAAGTAGGTCATATAAGAGGCAATCCAAATGGCTAACACATAAATGGATACGTGATAAAATGAATAGTAATCAGAGAAATGCATATTAAAACAACAATAATGTACTGTTTTATTCCCATAAAAATTAATAAAATTATAAATTTGATAATGTCCACTATAGAGGAGAAATATATGATGAAAAAAGCTTTTGTGTACTGTTGGTGGGACACAACAGTCCCAGGTGCAGGCATACTGGGAAGTAATGTGGCAGTGCCTCGTCAAGTAATATGCATGAATCTCACCTTGTGCAGTAATACCACTTCTGAGAAATTCTCATGTAAGTCCTCCAGAGCACAGGTGTGCATTGTTTTCTTGGCAGTGTAAAGTTGAGGGACAAATTAGGAATCCGTAACTAGGGAAATGGATAAGCAGAATATGGTGAAATATGGAATACGATATGTAGTTAGAAGTAACAAATGAGACACACACACAAATAAATCTTGAAAATGTAATGATGGGTGACAAAAAATAAGAAAAAGAACAAAATTTTCCTTGATACAACATAATTGATGTAAAGCAAAAATACATACCACAAAAAATACCAGACAATTTACAAGGAAACACACAATTTCAAAGATAAGTATCAAACGTATGCAGGGTGTAGCCTACCATGAGGATGGAGGTGGCGGTAGTTAGTAAGTGCTACCTGGAATACATTTAAAACTGAAACAAGAGCGGGGCACGATGTACGTGATGATGGTAATGTGTCATGAAAGGAAACTGATGATTCAATCAACTCTCGGTATCTGAGGTCCAACACAAATATATAAAATAAAATAACATAAAAAAATAAAATATACCAATGAAGGATCATAAATGTTTCTTTAAATCTAAGGACTGCAGAACAGGTAAATATTTGATGACAGCTTCATTTAACTCCCTTTCCTCTCTGGTTGTTTGCTTCCTTACTAGTAATAATTTGGAAAAAACAAAAAACCCTTATTTGGGAGTAGAAATTTACTCCTTCTTCTACAGTAAAAGTACCCTGTATTTTAGCTGGGCGCATGGCTTTCTGGAATAAAGATGACATTCAAAGACCTCCTTGGAGCTAAGTGTGGTCGTGGGACTAATTTCTCATCTGTGAGGTGTGAATAGAAACACTATTTTTCCCAACAGCAGTGCTTAAGGAGTTTTTAAATCTCCACATCCCAGCTATCTGACTTTTAGAAGTCCTAGGATGTATAGGTCCTGGCACAGACGAGTTCTTCAACTTTAATCAACAGTGAACATCTGTCATCGTCATAAATAGCACACATACACTTGACAACATCAAAACTAAATGTGGCAAAACCAAAATTCACAGACTGATAAGAACGTGTCCTTGGAGTAGGTTATCTCTGCAGAGACGGAGAGCAGGAGGAAAAAAGAGCCACAACAGACTTGTCCTAAGTGGCGGGTGAACGGGACTGGGTCCAAAGGCACCAAAGTTGTAATTCCAGTTTGGTCACTAATTCCCACTGGTCCCTAAGCAGGTCAGTTCACTCTAGTCAGCAAAGGGGAGAGACAATAAAGGCTTCTCCTTGGGGTAAAGAGAAACAAATTTTGTGAAGCACTTTGAAAGGAATGCTGCTGTTACAGTCCAGGAAAGGGAAGCTCTCAGAAACAGAGGCCTTGGGCTTAGCAGGGACGAAAAGATCAGCATATCCCAGCCTATACACTGATCTAATTAATCACTGGGCAACCCTCCCACTGGTCAAATTCACATGTCTGTCTCTCCATGTAATGTCTAGAAAGTTTCTACTGAGAGATTAAAATGCAGTATCCTTTGTGTGTGTGTGTGTGCAGACATGCACTCATGAGTGTTGTTACAGAGTTGTTATGTAGGTCAGTGGGCCTCTCTCACTTTAAGAAAATCTGCTGGATTTTTGTTTACATTTGAAACACAATCAGGGTAGCCAGTAGCATTGTATTCAGCGACGATAATAATAGGCACTAATAAAACATAACAACGATTGCAACTTTATGTATAACCCTCTGCCTGAGGCATCAGTCTCTTTGAACTTTCATGAGAGTCCAATGCTTTCCTGAAAATGTACATTCATGTTTTTCTTATTATACAGTTCCATAGCCTTGCCTTGTTATTGTTTGTCTGCTCCAGAAACATTTAATGGGCTACTTGAGACTTCCTCTTTTCACTTTCACTTTTCTTTTGAATCTTAACTGTTATAATTCTGTGTTTCCTACCACTCTAGTGTCTGTTCTTTGCAGGACAGACTTTGAGGCTTTCTTCTCTAGGTGAAAACCATATCTGCTTTTCATCTTCGCACATGGAGCAATTTGCCAAAGCTATTATTCCCTAGAGAGAGGAAATTTAAGTCATGTGTAATTTATTCCAAAGGGCATATTCTATATCTTGCCAGTACAATGGTTTGTCTTTTTTCCAGGAATAAAACTGAACCCAAAGACATTCTGGCTTCATTCAAAGCATTCAGAAAAGGGAGACATTTATTACGGTTGTTATAGTTCTGCAACCATGAGCAAAGTGCTTTAATGTTCATATACCTGTATGGATCCAGTTTTAGGAGCTTCCAGCGAGAACTGACCAACTAAAAAGTACCAATAATATGAAAATGCTTTGTAATGTTAGCTGTCCCCAAAGCAGGGTTAACTTTGCAAAGTATGCAAATGAAGATGGCTATTCCTTGGTGGTATCAGGAGTTATTGAGTTTTAGTGGATGATAGCTAATTTGTGATAAACTGAATGTTCCAAATATGATTTTTTCCCCAGTATTTAAAAAACATATTTCTTGACAGATAGCAAAAACCATTCATTCAGTCAATATATATATTTTTAGGAAAGTATTTTATGCTAATGGAGAACTTGAGCATAGAAATAAAATACTATAAGAGGATTAAGTGGAAATTGTAGAGCTGGAAAACCACAGTCTCAGAAATAAAGAATTCATTCAATGTATTTAGTATAAGAATGAACACAAAAGAAGAAAGGATTGAAGAATTTGAAGATAGGGCAATAGAAATGATCCAAACTAAATCACAAAGAGAAAAATGAATGAAGAAGAAAAACATTGAATAGAATGTTCCAGATATATGAAACACTATCATATGGTGTAATATACGTTTACTTGATGTCACAGAAGGATAGGGGAGAGAGAAGGAGGCAAAAGAAATACTTGTAGAGATAATGGCTAAGAACTGTCCAAAGTTGATGAAAGACATTGACCCACAAATCAAAGAATCTCTCAAAACCCTTCAAGAGTTTCCTATTCCTTCCAGAATAAACCCCAACTTCATAGAGTACAAAGTGTATACGATCTGGCTCTTGTCTACCTCTCCAACTTTATTTTCCTGCAGATTTTCCTCCTCTAAGTTACTTCAACTGCTCTCTCAGTTCTTCTTCCAGATTCTCCCCCTAACTGGGACCTCTGGATATTTAGGTTTCAGTTCAAATGTCAATTTCTCAGAGAGATACTGTCTGACTGACTATTGTCGCTAAAGTTGTCAAACCCCAGCTCAGTTTCCACAAACCTATTACTGTCTATTTAAGTATTTGGTTATTTTTCATAGCATGTACAATTATTTGAGTTTATCTTAATTTATTTTCTGACTTCACTATTTTATTTCATCACACACTAGAATGTAAGCATTCTGAAAGCAGAAAGTATGTATTGCTCATTTGACAGTGTAACCCCAATGCTTCTAAAACTGACATATTTTGGGAGGTCAATATATGTGAGTGTGTGTGTGTGTGTGTGTGTGTGTGTGTGTGTGTGTGTGTGTGTAACAGATACTGAAGGCTTAGGGATTACTGGGCTCTTCCAAACTTCTGAGTAACTCAGCTCACATTTATTGATGTAACTCATTCTTCCAGCTCATCTTTACTTCCTTCCTCCTTCTGGTTCTCATGTTGTCAGGGTAAAAGAGCACAATATTTTCATATTATGTTTACCACAGCAAATACTTAAGATTATCCCACCCACACAGATGTCCATCAAAATCAAACAGCAAAGTGAATAGAAAGCTAGGGATGCTTGGTTAATTTGTTTTAGACCTTCTGCCTGACTGACGACTGTCTCAGACTTCTCTTAAATCTGGAGCTGACGTTTTCATAAATGAGTATTTCAGTCCTTTCTTGTTGACCACTTTTTCTACTTGAGCTGAGTTGGGGGCCAAAAAAAGGAAAAATAAGCTGATGAAATAAAATAGTATACATTTGAATAGGTTTCTTACATTTTCCAAGTATCTTATCTCTATTAATTCTATCCTATATCATTCATGTGAAGAGATAAATGGGCCAATGAAAAAATATTTCTTTTGAAGTTAGAAAACTTAGGTTCAGAGAGGTTAGGTGACTTTCCCAAGATCACAGTGGAAAATGCCTAAGTTCTAAAGTTCTCTCCTAACATTTTCTGTTAATATTCATCCATTGACAAAACACATTTTCAATCTCTAAGTCATAGGTTATATTTTAATGATATTTTCATAGATAATTAGGGCAATTAGAAATCAGGTTTTTTAAGATTTATGATGGGGAGAGATGGCAATAGCAAGAAATAGTCTTACCATAAGGTCAGAACTAAAACCTTAACACTCTTGAAATCCATATCTGTCCCTTACTTCTAATAATAAATCATATAAGCTTGTTATCTTGCTTTCTTCCAGAGACCAAAATGAGAGACCGTTATTCCTATCATTTCTCACGTTCTGTTCATCAGACGGCTTAATGTTTTTAACCACCAGCCCATGCAATTGGCATATAAAATATAGGAGGAAGTAATTTCTACGTCCCCTATGAAAAGGGGGAGTTGAAGATGACTTGTTGATGAAGTACTTGCTTCAGACGCCATTTTACTGTTTCTGTTTAAACGTCTTAATATTTCTGAAACCTTAATCATTGTTATCGTGAAACTATCACCCCCAACTTTAAAATTTGTCCTCCAGTTTGTCCACCTTGTAACTTTGTGTTTTTGCCAAACTTTTCATTTTATAAAGGATGCCATGAAACCTCCTGATTATGACTTCAAGGAATAATGATGTGGCTAGATAACATGACATTGTCCCAGTTGATGCTCAAAGTCCAGACATTTTTCTGGGTGACAATCAGCCAAGTACCTTGTCTAATGAAAACAGTGCACATGAAAAGGAGAGAGTAGAAACAGCCTCCAATTTACAAGCCAGTGGGGGAAATAAGTTATATACATGTAATGCGAAGATATTCACTTAAAAATTACTTACTGATTGCCAATTCTATACCCAGACCTGGGAGAGATTTTAGAGATGTAAGCATTGATAAAACAGTCTCTGCTCTCCAGGAGTTCATACTGATAAGACCTGCTTAAACTATCCAAACCTTGGAAGTGGACCTTTAACTACAGAATATTTATGAAAGTCCTTTGAAACCTATAAAACTGTTAGGCAAATATTAAAGCATTTAAAATACTATAACGAATGGAAAATAACCATGACACATTTTTAAAAATCTTTTTTTATTAATCAAGAGCTTATTTTCTGGCCTTTTCCCCTTATCCAAAAGAGGTTTTAATCATGTCTATAAGAGATTTCAGATTTCTGAGACCCTATGAAGTTCTACCCAATGGAAGGATGGCCAGCTCTAGTTGTTAGAGTAGTACCAGAGACTAGGTACAGTTTCTGGAACATAATATATACTCAGTAATTTTTGTTGAATGAATGACAGAATGATTTGTGTAATAAACAGATGGGATGGAATACAGGAAGGCAGAATATGGCAATGGTGTTTCCTTAAGTGTAAATATACACAGCAGAGATTTTCTTGCTTTCTTGGGGCTGTAATCTCATGAGAACAAGCTAGGTCCATTCTGATTGCTCCAAATGTGTTTTGTTTCAAACAGAGACTTTATGGTACAAAGTGGGAGATTTCTAACCCTTCAGGACTGGTAAAAAACAACTTTTCCATTTGACCTTCTTTTAGGTGAAATACCTTTAATTTTTGCTTCCTTCTTCCTTTTTTTAAAAAATTGTGGAGGCTTAGGTGCCTAATTCAACGTACTTTCCCTTATGTATGGTTATGTGGCTACTCCAGGAGTGTGGAGATATTTAAATAATTCAATAAATAAATCTAGAGGAATACCATCGTATTTTGGCAAAAGAAGAAAGACGAAAATGACAATAAGACCCAGGAGGGGCCTCAACAGAGGCTGGATTTACCATGTGAAGCCATATCTGAGGAATTCAGTTGTAGTGACAGAGATCCTTCTTTGAACACAGCTGCTGGAGCCACCAGTAGAAGAGTTGTAATCAGTTCTGGGCATCAGTGTCCTAAATCTTAGAGATATGCATAAAGATTCGATGAATTCATATAAGAGCCACTAAAACAATGAAATCCCAGGAGGAATGAGAATTAAGCCTGAGAAAACATTTCTAATCGTACAAATTTAGATAAGGAAGGACAAAGAAAGAATAAAACTATTTTAAAGATCCGAAAAGGTTAAATGCTCTGAAAAAAAGGTTAATATAGATCTTAAGATTTAAAAGTCCCGAAAAGCTGGTAAATAATAAAGGGAAGAGTGAGTTGAAGTGACAATCAAGCAAATTGCAGCCTTGGATAGCAATCTCTGGGCCCCAGGGAGAAGCCTGACAGAGACTCCATAGCTCTCTGGTTTTGAAATGATGCGAACCAATGGCCTAGAAAGACATTCCTGAGAAGTAGATGACAACTGTCCAACAGATAAGAAGTGGGACTCAAGGCCCCGGCCAGTGTTCCAGCTGTGTAATCTCCTTCTCTGTGAAACTTAAGTGGGGGTAGGAAGGGTAGCAGCAACAGTTGCAAGAACTCTGTCTATAGAGGCAACCTGTCCAGACTCACATCAGAATGTCCTGACCCAATTCCTGCTCCCCAATTTATTACCGTGGGCAAGTTCCATCAATCTCAGAGCTTTACTATTCTCCTTGGTAAATGGGGATGGTGATTATATTCTAGTTCTTATCTCAGTTTTGTTGGCTGGTTACACTGTGTCAGCAACTCAGGACGTGGTATGTGCTCAGTAAACAATGGTTATCTGATATCGATGCAGCTGCTGCCACAACTCAGTGATACGTTGGTAATCAACATTTCATTATTATAGGTTTGGAGCGAGTCAGCTTTAACAGCAGGAGAATAAACCAGAGTGGCATGGTGACTGTCGAGCATCAAAGGCTCTCCAGTAGCAGTGCTGGCAAAGGTCCACAGTGAACTAGCCATGGGCAAAAGGCAACTGACTTTCATTACTGCAGAACTACTTCTGTTCAGAGGACCTAGTGTAAGGAGTCATGCTAGACTCTTTCTTATGTACTATGTGTGTTATCCACTGAGAGACTAGAAATGATGATTGACCCCATAACTTTATACTCAAAACATCAACTGCAACTTTCTTGGGAGAATAAGTTGTAGGTCCCTTGTGGACATAGCATTCTGGAGCAGGGAATCCTGTGGGCTGAAGGTGATTCTAAGTGAACAAAGAAACCGTAGGATTCTAAGATAGGACTATTCCAAAATAAACCATAAACCAACATACTGAGATTTCCTAAAGGGATTCTTAAAGAAATGCAATATAGAATACCAACTTTTTCTCTGCTGGGAGCAGCAGCCTATTAGTCAAAGATGGGAAACAACCATTAGCAATGTTTCTTTGTCTACAGTCCTGGGTTCAAACTCTTTATGTGGTATTAGGGACCATTGCTACTTGAACCCACTGTACCTTTTCAAGGTTGTTTTCTACTTTTAATGCTCAAACTGGGCTTTCCCATTCAGGTTCCACATTGTTCTACTTCTGTGCCTTGGCTCATGCTCTTCCATTCGTCACCATAAGTCAACACCCAACCCATCTTTCCATATCCAACTCACATATCACTTTGTCCCCAAAGTATAGTCGGGTACACTCACTGGAAGAACCTCGGATTTCTGTGTGCTCTCCCAACTCTTCGTCTGTATCCTTTAATGGAATCCCCTTTTTCCTTGGTATTATAATTATTTGACTAAATATATGATGCAGCTTCCCTCCTAGATTATAAATAAGGTTCACTTCTGATATATCACAAAATCAATTCAGTGAATGTTTATTAAATACCTACTATGTGCCAGGCACTCAGCTGGTGGCTCTGTCTGCTTCACAAGACTCATTAGTCCCTGGCGTGAGATAATTGACCAATCTCAGCTTATTTCCTTTGGCCCTTTTTCTGTTTGTCTTCCAAATGGTCCTACCCTAGAACACACACACATACACACACACACACACACACACACACACACACACTCTATTATGCCATACCTCACCCTAGATATGAGAAACCATACCGTAGTTTATCTGGCTCTAGCCCAAAGATGATCAATTTCTGCTAAATTAGAAATTAAATTCTAACTACACCAAAAATGTATCTTCATATACTTTTACAAATGGAGATTATTTCGTTATTTCCTTTCCAACTAAATTGTAAGTGCTTTTCAGGTGAAGACTAATTTACACCCTTTTATCTGGTGTTTTGTATACAGTAGGCACTCAATAATCTTTTTCTTTTTTTTGGTATGTGTGGCATATTAGAATTTGTATTATGCAGTAATTTCATGCCGGAAGATGTGTACCATGTTCTATAAAGAAAAAAATAATTGAAAATAGGAAAATTTTTTTACTTAATTCTGTCATAGAGCTCTTAAAGTAATTGAGGTTGGTCCATTGGCTGATTTCAAGTGAATTAAAAAAAATTAATTTGGATGTTTCAGGATTCCCACAAAATATTAATGGCTAATAAAATCTTGTATATACCTTAAACACTGAAAGTTAGTTAGCTAGACCTCACCGAAAGAAAATTATATTTGCCTCTATATTCAATGTCATTCCATAAGGTCTCAATTATTCTATTTTTCTTTTGTTATTTTTCAAAAAGATGATGCCATGAAAATATAAAGGAGATGAAATGAATTATGAGTCCTTTTGGTGCAGGGGGAGGGGAAAAATTTTTTTTCTCCAGGGAATCTTTTTTTTAAGTTCCTCTTTCTATTTGAAATCCTTCCTGATTTGATGGCTTGCAAGGATTTCACAATCACATGGGTGTAGGGAAGACCAGTTCTGCACAAGGGTGGAAGAAATTTACTTGCAAATTAGAAAATTGTTTCTGTTGCTAACCTTATTCGGGACATTCTCAATGGTTTACAAATGCCAGTTCCTCTTGGTTTTCTCTTTCCAATGTTCCTATACACAGACATGGGGGTCCTTAATATAACCAGAGACACGTCACAATCCAAGTGTTTGTTAATCAGTAAATTAAACCTATGATACCAAGTCAGACTTCTAAGAATTGTCAAGTTATAATTTTCCAAAAGCTAAAAATATATCTCTCATACAAATATACAAATGTGAACAAAGAAACCATAGGCTCTTAAGACGTAATTATTCCAAAATAAACCAATATAACCAAACATGTTGAAATTTCTTAAAAAGATGTGTCAAAGATTTATTGAACTCATTAATGACAGAACTAGAGGGATGACAAAGCTGGCCCAAAGGGGAATGTGAGAACTGGTATGTGTAAAGAAAAATTCTGAACTAAGATTGCAAATTTAGACACCAAACTGGTTATGTCCTACAGAGTAATAAAGCCATAACCTCTTTTTCTAGACAGAAATCATCGTAATACATCAATTTTCTATAAGATAACATCTAACTTTACAGAATCTGGGCCCCAATTATTAAGACAAACAATGTTACCTTCCTCTAGAGTGTCACAAGGCTCCCGCATATTAAAAACACACAAGGTTATCTTTTGTTCCTTTATTTCCAAAATTTGTATAATTTTCCTTAGAGAATCTTAGAGAATGATACTGGAAAGCCCAGAATTTTCTAGCAAGAGTTCTGTGTTACTAATATTAATCTGGTTTAGCTGGCATTTTATTTCCATGGTAGAGATGCAGGATAAAGACAGCAATGGTAGGAAAACTTTGTTGAGAGTTCCCTCGCTTCCCAGTCCCTGCCTAAATGCAGATAGTAACACTTAAAATTAACCAATCAAAAATTAAACAGGAAATTGAACGTAGCCACCCCCATAGCTGGGGTCTTTCTCAGGCTCTCCGGCCAGTGGCAGTGCTCACTAAAGCGTCCGTGGCATCTAGATATCCTCACTCAGCACACTCCCTCCCCAGGGCTTCTCCCACCCACCCTTGCCCCTTCCACACAACGCTCACCTCAGCCCCGGCTTCCAGGACCCCGTCAGCCTCTTTCCTCAGACTTACCCGACTTGCCCTCACTGCATACTTGGGCCCTGTTTGGCTATTTCCCTCTGACTTTATGGTTGCTTTATAATGCAGTATGCCCAGTATAGATTAGTACTCATGGACCTGGTCTGCTTTTAACACTTTGTTTGTACACAGCCCCGTCACAGTTCTTTTATCTCTTTATTTCTCAATTCACACAGGGTCCTAGCCTGATTGTCACAGGTATATATAGACATAGATATAGATATCTATTTATTAAGTTATATATTTTTTTTTCCTGGTCCTTATAGTCTTTTTCTTTTCTTTTTCTTTTTTTTATTAGTTTCAGGTGTACAAAACAATATAATACTTAGACATTTCACCCCTCACAAAGTGATAACCCCCCTCCCTCCAATCTATTGCTCCTCTGACATAGTACATATCTATTACAATTCCATTGACTCTATTCTGCACTCCACATTCCGTGACTACATATATATTATAGTTGACATACAATTTTATTCAGCTTCAGCTTCAGGTGTACAGCGCAGTGCAATGAGGGAGAAAGGGATGGGATTGGAAAGCACAAATTGGTGACTACAATTTGTCACAGATACATGTAGAGGACCTTAAATTCTTATAACCTGTGTATTCTTTCCCAGTCTGTCAAATGAGGCAGAGTACCCTGGTCCCTTGGAAACAGAGATCGGATATAACCCTCTTCTCAAGGGGCTTAAAAGAAATAGGATGAAGAAAATGGAAAAGCCAGAGAGACACAATGACCCACCTTTGTTATTTTAAGCCTGTGCTGAAGAATTTGCATTCAAGTCACTGACAGAGATAAGGTTTAAGCCCAGGATAAACTCACAGAACAGCAAGTCATCAGCAGCCCCTGAGGTGCGCTTTCTTGGGGTGGGTAGATTTTCACCTCACTGGGTATGTCTTCCTTCTCTTTTACAGCCACTTGAATCTTATTCTCAAAACGTAAATCTTCATTCCTTAAGAACCTTCCAGTGGTTTTACCATCCCACAGACTCTTATAGCACTCATCACATCAGTGAGCCAGCTAGTCTTGTACACATGTGACGTGCTGTCCAAATTCTCTGTGTTGTAAGCATCAATCACAGCTCCTGGTTGTATTGTTTACTCCTTTTTATACAATGACCCTAGCAGCTCTCTGTTGGAGCACAAAACAGATTATTTATTTGGGAGTAGGACTGGGCTAGGACATTAAGAAAAGAAGAATGAGGTTTAGAAAGATGAACTGAAAAATAATAAAGCAAAGGCAGAGAGGTAGTAAGTGGAGGAGGTTAGGAGAGACGGGGGTGTTGAGGATGGGACCCACTTAGAAGGAGAAGGTCAACTGTAGTGGAGAAGGGGGGAAGGGTAGCTTAAAAGGGATCATGTGAGCTCGGGAGAAAGGTTAGGCCTTATTTGCTCTTATAGTGCCTGGTACTGTTCATGAGCCCTTAGTGGTATTTAATGAAGAAGCAAATCAATAAGTGAGTGAATGAATGAATGAAGTATTTTTTGAGTCTAGCCTTCTCCCAAGCTCATTACGATTTTCACCCTGAAACTTTATATCGTGTCTGCTCTGTCATGCTCTCTTCACTTCCCCAACCCCCTCTCTGTTGGTTTTAATTCATTTCAGTCTTGCTGCAGACAATGTTTTAATCTCTTTCCAAAATGTCATGAGACTCTTTATGACTTGCTGTTAAATGGCTTAATAGACAAATTTCACCATATAAAATTGCATACATGTGGTTTTAATTAACAGATTGATTGTTTTTCTTTTGGTCGGACATATAATGTGTGTACAAAGTCTTTAGAAAATATTCTGGGTTCCTCAGGCTGTAAAACTGGCTGCCCAGAACTCAAGTTGACCTGAAATAACAATATGATTAATTATGTTGCCTTGGAGGAAACACGTGGTCAAAACATTGATTAGTTCCCTTTATTCCAAAGATTAGTTTAAAATTAAAACAAAAACAAAAACAAAACCTAAGGCAGAAACTAGTCCTATTAATATAAGGAAAAGACTCATTTTAGACAAATCTGTAGTTGGTATTTTTTTTAAATATAAGGGTATGATGGATTTCCTCTTTTTTAAATTTTTCTATAGAACTCACACTTCTAAACTTCTGGAACAGGAGCTATACTTTCAGGGAAAATTCCAAAATCTTTTTAAGTAGGAAGGAGTTAAACTACATAAAAATTGGCAATTATAAAAATATCCATGTGGTTGTCTAAAAATATAGTTCAAAATTTGTGATCCATGGCGTGGTGATTTTTAAAAATGGCACAGATAAAACACACTATTCAGTCAATTAAAGACGTAAAGAAGCCTGCTCCAGATCCTCTGAGCTCCTGTCTATAAAGTTTACATTTTGATTGGTCCAAGTCACCCTTGTTCACACTTCCAGGCCTCCTGACAAGTGAATTTGCTTTGATAAAACATATCCCTAGACACCTAGAACAATGCAGAGTACATAGGAGGCCCTCAGTAAAATAAGTCACTGGCAAACTGAATAATTGTGATTTAAACATGGAGAAGTAGTGAAATAAGAACTCTGTGTGTGGAGTTGGGCAGGCCATCCCAGGCCCTTGCTATGCTGGTGCCCTCTTTATGCATTCATGCTCTGCCATGAATGGTTAGCAATCTTTACATGAGGGAAAGCCATCTCCTACCCCCGTGTTGCAGGATCCTTGAGGTTGGGGCCATATTTCAGGCCTCATCCCATTTGTAGCCATGCCCAGCTAGGCTGGGAGGAGAGCTGGTACCCCCTGCATACCAGGTTTGGTTTGCCCCCTGTGGAGCTGTTGACCACCCATCCTGAGTCTCTCCAAGGTCCTGTGATGGGGGCTAGAAAGGGGAAAGGGTCCAGGAAAAGAAAAAAAGGTAAGAGGAGAATGTGCTATAACCTGAAACGAAGCAAACAAGTCAGGAAATCAAGATAAGAGGTCCCAGGGAAAAAGTCACCTGGGTAAAATACAGCAAAATGACAATCTGTATTCTTTATTTATCTCAGTAGTTCAAAAAACATGTTTTGGGAGCAACTGTTCTTCCAGAGGTGAGAGGGGCAATTCACACTAGGAGAATCTTTCTTCATAAGAGGAGTTTGTGTGTCCTTTTTAAGCAAATTGGGCCAACATGCATTAGTAATATAATTTTGAAGCTAAAAAACAACAGCCACAACTACAAACCACCACCACCACCACCAGCACACCCGCCCCCCAGCAATGTGATGTATTTCCATCTACCCATCCTTGTAGCCCTTTTGTGCGACAGAGCAGCCAGCTGCCTGGAAGACAAGACTGGGGGAGTTTCTTCCCTCATCTAGAGGACAGCACTGCATGGGAGGAGGCAAGAGGGGGGGCACCTGCTGTATTTTCAGGGTCTGCACTGCTCATCTGGTCCAGCTCTTTGGCAAAGAGGAGGACACCAAATGGGACCTCCCAGTCCCTCGACTCAGCACAAAGCTTCCTTAGATTAGTGCTCAAACTAATTTTTTTGACATGTCATTCCAGTAAGGGCACTGCTGCATTTCACAGATGGGCTTCCTCCATATAGCGACTGTTGATTGGCCGAGTTGGGATCTGGCTGGATTAGGGAAATTTAAGCTGACAGCTGGCCTTTTTGCATGAGAGCATAAAGCCCTTGTTGTTGGAGGAAGTATGGGGGCTGGTCGGACCCTCTGGCCAAAGAGGAGGGTTGCTCTTAGCTGTGGCCAACGCTTCCCAAGCTAAAATGAGTTTTTAAAACCAAGGATTTCACAAATACAGTTACACTGTACATGCCCAAATAATCTTAGGCCCTGCCCAAAACACCAAGCACACAAGAAACAGCCCAGTGGAACATGGTGTGGGAACACAGAAACAATGTAAAGAAGCCGACTTCTAGATGGAAATCCCAGAAGTCCTAGTCGCAAGGAACCTGGCTTCCTTGGAGCAGTGGGTCACCTCTAAGTCTCCACTAGAAGATTAATTCATATTATCAGTGGGTATTAAACAGGGATTTAAAAGATTTATTTGCCCAAAGAAAGCCCTGAAAGTGTTTGGAAATGAACCTACGAATAAAAGCATATGTGTGTATGATACATGTATGTGTGCGTGTGTGTGAACCTTTGCCAGGCAGTGTGCAAAATACTTAACATGTATTAAGTCGTCCAGTCCTCACAGCTACCCTAGGAGATGGGTACCATTATTATCCTTTTTATGGAGGAAGAAACTGAAGCTTAGAGAGACTGGATAGCCTGTGGGCTACTCTGAGAGCCTAACCTGTATACATGTAATAACTACATGTTTACAATCCATTAAAAATAATAAAATCCACCTAATGAGTGGCAACTAGGCTTCAGAAAAACAGTATAGGAAAAAAAAAATCAGAGTGTACTACACAGAATTGTTTCATTACCCTTTCAATTCAATTATGTATGCTGCATATATAATTGTTGCAATATATAATGTAGTAGCTTGACATCTAACACAGTAGATTAGTTTTGCCTGCTTTTGAACTTTGTGTAAATGAAATGATGTAGCATGTATTCTTTTGTGTCGCACTTTTTTTTTTTTAAGATTTTATTGGGGAAGGGGAACTGGACTTTATTGGGGAACAGTGTGTACTTCCAGGACTTTTTTTCCAAGTCAAGTTGTTGTCCTTTCAGTCTTAGTTGTGGAGGGCACAGCTCAGCTCCAGGTCCAGTTGCCATTGCTAGTTGCAGGGGGCGCAGCCCACCATCCCTTGTGGGAGTCCAACTGGCAAACTTGTGGTTGAGAGGACACGCTCCAGCCAACTGAGCCATCCAGGAGCTCAGTGGCAGCTCAGCGGCAGCTCAGCTCAAGGTGCCCTGTTCAATTTTAGTTGCAGGGGGCGCTGCTCACCATCCCTTGTTCAATCTTAGTTGCAGGGGGAGCTGCCCACCATCCCTTGCGGGACTCGAGGAATTGAACTGGCAACCTTGTGGTTGAGAGCCCACTGGCTCATGTGGGAATCGAGCAGGCAGCCTTCGGAGCTAGGAGCATGGAGCTCTAACCGCCTGAGCCACCGGGCCGGCCCCTGTGTCTCACTTCTTTTACTCGACGTTATTTTTTAGAGAACCATCAATATAGTTGTAGTTTGTTCATGCTCGCTCTCCTATTGCATGCCATGCATATACTGTATATTGTATGACTGCACATAAATTTTTAAACCAGTTTCCTGTGGATGACATTTAGGTTGTTTCATCTTTTTTATTATTCCTGATAGTACTGCCAGGAACTGCCTAGTATGTGTCTTCTCGTAGACATATGTGCACGTACCAATGGGTGTAGACTTAGGAGTGGAATTGCTGGATCAAAGGGTACTTGGAAGTTCAGTGTTAGTAAATACTTCCAAACAGTTTTTTCAAAATATCTGCGCTATTTGAATGTTTTTCTTATAGTGGATTATGGTCAAAAATATGGAAAAATACTGATTTGTGATTTCTATGAAAAAAATGCTTTCTTTAGGATACAAATACAGAAATATTTATGTATACATCTACCCCCGATCGTCTGTTCCTTCCTGCTCCCACCCTCCATCTATAACCCTGAGCAAGGCTTAGGAGGTAGGGCCTGGGGAGAGAGGCTGCAGTTTCTGAAATAACTTCAGGGCAGAACAAAAGAAGTGTTTACCTGTTGGGCATGAATTAGCTGACTGCCCTGTAACAGGTCCTGCTCTCTAGGACTGGAAGGAACGCTCTTGACACCGCTGTGACCCAGCCCATCCCAAGTAGTCAACCCTTGGTCACCCAAGACACTAGGGAGACCCTGGTCCCTTGGCCACTGCCTGGCCTCCTGTCCTCTGAAGCTCACGTGGTCTGTTAGAGCATCCGCTTCCCTGCAGCCATTTCTTTCCAAAGGTGAGAACTCAGGTGGGATTGCCACCTACAATCCACTGGGAAGGCAGACCACTGACTGACTTTTTCATGATGAAAAATGTAATGAAATAAAAGAGACGGAGCCTGTGGCCCTGGAAAGGACTATCTTTAGAAAGAGGAGAGGAATGGAGAAAACGTAGCTCACCCCGCCCAGGGAGCTGAGGGCCGCAGACTGCTTTTTTGTTAGCAGTGATGAGCGCATGGAACATCATTCTCTGTCTACAGCATTCTCCTGCTGAACAGGGCTACCCCATAACAGTTCCCCTGAAGGTCTTGCTCTCACTTCCCTCCTGACAGAAACAGCCAGGGTGGGGCCGCCTAAGCTCCCTCAGTGCACACACCCAACAACCGCCTCCAGGGGCAGCCTCTCCTTCTCTTGCATTCCCTGTCCTCCCAGCTGAGAATCTTCTCAGGGAGGCCGCATAGAACTTGACATGAAGGAGATAGAGGGTCATGGTGTGTGAGCGTGGAACTCGTGGCCCGAGAGGACAAATTGAGGCTGCTTCTGTCAAGGGCCGAGTCATCCAAGAGCCAGCCTTTTTCTAACATCCATAGAGGCTCCAAATGAGTGGATGGGGTCTGATTCTTCCAGTTCTCCCAGAAACTGCACGCCAATCCCCTGCTCCACTACAGTTCTGCACAAGAGAGGAAGACGCAGAGCAAGACACATCACTTGTTGTGAAATGACGATATTTACAAAGTTGACTCAAGCAATTGAAACATGGCTAGTCCCTATTGAGATGTGCTATCAGTGTAAAATACACAGTGTATTACGAAGAAGTAATTAAAAATGTAAACTATCTCACTAATAATTTTTGTATTGTTACAGTTAAAGTGATAATGTTTGGGATACACTGAACTAAAGAAAATATATTATTAAAATTAATTTAATCTATTTTGGTTTACTTTTTTTAATGTGGCTACAGATTATTTAAAATTACATATGTGCCTTACATTATAGTCCTTTTGAATAACTCACCTGGGCTCAAGCTCATTGCTTGTACTTAGGTTGTTGCTTAATTTCTTTGTATGTGTCTCAGTTCCCTTCGCTGTAAAATAGATATATTCACGTCCCTGACATTGTTGTTAGGAATAAATGTGTTCCCATATGTAAAGTGTTGAAAACAGTGCCTACATGAAATAAAAGTTCTCTAAATGTTAGCTATTACTATTCTTAACATCATCCCTGGTCCTCAATGAGAAAAACACTTGACAGGTGTAGTAGTTCTGCTGCTACCCTGGCCTCCAGGAAGCCCATGGTAGCCAGCGTCCGTCAACACAGGTGGAATCAATCGTGTGTACTCCTGAGATGCTTACAGGATGAATGATTATGCATCCGGGAATTCCTGTCCTTTACATAGTTGCCATTCACAGACAGGATTCCTGCTGCCCTCTATGATGCGCTAGGTCCTGACCCACACTCTTTTGGTGAAACCAGATTGAATGTTATTCTCCTCAACCCAGAGAATGCTGATTAGAATGTTCTCTATGCCCCCCCACAGTGTCTAGTTGAAATGATTACTACCAATATTTTTAATTTATCAGAACACTGAGGTCTTAAAAAAAAAAGTCAGGATTAAATTTGGAAATAGATATGTATATATTAAGAAAGAAATTAGAATCCATCTGGAACCTAAGAACATTTAATCTAAATCTTGGGCTTACATATAATAGTCTGTTATGGAGTCCCCCTCCCCCGCAAATTGTATGTGAGACCCTTGCTTTGGGCTACAATGGTGCCTGTTCTCGAGGCATTGAAAAACAAGTTCTGATCTTTTCCTTTTAAAGTATTCTGTTTCCAAATGCTTGTTTTGGTTAAAAAAGAGAGAGAGAGAGAGAGAAGGGGAGTGGGGGCAGAAGCATATCCTGGTGCCATTAATTGGAGGCTGCATTTTTTTTTTTTCCAGTTAATGGCACATTATTTACTTTCTAGATGTGTAAATGAGTAATGCGTCCCTCAGGGGAAAGATAGTATTGAAGAGCAAATAAATTCCATGGATGAGATCCACAGAATTTTCAAAAATGATTATAAACTCATGCTTTCAGCTAATAATAGTAAGGGTTTTGTTGAAGGATAAGAATACTGAATTGAATTACACAACTGGGCAAAGAGAAATACATTTCCATAAATCACTTTGAATTACAGAGGTTTGATTTCTATGTTCTGTTGTTCTGGTTTTGGAAAAAAAATCTAAATGCAAGAATGATTCTGTAGAGAAGGCAAAGTTCTTTTCTGTGAGATTCATAAAGCCAGGGTGTTGTTTTTTTTCTCCCACTCTGGGCATCACAAATCACCTCTGTGATTTTGCTGAAATATCCTCAGAGACTTATCAGCAACAGGCATGGCTAATTAACATAGCTAAGGTATGTGGGGCCTTCCCTGAGTTCCTGAGCCCTTTAATCTAGAGCTGGACCCACATTTCTTTGGGTCACAAGGCCATTAAGTACTTATCAGAGATCTAAATACTTTAGATCAGGGCCAAATGGCAAAGCCAAAGCAAGGAATACTGAATTGAATATTGTGTTTGAAACTTGAAAAATTAGAATGTCTACGGCAACTCTGAAAATGGTGTCATTTATGTAGAATTTTGAAGGACATGGACAAAGGATGACCTAAGGGAAATGAAGACCGACCTGTGGCGTGACTTACTTGTAGGAAGAGGGACTATGAAATGATCTGTTCAGATCCCATGCCACTTTATAGCTTTACCACACTGGGGTAGTGCCATTATCTTTACTGGTGCTTTACTGGTGTCACATAAATTGAACTTTATCTCCCTGGTCTCAGACATTTTGGTCTCTATAAAAAATAATGAATTAGTACATAATGTTAAAATTATATGTGGCGTATAGTATTAAACTGTAAATGGAAACTACAGAAGCAATATTCCTGCCTAGATGGTTTTTGAAAATTAGAACATCGTTATTTCAGTAAAACATTAAAGAAATAACTTGTAGTCCCTCCACTAACAAAACGGAGAATTGTGCCATTGTTGGATTTTGTAGCTGATGGAACAAGCTACCCACAGGGACTGACGTAATTTGGGGGGTAGTTCCTATGGTGCAGTTCCCCATTCTATACTTTCTCATCTCTGTCCTCTGCAATGCAGGTGAGTTTATCAACTTCAAGCTGGCCCAAAGCTGGGAGGAGCGGCAATAAGCCAGATAACAAAATCAAGGTCTGTGTTTTTTTGAGGTGAGGGTGAGTCACAAAACTACATTTAAGAAATATAAATGCAAAGATATTTAGAAAGCCACCTTCACAAGTTCCTGTTGGAGGCAATCCACTTGGCACCATTGATGTGAAAAGGACCTGTGGGCTTTTGTGTTTTGGTTGAGGACAACTCCAATATTCTTGGAAAACATGATGCAGCTGAATTAATATAAAAATAAAACTCTAGTTGGGTGCCCAGACTCCCATGTACTTTGTGCTTGTTATACCACATCTAGAGTGTGGTTTGTTTTTGGGGGGCACAAAATTTTCTGAGACACAAACTGAGGAATGATCAAAAGAAAGTGACCAGAATGTCCTTATATAAGGAACAGAAAGAAGCAGTAAAGAAAGGCCTTTGGGGTTGGCATGAGAGTTGTCTTTATGTATTCCAAATGACATCAAGTTGCACAGACAACATGCAGATCAATCTGGGAGCTAAGTGTGTTTTACAAAAGCAAAGTGTTAACAGGAACACGGCAGGTTCCTAGCACATAAGCTTTGCATCTCCTTCACTAGCATACTAGCATTCCTGGTAGCCCTGTCTGTTCACCCAGGATCATAAGCTTCTGAAAGGGAGATGGCTCCTCCTGGGTACCCCTGCACCTCTAATCTGCTCTCCCTGGGCTGCTTTGAAGCCTGCACAGGCTTTTAGTATATTAAGCAATTTGATAGTTATACATCTCATGTTCACTCCAATTTTTGAAAAAACTACTGATATAGTTTTTAAAATAAGAGAAATATGCTTTTGAAATTATTTGGCTGTGAAAAACTAATTTTGTTTACAAGTAGAATATATGAGAATCTTTGAAAAGTGAGAAAAATCAACCTATAAATTGCTTCTAAATGTAATGGGATTTTTCAGTATCCGCAATTAGTTAATATGTTGCTGGCTGACAACTATCTATTTATTTTGTGCTTATAGGGTTGTATTATATATGTATGTATATAATTGCTATATGCATTAAAATATAAATATATTAGGGCTTTTTTATAATAATTTTCAAAGCTCGTAGATCCCAGGCACAGTACCCCTGGTGACAGTCGGATAAAAGGTCACTGCTGGCCTCTGTGCTGTTACGATTACGTAACAAGCACTCAGTACGTATTTGCAGTATTAGTTGAAATACACTGATTTATCGAGCAGATAATTTTCGAGTAGAAACAAAAATTTCTAGTTTATGTCTGTGCTAAGAGCCTGAAAGGGGACATAAAAAGGAGAATCGGAATGGGAGGGGAAGGACAGCAGCTGTCCTTGAATTTGTGCTGGGTCCCACTGGCCAAGAAAAGATACATCCTAATTTGGTTGTTAATTGCAGGTATGATTGTCCCCAGTGTTGCGCCATGGGCATTACATGTTAATAGCAGGAAGTGTGCTGTGATCAGAAGAGCAAACTCCCATTTGGTCCAGGAGTTGAGTCACTGCTCTTCTAAAAAAGGAGATTCTAAATATACTGGAAGGGGAAGCTAGTTGCTGGATATTGGGAAGGGTGTCTTTTTTGCAGGTCTTTCGAAAAAAGGCAACAGATTAAGCAGTGGATCAAAATATAAGTGAAAGACTTGCCCACTACGTTAAAAAGCAAAAAAGAACTGAACTGAAATAAAAATAGCTCCAACCCAGAGATCAAGAGGACTGTTTTGTCCAAGGAAAGAATAGAAATGGTCCGCTTACATTCTGCCAAGCCACCAACTTCAAGTGCATCTTTGTACCCGTAGCCCAGGGTCTGAAAGGCTTCATTATTAAGAAGTTAATGCTTGACAGCGGCCGACTCCACCACAGCAAAATCGCCTGCCTTCGAAAGATGGCCTCCTATGAGTCTTGGGTTAATTACTCAAATCTCCAAATTATCCTTCAGGGAACAAAATGAAACATGCAGAATCAAAAGCAGATCTGTAGCTGAGATTATGAAAAAGGAGTGGGTTCCTTTCCATTAAAAATAAATAAATAAATAAATAAAAAGATTATTTCTGTTGTAGGAACAACAAGAGGGGAAAGGGAAAAAAACAAAACAAAACCTGCCCATGGACCAAGCAGGCAATAAATGGCTGGCAGATGTACAGCCCAAGGGGAAAACAAAATCTGCTCATGTTAATACTCACAAGGCAGTTTTCTCTAAATTTCCAAAACAGGTCCCCCCAAATCAAATTGTTTCAGAAGAATGGGGGAAGCTCATGGAGATACCACAAGTTTTGTTGCTGAAGAATATTTTCACTAGGCACCATTCTAGCTGAATGTGCTAGATCAAGCCACCTACTATCTACTGAAAATAAAAAAGCTACTTAAAAATTATTTCTCCCTCTGTATGTCTGCATACTTATTTCCTAATCCTACTTCCTATTTTAGGAAGCAAATTCATCTGAAAATAATTTGTTTTTGTTGAGAAATACCACCACCACCAAAATCTTTCATTTTTTTGGTCCTGTTTCCCCTCTACCCCCATCAATCATGGCTGTCAGAGGCTCTCAAAATTTCTGAGGAAACTATTTTTCAAACAGGTAGGTCCCTATGCATATTCTTCAAGAGATATGCCACCAATTATAAGAAAATTTTAATTTGGTCTTTCATTACAGTGATATTTTTATCAGTTAGAAAGACAAAAGTTCCCTTCTGCAGTGATAATTTGCAATTGCACGGCAGTTTCATGGAAGAAGGCTTCAATCGCTTAAGTCAGTTTCTTAAACAAGGGTTTATTCTTAGGGGTAGGAGAAAGTTTTATTCCTTTTAAAAGACTCTTAAGATTCAAAGTATGAGAAAGTGAGCTACAAGGACATTAATATCTGTGTCACCACCAGCTGACTCTCAGTCTCACCAACACATATTTGCTACTTCTGGAGCAGGTTAATCATGTTAGTTGCAAGGACTTGAGGTATTATATAAGAATTCTTCTCAAAGTCAGACCAATAGGTGTCTGTTCAGTCCTTGGTTGAATAAACTATAGATAAAATGGTAGCATGATGCCTGACACAGAATATTAATTCTAATACCATGTTTAATTTTATTACTGGCTCTCTTAGATCTCTCTATTTCTCAAACTTACTTTCTCCCCTCCAAAACAGACCCGGGTCCTCTGTTTTTACAGTGGCTGAGAGACTCTGGGCAACTTTGGTGTCAGTAGAGGAGCAGCAGGGATAGAAAAATTTCACATCACTTACTCTTTGCCATTGATTATTGAAGGTCACCCTGTTCTGTGCTAAACTTGGACTTGTTGAGACAGGATGGCGTAATACTCCATCATAGTTCAGTTATACTAGGTGCAAACCAAGAGGTGAAAAGCTTATATTACAGTTAGTGAAAAACGAAGGGACACAATTTTCTTACTCTTAATGGGCTTTCATTGTTTTTTACACCATCTGGTTGAATGAACACCCCTTCACAGACCCTCTTCTTAATCTCCCCTATCCCCACATTACTTTTCTTCATTTGTTCTTGATTGACAAGGGAAGTGATAACCAGACTTAGATAGTGGGGGTGGGGAGGCAGCAAATTGCTTTAGAGAGAAACTGAACAGAGAAGGGAAATTGTAAACAGAACCATGCATGTTTCCTTTTCCCTTATACATTTTATAAATAATATGTCAACCCATAGGAGAATAAGGGTACTTTTAGATAAATAAAATGAGCCATTATAGGCAGAAACCTTACAGACTATGAAATAAAATTCATTTATGTGTAGTTATATAAAGCCTTGGATTAACCATCAGGCATATATGCAATATAGTTAACTGAATCCAAACTTTGCTTTAAAAAAAGCGATAGACTAGAATCTGCAGACCTGGTTTCTAGGCAAAGCTTGGCCACTACCTTGCTTTGCTATCTTTGTCAGGTCAAAGAGCCTCTTTGAGCTTCAGCTTTCTTATGTATGTAAACAGAAACAGTAACTGTCCTCACTTGGCCTTGAATTCGTAATACGCTACTTCACATATAATAATTAACAACAGTGTCCTTCCATTATTCCTTCCCATTTTTTGTTACTGTATCACATATTTTACTTCTACATATTTTATAAACCCTTCAATACATTTTTTAAAATTGCTTTAAAAAATGGTTGTCTTTCAAATAATTAAGAGAAAAAAACATTATTTATATTTACTCACATAATCATCATTTCTGGCACTTTTCATTCCTTTCTGTAGATCTGAATTTTTATCTGGTGTCATTTTCTTTTGAGCCTAAAGACCTTTTAGTATTTTTTTTTAAATAGTGCAGGTATGTTGTGACAAATTATTTGAGACTTCATTTATCTGAAAATATCTTCAATCTTGCCCTCACTTTTGAACAATATATTCACTGGATATGAAATTTTGGGTTGACAGGTTTTTTTTTTCTTTCTTCTGAGCCCTTTAAAAATGTTATTTCATTGTCTTCTGAGTTGCATTGTTTGTAGTGAGAAGTTAATGGTGATTTACACTGATATTACGGTGTATTAAATATGTCCACTTTTTTTCTGAATGTTTTCTAAATTTTCTCTTATCTTTGGTTTCAGAAATTGGACTATAATATGTTTTTCTTTGCATCATCCCATTAGAGAGTTGTTCAGTTTCTTGGTCTTCATTCTTACATCTGTGTGTTGATAATTTTTTAAATTTAAAAAATTTTCAGACATTGTTTCTTCAAATAGTTGTTCTGCTCATTTCTTTGTCACCACTCTCGTTGGGATTTCAATTGCATACTGTATATTAAATCTTTTGATGTTTCCCCACAGATTATTGACATTCTTCTTTTTCTTTCCATTTTTTTCTCTTTCATTTTTACTTTGAATACTTTTTAGCTTTCAACTTTACTGATCCTTTTTCTGGCAGTTTTCCATTTAGTGTTAATTTTATCCAGTGAGCGTAGTGTTTTGGCTCTAGAATTCCGTTTGGTCCTTTTTTAGAGTTTTTATCCATCTCTTTACCCAACATAATCACCTTTTTCAGTAAATAATTTAATATATTTATAATAGTTGTTTTAAAACCCTTGTCTGCTTTTTCCCATAATTTTGTCACCTGCAAATCTATTTCTAATGACTTTTTTCTTAAATGTATTTTTTCTTAAAAATTTATATACATTTTTGCCTTCTTGCAAGTAATGAAATTTTTAAATTGATTTTTGGACATTATGTATGAATGAACAGTGAATATCAAAATATAACTTTGTTTTCTGTATTTCCAAGGGTGCAAGAGTTTCCTTTTCCTGGTGTTTAGGAGGAGGAGTTGATAATTCAGATTTCTTCTTGTGTTGAGTTGTGTTTGATTTGCTTTAACTATAGCTTTATGTATATTGAGTTCACCTGCATTTAGCCCAACCTCCCTAATCCCAAATTGATGACTGTTTGACTTTGTCAGTAGTTGAGCTGGGTGAGGATTGGCTGAAGTTTCGGATATTTTTGATTTGTCTTTGGATTAAATTCTGGCAGGGCTTCAGAGTATAGAGTTGTACAGTTTTTCTGTTTACCAACCATTCCTCCAACTGCTGTTTTTCTCAGCAAACCTCATGGTGGCCTGTGGGTGGATAGTATCAGGAGAAGAATTATTGGTCCACATGTTCTGCCCTAGGCTTTGAACCTCTTCCAGACTCAAACAATTCTAGCCAGACCATGTTGTCTTACAAAGCTTGGCCAATTTCCCTCCATCCCTGAAAAGTACCTCCATCTATACCCAGTGTCAGCCTGTACCCAGACCAGATGCATGCCCTATGTACAGAAGCTGTCTCTCTTCACCTATGAAAAGCTTATTTCTCTTGGAATTAAGTGCATCAAGGCTTCATTGCATCCATCCCTCTACCTCTGACCTGTAGAAAAGTATAATTTTTATTCTGTCTGGGTTTTTTGTTGGTGTTACCAAAGGAGTGACCGTCTTTAGTCACATCACTGTGTGACCCAGGTGACTGAGAGGCACTCATTTGGGAAGACCTTCTACTCTCAGCAGGGAGCCATTATGTCTGTGTACACAGCAGAATATTACTGCAAGCTTTCTCCTCTCTGGTTTGCATCTCTGGCCAAAGCTACTTTTCCATATTTTTCCTTCCTCTAACCACTCTCTGATTTTTAAAGCAAGATGATTTATAGTAAGTATGTAGGTTTACCTTATTATAAAACCCCATGGGAAATCTGCAGAGCTGTGTTTCTGCTCTATCAGAAACAGATGTTTATTGCTGTAGTAGAAAAAAACAGATTGAGTGTCTGCTTCTCAAAGATACTGTACTCTGGTCCTGAAGCTACCCTTAGGGGATCTCACAAAACCTATCTAGGTCTCAGTGGTTTCTAATATGGGGGTTTGTCTTATATGATCTCTAAATGTCTTCCAGTTCTAAACCAGATATAGGTATCTCAAGATCCTCTTAAAGGAATTTCAGATGACTGAGTCAATAAAAATTTACCAAAGTAATGCATGTCATTGCCCTTTAAATGTCACCCTGACTTTGCTGGACCTATGCGTAGAATTGGCCTGACCTTGTCTTAGACCGGTGAGTTGTCCCATCCTTCTATAACCTATTTTTTCTTCTAGCCGTGTGGATACAGAATAGGAACCACCCTCCAAGTTCTGCCAATAAAAGGCCTTGCCAGACCAGAGTGAAATCAGGAAGTATCAATTACTTTCTTCTAATTTGTACCTCTTTTACTAGGAAACATCAACCTTAATATTCTAGCATCCCTTAAAGATTTAATAATATTATTTTTGTTCAAATAAGCAGAATAATTTTTTAAAACATTATAACAGTAACACTATAGTATCCCTGAGATATTGAACCAAAATTTAGGTTACTTTCTGGGTAACAGATTCATAAGGGGATCTTCAGGGAAGCCAGGGAATAAGAGTCGCACCCTTACTATTTCAAGGAGTTTGTCACTGTGGCCAATTGCTATGCTTTCCACAGACCTCGCTTTCTCCCATGAATCCTCAATTCTGCTGGGACTTAATGAAGTTCTTAATAATAAAATGACAATAACTCTTTTGAGATTACTTTATGAGCTTTAAATTTTAAAAAGCACATGTGCGCACCTTCTCATAAACTGGTGATAGTCTTTTCATGATACTGGATACTGGATACTTTACAGGATACTGGAACTAGCTATGAATCTGGTCCAAAGTGATATCGCTCATGGAATTCAACCAAGTCAGCAAAGTCAAGGTTCTGATTTGTGTTGGAGTGAATGTGAATGGCTGAAACAAGCTTTCAATTAAAATTGGACTGTGGCTTGATTCCTTGCAGAACATGAGATTTTTAGAGATATTTTGAATGAAGCAAAGTCTTTTAATGTGAAGTATCTTTGGAAGTGATCCTCTACTCTTGAAGAATCACACAGGACACTAGCATATTTATTAATGGCTCTTCCATAAAGAAAATTATTTACCTTTTTGTTCAGCACAATGGTTCCCAAAATTGTTTGATCATAAATTGTTTTCCTACTTTGGAAGCATTGGAATCCTCTAAGGTTAAGTTGACCTGACAAACTGTGAGGAGGAAATCATGTGTGGAAGTGAGGCCAAATATATTCTTACAAAACTCTATCCCACATGTATTCTTCATTCAAACAGAGGAATAGACTTGGAATAGCAGACTGGTTCTGTCAGATGGATATATGGCTAAAAGATGCTCTGGCCCCTAAAGCTGGCTTCCATCTCTTTCTTTCCCAGTTAACCATGATGATATAAGCTTGCGGCTGCGTTTTTCTCAGATGTATGAATTGACAGAGCCAAGATAAACAAAACTCCAAATGTAAATGAAAAAGCTCCTGAGTCCACTGCTGCTCTGTGCCTAAAGCAAAAGTTTTGCACTTAATCATTTCCTTAAGTAGCTGTTCCTACCTGGGCTTCCCAAAGGGATAGGAAACCATTTTGTTCACTGCTGTACTCAATAATTCAGGAGGTATAATTTATGAGCTGTTCCAGAGGCCAAGAACAGAATTGTCTCCCGCAGAAGATATAGTGTTTTAAGAACAATGAAATCCCCTCTCTGTAGCAAAAGGAAAAAGCAGATATTAAGAGTCTGAGGATCTGTGAACAAAATAAATTAAGTGCATATGTATTGAGGTGATGGCTACCGTTAGTCTAAGTTGCCTATTGCTGTTTTAGTGTTTGGACTAGTTGGAATTTTTCCCATGTCACTCTCCCACAGTTAACCTTGACTCTGTTGTTGACCTAACCTGAGCCTTGCATACTTTCTGCTACATTGGGAAAAACATTAGGAATTTATAAAGCAAAGTAAACAAGCCTCTGAGATTGGTTACTGGAATGGTTGCTTTCCTGTTGGGAATTTTGAATCTAAAACAAAACGAGGCAATCAGGCTTGTATGCAGCAGGCAGCTTGTGCGTCTACAGCATAGATTATGCACAAGGCATCAAAAGGGAAAATATGTAGAAACGGGGCCAGTTCTCAGTATTCAAAGGGCCAGTCTGTTTCTAACACACACATTTCTGGACACATGTCTTGAAATGAATTAAACATATATTGACAGGGTATTGGAGTTGCTTAGATACAAGCAATTTAGAGAGAAATGGCAAAGGGAAAGCATGGAGAATGTATTCATAAACACAGTTATAAAAAGTACAAGTGATCTTTTTGATCGCCATTAGGTAATGATTTAATGGAAATATTAATGAGAACACAGACCAAGGGTTGTTGTAAAAGTATAGAACTTACATTTAACTCTCAGAAAGAACCTGTGAAGTACCATGAGTGCAGAATGGCTATTTTTATTTCAACAAAGACAAAAGCAATTCAACTTTACCTCTTTGAAAACATATATTGGTATCTGAATACCTGGTTTAGCCTGAGTCCTAAGCAAGATGCTGAGAAATTTGCCTGGTGACATTAACAGGTCCTTTAGGGATTGCCTATTTTGATGACAGGCATCCCTTTGCTTTGTTTGTACTTGCTATTCTTAATATGTAGGAAGGCCAGAATACTACTAGATGATCAATTGCCAGGCCTTAAACTAAAATAGGTGTAGTAACAGTCTAATTCCTTGGGAAAGTATTTCTTCTACAATTCCCTTTTTCCATGCTCTAAGTGATGTCTTTAAATCTACAATTAGAAATACATTACCTTGGGTTAAGACATTAATTCCTATTAAAAAGTTAACAGAAGAGCTATTGCAATATATTAAACCTTTTCTATCAATTGAAAAGTAGATTAATGTTTCACAGTAAAGTCTTTCCGATACTAAAATTCAGGGAGAATGAATTTGCCAGATCCTTTCCTGAAATCAGGCTTTGATAGAGAAGTTTAGAGTGGTCTATAAAGTAGTGAATGCTGAGGAACTGCCAGCAATGGAAGGTGAGAACATCCAAGACCATCTTTCCTACCTCAGTACTCTTCCCCCACACCCCCATTTTAAAAGTTGACTCTAAAATTTCTCTGGGGCTGTGTTTACATTTTTAGAGCCAGCATATTCTCAAATCTTCCCAATGAGCCGCAGTATTCTCACCTAAGAAACTCTTTAGGTTCCTTTAGCATCACTTAGTGCCTAAGGTTTTCTGTATTTCTGTTCACTGTAGTTCATTCAACCAACACTTAAGGATGAGAAGACACTTCTGTAGTCCTTCCGCCTGGAGTGGGAAGACAGTGGGAAAGGCAAACTCAGTAGAAATACATTGCTGTCTTCACGGCCTCAATATCTTGTCCTCTTTGAAATCATCATATATGGCTCTTTAAATGTTTTGCTTTATTTATGTTGCTCTGAAAGTGCATTGTTATAAGTTAGTCAGACCATTTATAGCTTCAAGAAAAATGGATAGGTTTTCCTAGGATTTTGGGGGCTTTCTTGTTGACCATCAAATCAACATTAAGAAAACAAACATGATTCTAAGGAATTTATTTTGAGTTTTAATTGTATGCAGACTTACAAATAAATTCAACTTCACAATGAGTTTTCCCAGGAGCATTGTCTGTGAAAAAGTTTTAGACCAGAATTTTCTTGCGTGCTGACTGGACCCACCCCGTCTAGGAGCAAGCCACAGCCTTGGATTCTTCACGTGTGATGCCAGGTGGGCTGGGTACAGGGACACCTAAGCGTCTTCTCCTAAGTTTCCTGATTTAGAACTCATTTGACAAACATGGTTCCCATGTATGGAAATAATTCGCAATCATGCTGTATTTTTTCAGTTTGGGAAATGTGAAAAATCACAGAATTGAGAAGGAAGAGTAAATTGGAAGTCTGTTTGGTTGATGAAAAAACTAGGGCTCCAGTAATTGCATAACCAGAACGATCCACGGGGCCCAGAGCTAAAACAACTCGCCACAGACTTCATGGAAGCCAACATCAGCAGAATCCAGATCCATGCAGTTCCCTCCTCTCCCCCCCCCACACCCCCCCAAGGCGTTTGCTTGGTGACCAGCAAAGGGGCCTTTGTCCCTGAAGGTTGCAGGCTGATGGATGAATGCAAATAAGAGCAAGAAATCTAATGTCTAAGTAACTCTAACTGGCAAACAGTGATGTGCCTCTGTGATTTTTGAAAAGTGATTTTGTGTTGTTGCAATCCCCTAAATAACCAGGGATCTCTTGGTTAAGGGTGGTCCCTAGAGAGAGGACTTAAGGTGTTTTAAAAATTGTGTCACAAAGTGGAATTATTTTCACTTTATTTGTAAAATTAGGTTATATACATATCTTACATATCTTATTCTTACCTTCTTCATGAAGACAAGATTTTTTTAACTATCCTTTGGACTGAAATAATTCGGGGAGAAGTTTTCTTAACATGGATGATCTTTTAAACCAATGTTTGCATGCCACTGTTTTTCAACTTTCATCAGATTTATTATAATCTCAACTGTAAATTGGTCCTGTTGTTATTCAGATATCTTTATGCCAGAAGTGGACTAAAGTACCGGCTGATTTGGGGAAAAATAATGTTATTCCTGATGCAGAACTTGCAACATCCTCTTCGTATCCTGAATCATTCATTTACCACAAATAATAGCAAGTACATCACAATTGCTGCCTGGAAATTTAGGCGTTTCTTAACAAACAAAGATAGCAGACAGTTATTAGTTTGTCATCAAGATCTAAAATGTATGTTTTGCATGCCTTAATGGTAAACTCACCTGGTGCCATTTTCAAGATGGCTGCTCAGGAGGCAGATTGAGGCCGTGAAAGAAACTGATTGATCCATACAACCCCAAACCCTTGACACTTGACTCATAATGGTCCAGTCAAATGAGTTTTCTTATAAAAAAATACAACCCTTTATACAGTGCCTTTAACTATGGTAAAGATTAAATTATGGAATAACTAGCTGCATCACCAAATTTAGTCAAAGCACTTGCAGTGAACTTTCTCTCTGATTCAGCAGCACTGAATTCCATTTCTTTCCAATTAAAAAAAAATGTTTCACCGATGACTAGAAAAGGAGAGAGGGGGTAAATCAACCACTGAAACTTCCTAATATCTGGAAAAACCTGAAATAACTTTTCAGATTATACTCTTAAATTATATGTATATAGCTGGCTTGATTTCTGTGTAAGTAGGTGTGTATATACTTTAAAGCCTGGGGACTTGGAGCTGGAGATAATAAAAAAGAAAGCATTTATTTTAGGCATAGACAACAAGGCTCTCTCTGCTTATTCTGTATTGAGGTCTGGTTTCTGGCACTTCCCTCAACTATGACAAATACCAATGGCTCAGGCTTTTATTCTTCAGAGCTTTTATGTTTCTTGTGTTGAAAATCTGTTTCGTTTGCCCATCTTCCTTCACTCTGGTTCTAATTCCTGTGTTGCAGCCTGCCACTACAGCAGGAAGAATAAAAAGAGTTAGACTTTTGAAGTTCTGTGGCTTAACTAAGCTTTGCAGAAACTGGGCTGGTGACATTTTCTCTGGACGTCACCCATAACACAGGATTGTCTTGCCATGTATGGTTACTTGCAAAGATTGAATTTACCTACTAGTATTAGCCAAAAGTTGCGTGGAATTTTCTATTTGACTTACGTTATTTTTTTATTTAGGTAAAGTTCATTATACATAATATTCACCATTTTAACCATTTGAAAGTAGCTTTTCTTTTTAACCATCATTCAAATGCTTTTAGTTCATTTACAACATTGTGCCACCATGACCACTATCTAGTTCCAGAACACTTTCATTGCTCCATAAGGAAGCCTCAGGTACCTTAAGCAGCTGCTTTCTATTTCCCCTTCACCCCAGACCCTGGAGACCACTAATCTGCTTTCTGTCTCCATGGACTTACCTATTCTGGACATTTCATATAAATGTGACCTTTGTGTCTGGCTGCTTTCACTTACCATGTTGTTTTCAAGGTGTATCTATGTTGTAGCACGTATTGGTACACCATTCCTTTGCATGGCTGTATAATAGTGCATTGAATGGATATACCACATTTTGTCTATCCATTCTTCAGTCGATGGACATTTGGGCTGTTTAGACCTTTTGGCTATTTCAGTTATTGTGAATAGTGCTGCTGTGTACATCCGTGAACAAGTTTTTATTTGTACATCTATTTTTAATTCGTTTGTGTATATACCCAGGACTAGAATTGCTGTGCTATATGGTAATTCTATTTTTAACTTTCTGAGGAATCTCCAAACTGTATTCCATGGCAGCTGCACTGTTTTATATTTTCACCAGAAATATATGAAAGTTCCAATTTCTCCACTTCCTTGCCAATACTTTGTTTGTTTTTATTTTTTGATTATAGTCATTTTAGTGGATATAAAGTGGTATCTTATTATGCTTTTGATTTGCATCTCTCTGATGATTAGCATTATTAGGCATCTTTTTCATGTGCTTATTGACCATTTGTGTAACTTCTTTGGAGCACTATGTATTCAAGTCCTTTATCCATTGTTTTATTTGAGTTTTTGTTCTTTTGTTGTTGAGTTGTAAGTGCTCTTTATATATTCTGGATACTGTACCCTTAACAGATATGCAATTTGTAAATATTTCTCCCTATCTGTGGGTTGTCTTTTCACTTTCTTGCTAATGTCCTTTGATATTTACATGTGGCTTTTACAAATCTGCCCCATGGGAAATTTGAGGTGCTATCTGTAGTCAGACTTCAGTCCCTTTGTTTCTTTTATACTATACTCTGTAAGGACCAGGGGGAAAATGCTTTCTGATAAATTCATTCACCCTGGTGTTTAAATGACTGATAAGGCCTAATAACTTACTCTCCTACTAAAGGTATCAGCATCTCAGTAGGTAAAAAGGAAGCAAAGGAATTCATGAAATTTCAGGGATTGGTGAGGATAGTGGGCTGGGAGCATGGGATGCTTTTCTGTGGCTCCTGAAATCACACTGTTAACACCTCCAATTCTACTTAAAATAAAGATTCTAGTCCTGGATCTGATATCTTACAAAAGCCAGTGATGCCTGTGGATGAAAAGGGGGCTATGTACTAAATCTGACAAGCTCAGGGAAGGCCAGGATGGCGGGCCCTACAAACTCAGGGACAACAAGTAACCACGTGGTCTGGACATAGAAACTCCTAACTAAAAGTGGGTCGTGGCGGTTAGTCATGTTCTAGGCCTGTAGCTTCCTTGACAAAGGTAAATCTTTACCTTAAGTGAGCTTCTCTGTTGTCTTTTTGTATCTAAGATAACATACTTTTGAAATGTCAGAGTGATCTTTTCCAGACCCCTCCGGGCACAACCTACCACATCAGAGCACGAGACCACAGAACCCCTCCTTGTTATCTTATTCCCCGAACATCATCTCTATGTGCTATAAATGTTAAGTATTAACTAGCCTGTGCCCAGTCAATGTAAAAGAAGTATGTGTCTCTGTTTCACTTTTTCTCCAATCCCAGGGATTTCCCCACTTTGCTTTCTCCTGCCCCCTTAATCTACCACCAATGGATTTCATGTAACCCTCCTTATGTCTCTTCCTTTGATTCTAATGTATAAAACAAACTGCAAAACTGATGTTCTCTGGAGCGTTTTCTTAATCTGTTGAAATTTTGCCTCTCAGCAGTTGTCTTCAGTTTGGCTCAACTAAACTCATAAAAATTCTCTACATGTTTGGACGTTTCTTACGTTGGCATGCCTCGGTGAAACTTTCTAGTAAGCTTCTGAGGCCCTTGTGGGCAGACACCATGACAAGTGTATTAGTAATGAAATCTTAACATGTTCTGTTCTTAAACAGTCTGTGGTTCAGATGCTTTTGGGAAATGGGCTGTTTTGTTAAGATTCATCTCTAGGACTCAGAACATCACTTCTGAGCTCTCATCTGAGTGTTAGCTCTGTATGTCTTCAGGACACCATGAACTCCACTGAAGAGGATCACATTTTCCTTTTCAGTATTCCCAAATTAGATTGTCCTGGGGTTGAAATGAATCCATAGTCTCTTACCCTTCTATGCCTACATGGCCACCATTTGGATCTTCTCTGCCATTCCCTGGACACGATTCTTCATTTTAACATCACAGATGCTACTGACAGCTCTAATGATTATGCTTGAAGACAAAACCTAAATTACCCTAATCAGCCCATCCTGAGGCTGGCAGGTATGTGGTGCTGTCACAGAGAGTTGGTGATATACAATCTGCTATGAATAGAGCTCTTTTCAGCTGCTCTGGCAGAGCCACCTGCCGTCTGTGCCCCACTTCCTGCCAGGAAACTCTGTGACCTTCAGCAGCCAAAGCCAAGTGATTAGAAAACTGGTACTATTCTTGCCAGGAGCTCGGTCTCTGTGGGTTTTGTTTGCAGTGACAGAGAATCAGGAAGCTCCAGAAAAAAAACCACAGAGAAGTGTTTTTCTTCTTCAAAAATGCAGGATTCTGCTTGTACCAAGGTAGTGAAAAGAAGCTCAGGGTGAATCTTTCCTTTTCCAGACCTGCACAAGTAGGTTTTGGCCAATAAACTTTTCCAAATAAACAAACTTTGAGTTGCTCACACATTTAGTAATGAGAAAGGAGACAGAAGTATCTGGTAACATAACTCTAAGAGTGAAAAAACAGACAAGCTTAGCAATGAATAATTGGAAATTGAAATTTTTGAAATTAAAATATGAAATAGTAGGGATGAAGCTGACAAAAGATGTGCAAGACCTGTGCAATAAAACTACGAAACATCACTGAACAGAAACTAAAGAAGATCAAAATAAATTGAAAGATATATCATGTTCATGCATCAGATGATTCAATATTGTTAGGATGTCAGTTCTCCCTAAAATGATATATGGATTCAGTGCAATCCTAATCAAAATCCAACTAGACTTTGTTGTAGAAATTGACAAGCTGATTCTAAAATTCGTATGATAGTACAAAGGACCTAGAATACCCAAATCTGGAGACTTTGAAAATGAACAGAGTTGGAGCATTAATGCTACCTGATTTCAAGACTTACAAAGCCATGGTATAAATATATTGTGGCAACAGTGTAAAGATAGATCAACAGAAAACAGTAGAGAGTCCAGAAATAGATCCACTCACATATGTACAACTGATTTTCCACAAAGATATAAGACAATTCAGTAGAGAAAGATAGTTTTTTTCAGCAAGTGCTGGAATAATTGGATATCCACAGGAGAAAGTGTGAAATTTGATCCACATTTCACATAATAAGTTACCTAAAATGAGTCATAGTACTAAAAATAAAACCTACAAATACAAAATTTCTAGAAGAAAATACAGGAAAAAAAATCTTTGTGACCTTGGGTTAGGCAAAGATGTCTTGGATATGACACCAAAGATATGATCAATTAATAAAATGAAAAACTGAAACTTCCATAGAAGTCAAAACTTGCGCTCTTTAAAGACATGATTAAGAAAATGAATAGACAAGCCACCAATTGGGAGAAAAAACTACTTGAAATCATATCAGATATCATATACCTAATATAGGATTTGTATCAAAAACATATAAAGAACTCTCAAACTCAATAATAAGAAAATAAAAAAACACAATTTCAAAAATGCACAGAAGATTTGAATAGATGACTAAATCCAAAATGTTTAAAAAGAAGACCATTATCACAGTCAGTGTTTATATATATATATATATATATATATATATATATATATATATATATATATATATGTATATATATGTATATATGCCATATTCAGCCCCTTAGTGTCATTGTCTACAACAACTATGGCAGTAACAGTAACAGCAAGCAGACTTTGGGAGAATTTCACCCAATCCATGGTTTCACCTCAAGACCTTCAGTAACTTCCCAAAAAAAAGATACAAAGATAGCAGTAAGCACATGGAAAAGGCTCAAAATCATTAGTCATTTGGAAAGTGCAAAATAAAACCACAATGAGATACCACTGTACACCTAGAAGAACAGCTGAAATTGATAAGGCTGCCCATAACAAACATTGATAACGATGTGGAAGAACTGAGAGTTTTCACACACCACTGATTAGAATATTTGGAATAATTGCTTTAGGAAATATTTTGGCAATTTCTTAAAAAGCAAACAAATACTAAGAGATATTTGCACACTTATGTTTATAGTGGCACTATTCATAATAGCCAAAAGGTGGAAGCAACCCAATGTCCAACGACAGGTGAATGGATAAACAAAGTGTGATATATACACACAATGAAATTATATACACACAATGAAATATTATTCAGTCTCAAAAAGGAAGGAAATCTTGTCATAAGCTACAACATGAATGAAACCTGAGCACACTGTGCTAAGTGAAATAAGCTAGTCACAAAACGACAAATACTGTATGATTTCACTTATATGAGCTATTTAAAGCAGTCAAATTTATAGAAACAGTAAGTAGAATGGTGGTTACCCTGGGCTGGGGGGAGAGGTGGTTATCCTTGGTTGTTCAATGGATAGAGAGTTTCAGATTTGCAAGATGAAAAACTTCTGGAGGTCTGTTTCAGAACAATGTGAATATACTTAGCACTACTAAACTGTACACTTAAAAATGGTTACAATGGTAAATTTTATGTTGTATATTTTTACCACAATATGAAAAATGCTAAATAAGATTTAAGCATATATTTACTATATGATAAAGCCATTCCATTCCTAGGTATTTACTCATGAGAAATCACAGTGTATGTCTACATAAAGACTTGTGTGCAAATGTTCATAGCATCCTTATTTGTTATAGCCAGAAACCAGCAACAACCCAAATATCCGTTAACAGATGAATGGATAAACAAATTGTAATATAAATGTAAGGGTTTATTTCTGGATTCTCAATTATGTTCCATTGATTTATAAGTCTGTCCTTATATCAGTACTACACAGTCTAGATAGCTTTCCAGTAAATTTTGAAAGCAGGAGGTGTGAGTTTTCCAACTTTGTTCCTCATTTTCAAGATTGCTACCTATTCTTGGATTACATTTGATCTATACATAAATATATCACTAAAGGCAGGATTCCACCAGCCTCTCACAGAAACTTCTCTAAATATTAAACATGTCCTTCAATATTTGATCATTTTACTAATGTAAGCCATTTTCTTTTCTCATTGTCTCTAAACTGTGGTTAATTTCCTTCATGAACTTAGGGAATTTTCTTAAATTGACTTTTAGCTTTTTTGTTTGCCATGATTTATCTCAGTTTCTTTTGTATGTTATTAAAAACCTTTCCTTTTGCTTTTGGTCACCTTTGGGTTTCCCTTGGATTTTGCTGCAGTAGGTCAGAAAAGATGTTAACATATCACTTTGAAGCCCACTACCAGCATTTCTTCTTCATTGCTGTTTTGTCTTGATTTGAAACCTTTGAAGAGAAGGATAATGTGGGAAGAACTATAGCAAATCCAGCTAAGGTTCTGTTATGTTACAGAGAGCATCCTGAGAATGCCAAGCTTATTTGTGCTAATACTGCCTTTGCACAGGCTTGCTTTGTCTCCCTGGAGAAGCTTCTTGACAGCTTTGGGCTTTGAAAGTCATTGGACTGCAAAGGGGAATGGTGAGACGAGTAGACCTGGTCTTGTGGAGACTCTCTTAATAAAGCCTTTGACCTTTCCTCATCCATAAGGCCACAGGAGCCTTACTCTCTGTCCCATTTTACTTTTTTTTTCCATTCAACAAAATTTATTAAGCACCTATTATGTGCCAAGCACTCTTCCAGGGAATAAGGTTACAGTATGAACATGAGATAATCCCTGGGCTCAAGGACTTTACATTCGGGGGGAGGAGACAGGTAATAAAATCATAAATAAAAGCATGAGTAAATATATAGGGTAATTTCAGGCACTAAGGTTTGAGGGAAAAAATACAGATACATATGAAAGAGGGCTACTTTAACCAGAATAGTCTATTAGTTGTAATTCAGTTGGTAGCAGGATCCCAAACAACAGTGCCTGACCAGGAGGCTGGAGTAGCATAGAGGCAAGCCCTGAAGGAAGCTGCAAGGGCAGAAGATCAGCCCTTGTGAAGCAAGTCTCCTCCCTGTCTCGGCTATGAAGGATTCCAAACCAAGCCGTGAGGCAATTGTGCAGAAATGGGAGGGCTTGTTGTTGGCTGGAAGTCACCAAAAATTGAAGATTCAGGAGTGTTAATGGGCAAGGAGTGATGACGTAGTCCAAAACGTTTAAAACAGTGGGCCATTATCATAAGTCATTGGCAAGAAAGAACACACTCACGCTCAGCCCCTTAGCACCCTGGTCTAGAACAGCTGCAGAAGGAACAGTCACCACAGGCAGCTCTGGCTTGGGAGAGTTTCCACCCAATCCATGGTTTCACCTCAAGGTCCTCAGCCTTCCCAAACCAGAGCTGCACCATCACGTACTCAGCCTTACCCTCAGCCTTAAGGAGGGAACCGCAGCCCCGGACATGGCTGACAGCTTCACTCGGCGGGGACTTCCTCAGAGCCCTCTGAAATATGGGCTCTTTTCTTTCCCGGACGTGGTTGGCCCCCAGGATTCTGTGGTCCCACCACAACACCACCTGCTGGCCCTACGTTCACTTTTGGGGGCATGTTGTCTCCACTCTGGATTAGTTGGCCCTGAGCAAAACTCAGAAGACTTTCATTTCAGTGCCCATCCTGCTGCCCAGCTACTTCCCCTTTTTAGGGCCTATTTCCTCAGTGAAGAAGTTGACTAAGTCTCTTGTGCAGTTCTTTGCACATCATGTGTCCCATGACATTTGGAAAGTACCTGGCTGGTCATCCAGTGCTAACTACTGACTGGCTATTCCAACAGGCTTGATCTACACACTGAGCTTGGGACCAGCCCCTACTTTCCCTTCAAAACGTATTCCTCCTGTGTCCCATTCCTTCAGGGTGTTGCTCAAACCATTCCAGTTACTTAGCGTCTGTTTTTTTTTCCTTCCTATGGTACCTGTCAATGGGTTATCCAGATAAGCAAATCAGGATATAACAAATAATATTGCATTTTTGAGAATTATGTCTTTGAGAACCATGCATCTACGTTATTATGATCACAGTGCTTCACTGAGTGAATAGCAATCCTTTCAAAATACTTAGAAAAATCCAAATGGATTTCCTTGGGTATTTGTCATGGACTTTCAGAATACTGAATCCCAGATTTCAGTTATGGCTTCTCAAGCAGAGATCTGACATGAGCCAAGCATGCCGCCATACAAACATGCTCAGGACACAGAAAAGAGTTGGAGTGGATTCACCACGAGTGAAAGGCAGTGTCCTGCAGGACTAGGTGCACTTCTATTCCAATGACTATCACTGCACCCTGAAAATAGAATGTGGTCCTTGGTTATGCCATGCCCGAAAGCATCCAGTTTAAGAAATAAGCAATAAATGTAAACTAAAGAAGGCAATGAAGGTAAGAGATGAGGGAAGGAAAGCATACATAATGCTCTATACCTCTGCATATTCATGCAAGAAGAAAACCTGCTGTTCTTTAATCTAGTTCAATATTTCTGAGAGCCTTCCAAAGTCCAGACTCTGTTAGAAGCCCTGGGGATACAGCAGTATCCTCCCTCGCCTCATTGATCAAACATTTTAACTGAGGCAAGTAGAAAATAAACACAACATATCAACAAAATATATAGTGCAGTCGAAGTACTGTGGAGAAAATACAGCAGAAACGAGGGATGGGGAATATTTGGGCCATTGCCATTTTAATTAGGGTTGGCAGGGTAGACCTGAGTGAAAAACTGACAGTTGAGTAAATACCCCAGCGAGGTGAAGGAGTGAGTTGTGTGAACATTTGCGATAGAATATCCAGGCAGCGGAAAGTGGAAGTGCAAAGAACCTGAGGCAGGAGTGTGACGGCATTTGAGGATCAGCAAGCAGATCAGTGTGGCGAAGTCAAGGCACCAGGATCAGGGGGGAGTGGGTAGTAGATGAGGACAGAGAAATAGTGAAGAATCAGTTTGCACAGTCTTCCAAGCTTTTGACTGTGCTTGGCTTCTATTCTGCGTGAAATATGGGACCCCTGAGGGTTTTAAGTGGCGTGATGTGGCCTGACTTACATTTCAACAGGATCCTTCTGGCTGCAAGGTAGAGAATTGACTGAAGGCAGGCAGGAGCAGAAAGACCAACGGTGAGGCTGTTGCAGGACTGCAGGTGAGAGATAGTGATTTAGAGCAAGGTTAGTGCCGTGAAGGTGGCCGGAAGTATTTAGATGTGGAGCTGCCATTTTGAAGCTGGACCTGGCAGCATTAGCAACTGGATTATATAATATAGGGGGGGGGGGTAGTGGAGAAATTAAGGATGGCTCCAAGGTCTCTAGTCTGAGCAGCTGAGGTGGGGAAACTTCAGGTGGGAGCAGGTTTGGCGATGGAGAGGATCAGAAGCTCAGTTTTGGACTTTAAATCTGAAACGTCTTTTAAACTTCCTAGTGGAATCCGTAGGCAGTTAGATATATATTCCAATGCCTGTAAGGGATGAAAAAAATTGTATGTTAAAAATAGTCTTAATGATGACAACCATACATGAGAATTAGAGCTTGAATGAGATGGAAGAAGTATTTCTCAATTACTCCTTCCCTCATTCATTCATTCTCTTAATATCTATGCGACTCAATCTCTTTATGGAGTTACTTTCAAATAAGCACAGGTTAACAAGAAAACTAAACTTAACAATGAACCAATCTTTATTTTTGATTAAAGAAAACCCAGAAGATTCATGCAGCATCCTCTTCCTACCACACACACTCACGCACACACACACACACAAACACACACACAAAACTTTCTTGCTTCTTGAGAGGGACCACACACCTGAAAAATGAGTTCTTCCTTCTCTCACGTGGAGATTTCCTGGTGAACAAAATTCCCCACTTTACTATATGATACAGTGATAAAGAGAGACAGTGAACCACTACTATGAAGGTATACAGGGAATTATGCTCTAAAACAGAGGTTCTCAACTCTGGCTACACATTAACATCACCTGGAGATATTTTAAAAAGTACTGATATTCATACTCACCTTATATAATTGGATTTAATCAATCCAGGGCAGGCTTGATTATTAGTAGTTTTTAGAAGCTACTCCAAGTGGTTCTAATGTGTAGCTGTGTCTAACCAAAACCTCTAACCTAATCTATCTGTTAGGCCACTGAAATGCAGTGATTTTAAACTGAGATTGGTATAATAGTGAAATAGATGAAGTGGGTGGTAGAAAAGTGGGGTGAAGGAACATTCCAGGCAAAGGGAGTAGCCATGAAAGACATACTAATATGAGAAGTCCTGGTTTTAGAAAGCCAAGAGAGCAGCCTCTGTAGCCATTTTAGCTGTTGTTTAGGGTGGAGGAATTGTGCCCCAAAAAACAGTTACTTCCTGATTTCCTACAAAGTTATGGGAAAGAAAACCCATCATCTAACAGAGTTGGCAATGCCGTGGGAATGATTGGGTCCGTAGATAACAAAAGGACTGGTCTCTTCACCTCCCTGGGTAGATACAGTTTTGGTTTGCAGTTTTTCACATGTCACTGCTGTGTTTGGGACTAAATCCACACCTTGGGACCCCTCAGACAGAGTGCTCGTGGATATAATTCTGCCACCTGGACTTTATATGGATTTTCAGAGACAAAGCTAGGATCCTTTGGGGACAGGACACTGGAACTATCACATAAAAATGTTCATCCTGAGGAGTTAGCCAATTTTGTTGGAAAAGAGATAGAAAATGTCATGTTAACAAAAACAATGCAGGATTTGACCCTTATGTTACTAAAAACCTACAGGAAAGAATGATCTTCATTACACTTTCCCCATCGTCTGAGGAGCAGAAACCATATCTCCGTAATCATTTTGACCCTCACGGCTGCTGAACATGGCTTTGTTCACATTAAATCATGTCTGGGGCTCAGTTTGATTGATGCTCACATCTCCCTTCCCCTGGTTCTAAACATTATTTGTTTATCTTCAGCTTTTGACCTTGTCTTCCACTTGCTTAAGGTTCTGGCGCAGGGCATAAACAGATTTTGTTTCTGAGCATAAAGACTTTATGGTGTTTCCAAAGGATTTTTTTTCCTACACTACATATTTTCTATCTCTGTTGATGACAAAAATGATGTTTGCCAGGAAACATTTGTCTCTCATATGCCTTATGGAAGTCATGATGGAAATAGAAGTTGGAATGACTCTAAAGCTTTGCACCATGTTGTGTCTTTACTTCAAATATATTTGGTATTGGGTGACAGGGGAGGGGCAGAGGAAAGTTGTTCAAATAATGTGAACTTGGGGTAAACTTTCCAATGTAAATATCTTTTGAATTTCTTCTACACTCTGAAATGAATTATTTGAAGCAAATCGCTTGTTTGTTACAAAATTTTGATTGACCAGGCCAAAGAGGTTTATTTTCAAATTGAGGCAGAAATTTGGTACCATAAACAAACATTATAAGTGTTCAGTGCTCTTCAGAACACTGCTGATGTCTCCCCTTTGAATCATAGTCAATCATACACACACACACACACACACACACACACACACACACAGGAGTACACACACACACAAACACACACGCACGTGTGGGTGCTCGAGGTCGGACAATGAAGTTCGTGAACTCATCCTAGAAAAAGTGCTCCATATGTCATTGCTGAATATCACTGCAGTCACCTTCAAAGCACTCCCCTTGGGAAGCTATGCACAGACACCAGCGCCTAGTCCACCCTACAAAGCAATTTTGGAACTCTTTTTCTGGAATGGCCATCAGAGCTGTCATCATATTGCCCTTTATGTCCTGAATGTCACTAAAATGTCTTCCTTTCAATATTTCCTTTATCTTCAGGTAAAGAAAGAAGTCATTGGGGGCCAGATCAGGTGAGTAGGGAGGGTGTTCCAATACAGTTATTTGTTTACTGGCTAAAAATGCCTTCACAGACAGTGTCGTGTGAGCTGGTACTTTGTCGTGATGCAAGAACCATGAATTGTTGGTGAATTCAGGTCATCTAACTTTTCCATGCAGCTTTTTCAGCACTTCCAAATAGTAAACTCGGTTAACTGTTTTACCAGTTGGTACAAATTCATAATGAATAATCCCTCTGATATCAAAAAAGGTTAGCAACATCATTGCAACAGGTTCACGAACTTAATTGTCAGACCTTGTGTGTGAGTGTGTGTGTGTGTGAGTGTGTGTGTGTGTGTGTATGTGATATAGTCAATATATTTTATTATTATTATTATTATTTTCAGGTGTACAACAGAATGTAATAGTTAGACATTTCACCCCTCACAAAGTGATAGCCCCCCCAATCTATTGCTCCTCTGACATCGTATATATCTATTACAATTCCATTGATTCTATACCCTATGCTGTACTCCATATCCTATGACTATATATATATTAAATTATAGTTGACATACAGTATTATTCAGCTTCAGCTTCAGGTGTACAGTGCAGTGGTCAGGCACCTACACAGCCCATGAAGTGATCTCCCTAGTAAGACATGTGCCCATCTGACATCCTACAAAATCTTTACAAAATTATTGATTATATTCCCCAAACTGTCTTTCATATCCCCGTGGCAATAGTGTAGTTACCAATTTATGCTGTCTAGTCCCTTCCCTTTCTCCCTCATCCCCACCCCCTCCCAACTAGCAACCATCAGTTTTTCCTCTATATCTCTGAGACTATTTATTTACTTTGCTCATTTATTCAGTTCTTTAGATTCCACATATAAGTGAGAACATATGGTATTTGTCTTTCTCCAACTGACTTATTTCACTTAGCATAGTGTATAGTCAATGTATTTTAAAGAAGGTCACCTTTATAAACCCATATTCAAGCATTAACTTTTGGTCAGTTGCCTTGAGGTAGGAATGAGATGTTCATGAAGCTGCTTTCACTGGAAAATATTATATTTGCAAAGTAACTTTGCTTTGGAAAGAGTAGAAAGAGAAACAGTCATTTTCTATTCTTTCGTAAATATTTGGATGCCTATTATGAAACAAATACAGGGCTATAGATTAAAAAATAAGACATGTTTCCTGCTCTTAAAGAGTTTTTATCTGAGCTGGGTCTTGGAGGATGAGTAGGAGCTAGCCCTCTTCCTTCCAAAGAAGGAAGAAAGGGTATTCCAGATAGGGGGAAACATGTTTTTCAATGGCACAGAAATGTGAAAAGCTCTAAAAATTCCAAGAGTAGGGAGATCTTCAGAGTAATTGGAACACTGGACTCGTAGGGAAAAAATGAAAGTTGAGTCTAAGATGATGAATTGAGAGGCAGCAGAGTGTAGTGGTTGACAGCAGTCTGGCCTGGGTCCAAGCCTTGGTTCCTTCTTTGACTAGCTGTTTAATCTCTGCACTTCATTTCTTCATCTGTAAAATGGGGATGATGACGATACCTCATGGTGCTAAGAACAGTGCCTGGCATGGTTTGCCAAATTAAGGCAACAGTTCATCCTGAGATGATGCTAAAGTGGTGTCAATGGTAAGAAGAGAGGCCAATTGCAAGAGATGTTTTTTGGGTGTATTCGAAAGTCTTGCTGATTGATTGGATTGGCGTGAGTGAGGAAGAGAACAGGAAGGAAGCGGTCACGAATGGCAATCAAGTTTACAGCTTGAGAAACTCCAGATGATGGGGCCTACGATCACGATCAGAATATAGGAGGTGGAGAAGATCTATTTTGGTCATGCTGTAGTTAAATTTCCCATGTGACAACCAGGCGTCAGTAATAAGAGTATGGAATTTGGGAAATAACAAAAATAAGTGGATTTGAGAGTTGTCAGTATAGAAATGGTAGTTGAAGTCAAAGATCTTTGAAGGAAGAATACATACGTAGAGCAGGTTTTCTCAACCTTGGTGCTGTTAACATTTTGGGATGGATAATTCTTTGTGATGGTGGTGGGAGGCTGTCCTGTACAATCTAGGATGTTTAGCCGCATTGTACTTTGTCCACTAAGTACAATGGCACTTTCCCCCTTAATTGAGACAACTAAGAACGTCTCCAGATATTACCAAAAAGTCCCCCGCATCCGGGTGTGTGTGTGTGTGTGTGTGTGTGTGTGTGTGTGTGTGTAGTAGAGAACGGGCCCTTGTTGAAAGCCACAGGTGTAGAGTAAGGATAGTAGAGAAGGAAACTTAGACAAATTATACACATGCTGAGCCTCTGTTTCTGAATACAATAATTGTAAATAATTATAGCTGTAGCACAGATATTGTGAGAAGTACTCTGAAGCAGTGAAGCACCGAACAAATGGTACTTATCATGATTAGCCAAAGTTTAACAATCTACATATGAAACAGATAAAAGGATGGATTTTTGAGACCCCCTCTCATTAGGGAAGTGTTTTTGGTCCTTACAAAAGATATTCAGTCATCTTCTCTAGTATTAGCAGTCACTCCTCACACAATGGGCAAAGCCTTGTTTTCAGATGGCGAAGCAGAGGGCCAAAAATCCTAAACTGTTTTTACACAAGATCCTCTGGCTGTTTAGCTGGATAAAGTATTTCAAGTCCCACTTGTATTCTCAGTTTCTCTGTTCCTTCTGCTCCTCCTCTATTCCCAAAAGGAGAAAACTGACGCTGATGTCAAACGACATTTTCATGGCTATTCATGAATCTTGGCTGTTACAATTGTTGAGCATGAGATGTGTGGTATCATATATTTTGGTGTTACTTGGAAACATTTTTAAAAAAGCAAACAAAAACAAAGTCAGATGTTGGGTCCTGGTTTTCAACAACAATAAATAATTCCCAGTATTCTCTTTCACACTAGGCCTTTTTACCACATACACTTAAGCTGTATCTCAAAGGAGGTGCCTGAGCACCAAATAGTTCCTGTAAATCAAGTGAACTTGGTGTAGAAAATGGTGTAATCTCTATCTAGAAAATATTCTCCATAGCCCTTTGCCTTGGGGAGTAATCCATTAATGAAACTGAAACATGGCTCTGCTTATTGTATGTCTAATTCTCCTCTTGAATATATCTGAGAGTTGTTGGGTTTTTCTTTTTTTTCCTCCCCACCTCTTTCCAACCAAATAATTTTGAGAAGCAAAGATTTACTGCCTGAAACCGAGAGTCACTGCTCACTCAGCCAACAAAATCTGGTTTCCAGCTAAGGGTAAACGCAATCGGCTGTTAAGTGCCTCAACCTGCTGAACCTGCAAAGGCTCCCACCTCCCACACCACCAGCCTTCAAATGGAAAATTCCTGGGCACAGAAGGGTCAGCCTACGGATAAGGAATCAGCCAGCCATGCTCCCCTGGGCACAAGGACCTTGGCATCTGGCCAACCACTGTCATTAAAAGTGGGGGTTTTTATGTTAGTTTTTCTTAAGTTCACGTTTCGGGCAGCTCTTTATTGCGATGTGATTATTTCTTTCTCCAAGGCCAGCCTCCACCCTCACATCTTTGGTGGAATGTGTTAATAATTTGCTCTAGGGAGATGAAAGCCTCTTTGATACAAGTAGAATAAACACATGGAACACCGCTCAAAGGTCTAATTTCCACTATAGGAGCCTGCTTTGGGGACTGAGAGTTAAATGGAGAGAACAGTGTCATTTCTGAGGCACTTTTCTCCCATAGTGTCCCTCCTTTGCGTCTGTGGCTGTTTCCTGACTTGTCCAGCTGAGAACAATGCCAGTGTCAACTCTGGGACTCTTCAGACAGTTGGCAACCAGCAAAGTCCAACCCTAACTGTTGTGGTAAATCCCTAAACAAATCCCCCAAAAAACTAAAGGCAATTTCCTTCTGAATAGAGTTACTTGGGGTAGGCTAAGGATCCTTCTAGGTGCTAAATGAAGACTTGCTTCATGAAACCGTAACATACTAGAGGAGGAAGGACGTCAATGCCTCTTCATTTATACGGATGCTCAGGGAGGTTGTATAACTTGTCTGAAGTCACACAGGTCTTTCAAATCCCAACCCAGCTGTCCTCAAACCTTGTTCTGTTACAGTCTCACTGTCCCCAAGGGCTGGCAGAAGTAAACAAAATAAAACACACCCTTTTCAGGGTTTTTCTAACTCCCTCCTTCTGTACCCACCCCCATTTGGGGGTACCTTTCCTACCATAAACTCTGACCACCACCACAGGAGCCCTTGGGCTGTCTAGAATCCTCCTCAGGGCCTTGGTCTCAGTGGTCTAGTATGCTGGGGTGTCTCACCCACACTTCTCCAAAGCCTCCATCCCACGCCCTCAAGGCCCTGCTTTCTGAAGCCAAATGAATGTACAAAAAGACCTAGCAGACAGTAAGTTCATGTGCTACCCCTCCCAGACCTTTAGCAATTCAGAGGAATGCCTCTCTTCGTAGACATTCATTTGAACACCCTGAAGCCACCCTGGAGAAGACTTGCATGTGCCTGTAGATTGTATTTCTCCATTTCCTTTGCACTTGAGTTTCTTTCAAGTTTCATTTTGATATTATCCATTAGTAGGAGCTGGTTTGGGGGCACTTCATGGTCTGGTAGGGAGTCTCAGGCCATGGTAGGGTGTCCAAAGGCCAAAATCAACTAGACTTGACCCTAGGAAGCTACTTAACCAACCTGTGCTCTCTCTTCCCAAACTATAAAATGGGGATAAAACCTGCTCTAACCATTATTTCAGGAGTGATGGGAAAATAAGTAAACAATCATTCTTACAGTAGTTCTTTAAGTAAATGGCTTTAAAAGCATCTTATATATTTATGGTGGTATATTTTTCATCTAATAATTTCATGGATTTGTAACCAGTGGATAAATAGTCCTACTTAGAGTGGCGATTTCATTAATGGTAAACTTACTTTAGTTTACTTACTTTAAACTACTTTTGTACAACATGAATTCATGTGCTTTTTCTACACTATTATGATGAATTTTCTGAATACAGATTTGCAATTCTTATTTTTTCCTTTTCGAGGTATCCAATATCCACTTTCAGCCATGTGATCCAAGGGTCATTCTATCATTTCTTTTCCAAAACTTGAAACATGCCAGTAATCTTCTTTTCCTCCAAATTTTGTAGCTTTGATCATCATTATCTTAACATTCAAAATACATCTTTTTTTTTTAATCATCAAAGTCATAAAACGCATTTTGGCCCAGACACCTCAAGAGGCTGAGTTCATTTCTTCAGTTCTTCTGTCAGATTCCTCCTTTGTAGCAATTTGTCTGAGTATCCTGAGGCCACATTCTTCAAAGATGTGTCCTCCTCCTCCACTCCTCTCCCTCTTATCCCTCTCCCTCCACCATGTACACACAGTTCTTTCTAGAACACATAGTCCAAGAATTATTTGAGAAAAATTCTACTCAATGGACAATTGTTTAATTCCTTAAGGCTTCATTTCATCTCAGAGACAATATTTAATTTATCTTTCTAAATTGACGACCTTTCCAAAATTGAAAGGTCCCTAAGACAAATGAGTGCTGCTTTTTTCCCACTGGGAATTAGTGGCATCTTGTCCCTTACTACGTGGCAGTCATGACCATTTGAAACTTCTCCCTGAAACGTCTTACGGAAATCAGCTCCTTGGCCATTTATGTTCAACAAAATGTTAATATTTTTGGATTCGGCTCCCAAATCATATCCTTGCTACATGCTTTTAGAGAAGAAAACTACTTCCTCCATTACCCCCATTGAGAAATGACCCACAGTGTGCTTCTTTTCTGGGAAGACACCATCAGAGATTTGGAAACCTAGTGCTAAATGGGGCAGAAATAACAAAAATAAGTCACCAAAAGGACACCAAAAAGAGAAATGGGTAGCTTCCCTAAGCCCAACTACCGCTATCTTTCAAGCCCTGGGAAAACCAGGCACTATTTTTGTCTGACACCTCTGTCTATAGCTGTCTCCTCCAAGCTGCTAAGCAAAGTGGTTCCTGGTTCTAAATCCAGCTTGGTGAACATCAAATTAGCTTGTGATTAATTAGTGATCCACAGAAACAAAGAAATCCCACTGACCTCCAAGGAAGCTGTGTGAATTCATTCTCGTTTTGTAGCTTTCTTGAAAGGGACAAAGCATTCGTAAAATGTTAGCAAGGTTCAGTATTGGGGATTTATAGCTGTTTACCCAGCACTGTTGCTCCCACTGCTAATATGTCTTGTCACTCCCAAGTCCTGCCCTTGTCTCATCCTCCCCTGACCTGATAACAATATGGGAATGTCAATATGATGATCCTAATAATGGTTCTTTTGTGTTATATCATTGCTTTTCACCCAAAGACCTTAAACACACAAACTCACAAAGCCAGAAGCCCGATGACATTTGTATCAGCCTGCTGTGCCTATAAAATGTGGAACACAGGCTTGTTAAATCATACAAGACTGATGAAAGCATATATTTCCATGTGTGGCATTGCAGGAGTTAAGTGATTAGTCTGAAACCAAAGAGGGAGTAAATTGTGGCAGAACTCAGCCTGTTTCACAGTACTCTCTGTCTGTAGAGTTATCTCCAGCAGTCACCCCCTGGTAAGCACGAGATAAATTGTTGTTGATACTCACTATTAATTGATAACCGGCTGGGACTTTCCACTACCAGGAAATGGCAAAAAAAAAAAAAAAAAAAAAAAAAAAGCACTAAAAAAAACCATTCCTTTCAGCTGTACATTCTTCTGAATCAAATCAACTCTAGAGTCATCCCTTTGCGACAGGTCAAGTGCACCTCATCCATTCAATTTGCATTTATTAAATGTCTGCTTCATGTAGGAATTTACACGTTGGAAAACAAAAGTAACTTCGTGTAAGAAACAAGCAGTATTACTGAAAAGAGAAGTGATCCATACGTGGAAGTAATAGGTCCAGGCAGTACACGATTAAATGCAAAAGCAAATCACTCACTTAATGGATGTTGAGAGGTTCCCAAAAAAGAGAAGGAATGGGACCCAGCGAGGTCTCAGAAGATTCATAGAAGAGTGGACTAAAATCTAGGATTTAAAGAATGATTAAGACTTGCGCAGTGAACTAGGGAGCAGATCGGCTTTCTAGTCACGAAGCACAACTGAACATATCATGTATTCACAACAGGCTAAGCAAAATTTGGATAACTTAAGCTGAGAAAGAGAAAAGCACATAATGCTGAGATTCCAAGGCAAAATCCTTTGGTAATAGGAGAAGTGCAGAACTGTCAGTGTTCAGCTGGAAGCACTGGGGTTCACAGAAGTCAGCAGGCATTTTTCCGAATGTATTTTGATCCATCCCTACTTTACCCCATCTGAGAGTTTGGGCCAGACCAGACGGAGAGAGTTGGTGACATTTGCCATTTCTTTGCTGGGTTGCATATATTTGGAATTGATTAGCAAAACTGAAATTTGTAAAATATTCTCAGAGAGAAACTATTAAAATGCTGTAAACCTTTGCTAAAGAGGAGGTAGTGCCTAAGGACACTTTTCTTTGTTGGGAACTTTATAACCAGAGATGGATAAAAGGAAGACAGAGGTATAGAGATGTGTTTCAGGATATTAGAGAAGAAAATTCATTCAATACTTTACCAACTGACATTAGGATGAATATGCCAAAACTATTAAAATTTGCCTCCTTCGATCCTGAAGCAGAGGTAGGAGAGGAGAGACGCTGGCTTGCAGTAGGGCCAAGGGGAAAGAGGAAGACCTGTGCTAAGTAGGAGCCTTCAGTATGTGTCCCGGGCAAAGGGAGGGGTGGCCTGGAATAGAGTCTCCACAGCGTCCGTCATGTGCTGGAAGAGTCAGGGGCTCGGAAATAAAGCCTCAGTTTTCACATGAACAGACTTAATCAGGTGACCTCTCAAGCAGAAGAGAGAACTCCCCTTAGACTATCCCTCAGAATCTCCCAGGTATTTATGGATGCCAAAAAGCCCTTATACAATACAATCACTATAAATAAAACCAACACACACACACACACACACACACACACACACACACACACACAATGTGAGTACGTGAATAAATGCATGTGGTCTTTCAGTGTGAATAAGTTCCAGGCAAAATATAGACAGTCCCCACAGAATGTCTGGTGTTGGAGCCTGTCCTCGCCAGGAGGAGTGAGGTGATGAGTGTATGTGAGTCTCTGAAGGGGAAGAAGGGGCCCCACAAGAAAGGCAAATGCTTGTGGAAAGTGGAGGCTGAGCAAGGAGGGTCCTTGTCGAAAACTTCGTAACTCTTCCTGGGGTGGGTGGGGGTCACGTTTGTCCTCGCCCCGGCAGGGACAAAGGCCTGTTATCACACCAGGTAAAGGCAAGCAGTTCAGGCCCATTTGGTCTTGAGTAGGGCTACACTTTTTCAAAGGAAATGATCATCCCTGAGGAAGTTGCTCACGTAGGCGTCACCATGAGTGACCAGGCATGATTCTTACGTATAAATGAAGTATAAGGGGTAGCACTGGAACAGTGAAGTCTAAGAAGTCACTTTGGGCAATGTTACGTAAACTTGTACCTCTATTTTTTGATCTATAAAATGGGAATAAGAGTAGTTCGCACCTCATAAGGTTGTTGGAGTGAGTAAAGAAGATAATACACATACTGGCTTAGTAGTAGGCCTGGCGTGCAGCAAATAATTATGTTGGAGCTAATGAGCCACTGCACTGTCCCTCCAACAAGTACAGTATGCTTTGCAAGACTTGGCTGAAATATCGTGGAAAATGAAGTGAACAAAGTTTCATCTGCACCCACTCCGCTGGCTGTGAGGCCCATCAGTGTGGAGCCTAGAGAATGTAAATACCAAAAATTGAACTTCTGAGATACTAAAGAGTTTTCTAAAAGTGTTGTTTCAAATGAAGTGTGAAAAATAGCATGGCATAGTGGGGAAAACATGCATGGACTTTGGGACTAGTGCCACGTGGTCTTGAGTCCTGCCTTAACTACTTATGAGTTCATCTGTGAGCCTCCATTACCTCATCTTTAAAATGGGGATGATATTAGCACCATCTCATGGGGTTGCTGCAGAAATTGACTAATATAATCATGTAATGCATTTAGCAGAGAATAGCAAGAACTTGGCATAGAGTAAGAGTTCAGCAGATGCTTGCTGTGAGTACTGGTGGTGATAGCGATGATGGTGGAGAGATTTGCCTTACATTACATTAGCAAATCTCACTTTGGGAGGTGGGCTGCTGTATTCAACAGAGCACAGGTCAGGGAGCTCTACTGTGATTCTGCCATGAGGATCTAATGAGAAGTAGGATACTCAGTGCTGAAATATCTGATATAATTGCATACATATGTTTGTTTTGGACCTTCTGTAGTGTTTTGTTTTTAGATATTTTTTGTTTCCTGAAATTCCATTTTAATGGATGAATGTGTTGCAAGCATGTTCCCAATGAAAACTATACATCTTTCTTTCCCTGCAACACCCAAGACACACACACACACACACACACACACACACACACACGACCATTCACAGTACAGGAAGCAAATGAAGTGAAATCCACACACACTATATTCCAGAACTACAGCGAGAATGTAAGATGTCACTGCTTTACTAATCTGACTTGCTACCCTTCCTAGTGCACAGTTAAGAAAATTTAACATTTAGTCCAATCTGATTTAAAACTTAGTTTTAACCTGCCTCCTGTCACCATTTAGTGACTAATCCATGGCCTTACTGTCCTGGAACAGTGAGTCTTTTGTACCCTGTGGGAAGGACCAGTAAGACCCTAGTCTTGGTTTCTTAAAGGAGAGATTAAAATTTTTTTTCCTTAAAAATCTTCTCTTAAGAGAGTAGCCTTATAAAAGTCCTATTCTGGACACTAGAGGCTAAATAGTCTCTGGGCATTTATAACTGGAAAATTCTAATTATTTTGTCTAACCGCTCCCATCTCCCCACTCCCTCATCAACACCTTTACAAAGATAGCATCACCATTTGAGCATGCGTATGGCCAAAGGGAAAAAGTAATGAAGTTCAATGTCAAGAAAAGAGCACATTCATATTTTCCAAAATTTTAAAGTACATATGGAAGAAAAGTTAACAAGCTATCTTAAATAAACTCATCTAGATCCAATGAGATTTCAGAGATTATATGGAAATTTGGTCTACATCATCATCCAAAACACCTAAGTGTTTGTTTTTTGTAGCATGAAAGCAACATAGGAAATTATGTAAACCATTTGGAAAGAACATCTTCCTTCTGCAGAATGGGCTCTTTCCTTTCCAGATCTAATTTTTACTTTTAGTCCCTTGTTTATGTTCCAAAATGCCTTCAGTTTTAGGAGCACAATAACCTCCAAGACTTATTTTTAGAAAGAACACTACCACCCTATATTCCAAGACTCTTCACTCTGCTTTATCAAAAAATCTTATCTATTACCTGTTCATGGGCTATACAAACACATGATTCAGAGCCCTTTGGCAGTTACTGGTTTAGAGATTACCACAGTCCAAAGAAAATGTGAATAAATCATGAATGAATCTCTGAGATACGTTGGGCCCAGGGTAGAATTCAGTCCAGACTAGCCAACTGCTTTGGACTGAACTGTGTCCGCCAGTCCGATTCATATGTTGAAGCCCTAACTCTCAGTGTAACTATATTGGGAGACAGGGATTTTGGATGTGATTAAAGTTAAATGAGGTTACAAGGGTAGGGTGCTAATCCAATAGAATTGATAGCCTTTTAAAAAGAGAAAGAGAGAACCTCTTTCTCTCCTCCACACACACCAAGGAAAGGCCATGTGAGGACACAGTGAAAAGGTGGCCATCTGCAAGTCAGAAAGAGAGTTCTCACCAGAAACTAAACCCTGACAGAAACTTGATCTTAAACTTTCCAGCCTCCAGCACTGTGAGAAAATAAATTTCTGTTGTTTAAGCTACCCAGTGTATGGTATTTTATGGCAGCTGAACAGACTAATACACTAACCAAGATGAATAGTAAGAATGCTTCAAAAATGGTCTTGACATACAAACAGCCAACAGGTATATGAAAAGATGCTGAACTTCACTAGCTATTAGGGAAATGCAAGTCAAAACCACAATGAGATACCACCTCACATGTGTTTGAATGGCTATTATCAACAAGACAAGTAATAACAAATGTTGGAGAGGCTATGGAGAAAAAGGAACCCTCATACAGTGCTGGTGGGAATGTAAATTGGTACAACGACTATGGAAGGCAGTATGAAGGTTCCTCAGAAAATTAAGACTAGAGCTACCATATGACCCAGAAATCCCTCTTATGGGTATCTACCCTAAAAATCTGAAAGCATTTATTTATAAAGATATATGTTCTACTATGTTCATTGCAGCATCATCCAAGACATGGAAATAACCAAGGTGTTCTTTGATAGATGATTGGATAAAGAAGATGTGGTACATATACACAATGGAATATTACTTGGCCATAAGAAAAGATGAAATACTGCCATTTGTGACAATATGGATGGATCTTGAAATTATCATGCTGGGTGAAATAAGTCAGAAAAAGTTGAAAACCATATGATTTCACTCATATGTGACATGAAACTGAAAGCAACAAATGAACAAGATAAACAAACAAAAACCCATAGACACAGTCAACAATTTAGTGGTTACCAGAAGGTAACGGAGGCGTGGGGTAGTAGAAGAGGGAAAAGGGGGTAAAATACATGGTGATGGAAGGAAAACTAATTCTGGGTGGTGAGCACACAATGCAATATATAGATCATATATTATAGAATTGCACACTTGAAGCCTATATAATTTTACTAACCAATGTTGCCCCAATAAATTTAATTTAAAAAATTGTAAAAAAATGGTCTTGAACATCAAATTAGAGGTGTGTGTGTGAGTGTGTGTGTGTGTATACGTGCACACATACATACATGTATGTATGGTGTGTATATAGAGCAGACATTATATTTTGCTATGAAGTATGTTCCTGGATTTGTAAACATGTTTGCTGAAAGTAAACTTTCAATGGTTTCGGTATGCTTATTTTGGTTGATTGGCAGAACAGAGCATTTTCTTGCATAGAGCTGGGGAGTATGTGCTAGCCTAGTTTCAGGTGTTGCTCACAGCTCTTTCCCAAATTATCTTTATGGACTTTAGATAATTTGGGATAAAAAAAAATAAGAAATACTGTGGATTACTCTTACAATGTTGACAGTAAAGAGAATCATTTATTTATTTAAAAAAGAAAGAGATAATTGGGGCAATTGAAAAAGGAGTTCTTTCTTCTTTGCTTTTAGTTTAAAAAATAAGCAAAATATTGTACATTTACTGAGAACCAATACTTTTAGCTATTTTACCTCTAATAACCTCACAACAACCTGAGGAGGCAGATATGCTGCCCCTGCCACTTTCTAATCCTATAGCCTTGGGCAAGTTCCTTAAACTCTCCGTACCTCAGGTTCCACACCTGTAAATTAAGGACAATATTGGTACCTCTACTTGGGTTGTTTTGAAGATTACAGGAGATCGTATGTGTAAAGTCCAGAGAATGTCTGGCACAGAGTAGAACCACAATCAATGGTAGACATGTTAGCATTATCATGACTATTATTTTTATTATAATTATTACTTTTCAGATCTGAAAGCTAAGTCTCAGAGCAATCAAGGATGCTACCTAAGATCACAGAGCTAGTAAGTGACAGATCCAGGGTTCAAATCCAGATCCATCTGATACCCAAGTCCACGCTATCAAACCACCCAGCACCTTATCCTGTCTCCAGCCATCTGGACGTGGGCCCCACACACTTACAGTCACAGAGCTGCAGAATACTCATTTGACTAGAACTCCTAACTTACTCAAGGACAGCGCCCCTACTTATTGGAAGGAGCAGGACCATTCACCCTTTCTTTTTGTGGGTGAGCAGCTTGAATCACTTCCTCAGAGCAGCAACACTGAGCCACCTTAATCTTTCGGTTTTGCTTATAGCCGCTCTCCTCCTCACCCCACCTTCTGGATACTGATAAATCAAAGAAATGGTAACAAAATGAAAAGATTGAATAAACGTTTTCTGGAAGGATCATATGAGAGGGGATTTTTCGTTTTCATTAGATATTTGATAACAACATCTTAGGCTTTTTTATGTTGATTTGCCATGTTTTGAACGGGATGAAAGTGTATATGACTCATAGACATGACCAAGGAAGGAAAAGCAAGTGAGTCACCTTGCCCAACGCATTTGGATGTGCTGCCTGCTGTGCTCCTGAAAGCAGCATCCCCAAGGGCCAGTCTCACCAGCTGTAGCAGCTGGCTGCATAGGAAAAGGGTTTTTTCAGGAGATATAGGGACTCCCAGAAAAGGAGTAAGTCAGGGAAAGTGAGAAACATCCAAGCCTCAAGGAGTTACTTTGTAACTTTTCCAAAAAGCATTTTTTTCTATCAGCTTAGACGTTTATTGTCCACATTTCATCACTTTCAACTCCCAGGTACACCCCCGCTTCAGGCTAATCATTCTTAACTTCAAAGAGTAAATGTCCTGGTACCCTCCTCCCCATTCCAGCAAGCTAGAGGTACTTAGATTCGTGTATCTTTCCAACAGATAAATCTCTGTTCCCTTTATTGTTTTTGTTGCTGTATTGGAATCTATCCAGCATGTCTCCTTCTGGTACCAAAGCGCCCTGGTTAAAGCCACGCTTTTGGACTCAGGCTCCAGGATTTGGACAGAGAATTGCTACATCCCTCAGCCCCCTTTGCCACGGACCTTTTGAAACTTCCTCCTTTTAGTCTTCAGTCAGTGAACCACATTTGAAACCTAAGCTCACTGTCCATTTCCTTTCAACCTGAGTCTCTCTCAGTGTACTGTTTCTCTGCATTCGCTCCTTGTTTTTCTCAGCTCAGACTTTAGGCCTGAGGGCCTTGAACTTGAATTCCTTCAGCCCCAATTACTTAGTTTTTGGGTTTGGGACAAGTTGATCAATCTGTCTGAGTCTCAGTTTCTTCACCTGGGACAAGGGACTAATAAGTCCCATTTCCTAGCATTGTGTAAGGATTTTGAGCTGGGTAAATAATTCGGGAGCTGGTCCTCTTCAGGGGGCCTCTCTCAGCCACATCATCCAATAACCTCTTTTTCTCCTGGGGCAACCCCTCTGCCCTGCACTTAAGGTGATTTTTTTTTTTAAACTGTTTTCCAATTATGTTTACTCTCACTTGAGAGCTTCTTTTTCCCTCTGTCTTCACCAGGATTGTTTCTTAAATCTCTGATACCCAGGGCTGATTCATCTGCAAAATTGCACTAGCGGTTTATTCCCCTCATCCAAATCAGTAATAATAATGAAAAACAAAGTCAGTTTTTCAGTTAGTCTTTTTTACAAGTCCACTTAATACTTCTCTCCACAGAATTTATGTAACTTATATATAAATCCAGACATGTGAACTGAGAAGTGATCGAAAGGCTGGCATTGTGTGCATAAGTAATTTTACCAGAAACATTAAAATGCCCTCAGGTGATTTTTAAAAATAATACTTTAATCTCTGCTCAGTTAAGAAAAAAGTCAACAAAAAAGATAAAACTCTCAATATAATGTTGTGCTTTCATTCTGTTAAGTGTTAATTGGCCTTAGGTGTGTTTATATATATTTTTCCCACTTGTCTAGGGTATTAAGAGGTATTTTATTTGCAAACAGTTTGTTCAATTTTAAGTTTGATAAACTATCTCTTTCTTTTTCGAATGGAAAACTTCTAACACTCAACTCCTAGATATTTATAGCAGGATTCTACAAAGGAACAAAGCAGTTATATCGGTCATTTAAAATTTACTCACCGCCACTGCCCCCTTCATATAACTTGATTTTTCAAATTTCAGTTGTGGGACAATTTCAAGTTGAGCGGAAAAAACTACAGGGGAGCTCTATTGAGATCTCGCTATCACTTAAGGTGGGTGTTCTTATAGCCATGTTGAAATCTATTCCCCCTCCCCCCTCCCCCGAGTAGCCAATGATCAACAACCCTGAAGCAGATTATATTTCTGTAAACCGTTTTGCTGTCAACCTAAGAACCATTCTGTTGCTTCAGGCCTGCTTTTCTGTGAAGGATCTTAGTCTATAAAAAGGATCTTAAAAGTATCAGTCCAGCCAACATTAATCCTAGGAAGAAATAGAAAAGCAAAGTTTTCACATTCAACAGTGTTTCTGATAGATTGCCATCCTTATTGAGACTATGAATAATGACTAAGCAAATGATTAGGCTAAAAAATAGCATATCTCAATTAATTCATAATTGGACATTGGCCATTACTTTTACAGATAGAGTTAGCTAGTAGTTTTTACAATGATCCAAAGCATAACCTAACAACTGCAGACCCAAATCAGTCCATTGGAGGTCATTGTTATGATAAAAATTAATGACAAGCCAAAAAATTTAGAAAAGATTACATTATCACGCAGACCAGAGAATGCAAGTGTAAGCTCCTTTGAGGATAAAGCAGATCAGTGAGTGAAGTATGTTGGAGGGTGAACTGGAGAGCTGGCCCCTGGCTACTGGGTATAGCTGCTACTTTGTTCCAGCTATTTAATGTCAAGTGGAAATACAAGCCCAGAAGATCTGTTAGATCTTCTGATTTTTTGAGAGAACCCCAAAATATGAGATTTTATTCTTCTAGTATGAACTCTTCCATATTCAAATTGTAAAACTAATTTGAATTTTTAAAGCATTTTCCACAGTCCAAAAGGAAACACAACTGGGGCAGCATTCAGCTTGCCTGCCACTAACATGCGAGTTTTAAATTATATGAGAGAGACTAGCTAGATGCTCACCAAACCTGCTTCCTCCTCTTTCTGAGCACACAGTACATTATATTCCCCAGTCTCACTTGCAGTTCGCCCAAAAGAATGTAGATGGAAGCAACGCACATCACTGCCAGGCTGAGTCCTTTCTTCCCTGCCTCTCCTCCTCTCTGCCAGCCAGATGCAGAAAATCCAGGAGATGGCAAAGCTCCAGATGTAAGGAGCCCAAATTACTGAGTGGAGGAGAGCCTCCCTCCCCACCGCATGCCTCACAGAGACCCACTGGACTACAATGAGAGAGAGAAATAAACCCTTTTTAAAACCCCTGAGACATTGGGGTTATTTATTACAACGCTTAGCCAATCTTGATTAATGTAAGTTGTTAAAATTTCTCATTTTTATGTGTCAATAATGATGCTTGTTAACCCAATCTGACCTTCAAGCAGCGAAACTTCAAAATATAATAATAATAATAATAATAATAATAATAATAATAATAATAATATACCTTTTTGGCAGTCACTTTCTTCCTGCACTTATGTACTGCATTTTGGGACTATATTTTCTTTTAATAAATGCTTGGCCTGCTTGGCTTTGTTCCTACATCCTGGAATGCCTACCCACTCTCCGACACCACACTTAAGAGGTGAGAGCAAAATAATTAATTTTTTAAGCCCCCACTGTATTGGGGAGTCAGCGAGGAGAATTACTGGCTGGGGTACTGCTAGCTCCTGGGAAGTGCTGTATCTGAGAACTCAAGGACCTCTGCACATAGAGGGCCCAGCTTAAGAGGCACAAGATTCCAGAGGCACAACATACCCAGAGGCCAACTCCAGACCAAACCAGAGTACTACCGGGTTTGACCTACAAGTGACATACCCAGAGGGAATTCTCTACAGGCACAAGAGCCCATAGAGGCCAAACCACATTTAAGTGGTCAACCCTCACGCAACAGAACACCCTGCGGTGGGCAGAGCCAAATCTCACAACTAGTCAGCCTAGGAGTTAACCTCACCTATTCACAAGTGAAAAGCAATTAAAGGTCTTCTTTAACAGGACAATATACACAACACAAGAGTCACCTTTGGAGCACATGCAGAGGAGAAGAACGAAGTAGTGCAAGTCAAATATAAAGGACACATACTACATAAGATAACCCAGCAAGAACTAAGAACTCTAGAGGATCTACCTAATACATCAAAGCAAACACAGAGAGTCAGCCAGAATGGGGAAACAAAGAAACATGTCCCAAATAAAAGAACAGAAGAAACCTCCAGAAATGGAACCAAATGAAACAGAAGTAACCAACCTATCAGAGAGAGAATTCAGAACACTGATGATAAGAATGTTTAAGGAGCTTAGAGACAAAATAAAGAAGGATGTAGAAATCATAACGAACAACCAGTTATAACTAAAGAACACAATTACCGAAATAAAGACCTCATTTGAAGGAATTAACAGCAGGTTAGATGAAGCAGAGGATCGAATCAGTGACTTAGAAGACAAGTTAGCAGAGATCACCCAAACAGAACAACAGAAAGAAAAAAGAATAAAAAACAATGAAGATGGTTTAAGAGACCTCTGGGATAACATCAAGCGCAACAACATGCACATGGTAGGAATACCAGAAGGTGAAGAGAGGAAGCAAGAGATTGAGAACATATTTGAAGTAATAATGTCCGAAAACTTCCCTAACCTGATGAAGGAAACCAACATACAAGCCCAGGAAGTGCAGAGAGTTCCAACCAGGATAAACCCAAACAGGTCCACACCAAGACACATTATAGTTAAAATGGCAAAGTTTAAAGACAAAGAGAGAATCCTAAAAGCAGCAAGAGAAAGACAGAGGGTTACATACAAGGGAACTCCCATGAGACTATCAAATGACTTTTCCACAGAAACATTGAAGGCCAGGAGGGAGTGGCAGGAGATACTCAAAGTGATGGAAAACAAAGTGATAGATAAAACTAGATTGCTTTATCCAGCAAGGCTATCATTTAAAGTTGATGGAGAGATAAAGAGCATCCCAGAAAATAATAAGCTAAAGGAATTTATTACCACCAAGCCAGCATTGCAGGAAATACTAAAAAGACTTCTGTAAATAGAAGAAAGATGAAAACAATCTAACTACAAATTTAAAAATGGCAATAACTATGTACCTATCAATAATCACTTTAAATGTAAATGGATTAAATGCTCCAATCAAGAGACATAGGGTGGCTGAGTGGATAAGAAAGCAAGACCCTTGTATATGCTGTATACAAGAGACTCACCTCAGATCAAAAGACACACACAGGCTGAAAGTGAAGGGTTGGAGTAAGATATTTCATGCAAATGGAAATGAGAAAAAAGCTGGAGTTGCAATACTTATATCTGACAAAATAGACTTTAAAATGAAGAACATATTAAAAGACAAAGATGGGCACTATATAATAATAAAGGGTTCGATCCAACAAGAGGACATAACCTTAGTAAACATCTATGCACCCAACATAGGAGCACCTAAATATATAAAACAGATATTGACTGACATAAAGACAGAGATCAACAGTAACACTATCATAGTAGGGGATTTCAACACATCTCTGACAACAAGGGACAGGTCTTCCAGACAGAAAATCAATATGGAAACAACAGCCTTAAATGACACATTGGACCACTTGGATTTAATCGATATTTTCAGAGCATTTCACCCCAAAGCTGCAGAATACATGTTCTTCTCAAGCGCACATGGAACATTTTCCAAGATAGACCATATGTTAGGCCACAAAACAAGTTTTGATAAATTTAAGAATATTGAAATCATATCAGTTGTCTTCTCTAACCACAGAGCTATGAAATTAGAAATGAACTACAGGAAAAAAACTGGAAGACACACCAATTCATGGAGGCTGAATAACATGTTACTAAATAATGAATGGGTCAAGCAGGAGATCAAGGAAGAAATCAACAGATATCTCAAGACAAACGAAAATGAAAACATAATGACCCAAAAATCTATGGGATGCCGCAAAAGCAGTCCTAAGAGGGAAATTCATAGCATTGCAGGCCTACCTAAAGAAACAAGAAACATCACTAATCAACAGTTTATCTTCACACTTAAAGGATCTGGAAAAAGAACAGCAAAATAAGCCCAACGGGAGTACAAGGAAGGAGATAATAAAGATCAGAGCAGAAATAAATGAAATAGAAACCAGAAAAACAATACAAAAGATCAATGAATCCAAGAGTTAATTCTTAGGGAAGATAAATAAAATTGACAAACCTTTAGCCAGACTCATTAAAAAAGAGAGAGGACCCAAATTAATAAAATCAGAAATGAAAGAGGAGAAGTGACAACGGACACCGCAGAAATACAAAAAGTTTTAAGAAGTTACTATGAGCAACTACATGCCAACAAATTTGACAATCTGGAAGAAATGGACAATTTTCTAGAGGTGTACAACCTTCCAAGGCTAACTCAAGAAGAAACAGAAAACCTGAATAGACTGATTACCACCACGGAAATTGAATCAGTAATCAACAATCTCCCAACAAACAAAAGCCCTGGACCAGATGGCTTTACAGGTGAATTTTACAAAATGTTCAAAAAAGAATTATCACCTATTCTCCTCAAGCTCTTCCAAAAAATCCAGAAGGAGGGAAGACTCCCAAACACTTTTTACGAAGCCACTATCACCCTGATCCCAAAATCAGACAAAGACACCACAAAAAAGAAAACTACAGGCCGATATCTCTAATGAACATAGATGCAAAAATCCTCAACAAAATATTAGCGAACAGAATTCAGCAATACATTAAAAAGATCATACACCATGATCAAGTGGGATTCATCCCTGGTATGCAAGGGTGGTTCAACATCCGCAAATCAATTAATGTGATACACCACATTAACAAAATGAAAAATAAAAATCACATGATCATATCAATAGATGCAGAAAAAGCATTTGATAAAATCCAACAGCCATTTATGATAAAAACCCTTAAGAAAGTGGGAATAGAGGGATCATATCTCAACATAATAAAGGCCATATATGACAAACCCACAGCTAACATCATACTCAATGGGGAAAAGCTAAAACCATTCCCCCTAAGATCAGGAACAAGGCAAGGTTGCCCACTATCTCCGCTTCTATTCAACATAGTGCTGGAAGTTCTTGCCACAGCAATCAGATAAGAAAAAGAAATAAAAGGCATCCAAATTGGTAAGGAGGAAGTAAAGTTATCATTGTATGCAGATGATATGATACTATATATAGAGAACCCTAAAGACTCCACCAAGAAGCTATTAGAGCTGATAGATGAATTTAGTGAAGTAGCAGGATACAAAATTAATATTCAGAAATCAGTTGCATTTGTATATACCAATAATAAAACATCAGAAGGAGAAATTAAAAAAACAATCCCATTTACAATCGCTCCAAAGACTATAAAATACCTGGGAATAAATTTAACCAAAGAAGTAAAAGATCTGTACTCAGAAAATTATAAGACACTGAAGAAAGGAATGAAGGAAGATATAAATAGATGGAAACACATATCATGTTCATGGATAGGAAGAATTAATATAGTTAAAATGTCCATACTGCCTAAGGCAATATACATATTCAACGCAATTCCTATCAAACTGCCAACGTCGTTTTTCACAGAAATAGAACATATAATCCTAAAATTTATATGGGACCATAAAAGACCCCGACTAGCAAAGGCAATCTTGAGAAATAAGAACAAAGTGGGAGGTATAACAATACCTGACTTCAAATTATACTACAAGGCTACAGTAATCAAAACAGCATGGTACTGGCATAAAAACAGACACATAGATCAATGGAACAGAATAGAGAGTCCAGAAATAAATCCACGCCTATATGGCCATTTAATCTACGACAATGGAAGCAAGAATGTACGATGGAGTAAAGACAGTCTATTCAATAAATGGTGCTGGGAAACCTGGACAGACACATGCAAAAAAATGAAGCTGGACCACCTCCTTACACCATATACAAAAATAATTCAAAATGGCTTAAAGACTTAAATGTAAGATCTGAAACCATAAAATACCTAGAAGAAAATATAGGAAGAAACTTCTCAGACATTTCCCGGAGTAAGATTTTTACTGATATATCCCCTCGCTCGAGGGAAGTAAGAGAAAAAATAAACATGTGGGATTATATCAAACTAAAAAGTTTTTTCACAGCAAAGGAAACCATCAATAAAACAAAAAGGGATCCTACTGAATGGGAAAAGATATTTGCCAATGATATATCTGATAAGGGATTAATATCACAAATCTATGAAAAACTCACTCAACTCAACTCCAAAAAAACAAACGACCCAATTAAAAAATGGGCAGAGGACTTGAAGAGACATTTTTCTAAAAAGGACATACAGATGGCAAACAGACATATGAAGAAATGCTCAACCTCACTAACCATCAGAGAAATGCAAATAAAAACCACAATGAGATACCACCTCACCCCAGTCAAAATGGCTATCATCAATAAATCAACAAACAACAAGTGCTGGCGCGGATGTGGAGAAAAGGGAACGCTTGTGCACTGTTGGTGGGATTGCAGATTGGTGCAGCCACTATGGAAAACAGTATGGAGGTATCTCAAAAATCTGAAAATGGAACTACCCAATGATCCAGTAATTCCACTCCTAGGTATCTCTCCGGAGAAATCCAAAACTCCAATTCAAAAATCTTTATGCACTCCTATGTTTATTGCAGCACTATACACAATAGCTAAGACATGGAAACAACCAAAATGCCCATCGGTAGATGACTGGATTAAGAAACTGTGGTACATTTATACAATGGAGTATTACGCAGCCATAAAGAAGAAAGAAATCTTACCATTTGCAACAACATGGATGGACCTAGAGAACATTATGTTAAGTGAAATAAGTCAGACAGAGAAAGATAAGTACCATATGATCTCACTTATATGCGGAATCTAAAGAAAAGAATAAGTGAATGAACCAATCAAAAACAGTTTTGGAGACAAAGAGGAAAAACTGAGGGTTGCTAGATGGGCGGGGGGGTGGGGGTAAGGGGGAAAGTGAGGGGATTAGAAAACAATCAGTAACCACAGATGGCCATGGGGTTTGAAAATTAATCTGGGGAACGTAATTTAGTGGTTACCAGAGGGTAAGGGGGTTGGGGGATGGGAGATGAGGGTAAGGGGGATCAAATATATGGTGATGGAAGGAGAACTGACTCTGGGTGGTGAACACACAATGTAATTTATAGATGATGTGATACAGAATTGCACACCTGAAATCTATGTAATTTTACTAACAATTGTCACCCCAATAAATTAAAAAAAAAAATACAAGAAATAAATATAAACATACTGTTAAAAAAAAAAAAAAAAAGCAGGCCAAAGGATTTGGCACTTGAACCATAGTTTTTGACCCTGTAAGAGGAAAAACTTTTTCCTTCTACCCTCCTAGGTTCTGCATCTGGGGACCTAAAAATGTAGACTAACAAAAGATAGGTTAACAAGAGAAAAACAAACAGAAGTTTGTTAATATGTATAGTGTATATACATGTGGGAGAAACTCAGTGATGAATAACTCAAAGAGTGGTTAGAACTTGGGGCTTAGATAGCATTTTGACAAAAGACAGTAAATTTGTAGAGAAGTGACAAGACAAAGGAAAAGAGATTTAGGCTGTTGGGTGGCAAACTGTAGGGAGGTAAATAAATAGGGAAACTAATGATAAGGGATATTTGGTAAGGTTTCTTTGTGTAGTGCCATTTCATCTCTGGGGATAAAATTGCTCCCCCTTCCTGGTACGGGATGTAGAGGGTGGGGAGGCACCTTCATAAGGGGAATTTCTGTTCGGCTTTCAGATAGATAGATAGGGGAAGAGCAGAGAGCTCATCCGATGTCCACTTAATTGCCTTCAGCTCAACATAATCCTTATGCCAGCGTGGCAAATTTTGGGGTAGCATACTCTGAACCTCTTCTCATTATAGATCAATTGGCATTGAACAATGTTGAGTTTTTCAATCCATAAACATAGTCTATCTCTCCTATAGAATTTGATCTTCTTCATTTTAACTCAGCAATATTTTGTTGTTTTCAGTGTACAGTATTGTACATTTTTGTTAAATATATGCATACTTCATAAATATTTTGTTATTGTAAATGGATTTAAATTGACTTGTACAAATTAAGTTTCTTCCTGTGAAATCTATTTCAAGTAGTATAGGAACTCATGATTTATTCTTTATTGTCAAGAAGAAAATACTAATATTTTGGTTACTAAGTGATGTTCAAACATAGAAATGAAATAAAATTAAAAATCAGTCTGGACCAATCTATCCTTAAAATCACATTTTTCCCCCTCTTTGATTTAGTGCTTCCAAATAAAGACTTTGTAAAAAAGCAGCTAAGGAACAGAAAATGTAGAATTAAAATTACAAAGAATCAGCTCTCCACAAGTCACACACAGGGAGGGCGAGAACTGCTGCATGTTTTATTTTGAACAGTGTACTTAAAAAAACAAAGAAACAGATTTGTCATTGTAATTATGTTTTGCTTAAAACAACCTTAAGATGAGTTTGTAGGATATGTATATACTTCTGGGTGGCCATGAAATTAAGTCTGGGATCAAGATGTTGCCACTCAAAATTCCCAAAGTAAAAAGCCATAAACAATGAAGAGTGCTTTGTGCTGTGTCCATGTGTATGATACAGTGATAAAAACATGGGTGTGAAAGCGCCCTGCTTTCAGTCCTGGCTCTGCTACTTCCACTCTCTGGGACTTTGAACAAGCCCTTTAAGCCTTCTAAATTCCAGCTTCCTCGTGTATAAAATGCAAATAATTTATTACTTACCCATAAAGTTGTGGTGAGTATTGAATGAGATAATGTGTGAAAAATTCTTCAGACAGTGCCAGGATCATAGTAAATGATCAGTAAAAGATAGACTATTACAATGTTCTTTTTTATGAAGATGATGATTGTTACAAAGTTTATGTGTATGACAAGTTTGTTCTGATTTCACCCACAAGACCTTTGTTGAAGCAAATATACATATATATATCTATATATATAGATATATATAGATATATATATAGATATATATATATATATATATCTGATAAATGTCTTTAGATTTCAGTAATCAGCTGGCGAGGGGATGAATGGGGAGAGTTGGGAGAGATTAATGGTGTGAAAGCAAACAAACAATTATTCTTCCTCTTTGGACTTCAACCTGAGAAAAAAAGGCCCAAAAAAAGAGTAATAAAGGCCAGTCCTGACACTCTTTCTATTCTACAACAGTAAGAAGAAACAGAATCTCTCTTGAGGTTCTTCACTTCTGGTCTTTTAGATCCCAAACACACATAAAACCATATTCTCTGTTTTATGTCAAGGTCCAAAATGAAGACCAGGAGTTTTCCTTAAAAATACAGCTCAGTGGGCTTCCCAGGAATTAGGATTCCCCCAGAGAGAAGTTATTCACCTTCAGATAACACCAACAGTAAGCCAATTGTTAATATCCAGTGTCCAACATACAAGACTGGAGGTTAAATCTGAAAGAGTATAGGGAACGCAATGCATTTTCAATAAAGTCTTTACAGAAAAAGCAGTGAACAAGATCATGTTTTATGCAGATAAATTTAGCCACTTTTAGTATGAAAAATGGCCTGCCATGCAACATAAACAATCTTTTGTACAACTACTTTTTAAAATACATCCATTTATCTTTCATCGTATTTTATTACTGCTGTATTTTATTATAAACATTATGAGCAGGATCATTTACAGAGGAAAAGAAAGTAGCACTTTACTCGTGAGAGATAGTGATGAAATGCACTTATTCATGAGAGGCAGTGATGAAATGCTGATATAAACTTTCGTGTGTGTGTATGTGTGTGTGCACGCAAATTTTCACATCTTTCTTTGTCTGCCTTTGCATGTTCTAGGTTAATGGATTTCTTTGTGTAAAATTTCAATTGGAGATGCTTGCTGCTTCTTTAGGACTCTCAGAGTTATTTCCTAAATCAAGTTGTGTGCCAAGCACAGTGCCTGACGTATCCTATACATTTATTTATTTTATTTTATTTTTTAATTTAATTATGTTGACTTGAGCATCCCTCTAGGAACCTGGGGAAAATATCCTTTTGGTATCCAAATCATTTCATCTCATACATACTCAGGTGCAAATCAACAAAACTTTTGACAATGACTACAAAATGCTAGCTTTTCCCACCCCTGAACTCAAATTTCCAGAGAACCTCCAAAAAAAGAAAAAAAAAAGAAAGATGGTCATCTCCACGCCCCTCACAGCAGGAAAAATCCTTCAGGATTCAAAGATGGCATTTCTGAGCATGCCATGCCTTCGTGGTTTGTGAGTAGCTCCACCTTCTGCTGTTCTCAGCTAGAAGTGCTATTTCTTTTCACTCGTGGGCTGCTCTACACCTTGCAGAGGTCTTTTACTCTCCTCCAGAATTTTGGGGCTTTCCAAGAAGAATCCTGAGAGTTGGCTCTTCATCTATGCTTTACTCTCAGCCCCCACTATTGGCAGTTATGTATTGAATGCCAACTATGTTAGAGGCATTATACTGAGGACCAAGGATCTGATAAGACATATTCGGGAAGCGGGGAGGCACACAATAATTTGATGAAGTTTGTTAGGGAGGAGTGCGTGTCTACATACAGCTGCGAAGGAGGAGGCTAAAGGAATGTGTCTCAGAGAAAGTGGTGTTTGAAAGGCAATGCTTTGGAAGATACTTAGGAATTAGCCAGCTAGAGAAGAGGGAGAAGGATGGAGCACTTTGCAGGCTGGGAGATCAGTCGGTGCAAAAGCCTGGAGGCACCAACCAGTGGGGCAGGTTAGAGAAACTGTAAGTGACTGTGTGATTGAATGAAGAGATTTAAGGAGTAGAAGGAGATGAGGATAACGTGGAACTGGTGTGTGGCTGCATGATTTGTGGGAGGTGATCAGTTCAACTTTATTTTTCCCTACCAGTGACCCTTCTACATTTATTTAGCAGGGTAATTTTTCTCCTGCTTATGAAGGACAGAAGGTCTGAAATCATGATTTCATTGCCTGCTCATTCCTAGGCAAAAGATAATCTTAAAGTCACTTTAAGTTCCTCGTTACAGCCTCTTTTAGTAAATCAGAATGTTTAGTCCAGGATACAGTTCAAAATGGCTTTAAAATGCATTGAAAGGGGGGACTTCCTCTCTCCACTCACCTGGTTAGTGTCTGCTGGACTCTGGTGACACGGGTGTGATTGGCTGCAGCTCTCTCTGCTTCCATCTCCTCCCTCATTTACTAGCTTCTATTTCTGGCTCAGCAAGGACTGAAAAAGGTGCAAGAGAGAAGTAAAAGGAGAGGGCAATTCTTAGTTTGCCAGAACGCATTGCACTTTTGTTTTCAGCAGATGATTAAAGCTGACTCTTCCCCATGGGGCATTTTCACGGGTTCCTAAGAAATTACATCCTTGGAGATCTCTCCCTGGGTTTTCTTGACCCAGGCAGGTATATCTCTGTTCTGATTGATGATCATTTGCAATTCATTCCTGAGCCCTTAGGAATTCGGCATTCACCTTTAGCTTCTTGCTGCCAGGCTCCCTCCAGCCATATGGGTGACCTTATTGGACAAAGTGTCAGGTGATACCTCTCCATCAGGAAATGGACTGCAGCCAGTGGACCAGCCATTGAACCAGAGGACAAACAGCCTCTTAAAATAATGATAGGAAGACTCAGTGCTGTAAACCTATAAGTTTTCCCCAAATTAATCTCTAAATTCAATGAAATTCCAATAAACGTAGTAACAGAATATGTTATAAAGCTAAACGATTCTAAAATGCATTCGAAACTTTCGAGTTCCAAGAACAGACATGACAATTTTGAAAAAAGGATAACAATAAAAAGGGGGCTTGTCTAGACATATTACAAATGTAAATAATTGAGACAGTCTGGCAGTGAGGTGAGCATGTAGATTTGTTGATTGGGAAACTAAAGAGAGACCCAGAAATGATAGGTTATGGCATTTGTGTGTGATTGAGGTGGCATTACTAACCAATGGGGTATGGTGCAAGTGACTTTCATATGGGAAAAAATGAAGTTATATTCCAACTTCTCAAACAATGTGTTCTAAATAGATGGAAGATCAAATGTGAAAAATAGAACTTTAAGACAATTGTAAAAAATAATGTATAAGAAAGTGACTGTAGTTTTGGAGATAGGGAAAGACTTCTTAGGCAAGATACAAAAAATATGACTCATAAAAAACAAGTTTAGTAAATCTTTAAAATTTGATAATCTTTAAAATTGAAAGCTTCTTTCCCTCAATATACAGTGTTGTTAAAAAAAAAATCCAAAAACATATATAAATATTTGGGACATAGGTGACAGAACAAGAACTAGTATTCAGAAATCTAAAGAACTACTGAAATAATAAGGAAAATATAAACAACCCAATAAACATGAGTGGAAACTATGAACAGGAACCTCACCGAGGTGGAAATCCAAATGGTCAAGAATCACACAAAAATATTCTCAACCTCAGGGTAATGTAAATAAAATAAGAACATATTACTATTTCATACCTTTTGGATTGGCAAATATTTTGAAATCCAGCGATATCAACAATTGGCAAGGATGTGGGAAATCAAAAACATCGTATACTGCTATGAGGAGTGTCAATTAAAGCACCCTCAAAGAATCTAAATAAAGTAGAATATGTACATACTGGTGACTCCTACATTTAAATCCTAGAAAATGATTCTATAATGTAATAGGGGACTGTGTTGGTTTCATTTGGCTACCATAACAAATTGCCACAAACTTAGAGGCTTAAAGCAACAGAAGTTTATTCTCTCACAGTTCTGGAGGCCAGAAGTTGGAAATCAAAGTTTAGGCAGCATCGTGCTCCCTCCAGATGGCCTGTAAGAGCATTCCATCCTTTCCTTTACCAGGTTCTGGTGGCTGTTGGCATTCCCTTGGCTTGTGGCCGTCTCTCTCTCTCTCTCTCTCTCTCTCTCTCTCTCTCTCTCTCTCTCTCTCTCTCTCTCTCTCTCTCTCTCTCTCTCTCTCCCCACCACTGTTACATTGCCTTCGCCTCTATGTCTGTGATGTTGACTCTTCCTCTGTCTCTTTCATACAAACATGATGTAATTGCATTTAGAGCCCACCTGGATAATCCAGGAAAAGGGCATCCTCTCAAGATCTAGAACTTAATCACATCTTTTGCTATATCAGGTAATATTCACAGATTCAAGGGATTAGAACATGGATATACATTTGGTACCACTGGTACCACTCATCCTACCCCAGGGCCATATGTAATGATGTTTATTAAGAATTGCTATAATATTAATAGCAAAAACTTAGAAACAACATAAATGCCCCACCCACATGATAGTAGATAAAGTGTGATTTGTTCATATGATGGATATTATATAGCAATATAGTCAATTTTGTCTTTATATCTATCAAAACACATAGATCTCAAAGACTTGTAATAAAGCAAGTTGCAGATACCATTTACTTAATTTTTAATACAGAAATACATATATTTAGTAAAATTATAAAAGCATGAGCTGAATAGATACGTACAGATATGTGACAGTATTAGAAACTGGGAGGCATTGGTGGGGTAGAAGATGAGGAGAAGAACAAAGATGATTTCATTGTAATTTTTCTTTTTTTAAAATATACCAAGTAGAAATTCCAAAATGTGAGCAGTTCTTAATTCTGGATGATAGACACATAGGTTTTTATAAATGCTATCTACATTTTAAAATTATTTTTTAAATGTTTTATATTAATTTTTTAATGTTAAAAAATAAAATAAAAATATTTAATAGTTACTCTGACAACAGTATGGAGGATAAATTAGAGCAGGCAGAAAACAGAGGAAAGGAGACCAGTTGAGGCTACTAAAAATAATGTATAGATAAGAAATTTGAAGCTCTGACCTAAAAGAGGGGCCATAAGAACAGAGAGAAATAGGTGATTATGAACAACATGAAAAAGGTAGAATCTCTAGGACCTGGCTACTGAGTCATTGGGGCAGGGAGTGGGTGAGAGAAGCAGCGTTCAGGAGTGATGCCAAGTTATTTGAAGAGTCTATTGAGTCACAGGCAACTACTGATCTGCTACCTGTCACTATAGATTCCTTTTCATTTTATAGAATTGTATATAAATGGAATGCAGTATATGCTCTTTTTGTCTGGCTTCTTTCTCTCAACAAATTATTTTGATACTCATTTCTGTTGATGTATATAAAAATAGTTCATTCTTTTTTTGTGTGTGTGGCTTTGGAGAATGTTAAGTTTTACTGATTACCAATCATCCTGGAGTGTCCCTTCCTTGCGAAGCCTCTGTCTGTCATGTCACTATACAATATCTATTCCTGGTCACCTAGCCGCTGCCCTCCTCTATCAAAATCTGCAGCTGTTTTCCTTCCCTAAATCCTCTTGTCACCATTTGATGGGCAATGATAATATTAGAGGGCTTTCCTGGGAGATTGCAAAATGTTACATTAATACAGTATTGAATGAACAATATTCTCAAGGGGTTTGGTTGAAGTAATCTTCAAAGTATCATCCTGGAAAATTCTCTGATTTTCTGCATTTCTGCTTAGTTCACAGTTCTACAAATGAACCATTGTTTCTAATATGGATTTACTAAAGACATAAAAATAGACAATACTAATGAAGCAAGACTAAATGAACACTCCATTTACCATGTTTGGAGTTGCCCCCAAATTCATCTTTTGGTTGGCCTGTACAAATAATAAACAAACAAATAAATACCAATGGCCTAAGTTCCACATAACTAGCATTTTGCAATTCCCAGAGCTCCCACATGGATCAAAGTCAAACAGTATCCCAAGAACACCATTGCTGCTTTAGAAAAATGATTAGTCTGGCATAACAACATTTAGGAAGTCTGCTGAAGCCAGACTCCCAGAAATAAGCATTTTGACAGCATTACAAGCATGGATGCCCAAGGGAAGGAGAAGCCCTGAGAGTTGTTTTAAATAGCTGCTTAATGATTGAGCACCATGAAATGCTTTCACTTGACAGAGCAAAATACACTACCTAGAGATGTCTGGGTGACATTTAAAAGTGACAGACAGTAATGATTGCTGGTTAAAAAAAAAAAAGGCATTTTACTGCTTTAGCGATTGCTAGACCTTCTGACGCACATCTCCATTCTACATTTACACCTGTATTAAGAAAAGAAAAAGAAGTAAAGGGGAAGTAATAAGGAAAAGAAGGGAGGAAGGGAGGAAGGAAAGAAGGGGAATGGAAGGGAGGAAGGGAGAGAGGGAGACAGAGAGAGGGAGGCAGGGGAGAGAGAGAGAAAGGGAGGGAGAGAGAGAGAGAAGAGGAAAGGAAAGGAAAGGAAAGGAAAGGAAAGGAAAGGAAAGGAAAGGAAAGGAAAGGAAAGGAAAGGAAAGGAAAGGAAAGGAAAGGAAAGGAAAAGAAAAGAAAGAAAGGAAAGAAGAAAAGAAGTAGATAGTATTTGTGGTAAGTGCTATTAAGGGAAAGAATAGTGTTGTGAGACAGTATTAAGGAGAACATGAGAAAAGTGGAGAGAGTGGGGTATCTGGAAGACCTTTCTCTGTGTTGGAAAAACAGGAAGTGGGAGTTAGCCAGGCACCGTGCAGGGAAAAGAGCTTTCTAGTCAAAGGAAATAAATGTATCCTATTTGGTTAGATATATATAAAACTTGGTTGTCTGATTTCATATATATATATATATATATATATATATATACACACACATATATATATATACACGCACACATATTATATGTATGTATATGTGTATATATATATATATGTATATATATATATGAATGACTTGTTTGAAGACCTCGAGCCAGAAAAGAGAGGTGAAAAGGAGAGTGCAGAGTGATGGGGAGAGAGGCACCAGGTTGGCCTGGGGAGGTCAGCAGCAGCCACGGCCTGTGATAGGTCATGCTGAGGATTTTAGATTTTATCTTAAGTACAGTAGCAATAGCAAGCCAGTGACGGGTTTAAGCAGGGGATTTTACATTCAGATTTGCTTTTAAAAGGTCACTGTCTTTAAGTGTGGAGAAATGTTTGGTTGGGGCTAAGGAAAAAGAGGACAATGGTTGGTTTATTATAATAATCTGAGTGAAGCTTTTTCACCTTGATGATGCCAAATTTTAGCAGAATTCTGGCTACTGTGGAGACTAAATGGAGTAGAGGAACAGAAAAGGAGACAAGAAGTTTGACAGAATGCAAGTGACATAAGTCATTAAAAATCAGGAAATTGCTTTGTACTGAACTTAGGTGAGTGCCTTTGACTTAACACATGCTATTCTCTCCACCTGGGTTTATTCTGTCCCCAGAAAATCACACTGAGTTACTCTGTCCCTATTCCTATTCTCTCTCCCATTGAGTCTCTTCTTCCCTGTCACTGTTTGTCTCTATTCCAAGGCTTAGGGTGGCATTCAACCTTGGTGCTCCCATTTTCCACCCTTGCAAGGGTTCCCTTTGGGCACTAGAGCATGGTTGGAGAAAGACGCTAATTGTGCAGGGTTTACGAGGCATTGGTATTTTTTTAGCTATTTGTCCCCCGATTGAGTGGCTGGTCCATTGGACTTAGTTCATTTCCTCATGGAGAGGTGTCAGCTTCACAAAAGCATCCCCTAGATTGGAAACTAATTACTACCTTTCAGAGCTGTCATCACCCAAAGGCTCAGGATTGAAAGGTCAGCAGGAAAATGAACTTGCACTTATAACTTCTGGGGTGGTCCCTGGCTTCTGATCGTGCAGAGAATAAGGGCCAGTAGGGAATGGCACTTTCTGCCTTTGGAGCAGTCAGCCTTAGGACGCCAATCCTCAGCTTATGAAATGACTGAACTCATGGCAGAGCTCAGTCTTGTTCGTTGCTTCCCTGTCCTCGTTTCCCAATGATTGATTCCGTCTTTCCACACCCAGGCTTCACGCCCAGTCTCGAGAGGGTTCAAACTGCAGGCGGTCCTGATGACGCAGGTGCAGCAGCATGCCATGCCCCTCCCGGTGTGTGTTCACGGTGCCCAACCCCATCCAGGCAATGATTGAGCTGTCACCCAAAGGTAAGGAGGTACAAGGAGCTCAGCATAGAAAGTACATTCACGCATTCTTTCCCTTTGACACTTTTCCTCATGACACTTGTGAGGGAGGGGCCCAGGACAAGTTTAGCCACATGTTACAGATAAAGGATAGAGCAGAGAGCCTGATGATTTGGATGCGGCCCCACAGCCATGTCATGGTGGAGCTGGGTCCCCAAACTAAACGACTATGGGTGCAGGAGCGTGTGGATCAAATGAAAGCATGAGTGTCAAAGCACTTTGAAAATTGGAAAGTACTATATCAATGTATGGTATTTGTATTAGCTTATCGAGGCCGCAGTAATAAATTACCACAAAATGAGTGGCTTAAAATACCAAGCTTATTCTCTCACAGTTCTGGGAGCCAGACGTCTGAAATCATCAGGGCCTCTCTCTCTGGGCAGTTTGAAGGGGAAAACTGTTCTTTGCCTTTTCCAGCTTCTGGTGGTTTGTACGATTTCTTTATATGAGGCCACATCACTCTGATCTCTGCCTTGTTGTCATCTTGCTTCTTCCTCTGCTCTATGTGTCCTCTTCTTCTATCTGTCTCAAATTTCCTTTTGCCTTTCATTTAGAAGGATACCTGTCATTGGATATAGAGTCTACCTATCTAATCCAAGATGATCTCCTCATCTCAAGACCCTTACTTTAATTACATCTTCAAAGACCCCTTTTCAAAATAAGGTAACATTTGAAGTTCAGGGATTCTGACATGGACATATGTACAGGATGTAAGGCTGCTGCTGGTAATGATGGTGATGGTGATGCTGACGGTGATGATGGTGTGGCAGAGCGCTGGCACTGTCCCCTAGCCCACGCGACTCACTTTCTTCCAGCTCTAGCAATCACCCTGGGGTAACATAGCCCACTAGTTAAGAACACAGACGCTAGAGCCAGCCTGCCTAAGGTTCCAATACTAGTTGTGCCACCTGATGACTATGTGGCTATGAACAGCATCTTTAGCCTCTCTGGGTCTCCACTTCTTCCCCTGTAACAGGAAGGTAACAAAGTCCTCTCCCATAAGGCTGTTGTGAGGATCAAATGATTTAACTATGTCTGAAGTGCTTAGACCAGCATCTACACTACAGAAATGTTAACTGTAATTATTCATTGGCTGGAACCATGACTAATGCTAAATTCTCTCACCTTCCCTGTTTATCATTAAATAATACTTTGGATAAATGACGAATGGCCTTTCTCCTCTGGAGAAGCACTCCTGAATCGTTCCCTAATCCTAAGCATTTCTAGGTATGTTTTCCAAAAAGTAACAGTCTAAATAGTGTGCATGGAAGAAAAAAAAAAACAAAACAAAACTACATGCAGTGAGAAGGGACCATTGTTTTAAAATCTTCCTAGCTTCTCATTTGATCTTGAAGGTTCTGAAGTCTTTAGAGCTCTTATTCAATCTAAAACTTCAGTTAGTCTTACATGTATTTGGAAGAGTTATACAGGCTGAAAAGTACTTACAATATTAAGTAGAGAAGTTTTAATAGAATGCAGTGTTTTTTAATAAGGACGAGGTTTTTGAGCAAAATGTTACAAATCAAGATGAGGTCAGATCGAGTCACTCGTTTGCTTCAAACAAAACAGGTTGCCTGGGCTAGGCCTGAGTACTATTGTGTTTATTTTGGTGTTTTATTGACATTAAATTCTATGTTTTCCCTAGAATTTGTCTGATTTCCCCCCACTTTAGCCTCAGCTGAAGGAACAATGGCAGAAGAGTAGTGAAGGATGATGAATTTTGCTGCTAAAATTAGGTTTATTAGGACACGCATTAAGTTTGGCAATCTCATGAGAGTATCCAAAAGAAACTGATGGGAAAACATAGGGCTGTCATCAAAATAATTGTTAGCAGAGAATAGACAAGCTGGAAGAAACCTTGGGTACTACCTTACATAATTCCTGTAACTTTTGTTTTTGAAAGTAAAATGTATTCATCAAAGATTTCGGAAATCGTGAAAAAGTGCTCCCCAAAGTATAAAACTATTTATAGGAGTCTTGCTATCCAGAGATAACCACTGCTAATAGTTTTTATTTATTTTCTTCCAATATAATATAAAATGCAGTTTCTTTGCCGTGGTTAGCGCCATGCTGCTGAAATTAGAAATGCCGCCTCACTCTAGAAAGAGAGTACTTTGATTCTTTTTTATTAAAATAAGATACCTTTTATTATAGAGGACAGATGGATCAAAAGTGTCTCCATTTCCTTTGAGTCCTACGTCATTGTAATGCTAAGCGACAACTCAGCTATTACCCACCCTAATGCTGTTCTCTGCCTGAAGGTGGGACTTTTCAGCCGTCTGCCCAGATCTGACAGAGCTCCCTCAAGTGGATCATACGTGGTTGTCTTCTACTCGCAGCTGAGTGACAATATTAGAAAGCAATCACGAATAAGTTTCTCTTTCTAGAACAGTTGAAAACATTATTTAAAGTAATGGTCTCACTACTCTAAACACTTTGAATCTAGTAATTCATTTAATCTCTAGAATAATCCGATGAGGTGATTTGCCCTCAGTAGGTGGCAGAGTCAGGCTCGGAGCCCAGTTTGGGCCTCTAGTCTGTACCTTTTACCACCGTAGTCGAACTCTTATAGTGATGCTGACAGTGTGATGGTGATACTGAAACAGCAGAACATTCTAGTGCTATAGACAAACTGGAGGAGGTTCCAAACCAAAAATGTGAGAGTGAGTTAGAAATCCAGGTTTTACTCACGTGTGAGAGAAAACCATACTTAGGGAAAATGAGGGAGTTAATTACATTGAGAAGTACGTCGTTGTATTTTAAAATTTGTATCATAGATTGAAGTGACATTTTCATATTATGTAATACTTAGGTGTACCTTTTTCATTATTTTTTATAGATATAAAGAATCATCAAGTAGAAAAGCATGCTGATTTTGCCTTGCCTCATTTCCCCAAGGGAAGACCACTGCCCGGGCCACAGGCCATGACCTCTTAGGGAGCGACAGCAGTGGAAGGACCGTGGACTTCACATTCAAATTCCTGCTCCATCATGCGGTAGGTAAGTGATTTACTAGGTGCACCTTGTTCATCCTTAACTTCCTAAATAGGGAAATGGAATTAAATCGTTGCAGTGTTTTTGTGAGGATCAAATAAGATACTGTATATAAAGTGGTTGGCAACTGAAGTCATTTAAGAAATGGTAACTTTTATTATCTGTGCTTCTTCAGGATGGTTTACTGAGTTCAAAATACAGTACCCAAAGGGTAAAGAACATTCTCCTATACTGTAGCCTTGGCAATGCAAAAGCTACCATGGTGGATATGGTAAGAACAGGATGAATACAAAGGTTACACAGAAATTTAGTACATCCCCCACCCCTAGCACAATGCCCCTACTTGCCCAGGCCGGGAACAGCAGTTGGGCCAGGAGGCTGGGAGCTGGCTGGCTCTGAGGCCAACTGAGACCAGATAAAAGGAGAGCAGAGAGGGGAAGGGACTCTTTCCCAAACACTATGCTAATCAGCTCCTTTTAAAGACGCTGAGTCTTTCCAGTCTCACCCTACGTCTCCAGTCTGTACTCCCTGTGTCCCTGGGGGATGCAGATGAAGATAGAATAGTTAGACATATGACTCAGCTGCATTATAATATTACAGATTAGAGGTCTGGTACGGAAAGGCTACAGGGTAGTTGAGAATAAAATAATTATAAGCCCCACACAATCTTTTGACATCTCTCTTTTCAAAAGTCCAAACAGCTTTGCCAGTGATACTCATCCTTGCTCCCAACATTGCTAAGAAAAGGAAAAGGGACAAATGAACAGAGAGACCGTTCCAGGGTTCAAGTCTGTGAACACCAGTTACTGGCTCTGCGAAGTACAAACAATACAAACAGCAGTGAAAGGCTCACAAATTTCAAGTCTCCAATTTGCTTGTGGGGCCAAAATTAACCTAAGAGCTAACTAAGTGGTAGAAGCAAAGGCTTACCCTGAGAATTAAGTTATGATGCTGGCAGAGGGAGGTGAAGCTTGAATTGTTTTTTTAAGACTATTAAAAAGCATTACTTGAACTTTTCTGAGAGTGGTGGGTGCACACTTGCCTTAGAACCTTAAGCATCTTCAAAGAGGGAAGGGACTAACGCCCCAATACTTCAAAGTTACTGAAATCTGTTGAGGTGAACTAAGGGTCAGTGGGTGACCACAGCCATGACCCAGGGACCAGGAAGGCAAGGAAGCCCCTGAAATAAAACTGCAGTATATGCTTTGAGGAAAGAATGAGACAGACAGGTGGGAGGGCCAGCCCCTGCTCTGAGCCAGCTGGTTGAAAGAACCACAGAGGAACCTCTCCTCTAGGCAGTCTGGAATCTTGGGATGTAACCATGAGCACATCTAAGATGGTATCACTGTGAGTCGGGCTAGGGTTGGTGTGAAACCCTCCCAACTGAGAGTAGCACCAACGGTTGGGGGTGTGGGGTGAAGGAGCATCCTCCTTTCCTCCTAAAGAACTGTTGCAGCCTGAAGGGGTATCTGCATTGAATCACGATGGCCTAGATGCAGAGTCCAGCGACACCACCTCGGGAAGCACTGTTGGCTGTGCAAGGAGCGAACCTCTGTAGAACCCCTGGGCTCCAGCTGCCTCCAGAAGCACCGGTGCCTGAGAGCTAAAGATGTCCCTGCCTCAAGGGGCTTCGCTAAGAGAGAGATTGGTTTTTCTGCTGATCTGTATAGAAGTGGGCTTGAGAGTTGTATTTTCCGAGTCTATGTGGCGGGCATTTGTATCCCCAAACTGCAAAGTAGTTTAAAGTTAAACTTGCTAAACCCATTCAACAAAGGAGGAGACAATGAGCGCATAAGTGGATCAGAACTTAGGCTCTGTGGTCAGACATACCTGAACTACAATTCTGTTTCTGTCACTTAGGAATAGCTGTGTGTCCTTGAGCAAATGGCTTAAACCTTTTCAGCTCATTTCCTCATCTGTTATCATCCTCAAATAGGGACAATAATGATATCTACTTCATAGGGTCGTTATGAGAATTAAATGAGAGAATGCGTGTAAAGTGCTTGGTACCCAGTAAGCTTCAACAAATATTAGATTAAACAAATAAATAAAAACCCAAATAGGCAGCAGGGTCATCCCATGGGAAGAGAACTGCATTTGGCAAGTCCCTAGGATGGATATAGCAAGTTGTGTACAAGCTATAGTGAGCAGCACACTTCGGGAACACTGAGAGATTGTGCTGAGAAATAATGAGCAATTTGGTAAAAAAAAAAAAAAAAAAAAAAGTGAGTTTGGGACAGGCCCAGAATATTCAGAAGAAGCACTTGGAAGAGGAGTGGATTTAGACAAGAACCAAGGCTTCCTGATTCCAAAATGACAATGCCATTTGGAGTGTAATTTTGGACTCTCTCTAAAGATTTTTCGGTTTTTTATAAGGACATTCTCTATTTTAGTTTTCCTTCTACTTGTTTCTCCCTTCCCCCAAATCTCTCCGGAAGATTCTATTTCCATTGCTCCATCTTTTGATTTAAATTCTGATTTGCAAATAATTGTGTGTGCTCTTATCTCCTTGGTGTTTGGGTCAAACATACTCTATTTTAGACCTGAGCATGCACGCCTCTGAAACGCATCACGGAGGTGAAGAACGCGCAGTGCCTCTTAGGATGGTAGTGGAAGAGTCATAAAACTTCATACGTCAGGAATCTTCTTGACAGGCCTCACTAGGCCTGAGTCCAAGATGAAGCTGAGAAAAATGAAAAGAGATTTGGCTGACAAAGCAGATGACAGGCAGGGAGAGCCAGTGAAAGGGAATTGGCCAATGGCGAGAGGGGAATTGGCAACGCTTTGTGCAACCCCTTGCTGGAAAACCATAAACCTCGGATTGTCAGTCTGGCGCATCGGTCCTCAGAGGCAAATCATTTTTGCCTGTGGAAGGTGCCTGCCAGGAAGCTGCACCTCAGGGGGCGCCTTTGGAAAAGTGGATCGTGTCTGGATGGGTGCCCGGCACTGAGTGGATGGGGCTGAGAAGAAAGCGCTCACAATGAGATCTCTGAGGGCTGGGCAATGGGGGCCACTCCAGCGGCTGACACTTATGAGTCAGAACCATGGGAAAAGAAGTTGAGAAACAGAGGAAGAGGACAGGACACTGGGGAGGGAGGAGGTAGGAAGACGCTTTGTTTCTTCACGGGGAGACTGTCAGGGCCTGTCTCCTCCTGTGACGCGTCCCCACTTGGAGTGACTCATCTAGCCCGTCGGAATTCAAGTCTGCCTCCTTCTAGGTGCGTAATTCACAGATCTGGGTCTCCCAAATGAGCGCTTACACTGCAAAGTCTCTCTCAGAGATAAAATCTGTTTGCATGTGTCATTTCAACACAGGCAGAGCTGAGGCCCGAGGCAGGCTTCCCTCATCGGGTGGGAGAGCAGGGCCTTCACTTCAGAGCCCTCCCCATTCTTCTCAGAAGGTCCTTTGTCTCCTGTCTTAGTGTTGTACCTTTTGGCGCCAGGCCATCCAGAATCCTGCTTCTGGCCTTCTCCCCGGGCCTCCCCTTCAATTCTTTCCTTCCTGAGAGGGCTGGCTTATTATAACCCTATCTCCATCATCTCCCCCATCCAGATGTGCTCCGTATAGTTCCTTTTCATAAAGAATTGGCAGGAAAAAGCTCATCAGAAAAGTTGATGACAGGTGTTAACAACCAGTAGTAATGTAGTATGCTAACCTCTATCAGAAAACAGTGCGCTAGCCTAGTGCTCCTTGACCTTTCTTCATGTCTGGCACACAGAGAAAATGACAATAACTTGACCATCCACTGTGATAAGTGTGAGTGAGAGACAATAGGTCACAGAGGGTGAGCTTGACCACAACTCCACTCACCTCCCAACCCCCAGCACTGAGGGCTAACAGGATTGATATCTCCCAACTTCTCTGTAAACCTTTCGTGCACACCAACGGGGAAGCTGTCTTGACTCAGCGGTGTTTCAAATGAAAAACTCAGTGAGCCTGAGCCGTTTGCAGACGCGCTTCAGAGGGATCCAGTGGGTCACCTACTTCAGCTACAGCATCTCTGCTTTCCCCTGCTTCAGTTATTAGATCTCTGAATAACATCTTATTAAAAGGAAGAGTGTTGCAGCTTAAATGAGTTAGAAAATCACTATCTGAAATCCCATAAATAAAATCTTCAATGATAGAAACTTGGGCAACCATGACAGGGTACTGAGAACAGACAGGTTTTCTGGTGCCTTTGACCGTATCATTCAGGCAACATAGTCTTCTCCATACAGACCTCCCTACGGGCCCTGCACAGAATCTGTGCACATCCTGACCCTCCAGCTATAGTTTTGTTTCTCTGATGCTTGAAAAAAATTATCTTAATACTGGGGTGTTAGGGTAAATTAATGCCAGTGTCCGTTAATGTCTTAGCTCAGTGAAACCACAAGCACAATCACTGGTCTTGCCTTTGCTACCTTTTGTATTGCACTTTGATTTATTTCTGCCATTTTTCAGAAGCCATTCAACATCTAAGAAAACAAAGCTTTTGAAAGAAAGCCTAGCAAAATGAAGCGCTTATAGGTTAGCTGAGCTCTTTCACAAGATTGAAGCATTAGTTTATGTATTATTAGTATTATATTATTCTGTTGCTATTATTATATGTATCTCCACCTTGTTTCAGAGCCTTGTTCCAAAAAGGACTCAAAATGGGAAAGACTCATTGAATTCTACTCTACAGAGATTTAATTTCAAAGTTTACATTTACTTGATGTTCAATGAATGACATCATTTCAAAACTATAAAGGTTTAGTGTGAGATTATTTTAAGATTTCAATTGCCTGATTTTAGTTTTAAGCCTTGTGTTAAAATAAAATATCAATATCAAAACAGTTACCGTTTTATGTGTATGTGTGTGCACATGTGCTTAGGTATGTGTTTTTATATTCCACATTGTTCTGTAAAGGATTTGAGGCACCTTATAAAGGATTTGAGGCAGCAAGAGCTATAGATTTACACTTCAGGGAGAATGTGTGAAATATGGGTAAAGTTTTACCTTTTAGCCAAGATTCACCAGTAAGATTTTTTTCTGTTGATCAATAGAATTTTAATAACACACTTGGAATATGATTTTACCTCTAGATATTTCTCTACTAGAATTTTTATTATTATTATTATTATTATTATTATTATTGCTTTTCAACATCAGTAGAGGAGAATGGAGATGCCGCATTAGATAGAACAGACTCATTTCTGTGACCCTTGCCTCAAATTCTCTTTCTAAAGTTCTGAAAGCTTTTGTCTGATTTATTCTGGATACTTCTGGGCTAGTGACATTGTAGTCCTCAAAATAAAAAGTTTAGGAAAGAGCCCAATTAAGGTTTATTTCTTGTAAAATAAATCAATCTCCAGCAAAGAGGGCCTGTCCTTACATGGAACAGCACCTACTGAGGCAGCATTCATGTTCTTGAAGGCAAAGCAGAAAGTCTGCTAATCAATTAAAACTCTTTCTCTTGCTTCCAACTCTAATTTGCTCTTTGTTGCCTTTTCACTGTTCCCATGTGTTATATTGTCTGTGTGGCATTTTATTTTAAAACACTTCAATATGAACATAGCGATGTAGTCGCATTAAAATACCCTATTTAGGGAATCTATCCTCCAGAAGTGGTGCACCAGAATCAGCTGGCCAGAATCAGCATCTTCTGTGATGGTCATTTAGCATTTTAAATAGAATTCACTAAACTTAATCAGAAGGCTTACTGAAATGAGTAGTATTCAAAACAAGTTGATGGTTAGTAGTGTCATACTGGAACCCCTGCCCTGACTTGAAAGAAGTATAAGCACCTGGCAAACCCAGTTTGCTCGAGACAAATGGGTCAAGCTTCTGGTCTAGATCTTTTACTTGGCCCTACATCTGTCCATTCCACAGAGCTCCCTGTGCCCGACCCAGCATGAAGCTGGCCACACCCGCCGTCAGAACATGCTTGTCTCAAATTCAGTTAAACCTTTTATGAAAAATGCTGAACAGAAGGCACAAGGGAAAGAGAAGGCCCCAGGGTAAACGGTGGGACTTCCCAGCTACAGAACAGGCTTAAGACTGTTTTTTATGCTAATGTGAATAATTGTCTAGGAGTTGTCAGAATATTATCTAAAACTTGTTTTCATTATAATACAACCCCTGGTAGAGAGGTTGTAGGTAAAGGAACATATAGACTCCCCCAGTTTCCCCCACTTCTAATGGTTGGAAGCTATTGACATTTACTAGAAAAACTTCATTTTTGCTAAAAGTCCAGTTTGGTTTTGGCAGATTGCCATGCCATGCAAATTTCAAACCCATGCTTCAAAATTTGGAAAGGACTCACTTGAAAATATAGAGGGTTTATTTAGATAAAGATGTTTAGCTTGAGGTTGTGGTTTGTTTTGTTTTTCTTAGAATTTTGGGACTCTGATTGCATTCCATAAATATCATTCAATTAATAGAGCTGTTTAGTGGGCCTTGCACATGTCCCTGAACACCCTGTTACTATGATTTCTAGGCTATTTTCTGTACCCCTTTAAATTCTGGGACCCTGAGAGTTGCCTCCTTGAGCAGTAGCTGTGCTGTTCTGTGGCATTTTCTTATAAAGCACTGATTCTAAATGGGTTGCAGTAGAAATCCAGAGCGACTAAAGGAAGAGTGAGAGCTGTGCAGAGTCCCTTCCTTCTGTGCTGTGACAGGCAAGCTCGGCCCAGGAATCAGGGAGAGGCCCACTGCGGACCTCAGGATTCATGCCTGCAGGATTTCTTTTGAGATTTCATGCCTATCAAATTCATCTTTAAAGAACACAATGCTCTTCTGATTTTTTATTATTATTTGAATGAGAGTCAACCACTGACTAATTGTGTCTGGGACATGTCAGGCCAAAGCCTTCTTTGAAGCAAGAGATTGGACAAGATGATTGGAACTGTGAGTCGAGACCTCCTGTGGAAGCATCAGCATAACACAAAATTTGACATCACTAATGGTTTTTCTTTTATCCTCCTCTCTGAACTCTGGAACATGGAGCCTTGGAGGTACAGTGGCCTAGAATGCATGAGACTCCGCCTCAGAGCTGCAGGGCAGTGCATAAGAGAACCCCTAGGGGGCAGCACTCAGACGCGGGTCTCAGTGAGATTCCCAGCTGCAGGGCTCAGCAGGCACCCAAGGGACACCATCTCCTGCTTTGACATAAAGATTGGTTCACATGCAAAGATAAGGAACAGTTCCAAGCAGTAATAAGGCTTTAATTACAAGAAAGCAGCAAACCAGAGCAGAACAGCAAGAAAACAAAAACAGATTGGTGTGTCTCAAGGAACACAAGCCAGTTTTCACCAAGTTTTTATTGAGAGCGAACTGGGTGTTTATATGAGAATCCTAGTGTGTAGCAGTCAGAAGTGGATAATTGTACCTAACATGTGATCCTCATTTCACATGTGTATTCAGTCATTTTCTGTCATTTTGTCGTTTTCATGAAATTTGGATTTACGGTAACTAAACATCCTGTGCTTAGAGAATGATCTGGAATGGTTGGCTTCTTCCTGCTTATGGAAGTGACAGTTCTGGGGCCACTAGCTGAATATGGCTTCAAGGCATTTATTTCTGGGTTTTCATTACATCCCACATTCACCAATTGTAACTTTATTCAGAGGATTCCTCTTATGGTCTTAACCTGGCTGAGAAGTAGATGAACAGTCATTTGAAATACTGTGTGCAATTTCTTACATTAGAAGACAGATCTTTAGATTGCCTTTGGGAAAATTGGCTCTTCTCCTTGTAATACCTGGAAAGTATATAGAAGTCAGCAATGTTTCAGCCCTCCTTTGAATTGCCTACGATTCAAATGTGAACTGGTACTCCTCCAGTCTCAAATGTCTAGGTGAATTAACTGGTTCCATATGTGTGAAAATCCCAGACCTTGTCCTTGACTCCTGCTCTGAGGGGCTTCTGCTGCCATGGTCCTTCCTGCCTCTGGCGTCTGGGTCCATGTATGCTCTCTCTGCATCAGCTCTCTAAACCCAAGTCTAATATTCAGCCCTTTGCCACTGTATGCCTTTTTTTTTTTTTTAAATTCTCTAAGCACTTCATGAGTAATACACTGAAGATTTGGGACTCATGGGTGAGAGTGCATGGATACGTCATGTCCTATAACTCAAGCTCTCATAAGGTCTTAGTGGCTCTATCTCCTGGTCCCCTCCCTCTCTTATTGTCTCTGGCAGCTTCATTATTATCTCCCTCTGTTAGGAACTAACCCAGTTCCTGGCTAAGGGGAACGAACCCAGTTCCCCTTAGCTCCTATCTCTACCCTTCCATCAAAGACCTCACAGAACAAAGTGTCCTCTGTTTAACAGATCCATGCTCCTTAGAAGATAGCTAGACATATAAATAACAACAACAAAAATTCAGTTGCACGTATTCATTAGTTGATTGAAATCAAGTCTGAGTCTCTGCTTCCATTGAAAAGCAGCATACTATTTTAGAAAAGGAGCTGAATCCAGAGTTAGCCTATTGGGGTTTGAGAGCCAGCAGCACCCCTCACTAGCCATGTGAAAAAGCCATTTTGAACCTCCGTTCATCATCTAAAGATGTTACTAATATTTGGAATCATTGCGCTGATTAAATGAAGTAATTTATGCACTGCACTCTGAAACATTAGAGCAGTCATTCTCAGGACACTTCAGCTCTATAAGGACTGCAGAGTGCTACTGGCGGGTAGGGGAGGGGTCAGCGATGCTGGGTGTCTTGCAATGTGGGGAAATTGTGCATAGCACAAAACTCCCAAATTACCAGTAGCAGTTCTGTTTGGAGAAACACTGCGTTTGAATACAGTATAAGTGAAAGATAAGTTATTTCTGACCTACCTTTCACAGAAAATGCAGATAGATTTATAGATATCTGGTGTAGATAATTATTTCAAAAAAGTATCCGCATTGTGGATTATTTTAGTCCAACTTTTTGTTCTAAGGTGATAGTTTCTCTGGCTGGCATCTGATAATGCTGCCAACATTTTAATTATAATCTTGAGCTTTGTCCTATAAGGAGTGCTTCCATTTAGAGTATCTTTTTTTAATTTTTCAGTTGAAACTATTCTACCTTCCAGAAGACAAAAAGAAGGAGGAGAAATTATGGGATAAAGGCTGGGGGAATTTTCCTCCTGGTGAAGGTACAAGGAAGGAGGTAATGTATGCATGATGTATTCAGGCCACAGTAGCTTTCTTCCCAAGGCCAGCACTGATTTGTATAAATAGCTGTTGAGCTAAAGGCAGGTCAGGTTTCAAGCATCTTTCCCATCCCTCCCCCTCAGGTTGTAATAAACAGGTTAGCCCTAAATAGGGCCCAGGGCCCAGGGCTCCCAGAGCCCCAGCAGCAACACACTTCTGATTCTCTGGCTCTCCATCTATCCATGAAACTGTTGAGAGAGCAACCATTTATAGACTAGACTCCTAATTTGTTGTTCTGGCCATGGTGAAGCACTGCAGTCACCCATGTACACTCTCCCTTATCTTCAGGTGTAGACTTGGGGCTGCTGCTACATCTATGGTAGCATAGGTGTGGATGTGAGAGGACGGGTATACGTTGTCCTTGGGCCGGCAGCTACATGATCCTTTGCATCCCTCGCACTGATCTGCGTCCTTAAGGTTTAATGAGCTATTTTGAAACATGCTTGATGAAGTGATATTTTCTCATAGATATTTTATCATGTACTCATATATGAGGGGGAGAAATTTGCCTTATGGGCTTAAAAAAGGAGAACGTGCTACAGATGAGTGTGGGAAAGCCTAGCTGTCTGGGAAGATACAGAACCTATAAACCACTTGTAATTCTATCTCCAGTCAACAGGCCGATTCACAAGTTTTGTTCTTAGATCACATCTCTGATTGCTTTAACAATGTCACTTCTCCCTCTGAAACCCTCCATAGCTCTGTATGCTGATAGAAATATTCCAATTTGCTTAGCCTTTCTTCTAATCTATTTATAATTTGAGTCCAACTTACTTTTCTAGTCTTTTTTTTATAACTCCCTTCACAAATCTTACACCTCAGGTCCTTTAAAAAAAAAACAGAAGAAGATACTGTCCTTCCCTGAAAACAGCTTCTCCGTCTGATTCAACTGCTAATTAATGAGCAGTATGACCGTGTTTAATCATTAACATCTCCAGGTTCCAGCAGCCTAGCTTGTAAAACCCAGGGGCCAGGCCAGGCTGATGAATTTTTCACCAGTTGCCCAGGTGAATCTAACACACATAAAAGTTTGTGAACATCTGGACCTAAAAGCCCCTCCAGCTCTGATTTTCCCACACATTATCCATACCCTGCAATTCTCTGCCTCCATGTGTTAAGGTATGCTTCCTGGAATGTTTCACTTTCCTTCTAGTCAACCCCTGCACACTTGTGTGGACACACACACACACACACACACACACACCAAGATCCTTCAAGATTAGCTGTAACACTGCTTCCTCTGGGAAGTCTTGCCTGAGGACTGAGCTTGCCTTTCTATGCTCTTTCTCTTCAAACACTTCTGTCAATAGCAATTACCACAATCAGTGTTCATTCTTGGTGGGTTTTGTTTAACTCACCACTGGTGGGCTGCAAACTTCCTGCACATAAATATTCCTTCTTGTTCATCTTTATATTCCACAGTATTCATGGGAGTAGCTCGTGAGAGTTGGATGAATTGAGTTAAATTCACTTGACATGAATTAATTGAGAGACATCTTGGTGAAGGTGACAAATTTGAGGGTCTTGGGAAGGTTGCTGATTAGCGTAAAGGCTTTGTGTCTTTCTGACTATCATGGAACCTCTACCAGGCACACTTCCTATTTGTCTCTATCTATACGTGATTATAGACTGAATATAATAAGAAAAGCTACAGCTGTTTTTTGTCAAAATCAAATGATTTTATATCTGTAATTTTGCAGCCAGAGTGGTTGAGCCGATAGATTTAATGACTCACTCCAGACAGAGGAAAGTCTGTTCTTGAGAAATGAGGAGGGGAATCATTAATCTTTTCTAAAACAAACAGAGTTGTAATAACTTTGTAATCTGAAGAGTAGAGAGCCTGAGCCGGAACGCAGCAACCTAGAACCTGCCAAATTCCCTGACAAGTGAAGAGTGCCCAAATGATAATTGATTGTGGGATCACTTTCCCTGTTGTCTCTGTGGGACATTCACAGTATCACCAACATTTAGAGGGGCCTTATCAAAGTAGCTGCCCCAGCTTCATGAGAAAGGAAAGCTTGTCATCATCTGAGGCCTTTGGCGGACTTGCTTTTCTAAGATTGCTTCGAAGTTTTGAGGTGCTCACTCAGTCAGCATTTTGCTCTCGGTGGCCTACCCCTTTCCTACCCCTTTCTCTTCTCCTTTCCACATATCCATGTGTCATATCCATGCCCCTCTCACCCAACTGCCCCCATGCACAAGAGTTCCTGCATATCCCTGAGGCATGAGGAAGAGAGATTCTATCTTCTGTTTTCCCAGTACTCACTTCTTCCCTAACCCTGAAATTGGGCCAATTCCCTCAAGGCCGTGAAGCACTGACTTTCTTTGCTGCCGACTAGGCTCAGAAGTCTCTCTCCCCGTATCTTGCCTGACTTCCCAAGGGCATGTCAGACTGCTGGATTCCCTTTGCCATCTTGGCTTCCAAACTGGATCACCTCTGCTTCTCTTCTCTAACTTTCTCTGGTGCCTCTTTTCTGCTTGTCACTTTAGCATTGGCATCCCCAAACTGCTTTCTCAAGTCAGCTTCTCTTCTGCCTCTCATTCTCTTCATTGACAACGGCATTTACGAGTGTCCACAGAACCTCGCTGCCAAGGGCTCCCAAGCCTACAACCCTCTCTTGAGCTACAGACTCATTTCTTAAATGCCCTGGTAGACATCATGTGGACATTTTCCTGGTTTTTCACTCACCGTTTCCATATCTAATGTACTGTCTCTGATCTACCCCACCCACCTCCTTTTCAAATAAACTCCCAGGCCTGCTTCTCATTTCCCATAGGAGCACCATTCATCCCAGTCACCTTGCATTCTAACTCCTGGAATATGTGTGACTCCCAACCTCTTTTCCATCCCTCTCTCTCTGATATGTCACCATTTACCAAGTTCTTGAAGTTCTCTCCTATAGATTCTGTGTCTGAATTGTTTCTGGTAAGTCTCTTCTCCTTTCCACATCCACAAATATAATTAGGGCCCTCACCATTATTTTGTCTCACAATAGTCTCATTACTGGTACTCCTACTTCAAACACTGTTTATGTTTAAAAAAACCTCAGATGGCAAGACTCAGGGGAACTTCCCTGTCTGCCAGTATTTCATGTGTGTTGTCATATAGTGTTGCCAAGAAATGAAGAACGTCCCCATGCGACTCCACTGGGAGAGGACATCTGGAAGCTTGTACCTGGTTTCTCCTGGACTTTACTGCATGTGCCCTTCCCTTTGTTGATTTTAATTGGTGGCCTTTCACTTTAACAAACCATAACTGTGAGCATAACAGTTTCTGAGTTTTGTAAGTCCTAGCAAGTCATCGAGCCTGAGGGTGGTCTTGTGGACACCCCACACAACACATCATTTACAAACTTCAAAACTTTACTTTTAATAAAATTTAAAGTTATAAATTGCTAGTAATTACTTCACAGCTAAGTACAACCTACCAGCAAGTCCTAACACATGGATTGTAATTGTACTTTGTGAGGAGAGGAAATACAAAGGGTGCCAAAAAAATAGTACACACATTTTAAGAAAGGGAAAAAACTACTAAAATCGTAATACTCAATTATACTGATAACAAAAGATGAATACAAGTCATGTGTATACATTTTATTGGCAGCCCCACTATGTCTTTCTCATCTTTTCATCTCCTGCTATGCTTTGCACAGAGATTGGCTCACAATAGTTACTCATACAACATTCAATTGTAAATGTTAGAAGCAAGATGTTGAGCAAACATTAGAAAATATCTCCCTAGTTTTGGTATCATTTACAAACCCAAGAAGCAGTATATAAGCCTAAAATGCATAACAAAGAAACCCAAATATACAGTGGCTTATGTTTGTTCGTTTGCTTGCTTGCTTATTTTTATCATGAACCAATCTTGAAATAAACAGTCCAGGTTGGTGGTTTTTCACATGTGGTCATTCAGGAACTCAAGTTCCTTCTTTGTGTTCCTGAGCCATCTCTTAGGGTAGATTTCAGCAGCCTACAGCCTGCCAATCAAATCTGTGCTACCACCTGCTTCTGTAAATAAAGCCTTATTGTAACACAGCCATGCTCATTTTTTTTCTATTGTCTATGTATTTTTTTGTTTGCTTGTTTATGTATTGTCTATGGCTTCTTTGATGTTCCAAGTATGGAGCTGAGTAGTTACAACAGAGACTTTACAGCCCACAAAATCGAAAATATTTACTATCTGCCCTTTCACAGAAAAAGTTTGCTAAGCTAACAAAAGAAAGAAGAGGGACGGAAGAATACACATCCAATGTTTTAAGACCAAAGTTTTGCGGTAGCTTCTGTCACTTTCACTCACATCTCTTTGGACTATAGCTAGTCACATGATCTCACCTAGCTTCAAGGGAGGCTAGAAAATGTCATCTTCAGATTAGGAGTCAGTAAACTTTTTCTGTAAAAGGCCAGATGGGAAATATTTTCAGCTATGAAGGCTGCATGGTCTCTGTCGCAATTACTCAACTCTGCCAATGTAACAAAAAGTAGCCATAGACAATATATAAATAAATGAGTGTGGCTGTGTTCCAGTAAAACTGTATTTACAAAAAGAGTCAGTGTTCTAGAAATCCTGTAAAAACCAAGGATCTACAAAAGGAGACAAGAATATACAATGGTGTAAAAGCAGTCTCTTCAATAAATGATGTTGGGAAAACTGGACAGATACAAGCAAAAAAAACCAAACAAACAAAATGAAACTAGACCACTTTTATATACCATATACAAAAATAAACTCAAAATGGATTAAATGCTTAAATGTAAAACCTAAAACCATAAAACTCCTATAAAAAAAAAGGAAATAAACTCTTTGACATTGGTCTTAACAATATTTTTTGGATATGTCTGTCTCCTAGGGCAAAGACAACAAAATCAAAATTATACAAATGGGACTACATCAAACTAAAAAAACTTTTGCACTACAAAGGAAACCATCAACAAAACAAAAAGGTAACCTATTGAATGGGAGAAGATATTTGCAAATGATATATCTGGGAAAGGGTCCATATTCAAAAATGATAAAGAATTCATACAGCTCAATGTTTAAAAAAATCCAATTAAAAAATGGGCAGAGGTCATGAATATACATTTCTCCAAAGAGGAAATATAGATTGTCAACAGAAACAGAAAAAGATGCTCAACATCACGAGTCATCAGAGAAATGCAAATCAAACAACAAGGAGATATCACGACACTTGTCAAAATGGCTTTTATCAACAAATCAGCAAACACGTGTTGATGAGGATGTGGAGAAAACGGAACCCTCATGCACTGTTGGTGGGACTGTAAATTGGCGCAGCCACTATTGAAAACAGTATGGATGTTCTTCAAAAAAATTGAAAATAGAACAACCATATGACCCAGCTATTCTACTTCTGGGTATTAATCTAAGGGAAACCAAAGTCCAAAACACCAATGGAAAAGATATAAGCACCCCTGTGTTCATTGCAGTATTATTTACAATAGACACGATATGGAAGAAACCTAAGTGCCTACTGATAGATGATGAGTGGTTAAAGAAGATGTGGTACGTATATGCAATGGAATATTACTCAGCCATGAAAAAGAATGAAATCTTGCCATTTGCAATGTGGTTGGACCTAGAGAGTATTATACTAAGTGAAATAAATCAGAGAAAGACAAATACCACATGATTTCACTTATATGTAGAATCTAAAAACAAAATAAACAAACAAAACAGAAGCAAACTCATAGATACAGAGAACAAATTGATGGTCGCCAGGTGGGAGGGGGCTCAAGGGCGGGCAAAACGGTGAAAGAGATTAAGAAGTACAAATTGCCATGTGTAAAAATTGTCACAGGGATGTGACTACAGCATAAGGAACATAGTTAATGATATTGTAATAACTATGGTGTCAGATGGGTACTACACTTATCAGGGTGATCACCTTGCAAGGTATATAAATGTCTAATCATATGTTGTACCCCTAAAACTAATATAATATTGCATGTCAACTATAATTGAAAAATAATTTTTTCAAAAAAGGAATTTGCTACATCCTTCTCTCTCTCTCTCTCTCTCTCTCTCTCTCTCTCTCTCTCTCTCTCCCCCTATCCCCCCCTCCCTCCCTCCCTCCCCCCACCCCGCCAGGACTGATTATTAATCACATATTGATCTTAGTGTTATTGGTGATGGTTATAGGCTGAATTGTGTCCCTCCCCCCCAAAATTAATATGTTGAAGCCCTAACCCCTAGTACCTCAGCATGTGACTGTATTTGGAGATAGGGTCTTTAAAGACGTGATTAAGATAAACTAAGTTCATGTGGGTGGGCCTCAAACCATTATAACAGGTGTCCTTGCAAGAAGAGGAAATTAGGACACACAGACTGAGGGCCAAGCATGCGAGAACACAGTGGGAAGATGGCTGTTTGCAAGCCAAGGAGAGAGGCCTCAGAAGAAACCAACCCTGCCAACATCTTGATCTCAGATGTCGAGCCTCCAGAATTATGATGAAATAAACAATTTTCTGTTGTTTAAGCGACTTTTGTTATGGCAGCCTGAGCAAACCAATACAGTTACATTAAAATAAGGTTTTCCAGGAAGGTTTTTGACAGCAAGCAAGGAAAGCACTGAGGAATTTGTTCCGCACAGTCAGCCAGCCCACAGCTGGGACTGCTTAGCTCCCACCTGCAAGCTCAGTACTGCCCTCACTCAAGGGTGAAGCATACTTTGAGCCGAGGTTGTATGGTCCCCACCCCAAGAAAAATTCATATGTTGAAACCTAATGCCTAACGTGATGGTATTAAGAGATAGAGCCTTTGGGACGTGATTAGGTCATGAGGGTTGAACCCTCGTGAATGGGATTTAGGCTCTCGTTAAAGACGCCACAAGACCCGCAAGCAGAAACCCAGGAGAAATCAGAGTGCGGAGTGTGAGTTTCTATCTTTCTAGTTTAAACCAATGTTTCACAACCTGCCTTCTTCATACAGGGGCCTTGGGTGGCAATGGACCTTGAAGTCCCAACCTGACCTTCTGTCTTTAAATTCAGTTGTCCATGTAGGGGGCCTGGGCGCTTTCCTTGGGATTTGAAATAGCATCCAAGCTGCTCCCTGACCTCCACTTTTCTGTCTTTGGACCATGTAGACCCTCATTTTGCCTCATTTTCCTTCTTAAAACCCTTTATTTACCTCTCCGCCTGTGAGGCACCATTAAAGTATTCTAAGTAAGGTGGATTGGCCACCCTGCCCTCACCCTTGCATTCCCTGGGGCGTCGTCTGCCATCCAGGTCCAGGAGAGGCCACATCCTCTCCCTGGTCCTGGGATTCTGGAAACCGTATCCCTCTCCTGAGCCACCCTCCTTGTCCCCTGTCCTCGCCTCCTGCTCAGGCCTCCCCTTTATATCTCCCTTCCCTTCACCCCACATTTGGGGGGTAATCTAGACCTGTCTTGTGACAGTGTTCTTCTGTCCCAAATTCTACCTACTGGAAAATGTGCTTTTGGGGGATGTAGGCGTATTTTTCCACCCCACTCCTTTTGAATGTGTAGGCCAGGGGGTCAGGAGAAACAGAGAGAGAGCCCCAAGAGAGAAATAGAAAAAGCAAGGAGAAAAGAGTGAGGGAGAACAGACGCCAATGTGGAGAATGAGTGAAGGACTTTCAAAGAGACAGAGTGAAAGTAGCAGGGCGAGAAAATAGAAATTTCGAGAAAGTGGGATTTCCAGGAAGATGACGGTGAGCAAATAGAGGGGTCAGTTGAGGAAAAAATGGTGCTGTTAAAAAAAAAACAAAAACAGAAACAAAACTCCACAGATCTTCCTAATCCCCTTCCTCCACGTTATGTTGCAGTGAAAAGATGGGTGTCTATGAACAAGGAGGCAGGCCCTCACCAGAACCCGAATCTGCCAGTGATCTTGGACTTTACAGCCTACAGAACTGTGAGAACAAATTTCTGTTGCTTATAAGCCACCCAGTTTATGGTATTTTTGTTATAACAGCCTCAATGGACTAAGACTCCAAGTGAATGTAATTAACCTTGTTAGTTCAGCATCAAGTAAGGTTTGGTCCACCTGTCTCGGATATTGAGATTCAGAGGGTGTAGTGACCTGCCCAAGGTTACCCGCATAGCGGTGGTACCCTGATTTCCAGGGCCATTCCACTGTGCTAGGGATTTCCAGCCTATTTTGTATTCTGATATGCATGGAAGTTACAATAGTTAAGAACACACTGTTGTGGGGAGGGAATAACCCACAGGCTCCAGCCACTCAGAATCTGCCTGCATTCCCTAGGGTTGAGGGGTTGGATTACTTGGGCACACTCCTATGGAGGCACACGAGTTCAGATCCGTGACGCTGTCCCCACTGCGTCCATTAATGGCAGTGAGTGGAACTGTGACTATACGTATGCTATACTCGTATTTGAGGGCAACGATGAGATGCCTCCTAAAAACTGGGCAATGAGTGAAATGATGTTGCCTTCTACACATTAAATGGTAAGATCAATCTATATTAGGCCAGAAGAAGGATATATGAAAAATATAGCACGTTGCTGAGGAAACATTGTTGATTGTGACGTGACTAAAAGCATAGAAGAGGTAAAGAAATCATGACTCCTCAGCATAGAAATCCAGAAAATGGTGTCAGCTGTAACTATTCAGGGATGGGGAGTCTTTGCTGTTAGCCTTCAGGTTCTCCCTTTATCAATACTCTCCCAATGGCGAGAGGGCTATTGCTGAGTATCTCGGCCTGGTGCTCTTAGTGCATATTCATCTGAACCTCCTTCCTTATCTTGATTCTAGGCACACAAAGCATCCTTCTCATTTTGATTGTAAACCCCCATGTAAGTCTGTCTTAGGGGGAGAAATGATCTGATTGTAGGGACTTTCAAGTATTCTGGTCCCTGAGACAGGGATGCCTCCTGATAAATCAGTGAGATGACTTCTGATTATGACTTGCGATCCCATGAAGCTTCTTACCAGGAGAAAATTCTCTGCACCAGGCCAAGGGGAGCTTTTCTGTCCGTGCGATGGCTAATATATTTCATGTAAATTAATATTTTGACATCCTTGGGTCTCATGTAAACTAATGTTTATTTTCATTGGTGTGGATAACCCTTACAGCCTAATCACCAGGCACTGCCAGTAATGAAATTCTGAGTCTTTGAGGAAGCAGGTGGATCCCCACATGAATTCACGTAATGAGGGCCTGGGATGTGATGACATGTTCAGCTCCAGTGGGTCTTTCTGAGACCACATACACACTATTTCCATCTCTGTCTCTCTATTTCATAACTTACATCTCTTTTAGAAATAAGATATAATCTTGAAACACGTGAGTGGTGCTAGATGGCTCTCGTCTCCCTGTTCAGATGAATTATGTTTATTTATTCAACAAATCTGATCTACCCCAGCTCTCTACAACCAGATAAAAGGACAATATGAGAGTTTTTCCTTGTAACATTGTGCCTTGCCAACTGGTCACCACATACTAGAAAACTGAGCTTTTTTTTTTTTAACTCTAGCAATTTTGTGTCCTCTGAGGAAGTGCTTTTTCGAACTCTAATACGAGTACATATGACTCAGTGGGAGATTTTTGTTAAAATGCAAGTTCTGATTCAGTAGGCCTGGGCTGCAGGATGAGATTTTTGCATTTTGAAAGTCCTCAAGTGATGCTAGTCCTGCCGATAGAACACACTGTGAGTAGAGGCTCTGGTGGTCACTTACGTGCTGGGCTTGAAGGGGCAGAAATTAAGGTTCTCAGTTCTCTGAAAATATCGATACCACAACCTGTCATGCCACCATCATGGTTTCATGTCTTTGGGAAATTTTTCTGGTCACAGGAATCCTTTGTTGAAATGCAAATACTCTTTGAAGAAATCATACCTTAAGTCTAACTAATGCTGTGATCATCCTTAGCAGGGATCCCTTGCAGCCAGCTGGAAATACACAAAAAAGCTGGGCTATGAGGAAGGCTGCATGCAGTATGACACTTCAGGAAGGGGTGATGTTCAAAGGGAAGGAATACTGATAGGAACGCTTTTAGTTGCCAGTAACATAAAACCTGATTAAAAGTGATTTAAGCAATAAAGACGTTTATGTGTCTCACCTAATAAGTTTAGCAGTTCAGGGCTCTATCATATCATCAATAATCCAGGCTCTTTCTGGCTTCTATCCCCTGGATTCTCCATTGGGGGTTATTGGCTTTTGATCCTTGTGCTTATTGCCTCATGGCCCCAAAATAGCTACTGCAGTTTTGGGCATCATTTCTACTTTGAAAACGGAAGGAAAAGGAAGCAGCTTTGCAAGCCACATTTGTACCTTTTACAAGGAAAGTGAAATTCTTAGCAGAAGCTTCAAGCAGACTTGTCCTTGTATCTGATTGTCAGAACTGGATAACTTACCTCCCCTTAAACACATCACTGGCAAAGGAGAAGAAGTTATACTGGGCTTAGAGCAAGGATGATTCACTCTCCGGAGGTTAGGGAGGGGCCTCCCCTTCCCAGTAAGGTAAATCCACCCATTGCAAAATGAGGGAGTGAAAGGTGGCGTGAACAGCATTGAGGAGACCAGAAACAGTGCCTGCCCCAGGAAGAAACCCATTCGTGCTTGTAAGGGAGGCAGCAGTATCTCAAAGCCCACTTTCACTTATGCCTCAATTTGAGCCAGGTCCACGTCTGCCACCCACCCCCTGATATTTCCCCATGACTTCTTCACTTTAGAACAGGAAATCTTTAGAACAGATTTGATGTTTACTTTAACTTCAGGAAGGTTATGTGGGGGTTAGAATATACAATGGGTGCTTGGTCAATATTTGCTGATTGATCTAAAAGGAATGTACAATGAAAGTGATTTGAGGTGTTGAGAGAGACATGGAGAAAAATGTTCGAAAATAACAGGTCTAGTTCTCTGAATAAGATAAAGCTTCAAATAAAAACATTATCTATTTAAACCTCAAAACAATCCTGTGAGGTAAGGATTATTTTCTGCATTTTACAGATCAGAACTCAGAGAGACTAAGAATCTTACCCAAAGCCACACAGTGTGTAAACTGGATGATTAGGGTATGTATGGCCTTTCTGATTCCAGAGCTCTGAATCTTCACACCAAAATTTATACATTCGGGCAAAGGTCTAGCTCAGAGTGGGTTTTATACATTTGTTCAGGGGCTCTGCTTTGCAGAAAAAAAGTCTTTTACATGCCTTCTTTTGGATTTGCCTTCAAACCCACTTAGTGCGCCCCTCCTCCCCCAACGGCTGTATTACTTTAGGGCAGTTACTTCTTAAAACCACAAAGTTCCCGATTTACATCATCACACATATAGGTCTAACTCAGAACACATTTTACTTCTCTTACTTACTTCCATCTTTGCTCCACCTGTCATTGTTTTCATCATCCTCTTGCAAAATTATTACAGGTTTATTGAGGGAAACACAGCTTGGAAAAGAAACAAAAATTCACCGTAGGGCTCCACGAGAATGTTCAGCATTGTTTTGGCCATCAGTTTCCTAGCAGTTTTCCTACACTGGATCCCTATTCATTCCAGATATAAAAAGCTTTCCACTATCTCATTGGGTATCTTGTCTGATGGGACTCCAACTCAGGCAATTACAGAATTCACATGCAGGCCATCTCATCTGGGCCAGCTTGTCTGCTGATTTTCTTCAGCCTCCATTCATTAAATTTCTTTTGAGTTGCCTCCAGCAATTAGGCATTCCGATCCGTGAAGCAAGGATCAGGGCTACAAGCCCCAAGAGAAACAAATGTCTGGGAAACAAATCCTATTTTAGCTTTGGGCCCCTTGGTTCTGCCTGGGGGAAATTGCTTGGCTTCCGTTAGAGCCTTTCGTCTTCCTCGGCCTGAACATACCTGTGTATACCTGTGCCCTTTTCTGTGCTGCAGCAACTATTTAGATAGGATGAGACTGTCCCATTCCTTGGCACAATTCTCATAACCATCATCAAATCAAGATGCTAGATTTACAAAGCTTTTTCAGAAGAAATAAAAAGCAGAATAAGGGAAGGATAGGTGAGAGAGTAAGAAGTCAACTCTCACTCAATGCCGGGAACAGGCCTACACATTTGGCCAATATTATGTCGTATCAACCTCGCAAGCCTGGAAAGGAGGAATTATTTTTCACCTTTTATAGATGAGGCAATTGAGGCTCAGAGAGGCTGAGAAATTTGACCAAGGTCACACCGCTTATAAATGAAAAATCAGAGATGTGAATCGTCTCTCTGAGTCCAGAGCCTCTTTCCATAGCAATTTGATGTTTTGTCCACCTAGGACGGTTTGGAAAAAGGCATGGCAAGGGGAGAGTCCATCCTGCTACTTCTGCTGTAGATTTCAAATGGTCTCAGTGTCTCCGGCAGTAACAAGTAGATGACGATCACTGGGGTAGAACCACTGTCCCAGAATTCTGTAGAAAGCCAAGACATGGCATTTTTAATCTTTTGGCCACAAAGATTAGAACATAGGAATATAATATCCAGGAATGTAATATCCAGGCCTAAGATGAATGAACATAGCCCGGGAGAGCCCTTTCCTATACTGAAGTCCGTCCAAACGAACTTCCTAGGCTCCAAACTCTATGAATCTCTTTGCCTTAGCACTTAAGGGGTTCAGTCTCCGATTGGCCCAGTTTCGGGCCCCGTCTTCCCATATAAAGCTAGGAGCCAGAGCTCTGCTGAACTGGGAGTCATAAAGCCAGGAACAGAAGCAGACCTGGCCTTTCTGGCTGCCCATCACATGCTTGGGAGAATCCTTCTGTCTCATGTTACCTCCTCTTTCAGTCCCATCTTCTGACTCTACGTGGTATAACCTTCAACTCACCAGTAGCTGAAGCTATTCAGCAGACCTGGCTCTAGAAGTGAGTTATTTGGGGAAAGCATTGATGCTAAAAACAATTATTGCTGTATTTCATCTTTCTCTACCCCCATCCTATCATCTAGACTCATTAGAATGAGATGTTGAGATACGTACCTGTAAAACACACACACACACACACACACACACACACACACACACACACACACAATCCAATTCTATGTGGAGATACACATTTCCTTGTATTTAGATCTGTATCAACAATCTTGGGCCAAGTGAATGCTCTGCCCTCTGAAAAAGCCCTTTGGCCTCTGAGGTCTCATTTGATATAATGAAGTTGGTGGTGGAGCGATCAGGTACAGAAATTATAGAAAACTCATTGTGACATTCCTCAAGACAGCTGAGCAAAGCACCTCAAGGAAGCAGTGGGGAGTAATGGTAGAAGCAGTTACTTTTAAGCTGAAGAAAACTGGGTCAGAATCCTAGCTCACTACAGCCCATCTGAATGGCCTTGGACAAGCTCCTTAACGTTACTCCCTGAGATTTAGCACCTTCACCTTTTAAATGGGAACTACAATCTCTACTTGATACTGTGTTGGGAGAATTAAATAGGAAAACCATTGTACGGCAGCTATGATCATTATTATAATGATGAATAGCATTTCATGCCGGGTCACAAGGGGTAGCATTGTTCCCCTATTGTTCCTTTCCATTTCCCCTATAAAACTCTGAAAAGCATAAAAACAGTGCAGATTTGCCCTTAGGTCCTAGGACAAGTGCTCAGTTTGCTTTGGAGAAGCAAAGCCCTCCCTGCATGGTTGTCTGTCAGAGTCTCGTATGGAATGATACTTGAGGTGGACTGGATGGGAAGGTAGGATCTCCTAGTGATTCAAAACCATTCACTATTTGTGCTACCGGAGAGCATTTTTTCCTATCGTATCCTCCTCCTTCCCGTATCGTTTCCATTAAATTGCCTGGTAGGGGAGGTACAGCACTGTGGGCAACAAATAAGCCGTCTTATTGCAGGAACTGAGCTAGGTACCATCTGCATTCCTCCATGCCAGCCCCATCAGTCCCCTTGTGATGGGACAAGGCACCAACAAAATCCACACCCATGGTAAGGGGAGGAAAGAGGCTGCTGGCTTGGATACAAAGACGCTTGTGGAGATGGCAGACCTCACTAGGGATGCCCTGCTGCCAACCTCCAACAGTCTTTTAGGGAATCCTAATTCAGTATCTGCTAAGTGGTTCTAGGGCATCTGGGAAGAAAGTATACAATATGCTCCTCTATGCTTCATTCACACCAGCCATACGTAGCTACCAGGGACCAGTACAAGCCAGTTCTCTTGGCTAGGGCAGGGTCTACTCCAGGGACCAGGTCACATGCGGACAGCCCCACTGGCAGGAAGTCCACACGTGACTGCTGTGCCTTCTGTTCCCACAGTGTGGAAAGTTTGGGAAGCTCCGTCTTTCCAGGTGGGAAAGGCTATGTTTCAAGGAGGGATAGTGACATCTGTGAACTACCTCCTGTGTCTCCCTACTGGGGTTAGGACACATTTTCTGTCCTTCTCTGAACTGAGACAAGGGAGAATCTCAAGAGCAAGACCAAAAAGGAATGCTTCAGGTGCTTCCTTAAGACCCTGCCGAAGCCCGTGAAAATAAACTTGTCTTATTTCACATAGGGACATAAAAAATATAAGACATAAATACCTCTCTGAGAACAAACATTTCCAAAACCTAGTGAACAGAGAATGCAAATCAGTAAGATAAGGAACAAAATTCAGTCTCAACATGTGCAAAATTTCCTCTAAATTAGAACAAAGTATACTAGTCTTAGAGTAGTTTCAGAATTCTTTTAAGAACTAAAAATAGAAAGAATCAGGCAAATCAAACTGAGACATTCTGCCCAACAACTGGCCTAGACACTTCAAAAAATATCAATGTCACGGACAACAAAAGTGTCTGGGGAGTATTCTAGATTAAAAGACACTAAAGAGAAATGACAACTAGATGCAATGTTTGATTCTGTATTCACTCCTGGACTTTGAAAAAAAAACCTACAGAGGTCATTATTAGTAGGACAATTGAGGAAACTTGACTACATAATGAATAATAGATAATAGTGTTAAATTTCCTCAGTATGATATTTTTATAATGTGACTGTCAGAGAATGATCTTGTCCTTAGGGGAAATGCACAGAAGTATTTAAAGGAAAAAGTTAACAATGTCTGCAAATAACTCTCAAACAGTTCAGCAAAATAATAGCAATAATGATATTAATAAGAGAGAGAGAGACTATTAAGCAAATGTGTAAAACATGAAGGTAAATTTCATTTGTCCTGCAACTTTTCTTTGTTTTAAATGTTTCCAAATAAAATAAGGAGGGAAGGGAAAGGGTAATTTTTATAGATTATAGGACACTTAAGAGACATAAACAAATGTAGTGCTTGGGCCACGTCTGAAACCTAATTGGAACAAACCGACTATAAAAAGGATATTTTTGAGACGATCTGGGAAAATTGAACCTGGATTAGGTATTACACAATATTAAGGAATTGTTAAGTCTGTTGGGTGTGATAATGGCATGTTGTGTTTATGGCGGGGGGTGGGGGTAAGCCTTTATCTGTTAAAGAAATCAAACCCCATCATATTTTACAAGTAAAATGATTGCCAGGGATTTGTTCTAACATAGTCCAGAAAAGAAAAGGAAAAAAAAAAGATGAACGAGATGAAACAACGACAGAATGTGGATAAATGTTGAAGCTAGATAATGAGTATATTAGCATTTGGCTCTATGTCAAAAAATCTTCATAATGAGCATTTAAAAAAATTAAAATGCACACAGAGGAGTGCTAAAGAGTCAAACAATTCTTTCTAAAGGATAGGGATAAATCATTTATGTAGAGTTGTAAATTGTAGTCCCCTTTATATCTTACCTTTATTAGGAGTTTGAAGTTTGGCGCATACACACACACACTTTTAAAAAATATCCCAAGACGCTATTGCTCATATCCCAGCCCAAAGGCAATGCGGTGATGGGCAGTCACTTCCCATTTGCCAGGTGATTATTAATTACCAGGTCAACAACAGCCTTCTCCGTTCAATATTTTCTTAAATTCACTGTACGTTAGAATCTCTCTCTCTCTCTCTCTCTCTCTCTCTCTCTCTCTCTCTCTCTCTCTCTCTCTCTCTCTCTCTCTCTCTCTCTCTCTCATTTCCATTCCTTACATCTAACCCACTCCCAATAACAAAATACAGGAGTATCACTCCCCATTGCTCCCTGGCAAAGATATTTTTCACTCCTGCCTATTGAGGGCAGGATCGTAACACGGGGAGTAAGTTCCGGATGGGCTCACAGTGAGTCTGTCGTTGGGCGAAGACGAGGACCTTGGACCTTAGACCTTGCTCTAACCATTCGTCAGCATGTCCTCTCTTGACCATCCATAATGAAGGCGGCTCTAGTCTCTATAGTAACCAATCTGCCTAAAATAGGAATTACGTGGGAACAAAACATTTAAAGCCAATTGGATCTATTCATATCCAAACAATGTCAATTTAAGGGCTGTTACCCAAGTTGTTGGCTTTTTGAATGGTCTCCCACCATGGGCTCAAGGAGAGGAAGTGTAGGGGGTGCTCCGTACAGTCTGTTCCATACAGAGTCTTGCATGCTGTTATCCCCTTTCCCTTCTTCAAACATTTCTTTATGTCCTAGAGCCATAAGCTCTTAAAACAAACTTTTAGTCAAGGCAGTTTTATGACCACAAGACTGAGACAAAAGTGGAAGTCTGAGAATCCCTTATAGGCGTAGAAAGCTTCCCAAAGAAGAAACGGGACCGAGTCCAAATCTCTCGCAGAAACCTGGCAACTTCATGCATTATTTTCCGTTTACAAGGTGGGGCTTTGAACAAGTCTCTATCGAGTCAGCTCCCCCAGGGTCTTTGGGAAGGAAGTGGAATAGTGTTTGGAACCAGGGCTAACATTGCACAAAGCTGGGGAGTGAAATAGTCTAGCTCCTTGCAGTGCGCACCTGCCTCATAGGGTTTGTGAGGATACAATGGGGGTATCCTTAAGTTGTATTGATACGGGTTCACAGTAGCTACTGTTTCATTGTCATTATTATTATCCTGCAGTTAGACAACACGTTTGGATTCCACACTAGAAAATACTCATCTACTCTGCCCCTATTTTTTCACCCCTCATTTTGAAACAGTTTTTGCCTTCCAAAATACTGCCAGCTATAAGGAAGACTATCACCTGTACCTATGGAGTAGCCCCAAAGTCTCATTTTTTAATTTTCCCAAGTGGAAAAAAGCAAGCAGTGACATTCATTTCTTTTTTATCTTTCTTCCTTCCTTTCTTCTTTCCTTCTTTCCTTCCTTCTTTCCTTCCTCCCTTCCTTCCTTTCTTTCTTTCTTTCTTCTTTCTTCTATTTAAGAAACATTTATTCAATAAGAGCGTGGTGCCAGACCTGGAGTCTGGTTGCTCACTTGGGTACTAGTACCTTCAAGATGTTCTCAGGGCAGCTTAAGTGACAGACGTGTAAACAGTTTCATTACAGCACTGCTCGGCTTGCCAGACTTAGCAAATAAAAATCGGCATGCTCAGTTAAATTTGAAATTCATATAAATAACAAATAATTGGTGTAAGCATGTTCCAGATATTGCATGGGACCTCCGTATAACAAAAATTACTCATTACTTATCTGAATTTCATGTGTAACTGGGCCTGTTTGCTGTATTGTAACTGACAATCCTAATTTGCACAACACAATAGCTGCTACCAATGAATACAAACAGAAAGGGCTATGGGAGCACAAAGGCCTGAACAAACAGCACCTCTTCCCTTCACCACAGAAGAGGCAACATAAAGGACGGCTTAAAATAAGAAACAGTGTTTGCCAGGTAACAAAACCAGGACGGCCTTCCATCTACAGTGGCCTGAAGGATAAACTAGGTCAGAACGTTTGGGAAATTGTGAAAAGTTGATGGAAGCTGCAGCACAAGGATCCATATGGATAAGAGGCTTGAGGTCGTCTAAGGAGGTCGGATATTATACAATAGATCCTCAGAAGATTTTATGCTGGGGAGTAACATGGTCAGACTTGCTTTGCAGGGTGAGACCTCTGGAATATAGAATGAATGATAAGAAGAGAAGAAGGTTGAGATGAGAAATTAGGAGGCTGTTAACAGTCATCCAAGGAGAGTTCCTGATAAGGACTGAAACTAAGCCAATGGCTCTGGAGATATAAGGAGACGCCAATGGTTAGGCTTGTCAGAATCTGTCGATAGGCAAGGCAGTTGGCTGAGACAAGCGTGCCTCTGTGATGTCTGGTTTGGGAGCTTGGGAGAATAATGATGCTGTATTTGGCTATAAACAGTATGATGTATGTATAAAACTTCATGTCAATCTAGCAATTTAGCAGCAGTTAGTTAACATGTAAAGTATCTTGATTAGGAATCTACCCTTCAGGGATACTTAATTACCTGTTGGGAATCTTAGTCGTTAATCAATACCTTTCAGAGGTGGTTACTTGGCACCTCACATAGTTTGTGTAAATCTACCCCTGGGGTTTGTTACCTAGCATAAGGGATAAGTGATGATTTAGGAGTAAGAATCTGGCCTGTCCAGCTTCAGCTAACCAAGTCCCACTGGTCCTGCATCTTTTATCTTTATGAAGAACTTGACCTTCTTACAAGGTTGGGCAATTCTGCCTTTGAAATATATTTGTGTTTGTTTTTCATGCATAGATAAATATTAATACATCTGCCAAAATTTGATCCAAGACTCATTTTCATTTTAACATACCATACACTCTGATAGTGAAGTTGTGAATAAAGAATCATACAGTCTTCCTCATACCTAGTTATCACCACCGGATGCTGTTATAGCATTAATGTGTATCAAAAGAACATTAGGTATTTGTTGAATGACAAAATTGGCTTAAGTCCATTCAAAACAGATGCCACTAGAAATTGACTTTAGGTAGAAGTGAAGAGTTTCCTTTAAAAATCATGCAACTCAATAGGATAAAACCCTATCCTGTTGGTTTTAGATACATCCAGAACATACTTCACACCTCCAGAGGGGACACCCCTTATTCAGCACTCAGTGAGCCAGATATTGTCCCGACCCGCGGGACACTACACGAGGGACCCTGAAGTACCTAGAAGGGAGGAAAATGGGAGACACAAAGACCGGAGACAAGACAGGAGTTCTGATCAAGTCTCTCTTTATTGCAGCTCAATCATGGGTTATATACATTTTTGTGCTGGGTGGAGGGGCATTAACATAAGCAGGGTTGCCTCAGGCTGATGGTCTTAAGCCATCTGGACATACCCTACAGAATGTGGGTGTTACCTAAAGACCCAAGTAACTTCCTCTATCTCATGCTTCTCAGTCATGTGATGGTGCCTTACAGGCACCCGCCCACTACAAGATATAATTGATGAAGTTCAGCTAAAGAAACAATCACACATGATGACTTTCTCAAGAGTCTGGAAAGACTTAAAAAATAAATAAAAATATACACAAGCATCCCATTGCAAACATAGGTTTCAAATAGAAGATTTTATTGTAAACCTTCCAGACGTTCAGACTCCACTGTTATTTTTGAAAAGGCATTCCAATAACAGATGCCCCTTCAATTGGGGCATGGTTTGATAGAAAGCAGCAGGCACTATTTAAAAGAAAAAAAAAAATAGCTCTCTAGAGACACGTCAAAACAAATTAGCTGTGATGCTGAAATTATTTCCTGTTGGGTTTAATAAAGTTAACAAGATAAGTAAATGTGAAAAATAGCATTAGGAAGCAGGAAATAATTTCCTCCCAAACATGGAGCTCTTTCAGACATTGATAACAATAGATAGGAAATTTCATTTGTCTGTTTTTATTTACCACAATGTCTTTGTTCCATTTCTATTTTTTCAAGATTTCCTTCAAGATTTGTTTTGCGATGAAGTTATTTATGATATTTTGACTGTTTTGAAACCAAATTAGGAATCTGTAATTCAAGCATTGTGCTGTTTGTTCTTCATGTTCTAGTTCCACACCAAATGCAGTACTTCTAATAAATTGATAAACAATAACTGAGGAAAAGGTTGAAGCTGTTATTTAAATGGCGTTTGGAGACTATGTGTACCTTTCACTTCACCAAGTTTTCTTGATTCCACTGAGCATAAATAATTAAGACTTGACAGCAAGTTAAAGAGACGTGATCCCATCCCCCAGTAACAAGCTAAAAATAAGCTTCTTCAAAGACAGTTTTCTTACTGTTTCCAATCATTACTCCCTTAAGTCATCAGAGTGGTTTCTAGTCCCAGCTCTTTCACTATTACTGAATTATATCATCTCTCCAGTCCTTAGTTTCACCATCTGAAAAATCAAGGGGTGGAATCTTTGATAATAAATATCACTCATTCAGCATTTAATAAGTGCTAGGCCTTCTACCAAGAACTTTACACACATCATCTAATTGATTCTGACAATAATCTTTCAGGGTATTAGCTCTATCTTACAGATGTGGAACTGGCACAGAGAAGTTAAATAACTTTCCTAAGGTCACTCAGCAAGCAAGAGACTAAACCAGCATTTAAACCTAGATTAACTCGAATCCAAAGGCCACACCTGTTTTTAGCCACAATACCTCCTACTCTGAGATACCACCTCTGGATCCCTTCAAGATCCAACACCCCAAGGTCCTGTAATTCATTTATAGTAATTGTTACTTGCAAGGAAGAGAAAATACCTTGAGTGACAAGGCATATGATGGTCTAATGGATAAAAGTACAGAACCCAGTGGGAGAAAAACGAAAAATTTTGCATCTTGGTTTGCCATAATGAATTTATGTATTGGCAGAGATGTCTAGAGACATCTCTAGAGGCAGAAATGTAGACGAGTGCAGGGAACACAAGTCAGAGATGAAGATAAAGAACTAAATTTCCTGGGGGAAGGTAACCAAGGAAGAAAGTGTGTAAAGAGAAAGGGGAGAGAGCTAAGAGCAGATGCTTGGGGTTAACCACATGTGGGTGCAGGAGAAAAAGGAGCAGCCAGAGAAGGATATATAAACAATGAGTCGGAGAACCTCAAAGGTTGGTGTTTCTGAAGGCAAAGGTGAAAAGAGGTCTGAGGAGGGGATGGCCCATGGTGCCGAGTGCCATTCTTCTTGAAATCAAGATTAAGAACCAGTAAGAAGCCACTGGATTGGATCATTTGTTGACCCTCAAGGGTCAGGTATGACACTTGAGGGATGAAAATCTGAACACAGAGGATTAAGAAGTAGGACTGGGAAGAACAGATCTGGAGGCAATAAGAGTGGGTTTCTCTTTTTAAGAATCTGGTGTGTCAGACAAGAAGAGAAATTGAAGGATAGAAAAGAAGAAGAGGTCAAGAAGAGGTAATTTTTGCATGGGGCAGACTTGGGCATTTTTTCAGACTGCAGGAAAGGGGCCACAGGTAGAGGGGATAGTTGTGCAGATGAGGTCCTAGAGTGTGATGGGAAGCCAGCATCAAGGGCGCCAAGTGGTGGGATAGCTTAAAGAGCAACCACCCATAAACACTGCACCAGGCTGCGCCCCTGCGGCCTGTCAGCCATCACGTTGTTTCTGGCCTCCATCAAGTACCACTTCTTTGTTATTATTATTTAATTATTTTCATAACATGATATATTTAAGATGGACATGATGATTTGATATACATAGTGAAATGATTCCTACAATCAAGCTAATTACCATAGCATCTCCTCATATAATTACCTTTTCTGTGTGTGATGAGAACACATGAAATTTACTCTTAGCAGATTTCCAGTGTTCAATACAGTATTAAAACTATAGTCCTCAGGCTGTACATGAGCTCTTTAGACTTATTCATCTTACATAACTGCGAGTTTGTACCCCTTGACCAACGCCTCTCCATTTCCTACATTCTGCACCTGGTAACCACCATTCTGCTCTCTGCTTCTAAGTATTCAACTTTTTTTTTTTTACATTCCACACATAAGTGAGGTCATACAGGTTTTTTTCTTTCTGTGTCTGACTTATTTTATTTAGCATATGTCCTCTAAGTTCATCCATGTTGTAAATGGCAAGATATCTTTCTTTTTTTAAGGCCAAATAGTATGTATGTGTATATTTCTCTAATTTCTTTATCCCCAATTTTTCTATTTTTTCATCTATCAATTGAAACTTATGTTGTTTCTATATCTTGGCTATGATAAATAACACTGCAATGAATATGAGAGTGAAGCTATCTCTTCAAGGTACTGATTTCATTTCCTTTGGATATGTACCTGAAAAAGAGATTGCTGGATCATATGGTAATTCTCTTTTTAATTTTTTTGAGGAACCTCCATACCATTTTCCACAGTGGCTGCACCAATTTATATTCCCACCAACAGTGCATAAGACTTCCCTTTTCTCCACATCCTCTCCAACACTTATCTCTTGTCTTTTTGATAACAGTCATCCTATCAGATGTGAGGTGATATCTCATTGTGGCTTTGATTTGCATTCCCTTGATAATTAGTGATATTGAGCACTTTTCCATATACCTGTTGGCCATTTGTATGTCTTCTTTGGAAAAGTGTCAATTCAGGTCCAAGTACCACTTCTTTAGAGAATCATAAAGTGCTATGATTTTCAGAACCAGAAATAACTTTAGGTATCAAAACCCACCCAGTTGTGCAGTTAAAGGGACTGGGGCCTGAGTAGTAAGCCTGCCCCGCGTCGTAAGACTAGTTAGTGACAGAGCCAGGACAAATCCTTGGAGATATTCACTCTTGAGTCCAGACTTGTTTTCTTTCATACCACACTATTTCCATATATGTAAAACTTTTTTCACCTTGCTTTTAAATAGTTTATCCGTTAGGCTCTGTGACATGTATGGAGAAACGGATGAGTATGTTATATTTGTCTGACTTAGTGAAATTAATATTTCCATTTTGTCATAGGCATAATGCTTAATAAACCTCACCATATTTTGCTTCACTCTACCTAGCTAAGGCATTAAGCCACAAGTAAGAAGTTTATTCAAGAAACGATCAGCTATGCTAATACAAGACTAGCTGGATCATTGATCTTACAAATACCTGGATCTTCTTAAGTCCGGGAACTCTACTAACCTTAAGCTGCCACCTGCACACAACACTCTGTCCACAACCGATTAATATGTAGTGTTGTTTTATGTGTGTTTCTGTTTAAAGACACCTTATTCAATATATATTTCTTACAATAAAGAACTATATACAGTATTTCTTTAGCATAAAACACTAGCTGAGAAGAGTTTAAGATTTTCCTGATCCTGGGTAACAGATTCCCCCCAGGTCATAGTCTCCATTCATTAAAATCATTTCCTGAGCTGCTCTCTCATTATGTCCCAGCATTGGGACCAGTGGTCCTAGACTGATGCATTTTAATGCACGTGTGCATGCACACGTGTGCGTGCGCGCAAACACACACACACACAACTTGAAACACACACACAGACTTGGCATCTTTCAACTCAAGTCAAATTATTGGAGCTTATGTCTCATCATCCTACAAATCATCCGGACACATTTATTTCTGCTTCTCCAAATATAATTTATAGGATTCTGTGATTATATTTGAACCTGACACATCAGATTTTTCTGAGAATCAAGATGGAATTGCATTAGCCTGAGGTGGCTGTGAAGATTACTGTGGAGTCAGTGAGAGGGTAAAGTGTAGAAACGAGAGTGAGCTCCAGAGTCAGATAGACCTGGGATAGGTTATGACCATCGTTTGCTGAGACCTCAGATTAAGTACTTAACTTCCCTGAGCTTCAATTGCTCATCCATAAAATGGGAGTAAAAGTATCAGAAGAATGCTGTGAGGACAAAATACATATTCGTATAAATTCCCTGGCGCATAATTAGAGCTCAGCTGATGCCACTTTAGACTTGTTCACTTTTCAGGACCATCTTGGTGTCCACTCCCACCTGGGGTGATGCACTGGGCCCACTGGAGTGCGATCTGGTACTGCACCTTGCAGCGCGGTAGAGTATCTTGCAGCACTGCAGGGGGAGGAAATCCTCGTGGCTTAAGTATGGAGTGAAAGACTTGGAAGAGGAAGCAAGGATCTTGGGAAAGGAAGAGAGGTGAAGAGATGCCAACAGACCATCTTTTGCACCTTAGAAAGGGGAAGAGAAAAATAATGATAAGGTGCAATGATGGGGAAGAAAGAGCTCAGAGGGAAAGAAAGGAGCAGGCCTAGCAAGGCAATCAACTGAAACAGAGAAAGCCAGGGGATTGTCCCATGTGAGTATGGTCCCCCAGTGCTGAGGAAGCGCCTCGTGTCCCCTCAGACTCAGCCCCCACGAAGGTTAACACTGCAGGGGTGGTACCCAGGCCCCAGGGGGAAAGGAAAGAGCTGCTATGAGGTTTATTCCCATGGCTGACCTGCTAAACCCCGAGTGTGAGGAGAGATGGGGCAAAAGAAAATATCTGGAGAAACGAGGATTCCAACTTTCAGGCTGACTGTAATGATGGTCTAAATTCCAACTGATTTGAATATAAGGATCCAGATATAAATCAAAATGACATGCCTCCTCCATGAGAGCTGTTGAACTTACAGTTGCATGGCCCACAAACGCTACTAAATGCCAATGAAGATTTTGAGGGCACCTTTCAATGACATCAGCATTCTGCAGAGATCCAGCCCCTGGATTTGGAACCCCTGGTTCAGTGTAAGGCACAACTCCGAGAGAGAGGGAAAACCCCACACATCTATCTAGGCCCTCTTCTTCAGTTGTACAAAGGTTGAATTGGGGTTATCATGTTAACTCTTCTAAGAGAAAGGGCCATCTCCCCCACTTTTCCTCTGTGCCCCAGAATGGCAGACTCTGATCCTCATAATTACATTCTTGGCTCACTCAGTTTCATCTCATTCATTCCCCACCTCCATCCCCCCTTTTGCCAGATTCTTCTTCCTGATGAGTCAGGGATTAGAAATGCTTGGCATCCTTGCTGAGCAAATAGTATTTGTCCACAGAGATACTGGTCAGTGGCAAACTGTCTTTGCTCTGTGAGGAGGTGTGAGCACACAATTTGCACGTTGCCTGTTCAGGACTGACGTGCCAGGATGAGGAGCAGGACTCTGGTCCTATGTGGGCATCAAACGCATGCCCTTGGCCTTGCTTACGCTCTGTTCCAACTAGCTGGGATGACTTGCACAGAAGAGAAGGAGAGAATGAAGGAGGGAGAAAGACATATAGGAAGAAAAGGAAAGCAAACATGCTCATTTCATAAATCTTCCACCATATGATCATACCCGTGATGTTGCGATGATCATGCCCTTTTTATAGATCCAGAAAAATCAGGGCACTAGCCAAGTCTGCAAGTGTCAGAAAACCTGGAATGTTAACTCTTATATTCTTTTTATTTTACTACCCTTTATCCGCCTCCCTCCCTGCGCCACTCCGGTTCAAGCCATTGTTTCTCAGTCCAGTTGTGTAGGACACAGCTCCCTGGCCCATGCTGGTATTATGAGCTTGTGCTCCGCCCAGCCACCCCCGGTTGAGGCAGTCAGTCGCTGGTCGGCCACTCACAGAGCAGCCCACGGCCGCTCCCGCTGGCTGCCGGCCACTCACCGCAGTGCGCAGGGCTCACCCCAGCCCAGCTCCAGGGAGAGCCGTTGTTCATAGTCTTACTGTAGAGGGTGCAGTTCACTGGCCCTGGTGGGAATCGAACTGGTGACCTCGGTGTTAGGAGCATGGCGCTCCAACCACCTGAGCTACTGGGCAGGCCCTGCTCTTATATTCTTAGTGAGAGTCTATTGTCCTTTTCACAACATCAGGCCACTGATGGACATGAGCAGTCAATTGACTGAAATTGATTCTGCCTGCCTCAGGGCCTTGAGGAGATGGTCTGCCCCAGTTATAATGGAAGTTGCAATGAGAATCAGACAGCACTTGCCTCTTCCCCTTCTGCCTGGCGTCAGGCTGCCCCAGAGGGGGATCTGTTGTGTTTTAGTCACTGGTCTTGGGGCTTTGTGGAAGAGGCACAACAGCCTCTGGCTACCCCTGCAAATCCCACTGGGGTGGGAGGAGAAGCCACGGCAGGAATTGTTCACTTCCTTTAGCAGGTTCTGACCATCTCAGGTGCTCATGTTAGCTCAGGAATCTGCAGTGTTCTCTCTGCCATGCAGGCTTTTTGTATTTCTCAGCTTCTAGCGTTTTCACAGCTTTAGGCACCTCTTTCAATGATTTTGAAGAGACTTCCTCAAGGTCACACAACCAGTGAATGACAGAACCAGGGCCAGAACCAAGGCGCCTGACTATTGTTTAGTCCGTCATTCATCAGATATTCTTTGAGTGCTGATTGCTCACAAGTCACCATTCTGGGTGCTGGGTGCCCGAAGTTTTATTAGAAACATGCTGTGCTGCTTCCCTGCTCTTCTCTTCTGGATGTTTTCCATTCCCAGCCCCAGAATCTAACCCCAAGACTGCCAGGGCCACTCACCACGGCATTCCTAAAGACTTAGAAGAAGAGCCTTTGTGTGCAGCCCTTCCCTCCAAGCCCCTGGAATGCACGTTATGGGACTTGCTGATTTATAGCCACGTTGCCTTTCAAAGAATTCCCTGGCCTGCGTTAAGTCAACAGATATGAGAAAAGGCTTGTTAAAAGTTCTGTCACGGGAGCCAGTTGTTCCTTGTGTTAGCGGGATGCTTTCTTTAACCCCGGGCCCCTCAGGCCTGTAACAGCACACCCTGGTCCTACAACAAAATGCTCGGGATCTGCGTGTAAGACTTGGAAACTCCTTGCAATATAAATTTATTTGATGATGCCATATCCAACCATGCCACTCCCTCCAACAGCCTGTGCCTCTCTTCTCCCATTTGCTACCTTTTGTTTTCTATGATACTGAATTGTCTTAAAGGTTTCTGTGATCACATTGGCCTGTTTTCTATTATTACATTCTGGCCATTCTGCTTGTCAACTGAGAACAGTGGCCACATCCTGTCTGTGCATGCTGACCTTTTTGGAAAGGAATTCATTCATTCACTTATTCATTCATTCATTCACCCGTCCAGTCAACAATCCTGACCCTGTTCTGGAGGCTGGGATACAGCAAGAGACAAGGATCCAACTCTAGTGGCTACTGCCGGGGTGCAGCACCCAGATTCCCCATTCAGGACCACTCCGCTCATTCCCCAGCTGCCAGGTGTGCTGCTGGCTGATGATTCATTACGAGTTCTACCAGAAATTGCCCTCGGCTGAAGGGAACTGTGTCACCCAAGGCAGTGGCCCTTTCCTGGTGCAGCCTGCATCCCATGACTGGCTGCTGGATACAAAGGCCCATCCCCATTTGTCTCCACTCGGGACATCCCTAAAGCACTACACCAGCTTCAGAGCTCCCCTTGGAATCTGTTGCAAATGCAGCTCCATTCTGCCCAGTCCTGCAGAGGACTCAATCCCTTACGACTGCTGTCCCCGAGAGCAAACCCCATTCCCACCCCCACTCCCACCAGTAAGCCTCCTGCACACAAATCTCCATCTCAGAGTTTTTTCCCAGGGAGCTCGTCCTACAACATCTGTCATTATGAAGTTAATGTACTAGAGGAGGGAGATAAAAAATAAACACAATAAATAGTAGCACAGTGTGTGAAAAGTGGCATTGCTACAGGAAAAGAATAGAGTGGGGTCAAGGGATCCGCGATGTGGAATGGAGACATAATTACGAGTAATTTTTATTTTTGATATAGTGATCAGAATAGGCCTCTCTGAGAATGTGATATTTGAGCAAAAACTTGAAATTGCTAAGCTGAATGTCCAAAAGCTTCTGAATCCAAAATTGCTATTGAATCAGTCAGGATTCTCCAGAGAAACAGAACCAATACAACATATGCGTGTGTGTGTGTGTGTGTGTGTGTGTGTGTATACACATACACGCACACATATAATAACAGATTTGTTACAAGAAATTGGCTCAATTTGGATTTTTTTGCTTCTTCCTCATGATTAGATTCGGATGAGATTGTGCATTTTTGGCAGGAATATCACAGATGTGATGCTGTGGTCTTTTCATTCCATCCTATTATATGAGGTCTGACAATTAAGTTCACCAACTTGTTGCAACGATGTTGCTAAACTTTTTTGATAACAGAGGGATTATTCATTATGAATTTGTACCAACTAGACAAACAGTTAACCAAGTTTATTATTTGGAAGTGCTGAAAAGGCTGCGTGAAAAAAAGTTAGACGACCTGAACTTTTCGCCAACAATCCGTGGCTCTTGCATCACAACAATGCACCAGCTCTCACAGCTTTCCCTGTGAGGGAATTTTTAGCCGGTAAACAAATAAATGTATTGGAACACCCTCCCTACTCACCTGATCTGGACCCCAATGACTTCTTTCTTTACCTAAAGATAAAGGAAATAATGAAAGGAAGACATTCTGATGACATTCAGGACATCAAGTGTAATACGATGACAGTTCTGATGGCCATTCCAGAAAAAAAAGAACTCCAAAATTGCTTTGAAGTGTTAACTAGGCACTGGCATCAGTGCATAGCTTCCTAAGGGGAGTACTTCTAAGGTGACCATAGTGACATTCAGCGATGAAGTATGTAGCACTTTTTCTAGGGTGAGTTCATGAACTTAATTGTCAGACCTCATATGACATATGATCTTGGTTTATTCTATCACTGGTTTATCCGATTCTAAACTTTGATCTCTTGAGTAGTATGGTGTCTACCAAGGTTCTCCGCTATAAAGCTACTCTTGTTTCTCTTTCAATTAATAAGTGTTTTGTGGAAAGATATTTTGAGACTATGTAAACACCCCATCCTTCATCCAACTTTCACCCCAAGTTGTAGTGTATATTGATATTTTTGCCTAAAATAATTATCACTATGGATCTCAAATTGTGCTTTTCTAATTCCATGATTCCTTCAACATTTATTAGCTGGCATTATACTATAGGGAAGAGTATTTTCTTCCATTATGTGTTCATTTACCTATTTATATCAGGATACACTAATGGATGCCTGTTTTAGTCAGTAGGATATGATATGATTATTTTGATACTCAAACCATCCCAGATTGAACTAGTTGGCACCTTTTGATCTGTCTTCTGTGTCCTTTGGGCATATCTCCATTATTCTTTGATTACTTGCTCATTATCTAGATTAATGAGATGTTCTAAACTTATATTTTTTCCATTCCTGCCCTGGAATCAACCATTTCTCCAAAGCACCCTGTTTCCTTTAAGTGGAGAATGGTATTTAGAAATCAAGGTCTGGACTCCAGGTAGGCTCATTGTTACTGGGGTTTCACTACTCCCAAGCTCTCTCAGGGACAGAGCTAGAAAATATATGTATTTATGTATGTGTGTGTATGCATATGCGTACTTATGAAGATATAGGTATATATGCATACATGTGCATTAATATTTATTTCTTTATGACTCTGCATATTGAAAACTTAAGTTTACACCAAAGATTCCAATTTTAATTCTACATTACATGGTTCATTCTAGCTTTCTACCTTTCTAGTCATTATCCTCGTCTCTTACAGTGAGAAATCTGGCTCCCATCACTTCATATTATTGACTTATTCCTCAGCCCTCCTTGTCCCCTGCTTCTATTCTATCGCCCAAGCCCAGTGAGCTACCACTCCAATTGGCCATCTTCCTTGCGTTGCTGGAACCCCACTAGGCCCATACTCTATTTAAAACATTTAATTACAATGATTAAAATGTAGATTGTGAACAAATAGCCTGAACACTGTTCCTATGGAGAAGATGCTACAAACATTGTGGTATAGCAGACACTTCTGAGTGTGTTTCTTCCAGCAATTTTGATGGACAGACTCGGCTGAAGGTTAGTCTGTGGCTGTGAAATAGTGTTTACTTTTAGGAAAGCTAACTACTTTATGGCTTTAAATCTGTGAGTTGTACAACAAATATGTAGCATTGTTCACGGCTCCTGGTGTGCCCCCAAAGAGAAAGGTGGATACTGTCTTCTTTTAGATTTTAACTTTGTAGCAACAATAGAACTGTGTTATAGACTTTATAAGGAGGGTCACATTTCTCCAAAGTCCAAAGTTAGAAAAGGTGCATGGCTTCATGGGCCATTCAGTATTGTAATTCAACAGTTAAAAATTACTTAGGAAAATGTTGTTTAATTTCTTGCTAGTCCTTGATAGGAAAAACGATTTTATGGGCCTGTTGGCTATAGTTTCAGAAATGGTTCATACTGGAAGATCTTGTCTAATCAGATATTGTTCCTTTTTCTCTTCTGGTCTGAACATGATGGTGCTAAGTGGTTTATTTTTAAACCTACCCTGGAATCCCTGTGGTGCTTACTCACATGTTTTCTAGTCATGTTTTCATGAGTCCTGATTTGCAGTATTTGCTCATTTCTGTGGTGTAAATACTCCCGCCATGGCCGATGTCAAGCCTCCAACATGACATCACTTGACTAGGTGGTAGGAAGAGGTGTACACAGTTGTCTCTCATGAGTTTGTATGAGCACCTCTGGTCTGGATGCTTGTGTGTACCTATAAGCCAATTAGACCCATCTACTTAAGCATTGTCTTCAAACTGCCGCTAACTTAAAAAGAAAATTCTGTGCTCTGAGGAGATAATGGTTGAGGAAATAGAATAGAGTCCTTCCTTCAGAGTGTTCACACACTTTCAGATGACTGTCCTGTATCCATGACCAACAGAGGGGTTCTTGCTGGGAGCAAGTGGGATGGGAAGAGTACAGGCAAAAGAAAATAATGTTTTGTAAGGAATTTGTAAATTGTTTTGAAGTCAAAACCAACCTTTGTGGTAAAGCATCTGGGATTGGCCATCTCCTATGTCTTCATGGTTCTGTTCTTCCTGGAGAGAAGTGCAAACTCCGAGAAAGTTCCAGCTGGGTTCCTGTTAGCAGGATTTGTAGGTCTGAAGGTTAAAGATGCCACACAGTAAATGTAGCCTGCACTCTTTCTAAGACATAGAGTACCTCTGACCCCCACTGGCTGCTGGGATTGTTGCATCTCAGGGATGGTCAAGGCCCCTTCAGAGCACTGCATTTCCCTAACTGTACGTGAGTCTTCCTCAGGAGTTCCTTGACCAGTTTCTCTCGCTGTATTGTCAAAATTTTTTATCTGGTTGCCATCTATTTTTCAATGATTTTTGAAAGTTTTTTTAAACTCTTCATCTGTTTTTCCTCTGGAGTGGGAGACATTTCTACTGCCATTATGTTATATACGGATTTTGTTTGATCTGACAATGAGCCAGGAGAAGGTCTGATGTTGTTACACATGTGGTTCATTTTGATTTCTCTTGTTCTGGTCCTTCTGGTGACAATAACCAGGAATGCTTCTTTGTTTACACGAAGCCCTTCAGTGACCTATTATGGGTCGGCCCCGGAAGCCCTTCTGTCTTGTGGTCCATCTGGTAGAGCAAAAGCACCAGCCACAGCAATGCAGTGGGCATAGGCCAGGCCCTAAATCTCCACAGGGATCCAGGGCAGTTAATGCAGCCTTGGGCCGGTGGGCAACAAAGCCTAGTCTCTAATCAGGATGCTCCATCTTAGTGCCCTGAGGTGTCTGATTCCATCCCTCATTTCCGTATTTCTATGGTATCTCTCACCACGGTACGGTACCTTGGTAATCTGACTCATGAGTTGCACTGGACTAAAGCAAGCTGGGGGAAAGGCAGGGTGTTTGTGGGTGAGGAGCATGCCTTCCAGTGGGTTTGCTCGAATGGATTTAGCCATCTCCACTGATTTCTAACCTTGTGTTTGAAAACAAAACAACAGTTGTATATTACAGGTATTTTCCAAAGGAAATTTTTTTTTCAGTACTCCAGGTAAAATTAATTTTGCTTTTAGATCAATGCTTGAATCTAATTGTTAACATACGTTACGAAGGGAGGCTTTTATCACTATTGCTATCTTAGTCTTCTCTCACCATCTTATATCATAACCCAAGTACTACTGCCCTTACTGTTTGCCTCTGTGAGTGTTACTTTCAAAGACCAAATTCAGGGTTTCTTATCCTACAGAACAGCTTTCTGCTCTTGTTTCTCACAGCCAGCAGAGGGACCCCAAGGTAAGGCTCGGACGGAGAGTGAGATTAGGCTACTTTGTTGTGGTGAAAGATCCCCTAACTCTCTAGAGAAGTGACATTTCACCCTAGGGTTTCCCAGCACACATACAAAAGGCTGGAGAAATAGAGCTAATGTCTCCTGGGACCATAGGTACAATAATCTCTATTTGGGACTGAGAAGAGCTTTGCAACCACATCTCCCCCTGGCAGGGAGAGAGAAAGCATTTAGTGCATCTTTTGAGAATCATGAAAACTAAATCATGAAAAGCAGCAGAATCCTGGACCTAGGCCATTATTCATCATTGACAACACAAAGCCCCGGAGCTGGGGTGTGGGGAGAAGAGATTCGGAGATCAGGGACCAACTCAAGCTCATCATGCCCTCTTGGCCGATCAACTTTATAAATGTCCTATTCTTCATCAATATTATTTTGTCACTTATCACATTTTTCTCCTGTTTTGTTTCTTCCCTATCCTATAGATAATGCCCCAATTGTTTAGAAAACATTTTTTATCTTAATATAATAAAATGTATATAACCGTCATGCAAACCACTCTGTGAACTTTAAATGTCAGTGTCTATAAATGTGGTATACCTATCATGTAAAGGGAGTGTATAGGGCAATGCAAGGGCCACAATCAAACATAAAATCTGGTCCCTGAATCCAAACTGTCTTCTTAAGAAGGTGAGGCATAATCCAAAACAAGCAAGAAGGAAGTATCAAATAATCCACTTAATGATAATAATGGTAACGATAATAGCTACTGTGCATTGAGTACTTATCCTGTTCTCAGCACTGTGCTAAATGCTTTCTATGCATTATCTCATTAAATCCTCAAAACAACTTTATGAGGTAGGTACAATTATACTTTTTAAGGATAAGGAAACTGAGGCATACAAACTAGCTTGCCAGGATTTGATTCCAGGCTGTCTGACACCAAAGACCATACCCTTAAATATCCAGCAATCTATACTGCTCATCAGAGCAACAGAAGTTCTAAGGTGGCAGATCAGCGTGTGCTGGAGGAGGCCTTCTTGGAAGAAGGATCCTAGAGAGTGTGTGTGGTTCATGGGGAAGAGAGGAAGGGGGTGACAGCACACACAGGTGGAGAAGTGAAAATGTGCAAGGCATGTTGGGGTTCCAAGAATAAACCTGCTGCCTGCTGCAGATATTTTGTGCACGGACACAAGTGGGTGGAAAATGGTGGTCCAATGGGAAAAGCTGATTGAAGCCAGGTTATGGAAGGACCTCCTTGAATAACACCTTTAGAAATTGAGGTTGAAGAAGGTAGAATTGGAGCCAGGACAGACAATGAGTAGATCACTTCAGTGATTCCCATGTGAGGTGACAGAGTAAGTACCTGAGCTGTAGACTGGAAATGCCTACCAGAGAGGAGATGTCCCCGGTGGGGTCTAGCTAAATTATGGCCTCAGGCACTTTTAATTCTAATCCCTATCAGAAAGTATCAACTACTATTATATTTTTCAACTTTGGCCCAGTCACCTAAAAATAATAACTGTCTGTGGCAGGTACTTTACCAAGTTCTTTTCATATACAAGCGTACCTTTTATTCTCACAACACGTGAGTTTAGAAATGAATATCATCATCGTGTTACCGATAAGGAAACTGAGACTCAGAGAGCAAATGATTTACTAAGAGCCTCCCAAATAAGAAATGACCATGACAAAACTCAAACCCACATCATCTTACGCCAAGTCACAAATGCACTCTACAAATACTGACTGAGCAGTCATACTACATCAAGCACTGTGCTAGATCTTGTGTGACAAATAACCTTGTCACTTTAGGGAGGTCATGGCAATATATGAATAAAAAAGTAGAATTGATAATGATAGGTGACAACACCTGTCTTAAGTTTCAACATTTGTAATTGGGAGGAATGTGTATTAAATAGTGAGAGCACTTTTCAAAAGTAAAAAGGTTCATTCAAAGGCAGTTTATTTCATCTCTCACTTATGCATGAGGGTAGATGAAAAGAGTCAACTGCCTTTCCTAGATAGTGGGGCCATAAAGTGATGAGTTTGATTTCTACAGTTTGCCAAGAAAATCACTCATCAATTTATTCGCTTCTTTCTAAGTGAAGGAGGCAAGCCCTGAATGATACCAGCCTGCCACCTGCTGGAGCCGAGCAGAACTAACCCAAAGTTCCAGGGACGCATGATGACGACTACGTATGGGCCATCTAACACGACTGTTCTCTCCTTCAAATCTTAGAGTGTGAATTGACACCCTCTTTTTAATAGGTTGAGCTTGGTGAAATGGAACTCTGAGGAATCTTTCAGGAAAGCAAGTCATAGAGGATTTGCCAGCAGTGGAATCAGAGGCCTAAGCACATATCTAACTAGGCCACTTACTAGCTATCACTTTGAACATGTTATTCAACTTCTCTAAAGCTCAGTTTTATTGTCTTTAAAATGAGATTTCTGGAAATCAAATATATGTTGACTGAATGAGTGAATGAAGAGAAAACATGAATACATTTTTGTTGGTTGGATTAGGAAAAAATATATGTAAAACACTTATTATAGCATATGACACCAAGACAAAAAAAATAAATGGTAGCTATGAGGTATTTTCAATAGAGTAGAAGTTATATAGAGGAAGAGAGGTTATGCATTTGACTGTATACACTTTGGTAGGACTTGTTATCTATTAGTGTGTGTCTGTGAGATATTCAGAAATTTTAAAAACAAATTTTGGAGGAATAATTCATGAATTATTGCACTTAATCCTTATGGAAACCCTATAAACCAGATACTATTATTCCCCCATTTGCAGATAGAGAAAATGAGACTCAGCAAGTTTAAGTGTAGCAGACACCAGTGGTTGTCTACCCAATACCCACTTTCCTTCCTTGTTGGCAGAGTTCAATTTTATTCAGATGTCTATCCTTCCACAGGTGTCTCTGCTCTATATACATATTTGGGAACCCCACTCTCCTTGCTGGGGATTGGCCTAGGCAGGAAAAAGTGACCAAGTTATGTTTAATAATTCATAAGATGAGGTCTGCTGGGGGCTCCTAGGAAAGGATTAGTAGCTAATAAAAAGATGTACATTGGAAATTTCTTTTCTTCCATCAGATGTTGTGTCTGGATGTGACTCAGGGAACCAAGAAAAGTAGCTAAAGACAATATCAATACATTGAAGACGGCAATGTAGAAAGATGGAAAGAACCTGGGTTCTTCCTGATGTTATCGAGCCATTGATTTAACCAACCCTAAAGAAGTTGTACCTTAGGCTTCTTAATATATGGATAATACATTATGCTTCTTAGTTAAACCTTTGAAACTTGGTTCCTTGTTACTTGCAATGAAAAGGTTCTTAGTGGATTCATTAAGTAACTTGGTAAAGGTCACAATCCAGCAAATGGCAGATCCAGCTCTTAAACTCCTCACCCTTAGTCCAGGGCCCCTGGCTAATGACAGGCCTGAGACTACGAGAGTAGGAACCCTGAGCAGCATGAGGACCCTGGGTGACTCTGGAGAGTCACTGAACAGAAGGGGAGGAGACACAGAACACTGGACAGGATCATCCCTGGGATGAATTTGCAGCCACTCTTATTCCATTTATCAGTGCTTTCCAGATCTGAGAAATCCACTTCCTTGAGAATTTCTTATTTACTCTTTTCCTCTCTACCTCATCCTCCCGACATTGCTTACATAAACTTTCTTGACATACCTCTGAGTTATTAAGAGTTAATAGTTTCGTTTTACTTTTATCTCAAAGTTTTAGGACAATTATGGTTACATGTGCTTTTCCTTTTGAGCAACGGTTGAGTTCTATAGATCTGTCCAACTAAAATCATGACCACCTATTTTTTAAAATAATTTTCAGCAGAAAGTTCTGGAGCCATGTGTAGTTTAATCTTTTTCCCTTTGAAAATGAGTACAAAACAGCTTGAGTTTGATTCATTAAGTGAATAGGGTTAATTCTTTGAGTACAATTTTCATAATGTTTTCAAATGTTAGAAAGTCATTTATGCATTGCCTCAGCTCCATCTTCTAGTGCAGTTCAACCTGAGAGAGTAATAATTGATCTTTTCTTATTACCTCCTATATCCCACACTGACCTCAGATCTTAGATGAGTTAATACCATCTGAGAAAGGGATTTAGAGCAAGTTTTGTTTTATTTCCCCATAAAAATACTTCTGTACCACACAGCCATGACAGAATAGCCTGCTTCGTGCTAACTCTGACTTCAAAAACAACTATAAATATTGGACAAAATACATAAAGCAATTTTCTAAAGGCATCGGAGACAAACACAGACAAGAATTCAAGGAAAGCTCACGACATGACTTCCTCATATATCTCAGATATTTTTCTGAAGACATTTACAAATTGCAGGACAAGGATCTATGAAACAATAGTCTTACTGGGCTAAAGAGGCAGAAGTCAGAGTTTGGAGTCGTTTGGAGTTTGCTACTTGGGGAGCAAAGTCCTGGAAAAGGGAGAACAATGGAGAAAGAGACTAAAATTCTGCATACACATTCCCTAAGCTAAATTCCTGAGCTGAGTATGCACAGGAGGGAAAAAACAGCTGGATAGCTGAAGAACTGATATCAGAGATTTCAGTCGTACTAGGGAGGCAAAAGTCATGATGACAGCCTTACTAAGGTAGAGGTGGCTTGGTAAATATCCCAGGCTTTGAACTGAAACTTTAGAAAGGTCATGCCTTCAGAGTAACAGCCATGCGCTAGCAATAAGGAGCATTCCATAGGAATAGGGGAAAACGGAAGTGGACTAGCCCAAAAAAGCAAGTTTTCACAAGATCTCAACTATCTGCCTGCCAGAAGAAAACTTAACCTTGGAAGAAGAGAACACCATCTAAAGTCTCTATAATGTTTCATATACATATCATATCTGGCATTTAACCAAAAATTACAGTGCAGGTAAAAATATAATTTAAAAAAATTAAAAGGATACAATTACTGAAATCCAAGTGAAAAATGTGTTTAATAGAAAAAAAGATGTATAGGTGATTCAGATATCGACATTAACTGACAGGTAGTTTAAAATAACTGTGGTTAATATGTTCAAGAATATGTAGGAAATGGTAATCAAAATGGAAGAAAAGTTGGAGAATTTCAACAGAGAAGTAAATCTAGTTTTTTAAAAGAGCAAACAAATAAATAGTAAATTGTTTAAATCACCAAATACATTACTCATGTAGAATAAATCTAACGAAAGATGTGCAAGATCTCTACACTGAAAACTAAAGAAATTCGGTGAGAGAAGTGAAAGAATATACCATGAATATGGAATTCAAAGATGTAACATTGTTAAGATATTCTCTCCAAATTCATCTATTGATTCAAGGCAATCCCAATAAAAATCCCAACGTATTTTTTTATTGGTGGAAATTGATAAGCTATTTGTAAAATTTATGTAGAAATACAAAGGAAAGGACCTATGAGTAGAATGACTAAGGCAATCTTGAAAAAGAAAAAAACAATATCAGATATCAAAGCTAGAACAATTAAAATATGTAAGTTGGTACAAGAATAGGTAGTACACCATGGAATAGAATAGAATTTAGAAACAGATCCACATCTGTACAATCAATCACTTGATTTATGACAAAGACACCAAAACACTTCAGTGGAAGAAGGACGATCTTCTCAATAAGTGGTGCTGTCCTAAATGGAAAAGAAAGAATGCTTGCCCTTCCTTACACCATACCCAGAAATTAACTCATGATGGTTCATATGCCTAAAGGTGAAAACTGAAACAATAACACGTCTGGACGTAAATACAGGAACTATCTTTAAGACCTCAGGGTAGGCCACACTTTCTAAAACAAGATACAAGGAAATACTGATACATTGATTTTAATTAAGAAGTTTGATTCTACAAATAACACTGCTAAAATGACAAAAGCAAACCTTAGAGTTGTGCATGCATGTGCACGTATGTACACACACACACACACACACACACACACACACCCTAACAAAGGATTTATATCTAGAATATATATTTTTTTAATTCTATAAATTGATAAGAAAAAGAATTTTAAAAATTGGACAAGAATTCTGAGCAGGCACATCACAAAAGGGGATATAAAAATGGTCAATAAGCAAATGAAAAGGTGTTCAGCATCATTACTCATGAGGGAAATGCAAATTAAAACCACATCTTGATACCATATGTTGCTTAGACTCCAGAAACGCCAATATTTCTCCTTGAAAAAGCAATTGCAAAACCACAGCTCTGAATACCAGAAAGTAAATTAGAATAGGTGTCAATAATTATAAACAGCCTAGTTTAATTCAAAGAGTGAGGTTTCTGTTAAAAGTTTTCATCTTGCAGTGAAATAAATTTTAATTCCCCATTGTAGTTACGTAAGTTACTCTTGCCAACCTAGTACAAAAAATGAAATGCTATAATAGAAACCTCATTCTTGAAATTAAGCATGGCTGTTCACAATTATTGAAATCTACCCAAATGCACTTTCTGGTTTTCAAAACTGTGGTTTTACAATTGCTTTTCCATGAGGAAACATCGGAGAAACAAGATTGCACAATATTTCAAAATAACCTCTTCAAGATATGGGATTTAGTCCCAACAGATGTGATAACATTGCAAGAATGTGTCTATTTAAGTGAACAATGAGAAAGTATAGTACATGGAAATGCATAACACGATGAAAATATGTACAATTTACACTCTGGGAATGAGACATTGGGTTGGGTGAGCTATGGATATAAGAAATACTTTAGGCCTACATCCACTTGATTTCTTCCATCACTGGCCATTCAGTACACACTGCTCTTCTACATGTTACTGGTTCTCAAAATGGCAATCTTTATGAAATCTATGATCTGATTATTTCAAAAGAAGACTTTTTCCATTACCGTGTGGTTGAAGGGTATTTTCTAAGTCTATTAATGTTGTATAAGGGAAGATGTATGGAACTGAGAAACTGAAGAACCAGTGGAAGCATGGGTTAATTAATTGTGCATTATCTAGCAAGCCCTTGCTCTCTCTACCCTACTGTAAAATGGCTTATTAATATTTTCTCCCTCCTGTTACATTCTGCAACATAGATGAACTTTGAGTGAACTAAGTGAAATAAGCCAGTCACAAAAAGACAAATACTATTATGTAAGACCTTAATCTGCTTATATGAGGTATCCAAAGTAGTCAAATTCACAGAAACAGAAAGTGGAATGGTGGTTGCCAAGGTCTGATGGGAAGGAGAAATGGGAGTTAGTGTTTAATGGGAGCAGTCTGGAGGTCTGTCGCACAGTGACGTAAATATACTTAACAGTACTGAACCTGTATACTTGAAAATGGTTAAGGGTTACAATGGTAAATTTTATGTTATGTGGTTTTTTTTCCACAATTAAAAATAAAGATGTGATAAAAAAAAAAAAATCTACTCCCTGCGGTCTCCAGATCACAAGTGATTGTTCCTTCCTTTAAACCATTTGAGGTTCTTAACTTAAGGTCCACAGACCCCCTAAGGTGTTTATGGATAAAATTCAGGGATCCATAAAACTTGAATGGGAAAAAAAATTGCGTGTTTATTTTCATTAACCTCTAACTGAATGTAGCATTTTCCTCAGTCACAACTCACAGTGGCATTAGATGTAATATAACTTGGTCACCAACAGAAATCGCATATATTTTCATATCATATATATAATATATATATATCATAGATATCTCCAAATATTGTTCATGATCAGCCTACTTCAAAAATTACTGTAGTTATCAAAGCTACCACTAAATCTTGCTATGTAATATGTTAATACAGAAGCTTACGTGTATATAATACTACATAATAACTTTGAAAAAAAATTTTATTATATTGCTATGTAATCGGTTTCCTTTGCAATTTTATGTTTTTTATTTTATGCATTTATCCTGATAAGAAGTCCATAGGTTTTACCAGACTGTCAAAGAGGTCTCCGGTACCACCAAAAAAAGGAAGGAAGGAAGGAAGGAAGGGAGGAAGGAAGGAGGAAAAAAAGAAAGATTATGACCCCCACCCTAACTTATTATTGACTTATTATTCTGTCATGCTCATCCTACAATGTGTTATGTAGATGGCCAGACACCTCATTTAGGCTGGAAGCCCCAGCCTTCATAGATCCTGGCTGAATGTCTTGCATATATTCAATGCTCCAGATGTTTTTGTTGATTTATGAATAGTATGATTCAATGCTTAGGCCTGGAGTTCGACTATCCCTGTTCAAAATCTAGCTTGGGCAAGTGACTTAACCTCTCCAAGCCTTAATTTCCTCATCTGTAAATGGAGCTATTAATACTACCTATCTCATGGGGCTTTTGTAAGAATTAAATGAAAAACAAAAAAACACTTAAAGAGACTAGCAAAGCATCTGCCTCATAGTAAACTCTTAATAAAAATTATCTGTTAATTACGAACATATTATCCATGTGAGTTTTGAATGAAACATTGAAGGCAGAATAACAAGTGAGGATCACGGAAATTAAAGGGAGCTGGGAGGATAGGGGAGAGAATGGGGTGGGTTGGCTGCTTCAGAGAATATAATCAGGGAATCGAATGGAGCAATTAAGCCTTGCCACGCTGACTCACTCCTAGTGGTAGAGAGGTACGTGTATTGAAAAGTTTAATAAATGATTCCTGCCTCCTCTCAACTCTCAAAGTTACAGGTACTTGGCTAATGTATCATTCCCAGAAGGTACCTGTGGTAATAAACCAATGTTGATTTCCACTTACAGAGCAAGAGGCAGCATAGAGCAGTAGACAAAGAGCTGGGTTGGGCCAACACACCTTTGTGGCCTTTGTTTTCTCTTTTGTAAAAGCATAGTGTTGACTGGATGTCTACTTCTACTCTAAACCTCTGAGATGCTCTGAAGGAATCTGTGTTTATTTGAGATGATATGTTGTATCCGCATAGCTGGGTCTTAGAGCAGCTAAGTGCTGCCACCTGACTTAGAGGTACTAGCCTTGAAGGGTACATATACTTGACCAAGGGGCAGGAAAGGTTCTGAGCGCACAGGACTTGTTCTGAAAAGTGGTCTAAGGAGGTCATAATGTAAGACCCATGAGCCATCAGAAAAGGAAAATGGGACAGCAGAAGATGCAAGATGGACAGGGGCACTAGAGACAATACTTAGTTTATACCTATTCAGGCATAGAAAATTGAATTTTTTTTAAAGAAAATACTTCTCTTTTCTGATTATTGGGAGGTTAGGAGTACAGTAAGTCTGAGAATAGGCAGCTTATTTATGAAGCATGTTAAGATCATGAATAATGGCAGCAAGCATTGGTCAAAGCATTCAATGAGTGTCCATTACATACTTCTTGATCAGTAGTTAATGAACCATCTCCTCTAATACACCATCCTAACTTAGCTATTTGGCTTTTCACTAGGAGGAAAACTTAAGAATTCTGTTTTGGATCCAATTTGTTATGGTAAGCATAGAATTTAATACACAGGAGTCTGTCCCACACAAACAAAATTGTGTGATCATTTGTTCAAGTACTTAAACAAACCGAATTCCTCTTGTGGAGTCTATCATTGCCAAAAAGGGGTTCAGAAATCACCACAGCCACCTTTTTGTTCCCCTCAAATATTATTAGTAAACTGATACTGAAAATCATTTCTCTCACATATCAGTGTATCAAACAAATAGCCAAAACTTTTTTTTCAATATGTCCTTTGTATCTTGAATTATAACAAAGACAATATTATAATAAAATGACAACTATGTTCCTGTACCCACAGAATTTCAGTTTGTTTGTTTAACTGGATAAAGGAAAGTTTTAGCATGTTGTCTAATTGGAGATTCAGAGATTAATTCAAATTTGGCTCTTGAAAATTATTGTTTTGTCTTCCTAAACCTATTCATACCAAAAATTTCACGCTGCAAATTGAGATCTCTTTTTCCTCCCCATTTCTCAACTTGAATTTCAATAGAATTTTTTTCCCTGAGGGAAAGAGGGGAAAATGTCAGAAAAATAAGCTCTGGAAACTTAAATCCTACAGAGAGGTGAAATATTCCATCAAGCTAAACTCGCCTAAAGGCTGACATATTGCTGCATGAGTAACTCCTATAGCAAATCACTCACAAATAGGACAAATTACACCAAAGAAGGATTCAGGCGTTGTTTCACCACGAAACATATATGCTGGGTCAATATGACACCAAAAAGATGGTCACGTTAGGGACCCAAAGCCTATCAAACGAGTTGTTTAGCATAATGCAGACCAAGTAAAATACATAATAGTTTGACTCAATTTTTAATTTCCTGCTTTGTAAGCTTAATGTAAATCTGTTTGCTTCAACATCATTTTCAAGGGGAAGTAAATAGATTTTTTTTAAATTGTGTCTTACAAAGAGATTGTGAAATCACAAAGAGATTGCTGGTATCATTCAGCATTTCAAAACTGTTATCTGGCACAAACACATGTGAAAACATCCTTTTGGACAGCATGTAAAGGAAATCCCCAAATCCCTTCATGTCATTAAATTGTTGATGATGTGTTCATGCAATGGGAATGCTGCCTCAACCAGCCAAGCAGTACTCCAGATTTCCTTATTTTTCTTCCTATAAATAAAAGACAATTATTTTCTCTGATTATTATTGGTTTAGTTAGCAACTCTCTGAGTCTGTTTGTAAAATGAGGGTAGTTAAGACAGCTTTTTGTTCTAGTATGGTTTATGATTCTCTAAATGTTGGGACTTTGTCTCAAGACATATGACAGGAGGAATTCAGAGGTTAAGAATTTCCTGAGAGGGGAAAAAGAGATTCGAAAAAGAACTAGAGAGAGAAGAGATAGATGATACCAGAGAAATACCAGGCTGGCTTCAAGCAGGAGAGTACTGTGATCGAGTCCCACTTCTCCATTTAAGGGGTCCGATCGGGGTCCTGTGGTCAGTTTCATTAACCCTTCATCTCTCTGCCTTAATCTCCCTTCAGAGACAAAATCCTTTCAAAAGTCCTGGGCTTATTAACTCCTGCACATAGAGGCCTAGATCATGACAAGTCCAGAACATGACATTTGTTCAGGCTCTGTGGAGTCAGCCCAACCTGGATAACTAGATAATAAAAATATGCTATTTTTACTAGCATAAAAATAAAAAGGCAAGAGTCCTGAGTGATTTGCTGGGCAAATAATTCATTTCAGTTAAACAAGTATTGATGAGAACTTGAGCCCAGTCTTGTGACATCAACTCCACCTCTCTTTCCATCATACCACACTACCTAGGCTAAACTGTCAAGATCCCACTGTTACTACCCAAATAATGCTGTATTCTTAAGTGACAGAAGCCCTGAGATTTGTGGAAGATGTTGTTTAAGCGTGCATGTATTTCATAGCAGGTATTACCGAGCAACTCCCCCAGCCCTTAAAACCCTAAGCACAGCCATAGGCGAAGTGGATCCTAACAGTTCCATCAGAATAGGTGTCCATCAGGGTATCTGCACAGCAGCACCTGCGCCCAACAACTCTTAGAGCTGAAATTGCAATGGATCAAGGAGAGGTTGGGTGGTCAGGAAGGGAAGAGCACGTGCAGACTTTTTCCCCCAAAATCATGTCAGGAAAGGGACAGCAGACCCACCTGAAGAAACATCACAATTTTGTTTTATTTTGTTTTCATGATTGAAATATGTGAGCATGCATGTAGGCTAAGGAAAAGGATCTTGAGGAGAGAAAAGGACGAAGTTTCCAAAGAGATTGAATAGTTGATGGAATACTAGTAAATGTATATTAGAATTACTATGTGTAAGGCATTGCTCTAAAAGCTTGACGTATCTAAATCAACGTAATTCACTCAAAAACCATATGAGGAAGGCACTGATGTTATTCTGATTTTACAGATAAGGAAAATGAAGCACAGCTTAAACAGTCAGGTTATGAGACGGGGATTTGCCTAGCCAGTCAGGCCCCAGAGCCCACGCTCTTAATGGCTGTGCAAGACTGCTTCTCTAGGAAAAATATTTGTGTAGGATGAGGTACACTAATGGTAGCCTAGCATTCTCAGGGAGAAAAGACACTTCTGTTTTTCCAGCAGATGGGGATAAGGAGAGTATAGGGGTAGGAACTGAGAAATTTAGAGGATGGGAGAGAAAAGTTGAGGGCATTTACATTGGATGGCTAGGCTGATTCTTAAGGTCCCTTAAATTCAAAACCATGTTGTCAGAACAAATACACAGAGGGATATTACCTCCCTACTTGCTATGGCAGGTGCCATTTTCCAGTTAATCTACCAGCTATAGTTATTTAGATAAATGAGTGAAAACTTGTGACTGGGCCAAACACCTATTCTATAGCACTCATATGTGTTTTCTTCCTACCTGCTCTGATGTAGGCATGCTTATCATTGAACAAACTTTGCAGAAATGTTACTATCCTAGGATCTGTCCTGACATTTTTCATCTTAGACTCTGCTGTTTCCTGTAGAAGGGATCAAAGCTGTTGGAGCAATGAACTCCAAAAATTCTGAAATTATGCACAGCCATTTCTTTGGAGAGACAAAGGAGCATTGATCAGTCATGGAATATGGTAGAATGTGGCCACACCTTTGCAGCCAGCAGCCAGTTTTGAGAGGCCTACACTCTTAAAAAGAACCTGATTATAGAATTCCTTGAGCAGGAAACTGGTACGGCATACCCAGTGCTAAATGATGTGTCTCAAACTACAAGTGCTGGAAGAATTCAGAAAAGGTAGCTAAGTAAGAGTAATTCACATTCATTGAGCAATTTAGGCACCAAGTACTTTACATGGAGTGGTGTGGTGGTAAATCGGCTTTCAAATAAAAAAAAAAAAAATCCCGACTAGAAATTTGCCAATTTCTGTGGTGCAAATATTCCCAACATTGCCAGTTTTCAAGCTACCAAACTACCTCACAAATTTCCTGTATACTTAACAGGTAGTTAGCTCTAGAGAGCCAGCAGGCGCTAGTTCCAGCACGCCACTGATTTGTTATCCCATTTCATCTTTACAACAACCTTTTTAAGATGGGTTACCATTATTACCTCCAGTGTACGTATTAGGAGAAATATTTGGAGAGTTTTAATAATTTTCCCAAAAGCACAGAACTAGAATGGAGCAGAGCTCTGAGGGAAACTCAGGCTACATGACCCTAATAACATCTAGCCGTGGGCCCACTCCTTCTTTACCCTGAAAACAGCGGTAGAGTGGTAATGGTTGCCAGTCACTAACCAATCTCCAGCTCTGACTCACTTCTGTTACAGATACATTTTCTGAGGCCCCTTGGGGCTTAGTTTATATTTCTAGGATTTCACTATACAGTAGAAAGCTTCTGTGTAAAAACCTGTAAGTGTATATTTCACTGAGTATTTGAAAGATATTCTGACCCCTTGTTACACAAAGGATGGACCAACTACCAGCATCATCTGGGAACTTCCTCGAAATCCAGAGTCTCTGACCCCTACCCAGATCTACTAAATAAGAATCTACTTAAAGACAATCCCCAAGTGATATGTGTGCTCATTAAAATTTAGGCAGCATTGCGTTAGCCTGCAACAATCATTATCAGGGTGTTCAGGAACAAAGAGTGTCTCATACTGTATGTTCTTCTCGCCGTTGGCAGGGACTGGCACTAATACAATAACACAACCCATCTTTTCCTGTCCCCTTGGTGGCTGTCAGGGGTACAGCTGTCAGGGTCACAAAACAGCAACTCGACAGAGTGAGACTTGGCCTCATAAGCAACTATTCTAAGCAAACAGCCCTAGGCTTCTCGTCCATTAACCTACTTAGTAACCTCAAATTTTGTTTTTCTAACTGTACAAGAAATTTTGGAAAGCTAAGTTCAACTAGTTTCCTCCCAAGGATTTCCTCTCAGAGAAATTAATGTAAAGAAAAATACCTTTTAGAAATACTAGAGTCTGCCAGGAAGGGGAGGAAAGGAGGAGTGAGATTCCTGGAGCCAGACCTTTATGGCGTGCTAACTTAATTCAAACCACAAGACTTCATTTGAACTTGGCCGATAACTCATGTGTTGAAAATAGAAGGCAAGAATATATGGCCAAAGTTAGAACTTAAAACAAAAAAAGTTTGAGATGTTCAGCAAATTCACCATCCACAACAGACATCTAAAAGCATTGTGGATTGGGTTTGTGTTATACTGTATTTCTGCCTTTTCCCAAATGAGGAAGTGCAATTGAACGTACTCGTAAATCCCCAAGATTTCCAGTTGAGATAGAAATCTAGAAATGAAACAAATGCAATCCAGAGAAAGAAAAATTCAAAAATATCAACTTGAGATTTTTAAACGTATTCTAATGTGTGGACACCCATGGAAATAGCAATCCCTACCAGCCAGTACAGTACTAGCCTAAACACACATAACTGGGATAACAGCCGAGAAGACCCTTCGCATTTTTCATCTAGACAAGGTAGGTTAGCAAACTTGCTTCTTAGAGAGCAGAAGAGCAGCTTTTGTCAGTGGGATAGAGGGCTAGAAGGAAGAGCATTCTGTCCACCCAGTTATGTATTCTTGCAGAAGCTGGTCATTCAGAGATATTTCCTCAGGCTTCTGGTGACTAAGAATGGCATCCAAAGACACTGAGATGCCAGGAGACCACAGAAGATGACCTCCTAAATCATCCCCAAACTGAAAGCTTTCTGTGACTGGGGACCACATACCTATTTTGGTAACCACCTTATCTCCAGCACCACGACCATTGCCTGATACATAGTTAGTGCTCAATAAATATTTATGAATAATATTTATGATTAATGAATAAAGTCATTGCTCCAGATTAACCTGAATGCTAGAAATGCCTGATAAATACTCACTAGCTTCCCATAATGGTGTGCATAAAAGTAAAAGTTTATAATAGCCTGCAAACTAAAAATAAAAGGAAAACATAGGGGAAAGTCAGAAATGGGGTATCTGCACTAACTAGGAATGGGATTGTGCAGACTTGGAAGGGCAGGAAAGGGAGAAAAATTAACAGTGGAGTCAAAAGACTTCTATCACCTACTTCACCATTTTGCCAAAAGTTGGATTTGTCTACTTGGATACTTAATGTTTAGCATTTAACAAACCAGAACCTATTACTGGCTACTGACTACATGCATAGCACTGTTTTGACACTGTGAGAGACAGAAGGCCTATCATTCAGCTCATACCTTCTGAGAACCCAGAATTTGGTTGAGAGTGTAAGAATAACATGATTACATAACAAATAAGAAAACACAATGCAAAGTATCAGTAGAAAAGGTGTCCCAGTATAATTTATGATTAAGTGCCAAATATGATAATGAATGTTGAAATGGGCAGAGAAATCTTTATAAAGGAGATATATTTTGAGCTATAAAAGTGTCTGACACATAATAAGTGCTAAATGTTTGTTTGTTTGTTTGTTTGCTTGCTTGCTTGTATGAGTGAATAATGGATGAATGTTAAAAAGTAGGAGTTATAAGACCAAAACAATATAAAAATTGCCTTAAGGATAATATATATAAAGGCATACGTACATATACATATATAGTATATATGTATGTATAATATTATACAGCATATTTTCTAGGGAGAAAGTTAATTTTGTTGCTTCATGAAATGGGTGAGTATAATACAAATAAATAGTTGGAAATCTAAAGTGACAGCATAAATTTTCAATAGTGTTCCTCCAGAATTTTAGACGAGAATATACTGTATTTTGCTGTATATAATGCTCTCCCACATATAATGCACCCCCACGTTTTTGACCCAGATTTTCAGGGGGAAAAATCTTTTATTTTAATTTCTTAATTCAAATTTTTGTTTACTTTTAGGTACTTATGTTTTGTATTATAAAGGAATTTTACAATTTATTTTTTAACATATTATGGTATAAGAAATTTTATGTATCAAATAATTACAAAACACAAGAACAGATACAAGGTACAAGAAATTTTATGTACCGGTAACAAATTTATGATATTTACGCATCATAGAATGGCAAGAACTCTTCGCATTGCAAGTTCGTCGTAAGTTCAATAAAACCAATTATCGTATCCCAGGGCATTATTTTGCATATGGATATCATTGTTGATTTCTAGAGTTAGACTTTTAACTTCTATGCATAAATAAAAGAATTAAAAACATTTATATAGATACAGAATTAGTATCTATATAAATGCGCATGTATAATGCACATGTATAATGCGCATCCTTATTTTTCCCTCACAAATTTGGGCAAAAAAGGTCCATTATACATGGCAAAATATGGTAGCTCTGAGTAAAATAGTGGAACTCTTAAGTATATGGGTTATCCTCAGAAAAGGTCCAAATTAGCTTATGAACAGTGTGTGTTGATTTTAAAGGAATGACCTTAGATGTAGTTTATAAACCCTTGACTCCAAGGATAGCAGCAAGCACTCTTTTGTCATGTGGTCCACAGTTCTTTTTCCATGGTGGATAATGATTTTGAGCAGCCACTGCTTCTTCATCTGCCAACTGTGTTGGTCTCATAGAAGCATCTAATCATGGGTCAGGTTTGGGGGCAGTATCAAGGTGAGAAGTAGTGTGAGGTCAGAGGAGATGAGAGTGAGCCAAGCTTCTGGGAGTTGTGGGAAAGAACATATCACCAATGAAGCAACCCCAGTTCCAAAGGGATATAAGCTAAAGCAGCCTGTAGATTGATACAAAAGGAAGAAAATGATTGATGCATGATGATTGCCTCTTGGGTTATATAATAACAATGACGGTGATAATGATGATCTTTCAGCTTGTCTGGGCTTTTTTGTGTTCTATGTTCTTCAGTGTAGCCATGTTTCCTTTCCTCTTCCTCTGCCCTCTTTTAAATTGTGACCCATCATTCCTGCTCAAAATAAGGAATATGGATGAACCAGTTAAATAGCCTTTCCTTAAGATCATTTCAAGATCCTATAAAACAGCACTGTCCAACAGAAATAAAATGTAAGCCACAGATTAATATTAATTTCTCTAGTAGGCAAGACATAGTCAACAGTAAGTAAAAAGAAAATTTTTTAACTTTAGTCATATATTGTATTTAACCCAATATATCTAAAATATTATAACAATATATAATTAAGAAATTATTAGGGGGATATTTTACAATATTTATTTCATACTAAGTCTTCAAAATCCAGTATGTATTTTACACTTCCAGCACATCTCAGTTTGAACTAGCCACATTTTAAATGCTCAGTTGCCACATACATTAACTGCTAGCTACCATACTGGGCAGTGCAGCTTTAGAAGCTCTGAAATGATGACTTATAAAGATCGAATTAAAGTCCCCAAAAAAAACTAAGTCTTTGTAAGAGAGCGAATCCTATTTATGAGGGCACCACCCTTATGACCTAATCACCTCCCAAAGGCCCCAGCTCCAAATATTATCATCTTGGGTATTAGGTTTCGATATATGAATTGGGGTGGGGGGAGCACAAACATTCAGTCTATAGCAAGCACTGTGGAAACAATTATGAAAAACCTGAATTATTTAAGTTAGTATTGATTAAAATTATAACTGATATTATACATCATGAATCTCAATAAAAAGTTTTAAATAAAGCAGGTGTTGATCAAAATACTTTGAAAATACACAGTGCTGGTTAGTTATTAGCTTTAAGTAGATTTTAAAATAAGGTTAGAAAAAAGTACATGTCAGTTACCATAAAATTAACTTTTTTTTGAATTTTTTTTTATTGGGGTGACAATTGTTAGTAAAATTACATAGATTTCAGGTGTACGATTCTGTATTACATCATCTATAAATCCCATTGTGTGTTCACCACCCAGAGTCAGTTCTCCTTCCATCACCGTATATTTGATCCCCCTTTACCCTCATCTCCCATCCCCCACCCCCTTACCCTCTGGTAACCACTAAACTATTGTCTGTGTCTATGAGTTTTTGTTTCTCATTTGTTTGTCTTGTTCTTTTGTTGTTTTTGGTTTATATACCACATATCAGTGAAATCATATGGTTCTCTGCTTTGTCTGATTTATTTCGCTTAGCATTATAGTCTCAAGATCCATCCATGTTGTCACAAATGTTCCTATATCATCTTTTCCTACCGCGGAATAGTATTCCATTGTGTATATATACCACAACTTCTTTATCCATTCATCTATCGAAGGACATTTTGGTTGTTTCCATGTCTTGGCCACCGTAAACAAAGCCGCAATGAACATTGGAGCACACGTGTCATTATGTATAAATGTTTTCAGATTTTTTGGGTAGATACCCACGAGAGGGATTGCTGGGTCATATGGTAATTCTATTCGTAATTTTTTGAGGAACCTCCACACTGCCTTCCATAACGGCTGCACCAGTCTGCATTCCCACCAAGTGTATGAGGGTTCCTTTTTCCCCACAGCCTCTCCAACACTTGTTACTATTTGTCTTGTTGATGATAGCCATTCTGACTGGGGTGAGGTGATATCTCATTGTGGTTTTTATTTGCATTTCTCTTATGATTAGTGATGTTGAGCATTTTTTCATATGTCTATTTGCCATTTGTGTGTCCTCTTTGGAGAAATGTCTCTTCAGGTCCTCTGCCCATTTTTCAATTGGGTTGTTTGTTTTTTTTGTTGTTGAGTTTCATGAGTTTCATGAGTTCCTTGTATAATTTGGATATTAGCCCCTTATCGGAGGCACTGTTTGCAAAAATCCTCTCCCATTCAGTTGGTTGCCTTTTTATTCTGTCGATGGTTTCTTTTGCTGTGCAGAAGCTTTTAAGTTTGATATAGTCCCATTCATTTATTTTAGCTTTTACTTCCCTTGCCTTTATAGTCAAATTCATAAAATGCTCTTTGAACCCAAGGTCCATAAGTTTAGTACCTATGTTTTCTTCTATGCAGTTTATTGTGTCAGGTCTTATGCTTAAGTCCTTGGTCCATTTTGAATTAATTTTGGTACATGGTGACAGAGAGTTTCATTCTTTTGCATGTGACTATCCAATTCTCCCAGCACCATTTATTGAAGAGGCTGTCTTTCCTCCATTGTATGTTTTTAGCTTCTTTGTCAAAAATTATCTGTCCATATTTATGTGGTTTTATTTCTGGGTTCTCAACTCTATTCCATTGGTCTATGTGTCTGTTTTTTCTGCCAATCCCATGCTGTTTTGATTATTGTAGCTCTGTAGTACAAGCTAAAGTCAGGGAGTGTGATACCTCCAGTATTGTTCTTTTTTCTTAAGATTGCTTTGGCTATTCGGGGTCTTTTGTGGTTCCAAACAAATCTGATGATTTTTTTGTTCTATTTCTTTAAAAAATGCCATTGGGATTTTGATGGGGATTGCATTAAATCTGTATATTGCTTTGGGTAATATGGCCATTTTAACTATGTTGATTCTTCCAATACATGAGCACGGAATGTCTTTACATTTCTTTGTGTCTTCTTCAATTTCTTTCAAAAATATCTTATAGTTTTCAGCATATAGGTCCTTCACATCCTTGATTAAGTTTATTCCTAGGTATTTTATTCTTTTTGCTGCAATTGCAAAAGGAATTGTTTTTTGTATTTTTCTGAGATTTCATTGTTAGTGTATAGGAATGCAATGGGTTTTTGTATGTTGATTTTGTAGCCAGCAACTTTACTGTATTCGTTGATTGTTTCTAGTAGCTTTTTAGTAGAGTTTAGGGTTTTCTATATATAGCATCATGTCATCTGCAAAGAGTGATAATTTAACTTCTTCATTCCTAATGTGGATGCCTTTTATTTCTTTCTCTTGCCTGATTGCTCTGGCAAGGACTTCCAACACTATGTTGAAAAGCAGAGGTGATAGGGGACAGCCCTGTCGTGTTCCTGAATGTAGAGCAAAGGGCTTCAGTTTTTCACCATTAATTATGAGATTAGCTGAGGGCTTGTCATAGATGGCCTTTATTATGTTAAGGTATTATCCTTCTATACCTATTTTATTAAGTGTTTTAATCATAAATGGATGTTGTATCTTGTCAAATGCTTTTTCTACATCAATTGATATAATCGTATGATTTTTGTCCTTTATTTTGTTTATGTGACGTATCACATTGATGGATTTGCGTATGTTGAACCATCCTTGTGCCCCGGGGATGAACCCCACTTGGTCGTGATGAATAATCTTTTTAATGCATTGTTGTATTTGATTTGCTAGAATTTTGTTTAGGATTTTTGCATCTGTATTCATCAGAGATATTGGTCTGTAGTTTTCTTTTTTTGTGTTGTCCTTACCAGGTTTTGGTATCAGGGTAATGTTGGCCTCACAAAATGAGTTAGGGAGTACTGTCTCTTCTTCAATTTTTTGGAAGAGTTTGAGCAGGATTGGGATTAGATTCTCTTTGAAGGTTTGGTAGAATTCACTAGTGAAGCCATCTGGTCCCGGACTTTTGCTTTTGGAAAGGTTTTGGATGACTGATTCAATTTCGTTACTGGTGATCGGTCTGTTTAGATTTTCCAGTTCTTCATGGTTCAGCCTTGGAAGGCTATATGTTTCTAAGAACTTGTCCATTTCTTGTAGGTTATTGAATTTTAGTGGCATATAGTCCTTCATAGTATTCTTGGATGATCCTTTGTATTTCTGTGGTGTCCGTGATAACTTCCCCTTTTTCATTTCTGATTTTGTTAATTAGTGTCTTCTCTCTTTTTATCTTAGTGAGTCTAGCCAAGGGTTTGTCAATTTTGTTAATCTTTTCAAAGAACCAGCTCTTTGTCACATTAATTTTTTCTATTGTCTTTTTGTTATCTATTTCATTTAGTTCTGCTTTGATTTTTGTTATTTCCTTTCTTCTGCTGACCTTGGGTTTCCCTTGTTCTTCTTTTTCTAGTTCTTTAAGGTGTAACGTGAGGTTATTTATTTGGGATTTTTCTTGTTTCTTGAGATAGGCCTGTGATGATATAAATTTCCCTCTTAAAACTGCTTTCGCTGCATCCCAAAAATTTTGGTAGGATGTAATTCATTGTCATTTGTTTCTATGTATCTTTTGATCTCTCCTCTAATTTCTTCTTTGACCCAGTCGTTCTTTAAAAGTATGTTGTTTAATCTCCATGTATTTGTGTTTTTTCCTGCTTTCTTTTTGCAGTTGATATCCAATTTCAAAGGCTTGTGATCAGAGAATATGCTTGGTATGATTTCAATCTTCTTAAATTTGCTGAGGCTGATTTTATGTCCCAATATATGGTCTATCCTTGAGAATGTTCTATGTACACTAGGAAAAAATATAAAGTCTGATGTTTTAGGATGAAGTGCTCTATATATGTTAATTATGTCCATTTCATCTAATGTGTCATTTAGGTCTGCTATTTCGTTATTTATTTTCTGTTTGGATGATCTATCCATAGCTGTCAATGATGTATTTAAGTCCCCTAGTATAATTGTGTTTTGGTCAATTTCTCCCTTTAGTTCTGTTAGTAGTTGCTTGGTATATTTCGGTGCTCCCTGATTGGGGGCATAAATATTGATGACTGTTATGTCTTCTTGTTGTATAGTCCCCTTTACCGTTATGAAATGTCCATCTTTGTCTCTTGTTATCTTTTTCACCCTGAAGTCTGTTTCATCTGATATCATTATGGCTACACCTGATTTTGTCTGGGTACCATTTGCTTGGAGTGCCAATTTCCACCCTTTCACTTTGAGTCTATGCTTGTCCTTGTAGCTGAGATGCGTCTCTTGGAGACAGCATATAGTTGGGTTTAGTTTTTTGATCCAATCTGCTACTCTGTGCCTTTTTATTGGTGAGTTCAGTCCATTTACATTTAGGGTGATTATTGATATGTGAGGATTTCCTGTCATTCTATCTTCAGTGTTCTGGTAAGGCTGTGTCTCCATTGTTTCTTTGCCTTTTTGTTGTTGTCTATTATTTCTGTGTGGTGGTATTCTTTGATGTTCCCCTCTGTTTCTTCTTTTATTACAGTATATATTTCAGTTCTGGATTTTTTTTGAGTGGTTACCCTTAAGTTTATGTAAAAGAAAGTTTGATATTTAGAGTATTCCATTTTCTTCAGCACACTTACTTTCTCCATTCCCATATTCCCGTTCAAGCCTTTACTCTAGCCCTTTTTATGTTTTGGTTGCCACAAATTGTCCCTGTTGATGGTGGTCAAATAGCCTCCTTTAGTATTTCTTGTAGTGCAGGTCGTGTATTAGAAAATTCCCTCAGCTTCTGTATGTCTGGAAAGGTCTTTATTCCTCCTTCATATCTAAAGGATATCTTGCTGGATATATTATTGTTGGCTCATAATTTGTCTCTTTCAATAGTTTGAATATTTGGTTTCACTCCTTCCTGGCTTGTAGAGTTTCTGCTGAGAAATCTGATGATAATCTAATGGGCTTTCCTTTGTAGGTTACCGGCTTCTTTTCCCTGGCTGCCTTAAGGATTCTTTCTGTGTTGTTGATTTTAGACAGCTTCAATACAGTGTGCCTTGGAGAAGGCCTGTTGGGATTGAGATAATTAGGTGTTCCATTTGCTTCTTGGATTCAAGGATCCAGTTCGGTCCACAAGTTTGGGAAGTTCTCATCAACGATTTGTTTGAATATATTCTCTGTTCCCTTCTCTCTTTCTTTTCCTTTTGGTATGCCCATTATTCTTATGTTGCTCTTTCTGATGGAGTCAGAAAGTTCTTGTAGAGTTCTTTCATTTCTTTTAAGTCTCAAGTCTCTTTCTTCTTCCATCTGTGTAATTTCCAGGTTTCTATCTTCGATGACACTGATTCTTTCCTCCATCTGGTCAACTCTACAACCTAAGCTGGTTATTTCATTCTTAATTTCTTCTCTTGAGTTCTTAATCTCCAGAAATTCTATTTGGTTCTTTTTTAAAATTTCAATCTCTTTCGTAAAATGCTCATGTTGTTCTTTGATTGTGTTTCTGAGTTCATTAAACTGCCTTTCTGTGTTTTCTTGCATGTCGTTGAGTTTTTTCAGAACTGCAATCTTGAATTCTCTGTCATTTAAGTCATATATTTCCATATCTTTAAGTTCATTTTCTGGAGACTTTTCACTTTCTTTCTGAGCTGTCTTGTTGCCTTGGTTATTCATGGCAATTACTGATTTATTATTTCTGTTCCTAGACATCTACAGGAGTGGCTTCTGCAACAGGTTGATAGGAAGAGGTCTTTCTTTTGTTTTCCAGTACTTGTTGGTAGAATGTTTTATTTTCTCTCCGACTGCAGCCTTTTTTTTCTCTCTCACACGGTAGTGCTATGTTTTCTCTGCAGTATTCCAGCTTCTCACACAATGGGGGGATTCCCTGGGAGACGGGCTTCTCCTCTGTTAATAGTTCACCTGGGTCACTGGGCGCAGTGTCCCGGTGGGTATGCGGAGAGCTTTTGAAGTTCCAAAGCTCTTCCTGCACCAGATTCAGAGCCCCTATGTTTCAGCAGTTCTGTTTACTCCTGCAGGGATCGGCCCAGATAGGTGGGGACAGGGGCGGGGTGAGTTGTGAGAGGTGGCCCAGAGCAATGGCAGTGACCACCACCACAGCCGGTCCTGCTTCCACAGCTCCCTCCCCTTTGCTGGAACTAGTTGGGCTGCAAATCTGTGTCTGTGGTCCACAGTTCTCAGAACAGCAAATATTCTGTTCTTTTGATCTGACACTGCTACTGTTCCGCTTGTAGCACCGGGCAGGTGGGGGCGGGGCGAACTCTGGGAGGGTAGGGAGGGGGCGGCTAGTCTCAGTGCCTAAGGCTTCGGTTCTCTTGGCAGTGAGGGCTTAAACCACCATTTTCAGCCTTCTTCCCTTAGTCTTTGCCCCGAGTTCCCTGCTGTGAGCGTTGGGTTCAGCCGTGTTATATGCTGCCCCCTCAGCCCTGTGGGCCATAAGCGGAGCCCTAGCAGTCCGAGTTCTTCCCTGTCCCGCAGCTGCGGTAGTTCCGGGATGCAGGGAGCTCAGAGCACTGAGCTAGGTCTGCGTCCTGCGCCCATGGCTCCGTCTCCACACTTCTCCCTTCCTGCCTCCCCCTCACCACGCGAGTCGCCCACCTTTACGTGAATTCAGTAGTGGGCCTCTTCATCTTGCCTGTCTGCTGTGCAGGGAGTCCTTTGTGGAGTTATTGTTGTTCGATTAGTTGTAAATTCCAGGGGAGCTTTACAGAAGCTCACCTCATGCCGCCATTTTTTATTAAATTCCCATAAAATTACTTTAATCTGCACTTATATGTCATTGAGTCTGCTTAGTAAAGGGGGGAAAGAGAAATATTGTAATATTGAAAGTTTTGTTTTAATTGATCCAAAGACTTTTGACTTTGTAACCTTTTATTTGTTATAAGACTTTATAGGTTTTGGAAAGTTTGTGGTAGAGAACTATATTTGTTCACTTAAAGTTGTAACCATGTATATACTAAAAGGTTGATTTTTCTCATGAGCCTTATGAATAATTAACCTAGTAACCGATTTCTTTGGTCTACTTTTAATTAACTCGACCAGAAAAAGAAAAAAAGGCTATCCATATCCTTTTAAAATTAGAAACAAACCTAAAAGCATTTTTTAATAAAGTAGATAAGATACTTCAACATACTTCTTTAAAATCAATGCATAATCTCAATTTTCCATGATAGCACTTGACTTACATTATTTCTCCCAGGGTTTTAATTCTCCCAGCAGCCCTATGAGATAAGTATTTTTATACTCATTTATAACTGAGGTTAAGTAATTTTCTCAGTATTACAAAGCTAGAAATGTGCTCAAACTGGACTTAAACTCAGACTGACACGCAAGCTCCTAACCACTGCCTACACGGCCGCCATTATTGTTCTCACTTCCTTAACTTGCAGGGAGAGCTCTGGATTCACCTGAATAAAATGTAGGACTACCTAAAATCTTTCTGTGAGTTCACCCTTGATTTATAACACAATCAGAAGATCATTAAAACATGGCAACACATCTGAAATTCTCAAAGGTATGGTTTACATGGGAAAATTTCAATGTCATCAGAAATTCTTACCAGAAAGTCCTTAATATGAAATTACCCCAATGACCAATAGTTAATTAGGTTCTATTCTAACATTGTCAATGAGAAAGTCATCAGCTTTGGCAAGGAAAGCCCTTCAATGATGGCCTTCATTCACTAAATATTTACTGAGAACCTACTCTGTGCCCTGCTCTGTGCTGGATTGTAGGGACACAGAGTGGACAAAGCAGAAATGGGCCCTGTTTTTATGAAGTTTAACCTCTAGTGGAAAATCGTCTTAATTTGGTTGTCCCCTGAAGTAGACCCTGGGACAATGACTCCAATGCAGATATGCTAGTTGAGAAGTTCAGGAAATACCAGTAGGAAAGAGGGAAAAGTTGTACAGGAGGGGAGGGAATGGCAACCCATAAAGACGTATGTTATTAAACCAGTTATTGCAGGTGGAAACAGAGTTTAATTTGGAAAAGGAAACGTTGGAAAATGGCATAAAACAGCATGCCTCAGAGTCATAACATTCAAACGCAAAGTGACTGGTATCTATAAACCAGCTCCCAACAGTCTCTGGTTAAGGCCGGCTGTGGGTTGGGGGAGGTGATGATTAGTTCCCTGGCCCTTCTGGCCTATCCCCAGAGGTGGTAAAATGGCCTTCTGCATTCTGGAAAAATGCCCTCAGACCAAAATACAGATATGGGCAGAGAAAATCAGCTGAAGCACATTGAAAAGTCTGGGGACTCATAGCAACTACAGGGCGATAGGTAATGAAGACATAATGAAGTACAAGTTAATTACAGATAGTGACAATTATAAGGGGAAATGAGGACATTTTATTAACTGTAAAGGGGGTTGGGCAGGAAGGTAGCTGCTACCTTAGATGGTTGGGGAAGTCCTCTCTGAGCTGAACCCTGGATAGTGAGAAGCTTGTCATGGAAGGACTCAAGGGAAGAGGGATTTAGACCAGCCCTAAGAAAACTGTGGCCCACAGGTGGTGCCAGACCAGGAGCTACTTGTTACCAGTTGCAGACAAAGATAAGTACAAATACTGAGAGTACTGTATTTTCCATCTGAGGTTGGGAATCCGTGTATTCAGAGGGCCGACTTAAGTAATCCACAGATTTTGAACAGCATGGAGGGTCGGCACCCCTAACCCTAGAGTTGTTCAGGGGCCAACTATACTTCTTAATGTAACCATTTAGAAATGGTTGCAGCAAGTTGACATGGCCACAACCTCCAAGCCTGTGGTGAAGGACTTGTCTCATTAAACATGGTGTAGACCAGTTTGGGTGTTGTCAAACTTGCATGGAAAGTCATGTACAGTAGGATAGTGTTAAATATGTGATATTTTAAGTTCGGTTTGTCAACTGTACTCTAAAAGTGCGTAAGAATCTATACAAGCACCATTTGAAAAGTAAGCACTTATTTATTTATTTAAGTAAAATTTATTGAGGGGACAATGGTTAGTAAAATTACATAGGTTTCAAGTGTGCAATTTCGTAATAAGTCATCTATATATCATATTGTGTGTTCACCACCCAGAGTCAGTTCTCCTTCCGTCACCATATATTTGATCCCTTTTGCCCTCATCTCCCACGTGTCTCCCCCCTTATCCTCTGGTGACAACTAAACTATTGTCAGTATCTATGAATTTTTGTTTCTTTATTTGTCTTGTTCCTTTGTTGCTTTCAGTTTTATATCCCACATATGAGTGAAATCATATGGTTCTTGTCTTTTTTTGTGTGACTTACTTCACTTAGCATAATAAGCACTTATTTATTTTTAAAGCTTGCTATTTTCAATCATTTTAATTTTTAACAAATGTATTTTAAAACTTGGGATAACATTATTAGTTAAATTATAGAAACAAAATTGATATTGTTTATTCTTTCAGGCTTATTGAGAATAACATGTTTAATAATATTCACCCTTTTGAGGTATTTAGTTCTATGAGTTTGATCGTTACCATGATCATGATATACAATATTTTTATCACTCCAGGCATTCTTTCCAACCCCTTTGTAGTTCATTCCTCCCCTAAAAAGCACTCCTCTGATTTCTATCTCTGTGTTTTTTTGGTTTGAGTTTGTTTTGTTTTGTTTTTGTTTGTTTTGTTTTTGCCAGAATGCCTTATAAACCGAATCATGCAGTATACAGCCTTTTATGTCTGACTTCTTTCACTCAGCATAAAGCATTTAAATTTCATCCATTTGTTGCATGTACAGTACTTTGTTCCTTTTTATTGCCAAATAGTATTCCATCATATATATGTAATGCAGTTTCTTCATTTATTCCCCAGTTGATGAACACTTGGGTTGTTTCCAGGTTTTGATGATAGTAAAGCTGCTATAAAAATTAATATACAGCTGTTTGTGAAAATAGATTGTTTTCATTTTTCTTAAGTAAATGCCAGTGAGTTGGATTGCTGGGCCATATTTATGTTTAATTTTATAAGAAACTGCCAAACTGCTCTTCACCTTGGCTGTACCATTTTGCATTCCAGTAGCAACATGTCAGAGTTCTAGCATCCTCCCCACTAAGCAGTGTGTTTTAGCTTTTTGCAAGCTATTCCAATAGGTAATGTACTGGTATTCCATTGTGATTTTATTAATAATTTATACTTTCCTAGTGATTAATAATGTTGAACATCTTTTCACATACTTATCTGCCATCTGTATGTCTTCTTTGGTAATATATCTGTTCAAATCTGTGCCTTTTTAAAAATTGGATTGTTTATTTTTTATTACTAAGTTTTGAGAATTATTTGTGTATTCTGGGTACAAGTCCTTTATCAGATATGTTTTACAAATATTTTCTTCCTGTCTGTGGTTTGTCTTTTCATTTTCTTACCAGCATCTCTCAAAGAGCAAACATTTTTAATTATGACAAAATACAATCCCAGTAGCTACTGTAATTAAGGAAATGAATGTTTAATTTTATTTAATTTTAATGAAAAATAGCCATGGGTGGCTAGTGGCTACCATATTGGACAGCACATTATATTAATGCCTAAATGTACTTTGAATGAACAATGTGTACATTTTTTGTAATTATTTTTTATTCTATTTTTGTTCTGATTACATTTATTGACATATAACTTTATGCCTACTGAATCTAAAATAAAAATTAGGGCTTCCATTCTGTAAATGTTATTATTTCTTCTTAGTTTTCTATCATTTATTTTTATCAGATTTCATTATTGTATTTTGGAAATTTAAAAACCTGGTTCTTTGCCATAGATCATCTGAGAAGTACTGAGCTAGCCAAATGTCATAATATGGACAGAGACCCTCTTTCCCGGGCAGGGTATTCTCATTGTATTCTCATGCCCTCACCAGAGGAAAGGCCTTGATGAGATGGTGATATTTGAACTAGGGAAAGGCCATTCCAAGTGGAGGGACAGAATAGCAAAATTTGGGGGGGGTTGGGAAATGGCATGGCATGGTCAAGAAACAGAAAGGATACCAGTGTGGCTGAATGTGAGAATGGACGGAGAATGGTGAGAGATGAGCTGGAGAGGACGCCAAGAGCCAGATTTGGCACAGTCATACAATCCTTCTCCTCTCTTCCCCTCCTACGTTATAGATAAGAGTTAATGAACTGTAGGCACCCTATATGTGTGAACAAATATGAATATGTCTGGAGAAGCATCTCATTCAAAATGCTCTTGAAGAAACAACCAAATGTTATCTTACACTTGGCTTTGGTTATATAGAAAAATTATGCTGTTTTCAGCCCAGAAAATGGAATGAACAAGAACTCACACAAGAAGTCAGGGGGTGCAGTTCCCATGCCACAGATTAAGACTGAGGTTCAAAAAGTTATGTAACTTGCCCAAGTCACACAGCTAACAAGAAACAAACTTAAACTCATTTTCTTTCTCCTCTATTTGACTGCCTTTCTTCAAAAGGAGCCCCAAACAGCCCTTTACAAACATAAAGTTGTTTATATGTTAATTTGGTTGTGGTCATGATATAAATGGGCACAGTAACAATTATAGAGACTTTGCATTTATTTTAAGAGTTCCTCCTCTATATTAGTTTCTTATAGCTGCTGTAACAAATTAGCACAAATTTGGTTGCCAAACACACAGAAATGTATTCTCTCACAGTGCTGGAGACCAGAAATTCAAAATCAAAGTGTTAAAAGCACTGTATTCCCCCAGAAAGCTGTAGGGAACAATTTGTTTCTTGGCTTGTGGCTGCACTCCAATCTCTGGTCAATGGTCTGCCCTTATCTTTGTGTCTCTTATAAGGACACTTGTCATTGAATTTAGGGTCCACTGGGATAATCCAGGATGATGTCAACTCAAGATCCTTATTTACATATGCAAAGACCCCTTTTCCAAATAAGGTCATATTCAGAGGTTCTGAGGATTAGGATGTGGATAAATATTTTTCAGGGGTCTCCACTGAGCCCATTGTACCCTCCCTGATCTTAAGCCTGGAAACTCTCCCCTGGTGGTTGGTCAGCTGGGCACTCATCAGGCTCAGCTCATTTGCTTTTCTCTTCCCAGAGATTGTTGATCTACACTGCCTACTGTCTGAAAACCATTGTTTCAAATATGTTACCCAATTTTCTAGTTGTTTAAGCAGAAGGGTAAATCCAGTCCCTATTACTCCAATATGCCTAGAAGCAGAAGTTGCACCCAAGAGTGTAAGTTCATTGAGTGTAGAGACCTATTCTCTTGCTCACAGTTGCACCACCAGTGCCTATAGAAATGAATGGAACGTAGCAATCCTTCCATAGCAACTGATGAATTAATGAACGAATGAATGAAAAAGGAAGTTAATCTAATCCTTAATTTTTCTCTTGTTTAGGACCAAGTGGCCACAACTCCTTTTACTTCCATCAATTGGATGAGCTTGAGCCATCTCTCCTTAGCTGCACATCTGCTAGAGTAAGTCAGTTTCTTCCCCACTCCACTTTCAGCCCTCCCAGTTTGACTTCCATGGTTAATGTAAAAAAATGGCACTGAGACATGTAAGAGATTTAACTATGGAGTACATTTTGGGTAATAATTTATAAGAAGTAGGTTCTGTCTGTGTTTTAAATAAAAAGAACACAGTGCACGTTTGGGGGAGGAGCCGATATGGGGAAGGTAAGTGAGTACACACTTGTCATAAAGTAATGAGGCTGGACAATGTGTTGGAAAATAAATGATGGTGCACTGAGAAAATATGAGAGGGAAGAAACTTGTCTATCAAAGAATACAATTTATAAATTATGTCCATCCATATCAAAAAAATGTGGCTACATATGAAAAAAATGGTTTCTACTTTCATTTCCACATTCACACACTAATTAAGTTAAAAAAGAAAACAGTTATTACTATTATCAACAGCATTTATTAGAGCATCTGTTATATGGCTGTTTGACTTACCCAAAAATCTGATTGTGTCTTGAATGTAGAGCTTTGTTAGTTTATTTTGAATTGATCAGATTTGTAATTACAAATATAAAATAATAGACACTTGCTATAATAAACCTAAAACTACTGAGGTAGATAAAGAACAAGTTAGAAATCTCCTACATTAATTGCAATCCCCTGAGGTAACCAATATTCACAGTCCTGTGTGTATCTTTCTAATAACTTCTTCAGTGTTCCTATGAACGTATATAAACATGTTTATAAACACAGTGGGTGGTGGCTGGTTTTATAAAAATGTAAACAAATAAAATATATAACTTGTTTTTTTTTTCATTTAACAATACATTAGAGACATCCCACCACATAAATATATATAGATTCACCTCCGATTTTTTAATCTAGAGTATGAATTTACTATCATTAATTCCACTGCTCCTCAAATGAGGAGCAGTTGATTTACAGGTTTTTGCCACCCAATATAATATTGCACTAAACATCCTTGTGATTGCAGACTGTTTTAATTTTATCATCATGGATATCTGAGCCTTGAAATATAACCGTTCAAATGCCACTTCCTTCCCCTCATTCTCCCTGTCATTGGGAGAACGGGACTGAAGGGAGACTGAAGATGAGCTGTAAAAGCCGATAATGACTCCATACAGCACATGGCCAGCAGCCTCCTGCTACAATATTTACGTCCTGTTCCATTGAGATGGCACTCTGTGCTCACATGACCCAAATGCAGTTCTCACTCCACCAAGTACACAGCCGAATCTGAGCTGCATTGGCAGCTTCGCACATGCTCCGTCTGGCCCTATGAATCCTCACCCATTGAGATTTCTTTTGGTTTAAAGCAACATTCCAGCTGCTGAAGCTCTGTGACCTTGAGTGTTTTCCTGGCCAAGATCCAAGGCAGGTGCCCGCTCCCCCCATACTGTTTTTTTAGGGATTAAGCTTTTTTGTATATTTGTTTAAGGGTGGAGGGTGCACAATACTTACACACAGGTATAGCTGATGAATGAGGCCATGAGAAGTAACTATTTTCCTGGCAGGTATTACACGAATAATATTTACCTATTTCTATCATTTGCCTTGACAACAAGCTGCAGCCCTAGTGCACTTTTAATTCTCAAACAGAGGTCTTGGCAAGTGATGCTGTTATCTGACGGTTGTGTTGACTATAATGTGTGAGATGGTGTTTTCTTTTCTCTAGAGACCTGGATGCTTTTTGCCATTCTGATGGTAAATGATGAGACAGGCAACCATGGATTTCAGCACTCCATCTGTGTTTGATCAGCAAAAAGGTAAAAATGCTGCTTTAACATAGCCTTTGTTTTTTCACATCTGTAGTCCAACAGTAGGGATTTTGCAGTTGTAAGGGGAGATGAAAGGGTGTGTGTGTGTGTGTGTGTGTGTGTGTGTGTGTGTGTGTGTGTGTGTGTGTGTGTGTGATGGGGGAAGAGGATTTCACATAGAAAACAAACCTGTTCTAAATAAGCTTAATGTCTGTTTGTCTTGTTAAAGTGCTCCTACCTACAAATTTTTGAAAATTGGGTTTCAAGCACACCAGCCATTTCAGATAGTATAATCTTTATTCTCATTTGTTTTTTTCTTTTCAAGTCTTTTAAAAAATATTAGAGTAAGTAATATAAAAAGAACAAATCATGCATCTCTTTTCAATCTATTGATCTAATATCTCATTGCTATGGTTTCATAAATATCTCTTGATTTCCTTCACAAATATATGCTGCTCAAATTTACTCTGTAGTTGAGATATTATCTCATCTGTGGTTGTGTAATGACCTATCACTATGTTATCATTTGCAATGACAGGATATATCTTTCTTAATCATAATATCCAGAGTAGAGGTAATTTTCCCCATGAAAAAATTGCTGTGAAATTGACCCATCCTTATAGAAAACATGTATTCAGCCATAGTCTCATTTTGCATCTGAAGTGTGTATATATACATATGCATAATACCTATGTGTAATGATGCATTTTTTTCTATGCATGTACAGGAAATTCCTATTGTATGAGTGTAATAAATATTTTTAGAATATATTTCTAAATATCTGATATCTCAACCACTTTCTATAATCTCTTAGTATTCTTCAGGATCCTAAGGTCCTTTGGTCATTTATTTACTTGTTTTGGCTACAACATAAAAACTGTGGTTTGTGAAAGCCTCCTTAAGAAAATTCACTGCTTCCTTATTTTTCCCTTGTCTTGCTCTAGACCAGAGCGTGTTTACTACCCTTTAAGCTGCATCTGGTTTCATGAGTGAATTATTGTAGCTCAGCGTTTTCTCAAATAATAGATTTACCTTTAGATTTCTGAGTAACTATATGTATGTGTGTATTATGTAATTTGATGTCCAATTTGATTTGCACTCATTTTGAACAGTGTGTGCACGCACGTGTGTGTTTGTGTGTGCCTTCCAAATGTGCTGGTTCACACTGTGTTTGGATATGAACACCGTGGAGAAAGTGATTGTTGCAGCTGTGCCCACCACCATCCTCTCCCCTTTGTACATTTTGTATCACTGATGGCAATCAGCAAAAGTGAAAATATGCCTACAGCCAAAGACCTCATACTGGCTTTAAAAAAATGGCATTGTTGAGCTATGCAATCCAAAGAGGAACACAATGGGTTTATTTTTTTAAGACTAATTTGGGGGAGCGGGAACTGACTGCAGAGAACTAGTCCTTCATAATGAATTCATCTGTTCCTGTGTGTATCTCCTAACAAAACTGAGCCCAAAGATAGTTAAAATGTTAATGTACAATATTTATTTTCTTCTAGTACCTCTCATATAAACAATGCACAGCAATTCCTCCATCCTAGGCTTGATTCTTTCCCAAGTAAGTTAACCCTTTTCCTGCCATTTCTGTCTCTAGTTCTCAGTCCTTTCTAGAGGTGTTGTGGTGTGGTGGCAATAGCATGGGCCACATAGTTTGGAATGGAAGATCAGCTGTTTCTAAGCTGTATGACCTTAGCAAGTTACCTAAACTCTCTGAGCCTTAGTTTTCTCAGCAATAAAATGGAGGAAATGATGCTTACCTAGCAGGGTTGTTGTGAGAATCTAAAATAATATTTAAAAAAAAAAGCACCTGTCACATTGCCTAATGTGCAATGTACTTTCAAACTGTGGCTGCTTTTGTGATTGTTACTGCTATTATAATTATTACCATCCTGGACTGTGAGTTCCTCAAGTGTAAAAGGTATTCGCCTTTCAATTTCCAGCTTGAATTTAGCAGTTTTCAAAACAAATGAGGACTTAGTTAATGCTGGTTGACTGGATTACATTAATTTTTTTCTTTTAGATCTCCAGGGTACTTAGAGCAACCCCTAGAATAATAATTAACTAAATGATATCTGAATAGCTCTATTACCTCACTAACCCTTCTACCTTGTTAAAATCATGAAAGGCTTTAATAGATTTAGACCATTATATAGACTGGAAATACCATATTGTTGGGAAACCATGGTGAAGTGACTTTTCTTTCAAAAAGTTGAGTGTGGGGCTTTAGTAGAGGGTTTTCCATGAATTCTGAGTGTCTGGGGAATCAAAACTCTGGTGACCACTGGCTTTTTATGCAGATGTTGACAAAAGACATTACATCGGGAAGAACCTTAGAAGTCATGTAATCCACTAGTTCTCAAACTTGGGCACACATCAGAATCACCTGGCCAGATTCTGAAAATGCTGATTCCCGGGCCTCACTCCTGGAGATTTCCATTTAATTTCTGGGCCATGACCTGACACAAGCATCTCAGGAAGTTCTAATGAACAGCAAATATGGAAAACCACTAATCCAATCCATCCCCCTAACATTTCAGGTGGGGAAAGTAAAACCCAGACAGGTTAAAAGCTGGGGTTTAATAATAATAACATGCAGCTAATTAGTAAGGGGAGTCTGAGACCCAAGAGTGCTCTACTGGACAGCAGACCAGTAGTAAGCTTCTTTTCATGGGCAATCTCTGGCCTTAACAGCTACTCGGGGTGGGGGTGGGGGTCAGGCAGCTCTAGAGAATGGTTAGCATTGGACACTTGAAAAATATCAGGTTGGCGCCAATGTAATTGTGATTTTTGCAATTATTTTTAACCTTTTAAACCATAATTACTTTTATACCACCCAAATATGATACATAATGACCTTCAGGGCCCAAACAAGGTGGATTTGGTAAGTCTGAATCCCTCTAACTTCCTTTTTCTGTATTTCTCTCTATATTGTGCATCTAGGCAACAAGATATCCTGCTTAGGGATCCATAGACATTTGCTCAAGTCCTGTCTGTCCTCTTCCCCATTGCATGAACTTATACAAACTGATCTCTTCATCTGTAAAATGTAGATAATATTATGTATTCGCAGGGCTTCTGGGAGCCTTAAAGATCGGCTTTTCTGACTGGCCGAGGGGATTAGGACCATGTCTCTGGCTCACTTGGTGAAATTATGAGGGAGGAAGCCTGACTCCTTAGCGATCTCCATTCCCACATGGTGCTTTTTTCTTTCACCATAGCAACGTCCCTTCTGGTCCCACGTGCTCTTCCTGGCTTTCTTCCCTCTCAAAGCCCACAAGCAGGAAAGGACCTGTAGTAAAATCATTTACTACAGAACACGGAGGTTCCTACTGAAACTGAGATGTTCTGTAACTGAAGAGATTTGCATATTGAGCTTTGTCTCCCGTTATGGAAAGACACGCTTTACTGTGCCTGAGGAAGAACACCAGGCCTCAGAGAAAATGGAGTGAGAAGTGTGGTCCGAAGGGCCTCACCCACCCCTGGCCCTGCCCAGGTTCTGTGAAAAATGTGTTTGCTGAGCCCACCCTCACCGGTTTTTCTCAGGTAGAGTTGTTGAGAGAATCAGAGTAGGGGCTCAACCCTTCAGCCCAGATTAATTACAAGCATTGGTGTCCTAGGTGCTGTAAGAAATTACCACAAACTGGGTGTTTAAAACAACAGAAATGTATTCTCTCACAAGTCTGGAGGCCAGAAGTATAAAATCAAGATGTCAATAGCAGGTGTGCTTCTTCTTGAGGCTCTAAGAAAGAATCCTTCTTTGCCTCGTCCAGCTTCTGGCTGCTTCTGGCCTTATTACTCCAGTCTCTGCCTTCTCGTCTGTGTGTCTCTGTCTTCTGTGTGTCCTCAAAACTCCCCTTGCCTCTCTGTTAGAATGATATATGTGATTACATTTAGGGCCCGCCCAAATAATCCAGGATAAACAGCTATTCTCAAGATCCTTAACTTAATCACATCTTTTGACATATAAGGTGATATTCACTCTTTTGCCATATAAGGTAATCACGGTTTCAGGGGATTAGGGCGTGGATATATCTTCAGGGTTACCATTCAGCCTGCTACAAGTCATGAAAAGAGGTCAAATCCCTTCTCAGAAAGCATGCAGCCTTGTGACTTAGTTTTTGGTAAAATCCACTTATTTAAGCTGGAAGGAAATTTGGTATTTGGGAATGGGTGGAGAGGGTATCTATTTGGTGCAGACTCTGTGCAGACATAGATTATATCATGATAAGAACTAATGTTTGCCGAGTACTAAATAGAGCCAGGCTTTGTGCCGAGGACTATACATAGACTAGCTCATTTAATCCTCACATCCGTCCCACTATTATTTCTACCCTTTTACCAGTGAGGAAATTCAAAAAGGTTGTGACTTACCCAAGGTTACCACAAGACAAAATGGCAAACCTGAGATTTAAACTTAAACCTGCTTGACTTCAAAACCTGTGTTCTTCCTATTACAGTACTCTTCCTTGATCAACCATAAATTTTAATGAAGAAATAAGACATCAACAAAAACTCAAATTAATGAAGAATATATTTTCACAATCAGGCTGTTATTTCATCATGTTATGGATTTTTAAAGCTCCCGTATGCAAACATACTGGTTTTAATCTCCAACTTTTCATCTAAAATGGGAATGCTAGACAAAAAGAATTGAGTATGCACCAATTTGCTCTTTTCTGAAAAGACAAAAGTTAGAATTCTGGTGTGCCAACCAGATGCCTCCAAAGGAAAAATAAGCGGTTTTGAAAGGGGCTTGGGAAGAGAGCAGAAAAAAAACAGGCAAAGGAGCTAAAAAAGAGGGAATGATTTGGGCCCAGTGGGTGATTTTAAGTTCACAGGAACACTGAGAATTCTGTGGTTGATTTTAAGATTGATGGTCCAGATAGAGGAAGACTAGCTGGCAGCTGACCAATCCACAGATTTAGAAGTATATTAACTATTGCTTTTGGTCAAAAGCTCAGCCTTCTCCCTCTCTTGGCCAAGAAAAAGGAGCAGAGGGCAAAAGAGAGATGGGAGAAGAATTCTTTCTCCAATGCTCTTGCCCACTCAAAATCACGCCTACACAAACATGTTTGCTGGAATCCTACCCCTCCCCTTTCTCTGCCTCTTTTTTGTGCTGCCCTTTTCCAGCACACAGGAACCTCCCTCTCATCAACCATCTTCTGGGAAAGGTTGTGACAAACCAGTTCACTCCTGGCCCCTCTTGTGGACCTAGCTAGAGCTAAGCCTCAGACTGATCTTATCCAAACAGCTACCATTCACAGCCTTAGATAGCTCTACTGTTGGTAATGGGGCCTCTTGCCCAAGTATGTATCCCAAGAAGGAGGATGTGGGAGTGGTATGCAGAGGGAATGAGGGCCCACCTGGTCAATCAGATCTCCAGAATCAACCTGATGTTGTATCCCAAAGCATGGTCAGATCACCTTCAGAAGGCAAATCCTCAACTCAGCCCCTTGTCCCAAAGTCATCTGGATCACCACACTGAGTTATTCCTGTCATCTCTATTCATAAATTGCACATTTCTTTAACAATTATTAAGCAACTATGTTGGATAACTGATATCCATGGATTTTTCCCTTTGATACATCCATTTGGGAGCAAAGATATTTTAAATAAAAGCCGCTGAATTTGTAGCTGTTTTTGTTATCAAGCAAGTGTGAAACAAACATCTCGCCCATCTTCAAATATGGGACAAGGTGAGAGTCTAGATGTGCTAAGGTCCAAGGCTGGTGTAAAAGATGGTTATGAGCTAGACACCATCTTGCAGAAAGACCACATCCAACTAGGAGTCACATGTTGAGCACACCTATAACTCTCAAGAAGCCTGTCAATCATTCAATGCCAAGTATTTGCTGATTCTGAGAATTCACTTATATCATGAATGAGCTCAGATTTTCTGATTTATCTCTTAAAATCATGGCGGTTTTACCCTAACATTAACTTTAAACTTGTAAATAGGTTTGTGTACTTAGTAAGGGCCCTTAGTTTGTTTTCTCTTTGTAAAACTTGAAAATAGCACTTGCTCATTGATGAGGGTATTCTTATTTTATTGGGTGTATTGGGATAGGGAGTGAAGGAAAAATGTCCCACTCTACAAAGGAAATACTTCCATTTCTAAACATGTCCTCAGAATTTTAAAATACACATACATAATATTTAATAGTATTCTAATTCCTTTTTAACTTTTTGTTTGAAAGTAGTTTTGAACTTAAAGAAATATAAGAATCATATACAGAACACTTGTGTATTTTTTACCCAGATTTACCTAATATTAACATTTTACTCTATTTGCTTTATTGTTTGCTCTTTATCTGTGTCTCTCTCTTTCTCTCTCTCTATATGTGTGTGTATAAACAGAGGGTGCCAAAAAAATGTATACACATTTTAAGAAAGGAAACAACTGTATTAAAATTACACTGATGGTAACCGCTTTGAGCACCTCTTGTAATTGCAGAAGTCAAACGTGACTTGTATTTATCTTTTGTTACCGGTATATATTGAGTATTACAATTTTAATACAGTTTTTTCCTTTCTTAAAATGTGTATACATTTTTTGGCACCCTCTATATACACATATGTGTTTATGTGAATACATAGAGATGATAGATAGATAGATAGATAGATAGATAGATAGATACCCTTATCTATGTGTGTACTTTAATCTGTCTGCTTTTCAATTTTGTCTGTTGACTCAAAAATGTCTTTTACAGCATTTTTCTTCCCGGTATAGGATTCAGTCTAGAATTAGGTATTACATTTCATTGTCATATCTTAGTATCCTTTAATTCTAGAACATTTCCACGACTATCTTTGTCTTTTATGATATTAACATTTTAAAAATTATACTCTCTCTTTTTAAAAACTACTTAATTCCTCCTGCTAACTACTGAGCTTGTCTGATGCTTCCTTGTGATTAGATTTAGAGTATTGCATTCCCAGCCAGAATACCACATGGGTGATGCATCCCTCTCAGGTTAGTACAATATTGTTTAAATTTTTTAAAACGGTAATTTGAAGCTACTGATGTTAACACTATTAGATGTTGACCAGTTCTTACAGAGCGTTTAAAATATTGGAATTCTTTTTCCTCATTAACATCACCTTCTCCAAAACATTCAAGCGATACAAAAATGAATTCAGTATAGAAAGTGTTATATTCTCTTAACTAGCAAAAGGCTCTGTTCTTCAGAGTCTCTAAGCCCCAGCCTGTACCTAGCCTCTTAGCTGCCAAGATGGACCCATGGCAACTCACCTTCCACCCTAGGGCTGGGGGTAGCTTCCAAAAGGAAAGAGAGAGTTCAAACCAAGAATATTAACCAGTATCAATAATCAGAAGAAAAGCAATAATTCTGGTTTATTAAGCAGCTCCCATGTGCCAGGTACTGTGCTAAAGTCTATTCCTATCATCTCACTTGATCCTCAACATAGCCTATGAAATACATCCAATTTCCAGTTCATCTGAGTTTATATGACTTGCCCAGGGCTATACAGGTGAAGGGCAAAGCTGCCTTTTTAACTCTTGCTTCTGACTCCCCAGCGCTCCTCACACTCCCCTTAACCACCAAGTTATACTTTCTGGATTCTTATAGCCCACCCCTTCAATATCTTCATGACCCCTGGCACAAGAAGGAAAAGAAAAGCAATTGTGGTTATATTTACTCAGGCTGGGCCAGCTCCCCTGAGCTGGGCTTTCATTTGCAATGAACTCTGCCCAATGGGCTCAGCTCAGTGAAAACTGGCCTCTTCCACAGTAGGAGAGGATCCAATCTCCATGGCAGCGTGCCGTTGGAGCAAAGAAGGACACCAGCATCCTAAGAGGAGGAGTAGGTTAAAAGGGTGGGATTACATTGGAATGTGACCTCTGGAATTGATGCGATGAGAACTGGAGATTTGCAAAGTCAGGGTTTGGGTTCCATCACAGAAGCTTCCAAAGGCAGGTTCTTTATCATTTTCCTATTCAGTCCGTTTGTTCTATGTAGCAACAAATTGATGTTTTTCTAAGATAGAGTTCAGAGAACCCCAACTCTGTAACAAAGGTCACACATAAATGGCAGTTGATAAAAAGGGAAAAGAATTAGTTTCACTTTGACATCCTGTGCTTTGATCATGAGTAACCTTGAGATCATTCCTTTGCTCTCTAACTCACCACAGTAAATCAGAACACAGTCTGGTATTTAAAAATAAAATAAAAAAATTATTTTTAAGAACCGTGAGGACATCTGAAATTCACCTGCATTGACACTTTTATCTTTCTGATTCCTTAGTGCTATTCAAAAATGGGGTCCTAGAGTTTTGGCCGCAACTCTGCTGACTCAGCGTGGACCCCTGAACATAGAAAGGAGTGGAGATGAGCGCAGAGGAGTCTGGTTTTAGGTGTTCACAGCAGAAAGTAATTTAAGGATCAATTCTGGGTGTTTTGCCTTCCTTATAGAATTGGAAGGAATCCCAGTGAAATGTAATCCAACTCCCTCACTATTTATATGTGAAACTGAGACATAGAGGGATTAGCGGTGATATGGTGTAGTGAACTATAATGGCTGCTGGAGCCAAACTGTGAGGCTGAAGTCCCAGTGCTGCCACTTGCTGTGTGACCCAGCTGTTTAACATCTCCATACCTCACTTTCCTAGCTTGTACATTAAGATGCTGCCACTACAAAGGATTGCTTATAAGGATTGAATTAATGAATACATACGAAGCACCTGCAACCATGCCTGGCCCATAGTAATCACTTAGTAAGTGCTAGTAGTGGTTGTAGGATTGTTATGAAGATGGTGGTAACCGTCCTCAGAGGATTTTTTGTAAAGCTCTAATGAAGTAATACATCCAAAGCTCTTGGAACCATGCCTGGCCCAGAGTCATCACTTAGCAAGTGCTAGTGATTATTACAAATGACTCACCTAAGGTCACATGGGCCGTGAGTCTTTCCAGATCAAGACAACATCCACCCCTCAAGCTGTCCACCCCTCTGTACTGAATTCATGGCATAGCACCCCCTTTTTAATCTGGAGATTGGAAGGGGCCGAATTTGCCTGAGCAAGAAAACCACATCAGAAAGAAAATAATTTTCCAGGAAAGCTCATAGGCCTTAGAGTGCTTCTGCTTTCCCTTTCCTCTGTTTCTGGTTTTTGTCTTCTAAGATTTGCCTTCTAGATAAAAGTCTTCCTTTTGCACAACTGTTAGCTTCCACTCTCCATGCTGGTACCAGACAGATTTCTAGACTCTATGCTGTTCTAGGAATATATCTAGTTTTGAGACAGAACCTCACTTTTTAAATTGTTTCATAATGTTTTACTATTTGATAGAAGAAACCTCTTTAAGTGCTCTCTTTTATTTTTTATTTTTTTCAATGTTGTTAGATATTCTTATCCTTTTTTTGTTTCCTCTTTTTGTTTTTGCTTTTAGAATAATAATACATTCCAACACTTTCTTCTGTTATATCCTTCAATAAAGTTCTGTAATTTTCCTCATTAAGATTCTGAATATATATTCCTGGATATTTTATATTTTCACTGTAATGAGTTATTTCCAATGTAAGGAGGAGTTACCTTCTTCCTTATATTATTTAATATAGAACTATCTAGTATTATATTTAGAACTGACTAACTTAGATTTTATTACTTCTAATTATTCTGTGGTTAATTCACCTGTGTCATCTTGGTCAGATGGACTAGTTTCAAATTCTGCTCTGCTACTTAATAGCTGTGCAAAATTGGGGAAATTACTCTCTGGTTTATAAAACTGCAATTTCCTCCTCTGTGAATGGGGCAAAAGATATCACCTACTTCATAGAATTGTTGAAACAAATAAATAGCCAATTCAAATGAACCAGTTAGGGCGGTGCATGGAACATGAGTCATCTGTAAACGTTAGCTATTATATTATAATAATTTTGCTCTTTCTTTATGAATATCATCTCATTTCTTTTTGCCTCATATCTTATTGTATTAAAGTTTCTCTTATTTCTTTCTGTGTTGCTTTGCTATTAGGTGTGATATTTGCAGCTGATTTGAAATAAATGTACTTAATTATATTAAGAATGTCATCTTTTATTCTTAGACATTTAACATTTTCTGGCAAGAGATAAACCAAATTTTATCAAATACTTTTTTATTCTTTACTCTTATAATCATGTATTTCCCCTTTGCTCTATTGGTGTAATATATTTTATTAATGGATATCCTAAAACCAAACATCCTTACGATCTGATAGAATTTAATTTAAAACTTAGAATTCTGTGTTCACAAATTAAACTTGTCTGTAGGACCCCGTGTGTGTGTCTTTAGAGTTTATGCTAGCCTTAGAAAATAAATTAGAAACACTTCACTCTTTTTCTATGCTTTTAAAAGAGCATTTTAAAAGAACTCACTCAACCTCACTTAAGAATCTTATACTATTACTACTAACTTTTCATTCTCCCTGGTGTGTAACCAACTCTTCACGGATGTGTTTCACATTTTGGATTAATGTGTAAAGTTTATTTTTGCCACAAATGACTATAAACTCTAGCACAATGATGTCTGCCAGACAGAATGCTGAGCCAAACACATGTGCAATAAAGTGGAGAGAGGGGGACAGCCTGCTGTGAGGAAGGGAGAGTGGAATGTGGAATGTCTGTGACCCAGCACCATAAAGGGTCACAAGTTCACTAAAAGCTTTGCCCCTGAGTGAGCAGGTAGTTGTAGACAACTGTATGTGGGTCAGAGGGTAGAATCTGAAGCCTGAAGCCTGACAGCCTGCAGCCTTATCTGAGTTTCACCAATTTCTACCTGTGTGGCTTTAGGTAAGCTGTTTTCCTGCCCCATCCACAAAATGGGAGTAATTGTAGTGCTTGTAGTGCCTACCTCACAAGGTGACAATTAAATGAGCTGATTTATAGAAAAAGCTTAGCACACATCATGCCTGGTGCACAATAAGCACAACGTAAGTGTTGACTGTCCTTGATGATGGTTATTCAGACAGTGACGCGGTGCTGAAGAGGCCCTTGTGAGCAGTGCGCCAATGCTTTCATAGCTGTAGAAGTGATTGTGTGTGTGGCAGCTTTTACTAACTTCAGGGTTATTCTAAATGTACTACTTCAAACGTACTACTGAAAATTCTAGAATTCAAAACTGTGCAGAATTCTAAAAAAGCTAACTAAAACACAAAAAAGCTAACTAAGAACCTCGACTGTGGACACACCACAAGACTCTATGGAATGTGACTGAGGTACACTTTGGCCACCTCCCCAAGTTCATGTGTACAGAACTATAGAGAGGGTAGTCTTGGGGTCTTTGCTCCCTGAGCCACAGTTTCAGTGAATGGGCTGTAGAAGGAGCCGCCTGGTAAGGCTGCCATGACCAATTTGCAAGGAAAGAGAGAAAATCCAAGGAGTGACTATTTCGAGTAAAATTAATTGCAACATACAAAAATCAGTTAAAATTCTGTATTAATTATAATTAAATGTTAACAAATAAATAATTATAAGGTTCCATGGGGATGACTTTTCTGATTATAAAAACAATGAGTTACATATTTTATATGCAATATCGATAGATTTTGACTATATAAACATTGAAAATGTATTTTTCAAAAACCAACTAAAACAAACTGAGAATGTAAGTGGCAATCAAGGAAAAGTAACTGTGACATAGATATTGGATAAAGAATTGGTGTACTTACTGTATAGAAAACTCTTTCAAATCAATTAGATAAAGACAAATACCTTGACATAATAAAATGTAAAGGACACCAATAAATAATTCATCAAAGGGCCATAAACATATGAAAAAAGTTCTCTCTCTGGAACAATAAACAATAAAAGAAATGGCCATTGAAAACAATATACTATGCTCCTTTCACATCAGTATTAATTAAAAAAAACTTAATGTACAGTGTCATTAAGGATGGGGTGAAATTTGTACTCTCAAGCACTGGTTGGGGAGGGTTCAACCTCTCTGGAGGGCAATTTAACAGAGTCAAATCCATTGACTCCCAAGTTCACTTTTAGGAATGTGTCAAAGGAAATAATCACAAATGCACCAAAGGACATATATGCAAGAATGTTATAGCATTATTTAGAATAGCAACAGAATTTATAATTCCTCCAAAAAGAGAAACAATTTAAATGTCCAATAAAAAGAGAATTGATTAAATTAGTTGTGCTAAGTTCAGTTGCTGGGATTTAATGCCACATTCTATTAATATAAATATAATAACATTTTCAAATCTTACCTTATGATGTGGGAAAATATTTATGATCTAATGTTAAGTGAAAAAGAGCAAAAATGAAAATATGTACAGCATGATCTTATTTTTGTAAAGAACAAACATATAGGTGTAATGCCAGCATAACGCTCAGAACTGTGAGTGATTAGCTGTTACAGCATTAAAACATCTCCAAACCTTCCAATCGGTAGGAATTGCCTGATCCTCACCCCACAGATGATTCCCCAGGAATACACACTCTATCCACAATCCAGTGGCTAAAAATTATTGGCCTCACCTCAGCTGTTAGGCCTGCCTCCATCCTGATGGGGGTTCTGACAAACCAGTTATTGTATCCCACTGATACCACCCTTGATATTATTGTGGAAGGGGATTTCAGGGCAGGGCAGCAGGGAACAGAGATACAGTTAATAAATGAGTAATAAACTGGCCTTGTTGTTAGCAAATCTCACACTGGATCTCAGAAAATTGTAGTCATTTTCTTCAGGTTCTATCATGTGCTCCAATCTATAGAAAGATCACAGTGTGGGAGATTTGGGATTTGCATCACTGCCTTGGTCCTGCCCCAGCAGCAGCCACTGCGCATAAATTGTAGCCATAGGCATGAGACCATTGTCCTAATATCCGAAGGTACTATCCACCTCAGGATGTAGCACCTTCTAGAATTTTCTCCCTCCTCTTCTTTGCCTCCTGGCCTCCAGGATGTTTGGACCTTTTCATCCCTTTGTTTGTTCTTTGGAAACTTACCTTCTCTTTTACATGACCTGTGGGTTGGGTTACCACTCATTTTCAGCCATGTCCATTCTGGGTACAGGATGGGATCAGGAGACAGTTCAGGTTTTGAGAGGGAAAATGGAAAGGGCAGAGGCTCACAACTACACACTCTGAAGCAACCAGACCCTTCAGGCTTCCAAGCTTCCCCTCCTGCCAGCACCTCTCCCCACTCTTGCATCATGTTCCACAGGTGGGTGGGGAACAGAGGCTCCAGGACAGAAGTTGGGTAGAAAGGAAGCCCATCCTGCCACATAAGACAAGTGCATACCACACACCAGCCTCTTGAAGGTGATTACCTTTGAGTATATATTTTCTTCTTATCTGTATTCTCATAATTTTTATAATCCAACTGAGTATATAAAATAATATATAAGATGACAGATCAAGTACATCAAAATATTAGGGGATAGCACTCAGTGCGTCAGTTTTTTTAAGCTCCCAAGGTGATTCTAATATATAGCCAGTGTTGAGATCCAGGGATGTAGTCAACCTCTTATTTTACAAAATAGACAACTGAATCCAGAGTGGTTCACAGTAAAACACTTAGCTAACTTCTTCATTGTTCATAAAGAGAATTCTTTATGAGATTCAGATTTAAGTCAAATCTCTTAGTTTCTGAGAAGTCATTTCTATTGTCACTTTTTAAAGATTTTTATTAAAATGTAGCTAATATACAATATTATATTAGTTTCAGGTGTACACCATAGTTATTCAATATTTATACACCTAAAGAAGTGATTGCTCTAAGTCTAGTAACCATCTGACACCGTACATTGTTACAATATTATTGACTATTCTCTATGCTGTACATTACACCCCCATGACTTATTTCTGTTGTCACTCTTTTAGACCTCACAATATTAAATGCTCAGAGTGCTGGTGATATAGTTTAAATCAGCCTTACTTAAACCATATATCCATAATACTTGAGAGTTGAAGGAAACTGTTCACTTACTTCAACTCTATTTAAAATGCTAGTGATAGTCCTTATAAAATTGTCTAAAGTAGCAGAAGACTTCTTCTTCCATCACTTTTCCTAACTCTACTCCCAAGGATTATGAGGAACAAGCCTTCATTTCATATATCTTCAATTTGCCAATTGGAAAAGAATGTGCAAAAGCAAATCAACAAACACATATTTATCAAATATCTATCACATATCCCACACTACTCTAGCTTCTATTATCTAATGTTAAGAATTTTTTTTTTCTGTAATAAAGGCAAAGCCATGCTGTCAAAATTCTAGTGTGGTCACATGACAGTTGATTATTCACTAGGTTGAGTTTTATTCTCTGCCTTTATGAAGCAGCAATGAATCCAAGGCAGATTCCAGCAACAGCCCCAGTGTCATGAGAAGTGATTCCATTTGAATTGTGTTCAAGCATCTTTAGGAACCCATGAGACAGCCTTCCAGCAGCTACTGTCAATCTGACTGTGGACGGAAGGCACACATGGATACTTTACAGGCTTAACGCAATTTTAAAGAAAATTTAAAGAAAGGAGAGATCCTATCCAATCTAGGAATGAATTGTTGACAAAGAGGCAGACAGGAGAGTCAAGGCAATGAGGAAATCCGTGGAAGGCCAGCTGATAGAATGCAGATGCACCAGAGCTTTAGGAGCAATGCCAAGCTAAAGGACTGCAGAGAGATAAACTTGATAATCTCTGACACTTGGACCAGCCGCCCCAATTACATTCGCTTTCTCAAACTATTTTCAGGAGATCAAGGCACTAGGGGCAGTTTTACAAGAAGCCACAATAGAGGGACACTAGGAAGATGCTGTTTAAAAGACCCAAGGAAGACCCCTCCTTCCCCAAATCCCTCCCAGCCCAATAGTCATTGTTCACAGCAATAGGTGATTCATTATTGGGTTCTCACAGATGTGAGAAAGACCGAATGCCAAGAAGCAAAGGAACCTTCGAGGCCAACCTCTACTCACTGCAGGTTATCTCTTCCTTCAAGAGCATCTTGAGACGTGTTCGGTCGGAACCTGCTTAAACATGACTAGTGATAAGGGACACGCTAGCTCACAAGGTAGTCCCTTCTAGTTCTGAACAGCTCTAGTCATTCAAAATTTTATTTATGCCCATGTCTACCCACCAGAACTGGTTCTGCCCTCTGGCTCTACGAAAAACAAGTCTAAACTCTCTTTCAACATTTTAAATATTTGAAAACAGCTGTCGTGTACAACTGAGTCTGCTCTTCTTCAAACTAAACAAGTCCTGCTTCTTCACTTATTCCTCACCTTCCAAAGTCCCCAGTTAAAATGGCAAACACTGGGGCAGCCGGTTAGCTCAGTTGGTTAGAGCACGGTGCTCTTAACACGGTTGCCAGTTCGATTCCCACATGGGCCATTGTGAGCTGCACCCTCCACAACTAGATTGAAACAACTACTTGACTTGGAGCTGATGGGTCCTGGAAAAACACCCTTAAAATAAATAAAAGTTAAAAAAAAAAAAGGTAAATACCTAGGGTATTTCTGGAAAGTTAAAAGGTATGTGGAGTCATACATTTGATCCAGAAGAAAGCAAGGGAGATCAGAGAAAGGGTGGTCGAAATAACATTACTTGACTTACTTTTCAATTTCCAAAGGCCAGCTAGGCCAGCACAATCCTACATAAAATTTATTTAAGACTCACACCTTCCTAATTACCAAAAAACTACTTGACACAATAGTTTAACATTAAGGAGATTTCCACAAGACTCCAGTGGGTGAGACAATCCACTGAACATACAAACTAAATCAATCAATCCATTGTACACATACTGAAAGCCCTGCCCTATGCACTAAAGATTGAGGTCTTACTTTTTAAGAATTAGTATTATTAAAATGAAAGTGCATTCTGCGTGCGTTCTAGAGAGGCATCATTACCGAAATTCAACACAGACATGCTTCTTAAAACAGCAAATTCCCTTCCCCAGCCCCCACCTCCCCACCTCCTCCTTCCGGTAGAGATGCTAACTCGAATGGCATTCACAGGTCAGGAGAGTCACCCAGAGGAGCAATGCTGAGATTCGAAGATGTGCAAAATGTGTTGCATCACAAATCTGGTTATGAAGAAAGGTCTGATTGTGACCAGATAGTTACCCTTGAGATAATATTGTTGGGAGACTTCCTCCCCAAAGAAAGAAATTCCTTCTTTGTCACTCCCATGGCATGAGGTTGCTTTGAGCATTTGTGCTCTCAGCTGTACATGCAGAAAGCTTGGAGCTATTTTTCTCTCTAAAATGTTACAACGAAACTCTTTTACCTCCGCCTATATGACTGGCACTTTATAAAAACACTCTTAAAGCCTCAGTCAAAGCACCCTGAGGGACTGGAGGAGAAAACAGAAGAAATAGTAAAATGGTTCAGCTCACAAAATCTCTGCTGCCTGCTAAGCAAGGAAAAGGGTCTCATTAAGGGGAAAGAAAACAGAAGTTCCTCTCCATGTCAAAGAAGTAATATTGATAACAATAATTGACGTGGTCTGAATACTTACTCTGTGCAAGGCATTACTCTAAGCACTTCAGATGGATTAACTCATTTAGCTCTCAGAACAGCCCTAGGTAAATCCTATTCTTATCCCATTTGACAAGCGGAAAAAGAGAGGTTAAGCTACTCACCAAAGTCACCCATCTAGCAGGGAAGTGGCAGTGCCAGAATTCAAACTCGGGAGGTTGGGTCTATGCTTTTGCCATTTTCCTATGTTGCTTTCATGTGTGATATATATGATGAGTCACATGAAACTAATTTCGTTTAATGCCAGCCAACTGTATCAATGACCTTAAACTTGTTCCTGCATGGCCAGAGTATTCCAGACTAGCTTTTAATTCTACCCAGCAGAACTGGTACCAATCCTGGTTCAGGGTCCAGGTCAAGGCCCACAGAGATTCTTTATCACCAGTGGGTGGCAATATTGTCACATGGAGCCATCTGGGTTCCGTGAAAGCCTGGCATCCTCCTTGAAAGTGGAGGAATCCCTCACCACTTTACCGATAGGTCATTCTAGGCAGCCCCCAAAATACAATTTCTCTACTGTCCCCAAAGTACCCAGGATAATCCTGCCGGAGGAGAGAGGGATCTGAATTAGGAGAATGCCCAGGAAACTATTCATTTAAGTGATTCTCCCTGTCTTGCAACAATATCCCTGGTGTATTGCAATTGTAAATTACATACTAGTCTTCCCATTAGGGCTTGTCTTTCTTAGGAGCAGAGATTCTACAACTTTGAACCTGCTGTTTCACTTGCCAATGGTAGACGTTGATTAAATGGATGAATGATTAAACTTTAGTTCTTCAGAAGTAATCAATTCTACTCCAAGAAACAATCTAAGGAAGATCTGCAGACTCCTTTGTAGTTGCCCAAAATGAATCCAAACTTCACTGTTGACGCTAGGGTGAGTTCAGCCACCCAAGTATCCTCAGAATAGAATGAACCAAAGAAAGCCTCTCAAGACCATCCTGGTCTGGACTTTTGAAACTGCAATACCCAATCTGTCCTTACATTGACCTGGCCCTTCCACAAAACAGTCACAGCTTAAGGAGAATAAATGCCAAGCTGACCTCTGCGTTGATTCAACAAAGTGAGCCCAGTAATTGGTGCGTCCAAGGGCTTTCTCATGAAATTCCACAATTATCCCCAGGCAGAGTCACTGTGTGAAGCTCTAGAAAAGGGGCTCACGTTTGTGTAAAATCTGAGAAGCTCTGAAGGTCATCTAATCAAAAACGTTTCTAGCAGCCTGTCATATGTCTGAAATCCTGCTATTAAAGAGCTAGGCCTTAGGGATAAGGTAGATAATTTATGATACACCCAGAAACCTTTTAAGGTTTTTAACAATGAGAAATAAGGGAAATAACATCCATCCTTCCAATTTTCAGATAAAAATTTAAAATATACACTTATTTTATTTTTTTAATCTATTAAGATATTTATAAAGGTCAGAATTAGAAAAATACATACTTTTTTTTTCATAACTTTGTCAAATATCAAGGATTGTTTTCTCCGTTATAGACTCACTAGACTGTGTCTACTTTTTAGTGGTAGCACATGCATGGAAAGATAGTAAGATACTCCTCTTTCACTATTTAAGAAAAAACTTGGTTTACTTTGAGAACTATAAAAAATATGAAATCATTATAGAGAATTTAGAAAATATAAGAAAGTGCTGAAGAATATCCAAGAGGTTATCTCTATTGATGTTTTGATGCATGTTCTTCCAGTCTTTTACATATTTCATATATATACATATACATAGATGATATTTTATGAAATATAATCTACATCTGTTCACATTCTTCTTTCTTCCTATTTCTTTATGTCTCTTTTCCATTTTCTCTACTTTTAGTTTCTCTTCCTCTGTGTGAATTCTGGAAGTTCTCTTTATGTACCCATACGTAAGTCTATCTGTTTAACTTTCACACAGTTAAAGAAGCAAGAGCCATTCAAACTGTGCTCCTTTTCTAAGCTGAAAAGAAAGAAAGATGATAAAAATAGATGACAGATGATACCACATAGAGAGATACTAGAGATACTCGACAGATAGATAGATAGATAGATAGATAGATAGATAGATAGATAGATAAGGAGAGAAGGAAGAATTTACATATTATTTCTTGATGTCGATCTTCTGCATGTCTTAAATGCTTTTGTGACCTTTGGTAGAAAATTTTATTTCTTGCCTCCATTTTAGATTTCATAAGGACCATCAGTCATTCATCTCCTTGTACCGTTATTTATACATTTCTTACTCATTTCTACACACATTGTTTGGACTGTCTCAAGTTTAGGCCTAATAATTTGCACTGACTGCGATTTAAATTGACTGTTTCTACAAAACCTCTACAGAAGCCCCTTCATTTCCTATTTCCTAATCACTCTGTGGTTTAGGATGATATCTCAGGGCTAGAAGGAACTCTAAAGTACATTCTGTTTTGCCTCACACATCTTCCTTTCCCCCTACCCTGTGCTTCACTCTGTGTCTGAATTCCTTTAGCAATAGACTTCGTTGTTGGCCATTGAGCCAAAATTGGCCATCGTCAATAACAGGAAGCTCACTGCTTCTTGAGGTGACCCAGAACATTTGTACAATGCTCTAACAATTAAAATACTCTTCTGTCTGTCACTTTCACCTACTATTTTTAACTGCTGGAGTGTCACAGAACAATTTAACCATAAAATTGTCTCCTTAAAAGCTTTTTGAAAAACATTTCTACCATAGTATAGAAAAGAATAAAATACTTAGTAATAAACTTAACCAAGGAGATGAAAGACTTGTACACTGAACACTACAAAGCATTGCTGAAAGAAATTAAAGAAGATACCAATAAATGGAAAGACACCCTTTATTTCATGGATTAGAAGACAATGTTGTTGAGATGTCAAAACTACCCAAGGAGGGTCCATACGATCCCTATCAAAATCTCAATAACATTTTTCCAAAAATATAAAAATCTGTCTTACTAGTCATGTGGACTCTCAAGGGACCCCAAATAGCCAAACAATGATACAAAAGTTGGAAGTCTCACACTTCCTGATTTTAAAATATACTACAAAGCTGTAGTAATCAAAACAGTATAGTACTGGCATAATATAGATCTATGAAATAGAACGGAGAGTCTGTAAATAATCTCATATGTCTTTGGTCAACTGATTTTCAGTAAGGGTGCCAAGACCATTCAGTGGGGAAGAATTATCTTTCAACAAATAGTGCTGGAAGAACTGGACAGCCACATGGCAAAACAATGAAGTCAGACCCTTACCTTAACACACATACAAACAATAACTCAAAATGGATCAAAGATCTAAGCATAAGACCTAAAACTATAAAACTCTTAGAAGAAACAGCTTCATGACACTGAATTTGGCAATGATTTCTTGAATATGATGACAAAATTATACACAACAAAAGAAAAAATAGACAAATTGAATTACATCAAATTACATTGTGCATCAAAAGACACTATCAACAGAGTGACAAGGCAACCAACAGAATAGGAGAAAATATATGCAAATCATATATCTGATAAGGAGTTAATATCCAGAATACATAAAGAATTCTTACAACTTACAACTTAACAACAACAACAGCAAAAACAAAAACAAAAACAAAACCCAAACAACCCAATCAAAAAATGAGCAAAGGGGGCGGCCAGTTAGCTCAGTTGGTTAGAGCGCGGTGGTGTTCTTAACAGCAAGGTTGCCGGTTCAATCCCCACATGGGCCACTGTGAGCTGCACCCTCCACAACTAGATTGAAATAACTACTTGATTTGGAGCTGATGGGTCATGGAAAAAACACAAATAAATAAAAGCTTTTTAAAAAATGAGCAAAGGACTTAAATAGACATTTCTTCAAAGAAGATATACAAATGACCAACAAGAACATGAGAAGATGCTTGACATCACTAATCATAGGAAAATACAAATCAAAGTCATGAACTATCACCTCATACCCCTTAGTATCACTTCATACCCTATTATTAAAAGAAATACATGAAACAAAAACAAGAAATAACAAGTGTTGGTAAGGACATGGGGAAATTGGAACCCTTGTGTACTGTTGGTAGGAATATAAAATGGCGCAGCCTCTATGGAAAACATATGATCCAGCAATTTCACTTCCAAGTGTATACCCAAAAAGAACTGAAAGCAGACTCTGAAAGAGATACTTGTATAGCCATGTTTGTGACAACATTATTCACAATAGCCAAAAAATGGAAACAACCCAAGTGTCCATCAGTGGATGAATGGATAAATAAAACATAGCATATACATAGTACCATGGGATATTATCCAAACTTTAAAAAGAAGGAAATTCTAGCACATGCAGCAACATGGATGACATTCAGGACATTATGCTAAATGAAATAAACCAGTCACAAAAGCACAAATACTGTTAATTCCACTTATATATGAAGTACCTAGATTAATCAAATTCACAAAGACAAAAAGTAGAATGCTGGTTTACAGGGGGTGACATAGAGTGAAGAATGGGGACTTTTTGTCTAATGGGTAGAGTTTGAATGAGGAAATGAGTTCTGGAGATGGATTGTGATAATAGGCAGCAGCGGGAGGTAATCCCTACAACAATGAATAAAACAAAAGTAAGAAAGCCTTCTTTAAGTCCTGTTAGGCTTAGAAGCCAAGAAGTAAGGAAGGATAGATAAATCTAAGTCAAAGGATCCTGTCCGATGTTTAATGGTGGAAACTATGTTATGAATTTGTTGAACTTTATTTTCGATGAGCTGAGAATTGTCAGAAAGATTGAAACAACATAGTCCTTTAAAATTCTCACTTCCTTGACTGTGTTTGAGAAGGAGGTAATCTATGGCAGCTCTGTTCTCAAGAACTGCTTCTCTGACCTGTCCTAACTCTTGTCCCATGGCATGGATAGCCTGTGAGGTGGTGCTTAGGGCTTTTGCCATTGAGCAAGCTATGTGACTAATTTCTACATTTAAGGCAATGGTTATAGCAGGAACTACAAAAAGAGACAAGAAACATGTTCATCCGGGGTGAATAAATGTATATTGCTGTCACAGCTGGAATCCGAAGTAAGCTCTCTGTAATGTCTGGTCTGATGAAGCTTTTGGGGTAAAAAGACAGTCTTCCCAAAGAGCAGGGTCTCCCTGTGCTGCAAGCTGGGACATAAGAATAGGCGATCTCTCCACAAAAGAGAAAGCATTCAGCCAGCAATTTGACATGTGCATTAGCATAACTCATAGGGGTGGTAGTGTTACATTTTAGGCTGTTACTGACTGCAAGATTAAAACACTGGTTGGGGCAAACTGTGAAAATAACACATTGATCAACTGGAATTACAGTTCTAACCTGGAGATAGAACACGCTCATGTCCTTTTCGGTGGGGATGGGTCCCCAATTGTAGATGTCAGAATAAGATATAGGCTTATTAATAAATCGAAAGATGGTGTGGTTTTTTATCTGATTCAAGGAAGTCTAGCAGACTCCTACTAGACAGGAGCTGAAACTTTGCTCAACATAGGTTCCTCCTTTAAGACAAAAATCTGATACATTCATTATAGTTTGGCTAAATCTATATATTTTCGTTTCTCTGAAACGGTATGGGGCTCTCTGGAGTCCCTTTGTAAAACACCATTAAAAGGAGTAAAACTTGATAGGAAAACATTATGTATTAGATGTCAGAAATTGTCCAGAGGTCAATTAAAATATAGCCCAGGAAGATAACACAAAATATTCCTGTCCCTAGAACTGCCCAGTGTGAGTAATGACAGGAAGGAGGGACCGAGTCTAGGACAATACGTGTAAAGGATGCAGTAAACATTTGAGATTGTTAATGATTGGTATTCGACCTTTCGTGGCTCGGTTTTTAGAGGGTATTGTTTCTGTCAAGGAAATAGAGTGGGGTCCTTAAGATGAATGTGGACCAGGGTGGCTGTTAAGGCATGACCAATTACCCCCTGTATGGCCCAAATATCGGGGTTGATGTTGGCTTCTGTCCCTGGGAGGCAGCTAGGAATACTTCCAGGAGCTAGAGGAATAATAGTTCCCATCTCAGTCATAACGTCTCTTCCTAGTAGTGGGGTAGGACTTTCTGGCATTATTAGAAATTAATGGGAGAACAGTAGGTCACCGCATATACAACCTAAGGGCTGAGAAAACTATTTAGTAACCAGCTTGCCCATTACTCCATGGACGGTAACACATTGATTGGAGAGGGCCCCTGGATTGGAGAGGAGGACAGAGAATGTGGCTTCTGTGTCTAGAAGGAAATCAATAGATTTTCCTTCCACTTCTAGGGTTACCTGGAGCTCAGGAGTCCTGAAGGCTAGGTGGGACAGGGGAGCCACTGGTAGTAGCCCCGGCCCCATCAGTCCCCAGTGGATGTCTGATTAGACAAGGCTGGCTTCGGGGGTGGAGGCCTCCAGGGACAGTCTGACTTCCAGTGATGCCCTCCAAAGATGGGACAGGGCCACGGAGGTCTCTGGGTCGGCTCCGGTTGCCGTGGGCATTCTCTTCGCCAGTGAACAAACTGTCCACATTGGTGGAAGTCAGATTTTCCCCGGGCACCCTGTAAGGCAGCTACTAGTACGTCTGCCTTCTTTCTTATTTTCCTCTCCTTATCTTGAGCTTCCTCCTGGTCCTGATTGTAAAAGATAGAGTTGGCCACCTTTAGTTAACTGGTCCAAGGTGCCTTCAGGACCAATAGCCAATTTTTGTAATTTCCTGCATATATCTGGGGCAGCCTGGGTTATGAATTTGTCCTTTAAAAGAATTTCCCCTCCGGGGGAGTTTGGCCCTATAGGAGTGTCTTTGATTAGGGCTTCCCAGAGCCATTCTAAAAAGGCTGAGGGATTTTTCTTCTGAATGTTGGCTAATAGTAGATAGCTTTGAATAATTAATGGGTTTAGCCCTAGTTCTCTTCAATCCTTCTAAAATGCATGCCAGAAAGTGTTTTCTTTGCCAAATTCCCATGGCTGTATCAGGCTCCCACTGTGGATGGGCAGCGGGTACTGCTTGTTGTCCTGTAGGGAAAGGCTCCTGAACAGGGTCCTGTCCTGTTCTCATTATATATGAAGAACTCTTCATCTCTAAACTTTTCGGCAGCTTGCAAGGTGGCTTGTTTTTCAGAACTCATGAGAGTCTAGTTTAAAATTAACATGACATCTCTGCAAGAGAGGTCAAAGATCTGGGTCAGGTTCTGGAAGCCTTCTATATATTTATCAGGATCATCTGAAAACTTCCCTAGGTCTCCCTTTATTTGTCTAAGGTCCTGTAGTGGGAAAGGGACTTGAACTCCGGCACGCCCAAATTTTCCTGGCATTTCTTGTAAGGGAAGGAGATTTCCTCCTAGCTGAGGGAGCTTTTGTACAGGAGGTCCTGGATAAGGAGGGCAATGGGAGGGAGCCGGGGCAAGGGCCGGCTCAGGAGGAAGACTAGGAAATAGGGGTTTGGGACGGTCTTCTGACTGGGTGCCTCCTGTGGGGGCCTCCTTGGGGAAGTGTCCCATTGGAGGCTCTTTTGAAGGGGTGCCCTTAGAAGGGAACTCCTGTAGAGGAGAGAGGCTAGAAATTACAGTCAAAAGAGCCAGATCAACTTTAGATTTTTTAACAGAGGTTTGGGTTGTCCCTCAGGGCGAGAAAGGCCTGTACATATGGAATTTCTGACCATTTGCCTTCCCGTCTGCAAAATAGATCTAGCTGCACAATAGTATTGTAATTAATACTTCCCTCTGAACGCCAACTTTTCCCATCTTCCAATGTGTATTGGGACCAAACGTCGGAACAAAAGAAAACCATGCACCACTTCTTCAAAGTCTGAGGGGCAAATTTGTCCCAGTGTTTCAGGATGCAATTCAGGGGGGTGGAGACGTGTGAGGGCTGATTGCCCATCGGAAAAGGAGAAAGAGCAGAAAGGCGTCCCTCCGCAATTCATCTCCCACAACTTGGTCTAAGATGTCTCTTAGAAACGTGGGCCATGGACATCGCACGACCGTTTCCGGGGCGAGTGTCGGAGCATGCCAGGGATTAGTCGTGTTTACCTGGGCTACCTGGTCCGTGCCTCTGGTGGCTGCCTACCCAAATCTGTGGGGGTGTGTGCCCCCACCTGAATGTTTGGTGCTGGCCCACAGGCCGATAAAGGCTGTGGCCGATAATGAGGTGCCTTAAGGTACAGGGGTATATGCATCTACTTTGGGCGTCACAAAAATTAGTGGCGCGATTAATATAATGGTGGCCTTCCATATAAAAATATTTAAGGAGGGAGTATATACTTAAAGCTTGTAAGGAAGGCACACAGTCCAGGCAAAAAGGGGAAGGAGGAGGTTTTGAATCCCAACAAGTAAGGGGAATTAGAAAGAGGAATTGGAAGCCCACAGGCTTTAGACAGGGCCTCTTCCTTAAGAAAAAGTGAGTCTGGAATATGCTGCTTTTTTCTGAAAATTTTGCCAGTTGGCTGGCAAAAGCAAAGGTGAAAAAGGAAAGTGGCAAGATAATAGGGGCCCCAAGGGGGGAGTCCCCAGTGAACCAGAGCTGCTAAACAATTATCAAAGAATCTACAACAGGTGGGAAGATCACAAAAACAACAGTGAAATTTGAGGTGCACACCAGGACACTTCCATTTGCGCTTTAAAACCTGAAGGAGATCCCAATAGGGGAATAGGAATGAGGATATTAAATGCCAGTAAATCTTACCCTGAGTGACAAGGGATGTCCTCTAAAGGAAAAGGTTCATGTTCTGACCTTAAGATGTCTTGAGGCCAGCAGGAAGTGTTGAGGCGGTCTCGCAGGGGAGAGACCTCAGACCAGCATTTCAAAGCTGAAGAGAGACGGTGACAGGATGAAAGAACAGCAGAGACAAAGGAGTCATCCTGCTGGCACCCTTACAGGCAGTCGGGCTGGGAAGGGACCAGAGGGACCTTTGGGACCCACTGTAGATTAGCCATGACCAGGATCCCCCAGTTGTCTGCAAAGGCCCACAGTCCTGGCCACAGGCTAGTATTCAGTCTCCTTGTGGGAAGGAGGAATAGAAGAAAGTAATAGGAAGGGGGAGGGAGCCTCCTCCTCACAAGAGAAGACAGTCGGACTGGGGACAACATTTCCCTGGCTCAACTGGAGGGGATTGATCCCAGCACTTCCCCAAAGCCTTACCTCCATGGCTTAAGAGTGGCGGCCAGTGTTATTTGCATTTAAGTGGCCGACGGAGGCCCACTATTTGTGTGACAGGAGAAAGAGACAAAAATTATGAAGGCCCACAAGGTGGGCAAGTAGAAAAGCACAGATAATATTTACCTCTCCTTCAATCCTGTGATGAGCCCCCAAATGAAGTAGAAATATTTCTCTGTGAGTCCCCAAATGATGTAGGGGACTTTCGAGTGAGTGAGTGCATGCCGGGAACCTGTGTCCTGAGACCGAAGAATGGAAACACCTGACCCAGGAGAGGCAAAGAGCTTTAAAAAGAGGATAGTTTATTGAAAGCAAAGGGTCAGAGCTCCTGAGCGGGAGGGGGTCCCGAATCGGGGTGCCCAGCGTGGGGCAAAAGCTCCTATTCTTATATCTTCTCTTGTCCATTTGAAGAAGGGAACTGTTCGAAGTTACCAGGTTTGTTCTGTTTGCCCATCCTAAAGGAATTAGCAAAATAACCCACTCTTATCTATCAGATCTGCTCTGTTTGTCAGGCCAAAAGAAATTTTTATGATTAATCTCAAGGCATTGTTACATTTTGTCCTGGAGTGAAGGAGTGATTTCAAAACCTGGAGTTTTAGGATATGGCTGTCTTTGTTTATTCCACTAGGGACCTCCCTGTCTACCTAGGGACATGCTAACCAACCTGTCTCAGTACTACTCCCAGCAACCCCAGTCAAAGCGTCATTGCCTTTCATGTGTTCTTATTGGGGCACATCCCTGAACTAATCTCTGTGTGGCCAGGGTAATGCTTGTGTTAAAGGCTTAGTTCTAGATCATATCTTCTGCCCCTGAGCAGAGATATAGTCAATTCCACTGAATCAGCCTAGGCATTGAAGGTTAGAGGAGGTAATCCCTGGAAAATAATCAGGTTAAGGTCACCAACCAGGTGAGGGGATGCTGAGCAACAAGAACGATAGGTTCAACAATCTTTCAGTTAGTTCAATTGGGTATATTATGGACTAAGGAAGATACATTACCCTATGTTTATCTCTAGCAAATACAATCTTATTAGAATCTTTCTTACAAATTATTTTGGTATCCTAATTCTATCAGGCAATGATATCCTTTCTCTCAGTTGTATGTGCTCAACAGTGTGATGAACGTGCCTTATAGATTTTATTGCACTCAGTAATGAACACATTATAAACATGTTTATATATGTTATATAGCATGTAAGACATAAACAGGCTATAAACGCAGAGCTCCTCAGCCCGCCACCAGGATCTTCCTTCCAAGGTGATACCACCAGCTGCGTCAGATGTGGTCATACAACCAGACACCAGGTCTATCTTTGTTCTCAAGTCTGGTCTCTGTTTCTTGTGCCAAAAAATATCATGCCTGAACAATCTTAACAAAATGTCTAGACTCATGGGAGGATTTCTAATAGACAATGTTGTATGCAACGTATGGATTCTTTATCTAGCCATCATCCAAGAAAGACCTTTTTAATCTACATGTCTCAGATTTCTACTGATCTCTAAACCCACAAGAAGAAAGAAACAGTAATAGTAGCAAAATATATACAGCATTTACTACATGTCATGCCTTATTCCAAAAGCACAGAGGATTAAATATTAACTCATTTATTCCTTACAATAAACTTATGAGATAGATGGTTGTCATAATCATCAGAATCTAAGGAAAGACAACAAGGACACTAAGGTTCAGAGAGGATAATTGGCCCAAGTTCACACAGCTGGTTAATACAAAGCTGGATTTGAACCCAAGTGATGCAGCTCCAGAGTCCTTGCATTTACCACAGAAGTGGCATTTGACCTTGACACCCCTCACCCCCCACTTCCAACTCCTGGGCAGATATACAGGAGAGTCCCCTTCAAAAACAACAACAACAACAACAACAACAACAAACCTATGGTGGATAAATTAGAGAGCAACCATCCACTTTTACTGTCGTAAGTGAATGATGTTCCATAACTAGCTCCACCTGGCACAGGTCAGCTGTTAAAAAATCATTAATGACTTCTCAGAAATACTGGGACAGAGAAACCAAACCGAAGTATTAGGACCACTGCCAACTAAAAATCAATTAGAACTCTAAAGTACCTCTGGCATGATGCTCACGTTAGTAGAAAAACTCAATTTAAAAAGCTTTACTTATACGTACATATTTTCCCTGAATAATGCTGTGCATGGGAGAAATCCTATAGGTAGAGGGGCTCAGCACAGCGTCTCAGTAGGGGCCTATCTCCCTGTGAGCAGAACTTGCCTTCCAGGCCTTCCACTGCTCCTTTAGGGTTATTTGACCCACACTTTTATTGTCACCTTTCGCAGTACTACTGGTTCAATTGTGCACAAAGGTATAATACAGGTGGCTACCAAATTCAAAGGAGTTGCATACAGCTCTGTTCCTTCTGGAAACACCAAATCATGAAACCCCAGAGGTTCAAGTGAAGGAGTTTTTGTGAAGGAACTGCATGCAAAGATGATACAGAGTTGAAAATAATGTTTGTTCCCAAAGGGAACTCAATGAAAGCTGGTTCCTGGGAGGAGGAACCTCCTGGTTGGAGAGAAGCAGCTACCACTAGACACTCCACTAAGGGAAGACGAAGAAATGTCCAATTTCTCTCTCTTCTCCCCACCAGTCTCCTGCCACTGCCTCATGGGCAAGCCAGAGCAGGAGGGCTCCTGGGTGATGCAATCACCAAGGGTTGGCCCTCAGGGTATAAAGCAGGGCAGAAAATGTATGGATAGGACATCCAGAGGACAGAGAATAATAAGGTGTACAATGTCTCTTTCAAAGTTAGATAAACTGAGTCATTGAAAGGAAAAGTGATGTGTTTCAGATATAAAAGGGACACCTGGAATGAAGATGCAGGCCCCCCTGCCTTATCTGGTCTCACTGATTTCAAGAAGACTGAATGCCTAGAGGAAATCACAAAATCTCAGGGGACAGCTAATGCCTTACGCTTCTTCCCATGTGGTAATGATGACGTTACAATATGGCCCAGACTAGTCCACCTTTCTTCAGAAGTGGTGAAAGTGCATGTGAAGAGGGTGATTCAGCCTTCTGCCTGGATTCAGCAGAGAGGTTTTCATGAATCACTTGTGTGGGTGACGCCTTGGGTGTTATTCTTTCAGTGAATTCGCTCCACACAGTAAACATGTTTGTTTGATTCATGAAGGTGATTCATCTGAGGAAGTTGACCTGACCATGGTGTATCAGGCGGCATCTAACGGAGATGTCAATGCTCTGACTGCAGTGATTCGGGAAGACCCTTCCATCCTAGAATGCTGTGACAGTGAAGGTGAGCAATGGATGCATTTTGAATCCTGCAGAATGTTCTGCTCTATCCTTTTAGAGGGATTCAGAAGTGAGCAATGTTAATAAACTTACATCAGACAGGCCACTTTGATACTGGATTGTCAGAAGTAGTCTGCTGGGGGCTGTGTGCAGGTCCCTTGGTATTTCTTTAAATGGGGGTCTTGGATACAAAGCTTCAAATTCATTTACATCACCTCTTATGATGAAGCCACTTGGTTTGAGTTTGTTTTCCCCTTCTTTGTATGAATGACTAAAGTAATTAGGCCAAGAAAAGGGGTATGGAAAGAAAAGGCAATAGACAATGGGACAGTGTGACTTTTGGTAGTGATGGATATTGGGACAGTGTGATTGTTAAGGCAGAGAGCAAGGACTTCTGCTTCTGGGAAAATGCAATAGATGTACTTTTTTCTCTAGTCTTTCTGCTAAATACAATGGAAAAAAACCCAGATATCATATGTAAAATAAACATAAGAATATTCTGGAAGGTGGAGTTAAAATAACAAACTGGCTAGCACTGTGGAACCAAAGGAATGACACATTGGTGAGTTTCTTGGGTTTTCCTTTTGCCTTTTATATCCCAGACTTAGAGCTAAAGGAGCCAGCAATCCAGAAATTCAACACGCACAGACCAAAATACTCCCAACGGAAGCCTGCTCTCTGTAGCCCAAGAACCAGGACAGGAACAGCCTGACAAGACAGAGAAATTTTAGACAACAATGATTGTACTCCAGCCAAGCACCACCAAAAAAAATTATGGGCCCAGCCCCACCCATTCCAGCAAAGACCAAGTGAGGGAGCCTGGACCTCCACCTCCACTTGGTGGTAATGAGGTCCTCCGTCCCCTACCTGTTGTGGTATGAGAATTAGGACTTTCACCGTCACCCAGCAGTAATGAAGAGTCTTCTCCCTCAGATGTCAGTGAAGGCTAAGTGGGGAACCTGGACTTCTAATGGCACCACCCTTCACTTCCCCTTTGGAGTGGTGTCAGAGGAAGCCAAATAAAATAGAGGGTTTAAGTAAGATTAGGCGACTCAGGACATAATATACCAAATGTCCGAGTTTCAATAGAAAAATCACTTGTCGTGTACCTTGGAAGACTTCAAATTGAATGAAAAATACAGTCAGTAGTAGATGTCAACACTGAGAAGACAGACGTTAGAATTATCTGATAAAGATTTTCAAGTAGCCATAAAAAAAATGCTTCAATGAGCAATTACAAACATGCTGAAAAAAAATGAAAACACAGACTCAGCAAAGAAATAACAGATATAGAAGAACCAAATGGAAAATTTTAGAACTGAAAAAATACAATAATCACAATTTAAAACTCCGTGGATAAGCTCAGCAGCAGAAATGAGCCAATCTGAACAACTGAAAGAAAATACACTTAAAAAGAAAAAAGAAAGAAAGAAAGAACAGAGACTAGGAAACTATAGGACTACAAAAAAAGATCTATCATTGGTTTATCATCCCACTATTTCTGGGAAGTCATTAATGGTTTTCAACCAGTTGACCTGTCCCAAAAGGAGCTTTGGATTCCCTTATCATGACAACAAAGAGTTTTGTAAAGTAGAATGATTGCTCCCTAATGTATCCATGGTAGTGTTTGTTCATTTGTTTGTTTTTAGAGCAGACTTACTTAGGCATCTGCCTTGGGGCTAGAAGTGGAAATGAGGAGAGTCAAAGGTTAAACACCCCTCGTGTGATAAGTGTAAGAGCCGTGAGACTGATTGGGTTCAATCTTGACTTGTATTGACTATGAATGGAAAGGAAGATACAACATATCAGAAATCTGTGGGACACACCTACAGCAATGCTAAGAGAGAAATTTATGGCACAAAATACATTCATTAGAAAAGAGGAAAAGTATTCGTCAATAATCTAAGTTCTCCCCTCAAGTACCCAGAAAATGAAGAGTAAAATAAACCCAAAGTAAACAAAAGGAAAGAAATTAATAAAGAATAGAAACCAATGATGTTGAAAGGAGAAAAACAATAGAAGAATCAATGAAAAAAGGAACTGATTCTTTAAAAAGCTCAATAAAATTGAGAAACTTCTAGCAATAGTACTGACAAAGGAAAAATGAAAGAAGATACCAGTTACCACTATCAGGACTGAAACCAAAGCTATCACTACAGACACTGCAGATACCTCAAGGATAATAAGTAAATAAAACAAAAAACACTACACACACAAATTTGACTGTTTAGATGAAATGGATTAATTCCTCAAAAAAAGATAAACAACCACAATTCATCCAATAGGAAATAGATAATAGGACTAGCCCTATAACTATTAAGGAAATTAAACTCCTAATTTTAAATGTCTCAGACAAACAAATCTTCAGGCCTGGATGGTTTCACTAAAGACTTCTACAAATTTTTACATGATAATTAATTTTAATTCTAAATAATCTCTTGCAGAAAAGATAAAAGGAGGAAAGTTTTCTCCGCTATGTTTATGAAGCTGATATTACCCTGATTATCAAAACCAGGTAAAGACGATACAAAAAAATAAGCCTAAGCCTACAGACCAATACTCCTCATGAACATAGATTGAATATAGATGTAGATATCCTTGTCAAAATATTAGCAAATAGAATTCAGTTTCATATACATATAAATTACACACAATGACCAAGTGGAATTTGTTCTAGGCGTATGTCTGGTTCAATATTTGAAAATCAATCAATGTAAGCCATCATATTAACCAGCTAAAGGAAAAAGGTCACATGATGATATCAATTAATGCAGAGAAAGCATTTGATAAAATTCAACACACATTCATTAAACACTCTCAAAAAAATGAATGGAGGGGAACTGCCTCCATTTGATAAAGAGTATCTGCCAAAACCCCCTTTTACTGAATGGTGAAAGACTGAATGCTTTGCCCCTAAGATCAGGAACACAGCAAAGGTATCCACTCTCACTCATTCAGCGTAGTGCCAGAAGTACTAGCCTGTGCGTAAAGGCAAGAAACGGAAATAAGAAGCATACACATTGAAAAGGAAAAAAAAAAATGCTGTTTCTTTTTTCATGGTTTGATTGTTGACATAGAAAATCTTAAGGAATCTACCAAACACTCCTACTAAGTGAGTTCAGCAAGGGCACAGGATATACATTGAATGCACAAAAACAAATTGTATTTATATATGCTACACATGGACACCAAAATGAAAACCACAATGCCATTTATTTTTTTTCCCCAAACTGTAGTTTAAAGTTGCTCAATTAAAAATACTTAGATAGGAAAATAACAAAATATGTGTGGGACTTGTATACCAAAAACTATAAAATGCCAATGAAAGAAATTAGAGAAGATCTAAATAAATAGAGAGACATATCATGTTCACAGATTGTAAGACTCAATATAATAAGCATGCAAAGCTCCCCAAATTCATATAGGTTTAATGCAATTGCTATCAAACCCTAGCAAGACATTTTTGTAGATAGAGAGACAAGATAATCTAAAATTTATATAAAAAGGCAAAGACACTAAAAATAGTTCAAACAATTGTGAAAAAGAATGAAGTGAGAGAAATCAGTCTACCCAATTTCAAGACTTACGTAGCTACAGAAATCAATGGTATTGCTGAGGGCTAGACGCAGATCAATGGAAAGGAACAGAACTCAAAAAGAGACAGATGTGCTCAATCAATCTTTGACAAAGGTGCAAATGTAATTCCGTGGAAGAAAGCCTCTTCAAAACATGGTGCTGCAGCAACTTGACACCTATAAGCAAAAGAGGAGAAGTGGTGGGTGGGGAGGAAGGGAGGAAGGAATGATGCCACCATTGAAGACACAGCACCTCGCTGCTGTTTTTCAGCCAGTACAGATGCCTGAAAGAGTATTAGGAATGAAAGATCTGGAGAAAATTTGGATTGCTGGTTACAACCTTTCACTGAAAACAGCAGTCCTGGAATCTATCCATTCTCAGGGATCTCGAAGGATCATAGCTTGTAATTCACTCAGAGAAGAATCACAACCTCAACATGAATGTCCAATCAAAAGACTTCTAAACAAGCCTCGGCTGGGCAGGGGATTGGGTCTGTGTTTGGTTTCTTCACCAGAAGGTGTGTGAAGCACCTGGAGTCTGCCTCGCCAGTCTCGCTTGTTCCACCATCAACATGTATAATTTTATCTGTAATTTCATTCAGGAATAAAGTACGTGAAAAACTAAATGTGTTGACCTATATTGATTCCAAATACAGAGAAGTATTTCAGTACAGGTGGCCCCTTTTAGCAAGAATGTGTGCAGCCTAAGGCTATGCTACCAACACTGCCCAACACTTCCAGTGTAAGTGTACTGGACCTGTCTGCCTGGCTGGAGTTGCTTTCCAAAGACTCTTCCAGATTCTGCATTGTTCAAGCCAAGTCCGGATAAACCTGTCTGTTACTTCCTAAATTATGCTGCTTCCCAAGGTATTCATAAGCAATTTTTATCATCTGTGCAACATATTATCATATGTTTTAATCAACCAATCCAATTACTATGAAATTACAGAAGATTAAATCAGGCCAGTAAAAGACATAGTTTATATAAATGTAGCAACAATCATCTTCATCTGTCTTACTTCAATCCCATACAGTTCAACACCTGGGTTTGTGTTGAGAGGGGTTCATTTATTTCTTATAATAAATGACCAGGCAAATAAAGTCTGCTCATAAGTTTTACCAGCCAAATATGTTTTTAAAAAGACTGTTGCAATGTCTCATTCCAGGATGTACACCCTTGATGCATGCGGTTTCTGGACGTCAGGTGGACACAGTAAAGCTGTTGTTGAAGATGGGGGCCAATATTAACTCCCAGGATGCTTATGGCCGCACAAGTCTGTGCCTGGCAACCTATCTGGTACTGACTGTATCTGTCACGGGCACGAAGGAGTGGGGGGGTCTAAATGCATCTTTATGGGGTCCTACCTGCAGAAGTATATGTTCTTGGATTATGCAGCTGTCCAGTGGAATTAGAACTTGAAGCTTTGCAGCAATCACCTATGATGTTTATATCACCACTTAGAGCTGGTTTCATGGATTTAAGTCATTTTGGACCTTCCTAACAATCCTCTAAGTTAGAGATGATATTGCCATTAGAGAAATAGTCTTTCCCATGCATCAGCATGTACCTTGGGGCATTTCTGGACACACGTGGTACTCCTTCTAAGAAGGCTCTCCATTAATACCCTGAGTCGGCAGTAGCACTCAAAACTGCAGGTAGCATCTGTGGGTAGGATTAGTTGACTGGAAGGTCAAGGGTGAGGACTGTGGAGAATGATGAGAACTAGGAAGAGTTGGGGGTAGGGAGTAAGGGAGAAATACTGGGCTCTTAAGGGGCAACACCAAGCATAGGACTCAACCCATAGTCAGTGCTCAAGTTAAAAATTGTCAGTCCTTGTCACAAGAAATTTCAGTTCAGCATTTCCCAACATTAGAGCAAGCTTGGTAAGGCTTACTGAAAATCTTCAAGCCCCTCTCCTCTCCTCTCAAATCCTCCCTGAAACCCTCCTGGGAGTCACCAGTCCATGTCAAATAAGTCTTCCTTAAGGCCACATGAGGGTCATCACTCTCCTTCCCCTGCAGTGAGGCTCCTGGAAACCTTCACCTTGCTGCCAAAGCAGCCCCTTGCCTCTGCTGTTGCTACCTATTGATGGAGGTGGATTTGCCTGGGCCAGCCCTGCGGTGTCCTGAAACTGCCCCGCTAAACAACACTTCCCCTCCCCAGCACCACACTTTCCTGCCAAGCTCTAGCGTGGATTGCGATGAGGCATTGCCCGGTTCTTACAGAGATAGTCTTTAGAAACTACTTTTTCATTTTCTATTTGCATTTCCTCTTTCTTTAGGACTCAACATACAAATCTGGGAAGAATTTTTCAAAGTATTGGAGTGCTTGTTTCAAATGCAGTTTCTGGGAGTACACCTAGACCTCCAGTGTCAGACACTGGAAGCAGGCTGGGGGGAGACGGGGTTCTGCATGTTAAACAAACCTCCCGGACATTTTTACGCCTGCTCAAATTTGAAAACCACTAGTGCATGAATACTGGGTGAAGTTCAATATCTCAGAGAGACATAGGACTGCCCTCCCAGGCCCTCTTCCTTTTACCATATGCTTTAATAACTACTCTTGCTATGGAGTAATTTTTTTGGTGTTTTTGAGCTGAGGAAAAGAGAAAATTTGAATCAGGGCATGGAGGAAAGAAGTAGAGATGGTTTCTAAAGTTGACTGCTACTAGCATTTAGAATAGAGTGAAACCAAGCTGTACTTCTTTCCAAATTCTAAAATTCAAAATTTCTGTTTTCTTGGGTTAGACAGCTGCTTCAAGGACTGAGAAGAAGTACTCCTCTAGGTTGCCTTAACTAGTGACCCTAGAGAGGTGCCACCTTTGCAGACAACTCTAGGAACTAATTCTGAGGAGCTATGTGAGGGAAGTTTGCCTACATGACAGCACCACCCTCTTCATGATGCCCCCACCTCTGTGGGGCAACCCAAGGCAGGACCCCCCTGCTTTCTGAGGCTCCATGAGAAGAGCACAGGGCGGGGGGAGGAGGGTGTCCTGGAATTGCACTCTGAAGCCCATCACGCCCTTCTGGCAAAGTTTGAATTCAAGTAGAAAAGAGAAACTTGGGAAAGGGGGCACTTAAAAATTAAGTCTCAGTCACGGCTCCAAACTCAGTATACAAACGTATTTAACTATAGGTGCGCAACCTTATACAAGGCCAGTGCCTCCTTCCTCATTTGTAAAATGCAGTAAAAATAATACCCTAAGTTTATCGCAATTGAAGGAGAAACACATGCAGAATCACCCAGCATATAGTAGGAACAAAATATTTGTTGGTTCTGAATAATGACCATGGGTTTCAGATGTATTCAGTAGTTTTCTGAAGAAAAAAAGAAAATCGCATACACACATAGTTCCAGGAAATGTTGCAAAATGATAAAAATGTTCCAGACCCTCCCCCATCAGATTTGTTTTTCTAAACTATAACAATTTGGCAACTCTGAAATTTGTCTAGTATGCCTTTCTTTTGGGTCTCCTGGTCATATTTTTTCTGAATCATAGAACTTGATGACTTGGACATTAGCTCAAACCAGACTTAATGCGTTAGTAAACTATGACTCTGGACTGAAAAATATTTGCTTCGATTTAAGATTTAGATATTGGTCAATTCTACAAAACCATATTCATTATTATAACCTATGAATTTTGCTGTGCTTCTGTTGAAAGATTTTTTTTCCAGACTTTTCAGAAACAAAAGATTCTTTTCTTATCATTATCTTTCTTCTTCTCCATGCATTTAATAACATTTGAGATTTTTATTGCTTCCCATATTGTGAAGCAGTTGTCAGTCATCTTTCTCATCTTAGTAAGTAATCTTGAGGCTTAACTATACATGAACGGAGGAAGGTCAGAGAGAAAGATATCGTATCACTCTTCATCATACTAGTTTTACCTACGTATAAGTCTACTTATAATTAAGTAACCCAGGTGGTTGTGGGTGAATGTAGGAGGCATTCTCCTTGGCAGGTGAATGATAACTTGGTTATCAGTAGGGGTGGGTCAGTTACTTAAAGAACTATGGAACAGAACAGGAGACTAGCCTGCAATTATATCTGTTCTTTGAAATGAGAAAGACAGTGGGGAACTGATCCAGCTGAAAGGGCTAACCAAGGAGGTGACAAGGATGAGATGTGGCAGTATCAGTTTCAGTCTGGAGCATTAGTAGGCAGCAGGGAGTTCATACAACATGTACTGGGGAATTCATACGTGGGTAAAACACAGCAATGGGGAACCTTTAGAGAGTGCTGGTAATACCTCCATATTCAACATCAGAAAAATCAGTCAGCAACGTGGCAGGGTCCCAATCATTGTAGTAGGGCTCAGGTTAGGATTCTAGATGTTGGGAGGGGCACTGACTAGAATGAACACTGTATTGTACTTGTGGTTACTAGAAAAGGAACTTGAAAAGAAGACCAAAGCCTGTTTATCAGATATAGATAAACTGAGGCACAGAGTGGAAGCTGGGGCTCAAGAATGATACAGGAGCCCACATTTTGTAATTAGACCATGGCATTCAGGTCAGACCATTGACAAGCATAATTTGGAGCTAAGCCCGTAGAATGAGAGGCTAGAACTGATTAATCACCCCTGTCTCATGCTCTAGGAACTGAGAATAAAACTGAAATACCAGTGAGTGGCCCTAGAAAAGGGGAGTGAGAGGCAGAAGAAAGAGTCTAGGGATTCCTCTGCATCTGACAGTGTAAAGGTCCTCCAGAAAACTCAGAAATCCACACATCGAGACCTTCAGCTCTCTGTTGAGGTGTCTACATGGAGTTATGCTTTAACCACTTAAGTCAAATAAAACATGTTTTTAGCTAAACCAAAGAAAGGAAAAAGAAAACTAGAGAGAGTTTGTTGGGCTATGTTATGCGAGGTTATGTTATATAATGAAGCAGTTGCTCTTGTATTTCAGGGTTGGCTGGAAGGCTGTGTGAGTCTGCTCAGAAATGGTGCCAAACACAATATCCCAGATAAAAATGGCCGTCTGCCACTGCATGCCGCCACTGCTGAACCTGATGTGAGGTAAGTAGTCATGTTTACAGATCACTCAGGTTGGGAGAGGCCCAACTTGGATTAGAAGGTCATCTACTCCAACTCTCTGTGGCAAATAAAAACAAAATCCATCCTTTTTTTTTTTTCCTTTTCCTGAAGTTGGAGCAGACGGAACCACATCTTAGTAAATCAAAATATTCTGGAATAATCTTAAACTCCAATGATTCAAACCCTTTTCTCTTAGTCTGGTTTAAGCAGAAATGCTACTTGTCATCATCTGAATTCATATATTCATTCATTCAATTAATCAGTTATTAATAATTTATTGAGTGCTTTTTATGAGCCAAGCACTGTTCTAGGCACAAGCAGTTCCAAGGTAAGCAAGACAGTGTCTCTGACGTCACAGAGCTTACACTCTAGTGAAGGAGTTAAGTGGCACACTCATAAACAAATAAATAGGATAATTTAAAATAGTGATGAGTGCTATGAAGAAAATCACACAAGGTAAAGGAGCACTGAGTGGGCAGAAAGGTTAATGTCTGAGTTCAGAGTCATGCCAACATTTATGGGTTAGAAAAGGACCAGCAAGAAGAGACAGGGGAGACCAGTCGGTTAGAAGGAAAACCAAGAGTGTGTGCTGCTGGAAGCCATGTGAAGAAATATATTCAAGTAAATTGAATGATCTGGGTCCCATTTTTGTAAGACAATTGAGCAACAAAGGAAAAAGTTTTGCCCAGACCAAGTATAGCTTCCCCAATCTTCTGTGTTTAAATAGCTTCAGTCTTTCCAACTTTTGAAAGCCCCTCACAGCAGCTGATAACAAGCATTTCCTGCTGTGGAATCAGCAACATTCTGGGTGTTTCCCCAACCTTGGCTGCATAGAACATGACTCTGACAGGAATTGAGCATTCTCAAGAGCTGGGCCTCGAGCCAGCACCACGGGGTGCATACTGGGTGCCTCTCCTTTATACCTTGTGTCCAGAACTAAAACTAAAGCTCCGTGGGGGTTGAGGAGACCAAGGCCTCTTTTAGATTGATTGGTAACAGGATTTCTTCATTTCAATCTGTTTTACACTAAAATAAAAGGGCTTGGGAAATTCCAGGACTATTCCCAACCAAGCCTTTTCTCTTATTATCATTGGATTGAATCCAGGAATAACAGAAAGCTACGATTTACTCAAAGCCTAATAAAACAAGGAAGTTTAGAGAAGAAACAGCAAATTCAGAGCCAACAATCAATAGACATCATAAAGGGATGACTCCTTTTGATGAATTAGTGGGAAAAAAAAAAAAGAATGACTCTTCTAGACAGCCCGCGAAAATATTTAGTCGTAAAATCATACTGTTTTCCAAAGAATAATCTTTAAAAAACATGTTGTAAATGTATCTTATAAGACTATTCTGCTTTGATTTACTCTACTTAATTGCTTTTACTTGCATCACTCAGAGTCGTTGTTTCAAAATCTACCTAACTGATTCTGGAAGATAAATGCCTACTTTAGTTATGGTAATTATAGCTGTTATAAAACATAAAACCCAAAACTTCAGGGTTTTAATACAATACAAGTTTATTCCAATGTAGTTGTTCCTGGATAGGGTTGGGGGTGGCTCCTCTCCACATGGTAATTCAGGGACCCAAGCTTCTTCCATTTTGTGGCTCTGTCATCCCCTAGGATTACAGAATCCTCTTTGTTCAGCTGCAAATAGGTAACGAGGAGAGTAGAGAAGTCTCACTTATTTCTTTAAAACCTCAACCTGCAAATGACATGATTCACTTTGGCTCATATTCCATTAACAAGCACTAGCCATTTAGCCACAGCTGGGTATAAGGACTGTTGTGGAATATAGTCCCTGACCAAGAGTCCACCTACCAGCAATGACTGCAATCCAAGAAAAAAGGGCATGAATTTCGGTGAAAAGCTGTCTCTGCCATCAAGTCATCGCACCTGAGGGGTGAACTAAGCCTTGTCAGTCAAAATCACATTAAAGGTCAATTTGGCCTGTAGGTTAGGCTCGTCATCTGAAATCACTGCAATAATAAATTAAAAACCAATCCAAATATACTTTCTCTTTTGTGGACTTAATAGTCTCTTTCATATTATGCCCACCGGTGACCCTCGACTGTCTAGGACCTATACTACAATCCTGTAACTGAGACAACAGAGTGGTGGCTTTCCTTCTCTAAAAATTGTACCTAATGATCCAGCTACTACCTTCGGAAAAGCTGAAGTCAGAAAAATAAACATCCTTCTGTATGGTGGTGATATGTTTCTATTGTCCTAAAGGGACACTTAATCGATTCTGGAAGATAAAATCCTGCTTTAGTTATGCTAATGCTAGCTGCTGTAACTAGTAGTATCCAAAGATGGAGATTAATTGTCCCAAAACCAAAAATCATCATTTCTGGTAAGCGTTCTCCAAAAACAAATTGGGTTAAACCTTAACAACCCATATAGCAAATTAATTGGTTTTGTTACCTAGAGAACATTCTAAACTAGCTTGCCTTACAGGATTCCCTATGGAATTGCATTGCTTAAAATTAGATGATTTTATTATTGCTTTACTGAGAAATCTGATGGCCATGCAAAGTTTGATAACATCTCTATGAAATGTTTCAAGCAGACACTATCCACTTCATGCTCCATAGCAGAGAAAGTTGGGCTTCACTCGCCCATTTGAGAGTCACCTTGAACTCAGAACGGCTTTCTGAGAAAAAAACTTTTGGTCTAGCTTGTAAGCATTTATCTTAATCCTATAACAATAATGCATAATGCAGAAGACCTTCCATTAAGCCATGTAAACCTGCTTCATTTTCCCAAGTGGACACAACCTCAGGCGAGCATGGCTAACCACTAAAGCATACAGGTCTGCACTTACAACAGTGATGATGACAACATTTACCACGTTCTGCGGACTTTCCAGGTACTGTCTCATCTAATCTGTACCACACCTCTATGTGGTAGGTAATATCTTGATCCTCATTTTATAGATGAGGACACTGAGGCACCAAGAAGTAATTAATTGCCTAGTACATGTATGAAGATAAGTAACCTGCCAGTGGGTCTGCTATGCTCCCAGGATTCACTCTTGTGGACCCTACAGAATTTATTTTAATGGCCAGATTTTGTCATTAACCCTCAGCCTACACTGAGAGGCCTTATAACAAACAGCCTTATAAAACTTATCTCACTGGAAATATTGTATTTATTACAGCATTCAAAAATCCTTTATGAGAATCCATAAGAAAAACAATTTATTAAAGAAGGAATTGCTGTACTTCTCCTGATAAATTATTTTTTATTTTTACTATGTGGACACTGTGACTTATGAACATGTTTCTTTCTTTGCATGTTTAGAAAACTGAAAGTCCCATTTGTGTCCAACCTCTGGCATCCGTGTGACCATAATTACATTGTCTTTGCCCTACCCTTGTTTTCTCTGCCTAGTTTCTTCACTTGTAATCTTATTTTACTATATGTATCTGAAATCCACCTGAAATCCTTTTTGGACTGAGGAAAGGAGTGGCCAGAAGTGGCAACTAACGAGTCAGACTGCCTGAGTTTGAATCTGACTCCATCTCTTACTGACGATATTATCCAGGGCAAATTAACATGCCAAGGCTCAGCTCACTTTCTTTTCTAAAACGTAGGGATAATACAGTACTTAGGTAAGTAGGCAGAAGAAAATGAGAAAATGTGTGGAAAGCACTGAACACTGTCAATCGTCAGTGTTCAGTAAGTGGGGGGTGATGATGAGGGTGATGATATTGACGATGACGATGATGATGAAGGAAGGTAGATAGAAATAAAGAAATACTATAGGTCAGTGCTAAAGAATGAATTCCTGCTACTGCCACCCCACCAGCTCTCACCCTGGCTTTCCTCACCTTAGCACACACAGGTCCACAGAAAATATGTCCATGCACACAGGTACATGCACATACAGTCCTGCACCCACTGACATACGTACACATTGACTTCAAAGGTCGTCAGGCTGTGAACAGCGCTCCTATTTGTATCGATCCTGGGACACACACATAGAACGTAGCTAGATTTTAGACCCCAGTAACCACCAGACTCAACCATTCGACATCCCTGAAACTCCCCTCCCTGCCTTTGTTAGTGCACATACATCTGTATTTTTCTTCTAATCATAAGCATATGTGCGGGCCACACTGTAGCCTCATATTCAGGTATTCGTACTCTTTTTTACATCTACTCTTCGATTTACAAGCAGCATGCACCTTGCACTCAGTGTTTGCTGGAGGTTATTTAGAGCGAGTCTCAAACTGAACCTACTTATAAACAAGCCAAGGGGACACTTCAGCTAATCCTTTGCCTCCAGAGAGATTTAGTGCTCTGATGGAAACAACGCAAAACAAACCAATCAGTTTCCATATATAGCCTTAGTTAAGCTGCAGCTCAATGGTGATCTACGCTGGTGCCGGGATAAGTGATTTGTAATTATGAACATGAAGGCAAGTTGGATGGACAAAAGCAAAGGAGTGTAGGATTTATCTCATGATTCTCCTTCCTGCTTTGAACCCTCAGCTTCTCAGTAGGTCCAAGTTTTCTCGCTTTCAGCTCCCCATAGCTTTTCTTGCTTCCTTGGCTCTGGGACATTCAGAGGGCACCCCTGTGAAAGAGGGGGCATGATCATTAAGACAAAGCTCCAAAGAGAATGGAGCTGTGTTTGTACAGCGCTGCACATGCTAGCTTTGGAAGGCAAACAGCTATTTCCTCTGAAAGCAGCCACAGGGCTCTCTGAAGGTCTTTTTCATGGTCTCCATGGTTACGGGCAGATTTCTCCCCTACCCTCCCCCCACACACAGAAAGCACCAGCAGTTCTGTCTCTTTTCATTTCTCTTGGTTATAGCCATAAGGAGGAAGGAAAACATTTCTTTGGAGTCCTGTTTTCTGGTTACCAGGTGATGCATTCTAATCTGAATACATGTTTCACTATAGCAATCTCTCACATCCAGGCAGCTTCAGGGACAGGAGGGCAGGTGCTGGCTTGGGACCCTTTTCCCTACTCATCACTGGCCAGATCCAGGGCTTGTGAGCCCAAGGGCCCAGCAAAACAGAGAAGCCCACAGAAACAAGCTGCCCCCAGGATACATCTAGCTCGTCTCTCTCTGGCTCACCAATCACTTAATGGGGATCAGGGAACCCCAAAATAGAAAGGGTAAGAGGTTTTTTTTAAAAAAAAATTAATCATTACATAGAACTTATTATGGCATGTAAATGTCATTCTAAGTGCTTTATATGCACTGATTCATTTAAAGTCACAACAAATCTTTGAGAAGTAGGTGTAATTATTATCTCTGTTTTACAGATAAGAAAATGTAAGCACTGAGAGTTTCCTAGCTTGCCCAAGGTCACTGGCTGGTTGGTAATGGAGCAGGGATTCTGACTGAGGTAGTCTGGCCGCAGCATCTGTTGTCTTATCACTCACCACCCTGCCTGTCTGGGGTCGCTCCTGGTGAGGATCTGTGTCCGCTGTATATACTTCTGCCTGAGAGCAAGACAGTGTGAGCTGGTGCTAAGAGAAAACTGGGCTGGGGAGTTGTGCACAACTCCCTTAGCACAAAAAAGGAATTCTAAGAGAACAACAACAAAAAAAAAAACCTATGAGGTCTGTAAGTCCTCTGGTAATTAAGATATTAATAGCTGTGGGACAAGTATCTTGCAGATCACATGCAGAACAGCATGGAAGGACCAGGCTGTAAACTAGACACCTAGATTCTAGTCCAGGCTGGATCACCAAGGCAATATGTGATGGCTTTGGCAAGCAATGTAGTGCCTCAGGCTGTTTCTTCTCCTAAAAGAAGAGAGAGAGAGAATCCTTAACTGTAAATTTCTGTCCAGCTTTGGAGACCAATGTGTCTTAGACTCTTAGGAATCAAATCGAATCAAGTGATATAGATTAGCATATATCAATCAGAGTCATGACATGGAAAACATGGAATATTAAAAGAGGTCATTGAAAAAGTTTAATGAAAGACTGTTTGAAATTAACCAAGAGATGGTGATATAACCCCCCACCCCCACCTCCCGCCAAAAAGCTGGAAAATATTCCACCCCTAAACTGAAAGGAGTAAAGAACGGGGCTGTCATTGGAAACTGCTGAGAGCTATGGTAGTAGTTGTAGTTGTGACTGCAGGAGAGGGATGCCTCTGGCAGGAGTCGATGCCTCTGGTTGAGGGAAAAAGTCATTGTCAGAAAGGGAAGTAGCTTCCCTGTTTCCTACTGCCAACTCTCTCCCTGGCCAAACCCAGTGGGAAGTCAGAGGGTAAGGGAGCCTGGATGATGAAGTCATTGGAGGTGAGCCTCAGAGCAGGACATTCAAGGCAGAGAATGGATTTGAGAGGCCAATAGAGAAATATCCAGGTACAGCGTTTATCCCATGACTTTTGGAGGCCCATCAAGAATGTAACAAGAGGTCTTTCTGTCCCCACCCCCATTCTCATCTAGTGCGAGCCCCACTTCTGCTCTGGAGTGGCTGCAGCAGATCTTGTCTGGCTATAGATGATGTCAGTCTGCTCAGGGTTAGCCGAGGATAACCAGATTGGAACGCAGCTGACCTCTTGCCTTCCCCTCCCACTCTCCCCCAGGACTTCAGAGCAAATGAGCCCTAGAGATTAAACAATAGACGGTAATGAGAGAGAGAGAGAGAGTTACCCTCCCCTCATAAAGCACCTATAAGGGAAAAAATATCCAGTAGTGGAATATAATTACAAATATAAAAACAGTGTTACCCCAAATGCAATTATCTTTACAGGATCTTGCCATCAGATGGAGGAATTCTAGAATTCAGAAATGAAAAAAGAGATGTGTTGCTTGCAGTCGTAGCCTGTTCCTTGAAAGTCCGTTTAGTAGTTTTGTGCCTGTCACGTTATTCAGTCCTCATCACCATTGCTATTATCTCCACTACGGAAGTGAGGATACTGAAGCTCTGAGATGTCATGCAGTGATGAGGCCAGAATTAAAGCACAGTATTATCCTGGCTCCCAAAAAAGAACAGTGATAAGACTGAATTTAAACCTTAGGCTTCCTGGTTATTTCACCTCCACAGCAAATAACCAGAAGCCCATCCTATTTAAGCTCTTCTTGTACTGTGTTTTATCGTGAATGCAATCTGGTAAGTCTCTCTTTTATTGTAGGTAGCAATTTAATACTTAGGACTTTAGACATCATCCAAGCTGAGAGACAATGAAAACCTGACTGGGGAGGAGGCAAAACCATTTCATTCTTCAAACAGTTCTTCCAAAAATAATTTCTGAATTTCCTTCATTGTCTCCCTATAGATAGTCCTTTATCGCCTTAATGGGCATATTAGTTTGCTGAGGCTTCCATAACAAAAGATTACAGACGCGTGGCTTAAACCACAGAAATTTATTTTTCCACAGTTCTGGAGGCTGCAAGTTCACGATCAAGGTGTCAGCAGGGTTGGTTTCCTCTGCAGCTTCTCTCCTTGGCTTGCAGATGGTCACGCTCGTGCTGCCTCTTCACATGGTCTTTCCTGGGTGGGTGCACGCCTCTGGTGCCTCCCTGCTTGTCCTAATGCTCTTCTTATGAGAACACCAGTGAATTGGATTGGGGTCACCCTAACGGCTTCGTTTTAGCTTAATTACCTTTTCAAAGGCTCTACCTCCATATATGGCCACATTCTGAGGCACTGGGGTTTACAGTTTCAACATATAAATTTGGGGGAGAATCAATTCAGTCCTAATCATGAGTATACACTGATTAAATTCATTCAGCACCTTTCTCAGTGGTTTCCAAACCTGACGGTTTACCAGAATTTCCTGAGCAACTCTTTTAAACTGTAGAAGCTGGGCTTCTCTCTAGACCTAGTGAGTCAGAAACCCTAAACATAGAACCTATGTATTTGTGGTTTTAAAAAATCTCCCCAGAGGATTCTGAGACAGGGCCAGGGTTAAAACATTTAGGGTTAAGTGTTTTGGAAATAACATTTACTATGTTCCAGCATGCTTTAAATGCTGTATGCGTATTATATCATTTAGTCCTCACACTGCACTGTAGGATAGGCACTTTTTATCACCCCTTTTTTACAGATAAGGACATTTCGGCACAGAGAGGTTAAGTTACGTGCCTGCAGTCACAGAGCTCGTCAGTGATACTGCTGGGATGTGAACCCAGACAGTCTGGCTCCAGAGTCTGGGCCCCTAACCACTACACTCAACTGCCTCTCTCCCACAGATAGAGTGTTAGCTTCTGTCAACCAAGTGTGGGACCCCAGTGGGATAAGAATTTGAACTTAAGAATTATTGATAGTTGTTTCACACCGATTAGTGTCACTTCATGCTTAGATATGTGTATGTTTCACAGAGAATAAACAAAGTTGTAAATGCTAACTGCCTCCTGGTATAATCTACAGATTTAAAAGACATGACATATGTACCTAGTGGTGAAGTAGTTTGAAAGCACTCTATCAGTTTATGTAAATGAATAAAGAAAAACACTAGAGGACTTTGGTTCTTAAAATGCACACATAGGGACACAGAGCTAGGGAATAAGATGAGCCTAAAGATTCACTTTCTCCATTCCCTTTTGCCCCTCCAGAAGCACTAAGATACAGAGGAGGTAAGAGAAGAAGAGAGAGGTATTCTGTTCCTCCCAGGTGCCTTCTTACTATCATGCTGGCTTCTTTTCCATGGATAACTGGAAACTGGATAACTGGAAAGGGCCCACCTCCGCCAGACTGTATTGCTAATGTTGTGTTCTCATATAGATTCTGTTCTTTTGAGCTGCTTCTGTTTTCCTTTGCAGGCTCCTAACAGTCCTGATGCAGCAGTCAAATCTCAGCGAGATTAACCATCAGGACACTGAGGTGAGCCAGCCTTCAGAAGGAACAGTTGGCTTTTGTACACATGGGGGCGGGGGCGGGGGGTGTAGGGGGGGTTCTGAACCCCTGTGCTTCCTCTCATAAATGTGCCAGGAGGTGACCCTGGAACATCTGTCTCTACTACTCATCCTCAGGCAAAAACGTATCCCTACTGTGGGTATGGGCAGCTTCTAATAGAAAAGGATTTATCGCATCAAGTACTTAAGCCTTTAGCATACCACTGAAATTTTGTAATTCCCCTCTGGTCATTGGGAAACAAATATTGCTCTTTCCTGTCTTCTCAAGTCCCAGAAACTTCGATGGCAAGCTATGGCTGCCAACACTCTCTCTGAATAAAAGATGTCAGATAGATAATAATAACAACAGGCTTCCTGTTCCCGAGGCCATATTTATGCCAGTGATCACAATTGCTGTCTCTTGCACAAGGCTTCCACAAAGAACTCTTGAGCGAAGTTCCTGAGGGAGGGTGGGTCAGCCCCCGGCAGAGCCATCCCAGAGTACCTTAGGGTCTTGTTGTATCTACTTGACTCTTTTAAAAAGCAGGACTGACTCATTAGCTAGCCTGGTTTCCTTAACAAGCTTCTTAGCACCAATTTAAATACCTGGTTTTTAATGGAATATTTTATAAATATATGCTTGGTTTGGCTGCACTTCACAAGAATGTCTGATAACTTTAAGAAAGTACGATAGCAATGAAAATGCACATGCCCCCAAATGCCAGATTCCACTGTTGTCAAGGAAGCCAGCTGGGGCCTCTTAGGGGCTCCCCTCCCACCCCCATCTTTCTGGAGCCTTCTGATTCAAGGCCTCCTCCACGCTGGCTCGGCTCGAGTGACCACACCAAAAAGCCCCTGCTTCACAATCTGGGTTGGATGCCTCCCGACTTGGTGTTCACACGCTGCTTTCATTCCCCCTGTCTGACGTGGTTTAAAGCAAAACAACAGAAGAGAGAGCATTGCACTGTTTTAAACTTCTGCTTTAAAAACAAGAACCAGAGATGAGAAAGCACACTCCACATCACTCAGCCCATGGTGTGAAAGGGAGCTTGAATAGTCACAGCTTATGCCAGCTGATCATGAACTTCTAGAGTTTGGGCAAGTTGCCAACCCCTTCCTCCACCTCCAACTCCTACCCTCAGCCCCCAAACTGGGGCATATTAGGAAGGAGGCAAATTCAGTCATTCATGCCCTAAAGCTAAATTCCCCTTTTAGACCTCCAAATATTTCCCAGTAAAGTGATGGTTCCCTGTTTTTCCCCACCCTGGGAGGCCCCTGGCTGGCGGATATAATGAAAGTAGACACAGATCTTTCTAACAGTGGTACTTGTAACACATTTTGGATAATATGTGGTAAATGTTGGGAAAGTCTGATTCCTTCTCATGAAAAGTGAACTCTGAGGAGTTTCCCCCTGCTGACAAACCAGCATTCTGACCCTTGGCTTTTAAGTGCAGAGCGGAGGGGGAGGGGGGTCTCAAAAAGGACACTTCCCACCGAGGGTTGCAGCTTCCTCTTTCGGCCATGTCACTGCATACCTGCATGTCTGAAACCAATCTGAAGCCAACTGCTAATGCTTGCCTGTGTTTTTCATTTTACGTAGATGTTTGTCATTGCTAATGCGAGCCAATTCATATAAATATGGAAGGGCTAGAAACTCTTTGCCACTCAGAAATAAGGACAATTCTGGAATGGAAAGAACATAGCCCAGGTTTTCTTTTTCATTCAGTACCTTAGTGGAGTTCCTGTGTTTGGCTTCTCAGTGTTCTGAACAAGCAATCACCTCTTTTCCTCCCCTCCTCAGTATTTTTCCAGTGAGCTCCAAGCACAATGCAGTCTCCATTAAATATGAGGGGGTAACATTAAAGCTTAGGCACACACACACACACACACACACACACGCACACACGCACACACCCTGCTATAAAACAGGAAGCAAAAACCAGCAAAGGCAAAAAGAAATGAGAGAAAAGGTAACTTAGAGCTCGTGAACCATTATGGTTTCCTGAGGACAAGAGGAAAGAATAAGGCATATCTTTACATAGTTTGAATGAAATTATTTTCCAAGAGTAACTGAAGGACTCCCAAGCTTGTCACAATAATGGCTGAAGATGAAAGGATCAATTAGTAGAAATGCACATCATTAAGTGATATATTAGATTGTAAACTAAAACTAAAGACTAGAGAGAGAGAGAGGATGAAGAAAATGTATGTTTCTGAAACCATTCGAGAACTGCTCAGGTAAAACAAAACGTGATATCACTTGATATCAGAGAGGTGAATATCATTTTAGAGGCTGTGCTGATCTGTGCTCAGTGACTTAAAATAATTTTTTTGTATTACTAGTTTTTACTTATATACTACATGAGCACATTTCCTTTTTAAAAATTTAAATATTACAAGTGATAGTAGGAAATCCTGGATTACTTCCCCCTCACCACCTTAGCCCCTGGGTAATCACTGTTTGATGTGTCTCTTTCCCAATCTTTTATATATTTGCATAGACACTATGGAGTATAACATGAAAGGTATCATCACACTCTATCTGTTGTTCTGCAACTTTGTGTTTTCACTCAGGGATATGTATGTCTTAGAGCTCTATTCGTATTGATATATATAGATCTGGCTCATTCCTTTTAATGGCTTTATAATGTTTCACACTGTAGTACCTGCCCCCCTTATCGGTGGTTCCACTTTCTGAGGTTTCAGTTACCCGCAGTCAACCGAGGCCCAAAAATATTAAACGGAAATTTCCCAAAGTAAAGTTTTAAATTATGCACTGTTCTGAATAGCAGAATGAAATCTCACACTGTCCTGCTCTGGGACGTGAATAATTCCTTTGTCCAGCATCTCCATGCTGTATATGCACCTGCCCATTTGTCACTTAGTAGCTTTCTCCATTATAGGATTGGCTGTCTTGGTATCGCAGGGCGTGTGTTCAAATAACCCTTGTTTTACTTAATAATGTCACATTCACATAACTTTTCTTACAGCATATAATTGCTCTGTTTTATTATTTGTCATTATTACTGATCTCTTACTGTGCCTAATATATAAATTAACTCTTATCATAAGTATGTATGTATAGGAAAAAATATTTTATACACACATATATACACACACGGGTGCGCACATGTGTGGGGGAGGTTCAGTGTAATCTGTGGTTTCAGACATCCACTGGCGGTCTTGGAACATATCCCCCACGGATAAGGAGGGATTACTCTACTATGAAAATACCTCTACTTATTTTTCTATTCCCCTGTGAATGAACAATTCAGTTGTCTCCAGTTTTTCACAACAAGCACTATTCTAAGGAGTGTTCTTGTATCAGCCTCCTTGAGTAATTTTTATAAGCATTTCTCTAAAAGAAGAATTGTTGGGCAGTAGAGAGTATGCATTTTTATTTTTAATACCCGTGCCTGATTGTGCTCCAATATAGCTGTATCAATTTATAGCTCCACCCACAGTGTAAAAGGGTGTTTGTTGTTGGTTTCCCATTGTTGGATTTTCTTGTTGTTGGGTTAATCTGCATATCCTTGATAACCAGTCAGATTGAGTATCATTTCATAGGTATAACGGTCATTTTAATATCTTCTTTGTGACCTGACTGTTTAGATCCTTTTGGGTTTGGGTTGCTTGCCATTTTCTTATGGAGTCATAGGTGTTTATTTTATATTTTGAACATTAATCCTTTGTTGGCTGTTGGGTTGCAAATATTTTTCAGTCTGCTGCTTATTTTAGAACTGTTCATGATGTCTTTTCTTGTACAGAAATTTTACAATATGATATAACCAGAATGATCATTCATATGCTTTTGCTTTTGGCATCTTTTTTAAAGACCTCCCCTACCCTCAGGAACATGACTACACTATGATTTTAATTTGTTACAAGTTTCTTTTTTAAATATGTGGTTCCATTTCTGAAATCTTTGTTCTGTCCCAGTGATCTGTTGGTTTTCGTGTTTTCTCTTTCATTAACCACACTGCTTAATAAAGTGAAGCCATCCACACTGCAGAGTTTAGCACTGTAGGAAAAGGGAGATGGGTCAGATTGTCCTTTGTGCTTTTGTTCTTCTGAACATCAGAGGACTCACTGACATAAAGAAAGGCTTTTCTACTGCAGCTACAGGGAGGTATCAAGTTGCTAGACTCCTGGAATTGAACCTCTCTCTCCTGCTCATTTTAGCTTTGACGGGAAGAACACCATGAAGAGGGGCTATGAGCTGTGGGCACCTGGGTTAGGACTTCACATTTATCCAGAGAAGCACTGTTAGGCATGGTATTTAGGATATATTGTTGATCCTACCTTAAATGCATGTTCTGATTTAAGTAGATTTTGGTGAATGGCCTGGTAATCCAAAGTTCCATTACAACAGCACTGGAGAAAACAAATCCAAGTTGCAAAAACAGATGTGAACATTTGGATATAATTCTTAACACTACATCCACTTATCACATACCTAAAATATAACCACAGGCAGAGATTGTACATACACTATAAAGGCAAAATGAAAAGAAGCAGTCCCTGGCTTAAAACATCTTTTTACTTTACAGTTAACAAGAGGTAAAATAATAGAACATTTTTTTTAAATGCACCAGAATTTTTATCCTAAAAATGAACACTTCAAAAAATTAGAGTAGTCACTACTCCTAGGAGCCCTCACTTCCTTCTCTCCTCGATCCCCCATAAGTCTCTCTGGAGGCAGACCATGTCTTTTTCATCTTGTATCCCCTAGACTCCAGTTCAGTAACTTGCACATAGCAGACACCCATATATATATATATGTATATATACACATATATATATATATACATATATACGTATATATATATATATACGTATATATGTATATATATATATATATATTAGATAATTAAATGACTAAACTCAAGAAAAATTTGTGCATTTCTCTCTAAATGTGCCATTCCGAAACCTTGAAAACTGCTAAGCACTTAATCAGATTTCTGGTTCCGAAAACACAAAAGTTACAGTGGTTTTGGAAGAAAAAAGTTTTGAGAAGCTGATAGGACTTGTAAACCCTTAACTGAAACTTGGGTGGCACAGGCTCTAGGCTCAGAATTACTCATCTGCACAAGAGCGCTGTTCCAAAGCACCCCTGCTGCACCCCCACCAGTTCCAGCATCATGTAGGCCTATCAGCAATCTCGTAATGGATCCGAAGTCAACTAAAATTTACCATTTTCCTTTGCAACATGCTGGAGAGTTGTGTTCCTAACTGAATGTGAGTTACTCCTCATTCTTTGATCTAATACTTTTTGTTTTTCAAAAAAGTGAAATTCTACTGCCACCAGGACCATCTGGATGTTTGTGGCAACATATCTGCCAGTGACTCCTAGATTTTCAGCCCCTAAGTGTTTTGACGGCCCAAGGAGCCCTCAGTGAAATCCCTGCGAGCAGCTGGTAGCAACAGAGTTTGGATACAGAGCTTACATTCAACAGACTCTGGTATTTTATACTCCTCATGAGCCTTGATAACCTGCAATTCACTAATTCATTCTTCCTGTAAACATTTCTTGAATACCTACTGTGTGCTCGGTGAGGTGGGTTTACCATGGTGAATAAGCCCCAGCCTCTGCCTTTAAGTGCGTAACAGTTTAATCATGATCTGTGTCACTGCACAGGGCACATGCCAGTCGCCAAGCCTGAAGTCTGCTCCTTAAATGGCCACCAGCGTCCTAACAAAACACAACTATGCTGCCTGCCAGCTCAGTAGAAGCTGAAAGAAGGAGAAGGGGGCAGTTGTAGAAAAAGTTCCTAAACAAAGTTGTGTTGTGCGATACCAAGAGCTGTACGTGAGCTGATTTTGAAAATTTTGGTTTTCATATTACTCACTCTAGGAGGATTTAGTTTTGTCAATAGCCCAATTGAAAAAAAATAGTAACAGGTAATTTCCCTCGACTTGACTGAATGTTTGCAATCTGTTTACATTGTAATATAAATATACAATGTATTTTTATATTATATGTATTATAATATATATTCAGAGAAGTAATAGAGTACTTCATGTCTCGATTTGGGGCCATTTAGAGGATCAACAGTTTCTGACAGTGATCCCAAATCCCTGGATGGGGGTGGAGGAGAGGAGAATATATATATTTCAATACCTTACAAAAATATTTGCCAGCTGCACTTTTAGGAGGGGCTAGAAATAATGATAAATGAAACAAATAATAATATAGGGTGACAATCCTTACACTAGTGAGAACCACCACTCTAGGAAGTGGGAAGACTCTAAATCCAGATAAAAGTCACAGAGAAAAGAATTTTCCAGCATCTGAGCTCATTTCCAAAATGAAAATCTACCAGCACGATGTGTGAAAAGAACAACTTTCCTCCAGAGTTGAAGAGACCTGGATTTGAATCCCAATTCTGCCATGTACCCAGTCAATCGCCTTCGGCAAATTAATTAACCTGTCTGTGCTTCAGATTCCTCACCTGTAATACTGCTAAAAATACCTTAGGATTATTGTAAATATCCTGTGAGGTAACATATAGGAAGCTTTTGGCACCAAGTAGGTATACAAAAAATGGTAGTGTTCTTCTTCCCTACCTCACTCCTTTCCCAAAGCATGCAAGAGTTGGTTGTTTTGGGTTTTGTTTTTGTTTTTGAAGAGAGGGGTTGTTGTTTTCAGAGACTAACTCTTTAAGCCTAGCAGCTGTTGTGAGGAGACAAGGATTAACAGTGCATGATCACAATTTAATTCACAACCACATTCTCACACTGAATTCTCACATCACTAAGTCATATCTCTGGACGTAGTGATTGCCATCTACCTCACTTGGAGCACTCATCAGAAATTCTAACAAGTTCCCATAAATGATTTGGTAACAATGATCCTATCAGGCGAGTTCATTTCTATAAAGGAGGCGTCATGTTCAGCCTTTCTTTTTTCTTTTTTTTTTTAATTAAAGTTTATTGGGGTGACAACTGTTAGTAAAGTTACATAGATTTCAGGTGTACAATTCTGTAATACATTATCTATATCTCACACTGTGTGTTCACCACCCAGAGTCAGTTCTTCTTCCATCACCATATATTTGACCTCCTTCACCCTCATCTCCCACCCCCAACCCCCTTACCCTCTGGTAACCACTGAACTATTGTCTGTGTCTATGAGTTTTTGTTTCTTCATTTGTTTGTCTTGTTCCTTTGTTGTTTTCAGTTTAATATACCACATATCAGTGAAATCATATGGTTCTCGATTTTTTTCTGGCTGACTTATTTCGCTTAGCATTATAATCTCAAGATCCATCCATGTTGTCGCAAATGGCACTATTTCATCTTTTCTTACCCCCGAATAATATTCCATTGTGTATATATACCACATCTTCTTTATCCAATCATCTATCGAAGGACACTTGGTTTCCATGTCTTGGCCACTGTAAATAAAGCTGCAATGAACATTGGAGCACATATATTTTTATGGATAAATGTTTTCAGATTTTTTGGGTAGATACCCAGGAGAGGGATTGCTGGTTCCTATGGTAATTCTATTCTTAATTTTTTGAGGAATCTCCACACTGCCTTCCATAGCGCTGCACCAGTCTGCATTCCCACCAACAGTGTATGAGGGTTCCTTCTTCTCCACAGCCTCTCCAACACTTGTTACTATTTGTCTTGTTGATGATAGCCATTCTAACTGGGGTGAGGTGATACCTGCCTTTCTTTGTGTGTATGATTTCAAAAAGTAAGCCAAATCTTACAAAACCAAAAAAATTCAATCAAGAACAGCAGTGAAAAGTCATTCATTCCTTTAGTAAGTATTTATTTAGCATGTACAATGTGCTTGACACTTCTCTAGGCTCCAAGGATTCAGAGAGGCAGACAAGGGCCTGCCCTCATGAAGCTTACACTTCAGTGACTTCAAAATTGTCTTTACGCCTTTAATCCTGGAAATTGGTAGCACTTCATGATGAAACCAATGACTGAAACAAATGGGACTCAGCACTAGAAAGGGGAAATCCATGAATAATAAAAGAATCTGATTCCCTTGAGTTAAGATTTCTAATTCCAGTGGGCCAAATTAAAAATGAAGAGGACCCACTGAAATGCATTGAACTATTCTGAATCACAAGTGAATATTCAACTGATGGAATAAGAACAAAGAAGTTCCATTGCTTTTAGACCAGCATTCTTTTCCATATGGAATCAATTTTTTGAAATATCCTCCAGAGTATCTCTGGAGGCTCAGTGTTTTATGACTGAAACTTGAAATTTGAAAGCAGCCCATTATTCAATGATTTAGAATATGGAACTGGTCAAGGGGATTTAACATTTAACCCCAGTGCCCCCAATAAACCCCAAACCTTGGATTCAATTCCACGCTCACTGATGGACTTGCGGACTTCTCTAGAGCTGTTTCCTCTTTCATAAAATGAGGAGAATGGCACCTGTCAAAGTTGGCTAACTGCTATAGCAAACAACTCAAAATCTCAAGGTCCTGACACAAAACAAGCTTATTTCATAGTCCAGTGCTGGTTGACGAGGTGGCCCCTGTTCTGTCTGATCAATCAGAGTCCGGGTTTTTTAATCATATGGTGTCAGCCTTGCCCTTCTCTGCATTTAGTTGTCAGATAAGAAAAGAGAATGCATGCAAGACCACGTGGGTTTTGTTTTCTAGGCAGAGGGGGATTCCATTCCTTCCATCTTTTTGTCCATGTGGCAGTGGTCAGGATTCAGTCTCATGTCCACACCTGTCTGCTGGAGGCTGGGGAATGCAGACTGTGTGGCCCTGAAGGAAAAGGAAATAGAGGTTGGTGAACTCGTAGTAGACTTCACCGTGAGACTTAATGCAGAAGATTGTTTGGTGGATTAAGTGAGACAATACACGTAAGAACTCATAAAGACCTCTGGATCAATAAATATTATAATCCTGGGATATGAGCCCTGAACTTCTAACTAGGCTGAGGCCCATCTCTTCTGCTCATCTCATCGTGGATGGAGCAAAGAAGGCTAAGGTAGTCACTCTTACCTTTATAGTATCTGCAGAGATGAATATAAAAAGAGAAGCTTTAAAGCTGCCCACACTCTTTGCCCCTTTACCATAATCTAGCATCATGTTAGATATATTTCATGTAATGGACAGGTGTGGGCAAGGAGAAGAGGCCATCACACTTCATCTTAGTAAATGATGCCAAAGGTATATGACCGTAAGCTCTGAAAGAAACTGAGATTCACCAGATTGACTCATCCAGATCTGTTCTCCAACCTGCCATAGAGTGATTTCTTCTCAACAGTGTAAATCAGATCATGTCAACATCTGCTTAAAACCCTTCAACTGTCTCTCCATTAACTTTAGAATAAAATCCAAATGCCTTTTACAGGGTCGGTATCCCCATCCCATACTCCCTGCCTTCCTCTCCGACCTCATCTCACGTGGCTCTCCTCTTGTCCTCATTCATTCATTCATTTATTCATTCAACAGCTATTTCTCTAATCTCTGTTGTAGTCACTGGGGAAACTTCAGTAAAACAGTGCCCCGTACCCGTGATGGGAGATGGTATCCTTTTGTACCTCCAGTGACAGGTGCTGCCTCCATGACCTGCTGCTTGCCAAGCTTGCAGAGGCCCATGTGGAACAGACCCTGCCCGTGTGGCTATTCTGTCACAGCACTCCGTGTGTGTTCCTCATGGCATTCAGCAGTCTGGAAAATCCTTGGTCTCTTTCCTGTGTATTTATTATCTGTCTTCCTCTATCACAGTGCAATTCCCATGAAAGCAAGGATCTCGTTTATCTTATTGACTGTAGTATCCTCAACACGTGTTTGCCTGGCACAAAGCAGAAGCTCAATAAATATGTGTTGAACGAATGATTTGAGGGACGAATGAACTGACAGGCAGCAACCAACCTATCTGGTGACGGCCCTCTGGCCAGGGGAGAAAGCATGAGCTCTGTTTTCCTCCCTGATAGCCTGTGTTCATCTCTGTCCCCTCTGATTTTGATTTTGTAGGGAATGACACCACTGCACTGGGCAGCTTTCCACAACCAGCCTCAGCATACCCAAATGCTGCTGAAGAAGGGGGCAGACCCCACCCTTGTGGATAAAGACTTTAAAACGGCTCTCCACTGGGCAGTGCAGGTGAGGACATATCTCAAGTTTGAATGGTCTAAAGCAGTGTTAACAAGGCTCTATGTCAGACAATAGGAAAGGAATTAGCAAAGGTACAGCCTTAGTATTGATACGTAGTTTGTATGTATGACAGAGCAAGTAAGATGCATGGTACTCTCCTCCTCTCCATTCGTATCCAGAGGGCCAAGAGCCAGCCTGTCACTTTGGAGGGTTTGGGTGCATCAGTTGTTGAGAAGAAACTCTGCCAAGATACTGAGCAGGAGGAGTGATAGAATATCAGGCAGAACCTGCCTTAGCCATTTTACACACACACACACACACACACACACACGAACACGCATGTACACATGCACACATACACACACCTTTCTCACTGTCTCTCTTTATTTCAATGCTTGTCACTGGCTCATAGTACCTCAGGATAAACCAAAGATTGACTAGGAAAATTCCTTCAAAGTCTTTGGACCATGGCTGTCTTTTTCCCTCCAAATCTTCCAAAGCAGAGTAATCCCTGAATGCTATGCTGAACCATGAAAATCGTGGCTCATGACCCTACCTCACTATCTTCAAAGGGAGTCTATATGAGAACACACCACCAAAGAAATCAGAATAGACCCCAGAAGTCTGCAGTCCAAAGATGGGAAAACTGAGAACAAAGTGAAAGAATGACCATTGCTAACATTTCTTGAAGTGCTTTCTATTTTGAAGGGGAGTGACTAGCTAAGAGTCATCTATTCTGTCCCTCAGAGGAGAGCGGTACTAGTCTCCTTTGAGAAAACTGCCAGCCCTTTCTGTCTTTCGATGCATCACATAAACATCCCCACTGTTTATTTCCATCAGCCCAATAAGGGCACCCCTGCTGAACTGCTGCCAGGACCCTTGCGAGAGGAGTTTCTGCCCACCCTGATGGTGGTTTCACTCAGGTGTTTTCATGTGCAACGCATGTAAGATGGGCACCTGGCACTTTCAGGGTAACAAATGTGCCTGAGATCAGGGGAAAACAGAAGTGATTTGAAAACTGCTCTGTTTTTGTCTCCCCAGTCTTGGCTGCAGTTACTCTGTACCATCGCCAGCCCTGGGAAAAACTGAAGTGAGCCAGACTTGTTTTTGTCATCTCCACCTGCCCTTAGCACCCTCCTACATACTTTCAGTATCTAATCGCCCTCCCTGCCCCCCCACACAGGTCCCTGCCCAGGACCCAATCCTGCATCTCGTCAGAGGTCCCCACCATAGCAGTGGCCCCATTGGCCACCTGGCTGGGGATCCAAGAAGAGTCCCATGCGTGCCAGTTCTTAGCTTAGGTGAGAGTGGTGAGAATCAAGCATTTTCTGTATATTCACTCTCTGACACTACCCCTGCCTTCTGCTGCCATAGATCTGGGATGGGGCTCACATATGTGCATTTTGAAGAATTTCCCCAGGTTATTCTGACCAACATGCTTCTTCTACTGCCCATTCTTCCACCCCACCCCCAATTTAGACCTGCTGCTCTACACCTGGCCCTGATATGGAACAATCATCACAGCTTGTAAAATGATAGATGTCCAGACCCACTCCAGACCTTCTCAGTTGGGCTTTTTGGGCATGGGAATCCCTGTTCTGATCCACAAAGAGGCAGTTTGGCAAACCCAAAAGACCAGTGTACTCGACTCAGAAAATCTGAGTCTGCATTGACAGACCTGGCTTTCATCTGAGCAAAATCACCAGTAACTGCTTGGCTTAATTCTCAGTGTCTCTTTGGGGTATGAATGAGACTGTGCATATGACAGTGATATATGCTGTTTCCCCGAAAATAAGACCTAGCCATACAATCAGCTCTTATGCGTCTTTTGGAGCAAAACTTAATATAAGACCCGGTCTTATTTTACCATAAGACAAGGTATAATATAATATAATATAATATAATATAATATAATATAATATAATATAATATAATATAATACAATACAATATGGTAAGATGAAATGCCAGGTCTTATATTAATTTTTGCTCCAAAGGACACATCAGAGCTGATTGTCAGCTAAGTCTCATTTTCAGGGAAAAACAATAGTGATCTATGTAATTGGAAGAGATAACTATTTTTATTATGGTTCCTGATTTCTTCCATGTCAGCATGGTTATCTTACCCACATCTTCATTTTTTTTCTCTCTACTAAATGATATAGATTTTAACCAGCTACATTGATTTCACTCATGTCTGCACATTAGAATCAGCTGAAGAGTTTTAAAACAATACTGACACCCAGATCCCCCACCCTTAGATTTTCAGTCAGTTGTTGTGGGGTGAAACCCAAGCATCAATGTTTTTCTTTTTTTTAAAAGATTTTTCTTAAAATATAGCTAACATACAATATTATATTAGTTTCAGGTGTACACCATACTTATTCAACATTTATATACCTAAAGTGATCACCATGATAAGTCCAGCAACCATCTGACACTGTACCACGCTATCACAATATTATTGACTGTATTCCTGATGCTGTACATTACCTCTCCATGACTTATTTGTTTGATACCTGGAAATTTGAACCTCTTATTCCCCTTCACCTTTTCCCCTCCTTTTTAAATTTTTTAATTACAGTTGACATTCAATATTATATTAATATTAATTAATTTCAGGAGTTAATTAATAATTATATAATTAGTTATATAATTAGTTATATAATTATTAATTAATTATGTGATTAATATTATATTAATTTCAGGAGTACAGCATAGTAGTTAGACATTTATATAATTTAAGACGTAATCCCCTACCCACCTGGCACTATAGATAATTATTACCATATGATTGACTATATTCCCTATGTTGTACTTCACATCCCCGTGACTGTTTTGTAACTGCCAATTTGTACTTCTTAATCCCTTCACCTTGTTCCCTTGTTCACCCTGTCCCCTAACTTCTCTCTCTCCCATCTATCACCCCAATAAATCTAGTACATATCTGACACCATAAATAGTTATTCCAATATTATTGACTATGTTCTTACATCCCCATGACTACTTTGTAACAACCAATTTGTACTTCTTAACCCTTTCTCTTTTTCTCCCATCCCCTAAACACCCCTCCCATCTGGCAACCATCAAATTGTTCTCTGTATCTTTGAGTATGTTTCTGTTTTGTTTATTTTGTTCTTTAGATTCCACATGTAAGTGAATCACATTGCCTATGTCTTTCTCTGTCTGACATACTCCACTCAGTGTAATAACTTCCAGGTCCTTCAATGCCATTGCAGATGGCAAGAACCCATTCCTTTCCATGGCCAAGCAATATTCCATCGTATATATGTACCACCTCCTCTTTATCCCTTCATCCATAGATGAACACTCAGGTTGCCTCCACATTCTTTCCATTGTAAACAATGCTGCAATGAACAAATGGATGCATACGTCCCCTCAAAGCAGCATTTTGGTTTCTTCAGATAAATACCCACATGTGGGATTACTGGGTCTCTTGTAATAGCTTTTGTTTTAAAGTCTGTTTTGTCTGGTATAAGTATTTCTACCCCAGCTTTTTTCATTTTTTTCTGTTTCCATTTTCATGAAATACCATTTTTCCATCCCTTTACTTTCAGTCTGTATGTGTCCTTTGATCTGAAGTGAGGCTCTTATAGGCAGCATATGTAATGGTCTTGTTTTCTTATCCATTCAGCCACCTTATATTTTCATTGGAGCATTTAATCCATTTACATGTAAAGTAATTGGTAGCAGATATGTAGTTACTGCCATTTAGTATTCATATTTTTTATCTTTTTCTGTCTTAAAGTCCCTCTAACATTCCTTGTAATACTGGTTTGGTGGTGTTGAACTTTAGCTTTTTCTTGTCTGGGAAATTCTTTATCTGTACTTCAATTCTAAATGATAGCTTTGCTGGGTAGAGTACTCATTGTTGTAGGTCTTTGCTTTTCATCTCTTTGAATATTTTGTGCCAATCGCTTCTGGCCTACAAAATTTCTGTTGAAATATCACCTAGAAGTCTAATGGGAGCTCCTTTGTAGGTAACTAACTGCTTTTTTCTTGCTGCTTTGAAGATGTTGTCTTCAACCTTTGGCATTTTCATTGTAATGTGTCTTGGTGTGGGCCTCTTTGAGTTCATCTTGTTTGGAACTTTCTGTGCTTCTGGGCTTGTATGTCTATTTCTTTCACCAGGTTGTGGAAGTTTTCTGTCATTATTTCTTCAAATAGGTTTTCAATTACTTGCTTTATCTTGTCTCCTTCTTGTACCCCTTTGATACAAATGTTGGTACACTTGATGTTGTCCCAGAGGCCCCTTAAATTATACTCATTCTTTTTATTCTTTTTTCTCTTTGCTGTTCTTATTGAGTGTTTTCTGTTACCTTCTAAATCACTGATTTGATCCTCTGTTTCATCTAATCTACTGTTGATTCCCTCGAATGTGTTCTTCATTTCAGTTATTGTGTTCTTTATTTTTGACTGGTTCTTATTTATGTGTCCTATCTCTTTGTTGAAGTTCTCCCTGAGAGCATTGAGCATCTCTATAACCAGAGTTTTGAACTCTGCGTCTGGTAGATTGCTTGTCTCCATTTTGGTTAGTTCTTTTTCTGGAGCTTTTTTTTTTTTTTTTCATTTGGGAAATGTTTCTTTGTCTCCCAATTTTGGCTGCTTCCCTGTGTTAGGTAGGGCTGCTATATCTCCCAGTCTTGGTAGAGTGATCTTATGTAGTAGGTGTGCTGTGGGACCCAGTGGCACATTCTCCCTCATCACTTGAGCTAGGTATTCCAGGTTTATCCCTTGTGGGGGTTGTGTGTGCCTTCCTATTGTTGTTGAGCCTTGGCTGCTGCTTGTATGTCAATAGGAGGGATTGACCATCAGGCTAATTGGTTGTGAGGCCTGGCTGTGACTACAGTGGAGGAGCTGTTGTGTAGGTGCTGACCCTATAGAGCAGGATTTGCTTTAGCAGGGCCCTGGTACTTTCCCAGTCAGCCCTTTGGGTGTATTGTCCTGGGAAGCAGCTGGGTTATGCTCTTGCTCGGTCTGAAGCTGGCCACCAGACGTGTGGCCCTGGAGCATCCTGTGAGGTACCTGCCACAGGCCAAGTTCAGTCACAGCTTGTGCCCTGCCTGAGGCCATCTGATATGAACCATAAAAAGTCTACAGATAGTCTCCACCTGCAATGAGCTTGGAGGTGCCTTGAGAGGCCAAGCTGTAAACTGAGGCCAGCTGCCACTATTGCTGGGCTTGGGGCTGTTCAGCAAGATGTACAGGATACAGCAAAGCCAGATGCTGCTTGTTCGAGTTTTGTGAACCTTTCACAGTTTTAGGAAAGTCCACAGCATAAGCCAAGAGAGGTTGATTGGATGGAAAAGCCATTTGAAGCAGCTTGGGTGTGCCTGAAAGTTGGATGGGGCAAAGTCTCAGGGAATCACTAGGGCAGGGCAGACAAATCGTGTTAGCCAGGTTGATGGAAACTCAGATATGGCAGCTGCCTGTGTCTGCAGGCCAGGATGGGGGAGAGCTCAACAAAGAAACAATGGGTTCTACCAGCACTTCTGTCTTGGAGAAAGCTGCCTCTCCAGCCCTTACCCTGCAGCCAGACAACTTGCTTCCTTCCCGTATGTCCCTGGTACCTTTCTAGCTGCTGCCCCAGTGCTGGAGCTGGAGCTAAGAGGGAATGAGTCTGTCAGTGAGTGAGTCTGTCAGCGACTAAGTCTGCACAGGTCCTTTAAGAGGAACTCCAGCTGCCATCTGTCACACTCAGTCACAATCTCCCCTGGTTTTCATAGCCAGAAGTTATGGTGACTTCGCTCCCTGGTTCTGGAATGCGGGGCTGAGGAGCTTCCTGTGGGGCTGGGACCCTTTGCTCCTCTGAAGGGAAACCTCCACAGTTGAGATATCTCTCTTGATTTTTAAAGGTCTCACGAGGTTGTGAGACGAGCCCAGTGAGCGTCTCTGCCCCTCTCCCAGTCTCGAGGTGGCTTCCTCTGTATGTCCTTAGAGGTAGGACTTTTATTCAGTTAGACTTCAGGCAATTCTCAATGATGGTTGTTCTGTAGTTTTGTCATAATTTTGATGTGGTGATGAAAAGAGGCAAGGAAGGTGTTTACCTACTCCACCATCTTGACTGGCTGATATTTTTCAAAGCGTCCCCTCCCCCCAGGAGATGTAATATGGAACTAGGGTTAAAAATCACGATGATAAATTAATTCATAATGATTGGTGCTAAAACCTTATCTAGCCCTACCCAAAATATTTGCATTTTGACCATGATTTTGTATAAACATAATGCCTCACTCATTTTTATACTCAATCACTTAATAAATATTTATTGAGCACCAACTGTGTATCTGGTATTAAGGGTAAAAAGATTAACAAGATGAGTCTCTTTTATAACCCCTACAACTGTATATAATATTGTATGTGTGGATATGTGAATATGTTACATATACTTTTCTGAGGAAGGACTCTGCAACTCTCTTCAATTCCTCAATGATGATTGGTGACTACCCCCAAAAGGTTAAGAATCACAACTTTGGGAGGAACCATGTGCCTGCCCTCTCCCTCCCTGTGGTTAGTAGTAAAATTCAGAAGTTGTGTGTTCTGCCTTTTACACTGAAAAGAAAACTAAGGGTAATTCCAAATGTCAGCTGAAACCATAATTACACTTGCCTACTTTAGCATTCTTATTCATTTACTGTGCTTCCCCGAAAATAAGACCTAGCTGGACCATCAGTTCTAATGCGTCTTTTGGAGCAAAAATTAATACAAGACCCGGTCTTATTTTACTATAATATAAGACCAGGTCTTACATAATATAATATAATAGCAGGTCTTATATTAATTTTTGCTCCAAAAGACACATTAGAACTGGTGGTATGGCTTGGTCTTATTTCAGGGGAAACACAGTATAACATAGGACCAGCACTGTGTTCCTTTTAAAGTTTTTCCACATGCATGAGTCTATTTCCCGTTGTCATTTATTCCTTTCACCAAACTTCCTGCTTTTCTCTAGGACTGAATGAGAACACGTTTAAAGCTATAGCACTTTGAAATAAAAAACATTCTGTATTTGACCCAAATAACCAAAGTAGTAAAGATTTGAAACGTTGAGTCCACAAAGTAATCTAAGTTCAACTTCTGCCCCCATTTCTCAGATCCCTTGGTAGCTGGTGGTGCCCTCTAGTGGGCCCATTGCCCTTATTCGCCTGCCCCATCTGCCCAGGAGACCCCACTGCCAGACTGTCTGGGCTAACACAGAGCCCTGTCCGCATCACAGTAACCCTCGATGGTAGTTCAGTCCCTTAGAAACACATTTTGCCTATCTGTGATGATACCAGCTTCTCAGGAGATAAGTTTTTTTCCCTAATGTTGGGATTCTAAGATAGATATGAAGGCAGGTCAGTGAGAGGGGCAAGTATTTACTGCCCCTCAAATCTCACCACTAGCTCCTGTCTCCACTTATTAGAAAATATGTTTATTTGAAATCTTTCTCAGCAGTACTTTTTTGTTGTTGTTTTCAGTGCATTTTTCCAGGGATGGTAGGAAGAAAAGAACTACACTAGTATAAAACAACTATTTCATGTTTCTTCATTCAGTATGTAATTAAGGAAGTTAAACACACACACACACACACACACACACACACACACACACTCACACATTCACACTCACACTCACACATAAACCCTTATAGGTATTGAATATAACCTTCAAGCCCCTAGTGCCTGAGACTGGTTTGGATAAGCATGGAATCTTCCTTCTTCCTAAGGCCATCAGGATCTGTGGTCAACTGATTGAATTGTGGTGTCAAACACTTATAAATATGCTTTAACCCTAAATATATTCAGAATGCCAAAAGATACTTATAAATGTCATATACCATAGATCTAGTTCATAAGGGTAAAAAACCTTAGAGCTGGAAGGGACCACATTCAATCATGTAGTCCAACCCCTCAGTTCACAGGTGGAGAAACTAGTACATGGGGAGGTTGTCTTTGCCCAAGTACACCCAGCACCCATGCAGGCATCCAGCACCCACTCAGGCACCCAGGCCACATGACTCCCAGTGTTTGATAAAAGGAAGACTACAAAACCACATAAGCCAAAAGTAAACAAAGAAAAATTCACGTTTATGAAATCCATTACCCTGGGAGCAAAGACTGATCTGTGTAGGAAACTGGACTCCTGCAGGGTAACCTAAGTTTAAGGGGCGTGCATGTGTCAGCTCCTAAGTGTACAGTCGTGGAGATGAAGGGGTTGGGGGTGAAGAAGAAAACATGGGGACTCGCCTAGGACTAAATGCAGGTAAAGAAAGAAGTAAAAAGATAATAAATGGAGGGAGGTAATGGGGGAAAGAGACAGAAGCTGAAAAGGATGAATAAAATTCTGTTCTGATTGGCTTTGACCATAGTTCATAAGACTTCTTTTACTCATTTATTTATTCATTGTTCAGCAAATATTTATTGAGAGTTATGTTTTGCTAGGCTGCATCTCAGCAGAAACATTCCCAGTCATAGGTTTGACAAAGACAATGCAGAGATATCATCCCAGAGAACTTCATCTTAACCAGACAGCAGGAAGTAGAAAGTAGATCCTTTCTACACACTACTACAACAAAAAGATTTTTTTGTTCTATAAAAAGCATTAGAAGTGAAATGAAGAAATGAAGTAGTTTCTACTTCAAAGAAATGAAGTAGTTTAGCAGCTGAGAGTCACCATACCTCATGCCTCCCGCATCCCATTTCTATCTTCCACTTGTTCTCCATGCGAGTCAACTCCAGGTTTGGGGGTATAATGGCCTCTGGAGTCAGGCCAAGCAGAAAGCTTGCATCCAAAGGGGCAAACATGAAGATGGTTTAGACTCTAAGCCAGGATACTGGGTATTTTCTCTCTTGATTTGCCCCAGACCCTCAGCTCTCTGATGTTCATGCCGAGTAGACTAATAGATCTTCCTCTCCAGTTCCCTCCCCACCTGACATTTCTGGTGCCAGCTGAACTGATGGGCCAGTGTGCTTCTCACATCACAAAACCGCCCAGCCCTCTAAGAGGACCGTGTGGCCTAAAACCCTAGCCTCTGCTTTATATAGTCACCATCCTGGGACAAGTGATGCAAACAGGCCCCTACTTCCAAGAGAAGGAAGGAGATTGGCGTTCCCTCCAAGAAGAAGCCACCATAGAACTAATTCCCCAGAAATGTTAACAAATAACCACTAGTCCTAAGTCGCCCACTGAGACTCCTTGGAAGGTCACCTAGAATAAAAAGGGTCCACAATCAGGATATTGGAATCTTGTTTTTTATAAGTCCACCTGTAACAAAGCTATTATACATTAATTCAGCATCCTTTGTGACAAGGCTCCTTATAACTTCCCCTCCCTCATAAGGTGTAAAGAGAAAATGACTAGGACTCAGTAGTTCCCAGCAGCTTTCAGAGTATATATGAAGGCAACTTTATTATTGCCTGTGGACTAAAACAAAACAAATACAAAAACAAACAAACAAATAAATAAATCCACAGTCCTTATCTGGTCACCCAGTGTAGAATTCTAGAGCTCATGAGAATAGGATCTATATACTGTTGTTACTTCCCCTTTTGAATGACATTCCTACCAAATGGAAACCCATTCTTCATTCTTCCTAAGGGCACTTCTGAGCATCATCTCATTTCTTCTCCCCCAGTGCTTCTTTTCTCTGTGACTGTCCCTGGCCTCCCGGGCCTAAAGCCTACCTTTGGCTGACACTCAGCCCAGCTTGCCAAGAAGGGAATGCTGTTACTAGGAGACCGCAGAGATGGCTGCAGCTCACAAACTGATGCTCTCCAGGGCTCCCTCAAATTCTTGTGAGGATGCACCACGGCAAACCCTCTAGGAGAGGCTTTTAAAGCACCTAATACTTAACTCTAAAAAAGGTTTCTGTTGGTGAGGCACACATCATTGTACTGATGTAGCCAGTCTAAACAGCAGTTTTCACTTTCATTCCCCCGGTATGAACATGCAGAATCAGACTGTTCCTTTAATCGGAGACAGGATGGTGGAGTAGTGAAGTGTAAGGGCTCTGCAGACACACTCTTAATTGTGGCTCTGCCACTTCTTGGCTGTGACCTTGGGCAAGTTACTTAATCCCTCTGAGCCTCCATGTTCTCCTCTACAATGCAGGGACAAGAGGTCCTACATTGTGGAGTTATTGTCAGAATTAGATGAGTGAGTACATGGAAATGCTTGGAACAGTGCTGGGCACAGAATATTTACGCATTAAATGTAGCTATCACCATTATTCCTGGAAGAATCTTCTTATAAAGGAAAAGAAAATACAATGATAATGTTATAAGTATAGAGGCAAGAAATTTTTTGGAAAATTCAGAAGAAAAGGCATTTTGGAGGAAAAGGGTAAGGTGTGGGAGGGTCTTCACTTATCCAGAGAAACTGTGCAATGTTCCAGCTCCTAAAGGAGCTGACTGGGACTGTCTAGCTGGTCAGGATCCCAGAAGAGGCAGACTCAGGGACCCTGGGCTGCAGCCCCTAATTCAGTTTGCTACTTCCAAAATGGCTTCTCTTAGGGTCAGGTGAGAAGGCAGAAAGAGCGAGTATAAGGAGTAGGGTCTTGTTTTTCCCCTCTGTGCTTGATGCTCCCTCATCCATTACAGTGCATTTTGCCCTTTGAACCTCCTTGGTAACCTGACTTCCTTTGCTCTTCCACGAAATTGTAAACAAAATTAATTCATTGAGATGATACTCTTTTTGCTTCTATTTTCTTTCTCGAATGACTAGCACTTTTAAAAGGGGTTTGAAGGTGTCTTGATTGTTTCAAATATATTTGCGACCCCTTTAAAATATGTTCAAGTAATATCAGGGGAAAGAATCTTAGAAAAATGGATTAAGAAGGCATAAAAGCTAAGATGTGTTTAGTGTAGCTGACTACTTGATGGCAGGCATGCCATAGAACTTAACCAACAGATCCAAATTATTTAAAAGTCATTGTTACACAAAAGAAGGAAGGAGGAAGAAAGAGAATGTAAGAGGAAAGGTGAGAGGGAGAGAAGGAATAACGTTATAGGCAGGGACAGCTTTATGGGCGTGCGACCAATACAGTCATAGAGGGTTCCATGCTCAGAAGGGAGCCCTGTGCTTGGGGTACAATGCTCTGTCGTCACCGTCTGGAAAGTCTTAAAATTATATCTTTGAATTTGTGTTTTGTAAGTGAAGTCTGATTGGATCACGGAGCCTTGGCTCACAGTCCTATCTCCCTGCCTCCCTGGCACAGACGCAGGGAGGGTGGGGAAAAGCACATGCAGAGTCACAAGATGGGGCCCTGGGTACCTCTGAAGGTTTGCACTTGTGGTAAGAATCCCCAACCCAAGGGAGCACAACACTCAATAGGAAATAAAAATCACCATGACAGGTCAAGAATAGCAAGTAAAAATCACTGACAGGTTACGAGAGACACCATGGAGGAAAGGAATAATGTTTTTCTCTGCTATGTGAACAGGAGACTGTGCATTTTCATTGTGCCCTGGACCCCACAAATTATTTAGCTGGCCCTGGTTGTAGCATTTAACACCCATTCAGTACTCTTCCTGGAGCTCAACATTAAGAGCTTTAAGTGGCCCCTGGCCCTTGGTCCTGCAAGAGGTTTCAGACCTGGTGTTAGCTGCTGCTGTCTTCTGTTACAGTGGAAGCACATGCAGGGCTCAGTATGTGAAGGTTCACTGTGAAGTCAGTGGCAAGCTGAGTAACAGGATATCCGGAGAACCATAGGTGCAAACGGTGGGGGGGCGGGGAGGGGGGGCGGGGGAGGGGAGAGGAAAAGCGAAAACAAACCGGTGCTGTTCCATAGAATTGTGATAACTGACTCAAAGGTTCTAAAACACAACCCTGGGGTCAAATAAACAGAGAGAATACAGTGGGAAGAACACCAAGAGGAAATTTTATATGGGAAAATTCATTATGAGGTAGCTTTTGAACAGCATTTGGAGGATACAGAATTGCATCTTTTACAAAATTCAGCTCTCTCTTCTTGCCCTGAGCCTGGCCCTCCTGGCTCCTAGAACTATAGTGTTTCTCCCTTTTCCTTAACCTGCTTTTCGTGGCTCCTAGGGACAGCCATTCTACCCATAAGACCTTGTGTGTGGAGTTTGAGGGTCTTCATACGGATTCCTTGAGAAAATCAAAATGCTAATGAATTGTGTAGTTTGTTTTATAATCTTTGCACAGACACCAGGAGAAATCTGAAAAATAAGAGTTCCTATTGTGTAATATAAAACTAGAATTTTTTTATTGGCCACTGAAGATTTATTATCTTAAATTGCGAACGCTTATGCAGTCTTTATTTTTCAGTCCAATGAAAGATATTTAACTCCAACCATATGCAGAGCATTTACTTACTTATTCAAGCTGAAGAGATGTGGGGCACACTCAAGGAGGAACTGGTGACTTTTAAGGCTGGGACAAGTTACTAAAGAGTGTAGAACAGCATCCCTTCAATATAAGATAAAAAGCTTATTATAGACCAATACAGAAAATGGACCCAATTTAGATGTTGCCTGAAGTTCTCTCCTTCTCAAACTTTTTGTTTTATTTCTTTATGGATCAGCTACGTGATTATGGTCCACTTCCTTTCACAAAGGATTTGGGGTGATTTCAATTTCATGACGTTTCTAGCAATGTGACCACTACTGGGTCATTTTGGTCATCACTATGCCACCAGTCAGTACTCATCACTGTCACTTTGTTGACATTAAAATTAACTGTCAATTTCTCAGCAGTCAACCTCTAGAGCCAAGGGAAGAAACAAAACAAATAGATTTAATGAGCTAGTTATTGTCGAGGTGGCCCAACCATCCAGTGAGCTCTGATGTCAGTCAATTATACCTGTTTTTAATTAAAGTCCTCCTATGTTCGCTAATTATGGAAGACAATTTAGCTCCTATGGGAGACAAAAATCTCTTCAGTGACTTGAAATGAGAGGAAATTTGTTGGAGAAGTTGATAGAATGTATTTTCTTTCTTTTTTCCTTTTCTTTTTTTCTCTTTGGAGTGTTTTCACTTTGTATTTTTATCTTTACATGCACAGACAGGGAAGAGCTCTGGATTGCACATAACGAGCCTCCTTTGACTGTTTTCCAGAGTGGAAATAGAATTCTGTGTTCCATCATTCTGAGTCATCACCAGGGTCCGTCCATAATCAACTATGATGATGAGAGTGGAAAGACGTGTGTGCACATCGCCGCAGCAGCAGGTTTCAGTGACATTATTACTGAACTGGCAAGAGTCCCTGAATGTAACCTGCAGGCTCTGGATGTGGATGACAGGTATCCAAGGCAATTCAGAAAGTGTTGTGAGCTACCACTCATCTTCTCCAAATGTCAACCTTAACATAAAGAACATCTTTAAGGAGTTAGCCTATATGACTATTTCTTTATTGCCAGTAATATTTACACATGTGCTGTGACAATAAAAACTGCTCTATTTTCGTCAGGGCAGGAAAAAATCATGTTAGGAAGAGAAACACTGTGACTGTACAGTATTGTCAGAGTTTCCACTTTTTTGCTAAACGTTCTCAGTGTTCTCAGAAGGCTTTCTGTATGTGAGCTTCCTGCTATACACACTTTTTGTTCTTAACAGTAAATCTTATTTTTTTCTTCATTCCAGTATTATGTCATAAAATCAACAAGTTTTGTTATCCAGACAAAAGCATAATAGAGGCTTTGTATTCAGAACTAGATGTGACCTTATTAGGATTTTTTTTCAATCATTAAAGAGGTATTGGCACAGAATAGGAAGCTAGATCCAAAGGAAGAGAATTAACTCAGGAGTAAATAGCAACTAAATGAGAGCTTGTACCCTTATTTTCCCAACATAGAGCTTTTCACCGTACAGTGCTCTTCCATAATCAGCTGTTAGAGCTTTTCAATTACAATCCTTATCTAACCTTTGTTTTGGTTAGACATTGAGTCAATGGACATAGAATAATGTAACAACAAACAAGACTATTGAAAATAAGTATAAGATTTACATGTTATGTATGGTATTTTTACCCTCTTTTATTGAAGTGCAACATTAGCCACTTACTAATCCTTACTAACATTAGCCACAAGAAGCATCCCCTGCTTCCTGATACCTGAAATCCTTGTAACACAGGGAAGAACATTCTTGAGTTCCACATAAATCTCAGAAGCTGGAGATGATTGACATGAAAGTATAAATCATTGAAAGCAGACCATTTCCTAAGAGCAGATGTTGATCATGAGCAGGTAAGAAAGTACAAGGACTTCAGTTACCTGGGCGGAAAAGTGAATGATCCAAAAAGAGAAGAAAGGAACACGTTTAAGAAAGGAGGACTGAAGAAAAGTTTACCTGCTTCAAAATATTTCTAGAATTAGCTCTGAATAGAATGTTTCCCATTTTGTATTCTCACACACTTAGCAAAGAAAATCCAGTTCCCTGGGCCTCAGGGAAGGAAGTAAAACCAAGGGGGGAAGAAAAAAAGTGCAAAATATAGGGTGCTATGAGAGTTCAAAGTGAAGTAAAATTTTAAGGAGAGTCTAGTTCCTGCCCCAAAGCTCAACTCACATGTTTCATGCCCTGATCATATCTTGCCCTCTGTTTTGTTTCACATTTTCTGCATCATGCAACTGTGCGTTCATGTTGAAACTGTAAGCTTGTATCAGTAGTAGAATTTTTGAAAAATATTTTTAGGTTTTAGTGCTTTAAGCATTTGTAGTAATTGTGACTTCCCTTTCCTTCTTCTCTTTACTAGTGGAGAGAAAGTTTTTGTGGAAAGGGAAGAAAAATAAGGCAGTGATTTAAAAAAAAAAAAAGGATGAGGGAAAATATGAGGGAACTAGTCTTTCTGGATATTAAAATACATCATAAATCTATGATATTTAAAACATGGTGCTACTAGTGCAAGATTGATGGCACAGAACACATAACCCAGAAGTAGCTTATGTAGCTTAAATATCCCAAATTTCATCAGTCTCTGAGGTCACACTTTCCTTTAACACCCAACTCATTTATCTTTAGGAAGGACAGTCTTTTATCAATCTCTCCTTTCTACACATTTCTGGAATTCTCCAGGGAATATGTATAGGTTCCATAAATCATTCCTTGGCTACTGATATGTGTCAACAAATACTGCATTTTTGTATCCATCATCTTCTACCATTCAGAGGCTACCTCATCAGCCCACTGCTCCTCTCTGATGAATTTCTTCTGAATCATGCACCCTGACTCTCCACTCCTCACTGTGATAGCTTAGACCAGTCTGTTTACCAGACTGTCTGGAAGCTCAGAGATAAAAAAGTAACTATAGCTTAGGTAACCTAAAATTGGATATTACAGATTGCCCAAAAAGACTCTATGTGTATTAGTTAGAAGTTTTCTATATAACCTTGTTTCTCTGCAGATCAATTTAAGTTTTCCCCCTTAAATTGTTCTCCTGGACCTCTTCTTCCATGTTGATGGTCAGAAGAATTAAAACAGTCAGTCTTAGCAATTATCATGAAAGAGTATTTCACAGTGCTCCAAAGTAAACTGTCACGTGTTAGTAAGCCTGATTAGATTGATGTCCTCCTTTCCATCAACTGAATTTATTGGCAATATATTTTCTAAACAGGTGGGCATAATCTGGTAAGTGTCACATCTAGTTTCATAGTAAATATTGTCTGGAGACCTCTCTCTTACAGAATGGAATAAATCACATCTGCCACATATTCAAATAAGCAGTGTGATTGATCACTATATTGAAATATATATATATCGTCCTATTAAGTGTTCTCAAATTGCTGCCCATAGCATAACCCGAGGAGAAGGAGGGTGATGTTTGATTTACCAAGGACACAAACTGCACATGGGGCCTCTGGACACACTGTGGATATGGCTACTCTCCAAATACTAAGGCCCAAGCTCCTTCACAGATAGCCCCAACTGAACCCTACTCTGCCCAACTCCCAAGGTGCCTCATGTCTGAGAGACCACTTGGCTCCCCCCGCAGTGCCTTTCCACAGGGTTCAGCCCCAGCACAAGGCCAAGAAGAAGTCTTCCATGTCCTCCTTTACTCCTCTAAGATTGGTCCTTTCCTAGAATGACCGACAGGAAGAATAGCCATTCTCTTCATGGGAAACCCCATTTATTTTGCCCTGTGCCCCTCCTAGACACACTACACAGACATTCCCCGACCCACTTTTCAGTAGCTCTGCCAAGGAAGCAATGTTCTGGTCTGCTTTGCTCTTGGGTCCAGTGGCCCTTCATGCTCTTATCACCCTCCTGTCACATCTGCCTTGACAGCTGAGGGAGAATTATTTCTATTGTTGAGGAACAACTTTGCTCCAAATCTGCTCTTAGTTCTTTGCTTGGTTTTGGAAACAGAAAGACACTATTTATCTTATCTACCCTGCTACATACTTCCCCTGAGGTTGAGCACAAAGTCAACCATCTTCTTAAATGGGGGACAGAGGAAGGGTAGGAAAATTTGTATATAGGTCAGGATCTCAAAATATGATCCAACCACATTAATAAATGGTGTTGAGAAAGTTGGCTATATAATTGAAAAAACAGTAGATTGGCTCCACACCTCACCAAAATGCACATATAGACACATGTGCAGTCTTTTTAAATCCAAACTAGAAGAAAATATTGATATTTTTCACATTTACATTCGGTAAAATTTACTTTTCTTGGTGTACAGTTATATGAGTTTTAACACATTCATAGATTTGTGGAACCACCACAAACAAGATTCAGAACAATTCCATCAATTTCAACTTCAACTCAGGTTGTCCTTTTGTAGTCAAGCCCTCTCCCATCTCTAAGTCCTGGCAACTGGTTAGCTCTTTTCTCTCTGGTTTTGCCTTTCCCAGAATGCCACGTAAACAGAAATATGCAGGGTGTAATCTTTTTGTGATTGACTTATTTCACTTAGCAGAATACATTTGAGATTCATCTATGTTTTCCACATAGCAGTAGGATGTTCTTTTTTATTGCTGAGTACGAGTCCATTGTATAGATGAACCACAGTTTGTTTATCCACTCACCTGTTGAAGGGTATTTTAGGTTGTTTCCAGTTTGGGGCAATTATGAATAATGCTGCTGTGTACATTCATGTACAGTTGTGTGAACATAAGTTTTCATTTCTCTAGCTTAATATTTAGAAGCGAGATTGCTTGCTCATATGGTTAAGTATATGTTTAACTATAGAAGGAACTGACAAACTGTTTTCTAGAGTGGCTGTTAGCATTTTGCATTCCCACCAGCAATGTATCAAAGTTCCAGGCACTCCATATCTTCCCCAACACTTGGTATCGTCAGGGGTTTTTGTTGTCCTTTTTTTAATTTTAGCTATTTGAATAGTTAATACAGTATCTCATAGTTTAATAGTATCTCATTGTAGTTTTAATTCGCATTTTCCTAATGACAAATGTTCTTGAGCACCTTTTCACGTGCTTATCTACCTTTCATACATCTATCTTCTTTGACGATGTATCTGTTCTGATTTTTTGCTAATTTTTAAAATTGGCGTGTGTATTTTCTTACTCAGCTTTGAAGATTTTATATACTCTGAATATAAGCCCTTTGTTGGATATGTGATTTTCAAATATTTTCTCCAAGTCTCTGGCTTTTTTCTTTTTTTCATTTTATTAAGAAAATACTGGCTTTACAATTTAATAAATGTTTAAATACTGATGAGTATTTTATTTACCTTCTGGCTGATGAAGAAGTTTCTGAGCATAAAATCATGAAAGAAACAAAAAATTAAAAAAGTAATTAAATGTGAGTATTTTAAATTTTTTTAATGGAAAAATCACTAAAAACTTAAAAGTCAAGTAACATTTAGAGAAAACGTTCACATAAGCATAAAAGACTGATACATTTAATATGTACAAAGCCCATATAAATTGAATCATTTCAATAAAGAACTTCAAACGGCAAATAAACATATATTTCAAAAGTTGAGCCTCACTATTAATTAAAGAAAACAAGTGAAATATCATTTTGCCTATCAAATTGGCAAAGATGGTAGTAACACTCAATATTAGGGAAGCAGTTGGGACATAGTTTGTAGAAAGATAAGTTGAGTCAATCTTCTTGGAAGGCAGTTTGGCACTAAGCATAATGAGCCTTGAAATTGTTCATACTCTTTGACCCACTACTTCCTATTCTAGGAAATTCTCAGAAAAACCAGAGAAGGCAGAAGGCCAGGGAGTACATAGAGCTAGAGGAGAAGCCCCAACACGTGTATGCTTGCCTTCATCCTGAAGGCCCATTTAATGCATACTATTTCAACACTAAATAGCAAGAAGTTTTTTTCTGCTGCCATCTGACTTAAGCAGGAGCTACTGCTGGCTAACCATTCATGTGCTCAGACACTTGTGTTGTTTCTATGCGGTCCCCAGAACACCTCTGCATTGGGCTGCAGCTGCAGGGAAGGCAGAATGTGTGCAGTCACTGCTAGAGTTGGGCATGGACAGCAACCTGCGAGACATCAACGAGAGTACGCCCCTGGCCTACGCCCTGTACTGTGGCCACATGGCCTGTGTCAAGCTCCTCTCCCAAGAGAGCAGGTGAGCGCAGCTGGAGGCTCAATTCTTCTTCCTCTCAGATTTATAAAATTGGATGAAATTTTTTAATTGCCAATGTGCAAAACCAGCAATAACTTAATAATGGTGTTTGCCATTATCCACATATAATGATATGTTCTTAATTCTGTGCAACAAAATGAACGTTTTAAGCCTGAATACAGCAGCCTAACATTCACTGGACTTTAATCTCTTCTTTCCTTCTCCTCCCTTTCCACTTCCCTTAATGCCATGTTCTCCTAATCTTCTTTTTGCCTAAATCAGCAGTTTTCAAACTGTTTGTTCTCAGGACCCTTTTACACTCTCAACAATTATGGAGGACCCCAAAGAGCTTTTATTTATATGAGTCACACATATCAATATTTATCAGCATTAGAAATTAAAACAGAAATTTTTAATAAAATATTTATTTAGTTATTCATTTAAAGTAGTAACAAGCCCTTTACATTTGCATGTTAACATAATACCATATTTTTAGTTAAAATAAACTGTTCTTCAAAATAAACAAAAAAATTGCAGTGAAAAGAGCATCATTGTTCTATATTGTTTTGCAAACCTCTTTAATAACTTAACAGAAGCTTAGTAGAATACAGCTGCATTCCCACTTCTGCTTCTGCATTAAATTTGTTGCAAAACATTATTTGATTAAAGTGTGTGAAAACAATTTGGCCTCACATAAATATGTTGTTGGACAAGATAATATTTCAATAGCCTTTTCAGATATTTGTGGATCCCTTTTCTTTGATATTATACCAAAATGTGACAAGCAGGAGTTTCCTAAAGGTTAGTTGCAATGTGGACTCAGTCTCCATATCAGTGAACTTTTTCTACTCGGTTCCATTCAAATCCATTAGTTTATCTTGCACTTTAAATGACTCTTATACCATGCATGATTTTATAACATCTGGCTTTAGTCCTTTGGAAAACATTGGTTCACTTAGTTATAAATATCTTCCAAATAACACATTTCATTATATAATGTCAAAAAAAATCACATTTGTTAATATCATCACAGATATTAATTTCTTAATATCTTGTCAAAAAAGCCCTATATATCAGGAGCTGTCAAGCTTACAGTGTGATTTCAAGTTATCCAAAATTCTAATTTTTGCTTGAAAGCTACACTTTTGTCATTGGCAACAATTACTATCAACTGTTTACCTTGAAATGACAGTCTTACTTTGTTTATTTTTGAAAAAGTTTCTGCAAATATCCCACTCTTAATAACCATTTTTAGTCTTTAAGTAATAAAAATGGTGTCCCATGGCAAAAAGTGTCTAGTTCAGCTGGCAACTCAATTGTACAAGTGCTTTACCGCAAGACAACAATCATACTTTAGTATAGAGTAGATAGTTTATGAGTACTTCCTATTTTGTAACAAAATGTATACTCAAGGATCAATATTTAATAAAAATAATAACTTTTACTGGCTATTATTAAGTTAAATGATGATTTTTGTAATGCACGTCCATTGATGCTAGGGTCTTGATTTTTGTCGAGTAGCCCACAGTTTCACCCACTATCACTATTGGAACCTGTGGTGTAAAAAGCAGCACAGTGAAAAAGGCAAATAACATCTTGTTATTATTATTATTATTATGAATAATGTTTTTTACGAATATTATTATGAATAATGTTTTAACCTTATGAAGTCCCTTAAAGACTGTCAGGAACCCCACCTCCAGGGTTCAGTGGACCACACTTTGATACTCACTGGTCTAAATCACAACCTGTAACAGGAGAAGGTGATAGATTATGGAAGATGCTGAAATAAGATTAATTAGCACATGGAGCATATTCTATATAAGGAAACTTGAAAAAATGTTAGAAATCCCCTGGAGTTCTTTCTGGTAGTATTAGGAATCCAGAAGTAGAGTTCAATATTTCAAAAAGCCTATTGGAAGGTGAAAGAAGGAAGATAAAAAAATCCATTCATGGGAATAAAGATTCAATTATGCACTGTGTGACCTGTAGAAAAGACACTCATTATATGCAGCGGAAGTAAGTGGTGACGTTTTCTTCAAATTACAGAATATAATATCTCACTCTGGAGAATAATGTTGCAATCTGGCTTTTAGGGTATGCACATGGGTCAGGTTTCATCGTTAACTTATACCACAGAAAGCATTAAGTCAACCGTGGCCTCAAAAAGGATAGCACAGAATTTTCCAAGAAACAAAAGCAGAATAGTGCTTCAGGGAAACTCTCCACATAACAAGGGCCTGCCGGACACTGCTGACCTTTTTTCCTGTAGAATTTGCCTGCACATTTGGTGTTGCTCACTTTTCTTCTGCTGCTACACTCGACTTCTGGCATACATACTTCCTCTTCTGTAGCTGAAGCCCAGATGGAAGCTTCTTTCCTTGGTTTCCTTCGCTATACTTTTTTGAAAAAGTCTTTTTCAGTAGGAAATTTAGTAAAAACTGAAAGGGATACAAAAAACACGCAAACGGCATAAAATGTACAGGCTTCCTGAGGTGGATAATCAGAGCTCTGTCCAGATCTCCTGGGATCCCTTTCAGAGAACATCTGAAACCGCACTCTCCTCCACTTCTGCAACTTCCAGCCTGCTTCTACTAGTTGAAGCTTGAACTCAACCCTTGGCCTTCATCTGTTTGACTTAAAGCTTACGCTTTTACTGCCTGTCCTTGAGAAGTGAAAATGATGCTTTAAGGGATGCTTTAAGCTATTTTCAGCTTCGTTTATCCCTTGGTAAAAACAGATTATGTAGGGATACATTTGGAAAGGATAGCCCCTAAGGGAGCAAGAGGAATCTAAGACATGTTCAAACTGGGCAGAGAAACTGACTGTGGCAAGGAACCACTTCTCGAAGGGGGTTAAAGGTTCTTGCACATCACTTTGACTTGAGAGTTGTCTTTGAAGGACATTCTGCTCTGAGGCATTCTGCTCAAGCACATGGAACAGAGAGAGGTATTTTGGTTGGTGGTGGTGTCTACTTCCTGTCCTCATACGGTATTGTTATTTTATATTCCCATAGAACAGAGCCTACTCGACCCCTTCCTTCCCAGAACAGTAGACCCCAGAAGGAGGGACGTTTCAGCATGCTCAATCAAATCTTCTGCAAAAACAGAAAAGAAGAGCAGAGGGCCTGTCCGAAGCCTCACACTAGAGATGCACACAGTGGGGAGCATACCTCGGAAGTCGATGACATCATCACCACCTTTGACAGCGTCATGGATACCAACTGCCAAGAACAGCCTGGTGATCAGGTGGCTATGGTTGACTTTAAAAAGAAGACCTCAGAGCATTCAAAATCTCTCTTGCCAGAAAAGAAGCCTCTGGCCCATAAGGGGCTTCCACCAATCAGAACGCAGAGTCTCCCACCCATCACCCTGGCCAATAACTTCCTGATGGCCTCCCATGGGTCTACTTCTCGTGCTGGCCTGAGCTCTGGTACTCACCATATAGCCCAGCGATCTCAGAAAAGCCGAAGTGAGCAGGATTTATTGAATAACAGAACTGGTGCCCAGCTATTGCTAGATAACCCCTGGAGAGGTGATTCTAATCAGGTGCTCTACAAAGCTTGGACTGTATCCTCTTCTGACAAGCTGCTCGACAGGTTGCTCACCAGCAGGTCCAGTCACCAGGAAGTCTCCGGGCCTCCATATCTTCCTCATCTACACAATCCTTCATCAGGTAATATCCTTGCTTCCTTATTCCTCATTCCTGGCAGGCTCTATTAAGAAATGTCTCATAGAGTTTATGAGTTAGGAACTAGAGTGACAGTAGTCTAGAGAGCAGGGCCAGAACAAAATGGATGATCAGGGCCACCTTTTTTTTCTTGAATCCAGTGGATTCAAGATTTCCAGGCTAGGAAAAACATTCTGCTTTTTCACCCTGAGAGCAAATCATAAATGTGCCTTCTCATCTTCCCATCATATATTTTACATAAACATATATTTATATACATTAAATATGTATATACCCTTTTTCAATAAATGTATCACATTAAAGAATTTATGCACATACAAGCAAGTTATATATCTATTTCCCCCCTTTTTAAATAAATGTACCACACTAATTTTGTATTTTTTAAATTGTCCGCGGGTGATTCTGATGCATACCAGAGACTGGGAACCATTGCTCTAAAGCAGAGGCTGCAAAATAGCTTCCAAAATCGGTTTATTATCACCGTATCTTGTTCTGGTTTCAAGAGAGTTAATCGCTAATATTTAAAAACCATGCAGTTTTACATAAAAATTGAAAATTCTAGCTTCTCCTGAGCAATTGAAGAAAAATGTGGCAAGACCGAACTCAAATTCTTTCTTGGGAATAGTTGGCTGGATCTGAGTAACCACTCACTCTCCCCTTGGATACCACCAGTACATTATTGTTTCTGTTCAACCCAGTCTACACCACTCTCTAGTATCTCTTCATGGAATGTCAATTGCTCTTTTTCAATGTGTTTCTGTGGTTGTCTTTCTTATAGTAGGGTTAAGGGGGAAATGATATATTTCTTGAACATATATTTCTGTCAAAAGTAGAACGAAAGACTAAGAAGGCTAGGTATTTTGTGGGGTTTTTTGTAAGAAGTGGAGGAGGGCCATGTTGCTTTGGGAATGAAGAATATTCCTTTCTATTAAATATGCAGCCTGAGTCTGGCTTTCCTCACTTATGATGTCTAAAGCCTGTGAGGTAGAGTATGGCTCCCCTCATACATATTTATACATACTTAAGCACAGAATACATATGGGTAAGCACATGAAAGCTATTTTGCTAGTGACCGAGAAAAATTCCACTCAAGATTTTACTTCCTCCATAAAGCACTTGGTTGGTGACATGGGTAATGTTTTGCTTTTGTTCTGTGGAACGATATGGAAGGAACGATATCAGTCTGCCATCTTATTGACACTTAGTGGCCTCCACTAAGCCTCGACCCAGACTGCTTTCTGGAGTTAATCTGGTTCTAGCTCAATATTTTCTATTTTGAAAACCTTTTTAAATTTTGTAAGTCTTGTTCTTTTTCTGTTCCCAAGACAGGCTTGGGCCATCTTTTCTATATTAGTTTTTATTGGATTCAGCTGCTTATAACAAACCCAAAGTAATGCCTTAAACAACATAGAAGCTTATTTTCCTCATGTGAAAGAATTCTGAGTTCAGTAGTTGTCAGGTGTTCAATGGCTTCACGATCGCCAGAGATCCATGATCCTTCCATCTGGGCGCTCCGTAGCTTATCATATGGCTCCCATCCTTCAGATCACTTAACAATTCATAATGGCTACCAGAGAAGGAGGAAGGAAGTAGAGAGAGGGGAAAAAATGGATGTCCCCCAGCTGAATCAGCTTCTTTTAAGAAGTCATCTTTCATTAAGTCCCACAAGTCTGCTTATGTCTCATTAGTCAGAACTTGAGTCATATGGTCACACATATCTGCAAGGGAGACTAGAAATTGTAGTCTTTTAACCTGGCACAGGCTGTCCCTCCAAAATTGGATTTTTGTTTCTAAAAAAAAAAAGAAGCTAGACATTAGATAGAGAACTAGTAGATTCTGTCACAGTGCCATCTAAAACGTTTGCATTATTTGAAATAAAAGAAAATTCAATAAACTTCGTTTGAGAATTTGCTTCACTTTTCCAGTGAAGTAACTTGAAAAGTCCTGGGGTGGCAAAATAACAGAAAAGAAGAAGCAAATTTTCCAAGGGAATCTTAAATGACTAGGTGTGCCTGTATCAAAGCATTTGTTTTTTCAACCAATATTTTTGAGTGCTGATAATAACTAGGAGCCATTCTAGGCAACGGGGTCACAATTAAGATAAATCTCCCAAGAATCTGTAGCCTATAAATGAGCTTTAAGGGATATGGACTTGCTAAGATGATTGTGCAACTGACTTTAAGTTGATTTTCTTCTCATGTTTAGATACAAGACCATAGGGTTTCTTAATGGAAAGGACCTCAGTCATTTACTCATTTATTAAACGGTTAAGTATCCATCCTAGTTTGTCAAGAGGGAGTACACTCCAGTGGTTAAGAAAGGGATTGTAAAGCCACACTGTCTGCATTCAAATTCTGACTCTACCACTTATCGCTGTTACTTAATTTCTCTGACTCTTTGTTTCCTTATCTGAAAAAAAAAAAAAAAATGGGAGAAAATAACTAACTCACAGTGTTGTGGGTTGCTGTTAAGATGAAATGAGTTGACACATGTAAAGTACTTACGGCAATGACGTGAACATAGTATTACATACACATGTTTGGTATTTTTAACTATGTGCCAGGCCCTATGTTAAGCAGTATGCCTTAGAGACTAACGAGGCATGAACTTTGTTGCCAGTTGGCTCTCAGATCTAGTCTTCTTTCTCCTGTTCTACTCTGTATCTCAGGGAACTACACTTCCCAGGCTCCCTTGCCAGCTGCTTCCGGGAGGCACTGGTGGAGGAGTGAGAGCAGGAGAAAGAGAGAAACCATGTAGTTTTAGGTAATGTCCCTCTGCTTCCTATGGAATCTCCAACAGTGGCTCTGTGTCCTCCCAGCGCACTCCCCACAGCCCTTCACTCTGTGGTTCTGGCTCCCACTGGTTTATGGGTCTTGGTAATACCATCCCTTTGCCTTGTTCCTCCAGCCTAGAGACACTTGCGTCTACCTGCTATAGGTAATCTCTGGATTGTCCTTCTACCCTGTGCTGTGTTTGGCTCCTCAGCTTTCCCATCACCAGTATAAGCAACTTTTTAAAAATGCAATTCCCTGTTTCCGAGACCTACAGAGGTCTCTTGTTTTCCTGGATGAACCCTGATCGATAAAGCAAGATACATCGTCTCCCTGGGCCTCAGTCTTCTTACCCTCTAGATCTAAGGCTGGGACCATTTTGTTTCATGAGGCCCTTTCCAGTTATAATTCGCATGGCCTAGAAAAGTGAAAACAATTTTCTCAGTCTTACTGTTAACTAGTGACATTTTCAGAACTTGAACCCAGATCTCCTAAACTGGAAGGTATCACCATGGCCATGTATGTGTCCCTTGAAATCTCAAGTCCAGTTTGTTGGTATGCTTACCAATTACCTACAATGTGATTTTCTTAGCAATTACATTGTCCTCCCCAAAATAACACATTTTCCTGCCCATGAGTTTTATTTTTGTGGACATTTTTAACCCAATTTGAAATGTTGTTTTTAAAACTACTGAGGCTTCCGGATTACAATTGGAAGGGTTCACTTAAGTGGTTTAAGTTGTTAGTCTAGGCGGGTTGAAACTCAGCAGATTTCTCCATTGAGCTCCCATATTTGATGTGAAAGCCTAATGTGGTAAAGTAATTGGATACTATAAATCACACCGCTGAACCACTGGTTTGAACTTGGATGTAACTTTGGATTTTCTCCTTTCCTGCCCTGGGCTTAGTAGAAATAATATGAGCTAGCAATTGCTGCTGTTTGAATTCCTGGCAGCTCATATCCTCTGCTTGCATCAGCAACCCTGAACATTTAGCTGTAATGATTATTGCTTAACATTTATTGAGACCTGTCAGTGGGCTAGATGGAGAGAGATGGGAGGTGAGGCACTTATCCTAATGAAGGAATTTAGAGCACATCAGCTTAATTCATTGAGAGCAGCTTTCAGAGAAAATGGAACAGAAATCTCTGAGGTGTTTGCTACCAGCCTGGTTATTTACAAGCCATCACTAGGAAAGTAAGAACGTGCTGGCATCCTTTCTCCCTCAAGAGAGAACTTCCTTCTCCAGAATTTTCTAGACTATCCCAGCAGCAATGCATTCTCCTCCCCGTGTAGGTCTGATTATGTGACCCCTCTGTTTAAACCCATCAGAGGCTTTGCTTCTTTCCGGGACAGAGATAGATTCTTTAGCTGGCAAAGTCCTCCCAGCGTGGTGGGGGCCTCACCTACGATTCTCATCTTCTGCACCTCCTGTCTCTAATCCTTTTTCCCTATCTCCTTGAACAGTTCCTTGAATATCTCTCAGATCCTTAACCACAACTTGCCTTTTCGCTCTGTAACATCTTTGTCTATGTTATTTTTACCTTCTCGTGGCTGTGTGCTTGACAAGATTCCTACAATCTTTTAAGAACCGGCTCAAAACTCACCTTCTATGTAGAAGTCACCCTGACCGCTGTAGGAGTTGTGGCTCTTGCTTACTGTGCATCATAAAGAATAGCTTCACCTTGTTGAGCCTCCTCTGGGGCAGTGACCTATGTACTTCCCCTTCAACAACACTGCAGGAGCGGAGGTTTTATCCCCATTCTAGAGATAAAGACATTGAGGCACAGAGAAGTTAGCCCACCTGCCTAAGGTCACAGAGCCTGCTAGGAAGTGGTAGAGCAGACATTCTGCCTTCTCTTTTTACTCTTGAATCAGGAATAAAGTGAGTGCTGAATTTACTTACTTGTTTTAATTATTATTAATCCTTCATTCCCTTCTGGTTCTCTCATTTAACTGGAAAACTTTCCTGCCTTTTTTTTCCAGGACAGTGTTTTTCAACCCTCTCCCCTCAGGCCGAATGTTCCCTGGAGGTCCCTGCAGCATTGACAAGGGAGCTATGGGCTGAGCACAAACTCCATCCTTCAAAACTGAGCCAAATGCCAGTGTAAAATGAAGTTTAACTCTCCTCCCACCTCCCAAATCACTGCTACAGCCCCTCTCTGCCCACTTCTTCCGTCCTGTCAATATTGTTTTGGTTCCTAGGGAGGAGGGATAGCAGGAGGTTTAGGGTCAGTTGGAGCCCAGGCTCTGTCACTTCCCCTAAGAGACTCTGAGCACTTCAGAGAACTTCAAGCCACAGTGTTCTCATTTTGTCTAATGAGGATGATAATAGTATCTGTCTCACAAGGGACGGTGATTGTTAGGATTACATGAGATTGTGCCTACAGCATTTAGCCCAATCCCTAACAATAGGAAGTGCTTAATAAACATAATTATCATTATCTCATTTCTTCGTTTTGCAAATTTCTGCTCAAATGTTCATGAGTAAATAAGGTATGAGCTGATATGGGTTTTGCTGTAATTTTACTCAGGAAGGCTTTCCTTTTAAATAATGGCTTATCAAATTATTTGACCTTCAGAGTCCAAAGGAATAAAAATATAAGGGCAAATTATCCACCAGAGAGACTGGAAATTTTGTTCAGTCTTCATCAAATGACAGTGCTCAGGTGGCTGCCCTCCAGATCTACCATTGGAGGGACTCACCTAAACAGATGAGAGGTGGATAGTGGCTAATGCTGTCCCCCCGTTCCCCATTCTAATGACTACTTTGCTGGAACAGAAGACTTAAGCCCTATGAGCATTGCTGTAGTGATTCTGGTTCCTACTCAACTAGTAGGCAAAGGATCAACTGAATATGTGGCATGCTGTCCAGGAGACCATGTTAAACAACCCGTAGAATAAAACCAATAATCGCTAATGTTTATTGAGTGTTAACCCTGTAAGCTAAATGCTTTACATTTGTTCCCCTATTTAATCTTTATGACAACTGGAAAAGACAGGTACAATTATCTTCATCATTTTACATATGAGGACATTGAGGTTTAGAGAGGGCGTATCCTGTGCTCGAGCTGGGAATTGAGCCTAATCATGTCTGACTCCAGAGCCCAAGTTCCTATTCATTTTACCTGGTCAAATTTTAAATGGACTTAAATAGCTTGTGTATTCCCTCTCTTCTATTTTCAGATTTTTGGAATATCCATCTCTTGTAATTAGTAATGTGTTGATACATGTTTAACACCTGGCCCTCCGAGAAAAAAGCAGTGTTTGTTGATTACCATGATGTAAATACTTCCACTGTGGCTGATGTCACGCCACTCGTGTGATGTCAACCAGCTCACAAAATTCCTGAAAAATTAACCATTGGCTCCCAAGAGCTGGTACGCATGTCTCCAATACAGCACTGCTTATAGTCTAAAGTAGATAATAATGATCTTCCAAGACTTTCACCCAGCTCCTGTCTTCCAGCTCAGGGACTCTCAGTCCTAGCTGCACATAAGAATCACCCAGGAGCTGATAAAAATATGATGTCTATCCCAGCCCCAGAGATTCTCATTTAATTGATCTGGGGTTTAGCTAGGGCAGCAGTATTTATTTATTTATTTATTTATTTATTCATTTATTTATTTATTTATTTATAACTCCTCAGATAATTCCTATGTACAAACAGGATTGAGAAACACATCTCTAAAAGAGTATCTTACTCATCACCCACTCATTTATCAAAGATTTGATGAATAAGTGATACATTATGCTTTATTGTATTTTTCAAATTTTTACGTGTTATAGAGTCAGTGGCCAACTGTGCTTGTTTATAAAATTTTATTTAAACTAGTTCATTCAAGAAATGGTTTTTGATACCTTCTCCTTTCATTTCAACAGTGACTGGCATATAATAGAAACTCAAAGTGTAGCTATTATTATCTTGTTGTTGTTAGTATTTTAAATTTAGTGATCTCTAACAACTTTTATGATTCCTTTATCCATTGGATTTTATAATTAGTACTTGGTTGAGTCTTAAATGATTGATGCAAATATGTTTGTCCCCAGGGCAAAATTTTCAGCATCTCTCCCCACACAGACCCAAAATCAGGGACCTTCCGTTCATCCGGAACAACCTAGCTCCTCTACCAGACCAAAAATGTGAGTATTATCAATCTTCCTCAGCTTCCTTTCATTGTATTAACATGTTAACACAACTAAATGTTATTTCAGCTCACTTTCATTTTTCAAGTGAACACCAGGTATCAAAACTTGTAAATTACAGGAAAATAGAATAGAGCCAGTCATTTTTTTTTTTTAATCGTTTTAACTATTTTAAGTGTACCATTCACTGGCATTAAATACATTCACATTGTTCTGCAACCATCACCACCCTCCATCTCCAGGACCTTGTCATCATCTCACACTGAATCTCTGTACCCGTTAAATAAATGATAACTCCTCATTCTCCCCTTCCCCAGCCCCTGCCAACCACTATTCTACTTTCTGTATCTATGAATTTGACTATTCGAGGAATCATATACTATTTGTCCTTTTGTGTCGGCTTATTTCACGTAACATGATGTTACGGCATGTATTAGTATTTCCTCGTTGTTAAAGTATGAATACTATTCCATTGTACAGATAGACCACGTTTTGTTTCTCCAGTCATCCACTGGTAGATATATATAGAGCCAGTCTTTAAAGATTCATCCAAGTTGGTAATGCTTGTTTAAAAAACAAAAAACAAACGAACAAAAACAACCTCCTTCCCTTGAGGAATTTTTGTGCTTAGATTATAAAAACTATAACAGAGTTTATTTTGCTATGTACTATTTAATGTGTTTAAGAAGGTGCTTTAAAAATTCTTAAGACTGGCCTCTTGACATTGGCTTCCTTACTATGAAGGACAGACAGAAATGTCGTCACGTTTGTATTCGCAGGCTATGCGTTCCTAAGCAGAAAGAAATAATCAGGTAATACTGTCCATCAGTGTTATGTTTGGCATTATTGATTTCTTTTGTAATAATTTATACAAAAATTTTTCACAATATAAAATATTAATATAGTCTACTTTGCCAATGATCTTCGAGTTTGAGTCTTTCAAAGTATTGCCTGCTGTGCTTTTTACAAAGTGAATTCCAGGCTCCACACCCAGAAATTCCGAGTTTGTATATTTTCATATCTGTACTCTGAGGTAGGTTCCCATTGTGTAGATGAGAAAATTGACTTCAGAGAGGTTACATGACTTGCTCTACATTACTTATGTAGTACATAGCAGATCCAGGAGCAAAACTACAGAGTATTCTGTCAGCTGCCCCAGGAAACAAGCAATACTTCCTGGATTCTAATGTTCTTCCTTAATTTTCTTCCTATCCTAGCCCACCCACCTGATTATAACAGGTGCACAGGCACATACACACATGCATCGCGTGCGCACGCACGCAGGCGCACACACACACACACACACACACAAAACATCTTCTTAATTGCAGAGGTTAAATGATTTAGGAGCTGCCCTCGCTATTTCAGACAAGTTCCTTAATTTTTCTGTACTTTAGTTTCCTCACTTAGCCCCTAACAGTAGTACCATGTTTCCCGGAAAATAAGACCTAACTGGAAAATAAGCCCTAGCATAATTTTTCAGGATGACATCCCCTGAACATAAGCCCTAATGCATCTTTTGGAGCAAAAATTAATATAAGACATGGTGTTATTTTCAGGGAAACACAGTACCAACCTGATAATATTTTTGGGAGGATGAAATGAGATAAGGTATATAAAACACTTAGCAACAGTTTGCACAGAATAAATATCCAATATGTCTTTTCTGCCCCAGGCAACAGTTTGGAGGGGACCAATCAAAAGTTCTAGAACTCTAGGTAAAAACAATGAACGAAGAGGGTCTTAGTACAATCCTATCTTTTTGCAGAAAAGGAAAAGGAGAGTCAGCATCAGAAACCAAGGTCTCTTCCTTAGCAAATCAGTTCCTCTGCCCTTACTGATTTGTGTCATATGAGATTTTGGGTGGTGTGAGTTCAATCACTGAATGAAACTCAAGGCTGACTTTGTCTTTAAGCAAAACGTAGTCTAAGATGTCTAAACAGAGACATCTAATTCAGGAAAGAGTCGTTCAGCCTTAAATCCTGGTGGGACTCAGAGAAGCCAAACAGAGGGGAATTTCTTTGGCAGATCCCAGAAGCTTTGCTTCTCACAATCAAATTTAAGGAGAGTAAGGCAGATAAAGATCTTTGTTCAACCATAGCTCTGTGGAAAACAAATGGAAATGTACACAGTGCTTTTTCTAAAAGAAACCCGAGAACCTTTTGAGGTTTGCATAAAAGCACAGTACAAATGTCTGTTTAAAGCCTTGTGCTGACTTGGCCATCAACAGCTACTCCACCCAAGGAAGAGAGAGCTCTGCCAGGCACGCACGGCTCGATCATGTTTTGATCAAACTTGGCCCTGACTTGTATTTGTGCATAACTGATATCCCTGACTACATGTCGTAAGCCAAGTGGTATACACATAGCTTTTTCCTGCAGTCTAGCTTTCACCAAGACAAGCTTCTTAGAAATGCCCTCACTCCTTAAGAAATAACACAGTTCTCCTACCACCATTCCTGATGAGGTTTTGAGAGAAGTAAATCTTGAAAGTCTCTCGTTCTATCTTTCACCCCAGTCCTATCTGGAGAACCTCTACGAACAAACCGAGTGCTTCCTGCTATTCCAAGTCAACGAGGACACAGCATACCAGCTGAAGAGAGTGAAAACTCTGCCAATCCCACCAATGATGAAAATTAACTATGGATCAAACTCACTGTAAAAATATAGATTATATATATTTTCAACTGTCAAAGGATGGCATTACTCTAGTTTATAAGAACAGAGACTAATTTAGTAAATTGCATTCTATAAGCCATTCATAGTTTTATAACTCAAAATTCTTTATTCCAAATAAAGACATTTCCCAAATGAGCACGTAGAATCTTTGATTGTGCATATGTTGTAAGTCTGTGAGTTTCTGTGACCTCTATATGCCAAAATAAAAAGTCAAAATATGTTATCAGCAGGGAAACTTAGCTACGTTTGGTTTGCTTTGTGGCATGTGTGCTGATTGTTTTCTTTTCTGAATGATTTTATATTTTAGTTTTAAAGTATGCTTTGCTGAATAAAAACCACAAAAGCACATTCCACAATGTTCTCCGCATTTATTGTAGTTCTACTTTGGACTGATGAAGAAATTAAAATTAAAGTAGTAACTTCCTTAGTCAGTCACAGTTTATGGCTTTTAAACATACAATCTTCTGCAAAATATTTTCTACCATTGTCAGTTCCTGGCTACAGCCCAAATCACTTGATGTTTCTGTATTTTCTTCTTCTTTTTTTTTAATTGGGGAATATTGAGGAACAGTGTGTCTCTTTTTTGTTATTTGATTATTTCCACCTATTGTCATTTTTCAGGTTATGTTTATTGTTCCAATAGTGAGAAGATCATGTTAGTTGGAAAGGTCTACATTCTGGCCCATCAGAACAGAATAGGCATTTCTCACACATTCTTCAAATACTCTACATATTTAATCATTCTTTTTTCCATTTCAAAATAATGGTCTCTGCCTACTCAAGACATTCCTAAACTTAGGGCTTAGCAAAGTCATAAAACTTATGACTGCTAACTGCATTGGATTGATTTAAAGTTCAAGGCTTAGCCATATAAGATCATAGTCACTCCATGTTATTTTTGAGCCTGCATGTTATTCTGTAAACATCTGAAGTATAACGCTTACCATTTTATATTAGTATTATTTGTTTAGAGAGATCAGACTGTTCCATTAACTCGATAGAAGCTCCTCTGAGGCCAAATCCAGTTCTTTGGCTTTGCACTTCTAGAAATTTGTACAGGGCCTGGTAAATAGCAGGCACTCAATCTTTTGTGTGTGTGGTTTTTTTTTCAGGAAAGGAGAAAGAGAAGGAAGTAGAGAGGTAGGGAGTTGGCAAGTTAGAGAGAGGTAGGAAGTGATAATGAAAGAGGTTGTTAGTGCACAATCTCATGTGGACAATGACAGTTATCTGAATCAGGGATTATGAAAGAGAAAGCCTATAGATCTAGACAGTGGCTGTTAGGAGGGCAAATCCTGGTGCAAACGGAAGAGCTTTCAGGACATAAATTTTGAAAGGTTGTCTATTCTGTTTTGTTTTGTTTGTGTGCTGTTTTTATCTTTGAAGAATCATTGTTTGTAAGTATAATTTAGGTTATTTAGTTGTGTCACCTAGCTACTTCTGAATCCATGTCCACGATTAGATACCCTGTTTGTCCGAAAATAAGACCCAACCGGACAAACAGCTCTAATGCATATTCTGGAGCAAAAATTATTATAAGACCCGGTATTATATTATATTGTATTATATTATATTATATTATATTATATTATATTATATTATATTATATTATACCTCGTCTTATACTAAAATAAGATCGGGTCTTATATTAATTTTTGCTCCAAAAGACACATTAGAGCTGATTGTCCGGCTGGGTGTTATTTTCGGGCAAACACAGTATCTGGCTCTACATTGCTTAGATTAGTCAGGATAGGCTAGCCTCTGCTTTGATAATAAACAACCCCAATATCTCATTGGCTAACACATTTTTTTTCTCATTCACAATACATGTCCCACACCAGGTGGCAGAAATGGCTGATGTAGTTTCTACCTCAACATGCACCTCCTTGTTGAAAGACACTGGCATATCCCCCGCCAAGTAGATAGCTAAGAAGTCAAAGCAATTTAAAAGAAAAGAAAACACCTGTATACAGCTATGGAACAAGCCACCATCCCCCAATACTAGAACTTAAGTATACATATGTATAGAATCTTCTAAATTTGGGCCTTTTCATCCAAGTTGATTTAAGAATCTTTTGTTAGCTATGAAGAAGTAATATACTACCTACTACGACCTCTTTAATACAGCAGTCGTCCTCTTGCCACTAGGTACAATTGCTTGTTTGGGATCGCTTCATTCTCAGCCAATATCTTACCAAATGAGATATTAGGTATTCACCAATTTATGCCCAACTTAATTTTTTTTTCCTTCTAAAATGATTTTTCCTTGTTTTACCACTTATATTTCCTTCCATCACTAAGGGCATTTTATTTACACCCATAAAAATCATAACTTTCATTTGGATCATTACATCAACATATATCCCCCAAGTACAGATAAGGAAACCAAGGCAGAGAGAGAGGTTAAATAATTTGCCCAAAGTCACACAACTAATAAATGTCAGAGCAAGGCTTAGCAGTGAAGTCTCTCTAGTCCCATATTCCACATACATAATTCCTAAATCGTCATTTTCCTGTTCCAGAAATTTCATACGTGTGGTATATCTGTGGTAACACCTCTTTTTTCTCTTTATTTATTCAGCCTATACACTATACAGGCAAAGTGCAGCTACCATTAATATTTGTGGAAAGAGGCCACCAACCCAGTAAGCTGTGCCAAACCAGTTTGAGTTGTTTGAAGTTAGGGCTCCTGCCATTATTTGTCTTAGTTCCCTTCAGTAATCACCCAGTTTAACACAGGTATTATTTCTTCCAATAAACACTGAACTCCAGTGCTCTTATCTTCCTAGGAGTAAGCCAATATAAATAGATTTCTGTGACTCTAGCTTATTATCCCTTCCAATTCTATTAGAGCACAGATTGATACATAATGTGATTTTAGAAAACCCCTCCAAGTAGCTGATTAGAAATATAGTACCTTCCAGAAAGACAAATCGATGGTTACATCGATTTTGCCTTTGCCCCTACTCTTTGAAATGCACTGATGCATGTCTCTAAGCAAGTGCATCCTGGCATTTTAAAGGTGGTCTTTAGAAAACAGCTCTCTAGAATCGACCATTGGCTTAAATGCGGTAATCAAGATGGAATATACTAACTTATTTGACCTTAGCATGAAATATAACACTCAAGCCAAAAAATTAAATTAATCAAGGAACACGATAGCAGCTCTCACATATAGTAGCTAGGCTCTCTTACCGCTTTTTTTTTTTTGTCTGGGGGGACTGATGTTTTAAAATCAGGAAATTCTGTCAGAACCACGTATTTCCTAGACATTGACATAGAAATGTTAATATGATTGGTGAAGACTGTCAACACACTATATGTTTCTATCGAAACTATTGTTTTTCAAAGCAAATGCCTTCCCATTCTGACCTCTGTTTTAGTCCAACTTTGGTCTTTGGGGGCAGCGAAATGAGTTCCAAGACATCCCCAGAGGCCAAATGTGGGACATCAATGAATAAATTGTATCAAAAGCTGCAGAGTTTCTAGTCTGTAAGTTATACGAGCACAAAAAGTTGTCACCAGAAGAAAAGAGGTAGTTTTCACATTGATATGTGAGAAACAGGAAAGGACTTGTTAATTATTACATCCCTAGTAAAAATTTTATTAATGGTGAATGGTAAATTACCTTGCAATTGCTCGTGGTCCACAAACTAGGAAACCTGAAAGCAGAAGAATGACTGCCAGTTCACAGCTAAAAGGAGGCTACTCATGTTTTCTCAGGTCTGTATGACAAAGTGAAGCAAGCATTTGAATTTGAGAAAAGCAAAAAACCAAGACAATGTTCCCATGTGTCTAAGTAGCTCACTCTAAGATACCTATCCCAGTGTTGTGTGAACAAGTGACTTTGAGGGAGGAAAAAAATAGAAATACAAATTTAAAATAAATTGAAAAGGTTGAAGAAATCTCCCTTCTCTTAATTCTCCAGTCCCTGAGAGCCAGCCCATTAAATCTCCATAGCAGGGAGTTGAGCGAGCATGTCTCCTTCAGAGCACCACCTCCTCTTTGCCACATGCTATCAGCACAGAAAGACGATCCAAACTTCCATAAAACCCTTTGTGTTATTCTAGTAAAAGCTAATAAAGTGAATAAGATTTTGATTCCATAGATATGCTGGAGCCAGCTCTTACCATCTTGCAAGAGTTGACTGTTAAATACGATATTCAGAAATTTTGTGGACTGGTTGTTCAAACATTTGTAGCTTGAAAATGGCCATGGTGTGAATATTTACACCATGAAAATTGGCAAGCACTGCAAATCAGGGCTTTCTTTTGAGATCTGGTTTACCCTCATACCACTGGATATGACTTTTTTATTTTTTTAAATCATACAGAATTAAGAGCACTATAAATTAAATATTTGTGAAAGCTATCCCTTTGATAACATTGATGCTAGAGAACAGGACTCAAGACTGCCTGAAGAGTAATCATAATATGCCCAGATTTTACTGTATTAAATTACAGCATTTTGTGGAATAATTTAATCCAAGAGTAATGAAACCTATACAATATATACATGCATGACTGCGCACTACACCCAGAATAGGATTTCCCCTCAGAGTTCATCGTTAACCCAGTTACATTTCAATGAGTATTTGTGGATGAACATTATTTCTCCCTGTAACCTTGGGACCCTATTAGCAGCTGGCTAAGGTAGGTAGCCTGGTCTTATGTAGGCAGCACTCTCTGTGACTTCATGTCTGATCTTGTTACTATCCCTATGCCCTATAACACTCGGAAAAATGCATGTGTTCCCCCTTAACTTCCTTCAGAGCTAAGAAATAAACACCAACCCATGGTAAGGGGTAAAAGTCAGGAAATTGATGTGGTAGTGCCTTTCCTTAGGCCAGCTCTCCCAGAACCAAAGGGTTAAACAAGTGTTCTACCTATATTTGCAAGCCACATTCCATTTACAATAGATCTACTGGGCAAAGTATAGATCTTTTGTGCAGAAATAGATACGGTACTGTGTTTCCCCAAAAATAAGACCTAGCTGGACAATCAGCTCTAATGCATCTTTTGGAGCAAAAATTAATATATAGTAAAATAAGACCGGATCTATAATATAATATAATATAATATAATATAATGTAATGTAATGTAATGTAATGTAATGTAATGTAATGTAATGTAATATCAGATCTTATATTAATTTTTGCTCCAAAAGATGCATTAGAGCTGATTGTCGGCTAGGTCTTATTTTCAGGGAAACACGGTATGGGTTTGAATTCTCCGTTAGTTGCATAACCAGTCACTATTTGTTGCTGAGAATTGTTAGTTTAAATCATGTGACCCAAGAACTCAGTCATGACTCAGATAGGCAGGTAGGACTCTTAGGCATCCAGTTCTAATGTCAAGACCTGGAAATTATCTACTTTTCTGGCACCTATTCTCTGTCCTTGTCTAACTTTGTCCTGGATCAGCAGCATATGATTGCAATGCACTTATTCATTCATTCTTTCAACACTTCTTGATTGATTGCACTCTGGTAAGTGTCATAGGAAAAAGAACATATATAGTATAAAGGAAATTTATATGAGGTTAAGTGATAAAGATTTTCCTATATTTATTAGACAAAACAAAGTCATTATTTAAGCTATGTACTCTCTGTTTTAGTTCTTGATTTTTTTGTATTTTGAAACCAAAAAGTTATTTCTTAATAAAACCAAATATTGAGTATCAAAATAGTTTCTCTACAATTATTCTTCCATTCTATGTTATAGAGTCTCGGAGCCTAAAAAGAAAAGAAAAGAAAATGACTCTAGACAGGAACAAATCTGAATAAAAATTGAAGTGATAATCCAGAGTATTAACATTGCACCTCTTCAAGATTCTGAAATGCAAAGCCAGTCTTTTTGTAGCTGATAGAGATACAAGGTCAGAATATGAAGAAATCTGGATATATAAAGTGGTAACCTTACCAGTTAGGCAAAAACGAAATCATAACATTTGACAAATATGCCACAGTCTCAAAAGTGTTCACATCACTGACTATTTCTTACTCAAAATGATACTTCATGCTAATTTGACCTCATTTCTTCAGTAGATCTTTTGGGAAAGGAGAGCCAACTGCTTACACTCTGAGAAGTGGGAAAGAGAGTGGGGAGGACGTTGAAGCCTATCCTTTCATTTGTCAGTCCCATGCCCAGTCAGGGCCATTCTCAGCCCAACCCAGGAGCGCAATTAGAATTTCTTAGGGTGGAGGGACAGAAGGAGTGCTTTCCAGCTCTTTCCCTTTATGGTAATTACCCCAGCAGAAAGTAGAGAGGCATTTACTCCTGAGGCACCGCGTTTTAATGGATTACCCATTACTTTCTCTCTCTACCCAAAACTTAACACAACTGCTTACAAGAAGCAAAACAAGCCAATTTCCATGTTTCCATTTCTTTTAACCATTTACCCATCCTGTGGGTTTGCTCATGAACTCTGGAAGAGGCAGAAGAAAGGAAAGAGTCCTGGAAGACCTGTCAACTGCCAAAGCAATTCCCTGATGATCTGGAATTGGCCACCTTCAGCACAGACCCAACTGTGCCCACAGACATTGAGCATAAGGTAATAATAATAATCAGTCTCTCGCTGTTTTCACTGTAACGCTTGTTCTTATAAGAAAAGAAGCTTAAAACAAAACGTAAATATGTTTCTCAAGTATGCTTTATCTTCAACAATTGAAGGTTTACTTTACAAGCCATTTTAAAATTAGGATGAATTTAACAGAATGAAATGCTTTGCTCTGATTTTTTTTGTTGTTACTTTCAAATTTCACTGACGTGTGAGTAATTGCCTCTTTTCAATTAAATTGATTCTGGTGAATGTGTCCTCTTGACAATTTTTAAGAGAAAATGAATAATGTGATGAAGAAGAATGGCCATATAAATCTTAAGACACATGTTTTTATAAAATACGCTAGCCCTTCCAACATTGCTAGTGTCCCTTTTGATGCAAAGAAAAATACTTGTTAATAATGACTGTATTTTAATTTAAAATTTCATAAGAAAGTAATGGTGGTGAATATCAGAAAACACTAAGTACTATAGTCTTTAATAAATGTTCCCTTGTTCTTATTTACCAGTTCCCTTCTGCTGCTAACTCTCCCTTCTCCAGAAAAGGATCAATTATTTAAGCAAAAAAGTTGTAAACACCCATTATGTGTACAGGTGAGGGAACTACAGTTATGAATAAAACAAAATGCCTACTCTCATGAAACTCATTAAGAGGAAGCCAACCAAAATTCTCCATATTGCATTTACACAGGTAACGCAATTACAAAAACTTAATTACCTCAGAGTTTCTTCTCTCATTTTGTACCATCAGTATCCCAGAAACTATAAAATCTGAATCCCAATTACTGGTGTTACTGCTGGTAATAGCCCTGATTCCTCTGGGTTTTATGTCCTGTGAGAATTGATACAATATAAGGCAGAAAAAGGAGAAAACCAGAGGCGACCACTCCACTTAATTTAGAGAGATTCTTTAAAATGGGCAATAATGACAAGGTTTAATTAAGAAGAAGTTTTCAAGAGGCATTTGTTGGTGGGGAGGGAACCAGAGGCCACAGGGTGGGGCATACACAAAGGAGACTTTTACAGGCGGAGCGTGCGTGATGGGGAATTAAAAATCAAGAACAGAAACAGCCATCCAAAATTACAGCCACGAAGACAACAGGAAAGAAAAGAAGCAGATGGAAGTCAGTGGAGGACCTCAAACAGTAGAAAATAACATTTTTAGTTGAAGTCATAAATAAGAGGAAGGAGAAACAATAGCAGCTAATGTTTTCTTGCATCCTCTGCTGACCTGGGCTAAGTACTTCCCAACCATTATAAACAGTTAATATTCCTCAGGTGTTTACTGCACGCGGCCACTGTTCTACGTTCAGAACTTACAGGCATCATCTTGTTTAACCCTCATAACAATCCTACAAGGTAAGTGCCATTGTTATGCCTGTTTTATAAGGAAAAAGGTCACACAGCTACTAGTGGCAGGACCAGGATTCCAGCCCAGACAGTCTGTATCTAGAACCTATGATTGTAATCTGTGAAAAACCAAAATCCAATCGAGTAAATTTGAATATCTAATTCTAATTGGCTTAATTAAGCAATTGATTCATCAGTTGGGCAGCATCCCATCCAGCAATCAGAAGGGCAGTTCCAGGGGTTGTATAAAATGGAAGGTTTTTATAGGAAGAAGGGTGGGGCAAGGGAGCTATTAACAAAAGAAAAGAAAGGATTATTTTGGGGCTAGGACGTCGTTTGTGGGGTGGAAGAGGGAAGGGTTTTTATCATGCAGATTTTCTGTTTCTAGGAGGTGGGGACAGAGAGTTCCCATATGACAGATTACCTCATTGGTGTTGACCAGACTGGTTGACTGAGATTATGATTCTGACAGAAGTTGAAACAGCAATTAAGAATTAAATCTAGCTTTGGTATTGTGGCCACACACTAAACCTGACAGGCTCAGGGGAGACCTGCATGGCAGACCTTACAAACTCAGAGACCACAAGTAACCACATAGGAGGGTCTGAATGTAAAAAATCCTAACTAAAAGCAGGTCACAGCAGTAATCTCATCCTAGGCCTGTATCTTCCTTGACAAAGGTCAGTCTTTACCTAATGTGAGCCTGTCTATCGTCTTTTTACATCTAAGATAACATACCTTTGAAATGTCAGCATCATCTCCTTTTCAGACCCCTGTGGGTACACTCACTGCCCCAGAGCACAAGACCACGGAACCCCTCATTGTTATCTTGTTCCCCAACACCATCTCTATGTGCTGTAGATGTTAATTATTAACTATCAAATTACTACTCACCCATATAAAAGAAGTATGTATCTCTCTGTTTCACTTTTTAGCAAATCCCAGAGATTTCCCCACTATGCTTTCTCCTGCCCCTGCCCTTAATCTACTAGCAATGTATTTCATGTGACCCCTCTTACGTCTCCTCCTATGATTCTAATGTATAAAAATAAATTGCAAAACTGCCATTCTCTGGAGCATATTCTCAATCCGTTGAGATTTTGTTTCATGGCAGTTGTCAGTTTGGCTCAAATAAACTCATAAAAATTCTCTACAGGTCCAGACATTTCTTACATCAACAATATCATGGGCTTTAGCCCAAGTGACACCATTTTGAGCCTGTGGTTTTCCCTAACAAGTCCCTGCATACACTGCTTCCCCCCAGAGCTATCAACCTGCCCTGCTGCACTCACAAGTACCTGCTTTCCTGTGGTGAAACTACATTTCCCAGCCTCTCCCAGTGGAGTGAGGCATGGGCTGATTCTGAATGGGACTGTGATGTGACCGACCTCCTAAAACTTTTCACAGCGTCATTCACGCTCTCTATTCTCTCATCAGGAGTGAGATGCACAGGACCCAGAAGAGAACTCTGAGGCCCTAGGAGATAATGGAACTGCTAGATGGAAGTAGTCGGAGTCCAATTACCAAAGACCCAATTGGTCTTTAATATTTTCAGGAAATAACCTTTCTAGTGTTACGTCACTGAGATTTAGGAGTTGTTTATTACAGTGGTAGATTTTTGCTGTTAAGATCTTTTCTTTTTTTCTGGGAAAGCTGCTTGTGATCTGCATGTATATATAAGAGAATCTCTGCAAAACAACAGAGTGGTTATTGGCTTTACTGTAGAGCTAACACTTCTTCAGAATTCTTGGTGACCAGCAACCAAGGGGAACTGTACATTCTTGGAGGCCAAGGAGGGTTGTTAGCCCAGAGCTGGTGCAAGTTGTGTCTCCTAATAGGGTCATCTGAAACTGTGCTGTGGGGTCCCTGAGGCTGAAACAGAGATCTTTGTGTTCAGGCCTCCTTCTCCTTTAGTCTCCCAGGTCATTGAGACTCTGGACTCCTAGGTTCTATCCAGGCATATCACCCAAGGGATTTCTCTGGGAAAGTTGCACACATCCCTCACTTCTCTCTGTTTATCTGAGTATCCAAGGCCCTGATACACTCACAGCTCCAGACAATTGGCTCTTTACTCTGATATTTAACCACTCAATCACTGCTGCTTCCTCTAGACCACAGGGGGCCTAAGAAGAGAAGGGGAGTGAGATTGAGATCTTGGGTGCTCTATCAACCATGGAATGCTTGCCAAGCTGCAAAAGAAGATATCCCTCTCTTCCCACCTCCCATAATATACATGATGAGTGGTTCATGAGAGGGCAGGGAGAGGCAATTTGGTAATTTAAATGGAGAACTCAGAAGGAAATGAGGAGATGAACGGAATGTGGTTATTGCCTACTCCTCTGTTTTCCTGTCTAAAAGTCTTTGAAAGATCCTTTTGGATTTGCCTCTGCCATTGAGGTGGGGAGAAAAGCTCAGGGATGTAGAGCCAAGGTTCTGTGGAAAGACTGACATCTTGGAAGCCTGCAAGCCTAAATCTCTGGACAGGATAAGACCCAAACTTTCTCTGAAGGTGAATAGAAATGATTCTGTCTAAAACAAGGGCAATATTTGGACTCTCTGTCCAAAGGTTTGGCTCTTGGTCAAGTTCTACAGTTATTTAGGCTGGTGATCCCCAGTCTAATTTTTTTTAAAAAAGCAATCATCTTTGTATCCTACAGAAGGAATGAGCCAACTAGTTTCCTGAGTGCCTTCCCAACACCAGAGGTTACTTCACTTGGCCTTAAGATAGTCTAACACATATCCATAAGAGAAAAGTGATTTATTTAAATATCCTTTATAAGTACCTGTCAATACCATAAAATCATAGAACTTTGGAATTGGAAGAGATCTTAATGAAACTTAATTTTCCGATGAAATGAGTATGTTGGATTAGAACATCGTTAAATCTCCTTCCAACTGTAAATGTCTATGATTACATAAATATATACGTATATATATGATATGTATTATGTACATACACATAAAAAGAAGCCATAAAATACCAAGATGAATAATTTGTATGAAACACTCCAAAATATATATGTGACCAATTTTTTGAAGAAGTCTCAGCAGAATGTGAACATGGAAACAATTTTAATTTTGTCTACCTCTCCCATAGTAAACAGACCATTTTTCCAGGCACTAGATAAACTCAGGCAGGTCACAGAACTTTTCCAGGCCCAAGTACAGACTGTCATTTTAAAAGTTCAGAACAGTTTAATATCAAAACTTCAACCTGATTCTCATCTAAACTTCCAGCTCACTCTGGCTTCAGACTTAGAAGCCTGCAGTGGAGAACTGGATGTCGGTGGCTTTTTTCCTCCTTTATCCACCTTTCTCCAACTCCCTAGCAAATGTTTTAGACCCCTCAAGGTCAGACCCATGGCGAGAGGGGAGGAGGGAGCAAAGGTGCAGTCTTTCAAGGCTGATAGAATTGTGCTCAGGACTCTGCTTTCCGGTGCTAGCTGTGCTATAGCTGCCTTTCTCGAATGGGACTTCTTAAAGTTTATCTCACTCTCTATGTCCCTTGCTAGGAACAACTCTCCTCTGGCCGGCAGCTTCTATCTCCACACCAGCCCTGAGATTCTGACTGCCCACCTTTCACTGGGATTCCTTCTCTACTCTAGGAAGTTCTCTTGGGCAAGATCCATTTGTCTTAGTCCATTTGGGTTGCTATAACAAAATACCACAGGCTAAGTAACTCATAAAAAAACAGAAATTTATTTCCTACAGTTCTGGCGTCTAGAAGTCTGAGATCAGGGTGCCAGCAGGGTTGGGTTAGGGCTCTCTATTGGATTGCAGACTGCAGACCTCTCACTGTGTGCTCACATGGTGGAAGGAGCTAGGCGGTTCTGTGGGATTTCGTGTAAGAGCAGTAGTCCCATTGATGAGGGTTTCACTATCCTGACCTAATCACTAGTCGCCTCCCAAAGGTCCCCTCTACTAATGCTGTCCCATTTGATTAGGTCTTAGGGGTGGAGCCTTCATGAATGGGATTTGTGGCCTTCTAAAAGAAACTATAGAGAGCTACCTTGCTCCATCTACCATGTGAGGACAAAGGGAGAATACAGCTCTCTGTGATCCAGAAAGCAGGCCCTCACCAGACACCAAAACGGCCAGCACTTTGATCTTGAACTTCCCAGCCTTCAGAACTATGAGAAATAAATGTCTGCTGTTATAAGCCATCCACTGGATGGCACTTGTTATAGGAGTGTGAATGGATTGGACAACACCTTTTCTCCCCAGTCTGAATGGTGGTTTGAGGAAACATTAAACGGTACAATATGGTCTCTATGAAGATGAAATGGAACAACTTAATCCAGGGATGCCTGGCTATTCCTGTTAGGTCTTTACAAATTGATCTGTGACAAATGTGGATGAAGACTTGCGATGGCAACTACACAAGTCAGGTATGTAAGATACATAATTATTCACAAACTCTGCCAAATATGCTCAAGATCTCAGGCATGTAAACATCTGTTTGTTCCAGGAAGCCATGAACAAGGCTACTAACTCATCAAGAATGACCTCATCGTGCCTCACAAGGACCTCCTTTTTCCAAGTACATATTAGCAATTGCATTCCTCCAAGCAAACCAGAAGATAGCTTCTTAGTTTATTATTCACTTGATTATGACAGATGGGAAACGTGGTCCAGCTCAACAAGTTTACAACTGTTCCCTAAACAAGGACATTTTTAAGCGATGACAATTTGGGAAGGACATTTCCAGGCATCTAACGAATGGCTACATGCATGTGGTCAAAATATATCATGGAAGTCTGTCACCCTGTGGTCAGCGTTGCTTAAAGGCAATGATTAGTCCTTGGGGCTGTTTGTACACCAATCTCTCCAAGAATGATCTCAGTTTAAATCATTACTAAAATAAAAATGAAAGTGACTTTATTTAAATATCATTTAAGTGGAAGAAATAAGGAAGTGGTTGGGCTTCTTTCCCTACCCCTGGAAAATAGCATGACACACAGTAAGTGCTCAAAGAGTATTATTCTTGATGATGAAAGGAGCACGAGGACAATAAACTTAGTGTTCTCAGGACAGGCCATATCACCGAACCACTCTTGCCCACAAGCATTAGTTGGAATCACAGTCATTCATTCAAAAACTATTTGTGCTGGCACTGGGCAAGGTGTTGAAAATGGTACAGTCACCCCGACATGGTCCTGTCCACAGGTGCTTATCAGTGTGAGGGAAACAAGAGATGGAAACCGAAAATAGAGGGTGGTAAGACTGCTGGTGGAAGTACTCTATGGGCTCTGGAAGCACCTAAAAATCCAAAAATGCTTCAACGAGGGAGTCATCTCAAACCTGGGATCTAAGAAATGAACTTGAGTTATCCAGGAAGAGGAGAGAGGAAGAGTCCCAGGAACTTCACAGACAAAAGCTAGGAGATGAGAAAGCGTGTTTAGGATGCTGCAAACTGTTCAGTATGATGGGGTAGAGGTACCAATGGTGAGAAAAGAGACCAGAAAGGTGAGCAAAGAGCACAAGATCAAGGTCCTTGAAGGTCATGTGGAGAAATCTGGACTTTGTCCTAAGGGTGACAAAGCACAATTAAAGGGGTATAAAGTGAGGAAAGGGGGTTGCATGCTCTGTTGTGAATGTGTGGAAAGAGCACTGGCTGCAATGTGAAGAACGGAAGAAAGGGGACAAAAATGGAGTTAGGGAAATGTTGCATTAACCAGGTAAGAGATACAGTAACTCCAACTAACGTAGGGGCAATGGGGGTAGAGAGAAATAAATGGATTTGAAATATTAGAGGTAAAATTGATGGGGCTTGGTGACTGACTGGACATGGGACATGTGGCATAGGAGGAGCCAAGGATGGTATCAGGATTCTGACTAGGACAACCAGAAGGATGATGGTGTCATTCACTGAGAAAGGGAATACAGTCATGTGCTACATAATGACAGTTGGGTCAATGGTGGACCACATATATGAGAGTGGTCCCATAAGACTGTAATGGAGCTGACTTTCCTATAAGAAATAGAAGCCTTATGTGGTTCAGGAGAAACTTTTTTTCTTCAGTGGGACCAGTGTCTGTGGGGTTTGGCAGTAGATTCCCTCTCAGTCACGGCACCTCCACTTTGAGTGCACAGACTGTATTCCAATCTGTCAGCCACTGACTTGTTTCAGTACAGAGGAACCTGTTCCACCAGCACTAAATATTCCGAGGGCGCTTCAGCCCTCCCAGATCCAGCTGGGCCATCTTCAGAGCGCACTGCTGTAAATTCCTTGTTGAGGACCTAAGACCCTGTAGAAGGACACAGGTCCATAACAGCTACCTTAACAAGTATTAAGTGCCACTACCACTTCAGTGAAGGTTTTCTGTGGTGGTGTGGAGCCAGCCTGTCCCTGCACTTTGGAAATATTTTCAGGTTATAAAGATGTAAAGATTAGGTAAGTTTTATTCCTTCCGTCAATTCAATGCCAGAGAGAGTCCTTTGTGTCAACGGAACTAAAAACAAATTCCCAAAGTCAAAATATTGAGTCCCTCTCTATGTTAAACACCTTTTCTTTAATGACCACAAAGTTCCTTAATCTGACCACTGCTGTAATGTGTAATAGCCGAAACCATATTGCCATGACAACCTCCTGTGTTCCTTTATCTCTTTATCTTGATGTCTCACTGATTCTCAGGCCCCCTTTCACTTCCTCCTGACAGTCACTATTATGGGGATCTGCATCTTACCCATCCAGTTTCTCTTCAATATTTCCAACAGTCCAGCCCACATCCCTGTTCATGGAGCAGCATTGACAGCTCAGATATTCTAGTTCCGACCCTGTCAGAAGGAAGCAGGGGGCGGGCTTGTGGGACAGTGTTTATAGTCTACAATAGTGGACAGTATTGTCTGAGGCCTTCACATTCACTCACCACTCACTCACTGACTCACTCAGAGCAACTTTCAGTTCTGCAAACTCCATTCATGCTAAGTGCCCTATAAAGGTGTATCATTTCTGTCTTTCCTACTGTATTTCTACTATACTCTTTCTACGTTTAGATCATAAAAACTTATCGTTGTGTTACATTTGCCACAGTATTCAGTACAGTAACATGCTGTGCAGGTTTGTATCCTAGGAGCAATAGGCTGTACCCTACAGCCTAGGTGTGTAGTAGGACCACCTAGATTTGTGTAAGTGCACTCTATGAGAGTCTCGCAACCACAAAATCCCCTAATGATACACAGCTAAGGATATATCCCTGTCATTAAGCAATGCATGACTGTACAGTGGGGAAATGAGCTTGGAGGTGGAGATGATGGGTGCAATTTAAAGTGTTCCCATTCTACACTGCTGGTAGGCTATCCACAAGGAAATGACAAGTATGCAATTGAATTTTTACAGATTCTGTGGTGAACAGATACACAGAAATGGAACCCACAAAGGATTCTAAGAAGTTGTGGTGAAAAAGATGGATACCACTAAAGCCAAGGGAAGAGTTTCAAAAAGCAGTCTTAGGTGCTACTTAGAACTCACATCAGAGAATGCTGAAAAGCAGCCTTAAAATTTAGCAGCAAGGTTGTTAGTGATTTGGGCAGGAGCAGTATCAGAGGAATGCTGGGACAGAAGCCAGACTTCAAGGCAAATTTCAGAATGGAGGCTAAGGAAGTGGTGATATTGGGTGTAGACACCTGTTTCAATACACTTGACAGAAGCCAAAGGGAACCAGATAAGGAAGTGGGTGGATGTTTTAAAATGTATGTTTCATTATTATTCCAGTAATATGAGGCCAACAGATCAGGAGACTAATGCCACTGAAAAGATAGTTTGTCACTATCTTTTTGTCACAGCTCCCAAGAGGAGGAGGCCACACCAAGCCACACAGGGCCAGGTGGGAAGCAGAGGGAAAGGCGGGCTAAAAAAGGCAGGAGACTTTATTGTCATTTTCACAGGAAGGCAAAACAAGGCATGGTAAACCGGTTTAGGATTTAGTTAAAATAATTTCAGCAGGCTCTGGAACACAGGGGCTGTCTCAAATTGTGTGGTATCTGGCTCTGGGGTGATTAAGGCAGGAAGCTAAAAGAGCCCTGTGAGAGCCCCATAAAGGAGGTGCCTGGGGTATAGTCTCTGAATTGTTTGCCTATAAAAACAACACATACTCTTAGGTGAGTTGTTTTATATCTCCAGGAAATAGCTAACCCTGGGAGGAGCAGTCCCTCTCTGGCCAACAAGACCTCAAATGCCAGAGCATCAAGAATACAGAATTATGAAACTATAGTTAATACATTGGAAAAGAATGTGAAGGCAAGGGAGGGTATTATTTTTTAGGGTGGAGGAAACTTGGGCTTGTTTAAAGGCTGACGAAAGGAATCAGTAGCAAGTGGGGCAGCAGAAGAGAGAAGAGGCCTGCACCAGAGCAGTCTATCAGACTGCAAGAGAAATAGGGAGCCTTAGAACCGACCTGGGCAATGAGCATGGTCTCCAATTAGGATGGAGAGGAAAGGAGGAAAGAATAGCATCTATGCAGGTAAGTGTGCGGGACAAATTTGGGGGCATTTCTCTCTCGTCGTTTTTATTGTCTTTTATAAAATAGGAAAAAAAAAATTCCCCAAAAGAAGACTGATTAAGACTGGATTTTTTCTTCTATTTTATAAGAGAAAAAAATATGTCTATCCATAGGTAGATAGGTCAATATAGATAGCTAGATGCCAACGTTAATGCTCACAAATTTTTCTCTTCCTGTTGTTTCACTTCCAAGTAGAAAACAAGACAAAACAGAGCTGTTTCAATCATTCTGTTTCCTTCCCATACACCAACTGTATCCAGGAGGAGACACCTCAGCCAAGCTCCAGTGAACAGGGTGGGGACCACCACAGCCGCTGGTAAATCCTGGGTGCCATCTCAGATCACAGGTGTGATTGTAACCTGCCTAGTGTGTCCTCAGTCACTGGAATGTTGGGGAAGGACAGAGAAGGGAGGGTTTTCTGGAGCCCAAGAGGATCTGGTAACCCTAGGGAAGGCTTATTGAAGAAGTAGGGGTGGACCTCAGAGAAGCAGTGGTTAAGGTGAAGGAAAAAAGAAGCTAAAGGGAGAAGTCCAGAGAGGGCCATTGCAATCCACTCCTACACGTACACAAGGCAACTGCCTAAATTCCACACTGCAGGTTATCCAGAACTTGCAGTCTCTTTTCCCCCTTCACTCCCCCTCCCCTTCTCCCTCTCACTTTTATGATTCTTGAGACCCGTTTCTCTATTCACTAGCTTCAATAAAGCACTAATCTGCTTCAAAACTCAAGAGATTGTTTCCTGTTATTTAGCGAGCTGGCTTCCTAATATTCTCCCAGAAAGCCGAAGCTGTTTCAGACGCCCAGGCCCCACTTCCCACTGGGGCTATACACAGAAAGCAGAATGCCACCTCACACAGCTGAGACCAAAAGGCTGCAAGGCGCCTCTGCGTGCCAGGGGATCCAGACCCCAGCCCAGAGTGTGCATTATTAGGAGGGTCCTCTCTTAAAAGAAGTTTTCGAGCTTCTGGCTTTCCTTGCTGTTCTTAGCAATCTGCTTTCCAAATCAATCACAAAGCAAAGCAGTGGCCAAGTTATTTGCCCAAGTGGCCAGGCCTCCCACTGGGTCTTGAGGAGAAAACAGAGAAGCCACTCCCGCTCCTTGACTTCTGCCCCCATTCTGGGGATAGAGGTTTTGGTGACAAAGAGGGGTGTCCTTGAGGGGTCACCCCACCTGCCACCAGCACCCCTCTCCCCAACACACACACACACTCTTTCTCTCTTTCTCTCTCTCTCTATCTCACCCTAAGCTGTTGCAAAAAGAGAGGCTCAGAGATGCTTTAGTAAAACCTCTGGAGAAAAAGTTTTCATAAACTTCCACAGTGACTATTTCAAAACCAAATAACATTCTGATTTTGCCAGCCACTGAAATGAAAGTAGGGAACGGGGGCAGGTGGAGAGGGGTGTGGAGGGGAGCATCAAGGCAAAAATGAAAAAGAAAACAATTATTAAGAGGAAGAGCCAGAAAATGACCCCTTATATTGGGAATTTTGTGTAAAAGTACAAAGTCCTCTCTTTTCTCCCCTTCATTACCGATCAAGCATTTTACCATGCTCAGGAAGAATAAAATGGGATTTACTCCACCACTAGAAATGTAGCTGTTGGAAAGTTTTTTCTTCATTAAAAAAATAACCACAAGTAGAAATCCAATGAGCCAAGGTCAACAGTTAGATTTTCATATCAGGCTGCAGGAAACTGTCCCTTGGGGTTCCTAGCCGCCTGCACCCCTTTGCCATGACTTCACTCCTCTACTCCTCTCTTGGCTTAAAGAGGAATTTACACTTTTAAGAATCCTCCCTGTGCCTGGAATTTTCATATTCTCTGCCCTTGGCCCAGGGCCTCTGATCTAAACACACAGCTGTTCCAAAGCTCCCTACCAACTCCACTTTCTCCAGGCCTGAGCCGCCCACTCTTCCCCTCCCTCTGAAATGAAAAGTCGTTCCTGCTCTTGCTGATTTGTTGCAGCATCTCGCCAAGGCCAAGACGATTTCCTATTGACCTTATGGCAGAGACTATTGACCAAATTCCTCACATTCTCAGTCAACTCAATGGAAACGTCTTTTTTCTTTCTTTCTTTCTTTTTTCCCAGCAGGAGCAGCCAATGAGAATGATTTTCTGCCCGGAGATAGACCATCAGTCTGGGGCAAGAGGTGGGTGGAGGTGGTGCTGCTGGACCTTACATCACTTAGAAAACAAGTTGTTTTTCTGGGATGAATTTAAGAGGTTTATTGAGTTCATGGAAGTTAGGAGGAGAGAGTTTTAACTTCATTCCAAAATGGTGACTGCTGGCTGCTGTTTCTCATAACGAAGACTCAAGGGCTCCAAGGTCAAAGACTCCCTCTCTAGCCTGTTTTATGGGCACTGGGCCTTCAGGTAGCTGTTGTAGGGAGCTGTTGTTGTAGGGAGAGCTATGCAGGTTCCCGCTGTTATTGCAGGCTCACAGCAGCTGACGGTAAAAAGACAGGAAAGGGACATCGAAGCTGAGGTGAGAGCACAAGGTAAGTAGGTCTTGAGTGTTAGTGCCCGAGGGTTGTGCTTGGCTGAGTGTCAAAGCAGTGGCTAGAGGTGGAGGGTCCCTGATGTGGAGAAGACTCCCACAGTGGTGTCTGTGATTCTTCCTTAGGTAAGCTCCACTTCAGAAGTTTGGTGATGTTAAAGAACACCATGAAAGGGGGACTTTGAATAGAATTGGCCAGATTTCTCCAACATGTCAATAACCTTTGAAAGGGGGAAGGGACTCTTCTAAGTCAGTCAGGGAACAGTCAATATGTGGTCCCCGAGTGGATTCTAGTTTGAATAAACCAGTTGTAAAAAACCTTCTGGGGACAATGGTGATATTTGGGAACTATTATTAATTTCATTAGGGATGATAATATAACTATGGGTGTGGTAATGGTATTATGGTATGTGGCGTTATGGTTTGTGGGGACAGAGTCCCAGTGAGCAGTTTCCAGGCTCTCGGCCTCATGTGGAAAGGTGCTGGCTCAGGTCATACATGGCCATCAGCTGTGACTAGTTGGCCATCAGCTGTTACCAGTTAGCCATTGGCCACTAATATAACTGCCGTGGCTATGCTAGGTTGTTGGTTGGTTGGCAGAGAAGCAGATGGCAGATTGCACATCATGTGGATCCTGCTTCCTGTGTCTCCAACCCAGCCACCAGCGAGAATATAGGGGTATGACTCCCCTATCTATGGCTCCTTTGGTGTTTCTTTTTGGCCTCACCATGTCCTGCATTCTTGTGCCCGGAGTGAGAGCTGAGTCCCTGCATTACATGGTTCTAGCAGAAAATGTCATTATTATAGACACGCATACATGAGTATTTAGGGGTGAAATTCTATTCTATCTGATATTAGATATACTGTATATGGACAAAAAGAACAGGTGACATAAATATGGCAAGGTGTAAGCAATTGCTAAAGCTAGGGAAACCTGGGTAAATGAGGGCTCACAATGTACTATTCCATTTTTCTGTTTACAGGCATACCTCATTTTATTGCACTTCACTTTATTATGCTTCACAGATGTTGCATGTTTTACAAATTGAAGGCAAGACCCTCCACTAGCAAAATGATTACTGATATACTTTATTGCAGTGGTCTGGAACAGAAACCACAGTATTGCTGAAGTATGCATGTATATGAAATGTATGATTTAAAAAGTCTAAGAAGGTGGAAAGAGAAAACTCCCCATGAAGGTCAGTTTTCTCCCACAACATTGTTTGTAGTGACTATGGGAGAGATTAATAAAACCCAGTTACTGAGGTAACAGTTCATTGGCAGACAAGTATGCAGACTGTTTCCCAAACAGAGCAATGTATCAGGTGCCATGGGAGCAAGAAAGGAGTGTGGACCTAAGGGGGTGGGAATTGGGGGCTAGTATTGAGAGTTGGGGTGAAGGGCCTTCCAGAAGGAAACGATACCTGGGCTGACGCTTGATAAATAGGAAGCTTATTGGGCAGAGAATTTACAGGATTGGCCTTTCTCCTCCAGCCAGAAAGCACTTTCAGATTTGGAGGATAGGGTTGAAAAAGTGGATGGAAATAGGGAGTACTGGGAAGGGGGTTGTCAGAGAAGATGGCTTTTTAAGCCCATTCGTGGCAATCTAGTTTCATAGGCCCTGAGAAGGGGAAAGCACATTTAACTGAGGGTCTCTGGGGTGGGGGATGGGGAGTCACAGGCCAAGAAAACCATTTCTCAGAAAAGCAAAAAAATGGATCACAACAAGCCAAAGAGATCTGTAAAGAGACGCAGAGATGAACAAGCAGCCCCAAAGTTGGAGGCAGGCGTTAGGAGCCTTCCCCAGCAAAGTCTCATCACCCATCCTGGTATCCTGCTTCCCACCTGGAGGCCCTGTATTTGAGCTCCAGGTGTCTGTTCTGCTTTCAGACAGGGCTCCAAAATAAACCTCTACTCCGGCTTGGGATTCCAGGGTTCAAACATTCTCAGTTAACTTTATCCTTATTAAGTTTAACTAACCTACTCCTTGTTCTACACTGACCTAAATAAGAGGCAGACATGAGCAGTAAGTAATTGGGGCGACTCCAGAATCAGCAGGCTAAATATGTCCTTGCAGGTCCAGGCAGTGGTCCCCACAGCCCAGCAAAAGGACCTGTGGTGTCGTCCATGATCTAGCAGCCTATTGTTTCCAAAAGGAATAGAAGTCAGCCTTCTGGAGAGCATCCAATGTGTTTGGTTAAAGGAAATAAGAGGTCATAAATTATGCAGAAGACCTTTTCATAAGAGCCTTATGGCTGTTGGAATACTATCACAGAGTGTGAGGTTTGGGAGGAAATTTGGAGAACTGCTAACCCAATCTTCCACCCAGTAGGAGTCCCTTTTACTTTCAAGTTGGTGACCCACTGAAGAGTGTATTGCCTCTGTCTTTCTCTTAAACAGAGGCCACACCTGTGATTAGGGGTTTGCAAGTTGAGACTGTTTCTGGAGAATAAACAAAACAACTTCGTTTCATACACCAATCTTTTTTCACTGTGGAAAGTAGTTTTCAAGTTTATTTGTCTGATGTTAGAATGTGAACCAAAAGGATCTGAAGTATTTCTGGTTAGGGATCATCCTTTATCCTTAGGTACCTTGTAATCAATTCTTAGATTGGGGTTAGGCTCCAAAAGTAAAAACTGTTTATGCTTGAGTTAAAATACCTTTAATTTCCTTTAAAGTAAGATACCTAGTCAAATTCTCTTCGAGCATTTGAACCTAGTTCAATATCCTTAGTTGAACACCAGATAATATATAGTTTCCTTGAATTTAGAGCCTGCATTGTATTAAAAAAATAAAAAGAAATAGCCAACATATTGAAGCAGTCGATCCACATTCAGAGAGAAAGTACATAGCAGTCTGAGAAGCCCTTGGAATAGAGACCCATCCAGGGAAAGGCAGGTCCCAGCCTCCCAGTGCACGCCCACAAAGGCACAAACTGGGAGAGCTATGGCAGACATAATCGCAGCACTACCGTGTATCCCCGAAAATAATACCTAGCTGGACCATCAGCTCTAATGCATCTTTTGGAGCAAAAATTAATATAAGACCCAGTCTTATTTTACTATAATATAAGACCGGGTCTTTAATATAATATAATATAATATAATATAATATAATATAACGCAATGTAATGTAATATAATATAATATAGTATAATATACAATATAATACCGGGTCTTATATTAATTTTTGCTCCAAAATACGCATTAGAGCTGATTGCCTGGCTAGGTCTTATTTTCAGGGAAACAGAATGTCTAAATTGCCCTTTTTCCTCTCTCATTTTTTCTAGCACACATATATTTGATTTTTCAAAAGTTAAATATCCTGAATACATCATTCCAGACAGAAGTTTAAAGAGTTCAATTTTCATTAGTACATTTTCTTGTTTTATTTTGTAAGGTCTCATTAGGATTTCTACAACTGCTCACCTGGAGCTAAAATGTTTTGTTTTGTTTTTTATAATAAGCCAATTGTTTATTGAATACTTCCTGTTGGCCAGACATTTGCTAAGCATTATGACCAAGACTAAAAAATAGTCTTTGCTCTCCAGGAGCAGACAGCAAAGTTGAAAAAGAAGAATCTAGATTGCTGAATTGCCAAAGAACAAACAATACAGGACAATTTACAAGCAGGTATCATCTTGGTTTGTGATGAGAAGTGTTAAGGCTCTCCTGAGAAGAGTGAAATCACTATTGGGGTGGGCAGGTCTGAGCTGGGAGGCAAGGACCTCAGATCAGACCATCCGGTCTGAGTTTTGCCTCTGCCACTTAACTAGCTGTGTGACTTTCTAAGTCTTAGTTTCACTTCTGTTAAATGAGGATAATAATAGCACATACTTCCTAGGGCTGTTGTGAGGATTAAATAAGAAGGTGTATGTAAGTGCCTGGCATATAGCAAGCACTCAATAAATGCTATTTATTATTATTATACTGAGCAGGGCCCTGAAGGGTGGGTAAGATTTAGACAAGCAGATGGGGGAAAAAGAGAGTAGCATCCAGTCTTTGAGTCCATCTAGACTAAGTGAAGATAATGGGAAGGAAGTACACCAATGATGAAACAGATGTGAATTCTGATCCATGTTCTCCTATTTCTTGTGATTTTGGCAAGTATGTTTTGTGCTGCAGTTCCCTTATCTATTAATAAAGACAATAATAGTGGTTACCACAGAGGGTTGTAGTAAGTATTACGAAAGTATTCAGAGCAGGCCTCCCTCAGATGTACCACTTTGGTACATGAATTATTCTGAGCTGAAGCAATCAAGACCCTGTGGGCTCATAAGAAACTTTTACCTCTCCTTTAAAGAATACAAGTTAAAGACCTTTCTCATAGCGAAATTTATTACCAGAGGTCATTATTTATGACCTATGCATAGGGCAGGACAAACATCGTATTTCTAAACATCTATCTGCTAATGACCTTCCTCCTTCCCAAAGCCCGAATGCATCTTATCTCATCCGTAGCTCAGCATGCCATTTATACCTCATTTTAACTTTCTGTCTCTGAGCCTCTTGTATATTTGGGGTTCTTGTATGTACATATATAATTAAATTTGGAAATTTTCTCTTGTTAATCTATCTCATGTCAATTTGATTATTAAACCAGCTGGCAGAACCTAGAAGGGTAGAGGAAAGTTTCTCCCCACCACACATACACACCACATAGGGTTATAGTGAGGATTAAATGAGATAATGTACTTTAAATGCTCAACACAATGTCTTGGCAGGCAAACATTAAGAGATTGGTGAGCTGTTATGGATTCTGGGGGGAAAGATGAGGGAACGAGAATGGAAGGAAGACTTACTTTATGTACATCTTTATGCCCTTTTATTTCTTTTAATTTTTTGTGTGTGTGTGTGGGTAGAGATTACCAATTCAAAACACATGTACTCTCAAGAGGCATATATAAAAAGAGATCAATATGGAGCCTGATACATAGTAAACACCAAATAAATGGGAACCGTTGTTATATTATTGCTACAATGAACTAATGTATTCCACATAGAAGAAGACCACATTTTTTCTCACCTTGCTAAAAAGAAAGAGTACAGAATAATTTCAAGAAATAGTCAAAATCTGTCAAAGCCATATTTTAAAAAATAATATTTGTAAAACATGCCAAAATCATGATTAGCCTTCAGAAGGAAGCAAACTGTTTGTAGGTACTTAATTTTAGCAGCATCTATTATAAGAACAATAACTGACGCAATTACAATTTTTTTTCTCCATTAGCTATTTAAACAATCCCAGGAGGATTTATACTTCTTTCCTCAACTATTTAACTATTAAGGAACATGCCTTAAAATAATAAATTTATTTACTTTAAAAATTAATGTACAGTTTCTTATCCAGATCAGATCTCTTCAACACTATTCTGAGTTGCTGAGAGTTTATTGTAGTTGAATGCTTCAAAACAATCTGTCAGTGTTTCTTCTCCATAATTTGGGCTTGAGCTTGTATTTGCTTTCTTTCCTTTCTTTTTTTCTTATGCATCCTTTTCTATTCCTTTCCAACACGCAGTTTCCTATAAAACACATTTGTGTTTTATAAAACACAGCTTGATATGTTCTCATGGGCAGCAACACGGCGTCCTAAGCAAAATGTCAATTCTAAAAGGCTTCCCCAATTTCTCCAGAGACCCATGGGCCAGGAAGTTAACTAATCAGCCCTGAGAATCCCAGGCTTTGCTTTCTAGTCTTGGCTCAGAGCCCTGCGTCCCCCTGGGCACTCACACTCCCCTACTTTCCCATCACACACACCATCTTCCAGGGACTTGGAGGGAATCACTGCCATGAAGAGCTGCCTGCCAGGAGCTCAGTTAACCCAAGGCACCATGGGGTGCAGGGGAATCTTCCTGTGTTAAACCAATTGTTGACTTTTTAGAAATCTGACCACATTTTCTGTTAGTCATCAGAGAGCTTTACCTTCTTTCAGATAAATTCAACCTAAGACTCTTTCCTCGTACTACAGGAAATCTATTGTGTGGCAAATATGCTAACACTGCTTAAATCCTGGAGTAAAATTACAAGAAGCAAAGAGGAAACACTCCACAAAACTTGGGTGCTTGAGGTTTCATTTTTAAATAATTCTAATTTTGCCCCAAGTCATTTGCAACATTTTTATAGAAGTAGATTTTACTTTTCACTTGTCGTATTGGAGATTGTTTTTCCATCTGGTTTTTCCACTTTCGAATTCATTAGTGACGAAGTTGAGGTCAAAATTCTCACACCTCATCAGTGGCGATTTGAAAACATAAAACTAAAATTGTTTTGAATAGAGGACAAAATGTACAAAAAATGCATTGAGGTATCTGACTTTCTCAACTTCCTGCTGTTTGCCCAAAGAGCAGAACAGATTTCACATTCTTATTTGGCTCCAAGACACTTCTTTGGAAATCCTCTTATGTAACAGCCAAGGATACCCAACATGTGAGTGAGGGCAAATGATTGCTTTAAAAAGAAAAATACTGGGAGTTATTATTTCTTCCAAGTGGATATGGCATTTTTTTTCAAAGAAATAAAGGCATTGATTTTTTGGGGGTCTTATCAGTAACAGTTCAAAATTTCCATTACCAGAAGAAAGGAAAAGCTTCATCTTCTAGGAAAAGATGATGGACTTAGTGATGGGAACTGAGATTTTCTGTAAAGCCATGAATTAATGAAGATTAAGCTGCAGGGCCCCTCAGTTACCCAGGTCCCTGTGAGTGCTGGCGGTTAGTTGCTGGTAGGAAAAGGAAGGAGGGCAGGATGTAATCAGAAAACTTTTCTATGTAAGCATTTCTGCTGAACTCACTAATCTCAAAGGAAAAAGACTCAAACCTCCATGGATACAGTAATTTGCTGTGATTTATTTTCTCTTTCCATATATTTTCATACAATTTTGATATTCATAATTTCGTATTATTTTCCTTAAAAAGAGTGCCTGTGGGAGAGGAAGAAACTTTACCCTCCTAGGTTCTTTCAGCTGATTTAATAATTAAATCTACATGAGACAGATTAATAAGAGAAAATAACCAAATTAAATTACATACATACATACACAGGGGAACCCCACATACATGAGAGAGTCAGAGACCCCAAATGCATGAGAAATTCAGGGACAAAAAGTTAAAAGGAGGTCTACATGGCATTCTGAGGTAAGGTTGAGTCTGAGGTAAGGTGCCTTGGGGCTTCAAAGAGTCATTGGAAGACCATAAGAAGAACACATCAGTAATTAGTAGTTTGCCCTGCCATATAGATAAGTCAAAAAAAGTTATTTCTGTGATAACTCTTATTATGGGCAAGGCCCTTAATTTAAATTCTTCTAGATAGTTAAGTGGGACAGAAGTTTCACTTGAGCCCACAGAGTCTCAGTTGCCTTTAGCTCAAAATAATCCACATACCAGAGGCACATCTTGGGGTGACTCGTTCTGAACCCCTACAGCCTCAAATTGTATAAGCTTCAGGACCCGCTTAATCTGGCTCCACTACTGTATAAGAATGAATCGTTTTTCATTATAATTTATTGCCTAGTTTCCTTAATTGATTGCTCCTTTTTAACTTTAAAGACAGTTATTACAGCATAACCTTTTTTTTTATTTAGCCAAGCCATAGCATAGGCTGAGAATTTAAAGAAATGAGGGAGGAAGGGAGGGAGAAAGAGAGGGAGGGAGGGAGGGTGGGGGAGGGGGGGAAGGGAATAGGCTCTGGCAGGACTTTCTTCTTCTAGAAAATGGACTATTATGGTTTTTCCTCACTGAAACATTAAAATGTCCTAAACTGACAATATGTTTGTGACTCTTCAAAATGATGTACACACCCTGATATTTCAAAGAAACCAGCACATTTACCTGAGCAAGATTTGTTGTACTGAAGGTTGCTGTTAGAAAGGACTTATCGTTGGCTCTCCTGTAAGGATTGAGGTGAGCACATTGTTTAGGATTTCACACTGTCCTATTCCAGGAGACTCTCTAAGGAATTTTTCTGGTCTCAGTACCAAGAATGATTGATTTGTTATGGGCCACTGGCCTTTTTATCTTGTCAACTCTGTGACTTGTATCATCAGCACCACTCTCCATTTTGAGTTGGTTGCTGGTAAGCCTAAAGTTAAATTTGCAGCAGGGTCATTCCTAGTAATTACAGTGTGCTTTTGTAGTCACCTTCTTGGTTCTGTTTTGTGTTGTAGTTCTTCCTTTACTTCAAATTATTATTATTATTTTTAAAGATTTTATTGGGGAAGGGGAAGAGGACTTTATTGGGGAACAGTGTGTTTTTCCCAAGACCCATCAGCTCCAAATCAAGTTGTTGTCCTTTCAATCTTAGTTGTGGAGGGTGCAGCTCAGCTCCAAGTCCAGTTGCCGTTGTTCAATCTTAGTTGCAGGGGGCACAGCCCACCATTCTTTGGGGGAGTCGAACCAGCAACCTTGTGGTTGAGAGCACGCGCTCCAACTAACTGAGCCATCCGGCCACCCAGGAGCTCAATGGCAGCTCAGTGGCACCTCGCTGTCTTCATTCTATTTGTGGAGGGTGCAGCTCACTGGTCCCTGTGGGAGTCGAACTGGCAACCCTGTTGCCCAGAGCTCACGCTCTAACAAACTGAGCCACCCGTCCGCCCCTCAAATTATTATTCATGTTATACTGTTGCATTTTATATATCCTTTCTCAAGAGAGTAGGGATATGAATTAATTCAACATTATTTCCAAAGCATTCTGGTTATACTTTTATCATAGGTGTATGGATTTTTTGAAGGAAGAGAATTAAGATATGAAGCATCCTTCGTGTTCCTTTCCATTTCCTCCTTTGTACTCATACTTCTGTTTGGTCACCAAGAGTGTCAATGTGCATTTCACATCACCCCAGCATTTGTCACTTAACATCAGGGAACACTAATGGTGGCACCTACTTCTAATCCATCTTTGCCCACACTCAGAATTTACCCCACCCTCTATTTCTCCCCACCACTATTCCTGATAAGGTCCTGATGCTCTGAGAGTACTTATGAAGATACAGATTGTACTCAGGATATCGATGAAATGCACTCAGAAAAGGTTCTCAAGAGTCTGAGAGTGTGACGCACTCTGGCCCTAAAAATGGTACCACAAATAATTTAGCCTCCTGATCATTGAGGGGAGAAGCCCAATCTCCCTGAACCCTCTTCAACACTTGAGCTATCATCGGGGGGAGGCTAGGCCTCCTAGAAGAAACAGGTAAGGACTGATGTGCCAGGGTGGCTTGAAGGTGGGGAAAGCTGCTACTTAGCAGGGAGAGGTGGTTAACTCTGGTCAGGACAGTCTTCCTTTGGACTAGTCTGAATTTAATAGCACCCATCTCAAACTTTTAATCACTCAGGATTTCAGATTCAGGTCAGAGAGAGAACAGAATATAAAGAGGAGGCACTCACCATTACCCTAAATCTCTAGTTCTAATGTCCTTTTGCTCCAAATGCCTCTATCATGTAAGTTTTCAATCCCCAGACTGCCTTCCTGTAGAATTCCCCACCCCTCTAACTTTAGTCTCCTAGAATCCCTTTCATTGATATCACTGATCTTTTTTTCTCTATTTCAATCAGAGACACTTTTCTCAGACTTTTTCTCCTATCCTAAAAAGAGGGGGTGGGTTGGCTGTGGGTAAATTTGAGTTTCTGTATGAACCAGATTGATCTACGTGTTTTATTTCCACCTACAAATTGAGATGATTACCACTGAGTTATGTCACCTAAGAAAGGAAGATCAACATTCAAAAGACTCAGATGGGAGGAGATATTGAATGGTTTCTGAGTCAGCTCAGATTGTCATAACAGAGTCCCATAGACTGGGCAGCTCATAAACAACAGAAATTTGTTTCTTACAGTTCTGGAGCCTGGAAAGTCCAAGCTCAGAATTCTGGCAGATTCACTGTCTGGTGAAAGCCCACTTCCTGGTTCAAACATTCCATAACTGAGGTTACAGACATCCAAATTGCGAACATGGCAGACACTATCTGTTGCCTCCCAATGTTCATTGGCCTACATTTTTCTTTGCTAACAAAATCCCAGTTTTGTTCAAGTTTTAGGTGATCATGTGTTTCAGAAACATTGGGCTCTTCCCTATTCCAGTGATGAATCCTGATGAGTCTGATCATGGTATTCTATTCCTTTTACCAAGGCTAGCATAGGCTTTTGCAGCAACTCAGGAAGAGAGTCTGGTAGGGGACTTCTGGAAGAGTCTTTATCATTCTCACAATGAAACACAAGGAAGGGATATGTTTCTTCCCTTCTTCCAACCTTAGTGCAGGATGAACTATGGTAGCCATGTTGAGGATACAAAGAGGTGAGCCTGTGAACAAGCTGAGGATGGCAGAGCAGAAAAGTGGAAAGAACCGGGGTGCTTGATTGCGTCTTTGAGCCACTGAATTAATCAACACTGAAACCCTCTTACTTCTAAAATTATACTGAAAGGCAATATAATTTCCCTATTATTTAAACTACAGTCAGTTGTGTTTTCTGTTACTTGTATCAAAACCATGTCCATTGCTTCAATGACTGAAGGTATAAGAACCAAAAACAAAAAAAGTACTCAATACTTACCCTGATGAAAAGAGCTAAGAGCATGCATGTTGGAAACAATCAAGGTTCTCAGCTTGGCCAAGTAGCACCAACTTAAGTTTTAAGCTTTATAAATACCACCCTTGACAATTTATCATTTCCATTATGATTCATTTGCCTAAAATTATTCATATTATACAGTAGTTTCCCCTAAGTTATTTTATACTCACTATCTTAGGGGGCGTGGGGCAGCTGACTGTACTCTAGAATAAGAGGTCAGTAAACTTTTTCACTAAAGGACCAGATAGTAAATATTTTATATTTTTTATGTTTTTTATGTCTCTATCTCAACTTCTAACTCTGCCATGATAGCATAAAAGTAGACATAGCTATCACATAAATGAATGAGTGTGGCTATGTCCCAATCAAACTTTATTTATGGATGCTGATATTTGAATTCTATATAATTTTCATGTGTCACAAAATATTATTCTTTTGATTGTTTGCAATCATTTAAAAATATAAAAAACTCAAAATGAGTACATGTAAAATTGGGGAAATCTGAACAAGACCAGTGGATTATATCAATGTCAATTTCCTGGTTGTATATTGTTTTGTAAGATGTTACCATTGGGAGAAAGTCAGAGTACATGAGATTTCTCTGTATTCCTTTTTTTCATTATTGTGGTAAAGTATACATTAAAAAAATGTATCACTGTAACCATTTTTAAGTTACAATTTAGTAGCATTAAGTACATTACAGTGTTGTACAACCTTCACCATTATCGTGTCCAGAACTCCATCATTCAAAAATGAAACTCTGTATCCATTGAAAACTGACTCATTCCCCACTTTCCATAGCCATTTTCAGTATCTATGAATTTGACTATTCTGAGTACTCATATAAGTAGAATCATACAATATTTGTTCTTTTGTGTCTGGTTTATTTCACTTAGCATAATGTGGTTCATCCATGATGTAGCATATATCAGAATTCCATTCCTTTTTAAGGCTGAATAATATTTCATTATATGCATATACCACATTTTGTTTATCTTTTCATCCATTGATGGATGTTTGAGTTGTTTTGGCTATTGTGAATAGTGCTGCTATGAACATAAGAGTACAAATATATGTTCAAGTCCATGCTTTTAATTATTTTGTACATATACCTAGAAGTGACACTAGATCATAGGGTAATTCTATTTTTAATTTTTTGAAGAGCCACCATAATGTTTTCCATAGCAGCTATACTATTCTACATTTCTACATTTCTACCAGTAGTGTACAACGGTTCCAATTTCTCCACATCCTTAACAATATTTGCTATTTACTGATTTTTTCCTCAAATTTTCCTTAGTTTTAGTAGCCATCCTAACAGGTGTGAATGGTATCTCATTGTTTTGATTTGCATTTCTCTAATGATTATTGATATTGAGCATCTTTTCAAATGCTTATTGGCCATTTTTTATATCTTCTTTGGAGAAATGTCTGTTCAAGTCCTTTGCCCGTGTTTAAATAGGGTCAGTTGTGTGTTTTTGGTTGTTAAATTGTAAGAATTTTTTATATATTCTGGATATTATTCCCTTATCAGACACATAATTTGCAAATATTTTCTCCAATTCTGTGGGTTGCCTTTTCTCTCTCTTGATAGGGTCCTTTGATACACAAAAGTTTTTAATTTTAATGCATTCAGTTGATCTAATTATTTTTCCTGTATTCTTATAACTGTATGTGAATCTATACTTTTCTCAAATTTAAAAGTTCAACCAATCGTACAAAATGCAAAAACCATTCTTAGCTCATGAGTCATAAAAAAAAAGCAGCAGTCTGCCAACCCTTGCTATAGAATAGAAAATAGAATTGTTGCAATTGTTTCCTTGTATTCAAAAACTCTATCTAATCTCTCATCCTGCTCCTAACCCACTACTTCTGGGGCTCAAGAACTTAAAAAGACTTCGGCTACTTATATTGCTGTATATGTAAATATGTATGTATGTGGCTCCAACTTATTTGTTCCAAAAATTAAAGAACTTAACAAAAAAAGTGGCTACAATTCCACATTTAATTTTAAGAAACCAACACCCCAGATCTCTTCTTTTTTTTCTGTATCACAGCATTATTTTAATTTCAATATTTTTTTCTACCCCAAACAGAATTTACTATCCTTTAACTTTTCTGGCCCTAAAGACACTAACGTATCAATAACAATTTAATATACCCTTCTTAGTTTATCTCGTTTTCAAATTACGAGATAAGGCTTCAAAGTCTTACCTTAACATCTCTACAAAGTATTACCATCTTTGACATGGTCTCATGAACACTCCAGGTTTTTAAATACCCCTTTAAAGCTTTGCTCTTAGCAGATATCTCCTGCTTTTCAGAAGTTGGCTTTGTACCACTTCAACTTAGGAAAGGCTTCATGGGAATTGCCTGCTTTCAGATAGCTGGGAAACCTGTGGTTTATTCTCTGTTGCATTATGGCAGAGGACTGGAGGACTGGCACATTTGCAGTCACCTATCCAATCTTCCTCCCCTCCTGGGAATCGTTCCCCTCCCCTCTTATGGACTGCAGCTGGGCCTCCCATGGCCTCCTGAGGTAGCCTCTTCTATTGCTTAAAAGCTCTAATTGTTAGAAAGTCCTGATATCATTGTAATCCAAGGAGAATTTTCAATCCCTTTCAAAAGTGAGTCCAGAGTCTTGTTTAAAGAAGGTTTGCATAATGATTATGTTCTAGTTCTGAAATAAGGAGGTGACTTTGCATACTTTTACTTATGTTGTCTAATTTACCTTAATGTTACATAAATTCTTTTACATATTAAGTATTTATAATACATTTTAAAAGAAGCAATCTGTCATTCTTGTTTCTATTAGAAATATGATTATATAAAAGGCACCAGTGAAAACCATTTTGGGGGTTTTGGGGGATAAAGAGAACGTCTCCAAGGCCATAATCCCAACCCAAGGCCCAGTGTGAATTCTCCCCGACAATTCGACAGCCTCCCCCAAAAGTCATAACTGTCTCCCACCCGTTGACTGATCTTTTAAAAAGACATATCTATAAATAAATAAGTAGATTACGTCACCCTCTTGCTTAACACATTTTAATAGGCTCATCAGTGTCAGAATAAAGACCAAAGTGGCTACAATGGCCCACAAAGCCCAGCACCGGCTGCCTCCAGCCTCATGTTTGCATCCCCCCAGCCCTCAGTACTCTATAATACTGTTTCCTCTGACCGAATGTTCTGTCTCCAGCACATGCAACGTTCCCTGCCAGGGGTGTGTGTTTTCATTTCTCTTGGGTAAATTCCTAAGAGTGAGATGTTGTGTTATATGCTAAGTGTATGTTTAACTTGATAAGAAACTGCCAAATTCTTTTTTAAAGTGGCTGCTCCATTTTGCAATGTCTGAGAGTTCCTGTTGCTTCAAATCCTTCCTAGCACTTGGTTTTCGTAGTCTTCGTTATACGCCGCATTTTTAACAAAGCATAGAATAATAACTGATTATGAGGTTCTGCCAAAGTGCATAGAAGATGAGTAACTCCTTTGAACTCATTTCAGTGAGAGCTCTCTGGTCTAAGTTATCTCTCATTCACCCTCCAGTCTTCATAGTAAGGCTGTTGTGAAAGCACAGGGGGGATTTAACGTGCTTAACCACAGAGATTGTTTTTCAGACTGAGGTGATCAAAATACAATGGCTTCAAAGTCTTACCTTAACATCTCTACAAAACTCAGACTTACCCCTGACCACACTTCTCTGTTGGAATCAAAGTAGTGAGTGTGAAGGTCACATGTGTGGAAATGTCATAAAGGGCATAGTCACGGAGGGTGCGAAGACTTCCGGGAACGGAAATACTTTTGAAGGCTGGTTGATATATTTTCCAGATTGACTTCCGGTTAAGCTGGTCGGAAGACTAGCAGTAAATTCTTTTTTTCCTTAACAGAAAATCTACATGTTGGAAAGTACTGGGACATGCAGGTACCTTTGATAATTGTAGGATGCAATACTGAGTGTGTTTAATATCACACCAATTGAAAGGCTGACGTGCAAATTGCTAGGAGTATTTTATAGACAAGTGGCTTTTAATTTCATTAGAATACTCCAGTAAGAATGTTTTTCACTAAAAGTTAATAGAAGGCTGGCTCTGGGGCTAGCCTTTGCTAAGGTAACATGTTAATGAGTCATCAGAAGCTATAAATAGAACTCAGCATGAACTCCTGTCCACAATTACACCACTATCCCACGAAGAGAGTTGTTACTAATGACAGAACATGCCTGCTAGCCACTATTACAACCAAGGGGGATGTAGACGAGGGAACCACAGCCTTGTGGGAAATGTGCCCTGAGATACGATTTGCCAAGATGTCATTATGTGCTTTCTTGGTCTCCCTTGTAGTCTGTGAAGCAGTTATATTGTTTTCTTTGGGGATGATCATTGTGTATGGCAGCCAAGATTTTCAAATTCTCTCTCAGATGATAAATCCCAGACAATAACTGGCTTTAAGCAGTTAACTTCTTTATCTTTGTCTCTTCCCCTCTCTTTCCCAGCACGTAGAACAGTAGAGCGTATCACAAGAAGCATGTACATGGAAGGGTTCCATAATTATCTATTGGATGGCTAAATGGATGGCACATCTAAATGTTCCCCCCACCAAAAAAGCATTTCTACCAAGAACTTTATTATGTTTCCTCACACTCCTGCCGTTCACATTTCCTCAGGTAATAGTAGGAGAGAATAAAACTTCACCCGCAAGCAGAGAGAGGGCGGACATGTTAAGCACTACCATTCACTACATCTTAAGTCCAATTGCACACTAGCTCTAAAGGGAGGATAGGATACAGGAAAAGTAAGGTTGAGGAAAACAAAGTGGTCTTGTACATAAAATCTTGCTGGGAGACAGCCACAGAGCACTCTACCCTGAGAGTCTGTAACGGCACCAAGTTCTGGGAGAAGAAGTCCAGGAAGAGAATTGTTTGCTTGTTTGTCCTTTATCCCCATGGCTAAGTCTGTAGTAAATGCTCTCAGTCTGAGAAAGCAGGGGAAGGAAGGTGGGAAACGTGAGGTTATGTGTGGTAGGGCTGTTAACTTCCTCTTTTTGATTGTGTTCAGATGCAGTCTAGATGGATGGTGGGACGTTCAATCAGTGATCTCTTCTTCACTGCTTCCGGTCAAAACTGCATCCTCCGTGTGATTCCACCCCTGGTTCCCTTATCTTTCCGTTCCCCTCCCCCATATCATACACAATACCCTTCCTATGGGGCATCCCTCCATTTCTGTTTTAAATGCAATCCTGTCTGTCTTTCTTCCCTTTCACCAATAAACTCATGAAACCTAAAGGGGAAACGACAAACGTAGTCGTGCAAGTGGAGAAGACAAACATCGAAAATTCTATGAAATGGAGACTAATCTATCTGAAGAGGCTTCATTCCTGGGAGCAAGTGAAAGGGAGAGAATGGACTCCCCCGGGACACTAGGGTAGGGTCCTCTGGAGCTGTTAATAAGAAGTCCAAACTATGGTTTTTCAGTCCTCCCTGAGATGCATGGGGCTTGGCATGATGCCTGCCTTTCAGAAGGACTTCCCACAACCCACCATGGCAGCTTAGGAAAACTCAGAGTTACACAACTCAACTCTGAAATTCAACTCCCAATTCTTTTCGTCTTTTGGCTATTTCCTCAATCTCAAAGCGGCTAGGAACACAAGAATCCCAGAAGAAGAAGGTGTTCATGTAGGAGGAGCCTCTGGCTTAAGAGGTGGCTAAAAGTTCAAATGATACAGAAAAGACAAAAACAGGAAGCATAACAATACAGGGTTGTCTAGGGAAGCAGAGCCTGAAGGAAGATTTGAAAGGGGAGTGGATGACCATAGAGACCCAAGAGACTCTCGCCTCTCTTCTCTCTGTGCCTCAGCTTCAGTCTTTAAAGATAAACATTAGTCCAGAACTACGGTCTCTCATATCGTTTTCCTATGCTCCTTTGACCCTCACAATCCTGTCTGGCTAGTTTTTCTCATATCTGCATGCCTAGCCATACTCTGGCATAGTCAGGGTTATGAGTTTTAGGTCTTCTATGGTATGTCATGTGCCACTGCAGGTTTGATTTATTCAGGTGTTGCAATAAGCAATTGTATCTCTAGTGGTGGACAGTAAAATCCCCAGAGGGATGGGAATTGATAGCCAGCCCCTCGCAAGCATCCAAAATTATTCCGTAGACTGTCTCAACACACTCTAAGAAGGGGATATCATTAGTGATCCTGAGGTACAAAGGATCTTAGCCACACTTCTCCACTGCAGGAGGAGCTACGCCTAGCTCCTTGCTGATCCCATGGAGCTCTGCTGAGATCAGGGCAGCATTCTGATGACCTCAGAATTCTGGGTCCATCTAAACCAGGAGCAATCTCAAAGAAGACACAAAAGCTATAGGCTTACTTCTAATCACCAAAAACTGTTAAAAGTCCCCAGACTTTCTAAAGAACATTTAGTGTGTTATAGATTCCCAAGTTCAAAATTGGGCCCAAGACCCAGTGCATCTCCTGAGACCAGTCTCTAACAAGTACGAACATCTTCAACACGGAACCCACCCAGAAACAACCTCTCCAAATCAGGGCTTCTAAACATCAGACCATCTGGGGAGCAATTTTTTTTTTTTTTGAAATTGAGGTAAAATTCATAGAACATGAAATTTACCATTAGCTATTTTAAAGCTAATGGTAAATTCAATGGCATTTAGTACATTCACAATGTTGTACAACCATTACCTGTATCTATTTGTGAGATACATTTCATCATCCCAAAAGGACATTCCTTACCCCCTCGTAAGTCATATTTGCAGAGTGTTTTAAAAGCACACATTCCAAAGCCCCATACCTAAGGGGACATAGGAATATTTCCAAAACTTTCCAGGTATCTCCCTCCTAGGAATTTACCCAAGAAAAAAATGAAAACATATGTCCACACAAAGAGGTATATATGAATGGTTATAGCAGTTTTATTCATAATCATCCAAATTTGGGAATAACCTAAATGTCTCTCAACTGGGAATATACACGTATAAACAAACTGTGATACTTCCTTATAATGGAATTGAATTACACACAGCAATTAGAAGGAATAAACCTTTGATACAACAAGAAGGATAAATCTCTAGTGCATTGTACAAGGGGAAGGAATCTACTTTCCACACTGTATTCCATTTATATGACTTCTGGAGAATGACAGTGATGGAAAACATATTAGTGGCTTCCAGAGTTTAAGGGTGGGAGCAGGTTTGGGGTTCAGAGACACAACACAAGGGAATTTTTGGAGGGGTGATGAAATGGTTTTCTATCTTGATTGTGGTGGTGGTGGTAATAAGCATTTGTCAAAATGCATAGAACTCATAGAACAGTGAATTTTATTGTATTTAAAATTCTACTGTAGTTAAAAATAAATTGGAAAACATTTTAAACCTTTCTGGATGTTTAGGAAGTGCAATCTATTTGGGAAACCAAACAGTGCATAGATAGATAATGTTGGACAACCTAATTATTCTATAACCCAGCCCATTTACACTTTGGACACCTGGGACCTTCTAACTTACCATTACTATTTCTCTGGTTATCATCACAGCGTTGAACATTTCCAAAGATGAGAAGCCTGAGCCACCCAAATTCCTGTTTTGCAGTACTGTGATAATCAAATTGAAGATTGCCACAGACTGGAAGTACAAGAGCAAGCTGTCATGCCCTGGAGTGGTATATAGCCAGGTCATAGGACATGGGGTAGGCAGTGATTTTGTTCCAGTACTTGTCAAACTGAAATCACCAGGTTAAATGTGACTTTAGAACCTTCTTTAAGAATATGAGTTATAGTTTATCTCTTAAACAGGTTAATTTTAACCAGATTAATATGGAAGTCATTTCTATTCGTGGAGATTAGAATACAACCAAAGAACTTACCACAAAATATCCTGTTTAACGACTGACGCATCATATTTAACAAAACGTCATGTTCAACAATTTATGTTTAAAAGTAACCCCAAATCAGAAACCAAAACCTGCAGTTTTTATGTGATAAATCCAATGATCTTAATCAGTGTAAATCATTTTGGTTATTTGCATAAAATTCGATCCCTATTTTACAAAAGGGAAAACAAGATCCAATTGCTTACTTGCTTAGCCAAGAGCCAAAGTGAGTTAATGATATACTTGACTATAGATGCCTCATAGAGTCCTTTATTTGTGAAAATTTACAACTATGGAAAACGAATGGAACTCATGGGCAGATGTTTATGTGGGTGACCAGCCTCACTAATTGCGGTGCTAACCTCATGCTCAATATCACTTTAAAAGAAAAAACAAGCCATATCCTGCTGTGGTTGATCATCTACTCATAAAAGGAGGCTAAAATTCAAATAGAAAGTTCTAAGAAGAAAAGAAGTAGGCAATGTTTAGATTGGAAGACAATGCTAATGTCAACTGCAGGACAAAGGGAAAAGAACAAAACAAAACATCTCTCTGTGCAGTAAGGTAGAGCCTATCTGGTTTCTATCCCACTAGGGTACATTTTCTAATTTGCAATTCTCTGCGTGCCCTAGTCTCAAATTATTTCTGTCAACACTATTGCTTTGCTTCCTCATCACTTTGCAAAAGATAACTACAACTCTTTCTGAGGCATTCTGTTCACATTGCTTCTTTTTTTAGAGCTGCTTGTGCCCAAGAGGAAATGGAGCTACAAGTGTTTCCTTTCCATTCAAAACTGACACTTTTTTTTGTAGTGGGGGGAGGTAGCTGAGGACTTGCAGCTTGCTCCCAACAGCTTGAGATAGCCTGAGTTTTCCTATAAGCCTCTCTTGAAGTCCTTGTGTTGTAAATTATTTGGTTTAAATTTTATCACAACCTCCAAGAAGCACGATGGGCAAATTCTCCTGATGCCAGATGGCTCAGCAAACTTTTTGGATGTTGCTCCTCTATTGCACATCCCTATTTCTATTGCCCACACCCCTAAAATAGATCCAACTAGGAAGTGCATTAAAAAGCTTATGATTTCAAAGGTCCCTAGGCAAAAGTTCCACTGTGGAGGAGTAATTTGACCAGGCCTCATTTGGGGAATAGTGTTCCTCTGCCCTTCCCACCTAACCACCTCTGCGTGGGGAGGAGTATGTACAACTCCAGGGTGTAAGCAGGCATTCTATGCAATAATTTGTGTGCATAGTCTAAAATAAAAATAATGTCGGGGAGCTGTACAAATTTGGTAGTAAAAAGTAACTTCAGGAAAACTGCCATGTTTATTATATAAATTGGAATGTAAATGATGGACCATATATGAACTAGCTCAAAGAGAGAAGGGTACCTATTGGCGCATATAATCAGAAAAGGCAAAGACTGATTTGGACTTGAAACCACCAATATACTTTTCCTCTCTGCCTCTTACTTCTGTCTTTCTCTGCCAGTGGAGGAGATGGCACGATCTGGGGACCCATATTTTAGTTTAACAATAAGAGGGAGAAGAAAGATTGTAACACATGTGTTTACACACCCACTCAATCATATTTAGAAAATTTAGACTACATATTAGAGCAATGGAGTGCAAAGGAACAATTCTCCCAAAGGAGGGGGAAAGCACAGACATGGCCCCAGGGAGAATTGTTCTGAGTCAGAAACAGATTATTTTTATCTCAAGGTTTCATGTATTTACGTCAGTTTGAGTGAGAAGCACAGACATATGTCATATGGCTTCTCAAAGAGCCTCAAATTTGATGTCATGGGAAGAATTCTTTATAGGGAAGCATTGTCTTTATTCTCTGATAGGACATTGGATGGATGATGAGAGCTCCAGGAATCTGTGGGAGACAAAGCAATTAGAGTTAAAAAGACTTTTTAGAAAAAATTAATAGGAATGTTTAGTAATGGAAAGAGAATAAAGGATGGAAGGAATAAAGTGGAGAGAGAAGAAATTTGGCATAAGCCTGGGCATTACATTAAAAAATCCTAGTAGTGAGAAGGCCAAGGAATTACTAAAACTTAGGAGATGTAACATTAAATTTAAAGTTCTTTCTGTTGTTACAATATAAATTCTATGACAAAGACAGATTAGGTATTTTACAAAACCCGTTTTCTTTTCTTCCTGGGCTTAAAACTAAATTATATTTCCCAGCCTTCCTTGGAGTTAGGTATAGCCATGTGACAAGTTCAAGTCAATAGAGTGTGGGCAGAAGTGACATGTGCCACCTCCAGGCCTGGCTAATATATAATAACTCCCGCATTATCCTCTACACTCTTCCAATAGGCTGCTTGTACAGGATCAGGTAGAGGGCTCCATGACCCCAGAAGATGGTGAAGCCACTAGATAAAAGGACCCTCAGTCTGTGAAGGACTGTAGGGATAGGGCCACTTTCAACCTAAATTGGACTGTGATGTGAGTAAGAAATCATTATCTTTTTGTTGTTGTTAAATTATGGCAATAGGAGCTTGTTTGTTATATCTTACCTGACTTATACAAACTTTTTCACCCCGTCCCCTCTCAAATCTTCAAAAAAGTCCTATGACAGTGGCAATCATAAAGGAGTCTGAGTTGCACATCTGGGTTAACATAGCATGGAACAGAAACCACATTTATAGAAAGGCAATATGTTCCATAATCTAAACCCATTTGCAAAAGCAGGAGTTCAGGGCCACAGGTGACCATAAGACCGTAAACTCTGAAGGAATTTGCTGAAGTATTAAAGTTGGCTTTGACGTGTACAGAACATGGAATGAGAGAGATTTTAAGAAACTGTATCTTATCTGGATCTGAAGGGAGTGACATTTGAATTACATTGTTTTTATGTGGTTGGGGATGCTATGACTAAAAGAAAATTTGACTCACATGTCAAGGATGGAGATTTAATAACTTTTATGATCAAAAAAATCCAAAATAATACTTAAATCACTTGGATGCTTGCAGAATTATCTACTCTGAGAAATCCCTGATAGACAGCTGAATGGGGTGTGTTTAACTTGCAGTGAAAACAGCAGATATGATCTACACTTCCCTGGCTGCCCAACCTAAATTAGATTCTCCCCATTTTTGTCTCTTATAGCATGCTGTTGTTTTCCTTTAAGCCACTGATGAGGTATTTATTATGGCATTTATTTTTCAGGTGTGTTTCTCCCATTAGACTCTAAGTTCAATGAGGACAAGGGTTGTATCTGTTTGATGCCACAATATACAAGGTCTGACAATTAAGTTCATGAACTCATCCTAGCAAAAGTGCTATATACCTCATTGCTGAATATCACTAGGGTCATTTTCGAAGTACTCCTCTTGGGAAGCTATGCACCAATGCCAGCACCTAGTCCACCCTTCAAAGCATTTTTGGAACTCTTTTTCTAGAATGGCCATCAGAGCTATCGTTGTATTGCCTTTGGTGTCCTGAATGTCATCCTTTCAATATTTCCTTTATCTTCAGGTAAAGAAGTCATTGGGGGCCAGATCGGGTGAGTAGAGAGGGTATTCCAATACAGTTATTTGTTTACTGGATAAAAATTCCCTCACAGACAGTGCCGTGTGAGCTAGTGCATTGTTGTAATGCAAAGCAAGAGTCATGAATTGTTGGCCAAAAGTTCAGGTCATCTTTTTCACACAGCGTTTTCAGCACTTCCAAATAGTAAACTTAATTAACTATTTGTCCAGTTGGTACGAATTTGTAATGAATAATCCCTCTGATATCAAAAAAGTTTAGCAACAGTATTGCAACAAGTTCGTGAACTTAATTGTCAGATTGTGCGTATATCTGGCACCTAGTACAGTGCCTGGCACACAGTTCATGAATATTTCTTGGGATGAAATGAAACCTGTGAGTGTGGGAGCCTCTGATAGTCACCTGTTGGCCTGAAGAATTCAACTGCTAATTTTGTTTTGACAAATCAAATATGTTTTGCAGTAACTGATAATTTGAAAATATTTTATTACCTTTCTCTATGTAAAGAACAAATGGCATTTAACATATATAAATATGATATGATGTCTCATACATTAATTTTACAATAGCAACAGCTAGGTAGCGTTATTGTTGATAACATCTGCTTCTTCCCAGAAAACACAGGAATCCTTTTTTTCATATGTTACAGCCTAGGCTGAATTTGAAACTGAGTGTCTCTTTCCCTTCAATCCAGGCAGCAGCAGTGTTAACTAAATAGTCTTCCTGGTTGAACCTCAGCTGACCTGCCTACAGGAACCTTTCTTATCAGAGTTCCAGGAATGATTACTTTTGTTTTTTAAGAACAAAGTATTGAAAGAGCATAGTGGTATCCTTTTTTCTGAGTGTGTTGTACGATTTTGGCAGTTGTTCCTCCAATGGTATAGCTTAGACTCATAATTATGCCTTTCCTCACCATATCCCATCCTCCCCCAACCACCGGAATCCAGAAGTCCAAGCTTGCACCTTCATACCCTCTTAGCAGTTATACAAATTTATGTTGACTATGTACTTGTCTCTTTTCTTGTATTTGTTTGTAAGTTTATTGGGGCTGATTCAATAAATACCTATTGATTTTCTTTGTTCCTTCATTCTGTGAATGAGTCTTCAGGATAATTAGTGTTTCTTAGGATAGCAGGGAAAAAAAAGAATAAGTTCTACACCAACTTCTCCATTTTATAGATGAGGCAACTGAAATCTAAAGTAACGAAGTTTACTTGCCTGACAAGAGATAGCTCGTTAGTAGCAGTTCACTTTTCCTGCGATTTCGCTTCAATGTTATAATATGGTGACATTTCACATAACATTTTCTGAAACACAACAGTCTCGTTTACATACCAAATGATTACTTTGAGCTCACCATGAAATTGCAGAGTATTTTGCAACTTACCCTTATTAACAGATACATATTATTCCCAGTGTAAAACTTTTAGTAATGATTATGTTAAATCTCTTTCAATGTCTCAGATATGCCACATGACTTTGTTAAACCTCCTTGCTATTATGCACTATTTTACCTCAGTCTGGAACTTTCCTACCTGGGGAACCCTTCTCATCCATCAATACCCACTTCAAAGATCACCTTCTCTTTGCAGCCTTTCTTGTCTCCTCAGACTCTCTCTTCTCTGTATTGCCATGACTCTTTATCCTAAGTTTATATTCCATGAAGCTGAAAGCCTTGAGGCCAGGACCTTGATGTTTACATGCCGCTTCCAGCACCCAGCATTGATTTTTGTACTTAATATATACTTAAGTAATATAATTGAAGGAATAAGTCAATGAATTAATAAGTAAACTGAATTAAATAACCTCTGCCCAAAATTGATTACTTCTAGGGAGGTACAGCAGAGAAGAGGGGAAATTAAAGATGCTTTATATTATATATTCTGTATAGTCAGTGTGGTTCTTTTGGCTGCTAAATGACATAAAATATCTGTAGCATCCTGCACAGCGCTGACACAGACACTTAGTAAATGCTCTTTTGTTTTTCTTTCTCCATGTCCAGCCTCTATTATGTACATACAATTATCGTGGTGGAATGGAGATCAGAAGATCAATATTTGAAGTTTTGTTAAATATTGTGAGGAGAGAAATGAGCTCCTTTGTCCTTCAAGTGATGGACTGGACTGTCCAGTAGAGGTGGCCTAGCAGGTTGGTGTCCAGTCATGGTGGGACACAAAGAAAAAGATGCAGATCTATGTGGTTGGAATGGCGAGGACTTAATTGGAGGTAACCCTTGATAAAATGCTCAGCACATAGTTAGCCTGAAGTATTAGCTTATTGTTAACTCCTCTCCGTGAGTAGCGACTTTCCAGAGCCTGACTGTGGGAAAGATTAAGCTACTTGAGAGCTCAAAGGGGGATAAAATGCCGTGTTCAATTAACCACGTCACTTTGGGTATAAGACAGGGAAATGGAACTTCTTGTCCTGCTCTGAGAGCAGGAAGGATGAGGATGTAGATGTTGAACATGAGTAATAAGGAGACGACGACATACCAAAGGCTGGAGAAAGAATGTTCCAGCCAGAAGGAGTAGCAAGTCCAAAGGCCCTGTGGTGAAAATGTTCTTGAGGTGTTCTAGGGACAGAAAAGAAGGCAGAGGGGTAGGAGGCCAGAGAACAAGGAAGAGTGAGGTGGTACAAGACGCTATTAGAGACAGAGAGGAACAATCACATGGTGCCATATGAAAACAACCATAAAAACAAAAATAGCAAACCTGCAAAACTTTAAACATAATATTGCAATAAATGAAGAAATAGTTCATGTTCATAAAACCGAATTTGTAGGTTTAATCTGAATGTAATTAAAATGAGTTTTCATGTGTGGGAACTTGACAATATGATGTTAAAATAAACTAAAAAAATAAGCATTCAAGAATTTCTAAGCAATTTTTGAAAGAGCGAACCTATCAGGTATTAAGATGTTTTAAAGCTAGAATTAATTAAAACACTGTTGCATGATGCAAAATAGAATATTTGTAGTCTTTGATCTAATAATTCCACTTCTAAGATTCAATTCTGATGATCTTAAAGATAGAAATAGAGAATCATGTTAAGAATACTTATTATAGAATTTTGCATAAAACTGAAAAATTAGATGCAAACCTAAGTGTTCAACAAAAGAAAAGCATTTAAATAAATAGTAATGCATCCATAAAATAAATAGACATATTTTAAAAACTATTTAATGGCATAGGAAAAAGCCATACTGTGTAATGCTAAATGCAAAGAAGCAAGATGAAATACTATGTGTATCGTATGGTCTAAGTATTCTAAAGATAGATGAGAAAAAGGCTTGAGGAAACATCAAGATGTTCACAGTGATTATCTTGGAGAAGTGGAATTACAAGTGTATCTGATTTACTCTTTTTACTTTTCTGTACTTTCTAAATTTTTCACTGAAGAAATCGATAAGGTATTTTTTATAATCAGGAAAAAGCCAATGCACATGAGATTATGTTTAAACAGAATTATCTGGAACATTCTTTTGAGTGACTTTTACTCCTTTCAGGAGATAAACCAGATATGGTTTGAGAAACCACCAATCTTATCCATTTAATCCTAAGAGCAGCGGCTGTGGCCCTTCCTCATTTCTGTCAAAGGCAGAAATGCAAATGGAAAGGGACCAACAGCTCTGTCCTCCTGTAAACAGGAGAGCAGTCTGGGAACCACGTGGACTGCCCAGTCTGTGAGCAAAGAATATTCACAGACTTAGAGCCCTATTAGAACAAAACAAAACACATCAGCTTTCACTCTTAAAACAACTTCATGTGATAAGCATAGCGAAGGCCTGAATAAGATATGTTAATACTCTCAGGCCATTTTATTTTTACAGCATACTAACAGAGGAATCGAAGCCAGAGGACATGAACTCAACTCTAAATTTATCAGCTGTATGACTTTGGGCCAATCCTTTAATTAATCTCTCTGAATCTTAATAGTGTCACTTCTCAAATACGAGTAATAAAAATCCATGGCCAGTCAACTCAAATGTGTTCAAATGTGTAAGAGTCCTTTCTCCCTGCCTGAAAGGACTGTCATTGTCACTGGTGGAATAGGTTGCCTAGTGTCAAAGGAAGGAGAGAAGCTTCATAGAACTAGGTATGCTGGATGCTAACCCTATTTCTTTACACTGCGATCTTCTGAAGTCCCGACTGTCCCCTTTCCCAACCCCCAAGGCCCTCAGGAATGTGAAAAGATGAGCTCCATTACTGAGCTACAGCTTGGCCACCTCTGCCTGGTTTCAAAAGCACTCCCTTTACGTAATCTGAATAGACTTTTAATGTAAGCGAACATACATTTGAACCTCCTAGGACTATGTTTGCTGTTAGTCATATGTTTGTCTCCTTATGATAACAGTGTGTAAATACCCAAAGCCTTACTCCAAAAATGTTATTAATGTACTTTTTCTTTAGTTAATAAGTATAAAGAGAAGCACAAATAATTTCATGGCAGTTATGCATGTTTTTTAGCCAAATTCTTTTGTCTCATCAACTCTGTGTAAAACAGATGTAAGTAGCTTTGGCCTGCAGGAGGCAAGAATTCTAAAGCAGTCTCCAAAGTTCTTCTCCTAGCAAATTCAGTAGGCCTCTGATAGTTAATCTAAAAGCTGGCAAATTTAACTTAACAAATAAAAGGATGCATACATAAGATTTCAGAGATCTAAGATATCAGCAAGTTTCCATGCTACCTGTAGGAAGTCTGTAGACCTCAGTATGTCCAACTGTAAAATGAAGGTAATTTTGATGACTCTTAAGGTAATTCCTAGCTAAAGCCTCCATGACTGTAACTGTCAAGGTCCTCTTTGTTCTTGGCCTAAATTTCCATGCTGAGTCTCTCTGCCTAGACCAAATACAAAAGAAATTCAAAGTTTCTCCACTTTTCCCTGAGTGCCGTGGGAAGAGGTACCATCCTTGGAGCGCAGAGGGGTCCCTTCCCACTCTTCAGAGGGACTCGGCCTTTCTCTGATTGGCTTTCCTCCGCACAGATCAGGGAATCGCGAGGCCAGGGGGTAGGCACACCAGGAGCCTGCCCCACATTCCCTGTGTTGTAACAAAATACCACAGAATGAAGGGTTTAAACAACAAAAATTTATTTTCTCATGATTCTGGAGGCCAGACGTCTGAGATCAGGTGCCAGCATGGACAGTTTCTGGTGAGAACTCTTTTTCTGGCTTGCAGATGGCCACCTTTTCTGTTTTCATGTCCTTTTCTTGGTGGGTTCACATTAAGAGAGAGAGAAAGCAAGCTCTCTGGTGTCTCTGCTCATAAGAATACTAATCCTATCAGATCTAGGCCCCGCCCTTTTGACCTCATTTAACCTTGATTGCTGTCTGAGAGGCCCTATCTCCAAATACAGCCAGACAAGGGGTTAGGACTTCAATATATGAATTTTGGGAGGACACAAACTTTCGGTCCATAGCGTTCCCCTTCCAGAATGAGTTCCTGGTACCCAAGACTGAAATTTTCTGCCCAAAGAGCCCAGGCCAACTTACAGAACATCTCCCTGGGACTTCCCTGGAAATTGCCAGGTGGCTCATTGCCACCACTGGAATGTATATGAGGCAGGGCTGGAGGGTGCAGTTTGGACACTAAGGTTAGATACAGGAAGAAGCTGGACAAAGGAAGAAGCTGGAGGTGGGAGGCTAGGCACTTGCTCTCTCTGTTTCTCCAACTTCTGGCATGGAACTCTGAGAATTCTACATTCTAACCTGAACTTCTATGTTGTTATGAAGTATATTTGTCAAGCTAGGAGGATAGAAAATATTTAATAGTATTTAAAAATATGGTAGGTGGGCCTCATTTATACTCTTTCCTGGTGTCCAACAAATGTGAGGAAAAAACCTGGTTGCATATTGTCCCAGTTCTCCCTGAACTCCATTTTCAACTCCATCTCTGAGGAATTAGTCAGTGTTAATCAGATAATGAAGTTGAGGAGAGTAATATTAGTCTGAATCTACCTGAGATCAGGTTCTTGACTCATACAGAAACTCTATGTCATGATTCCTGTATCATAGTATTAACTAATATTTAATCCAGGGTTTCTATGTGCCAATTACTATTCTAGCACTTTACATGTATTAACTTATTTGATCCTTCCAGCAGCCTATGAAATAATATTATTACTGTCCTCATTTTATAATCAAGGAACTATAAACAGAGATTAGGAAACTTGTCCATGGGCACCCCACTAATAAATGGCAGAGCGCGATTTGAGCCAGTTTGGCCTTAAAATCCTGCTCTTAACCATTCTGCTATAGCGCCCTCAAATAAAAGCTACTATTTATTGAGCACTACCACTATACCAGACCCCATGTCATTGCTAACACTATGAGATCAGTACTATTATTTCCCCATTTTACAGGTGGGGAAACTGTACCTTAGGAAGATTAAAACATCCATTCAAAAGTACACCCCTAATGAGTCATGTTCATAGATTTCAACACGAGTAATCTGATTGTAAATCCACACTCTTAACTAGACAATTCTGGTTGCTGAATGAACTTTCCTTGAAGGAGAACACGCAGGTGATGAGGAAAGCCTGACCATATCATTGGGTCAGATGGTGATAGTTACCACAGAGAAAATTCATCTATGCTCAATGAAGAAATAGGCTGTTTTGAGTAAGATAGCAATTTGAGGAAGTTAAATGGATTAGGATTACAGGTCGTGTTTCACATTGGGAAATAGACTTGCATTTTTTGTGCTTGTGGCTTGATCTGAAATCTCAGAGTGAATCATTACCATCACACTCTGACTTTAGGCACGTCTTCAGTCCCAGCGAGAGGGATGTGTTCCTCAGGAATTGATGAGCTGTTTGAAGCAGGGAAGCTCTGAACCTAACCCTTAAATCTGCTTCAATCTAATCCCACATTATCTGAGGTGTCTGATAATAAATTCCCCCACGAGAATGAAGTTTGACTCTGCATGAAAGTTTGTCAACTAGGAGACTTTTCCTATGATTCCACAGTTCTCCTGCTTTAGGACATTGTTCAAATCCTCATCGATATGATTGAAAGCTAGAAATATGATGATATGAAAAACGTCTGAAAACACGTTATCCCACCTCCCAACATCCATATCTAAAGGTTCTCTCTGAGACAAGGGGTCACTGAGAGACAAAATGGATCAGAAAACTTCACTCTTCGGCCCCAGCTCTGATGACCCCAGTAGTCTACCATCACACCATCGGTGTTATTGTTTTAATCGAGAATCCAGCAGATTTTCACAGTGATGTCTTGGCTCAGGGTGTCTTTGAGTGTGTTCCAACCCTTTGTCTAGTGCAGGGCTTTGTGTGCTGGTCTTCACTGTCTTTGAAAATCCTGTTTGATTATGGGGAAGAGCCTGCCTAGTGTAGGTTAAAGTATAAACTCATAGTCAATGCAAACAGAGCTTTAGTTCAAGGAAAGAAGATGGCTGCCCATGCCGTGTGGTTTCCTGGGAAGGAACCTGTATCTCAAAATAAAAAAATACAAATTAAAACATACAACCTCTGCTCTAGTTCATGTCTGACATTTCTAGCATCACACTCTAATTTCTTTATCTTAACAGAGCCCCATCTATGCTCTTATTTATAACTAGAATATTCTCTTTATAGAAAGGACAGTTATCTATCTCAATTATATTCAAATTTACAAGTTCAGAATAGTATAAGTTAAGTTGGGACAGTGGATCTCAAATCTTACTATGCATCAGAATCACCTAAAGGGCTATTTAAAACATTGATTCCTGATCACACACCCTGAGACTTTCTGATTTAGTGGATCCGGTGTTAGGCCTGAGAATTTGCATTTCTAATAAGTTTTCACGTGATACTCATGCTGACGGTGCGTGAACCATACCTTGAAAATCACTGGACTCATCAGGGATCAAGCCTTTTTCTCCATACATACACACTTGGGCTGGACATTGGGGATACGACACTCTCCTGTTAGTAACAGGGATCACCAGGGCAGTGATCCTAGAGCACATTAAAAGCACATGGAGCATTAAAAATATATCAGTCAGAAAGAGGAAAAACTGAGGGTTGCTAGATGGGCGGGGAGTGGGGGTAAGGGGGAAGGTGAGGGGATTATAAAACAGTCAGTAACCACAAGACGGCCACGGGGTTTGAAAATTAATCTGGGGAACGTAATTTAGTGGTTACCAGAGGGTAAGGGGGTTGGGGGTAAGGGGGATCAAATATGTGGTGATGGAAGGAGAACTGACTCTGGGTGGTGAACACACAATGGGATTTATAGATGATGTGATACAGAATTGTACACCTGAAATCTATGTAATTTTACTAACAATTGTCACTCCAATAAATTAAAAAAAAAAAGAAAGAAAGTCATTGAAGGATTTTGAGCAGAACTGTGACATTTACCTGCATAAATTCTAAGAGAATCTTACTGACTGCTATGTTCAAACTAAAGGGAGTAAAGATGTTAACACAAGGAGACTAATTAAAAACTTATATCAATGATAAAATATATATATATATATATATATCAGTCAGGACTGTATCTCAGACCAAAGAACTCAGACTGCCGGGATGTGGGCCCCAGGCCTGGATATTTTTTTTTTAATTTCCCAGGTAATTTTAACGTGTAGCCAGGGTTGCTAGCATGAGATCCTCTTGGATCTCCAGGAAAATTCTTTCCCCCAGGAATTTTCAATACATCTCCATGGACTAATACTCCTTCTGCCCATTTTGTAACCAGGTTGGAGATCACCAGATAAGTTCACCAGATAAGTCAAAAAGTTAAGGCCTCACATGACATTCCCAAATGCTAAATGGTCAGGGTCACATGTCTAAAATTCTTTTATGGTTATCATTTTCCTTTTTTCTGTAATTTTATAGGACAAGAATAAATTGCAAGCTGGGATCAGCAAAGAGATAAAGGAGCTGGAATAAACCTGGTTAGTTCCTTCTTTTGAGCTTTGCTCCTGCTCCCACATTCACCTCTACACCCTCCTTGTGTATTTGCTGATACCTGAACCAGAGGGGCACTGGCTGAGACAGAAGACCTATAGCACCCTAAGAACTTTTCATACCAAGTCTTTTGACACAAAGGCTGTGGACCACAGAAACATGAGAGGTTTGGGTGAGCATTACCGTGTGGGTGCCCACAGACCTGGAGCCAAAGCTGTGTGACCACTTCTACTACTCAGCTCAAGATCAGATGTTGGTAGACAATGACCCCAAAATCTAAGGATTCCATTCCAGTATTAATACTCCCTCAGTGACTAAGGGCAAGACACCTATCTTCCTGGAATCTCAAGTTCCTTACATATACAATGAGGAAAATACACTAATCTATCTAGAGAGGTATTGTGAGAACAAATAACATTTTCTTACATAATCACAAAGGGGCAAAAAGTCCTCATACCACAGCTATAGTCTTCGAATTAGAAAATACTGCCATTTTTAGCTTCATAAAATATCTAGGCACCTAATTTTACCTTGATAAATATCAGGCATTCTAGAGTTCAAAATTCTGTAACTATAACTTTCATACATGCACACATAATTCAGCCTTCTTCATAGCAAGCAGTCCATAAATATTTGTTGACTAAATGATAGATGATTAATCAATTGATTAAATGAAGGCTTTCAAAATCAGATATACCAGTAATAAATAGAATCACAAGCTGTTATTCTAAATGAATAACTCAGTGACCATTTCCTAAGCTAAATGAATTACCATAGTCTATTATAATCCTGCATTAGAGATATTAAATATGTGAAATATGTAATAAATTTCTAAATCAATCAATTTATTCATAGCTGGGTTTGAGGTAACAGAAGCAGAAAAAGTGACAATCGTGTTAATGAGATCCAGTGCATTTTGCTATGCTGTGATCAGAAGAATGTACTCGCAAAACCCCTACCCTGCTCTACTTTTCTTGTTTCTATAACATTTAGTACCTCCCTACAGAGTATGTAATTGACTTACATATTATGTAAACCACCTAGCTCTTGGAGTTCACATCTGTGTGGCAAAGTGTCAGGTTTTTTTTTTTTTTTTTTAAACATCTATGTTTCTTCATATGGTCTCATTCTTGGTAATCCAAAAGCCTAGTTGATTACAGGGCCCAGGATGAAGCTCATCTAAAAAATATGCAGATTTTAGGTGAACCCAAGTTTAACCTACATATAATGTGTTTTCTGAAAAACCCAAACCAACATTATATTATGTATGACCCACAAGAAGATATGGAATCTAGCTCATAGAAGTAATGTCTTAATGTATTTTTGCATTGGTCAGAACGCACTTACAGTATTTTGTTCAGTTATAAACAACATTATTTTGATGAGACAGACACAAGCTAGAGGGATCTCAAAATGGGCGGTGAGTCTAGAGAGCAATCTGGAAATTGTATCAGATAAAGAAAAATGGAACGCATTGTGGAATTGTCATTTTAAAAAATGTAAGTATTAGAATGGTCACAATAGCTGGGATTTCCGGTAAAGAAAAGGCAGTACATATAGTTTGTCTTCGCTCAGGCTGCTATAACAAAATATCATAGACTGGATAGCTTAAATAACAGAAATTTATTTCTCACAGTTCTGGGAGCTAGAAGTCCAAGATCAAGGTACCTGCCTATTCAGTTTCTGGTGAGAGCTCTCTTCCTGGCTTGTAGATTGGTGTCTTCTCATCTGTTCCCATGTGGCCTTTCTTCCATGCATGCAGTGGGGAGAGAAAGTTTCCTTCCTCTTCCTCTTCTTAAAAGGCCATTAATCTATCAGATTAGGATCCTATCCTTATAACTTCATTTAATCTTGATTACCTCCTGAACTCCTTATCTCTAAACACAGTCACATTGGTAGTTAGGGCTTGAACATATGAATTTGGTGAGGGCACAATTCAGTCCATAGCATAGTGTATCATCCTCTAAAGTAAACATATTGAAAGACATACTGTAACTCATAGTAAGAAAACTTTCTAGCTAAAGCTCTTCAACAATGAAGCCAATTGTCCACTCTCTGAAGCTATGGCCTTCCTATCACTGAAAATAGTAACTCAGTTTAAAGAACCATCTCTCCATGATGTTGGGAGGAAGATTCTTACAATGAATGGAAGTTTAGAGCAGAAGACTGCTCTCCAATTCTACCATATTTAAACGTTTTAAATGTTGCTATTCTACGAGATTCAACCCAAATTATCCTTCTCCCAAAGTACTGAAACCATATGTGGTTATTTTGGCATGAGAAGAAAAGTCTAGTAAAAGGCTTAAACCAACAAAATTTAAACAATTTTGGATTAAGTAAAATTTCATAATTTTTGGTTTTGCAAAGAGCAATGAGATGTCTACGATTTTCATCGGGATTTTGCTAAAGTTTATGATTTTTGTGTGGGGTTGGGAGGAAGTGGTTTAAGTAAACTCTTAAACTGCATCCCAAACACTGCTTGTTATCAGTTTTTGTTTTTTTTAAAGAAATTCAAACAGGTTAAATCTGAGTCCATGAATAAGACTAAAGGTGTCTAATATGTAAGATCATTTCAAACCTAGTTTTTGGTAACCTTTAGGTAGAAAAAGCCAAGAAAAAGAAACTAGATTAAGAAAGAAACACAGAAATATTCTTTCACTACTTTTCTTCCAGAAATTACATGGCCTCCTGCTATGACTGCCAGATGTAGTAAATTTTCAATAAAAACTTTGAGTTCTAGGTGAACCAGAAATACTTGGCAATCAACACTATTAATTCTGAACCCTGTTTTACCGCAAGCTGCATTATAGTCAATTTTTAAAATATGATATTTCAGCTTAATACAAAATATGTTTCACATTTTCATAAAAATTGTAAGTCGATAAACATGAGACATAAAATGAGTTAGTTGCAATTGATGCCTTAGTATTTCATAAATTATTCTGTTAAGAATGTTAAACAAAAAAAATATCAAAAATTGTATGAGTAAAGAATAGTTTCCATGTAAATTAAGAGCAATTCTCCTAACACACATCAGTCAGGATCCAACAGTGTAAAATATGGTTGTTACTGATGACTTTCTCCCTTTTCTCTCTCTCTCTCTCTCTCTCTCTCTCTCTCTCTCTCTCTCTCTCTCTCTCTCTCTCTCTCTCTCTCTCTCTCAGATCCTTGGACACAGGACAAAGAAGAGATCTCCCAAGTGGAACACAAATATTATTGATGAATCCCAATTCACTATCCTGTGCTCACTTAGAGAAGGGTCTTTGACTTGAGCTCAAGCACCCCATAGTAAGGAGACCATGTGATTTATATTGAAAATGACCAGGGTACTTTAAGAGTGAAGGGGACATAATTACACTGGCTTAACAGGAATAAACAGGAACAGTGCCAGGCAAACCAGGACATCTGGTGGCCTTATCCATAGGAGACATTATGGTTGTTGCCCCAACCTCCATTCTACTCTAAGTGATTATTCTAAGGCAGTGGTCCCCCACCAGAAGTACTAGCATCATGTGGCAACTTGTTAGAAATATAAATTCTGACCCTACACCTACTGAATAGAAACTCTGAGGTAGGACAGCGCAGCGATTATGTGTTTTTACATGTCCTCCAGGTTACTCTAATGCAGGCTAAAGTTTGAGATCCACTCGTGTAAGCCAATCGTAATATTCCATTTCCTTCATCAGTGATGGGTTTAGGAACAGGCAGGTATAAAGCCAGTTTGAGCCAATGGAACATAAAAAGAGGCTAGTTTGGGATTTCTGGGCAAGATAAATCAAACTCTCTCTTGTTGGATGTGAACAAGGAAACACATTACCTGACTGTGGAAGGTGACTGTGAACTGTTAGAGCAGAGACGTGAGAAAAACTTGGCACTATTTGGCTGCTGGATCAAGCAGCCCATCCAACCTTTGGACTACATGAAAATTAATTTGTGGAAGTCATTTCTGTTTGAACTAGCTGAAAGCATCCTTACACATCAATGCTCATTCCCACTTGTCTTGAACCTATCTGTGCACTATGTCTTCTCCCACAATGCCATCCCCTCACACATTTCTCCCTTCAATATCCCTACTTTTCACATAGTCATATCCTACCCCTCCTTCAAAGTCCAATTCACTCCCTCTTCCATAAAGGTCACCCTGACTGCTCCACCCCAAATTGTCTCCTCCTCTTCAGAATTCAGTTTCCCATATTTTCTGAGCCCCTGATCTGTTTTCATTCTATGCTGACTTCTGCTTTCTCACATGTTTTATCATGTGTAAGTACTTGGTACCTGGTATGGAGTGCGGCATTCCAAGAATGCTCAGGAAATATTTTCTGTAAATGGTGATTCCACTGGTCTATGGAGATGAAGTATTGGGTTAGCAAATGCATTTTAACCCCACGTCACAGTTGTTCCTTGTGTAGGACCACCACACCAAACCCTGACTTAATTACAACTGTAATCCTACTGTGGCCTCTAACGAGACTTAGACAACTTTATGACATCTATTAGCCAGAATCTCCTGAAGCAAAAAGATACCGGTTACTAGATAAATGCTTGGCAACCTGCAGAGAACAGGACATTACTGTACTGAGGTGGCAGGGGGTGGGGGGTGGGGGGAGGTGTCTATGTGGTGTTAGGAAATGGACTTGCCAGACCATTATTAGCTCCCAACCCACTTCTCTGCATTTGCTCTCTTCAGAAATGACAACACCAATGGAGTTGTGTTTGGTGGCAGGAAGCTAAGAGTGTACACAAGCTAGAGGTTGCTCTGGCTTCTAAGAAGACAGTACAGCTTAGTGTCTGAGGATGTGGGTTTTAGAATCAGACCACTGGGATTTGACTCTTGGTGGAGACTGCTGTCTACTTATAGAGGAGGAGACTATCTGGGGTGGAGCAGAGCGAGTTATTTGATTTCTCTATCAGTTTCCCCATCTGTAAAATGGGGGTAAAAATCACACCTACTTCATTTTCTGACGTGAGAAATATAATAAATAAGATCTTGTATGTAAAAACACTTAGCATGCTGCGTGGCACATAGTAAGCACTCAATAAATAGTAGTCATTGTTAATGAGCCAATCTCTCTGTCACTCAATGCCAGCTTCCTTCCTCCCTGTGGCTGTGGGAGGTGAAGTGCTTTATGCTTCCCTGTTCATGGGCAGGGCAGTGAATGAATAGTAAAGAGAGTAAACTGGAATCTCAAGTGCAATTAGAGAGAGCAGGCTTTGCCTTGGCTTTCTGCCTGCCCAGCAGCTGTGGTTTAGCATCTGAATATAAAAACTGCCAATATTCTTCTTAGCACAACACTCCTTACACTACCTCCCTAACCCACCACCCTATCGGGGAGAGTCACACACTCAGCTAGAAAGTTCTATGGTTGATATTAGCAACTTACATTTGCCAGCGCTTTATGGTTTAGAAAGCCCTTGCTCATCTGTTGTCTCATTTGGCCCTCATACCATCCCCGTGCAGTAGCCCAGGACAGCCTTTCTCATCCCATTTTACCCTTTGGGAAAGTGAAATTCAGAGCGATTATGTAACTTGCCAAAGGCTTCAGAGTCAGGAAGTTGCAGAGCCAGGGCTCAGAGAAGTTTTGACTCCAACTTAGTCATCGGCCCACCCCCTTCACAGATCATATGCCCTGCACATGGAATGAGGTTTTCCAAAGAAAAGCATAATGTGTATGTTCTACATGTCAGATTATTTCAGCCAAATGTAGGATAGTAAAAGACTTCTCACCTCCCTTTCCAGGATCCTTTGCTTAATGTTCAACTATATATAAGGTTCCCAAGAAAAAGAGGGGACATGTCAGTCTTTCAGTTAGTTATCCACAAAGTGTTTATCGTCATGCCTTAACCCTAAGCAATAAAAAATCCTATTTAACTTGAGTGTTTGCCCAATTCTCTAACTTCTTATGTTCCTTTAAACCAAAGTTTCCATATTTGACTTGTTGAACGAACTCAAAAGGAGTCTGGAGGCTTCGGCTAGAAATAAATGATAAAAGATTTATTCTAAGATTTGGAGTTTGCGAACTGGGAACTCAGGTAGGCAAAAACCCAGAAGTGTTACAAAGAAGAAGGAAAGGTGAAAAATTCTTATAGTAAACGTATATTCTTGAGAATTATCAGTCCTGCATTCTTAGCCCTAGGATTGCCTTTTTAGTAGGCACTGCTGTCTTCCCTTGAGGAGACAGACACACATTTGCCTAAGCTATTATTTAATACAATTAATACCGTATCTTTATCCAAATCCTAGGCAAGGGGCCATACAAGCCCACAAGATGAATTTTTTTTTTTTTTAAATTCATGTTGGTACTTTCTCACCTTCTGGTTTTAGTAGGAGTATCAGACTTGGAGCCAAGGAATCTACTTCATAACTGAAGTGTGTTCTTTCAAATGAGGGTCAACAAAGAAAAGCTCTTGCTTCTTCACTAGTTGTGTAGGAAGTAACAAAAGCTAATTATGTCAGACTCCTTGGGATGATGATATTCTGGAGCTAATCTGGGCCATTTCAAAGCTGCAGCCCTAATATACCTGACTTCCTCCTCCTATGTATGTATGTGGGAACAGGATGCACCTACCTGCTGCTCTCACTTCTGCACTGGCCTTCCTTCTCTGAAGCCAGGCTCCCCATGAAAGAGGGTAATGCAAGATCACCAGTCCACAGCCATTTGACAGGGTTTCCCAGAGGTCTGGAAGAATGAGAAAGCTAGACTCCCTCCACTTCAGTTTGCATCTGTGTTTAACTTTATACAGAGCTGCTTCCTTCCTTTCAAACTCTTCCTCAACAGTAGTTATTCTTTAAAATGAAATAAAATAAGCAAATACTAATAACATTAAGAAGTTTCTGCTAACTTCTCAATTTTAAAATGATAGTTGTGAAACTACGGTGTTAGAGGTCAGAATAAAGGTCACCAGTGGCCTTCCAATAATGAGAAGGGAGCAGGAGGGGCCTTCAGGGGCACTGACCATGATCTACATAGTTCTGTTTCTTGATCTACACGTCGGTGCAAATTGCATGGCTGTGTTCAGTTTATGAACATTTTTCAAGTTGTACTCTTATGGTCTGCTCGTTTTTCTGAATATATATTATTCTTTAGTAAAATTTGTGAAGTGGAATCAAAATGTTGCTTAGTTTTATTGCTATGAAATGAATTTTTCCTGTTTTCTAGCTTGGAAATTTAGTTGCAACTTAAGATCATATTTCATCTCAAACTTATTTTACTAAGTGAATTTTATAAACTGCTTCATTGTGAGACACATATTGAATTATATACTTTTAATTGTTTGCTGAATTAGCTGCCATTAGGTTAGAAAGATTTTTTTAACACATACAGAAAAGCTGTCCCCAACTCACCATTGAGTTGATAGTTTTGAAAATGTTTCTAAGGTATTTTATGCTAATAATGAACAACATAAAAGTAGGGGACTAAATTTGGTCGGAGTAGGACCAAGAACACAGAAGGAAAAATTTTAAAAGAATAAGGGTGATCCTTCCTCTTAGGCAATAGGAAAGGATAGATATATAGTTGCCTGCTAAAATGGAGAAAAAGTAAGGATGCTCACAAATGATGGTCTTTGTTTTTCCAAGGCATCAAGAAACAATGGTCTGTACTAAGAACAAATGTTGGGGTGGGGCTGGTTGTTCAAGGAAAAGGGAAATAGGAAATAACATTCACAAGGTAAACATGGCTGAAGGTGAAGGGAATTGAAGATACTAATGAGAGTGCAGTTAAAATGGCTGGTAAGAGTTTTCACAGCTTCGGAAGAGGAGGTAAGAAATAGCTGGTAAACTATGAGAACAAAGACTAGAGGTCATTGAGGAGAAATTACAGGTTCAATGGGAGTAAGAGGTAGAAGGCTAGGTGGCTGTGGGTGGAGAGGGTAACTCACAAGTCAAAATTTTGCAGGTGGCATTTGATGACTGGATTAAAGGTGTGGCTACATCTGTGGGTTTCTGATACAGAGTGAAGTTGAAGATCATTGGAAGAGAGAAGGATGAGAAATTGTGAGGTCAGCATGCTAACTGAATCATTATCATGGATACTGAAATCATTAGGTTGATGTAGGTAGGACATTGGGATATTTCCAAAGAGGACACAGAGTTTCCGAAGCACAACTGGGCACAGGCAAGGAAGTAAATGATATCCTGGTCAGGGCCCGGTTTAAGCAAATCGCAAGGCAAAGTTTATCTTCGACATTTATCACCTTTGTTCTGTAGCATCTTTTCCTAGCTTTGTTCACCTACTCTCAAATGACCTCAGTGTCCTCTTGTAGCCCTCTCTCTGCATCTGTTCCCCGTTCTCTGCTTTTGATTATCTAAAATTCCAAATGTTCGTAAGGTATAAATGGAAAGTTATTTATTTATATGACACTTCTCCCCACTAATCTTTGCATTTTGACAGGGCTTTCTAATGGCAAATCCTTACCCTGAAAGTAGTCCTTTAGGGCCAATACCTACAGACGTGTCTACAAAGTTTTTTAATTCCAGCTGAAGGGAGAAGTACTCTTGCTCTGAAAATCTTTCTCCAATATCAATTCATTCTTTTAGCCTAAGATTTTATCCATTCCCACAAAATGTGAGTTTCTTGGAGGTTAGGGCTGGGCTGAGCCAGTACAGGGATATCCACAAAAGAACTAACTCAGTCCTTTGTTTTTCTGACTATTGTGCAAGGCAGGCTGTAAGTTATTGAATCCCTCTGTCTACTCCCTGTGCCAGAGAATATCACCATTTTCAATATACGCTGTGATGCAAAAAGGTTTCGGAAGCATGACGTAGTAGACATTCAACAGCGTTAACAGCTGACATTTATTGAGCATCTACTATGTGCCAAGCATTTCATGTATTTTAACTCATTTAACCCTTGCAACAATCCTATTAGGTCGGTACTGTTACTCTCATTTTGTAGATGAAAAAACTGAGAAGATCTCAAGGTCATAGTCATGGCACGTAGCAGTACTAGAATTTAAACCCAGGTAATTTGGAACCAGAAGGTATACTTAACCAGTATGCATTGTCCCTAAATCAATGTTTGCTAGATCTAAATAAATTTTTTAGTTTAAAAAAGTTTTTAATAGAAGTTTGTTTTAAAACAAACACCCTTATAAATGGCAGAACTAGAATACAATCCAGTCACACTCCCTAGGTTAAATATAGGATGACAGCAGCAACAGCTAAACACAGGGGAGATTTGTCTCTCCTGCAGCACCATCCCCATGCTTGCCTGGGTCTCCTTTAGCAGTAGACACATAGCAGACCCACTTTTCTGTCTTTTAAAAATTATATGCTCACAACTAAGAGGTCATAATTTGTTGTACTCCGTCTGGATCCTCAATACAATGAAGAACCATATAATTGTGTCACTATATGGGTATGATTTGTTCAAGTCCGTTAAACAAACCATATTGCCCTCCTATGGCTTTCTCTCTCTCTCTCTCTCTCTCTCTCTCTCTCTCTCTCTCTCTCTCTCTCTCTCTCTCTCACACACACACACACACACACACACACACACGGCTTTATTTTTTAAATTTCTCATTTTGCTTTGGGAAAAAACCTATCAACGGAGTCTGACGGGCCATTTACCAGGCTTGGGGGACGCGTGTAATGGAACTGGTTTTCACTCAGTATTTTTATCACTGACTGGGAGGTACAAACCGCAAAGAAAAACTAGTTTCTTGGCGTGTCACCAGTTCTGGGGTTCACTGATCAATCACACCCAAACTCATTTACTAACTTAAGGTTCATTTACATAAGACTTGGACCGAAGCCGCCGCGGCCAATCTGCGGTAATCTTGTGTGGAGTCGCGGTCACCAAGCCCTTCACTTTCCCTGAGGATTTCCCACGCCTCTCCTGTCCCCAAGGGAGCCCGGTGGTTTCTCGCGGCTCTGATTCCCTCCTGGAAGGATGCGAAAGGAGGCCGAAGGAGCCTCGGCGAGAAAGGAGAGTGGCAGGCACGAGTAGCACCCGGGCTTCAGTTCACGACCCCATTATTCCACGGAAAAATGGAACATTCCGCTCCTTCCGCCCGCAGAGGGGAGGTGGGGGGAACCCTTCGATCTAGTCTGGGAGAGGCGACGCGGATGCAGCCACCGAAATCCGGGACGCTGGGAGCCGCGTTACGGGAATCGCTCACGCCTGGCGTCCCGCCCCCTCGCTGTCGGGAGGCCGCTGGGCCAATGCCCTGGCGCGCCGGGTCTCGCGGGGGCCAATCAGCGTACAGACCCCAAGTTCGGGGGCGGGGCGCGGTGGGGGCGTCTCGGGGTGGAGTCGAGGGGGCGCATTGCCCCGCTGCGGGAGGAGGGCCGCGTGCCGTGTCTGCGGGAAGGAGTAGGGAGCCAGTGGGAGCTGAGGCAAGAGGCCCGGAGGCCCGCGGAGTCGCGCGGGGAACCCCCGGACGCAGCTGAGCGGGAGCCGCGGTCGCCGGGCGGACAGCCCGGATAGGGCCTAGAGCGGAGAAGGAGAAGGACGTGCGCTCTGGAGACGCGGAGGATCGAGGCGCCGCGGCCTGAGGTGAGGAGGAGCCGGAGCGAAGAGAAGGGCCGTGTTGCGGGAGGGTGAGGGTGAGGGTGAGGGCTCCGTCGAGGCGGATGGGCCAGGCGACTTGGCACTCGTGGGAGCCACCCTTCCCTGGGAGAGAAGGGCGTCCCGACAGCGCGCACGCCCCAAACTTGTTAGCCCCAGCCTGGAAATCCCCACATTCCTTCTCCCTAGTCCCACACCTCCGAATTTGATTGCTACAACGTTGTCACCTAGATTTCTCAACGCGCAAAAAAGTACAAACACCACACACACACACACTCACACACACACTCACCCACCCACTCCCCCTGCCTCCGTCTCTCCTTAAGACCTCGCCTCCAAACTCCCCTCTGGATTATACCGCTTTTTGGTTATCAAATCCCCTTTTTTTTCTTCCCAATCCTCTTTCCATCTCCCTTTAAATTACATTAACCACGCACTGGATTCTTCAGTTTTCTACCCGGAGGTTTATTTCTCTTCCCCAAAGCTATCTTTTAATCCTTAAATTGTAACGTTTCAACACTGCTGAAAGTTCACCATACTTATATTCTTAACTAACCTCTCTCTGGCTCTCTCTTTTTTTCTTTTTCCTTTCTTATTTGTATGGGTCCTAATCGATCCCATATACTCTGTATCCTAAAGTGACCAAATGTATGTCTTTAAAATTTTACCCACCCCCACCCCAAGCTTAAAGGTTGTTCCAAGCAGCAAGGTTCTGTTTTGCAGTAGATGAACAGCATTTTATTGATAAATCTAAACTAAAAAAAAAAAATAAAAAAAAATTACAGGTTAAAAATAAGATTTGCCCCTTTTGTTCTTTTTTTCTTCGGAAGGAAACCCATATCAGTGTGTGTAGTATTGGGCATTTCAGCAATTATCCTGCTGTAAAGTAATTATTAGAATGTCAGGATGAATCTTCTAAAAATTGGAGTGTTTGATTTAGTCAGTGCAGTAAACAAACCCTTTAGACTGTGACTGCCAGCTTCCAGTTGGGACAACTCTTAATTTGAAATTACTGACTCAGATCATCTGCACTGTTTACCATTATCTTGATTTCTTAAATTCAGGTTAATTCCTACTTGGAAGTGTTTTCCAATTGTAAGGGGAATACTACATTTATAGAACCCACTTGATACTAAGTTAAACTGTGCTTTCCAAGTGTTTTTCTCTTTTGGGATAATTTTGAACACTTGTTTTTAATCACAAGTGGAAGAAAATTACAGGATGGAGAAAGTATCAGAAAAGTAGGGTAAAGTTTGTAGTGGAATTTTCCCTTCATCAAGTCTCTGTTGACAATACTGTACATGTTTAATTTTCTCATAGGTAATTTAGAATATTATAAATACTGCTGCCAGCTAATTTAATACATTTTCTTATGCAATGAAAAATGCTCAGTGTTCTCATTTTTTACTTACATATTGCAGTGTTTTTAGTTTATTTAAACTTTTTCCCAAGGGCATTGCTGTTCAGTTACATGCTAAGGTGAATGTCAGTTATTATATACCGGGGAAGTACGTGTTAAGATACTTATCTTATTAAAAAAAAAAAAAAGGAAACTCAGCGTCCTTGTGAAAAGGAGGCTCAGTGTCCCTGTGAAACCTAGATCTGTGTAATTCCAAATCCTGGACTCTCAGTCATTTTGTCATACAGACACATTTCTCATAGAGGATGTACTGCTGCAGTTTGGTTTGGGAGCTCATTGACTCCCCATAACTCCTCTGCAGTGAGAATTTTTTTTCCCCCAGAAGCTATTTCAGAGATTCCATTTTAATGGGAGGCAGTATTCCCTGGCCCTCATACATTTGCATCTGGGCTAGAGAAGCATGGAATGTTTTCACTGCCTTCTCCATTTCTTTAATTGCAAAGGCAGTCTGATCAGAATTGAAGTTTCTACTGACCTTTATTATTTTACACAGCAAATACTAAGCAGTTACTACTGGCTATAGGAACTCAAAAATGTGCAAGAGATGTCGATTTTCAAAGAGTTTACAGAAATTCCGTTGACAAACGTGAAAAATTACAAGGATTCAGGGCAGTTTTAATTAAATGCAGAGTGATCATTTAAGCCTTGGAATGATCAAAGGATTTACCAGAGGTCAGTCTTGAAAATGTGGGTAAGATTTGGATAAAGGGACAAATGAAGGGAGCCCATTCCAAATAGAAGTCTATGTGGAAAGAGCCAGAAATAACCATGGTATATTAATTATAATAGCCAATGCATACGCAATGCTTGTTTTGTGCATCACTGTTCTGAGCACTTTGCCCATATTAATTCATTTAATCCTTATAACTTTATGAGGTTGATCTTATCCTCCTCTTACAAAGAGGTAAATTGAGGCACAAATCGCTTGCCCAGTGCCACATGGCTAATAGATGGTAGATCCCAAATTCATACCTAGACAGCCTCGCTTCAGACTCAGCTCCTAACCATGATATATATACTGCCTCTTCATATAGTAAACTTGAGTGATAGTGACTAGATATGGCAGTACCAGAAGGTCTTTTAAAAAACGCACTCTTAATTGTCCATTATGTGCCTTAAAGTATGTTAGATTCTAAGGATATCAAGACATAGAAACAAATCACAGTTCAGCATTATGAATCCTGTTAGGGAACTATATACAAGTACATTGGGAGCAAAGATGTTTGTGACAGTGGGAGGAAATTTCACAGAAAAGATGGTTCATCTGAGTTACAAACAGTGCAAGGCATAGCCCAAGTAAAAGATTCTAGAGACAGGGAATAGCATTTTGTAGAAGCAGAAACTCTGAAATAACCAAGGTTATTAGAGAAAGTAGTTGGCTGTGGCTTGCGCTTAGACTCTGTAGGAGTGACTCATAGGGAATGATACAAGGTAATACCAAATCGTGAATGGCGTGGTGAGGTCAAGTAAAATGAGGAGCTTAAATGTTTGCTTTGCATTTGGGAAACACAAAAATAATTTCAGCAAGACTGGAGTAGAAACCAGATTGCTTGCTATTCTCTAGAAGTATAGTTAGTGGTGGGGCAGCTTGAGGAAAAAGTCTGAGTAGAGGGTTGTTTCTTTTTTTTTTTTTTAGAATAGACCTTAACCTTGGAGAAGATAGATTGGACAGGCGCACTGAAGCCAATTTTTCAGGTTCTTAAATAGCTAAAATATTTGACATTGTTATCCACCCTTTAAAAAGCTTTTTAGGAAAAAAAGTGACAAGTTTAAAGTTTTGTTTTAGAGATTCACCCACCAATAATGTTCAGAATGATTTGGAGGGAGCAGAGAGACTGGAAGCAGGAAGGCAGTTATAAATATTAAGAGGATTAGTGCCTAAATTAGGTTGGTCATAATAGAGGGTAAAAAAGAAGAGACAAATGGAAAGACAATTTGAAAGAAGGCTGGATGATTTGTAATTGAGAAAAGCTAGAATGTGTTGAATAGGTAAGAGACAACATGGACCTCAATTGACAGGCAATTCAAGAATGGTGAGTGTTTTTAGATGGAGGAAAGATAAGTACTGTGATTTAAAAAAAAAAGGGGTGGTGGCGTGCATTTTTATGTATATATGTGTGCGTGAGCATGTGTGTACATGTGTATATTGTTTTTAGACCTGTTAAACTTATTTTTGTCAGAGGCAGAATATTAAAGACAATGATACATATAAAGTCCCAGCCAGAATTCTTGAAATTATTTTGTTTGAAGGTAATAGTTGAAGTCTTATGTCTTCAAAGAAGTTGGTATTTTAAAATAGTAGTAGATGCCAAATACTTTTCTGTTTATCATAGCCGGCAAATAAAACCTAGCAGAGAATTCAGTAAAGGAGACAGTAAAGTAGAGAAAGGAAAGAATTCAGCTGCATGATATGGTTACATAGAAACCAGGGGATGGGAGAAATTCAAGCAGCAGAGATGGCCAACAATGTGAAATGCTTCAGAAACTCTTGTGATAGTGTCACAATGGCTACATTTTTTTTTAATTTTATGTCTATCTAGTATATCTTAGTGAGATTTAATGAGAATTAAGTTAGCTAACTGATCGTGAAATGTGGTTATAGTATAAATTATTGTCTTAAAGCTGCATGTATACGTATCCAGAACAGGAGCTTCATTCTTTTCAGTACAATAAACCTGTTGCTCTGTTAATATTGGAATATTCTTCCTCCAAAGTATCATTTTCCCTTTAGTCAAACTAATGAGTTTCATGCTTTGCTCTAAGGTAGATTGGTTTCCTCATGACTTCTGAAGAGTTCATTTCATACTGGTCTTCTGCATAGTCTGTTGTGTTTGCATATACTGTTGTGTGTATTCCCCACGCCCAGCCCCCACCCAAGGTAAACTCATCAGAACTGCTTCAGTTAACACAGCTCTGGTTCATACACTGGCATGCTCTTGGATTTTGCCACTGGTAATCTTTACTTGACAATTAGAGTCCATGATGATGTATAGCTCATGTGTATGCTATTTTCTCTGTCTAGAAAACCTTTACTTTTATTTCATAACTGGGCTTTCCTGGGCCCTATTGGAACTGGGTATTCTCTGTGTTCCTGTAGCACTCTGCATATTGTGCCCCTCTATACTTTGAACTTCTTAGGGGCAAGAACTGTTTATTTGGCTTCAACTATAGTGTTTGTAATGTTTTGTTTGTCAAGCTATGGTGAGAACAGAGATGGTCATCAAACTACTCTTTAAAAACCTTTTCATGAGTTTAAAACAGTCAACGATAATTTGTAAAAGGCCTTCTTCTCTTAACTCTTAAGGTCATAAACATACTCTGTCCAGTGTTCTTACAATTTTGCTTTTGCTTTTTGATTCTTAATCAGGTGTGTATGTATCTGTGATAAAGTAGGGCTCTTTATTTTTATTTTTTTCTTATGAAGTCAGTTGTGCCAGTACTATTTATTGAATAGTTCTTTATTTCCCCAGTGATATCAAATGCTTTTTTAAAAATCATATATTCTTATATATACTTGAATCTATGTGGGGGAGGAAGAAACTTTCCTCTACCCACGAGGTTCTTTCATCTGGTCTAGTAATTAAATCTACATGAGAAAAATTAACAAGAGAAAAATAACCAAATTTAAATACATACATGCACATAAGAACCCACATACTTGAGAGAGTCAGAAACCCGACCTAAACGAGAGGTTCAAAGACAAAGGGAAAATGAGGTATGTGACATTCTAAGCTAAGGATCACTTGGGGCTTCAGAGAGGAGGAAGGCCATTGCAGGATTATACGAAGCGATGTTCAGTAATCAGAAGTTTGCCCTGTCCTATAACTCGTCATGAAAAGTTATTTCTGGTGATAACTCTTATTATGGGCAAAGCCCCAAATTTAAATTCTTTAAGAGAGAGCTGAAAGTTTCTCATGACCCCACACGGTCTTGATTACATTCAGCTGAAAATAATTCACGTGCCACAGTGGCACATTTTTGGGGAGGCCTGTTCTGAACCCTACATCTGTTTCTGGGCTTTTTGTTTTATACTGTTGATTTAATTGTTCTTATGCCAATGCCATGTTTTAAATGCTATAACTTTATAGTATGTCTTAGCAGATGGTACGGCAAGTATTCTGTGTATTCTTTTTTGAAAATTGGCTTTTGACTATTTTTCTCTGTTATTTTATCTGAAATTTTAAGTTGGTTTGTGAAGTTCCTTAATAAACCACTTTGTAATTTAGATTAAAGTTATATTGCATTAATATATTAACTTGTGAAGAACTGATGTCTCTATTTTGTTTTCATTCCATGATAATCAGGTTTTACTAATGAACCTTTTAATGTAAGGTTTTATAGTTTTCTCCATCAAGTTCTTGCATAGTTCTGATTAGATTTTTTTCCTAGATATATTATAGTTTTTGATGCTGCTGTGAATAGCTTATTGCCATTACTGGTGTATAGGAGAGCTATATTTTTTTATCTTTTGTTCAACTATTATGTTAAACTCTCAATATACCTAATAGTTTGGCATGTAATTCTCATTCTTTTTCTTGATAGATTATCATACTATCTACAGGTTTTTCTTTTTCCACTTTTATATCTTATCTATTTGTTTATTATGTTTTCAGTTAAGCTCTCTAGAACTGTGTTGAATAAATGATGACTCCCAAACATCTCTTTTGAATCCTAACTTTAATAGGAATGTTTATAATTTTTATCTTTAAATAAGATGTTTACTAGAGGTTTCTGATGGAGTACTGTGGCAGCAACAGCAGGAGCTGCACTGATGATAACAGCTGTTACACATTTTTGAGTCTATACTATGAGCCCGTTAGATTCTAAGCACTTTGTGTATTGACTTATTTAATCTTCACAGAAGTCCTAGTAGGTAGTATGTGGGTAGGTGTGGTATTATCTTCATTTTACACATAAGAAAATTGGAAGTAAGGGATTGTGGGGAAATAGTCCCAGAGAGCAGTTTCCAGGCTCTCGGCCTCATGTGGAAAGGTGCTGGCTCGGGTAGTAGATGGCCATCAGCTGTGGCTAATTGGCCATCAGCTGTTACCGGTTAGCCATTAGCCACTGATGTAACTGCCATGGCTATGTTGGTTGGTTGGTTGGTTGGTTGGCAGAGAAGCAGACAGCGGATTGCAGATCTTGCGGCTCCTGTTTCCTGTGTCTCCAACCCAGCCGCCAGCGAGACCATAGTAGTATGACTCCCCCTATCCATGGCTCCGTGGGTGTTGCTTTTTGGCCTCACCATGTCCTGCGTTCTTATGCCGGGAGCAGGACGAGAGACCCCGCATGACGGTATTTCCTGAAGCTAATAATAAAATTAAATTAAATTTAAAAAGTAAGGGATATTAAATAACTTGCCTAAGATGTTTTACAAAAAATAGAGAAGCTGGGATTTCAACACAGGCAGTCTGATTCCAGAGTCCATCCTCTTATCTTCTTTATTATACTTCATCAAGATAAGAAGGATCTCTTTCAGTCTTAGTTTTCTGACATTTTGTTATTTTTAAATTTTGAGTGAACAGTTGATTAGTAGATGCTTTTCAAGAACTTTATGATTGTATAGTTTTCTTCTTTAATCTATTAATAAATATAATGGGTAACATTGGTAGCTTTTCTTATGTTGAACCATACTTGTATTTTTAGCTAAATACTTGTTGGCATTTGTGGGTTTGTTTTGTTTTCAAATGCATTGCTAACATAAATTTGCAAATACTTTAATTAGGTTTTTTCACACCAGTACTTATAATAGTTTGACAGCAGTGTTATTGTGTAATTCTTGTTTGATTTGGTATCCAAATGACTATGCAACTTGCACTTCTGGCAAAAATGGGGTAACAGGGATAAGATTTACCCTCCTACCTGAAACAGCCATAAAACAGAAAAAAATACGTGAAACAGCGATAACCAAGAAACTGGACAATAGATGATGAAAGGCAATGATCTTGTGGGAAACAAATGAGGTGAACCTTGTAATGGCACAAGCCTACTACCTTGAGAACGTTTCCAGACCATGGCCCAGGTAGGGGAAATCCATGCCAAGCCCAGCGGACAGTCTGAGCAGAAGAGATGGCAGGGACACCAAAGTGGATCGAGTTCACAGAAGAGAACATAGGTGTCCCCTGCTTTTCAAAAATTTGCTTTATGCCACTTCACTTTTACGAAAGACCTACGTTAGGACATGTTTTCGCTATCTGGAAGAAATCCAAAGAGGATTTTTGCTTTTCAAAAAAAGGCAAAAAGCAAAACTAGTGTTCAGGGTTTGTCTTGCAAGGAGCCCTTCTCGAGGCAGCAGCAGTGGCACTGCCAGGCTCCTTCCTCAGGAACTACGCTCAGCATCTGAGCATCAAGCACCATAGCTTTGAACTGTGTCTTGAGTGTGTGTTTTATCCCTGTTTTGTGCACCCACTACCAAGATGTGTACTATGGGAATTGCTTTTTCACTTTACACCGTTTGGACTTACGAAAGCTTCCATAGGATGCTGTCCTTTCAGACAGCAGGGAAACCTGTACTGGAGAACTCTTGAAACACGAATTCTTGAAAGCTGCAGAGGTCCCTTTTAACTCGCATCTGATTACTGACCAGAGCCTGCATGTGAAGAAACTCCTGAAGGCCTAGGAAAGAACCTCGTGAAGGAATTAGAGGTAGCAGTGCTGGTGCTTCCTCAGGGTCAGGGATGGTACCTTTCCGGCCACATTGGAAAACATCTTGATTCATGAGACATTGTATAGAGGACACAGAAGTGTATTGCCTCAGTGTGGGGAATGATTAGCCCTAAATAGGCACTGCTCAACGTCCCACCCAATGTATCTTAAAAGCAAGACCTGAAAGGGTCAAACTGTTTCCAAGTAACTTTAACGGTGTCTTGGAACAAAGTTTAAGAGTATTTATGGGAATATAAAAAATATCTGACACCCAGCAAGATAAAATTCACAATACTTGACATCCAGTCAAAATTATCAGGCATGTAAAGAAGCATGAAGATACAGTGTATTATGAGAACAGTCAATCAGAATTAACCCAGAGCTGACACAGATGTTAGGTTTGCCAGACAAAGACATTAAAACAAGTGTTATATCTGTGTTCTGTATGTTCAGGAAGTCAAGTAGAGTTACAGAAGATATGAAAAAGTCCCAAAATGAACTTCTAGACATGAGAAATGCAATGTGTGAGATGAAAAATGCACTAGATAGGATTAATGATAATTTAGACATTGCAGAGGAAAAGATTAGTAAACTTAAAGACACAACAGGAGAAATTATCATAAATAAAACACAGAAAAAAAAGAAAAAAATGAACAGCATTAGTGACCAGTGGGACTACTTCAAGCATCTTGATATACATGTTATTAGAGTTCTCAAGGAGGGGCAGAGACAGAAATATATTTAAAGAAATAATGGCAAGAAAATTTTCCAGATTTGATAAACACTATAAACCAATAGACTCAGGAAGCTCAACAAACTCTTAAGCCCAAGAACTATGATGAAAACTAAACCAACGTGAATCACAAAGTTAGGATGCATGCTGGATTTAATCTGTGGACCATAGTTTGCCAACCTCTGTTCTAAAACATTATTTAATTTGCTTATGTTGCTTATTGTCTGTTATGCGTTGAAATGTAGAAATCCTAAGCCTCCAGTACCTCTAAAGGTGACCCTGTTTGGAAATTGGGCTGTTGGGATGTAATTAGTTAAGATGTTTCTTTTGTTCCCTGCTGTGTTCCTAGCATCTAGAAACATACCCAGCATGGAAAGCACTTAATATATTTGTTGGATGAATGAATTGACTTCCTTGTTATGGGCAGGTGTATAGTAGTGTATAAATATACTGTAATTTAACCAGTCCCAACTTTTTGAGTGGACATAAGCTTTCATTCCTCTTGGGAAAATAGGGGTGGAATACCTAAATATATGGTAGTTGTATGTTTAGGCATAGTCTTCTTTGGTGAAGTATCTAGTCAAGTATTTTGCTCACTTTTTTATTGGGTTTGTTTTCTCATTATGTTTTGAAAATTTAAAAAATATAATTTGAATATAAGATCTTTATTAGAAAGTTGATTTGTAAGTATTGTCTCTCTGTCTGGCTTGCCTTTTTATTCTTTTACCAGTGGTTTTTACAGAACAGAAACTTTCATTTTAATGAAGTCTAGTTTACCAATCAGTGTTGCGTCTAAGAAGTCTTGCGTAATCCAAATTCTCAAAGGTTTTCTCCTATGTTTTCTAGTCACAAGTTTTAGGTTTTACATTTGGGTCTGTGAACTATTTCAAATTAATTTTTGTAAATAAAGTTTTATTGGAACTCAGCCATGCCCATTAATTTACATATTGTCTTTGGCTGCTTTAGCACTCCAATAACAGTTGACTAGTTGCAAGAGACCTAAAGGCCCACAAAACCTAAATTATTAGGTTAGTGCAAAAGTAATTGCGGTTTTTGCAATTATTTTTAACCTTTTAAACCACAGTTACTTTTGTACCCACCTAATATTTATTATCTGGCCCTTTACGAGAAGTGTTTGCCAACCTATTTTAGAAGGTGCTAAGAAGGGAAAAACAGGAAAGAGGATAAGCAATTCAGGGTGGTCAGGGAAGACCTGTGTGAGAAGGCGAATTTGAGCAAGGCTGCAAGGAATTAATCTTTACATATTGACTTAGAAAGATGCCCAATATATAGTGTTACGTGGAAAAAGCAAGTTACAGAACATTATTGTGATCACACTTTTATAAAATAAGAAAGTATATATTGGTACAATATAGTTATAATACACACACAGAAAATTTTGCAACATATATGCACCCCTGTGCTCACTGCAGCATTACTAGTAATAGCCAAGATATGAAAGCAACCTAGATGTCCATCAACAGATGACTGGATGAAGAAGACGTGTATATAAACAATGGGGCGGTTGGAGGGCTGGATGAAAAGGGTGAATATTCAGCAATAAAAAAGAATGAAATCTTGCCATTTGTTACAAAATGGATGAACCTTGAATGCATTATGCTAAGTGAAATAAATCAGACAGAGAAATACAATATGATCTCACTAATACTATGTGGAGTATGAAATAAATAAATAAACAGACAGACACACAGAGGTAGAGAAAAAGCTGATGGTTGCCAAAGCAGAGGGGGCGGGGAGATGGAATTTTTAAAAAGTTGTGTTGTTTTTCAAGGTTCAAATAATGACAACCATGCTGAACTAAAACAAAAATAATAATAATTATAATAATTGGTCAGTTGTTATCAGTGAGATTATAAGGACTTGCACATGACATATTTTCAATTTTCATTTGAAAATTTAAAAGTAATTATTTGCATTTTAAAATATCAGTGTTATAAATTTAATTTCTTGTATGTTATTATATCAAAGGCTTAATATGTGTGACACAGTAATAAAGAATTCAACTTCTTGCCTAAGTTTGAAGTTACCTTGTTACATTTCAAAGAGGATCCACTACTACTTAATGCTAGAATTTAACTGATACTGAGCAAATCTTAAAATTAATTTTTACACCTATGTGCATAAATAGTTTGACAGTTGAAGAGTCAATAGCCTTATCTTATGCTAATGGAAGACAAAAGGTATGATCCTGTTAAATATTTGCTTTAACTGGTTTTGTTAAATTCAACAAAATGTCCCTTTCACGTCTCTGTGACATTATACAGACACCAAGGAAGTTGGGATTAGGCATGGGGGAGCCGATAATGTTTCCAAGTATGTATCCAAACAACAGTAGGATGTTTGAATACTCATGCAAGTGTTTATGGGATTGTTTTCTGCTGAAGCTCAGAAGGTATCTAAAATAGGATATGTTCTAAAGACCTGAAAACCTAATAGCAGGCAGGAATTTAAGAAGTACACATATAATAAATATTATCAAAGCTGGTTTTCTGAACAGGGCTCTCTTCTCTTTACAGTGAGACGCAATGAAAAGAGCATGACATTTGGAGGCGAAAACCTTGGTTTCAAACCCCTGCTTCTTCACTTACTAATTTTATGATTTGGGTAAGTAACTTATCGTATCTCAATTTTTGTTTTCTTTTGTAAAGTTCCAATAATTAATCCCTGCCATTCCAATCTCATAGAATGTACAATATCAAGAGTGAACCCTAAGATGAACTACAGATTTGGGGTGATTATATTATGCCATTGTAGGTTCATTGGTAAAATGTGCCACTCTGGTGTTTGATGTTGATAATGGGGCAGGCTATGCGTTCGTGGGGTCAGAGAGTATGTGGGAAATCTCTGTACCTTCCTCTCTATTTTGTTGTAAACCTAAAATTGCCCTAAAACAAAGTCTTAATAAAATGATCCCTGCCCTATCCACATGCTTCCCTAGGATTTTAGGAGAATCAAGTGAAATAATTTAAATGAAAGCACTTCTAATACACTAATATAAAATAGTATACGCAAGTGCTTGTTAGATATTATTAATTCATAATTAACACTAGTGGAATAGAGCAGAGTTGCATACTTTTTAAAATAATGTAATAGTAGGCACAACCAATTTTTTGCAAATTTATTCAAAGTAACACTGTACTGTGTATGACATGATATAAAAGATACTGTATTGAAATTTTTCCCATCCTGATCCCTGCTCAGTTTATTCATTCAGTAAACATTACTTTGCCTTCTATTTTATAACTGTGGTTCGTTTATCATGTACTATTCTACAATTATAGTAGTAATGTTACTACAGTAAAGTTTATACTGACATTCTTCCTCACATGCAGTGTAAATCTGAGTGTATTATTTGTCCTCGGGGCAAATTAAAAAGAAAAATGAAACTCAAAAATCACAATCCGTAGGTAATAACAATAACTTTTAAAGGGCAATACTGTTACATATTTATCAATTATAACTCCACTACTTTTTCTCCTATTTGAGAAAAAAACCATAGGAATGAAAGTGAATGAGGATGAACAACTATAGGTATAATCTTGAATTTGTTCTAATTTTTTAAGTAAAGCATTCATAAACTTTGTTACTTTAACATTAATGGTAGTGAATTACTTACGGTGCATCTTATAGCTCGTTTCAACACATTGTGTTGAACTATCATAGTTGAAGAATTGTTGCTGTAGAAGAACCATTCAGTTCTTGGAATAAACCTTTCCTATATCTATAGTTAGTCGCCATGTTTTGGCTTCATAGAAGCTTCCAAGATAACATGCAGATTTCAAGGAAAATCAGTATATGCAATATGGGGTTGTAATGTATACATAGAAAATTCTGCAAGAGATGAGGAGAGAATAGTGCTAATAATAGACTTTTAAATTGAATATTTGCTGTCAACAGAATGATAGGAGGGGGAAAATAAGCAGAATACTGTCAATTTTGAAACAAGATGAGCCCCCAAATGAAGTTGACTATATTGTATATAATACAATATTTTAGAAGGTGCTAATTGTATCTCCAACTCTTAGGTTTGAAATATGCAATCAAGTTTGTTAATAGATGTTCCTTCGTCACATCTCAATGATAATCCTTTAAAAATTAGGAAACATTACTTTCTAGCTGTTAAAATGTGAAACCTACCCTTGCCTGTTTCCCTTTTAGTCGTGTTTCATGGCACTGCTCAGATAAATCTGATTGCTTTGATGTGATCATAAATACCTTTGTGGGACCTCTTGTTTCAGAGTTTTGTTATAAGAATATAGTACATCAATAGAAAGATTGCCAGTTTTCAGGAACTATAGAAAAACCTCTCTACAGTGTGAACAAGGTATCTAATAGGCTGGATGGTCAGGATGGCATGACCACATACTACTCTACCAACGTGCTCAGATATTTTTTTTTGTTTGTTGTTTTCATGAACAGTTACATAGTTATGTGATGTGGTAGACTTTTCTAATATGGGACTATTTAAAGTTGGGAAGTAAGGAATGAAACAAAGTGGGAGAAAATGGTTTCTGCAACTTAGTTCTTTTATACCTTTACCTGAGATAGTCTAACAGTTCAGTATCAAATAATTTTGTTACAGAGTGACTGTTACATGGTTAGAGAGTACAAAAAGTCAAGTTAGTATTTAGATTTAATAAAAGAACACTGTTTTCCAAATATAGTACTATGAAACCCTCATCACAAAGTGAATAGTTTTATTTGTGAGAGAAAGTTTACACAAGTATTTTTTAATTTAAATTGTATTTATTTTTTGACTAAGTACTAAAGTCACATGGTACAGCATTGGAAAGGTGCAAAGTATATGCAGCAGAGTATCTTCCTTCTACCCTGGTGTCTCAAACACCCAGTGGGATCCAGTATTTGAATTTTTATTCTTCTAGTGATATTTTATGCATATATAAGTAAATTAATGTGTGTTTTATCTTGTTGGTTTTGCCCACAAATATACTGTTCTGTACCTAACGATTTAGATACTATATATCTGTACATACAGAGCTTTCTTATTTTTATGGTTACATGTATGTTTGGATAGGCCATAATTTAGTCCCCTATTCATGAACATTTAGGTGGTTTCAAGCTCTTACAACTTAAAAACTGCTGTAGTGAGTAACCTTGTACATGTGTTGTTTTGCTTATATCTGTAGGATAAAATACTAGAAGTAGAATCATTAGATTTAAACGTATTTGTATTTCATTTTTGGTCAATAGTGCTAACCTGGCCATACAACTTGTCTGGGTACGTTTTGTTTGTTTTTAATTGAGGCCTAATTCACAAACCATAAAATTCACAGTTTTAGTTGTACAACTTGTTTGGAAGGTTATGCTAGTTTACACTTGAACCCGCAGTGTGTGAGAATCCCTTTAAGTCATAGTCTTCCAGCACTGTGTTGATAGTGTTTGTTTTTATGTTTTTTCCAATAGTGGAGGTGAGAATGATATCGGGATAGATTTTCTTCGTTTGTTTACTATTTTTACTAAGTACAGCTTACATACAAGTCCACAAATCCTAAGTGTACAGTTCGATGAATTCTTAACCACCATCCAGGTCAAGATACAGAACATTCGCAGCATCTCATCTGCCCTCTTCCCCCCATGCACTCCCAAAAGATAACCACTTTTTTGATCTCTATCACTGCAGAGTGTTTGCCCTGATTTTGAACTTCATGTAAAGGGAATCATGTAGTGTGTACTTTTTTTGTGTCTGGTTTCTTTCTTCTGTGTTATATGTGAGATTCAGTCATGTTGCTGTGAGTACCTGTAATTCTTTTTAGTTTCTGTGATTCAGTTATTTGAATGTATCACAATTTATCTGTTCTACTGTTTGTGGATTTTTGGTTCTACTTTTTAGCTTTTATGAATAAAACTTTTGTGAATACTCTTGTATATATCTTTTGGGGAAATTAAGCACTCCTTTCTTTTGGCTGTACACCTTGTTTGGGTACGTGTTGTTTGTTTTTAATTGAGGTCTAATTTATAAACAATAAAATTCACCAGTTTTTAGCATAGAGTTTGTTAGGAAACAATACCCCCATGGGTCCCCTGCATTTCTGCAAATCTTATGAGCACAGCCCTGATTGCCTTTTTTCTAGACAATCTTTTCAAGGATGTTGGAAGATAGAAGTAGTGTCTCTTCCTAGAGCAAAGGACAGGTTTGCTCACAGCCGTGGGAATTAGAGATAATGTCCCCCTCCCGAGGAAAGGGTAGGCATACTTCCTGCCGTTTTAAAAGAATCATGTTTCCTAAGCTTGGTCTTCTATTCCTGTAATGCAACCCACGGTGTGTACAGGTGTGTTACCTGAGTTCACAACACCATGTGGGAATTGGGGCTCAGGCAATCGGCACTAGAAGATGCTGATACTACTCTGCTGCTCCTGGTATGCCCTTCGTCCCTGACTCAAGAGTCTCGTGTCTTCTGCTGGCATCCACGGCACCGGCAGGCTAACTCATTAGCCTGCGAGTGGGGTAAAATCGCAGCCTTCACCATTCTTGACACAATTGAGTGGATTTTGACAAATGTAGATACTTGTCACACCACAATCAGGTCAGACAACATTTCTATCTCCCCCAAAACTTCCTTTGTGCCCCTTTACATTTATCCCGTTTCCCCACCTCAGCCAACCCCAGTTCTGCTTTCTGTCACCAGTTTTGCCATTTGTTGAATTTCCTATAAATAGAATTATACAGTATATAGCCTCTTGCATCTGGCTCCTTTCATTCAGCATAATGTTTTTGAGATTCATTCATATTATTGTATCTATCACTAGTTCATTTCCTTTTATTGATGAGTGGTAGTCTTTTGCTTGGGCAGTTGTTTATCCATTCACCAGTTGATGGACTTTTGGGTTCTTTCCAGTTTGGGACTATTATGAATAAACCTGCTGTGAGCATTTGAGTATAGTCTTTGTGTGGTTGTATATTTTCACTTCTCTTGGGTACATTCGTAGGAGTGGAAATGCGAAGTCTTATGATGTGCTTTTAACTTGGTAAAGAATTGCCAAATTATTTTCCAGAGTGTGTAACATCTTACATTCCTATCTGAGTAGTTTCTTTTTTTTTTTAATTAAAGTTTATTGGGTTGATAATTGTTAGTAAAGTTACATAGATTTCAGGTGTATAATTCTGTAGTACATTATCTGTATCTCACATTGTGTGTTCACCACCCAGTCAATTCTCTTTCCATCACCATATATTAGACCCCGTTTACCCTCTTCTACAACCCCCTCCCCCCTTACCCTCTGGTAACCCCTAAACTATTGTCTGTCTATGTCTGTGAGTTTTTGTTCCTTCATTTGTCTTGTTCTTTTGCTGTTTTCAGTTTTATATACCACATATCAGTGAAATCATGTGGTTCTCTGCTTTTTCTGTCTGACTTATTTCGCTTAGCATTATAATCTCAAGATCCATCCATGTTGGCACAAATTGTCCTATTTCATCTTTTCTTACTGCCAAATAGTATTCCATTGTGTATATATACCACAACTTCTTTATCCATTCATCTATCAAAGGACATTTTGGTTGTTTCCATGTCTTGGCCACCGTAAATAAAGCTGCAATGAGCATTGGAGCACACGTGTCTTTATGTATAAATGTTTTCAGATTTTTTGGGTAGATACCCAGGAGGGGGATTGCTGGTCATATGGTAATTCTATTCGTAATTTTTTGAGGAACATCCACACTGCCTTCCATAACGGCTGCACCAGTCTGCATTCCCACCAACAGTGTATGAGGGTTCCTTTTTCTCCACAGCCTCTCCAACACTTGTTACTATTTGTCTTGTTGATGATAGCCATTCTGACTGGGGTGAGGTAATATCTCATTGTGGTTTTTATTTGCATTTCTCTGATGATTAGTGATGATAAGCATTTTTTCATTGTCTCTTTGCCATTTGTGTGTCTTCTTTGGAGAAATGTCTCTTCAGATCGTCTGCCCATTTTTCAATTGGGTTGTTTGTTCTTTTGTTGTTGAGTTGTATGAGTTCCTTGTATATTTTAGATATTAACCCCTTATCGGAGGCGCTGTTTGCAAAAATCTTCTCCCATTCAGTTGGTTGCCTCTTTATTTTGTCGATGGTTCTTTTGCTGTGCAGAAGCTTTTAAGTTTAATATAGTCCCATTCATTTATTTTAGCTTTTACTTTCCTTGCCTTTGGAGTCAAATTCATAAAATGCTCTTTGAACCCAACATCCATAAGTTTAGTACCTATGTTTTCTTCTATGCAGTTTATTGTTTCAGGTCTTATGCTTAGGTCTTTGATCCATTTTGAATTAATTTTGGTACATGGTGACAGATAGCAACCCAGTTTTATTCTTTTGCACGTAGCTTTCCGATTCTCCCAGCACCGTTTATTGAAGAGGCTGTCTTTTTTCCATTGTATATTTTATGCTTCTTTGTCAAAAATTATCTGTCCATATTTATGTGGTTTTATTTCTGGGTTCTCAATTCTATTCCATTGGTCTATGTGTCTGTTTTTCTGCCAATACCATGCTGTTTTGATTATTGTAGCCCTGTCGTACAAGCTAAAGTCAGGGAGTGTGATACCTCCAGCAATGTTCTTTTTTCTTAGGATTGCTTTGGCTATTTGGGGTCTTTCATGGTTCCAAACAAATCTGATGATTGTTTGTTCTATTTCTTTTAAAAATGCCATTGGATTTTGATGGGGATGGCATTAAATCTGTATATTGCTTTGGGTAATATGGCCATTTTAACTTTGTTGATTCTTCCAATCCATGAACATGGAATGTCTTTCCATTTCTTTGTCCTATCTGAGTAGTTTTAGTTTTCATCTTTCATTATGAGTGAGGTTGAAAGTATCATTTCATATGTTTGAGTTATTTGTATTTCCTTTTCTATGAATTGCCTATTCAACTCATCTTGCCTGTTTTTCAACAAGGTGTTGGAATTTTTTAGTGATTTGTAGGCATTCTTCATATATCAAGGTATTACTTTTGGTCATGCCATGAATTACAAACTTTTTTTTTTCTCCATTTTGTCACCTAACTTTTGAGGTTGTTTATGGTGGGTTTTGCCATGTAGAAATTTGTCTCTCTGAAGTTCTCAATCTCAGAGTACTTACTAATAGTGCAGGATTGTTCTTTGAATTCGCCATAAAGTATAAATTGTTTTCCAGCAGTATTTTACATAGCCATAACTTCAATGGGAATAAAGAAAAATGTTCTGAAGACTTGAATTTGTTTTCTACATTCTTACAAGAATTTTACCAACTTTTAGAAAACAGCTATACAATGAGAACAAAAGAGCTTTAGAAATTGTGCCCTAATTTATGTGTAATAAGAGAAAAATATTATGTGTGTCTTTTACAGAAGTATCTATGCAAGATGTTGACACTGCAAACTTGGACAGTGCAAGCCTTGTTTATTTTTCTCAGCACTGAATCTTTAGGTAAGCTTCATGAAATGCCCTACCTTCCAACCCCACAAGTTAGATTTATTAATTATATAATTCTGTAATTAAACTTACATATTCTTTCTAAGGTCATTATTAAGAGAATACTGTCTTATGATTTTAAAAAGTAAAAATACTCTTGATAAATTATAATTTGTGTAATTTGAGTTGAAACAGTCACTCAGTAATCTTAAATGTTGTTTAGCAGTACTAACAATAACTTTAAGGTGGAGAAGGAAAAGAAGATGCTGTTTGGTTTTTTTTTCTTCTTTTTTTCTAAATAAAAAAATAGGAGGAAATCTGTTAACTTTTAGCCCTTCACTCCTTAATGGTCAAAGGTGTCACTGAGCCACAGTGTGATTGTGACCAGAATAAAGAGGTCACTGACCTACCACAGTACTGCTCAAGCTGGTTCACAGCCTGATGCCTGTCTGAGAACTGGTTGGCAGTGGTCCACAAGGAAATAAGTACAGAAATTAAGAGTAAATGTTTAGAAACTCTTATAACAATTTCACATAGCTGTGACATCCAAGAATGTAATCAGTGGACTTGTCTCATGGAACTTAGTATAGAACAAAAGTATAAATCTGTGAAACATTGGTGGGGGAAACCAAACGGGTCCTTCACATGTAGTTTGAGAAGCACTGCTCTGAATCAACGCCTCTCCAAATCCAGGAATGCAGCTTCCTTTTGAACACCTCAAGCGACACAAAGTTTATGTTGAAAATCTTTCTTATTTAGAAAGTCTTTCCTTATTCTTGAACCCCAGTTCTCCTCCTTGTGACTTTTTTCTGTTAATCCAAGTTCTAGAGTTGAACCACTTTCCCTTCCCACTGTTCAACTCTTCAAGTATTGAAGGACTGCTTTCATGTGTCTCTGAGCCTTCTCTTCCCCAAACTAAACTTACAGTCATTCTGTATAGCACTTGGATTCCAACATTGTGTGTGCTGATTACCCTCCTGATTTTCCTCTTGGTTGCCCGTATCACATTTATCTCTCCCACGTATTAGCTTTAAGAGTTTGGCCAGTCACTTAATCTGTGCTTCAGTTTCCTGGTCTGTAAGATGGAGTTAATAATGGTCCCTACCTCCTAGGGTTATTGGGAAGATTCAATGAGTTAATATACAGAAGGCATTTGGGCAACGCCTTTATAATAAGCATTATAAAAAAGGATAGTAATTATATATTTATTATTAAGATTTGAATAAAATGCTCTTAAGAAAAATAAATATAATACAGTGCTAGACATGATCTGAATATAGTGACTTTGTTACTTGGATCTGAACATCGTTTTTATTAAAACAACATAGTTTGGTTTGTTTGGTTGCTTTTTTTGCCAGCTAAGATACACTATAGTTTCATGTCAGGCTACTTACCGGGCAGTGAAAATTCTTAGGTTGTTTTCACATGAATTAAGCCATTTCTCCCTTACCCTATATTTATTTCTTACCAACCTAAATAGGAGATATTTTCCTCTTTTGCAAAGTACGTTATATTAGTTTTAGCCTGTTGGTCTAATCTTTCAACATAATTTTGAATCCTAACATTATCATCCAAAGTGTTGGCAGTCCTTCATTGCCTTGTTTTTCTAATTTGCTAAGTGTTTATGTCTCACTGTCTCTCTGTTTTCCCCTGAGTTGAGTAGTGTTGAAAATAACAGGATTACATTATCTATTGCTTCCTCACAAATTACTCCAAAACTCCCTGGCTTAAAATGACAGTAAATATTATTTCTCATGGTTTATGTGGATCAGGAATACAGATAGACACAGCCAGACTGGTTCATCTTTGCTCCATGATTTCTGGGACCTCAGCTGGACTATTCAGATTGGGGGCTGGAATCATCCAAAGGCTCATTCCTTTACATGTTTGGTATTAACCCCGGCTGTAGGCTGAGGGCTTTGCTGGGACTGTTGGCCAGAACACCACATGTGGTCTTGGCTTCCTTACAACTTCTGGCTGGCTTTCCAGGGCAAATGACCCAAGAGAACAGAGAGCTAGTCGGAAGTTGTATCCTATTAATGGGCTAGCCTTGGAAGTCACATTGCTTACTCTGTTGGCTGAGGCAGACATAAGCAGCCACTCAGATCTGAGGGCGGGAGGAGAATACAGACCCCACTTCTTTGTGGACAGACTATCAGTCATATCGTAAGAAGAGCATGTGGGATGGGATAAATAGGTATATAAAGGTGACCATCTTTGGAAAATACAATCTGCCCCAAGGACTAAGGGCACTTCTACATATTCTACTCAAGACCTTCTCATTGACTTTTTTCTTAGTATTTTATATGTATTTTTATATATGTAAACATATGTAAATATATATTATAAATATGTTTTATACTTTTATATATTATATATATTGTGTATATATACATGTATATGTCATCAATTAAAAATTTATTAGTTTGAACCTATGAAATTTCAGTTTTTATAGGTCAACAACAGCCAAATACCAGTTTTCAGTGTTCATTCTAATATTTGTTATAGTATATTCTAACCCACATTTCATCTTGTTCATATGAATACCCCAACTAATTTTGTCAAATACCTTTTTTTAAATTAAAAAAAGCTATAATTTAATCTCCAGTAACCTGGTAGCTCTATAAAAATGGGATTACTTTGGCATGGGATGGTTTTAGTGAGCTTTTGTTTCACTTCACTTGCCCATGTCTAGTATTTCTGTTATACTATGTGATTAAAAATTATTGATATTGAGTCTCTGGTTATGTCTTCTGTTTGTAATATTCTAAGTTATATTTCATATTTACTGTTTCCAGTAATTACTTTAGAGAAAGTGAAACAGAAGTGATTTTACCAAGGAATAAAGTGAGGTCTAGGGAGCTGGAAGAACTGGCCCAGCATCACAGAGTAACTTATTAGTTCCCTACAAGATGAAGTTTTATGCACTAGGAAATTTAGAGTTAGACGTGCACTGGGACATGTATAAACAATGGCAAGTTCATGTAAACAGGCTACATTATAAGTTTTGAAACAAAGAAATACACATTCCGACTCTGGGCCCTGTAGCCTTTATGAGAGGTGCCAGGATTCCATTTAGCAATACAATTTTGACTGCAAAATCTGTTTTTAATTCTTCCTGCTTACTTTGAGAGATCCAGAATAAGAAAAGCTGTTTTTAGCTTTTTAAGGTATTTTAATCCTTTGTGTGATCTAGCTTGAAACCAAGTTGGGATTTGGAAGAGTTTGGTTGATAATTTAGGTTGACTCTATGAAAATATCTCAGGTTTCTTTATAAATTAAGGAGTTGAAGTAAATGATCTCCAAGTTTCTTCTCAGATTTATAATTTGTCATTCTGTGCATTTTACCTTAACTGCTGGAACCAGTCACCCCTAAGGGAACCTTCCAAATCCTATCAGTGTGGCTGGATTACTTTTGTCTGGAGACTAATAATAATGATGATAATGCTACCATTTATTGGAGGCCTGTTGAATACCAGGCATTGCAGGAGGTGTTTTACATAAGTAATTTCTAATCTCAAAAAACTCTTTAAGATAGCCATTATTAACTTTATTTTCCAAGTGAGAAAACAAGCTCAAGTAGGATGGGTAACCAACCACCCAAGAACCCATTGGCAGATGGGATTCACTAAGGAAAGCTACCTTAAAACTCTGGACAGTGAGGCTAGAGAAAGAGAATAGAATCATGTTAACTAGTTGGGGATTTTATCTTGATGAGAATAGGTAGCCATTAAATAATTTACAATAGGGAAATGGCATAATAATTTTTTAATAGTAACTCTAGCAGAAGTGTGTAGGATAAACTGGAAGGTGGTCAGACTGTCATATAATCTGATGGTCTGAGCTTTAGCAATCAAAATAGGGTTGGTATACATATTACAAGTGTAGAACCAACAAGATTCAGTGCAGTATCGTTAAGTTGGAGGAGCCTAATTAGAGATGTTGAAAGTGACTGCAGTGTATCTGGCCTCGATGACTGGATGGGAGTGGTACTACTAGCAGAGATAGAGAAATAAAAATAAGTTTGAAAGGGGCTGTTGTGCATATCATTTTAGAAATGCTCATTTTAAATACTTATTGGACTATCTCAGGTGGATATGTCTTGTAGCTGTTGAAAACAAAGAGCTAGGGATAGGGGTTTAGATGTCATCAATATGGAGTAGGTGACAGTTAAAGCATATCGTTGTGTTTAATTTTTTATACAGTATGATTTTTTATTTTTTAATATGGGATTTTATTCTATACACTTACTGTTAAAACTAATATATTTGGTCATCTTGTTCTATTCATTCTGGTTTTTGTTCCCTTGCTATTTCCTTTTTTGTCTGAATTTTTATATTTGAACAGTGTATACTCTCCCTCCATGCCCCCATTCACACCCCCAGCACATTGAGGACTGGAGAGGAGTAGAGACTACCACTGCCTGTTCTCTGGGGGGCTTATTTAGACCCTGGGTCTGAATGGAGGAACAGGATTGGTGGGGGAGCAAATGAATCATGCTGCAGGCAGGCTGTGTTTCCTAAAGCAGTTAGAATATTATAAAAAAGGGCTGAAGCTTGCTTAGGTTTTTTTTTTATCATTTTTTTTTAATCCAGCTCCATCTTCCTTATAATTTGAGTATTTCTTTACAAATTTTGGCTTTGAATTCTGACCATATTAATTTTCGCTTCTTTTTGTGTGTCTTGAGAGATATTTTAGTGAAGAATGAGGGACTGCATTGATACAAAATATTATTTTGTACCAGAAAAATTCAGTTCATTTTTATATTTTCTATTATTATTCCTTTTCAGGTGAACTTCTAGATCCATGTGGTTATATCAACCCTGAATCTCCAGTTGTACAACTTGGTTCTAATTTCACTGCAGTTTGTGTGCTAAAGGAAAAATGTATGGATTATTTTCATGTAAATGCTAATTATATTTTCTGGAAAACAAATCATGCTACTGTTCCTCATGAACAATATACTGTCATAAACAGAACAGCATCTAGTGTCACTTTTACAGATATATCTTTATTAAATATTCAACTCACTTGCAACATTCGTACATTTGGACAGATTGATCAGAACGTGTATGGAATCAGAATAATTTCAGGCCGTAAGTTTTGCTTTTGTCGTATTTCAGACTTTGTCATGACTGTTGAATTACATTTTTAATGTTGTATGTTGGTCTTAATGAAATGCAGTAACTTGTTGGCTCAGTGACTTTTGGACATATTTATTTAAAAAAAATGAGTTTAGAAGTGGAACTACAGTTTCATTACCAATATGCAAAAAAACATAAAGAGTAACGCAAGTTTTATATCTTCCTGAAAGCCAACTATCTGTCAGTTTTCTAGAAAAATCTTACAACAAACCCCCGAAAGAGTATTGTTGAATTGAAATCTGTGCGTTTATTCATAGTAACTTTGAATACTCCTTAATTGCCGAGAGAATGCACATTAAGCAGCCACCTGAAGAAGGCAAATAAGTACTGGAGAAAGTCTTCTTTGTCAAAGTAAATAAGTGAATTTAATATGATCTGATAGTGGATTATCAAATTTGTGGATAACCCAAAACTATAACTTTTCCATTTGCTTTTCTTCCAGGAGAGTTTGGGAAGGCAATAGAAAGAGACATATAAATGAATCATTTTTGCTTATATTTAGTTGCCTCTTACTAACATGCAAATGTTACTTTTTAAAATACACTTAATGGAGAAATCAGTTGATACTGTTATCCAGTTATAAATGAAAATTGATCTTATGTAGAAAATTAATTTGAAACATACTAGTTAGTGACAGTTATGATAGAAAATGTATATTAATGTCTAAAATGAAGTTTGAGTTTAAATAAAGTAATTTTTTAGGTACCATTCTTTCATTATATCCATACTTTTGGCTTGAGTTTCTTTTTTCTAATTTAGGTTGTAAATATCTTGGGGTACTATTAAGTTGCATCTTATTTGTGGATATATAAAGCTTTTTGAAAATTGCTAATTGTTCTTTTTTAGTGCCTCCAGAAAAACCTAAGAATTTGAGTTGCATTGTGAAGGAAGGAGAAAAAATGACATGTCAGTGGGATCCTGGAAGGGAAACATACCTGGAAACAAACTTCACTTTAAAATCTGAGTGGCAAGTTATTTCAAGTTTGTCATATGTTGAATTAAGTTAGTCATTTGTGCTGGAATTTTTATTTTGTCATACAATACTATTAAATGCTAAACATTTTATTTAATCTTTTATTTTAGAACATTTGAAACATAACGGTAGAAAGAATAGTATAACAAATCCCCATGTGCCCGTCTTCCAGCTTCATTAATAACCAGCTCTTGACCAGTCTTATTTTATATGTACTCCACCCCAGATTGTCTTAAAGAAAACTTCAGTCATCTCATCCATAAATATTTTAGTATATATCTCTAAAAGATAAGGACACTTTTAAAAAAAACGTAACTACATACCATTGTTACACCCAAATATAATTGAAAATACTTTAACATTGTCACATTTTCAGTTAGTAGTCAGATTTTCCCAGATGTCTCGTAAATATATATGTGGTTTTTACATTTGTTCAAATCAAGATCTAAATTACCTCCATACATTACAGATTGATACGTCTTGTAAATCTCTCTTAACCATAGGTTCCATCTGCTTCTCTCTTTTCAATACAGTTGTTAAAAATAACAATTATTTACTGTTTAACATATTCCTCTGTCCCTTTATTTTCTAAAAATTGCTATTAGATCTAGACACTTGAGATCAAATTCAGCTTTTATTTTTATTTTTATTTTTTTGAAAAATAATAAATAGGAGTGATGTGTACTTATATCTGGAGCCACCACATAATGTTTGATTGTTTTTCCAGTACCAAGACTGAGCAGTGATTTCAGGTGTTGTCAGCCTGATTCATTCATTATAAAATTCCCCATTAGTTTTTTCAAACATAAACAGTGAAAGAATTTTACAGTGAAGGCTTATGTATACCCATCACCTAGATTCTACAATTAACATTTTACTATATTTGCTTTATCACCTATCTGTTTATGCATCCTTCTCTCCATCCATCAATCCATCTCTTTTATGCATTCCAAAGTGAGTTGCAGACATTAGTATCTCACCCTTAAAATTTTAGCATATACAGCATTAATTAGATATAATTAAGTAGGTATGTTTTTGTTTTTAGGTAAGATTTATGTATATCTTAAAATGTACTTACATATCTTAAATGTGTCATTCAGTGAGTTTTGACTAGTGCATACACCTGTGTAACTCAAACCCATCAAGACACAGGACATTACTAACACCCTCAGAAAGTTCACGCATGCCCCTTTCTAGTCAATCCCAGCCACCACCCTGTCCCACCAGGCAATTCCTTGTCTGCTTTTCTTCACTATAGACTTTTGCCTGTTCCAGAATGTCATATAAATGGAATCAGACAGTATTTGCTCTTTTGTGAAAGGTTTTTATGACTCAGCTGAATGTTTTAGAGATTTAACCATGTTACTTCCGTATAGTTTTTTTTACTTAAAGGTTTCAGCAGTTATCGGTGATCATTATTTGTATGTGAGGTGCACAGTAGTGGTATTCTTTTTGTTTTTAACCTGAAATATTTAAAACTTTCTTTTATCAACTATTGGTTACTTTGAGGTACAGTTCATATAAGAGAAACAAAATGGTGTTAATATTCCCCTTTGTTAACCAGTTTTATAATGAATTGGTTCCCTGGTATCTTACAAAGGTAGATAATGAGGGGGTTTTCCCCTCATTATGAATTCATATTTTAAAATGTTTCATGTGTTTCAATCCATTATGGTTATCATTCTTCTTGATACTTAAATTGTCCCACCTTTGGTTAGTGGAAACCTATTTAGATTGGCTCATCCTTTTGACACAGCTTCATTAATCTTTAATAATCAGCTTCCTTGGTGTCTGATATGACATGGTTTTCCAGGTTCATCTTGATATATTTCTTGCCCCGGACCTAAAACTGACCTCCTCCCTAGTAGCCATGGTTCCATTTAGTGTGAAATATTATTTACAGACTACAGTTTGGGTGGTAGTGGAACTTGTTGCTACTGGTTTGTCATTGTTTTTAGGCCTTTTCAGTGAAATCCTAAAAATAATTTTAAGATTGTTTTTCTTTCACTAAAGATGTAGTTAAATTACTATATTGAAGATACTTGAAATAGTTCTATGTGTTATCCCACCAACTCAGTACAAGAGTTCATGTTTCGTTTTGCTCTTATTTGTAGGAATTTTCTTAAAATTATAAACTAGTTAATCCAAAAGGTCAGATTTATAAAATAAGGTATATTAACAGAAGTCTCAGTTCCCTGTCTCTTGTATCTTATTTCCTCCCTTCCTCTATAACTATTTTGGTTTGGTTTGGTTTTGATTTAAAATTTCTATTTAAAGAAATAATGTGTATGTATAGGTATTCTTAATTGATACATAATTTAAACATATGTAAGTCCTAGAGACTTATATTATGCTAAGTGAAATAAGTCAGAGAAAGACAAATACCATATGATCTCGTTTATATGTGGAATTTAAAAAATAGAATAAATGAGCAAACTAATGAGGGGAAAAAAAACATGTAAGTAAATGCAATAACATCATTTGAAACTTTTCTGTAGTGATAGAAATCAGAAAGTGGTTGCCTGGATTAAGCTGGAAAGAGGCTAAGAGAACTTTCTGGGATGAAATTTTTATCCCCATCCTATCTTCTAAGCATATTGTGCTTAGAAAAGCATACAGTGCTTAAAAACATTGCTGGTACAGTAAGGATTCTGTTTCAGAAAAAGAAAGAAACAGTAAATAGACAAAATACAGACCACAGGAAATAGATAATTTTTGTAGAAGGGTCAACGGGGATAGAGCATAACATTCTAAATGTAATATTCTTGGAATAAAATATGAAAATACTTTTGTATTTAATATACAAATTAAACTCAGTTTTACAGAAAAGCAGTTTTTTAAGAAATTTTTGTTTTAGTTATCAACAGTTTATTCCAAACTTATGGGAATCAACTTATTTATTCTAAATTGTAACAATCTGGGTTTCATCAAAGTCTTTTCAGGTAACCTTTTTCACTCTTAATTTTTTAAAATCTATTTTTAATGACCAATTCTTCCATTTTTGTATTTAGGGCGACAGAGAAGTTTGATGATTGTAAAACAAAACGTGACAACCCTACCTCATGCACTGTTGATTATTCTCCTGTATATTTTGTCAACATTGAAGTCTGGGTAGAAGCAGAAAATGCACTTGGGAAAGTTGCATCAGATCATATCAATTTTGATCCTGTAGATAAAGGTAGTTATAAACCTGAATTTGAGAATTTATTAAAGTAGTTTTTAAGATTTTAATTAATGTAAAAATAAGCATTTTTCTTATCTTAATGACTTTTACAAATTCATTTTATCAATAACATTAAAATAAATTTGGAAAAAAGAAAAATATCCATAATCCAACCACAGTAACAGCTATTTTTACTTTGAATGTTATCTTCAGGTATTTGTTCAGTTATCAAACATTTTACAGGATTGTAATCATAGTATACATGTTCCATTTTTATTGCTTTTTAAAAATTTTATATATTATAAATATTTAATTGTTTTGATATCTGAACCTAAAAAGATTAACAAATGTAATAAACTGACAAGTAAAAGATTTTTTAGAAACTTTTCCATTATAATAGTATGGCATAGCATTGGTTTCAGAGACATTAGTTCATTTAGTGAGAATAAATGAATATTGTGAAAGAAGACATAAAGAGTATATTTGAGTTTGTGTAAGAAGTTGATAAACATTAGGATTTATTTTATTCTTTAGTGAAGCCCTTTCCACCACATAATTTATCAGTCAGCAACTCAGAGGAACTGTCTAGTATCTTAAAACTGACGTGGATCAACTCAAGTATTAAGAGTTTTATGAAACTGAAATACGACATTCAGTATAGGACCAAAGATGCTTCCACCTGGAGCCAGGTAAATTGAAAGTTACTGTTTGTTCAAATAGTTTTTCTTGTAACCTTCTAACCTAAAAGTCTCAATCATTTTCTGAATGTTTTAAGTGAAATATTTTGCTTGATACCTCTTCTAGATCAATTTCAAGCAAGGGCAAATAGGAAGACTTCTAGATAGAAAAAAAAAGTTTTGCTAAATATAGTAGCTTTTAAGTGAAATATGGAAGTGATGCAGGGTGATAGGGAATAGCATTTTTGATGGGAGGTGAAAGTAACACAAATAATAAGCAAATTAAGTGGAGGAACTTGTAACACTGAAAAGGAAAGGGACGGTAACCCAAAGATGATGCTGTCAGGAAAAATACTTGGACCTTTTTTAAAATGTCTTCTCACCATAGCTTTGAGATCCTGATACTGTTCTTTGTTATAACTCTATTTATCACTAACGGTATGCTTTTGTTTTGTTTCTCTGTTTGCAGTAATGAGCTCATAAGGAAATTGAGCCCATGACCTTACTATTTCTGTCCTCCATTCCACTTATCTAAAGGGTTCAGAATACAATTAGAAAAAGCAGTAAACCAAAATGGATTAATGCTTCATGTTGTAAAGAGAGGATACATACCTGAAATTCTTCAAAATATCTTTTGATACAGTTTTAATTCATTGGGACAAAAAAGATTGACACCTATTTTGTATCCAGTATTAAAGTCTCAGAGTAGTAAAAAGAAAGTAGTTGTCTATATGTAGTCTCTTTTCCCCTGAAAACCAAGCTTATCTACAATGATAGCTTTTTTTTTTCTTGATTGGGTGCATGTGTCATCCGTTTGCCTGTCCAGATCCTTCTCCACCCTACTCCTTGTCTTGGTATACTGACCTGTATGGATTTTATCTGTAGTTTCCCATTTTCTCTAGTTTCCTATTGAGTTTGATTAATGGGAGGAAGGGGCCTGGCAAGAGCGAGGAGAGATAGAAGTGAGATCAGCATATTTTCCCTCTTTCCTCCCTGGAGCTTCCAGTGTCTCTCAAGCTAAGGTCACTGCTCCTCTCAAGTTAACCCTCTAACCCTTTTCTTCCAGGTTCTGGTACCTTCCCTTATCCTTTTGGGCCAAGGGGTGGTAACAGCTGTAAGCTCCAGAGTAGTGACTGCACTATCTAAGGTTTCACTACACTCTGCCCATATTCCCTTTAGTAAACCCTCCTTGAATTAAGTTCTAATTGGAACGTGCCATTTTTTTTTCCTGCTGAGACCCTGAGTGTTATAGGCCCTATGGAAGCAAGAAGTGAAAATAAAGAAAAGGAAGAAAGAATTAAATAGATGTTTTCATACTTCCCAAATCTATTAACTTTGATTTTGACTGATTTTTGACTTGCATTTATTTCTCTCCAGAGCTTGAGTTAATTTATTAGTGTTGTTTCATTAAATTCATTTCTAAATCTTATGTAATTTGGAAGACCTATGATAAATACCATTGGGTTTTTTTATTGATTGATTTGCTTTGTTTTCAGATTCCTCCTGAAGATACAGCATCCACCCGATCTTCATTTACTGTCCAGGACCTTAAACCTTTTACAGAATATGTCTTTAGGATTCGCTGTATGAAGGAAGATGGTAAAGGATTCTGGAGTGACTGGAGTGCAGAAGAAAGTGGGATTACATATGAAGATAGTAAGTAAATAAGTATATAAAGAAATTAAGCTATTGGAATTCTGGCTTAAATTCTGTCTGCTTTTAATAATATAGACCTTATTGCTTATACTGTGATCATTTTATTCAAACTAGGACTTCACACTTTTATTTTTAAGGACATTAAGATACCAAATTTAGTGTGCATTGTTGATTGTATGAATGTATTTGATACCTAATTAATTAAAATTTCCTGGAATGATGACTTAACAGTTTATAGGTCCAGGACATTTTATTAAAGAAGAGTGGTCCATAGCTATCCCTAATTAGATAATCATAGCCTGAATCATTAAAATCACACTAGCTAGCAAAATACACCTCAGATCCTTACATCAAAAAAGACATTTGTGCCAAGTTTTTTATTCATTTTTTTCTAACAACACTTGATAAACCCCTGGAAAAAGATCCTTCAGTTTTGGTCGGTTGGTTGATTTTCATTTTTCCCCCATGATAATGCAATTTAAAAATGTATACATAAAATGGTGTACAGTTTCAAAAAAGATTCCCTCTCCAAAGCAGCTAACATTACTAATTTCTTCTGTAGCCATCAAGAACTAGTGGTCCTATTGCATGTAGATTTTTCTTTTTGAACATTTTCCTGTCATAATCTTCACCCTTGAGGAGTCAGTGGCAGCAATCATGGCTTTAAAACTTCCCCTAACTGCCTATATCCCTTCACTTCCAGCTCTACTAGAGGTTTAGATAGGTGGTGAATTGAGAATGTCAAAAGCGAAAAGTAAAGTACTCTTCTCCACTAAGAATTTTTTCTCATTCTCATAAATACCAGGAAAGAAAGGAATCCTGCTATATTGCTGGTTTGGGGGTCCTCAACTGGATTCCTTTGTTTTGACCAGGAATACTTAAACTGGATTCTTGACGCCTTTTTAAAAGTATTTGGGTCATTCTGGGCGAGTTCCTGAATTGCTTTAAAATGTAGACAAAATATGCTGGTTAGCACCTCTGCATTTTCTGGGGAGATGGTACATAACCTTTGTCAAATGAAAGAGAGCAACTGGAACCCAAAAAGTTATGAACCATTAACTTAGTGAATGAAGCCTCTAGGTTGGTTCACTTTATGTTAGGAAATATCTTTAGCCCATACAATTTTCTTTATAATTTCATATTCTTTACTCGGGCATTTTTGTACTTATGAATTTACCTATTTGAACCCCTTGCATCGGCAGCCTTCCCCCCGCCTGCTAGTCTGCCGTTGCTCTTTTCTCTGTTTTATCAGCTATAATTACCTTTTCTCTTCATGGTCATCAGTACATCACTGCTCAGATTTTATTCAGATCCCTTTTTAAATTCTATTGAATACCATATTTTGCAATTATATTTATAATTTTTTTAAATCAGTTGATCCTACAGGAATTTTAAAAACCTAATTACTAGCATTTGATACTTTGTTTATAAAGTGCTTTTTTTCACATGGTTGGTGATTATCACAACAGTCTTGTGAATTAATTTCTATTATATCCTATTATACTGAATCATCCCAACATAAGGTAATAAACTTATACTATATTTACTCCATTTGTTTAAGTTCGTTCTATATTCTTATATTTATACATATAGGGGTTTTAAGCATATATTTAAATAAGATTTTTCAATTTTTTTTTAGCAATAAGAAATAGCGATGCATATATAGTCATGGGATGTAAAGTACAGCACAGGGAATATAGTCAGTGGTATAGTAACAGTTATATACATGTCAGAGGGGTAGCAGATTGGGGGAGTTAACACTTTGTGAAGGGTGTAAATGTCTAATCATTAGGTTGTTTTGTACACCTGAAACTAATTTAAAAAAATAGTGATGCATCTTAGGATATATTTGTAGCTTTACAATTTTAAGATTACAAAAGAGTCTGATATAATCTAAATCATCACGCTATCACCCTGGCTAAAGAAAGACCCAGACATATCATGCTGGGTTGGAAAAATGCTGGTATAAAGAAAGACACCATGTGATTGGAGAGCAAGAATAGTAAAAATAAAGTAAGAGAATAATTTCCAGAATTTTTTATTTTACTGTTATAATGAACACTTTTAAAGAGTTTATGTCATTTCTTTAGGACCATCCAAGGCACCAAGTTTCTGGTATAAGATGGAGCCATCCCATACTCATGGCTGTAGACCTGTACAACTCATATGGAAGGTAAAAAAATCACATAATGTATGATTCTTTTATCTCTTACGTGAATATATTTTATATGGTATGAGTGGAGTTCTTTTAACTTAAATTTTTATTCATATTAATATCTGCAAGGCATTTGATAACTATTTTTAATAAATAGAAATACAAAACTTTATATATACTATCTAGAAGTCAGGTTCATAAACTGCAGGTAATACCTCATAGATACTTGAGTACAGTTCTATGAAAGTTCTGTAAGAAGTGGACCTTGTTTTCTGTTGAACTTTTCTGAGTGCCTCAAGAAATAATACTTTGGGTTAATCAAAATGTATGCCATTAACAGGAAATAAAAATCATTGTGCCCTCCATAAATGTCCATGACTGAATCATTCTGAAAACAGGTAGAGAAAAATACTCAGGCATAAAATAATTAAGGCCCAGATAGCTACAGTGCATAATTGTATACAGAATTAAAAGCGAACAAAATGATGCTACTTTTCCTCTTAGTTGAAGTCATGCTTTTACTCTTAATTCAGTAATAGTTTTACTTTAGTAGTGAGTTCAAAATGAGATTGCCAATCCCTTTCAATAAATATTTAGAGATTTGACCTAATAGAATTCATGAACATGAAGAAATAATGATTATTCAAGATTTATGAAATATGTTTTTAAAATATTTTATTACAGACATTGCCTCCTTTTGAAGCCAATGGAAAAATTTTGGATTATGAAGTGACTCTCAAAAGATGGAAATCACATTTACAAAATTACACTGTTAATGACACAAAACTGACAGTAAATCTCACAAATGATCACTATATAGCAACTCTGACAGCAAGAAATCTGGTTGGCAAATCTGATGCATCTGTTTTACCTATCCCTGCCTATGACTTTCAAGGTTTGTGTCTGCGAGATGGGTGCTGATTGACGGGTTGGAAATGGTGGTTAGGTATGGACAGGGCACCTGTAAAAAACATAAATATTCTAAGACCGTCTGCTCAGTATCAGTGATGAACATAGTTTTACAAATCAGCCTGCAGCCAAATAATCTGTTTCATCCTTACATGGCTGTCTTAAACTTTGCTATAAGCTCCTTAATAAGCTTTTTCTGATTATTTATCTGTTTATTTAAAATACTGTTTTAAGATTTGGGAACTTTATGACTTAAATATATTAATTATCTGTCGCTTTCAAAGAAGAACAATTGCAATTTACATACACAAAACATTTGAAGAATTTTGGAAAAGGAAGGATTTAAGTTTCATACATTGATTACCTGTAAATTTTAATGAAGTGCTTTTATACATGTTAATACAGAGGGTGCCAAAAAAAGGTATACACGTTTTAGAAAGGAAAACTGGATTAAAATTGCAATACTCAATATATACCGATAACAAAAGATGAATACAAGTCACGTTTGACTTCTGCAATTACAAGAGGTGCCCAAAGGGGTTACCATCAGCGTCCAGACACTTCTGATTATGGCGAACTACTGCTTGAGCATAGATAACATCTCTTAAAATGTGTATACATTTTTTTGGCTCCCCCAGTATATGCTACAAAAACTGATAGCAAGATAGCTCACATGGTTATGAAAATGAATGTAAAATATCACAATTTCAAATTTTTAAATGATATTTTTCATATTGATATTCAAACTTTGTTTTAAAGCTGCTCGCCCCGTAACGGATCTTAAAGCATTTCCCAAAGATAACATGCTTTGGGTAGAATGGACTGCTCCAAATGAACCCGTAAACAAGTACATACTTGAGTGGTGTGTGTTATCAGATAAATCACCCTGCGTCCCAGACTGGCAACAAGAAGATGGTAATGTACATCGCACCTATTTAAGAGGTATACCTAACTTAAATATTTAAATTGATACACTTTTTTTTAACTCTTTAGACAGAGTCTTCTTTAGACAGAGTCTTCTCTCCTGCTTTATAGGCATTATGGTCCATTGAAAAGACTTCCAGTTTATCATAGTTACTAGTACATCTAGTTTACTAGATATGTGATTCAGCAAGTCACACTTAACCTCTGTGAACTGCAGGATCTGTTTATGGACAAAGTAGGGTATTACTATATTCTCTGTATACTCCAGTATTGTTTTGATCGTAAAACTGTAAACTATGAGAGAAATATAACCTTTCCTGCTAACTAGTTGTATGGTCTCTGTATCCGATTTAACTGTCTTGTCCTTCAGTGAGAAAATACTTTTCCTACAGCATCTGGATGACTTGCTAACTTCTCACAGCTGTCGAATGGGGGAAACATACCTAGAACTCAGATTTCCTTGTGTATTTTCACTGGAAATACTAATTAAGGACAGGAAGTAATGATATCATAGAGCTCCAAAATGGATTGCTCTGTGTTTTAAGGTACTACTTATTAGGTGGCTTTAAAGTGTTATAACAGCTTTAAAAAGAAAACAAAAACACTCAGCTTATGTATGTTTTTTCAGTAAAGAAGGATAAATAGAATTCAGCTATGAATAATGTGAATAATCAGAGAAAAGCTCTAAGCAGACATACATGCCATACCAACAAAGTAAAGTTTGTAAGCTTTATTCATAAAATAGAGTGTTTGGCCCTCATTAACCTACTATTTACTACAATTTTATAATAAATTTTATAATTAAATAATAAACCTACTATTTACTACAATTTTATAATAAATTTTATAATTAACTAATAAACCTACTATTTACTACAATTTTATAATAAATTTTATAATTAACTAATAAACTCAGCTGTCTAGTTTATCAACCTTATCAAATTAAAAGCATGGTGAAGCTAGAGAGGAGACAGATTGGTAATAACTAGACAGTAGCAGCTTTTTAACAAAACCCAGCATAGGCTCTGGAGACCTTCAGGTTGCACAGGGATCAGTAGCCCTGGTAACGTCACTGTATTACAGCAGAATATAAAAAAATCATTTATTGGTAATATTGAGTTATCAAGAAAAGGTGAAATTACTCTGTTTAAGATGGCAACGGAGAAAAAGTCAAGAACCCTATGATTTCACTGATATGTGGTATATAAAACTGAAAACAACAAAGGAACAAGACAAACAAAGAAACAAAAACTCAGGCACAGACAATAATAGTTTAATGGTTACCAGAGGGTAAGGGAGGAGGGTGGTAAGTGAGGGTAAATGGCATCAAATATATGGTGATGGAAGGAGAACTGACTCTGGGTGATGAACATACAATGTGATATATAGATGACGTATTACAGAATTGTACACCTGAAACTTATGTAACTACTAACGATTATCTCCCCAATAAACTTTAACTAAAAAAAAAAAAGATAGCAACGGAGCATATATTACTTCATGAATAATACTTAAGGAAATATAAATTACGGTTGAAGGTATAAACTTCAGTATAACACCTTATTTTCTGATGTGGACAGATAAAATTCTTTATAAAAAGAAAACATTTGTATGCTAAAGGAATAGAAAACTTTGTTAATTTGGAGAGATTATAAATAAGTATTCAAGATTATTTTTTCTTTTAAAGTTGTGTTACTTTCTGGGGAAATAACACTAATTCTTTTTTCCCCAGTTACCTGACAAAGCAGGGCCATTAGTACTTTCTCTAGCTCTTACTTAGTGGAATCTTGCTCATTAGGCAGTTACCAGAGAATTAGGTAAGATTTACAAAAACTGTTAAACTAAAAGTAAGACCCAGGATAATTTGAGATCAGTATTTTATGAATCCTGAATATAAATGCAATCATTGCTTTTACTGACAATATAATTTTTTATCCACTGTATTGGCAATAAAAGTAACCTTTTACTTTCACAAACAGTTTTACTTTATTAAGCTTGAATCCAGTACACAAAAGACAATGCTTACTTAAAAAGCTGCAGTTTTAAAAGAAAGTTTAGTGATCATGAAATTATAATGTAAAAATAAATAATGGAATTAGGCTTTTTCGTTATAGAAAAAAACAATGCTTAATCTACTATTCTTACCTTAGGAAACCTAGCAGAGAGCAAATGTTATTTGATAACAGTTACTCCAGTGTATGACAATGGACCAGGAAGCCCCCAGTCTATAAAGGCATACCTTAAACAAGCTCGTAAGTCCAAACTCACTTTCTTTGAAAAATGTTGACCTTTGTATTAAAAAAGACATTTTATTCCTTTTAAATAAGGATATGTCTCATTATGTTCAAATAACTTTATGATAATGAAATTTTACTTAATTCTAATGATTTTCAGTTAGCAAATACCTTTATTCTGTTCCAGCACCTTCCAAAGGACCTACTGTTCGGACAAAAAAAGTGGGGAAAAATGAAGCTGTCTTAGAGTGGGACCAGCTTCCTGTTGATGTTCAGAATGGATTTATCAGAAATTACACAATATTTTATAAAACCAACATTGGAAATGAAACCGGTAAAACTATCAGTTAATAAGAATCAGACTATTTTTTTCTTAAGCTTTCAAATATTAAGTCTCACCTTCTTATACATCTTAGTATATTATCCTCAGAAAAGAGATACCTGAGAATATACCTTATGGTTGCATTCATGATTCTATTAAAGAAATATTATGTTGTGCTTATAAAAGAAGGATATTATATCAGAGTTATGAAAGTTGTTTTCTGGTCAAATATATTTTTATTTCTTTTTAGTACTTTCACAATGTCAAATATATGAAGCAAAAACATTGAATAGTTGAATAAAGCATAATTATTGATTTCTTCCAGCTGTGAATGTGGATTCTTCCCACACAGAATATACGCTGTCCTCTTTAACTAGTGACACTTTGTATATGGTACGAATGGCAGCATACACAGACGAAGGTGGAATGGATGGTCCAGAATTCACTTTTACTACACCAAAGTTTGGTAAGAAATAATGACATTTAGTCTTCCTTTTCTCCTTTTCTTCTTAAAATTTAATCAGACTAAAAATGGACTTAGTTTATATGCTAAAATTTTGTTAAAAGTACATCTTTGGATTCATAGAAATGAAGTGTTCAGAAATTATGACATTTATGTGTTGTTTATCTGGTTTTAATTGTTTTCTTTAAACTATAGAAAATAGTTTTCCTCACCTTTTTTGTTGTTTTCTTTAACTGTTTCTGACTGATTCTACCTATACCCTAATAAATCCCAAAAGAATTTGTGTATCTTTCTATATGGGTTCATTTTATTCCACTGGCAAAACTTGGGTGTGGTCTCTTTCCTTCTTGTTCCTTCCTTTTATAGGCAGGTTACTGGGAAGGCTAGTCTACCCTTGCACACTCTACCTGCATACCTCTAGCTCAGTCTCTTTTTTTAACAAATTTTTTTTATTGGGGAACAGCGTGTTTCTCCAGGTCCCATCACCTCCAAGTCGTTGTCCTTCAGTCTAGTTGTGGAGGGCGCAGCTCAGCTCCGAGTCCAGTAGTCGTTTTCAATCTTCAGTTGCAAGGGGTACAGCCCACCATCCCATGCGGGAATTGAACCGGCAACCTTGTTGTTGAGAGCTCACGCTGAGCCATCCGGCCACCGCTCCAGTAGCTCAGCGGCAGCTCATTGTTTTCAATCTAGTTGTGGAGGGTATAGCTCACCGGCCCATTGGGGAATCGAACCGGCAACCCTGTTATTCAAGGCTCGCGCTCTTAACTAACTGAGCCATCCGGCCGCCCCCTCCAGCTCCGTCTTTAACCTGCTGAAACCAGGCTACCAATTCACCATTCCACTGAAACCTCTCTGATGTCATTTATAGAAGACCTCTTAGTTGTCATAGCCAATGGATGCTTTTTAGTCTTCATATTTTTTTCCTACACTTCTCAGCATTTGACTCTGTTGGCCTCTCCACCCTTGAAACTGCCTTTTCCCTTGGTTCTTCTAACCTTTTTTTTTTTTTTTTTTTTTTGGTATTTCAAATGGCACTCTCTTGAGTCTCTTCCTCTCAGCTACTTCCTTTTTGGTCTGCTTTTCTGTTCTGTTTTTAATGGTTTGTATTCTCCAGAGCCCTGTTCTTGACTCTTATTTTATTATCTGCCAATTCAGTCTGTCTACTCCCTGTCCATGACTTCAGCCATCCTCTCGTTCTTTTCCATATATACTTATCTTTCTTTGTTCCATGCCACAACTATCCAACTCTGGCCTAAGCCAGAAATTTGGATGCAATTTTAGTCAATTTTTAGCTTTTTTTTTTTTTTTGGCTCACATAACCTGAGTATCAAGTCCTGTTGATCATACATTCTAATTATTGCTTGTGCATGCCCTTTCATAATCTCTTTCATTCACCCTAAGCTTCTCATTTTTTTCTGTCTTTCCCAGTGCTTTGCCCTGTGTTAGGTCCTCAGCTTCGTTTGTTTTAGCTTTTCCTTTGGCCTTCCTTAAGCAGATTTAAGCAGCATTCTTTCTTGTTCGTAGTACATTTTGAATCATTCTAGAAATTACCTTATTTTATTACAATTATATTTGTAACCCCCACTGCCAAATACCAACACACTCAGTGATAATTAGCTCCATATTCCTCGTTGGTTAAATGATTGTTAAATGAGAATATGTAAATGGATGAGCAACTACATAAAATAGACAATAAAAGATCCAGAACTTTGCTGTGATGGCCAATAATGAATATAGTTTCTGGGATAAGATTTGTAGTGACCTGTTAATAGAATATATATGTAATAAATATTTGAAATAAAACTTTGTGCCATGATCTTCAGAAAAATAAAAATAACAACCTTTTAAAATATTATCCTGTTTATAAAAGTAATGTTCAATATAGGGAATTCAGACTATATAGTAAAATACAAAGAGGAAGAAAAGTCACTCCTAAATCCCTCCTCCAAGTCATCTCTTAATATAATTTGTATATCCTGGTCTTTTTATGCATACATTTTTTCCAAAATTAGATAATTATCAGTATTACTTCATTATCTGCTTTTTTCACTTGACTTCTCTGTTGTTTTATGGATCTATTACGGCTTCTTCACGTAGCATTGACTTTGCTCGCAAGGACCTTACAGCTTAGTTGAAATATGACATAAGTAAACAAAAAAATGGAGAGTCATTTGGGCCATGTAGACAGTAAATAGACTGGGAGTTTAAAGATATCAGTATGGTGTGGAGTTTCACTTTCAAAGAAGATTTTGTGGAGGAGACTGTACTTGAGTCTTGAAGTTAGGATGTGGAAAGAGGAGGAAGAAGGCATCTTGGAGCAGCATGCGCAAAGGTCCAAGGCATGAAAATAAGCAGAAGTTTAGCAGGAATAAAGGGAAGGTTCTGCCTGAATTTCGGTGTATATGTGAGAACCTTAGCATTCAAGAGTTAATATTTGCCATCCTATAGTTTATTCCTGAGCATTGGTCTGATTTCTTGATTTCTGTTAGGTTTCATAGGATAGAAAGTCACTTACAAAGAGATATGTGTGGTGGAAAGATTAAGTAAATAGCATGTGACTGCAGTGTTACTTGCATACATTTTTCCTGTAAAATACTAATTAAAAGGGGACTGGAGGAGTTAACCAGAAGCAACCATAAGGCAAATTATTAAAAAAATATCTCCAATATAAATTATGCCAATTAGTAATGAGCCCTCCTTTAAATGCAGATAGGGGATTCATGTGGTATTTAGGAATCTTAGGCTTACTGCTTTTTAGATGATAATATTCCTCCTTTGCCATTCCTGTGCCTATTAAGATTCTCCTAAAATTCTTAGCCCTATAGGAGAGATAATCATCTTCTTGAAAATAGTAAATAACTCAAAAATTATCTGAAGTTTGCATTTTTATTCCCTGTAGAAAGTTACATTTGAAGTTCAGTTATTATGATTATTTTACCGCTTTTCCAGTTCTATCCAGTACTCATAAAACTCAAAGATAATTTTTTGCTAATATTCTGCTGAGTGCAGATCATAAATGTAATAAATGGTTAAGTATGAAAGCTCTAACTTACCAGGTAGATTATCCAATAAACTGAACTAATCATCTTATTCCCCCAACCAACATACGTATATGTATTTTATGCTTACTATGGGGCCTGGTTACTGAGTAAAGGCATAAGTGGCTGGGACATGATTTACCAAAGAAAAACAGCCTTTAAGTCTGAAAACGCTATAAAAAGAAATTGGATGGTATTTCATCTTTTTTAATAGTACAGGCATCCCTCAGAAATTGCAGGTTCAGTTCCACCGCAGTCAAGTGAATATCGCAATAAAGGAAGTCCCATGATTTTTTTGGTTTCTCAGTACATATTGAAAGTTATGTTTCTCCTGTAGTCTTTTAAGTGCACAATAGCATGATGCCTAAAGAAACTGCACATATCTTAATCAAAAAAATTTATTGCTAAAAAATGCTAACAGTCATCTGAGTGAGCCTTCAGTGAGTCATAATTTTTTTTGCCGGTGGAGGGTCTTCCAAAAAAAAATGTATCTGCAAAGAGCAATAAAGCGAAGCGCAGTAAAATGAGGTATGCCTGTAATCAGGTTGGGAAGCTGCATTGTTTTTCTGTAGCATATCTGTCAATAGTTACTTTCCTACTTACACCTGTCTTGTTTTTTAATTTAGCTCAAGGAGAGATTGAAGCCATAGTTGTACCTGTTTGCTTAGCATTCCTATTGACAACCCTTTTGGGAGTATTGTTCTGCTTTAATAAACGAGATCTGTAAGTACCCTTATTCATATTTTTGCATTTTTATCCAGCTTTATTGAGCTATAATTTACATGCAGTAAAATTCATACATTTTAAGTGTGCAGTTTGATGAATTTTGTAACTCTATACAGATGTATTACTACCATCACAATCAATATAGAGAACATTTTTATCACCCTAAAAAGTCTCCTCCCTTCTGTTCTGTAGTCTATCCTCTCCCTCAACCCCAGGCAATCGTACCTGCTCTGTGACTGTGCTTTTGTGTATGACATCCTTCCTATAGCATGTTTTTGAGATTCATCCATGTTGCATATACTGATTTTTTTCTTTTTATTGCTGAATAGTATTCTCTAGTATAGATATGTCAAAATTTGTTCCTCCATACATCTGTGTATGGAAGTTCATGTTGTTTGTTTGATTTTGGCTATTATGAATAATGTTGCTATGAACATTCACATACAAATCTTTGTGTGGTCATATGTTATCATTTTTTTTGAGTACCTACTAGTGGGATTGTTGGGTCATATGGTAAGTACATATTTAACTTTATAAGAAACAGTCAAACCGTTTTCAATGTAGCTGTACTATCTTGTATTCTCACCAGCAATGTGAGAGTCTCAGTTGTTCCATATCATCACCAGCCCTTGATACTGTCAGGGCCATTGTTTCTCATGGGTGTGTAGTGCTCTCATTGTGGTTTTAATTTCCATTTCCCTGAGAACTAGTAATGGATCTTTTCATGGGCCTCTTATATATCTTCTTCTTTGGTGTATCTTTTGAAATCCTTTAGTGATTTTTAGATTGAATTGTGTGTCTTGTTAATAATGAGCCGTAAGAGTTCTTATTTATATATGTATTCTGGTTACAAAATTTTTGTCATATATGTGTTTTGCAAATTCTGGTCTGTGGCTTACCTTTTTGTTGTCTTAATTGTGACTTTAGAAAAGGAAAAGTTTTTAATTTTGATGAAGTTCATTTTATCGGGTTTTTTTAATAGTCCTTGTGTTCTATGTCCTGTTTGAGAAATCTTTGCCTAGCCCAGTTGTCACAAATATGTTGTTCTACGTTTTCCTCTAGAAGTTGAATCATTTTAGCACTGTGTCTATGAGCTCTTTAGAATTAATCTTTGTGCATGGCATGAGGTCAGGGTCAAAGTTCATTTTTTCCCATCGATGTCTTGTCATTCAAGCATCATTTATTTTCCTTCCCCTTTTCTCCCTCCCCCCCCCCAACTCCGATTCAAGCTGTTGTTCTCAGTCTAGTTGTGGGGGACACAGCTCCCTGGCCCATGTTGGTATTACCGGTATGAGCATTGCGCTTCCCCACCCCCCAACCCCACCAGCTGAGGCAGTCCGTCGCCGGCTGTTGGTCGACCACGGTGGCTCATGGCAGCTCTCGGAGGCTGCCGTCTACTCATGTTGGCCGCCAGCCACTCATGGCAGCCCAGCTCCAGGTCGAGCCGTTTTTCACCGTCTTAGCTATAGAGGGCGCAGCTCACTGGTCCGTGTGGGAATCGAACCAGCAACCTTGGCGTTAGGCATACAGCGCTCTGACAGCCTGAGCCACTCGGCTGCCCCTCCAGCATCATTTATTGAGAAGACTATCTTTTTTTCAATTGCCTTGATTGTGCTTTGTCACAATCAATTGTCCATATAGGTTTGGATCTATTTATGGGCTCTCAATTTTGTTCCATTGATCTCTATGTCTATTTATGTCAATACTGCTCTTGATTATTATGGCTCTCTAGTAAGTTTTGAGAGCAAGTAGTGGAATTCCTCCAGTATGTTCTTTTTCAAAATTATTTTGGCCAAGTTCTTTGCCTTTTTGCGTAAATTTTAATATCAGTTTACCAATATCATTTTTTTTTAAATCCTGCTAGAATTTTGATTGAGTCTCTAGATTAATTTAGGGGAAAATGCAATCTGAAACAGTTCACATGTTCATAAGTCTTTTGACCCATGAACATAGTAAATCTCTCTACTTATCTGGGTTTTGATTTCCTTTTGCAATGTTTTGTAGTTTCCATTGGAGAGGTCTTGCACATCTTAGTGTTAAACTTATTCCTAAGTTATACTACTGTAAATGGACATAAATTTTTTTTATTTTCTAGCTCGTTGCTAATATGTAGAAGGGCCATTGATTTTTTAAAAATATATTGATCTTGTATACTGAGACCTTGATAAATTCATTTAATAGCTTTTTGGATTCCTTAGGATTTTTTATATACATAATCATGCTGCCTGCATGTAAAGATGGTTGTTCCAATCTTTGTGCTTTAGTTTTTTTTCTTACTATACTGGCTAAGACCTCCAGTGCAGTGTTGAATAGAAGTGGTGAGGGCCAACATCTTTTCATTATTCCTGATTTTAGGGGAGAAAGTATTGTCTTTCACCATTGCATGTGATGTTAGTCGCAAGTTGGAAAAATTCTCTTATATTTATTTCTATTGTGCTGAAAGTTTTTGTCATGAATTGGTGTTGAACATTGTCAGATGCCTTTTCTCCATCTATTCAGGTGATCATGTGATTTTTTTTTTTTTCTTTCTTCCATAAATATGGTAGATTTTATTCATTGATTTTTCAGATGGTAAACCATCCTTGCATTCATTGGAGTTTTCTGGATTCATTGTGTTAATCATTTTTACATCTGTGTTCATGGGTGATACATCATGAGCTCTGTCCTTTTCCGGTGATGTTTTTGTCTAGTTTTGAATCAAGATAATACTGATTAGCTCCATAAAATGGCTTCATGAAATTAATGAGGACATGTTACCTCCTCAATTTTCTGAGAGTTTTTGTGTAGGATTGGTATTACTTCCTCTTAATATTTGATAGAATTCACAAATGAAGCCATCTGGGCCTGAGGTTTTCTTTGTGGGAAGATTTTTAATTAAAAGTTTAATTTCTTTATAAATATAGGGCTGTTGAAGTTATTTTAGTCTAATTTTGGTAATGTGTGTCTTTCAATTAATTCATCCATTGATTAGTTGGTCTGTTCATCTAGGTTGTTAACTTTACTGCTTTTTATATTAGGTCCAGATTTTATACTTGTTCCCACTGGAGAGTCGGTCTGGTAGAATCTTATTACTCATTTTCATTTTTATGTTTGAACTTATTCTCAAAATGACTCACTTCCTATATACTTAAATACACTAATAGATCTCTAACTTTGGGCTACAAATTATAGTAAAGTAAAACATACAGAAGTAAGTTTTTTTTAATGATGAGAATATTCTGTATTAATTGGGTGTTTTCAATATTGTTGGTCTGTCTTTTGAAAAATCAAATTTATTATATTTTATGTGGTACCAGTGTGAAATTTTATTTGTTATCTAGACTCCTTTAGTTGGAAATTGAACATTTTTGCTTTTTTTGTTGGAAAAGGGTGTGCCACAACATTTTGTGACCTGGCTAAAGTTTTTAAGTGGTTTTTATTGCAGAATTTAATTTAAGATATTTTTCTAATTGAACATTGATTACTAGTTTTATCCTTGTTAACAATTTTTCATTTTGACTAGGATTAAGATCCTTAAGCATTTTAAATAGTAGTTTTCTACTGATTACAAGGAAAGTAATTTTTTATTGGCTTTGAGATACAGTAGGTATTGTTTTTTTACTTAATTGGTTTGATTCTTAGATGAACATGTTTAGAAATAGGGACTATTCATTGTTTATTACATGTGGTTGGTTCTACATATGCCATATTTCTTTTCCTCTCCAGAATTAAAAAACACATCTGGCCTAATGTTCCAGATCCTTCAAAGAGTCATATTGCCCAGTGGTCACCTCACACACCTCCTAGGGTAAGACAAAATGTTTCTGACTTGTTTATAATACACATGGCTATTTGTATACATTTGTAGAGTTCAACCAAAAGATAATCAGACTGAATCGAAAAGTAAATGAAAACAAAATAGCGCATAAATGAGAATTTTAATCAAAATTTAAAATAATACCTGTACGTTTTCTAGCTCATTATCATTGTAGCATATTTATTTTGATATTACTAATATCAGTTATTAGTATCTTGATACTACATAATTGAAAACTTAGTGTTAAAAAAAGAAAACAGTGTTAATACTGTTATGTGGTAACTCTGTAAGGCATGCATTTTGGATTGGATATATTAAATTTATAGTCTACCGCATTTTAACACTGATGGTATGATTTGTATGTATTATCTTCTAATCCTTGAATTTTTACATTAACAGACTAAAATGTGTTACATATTATATATTCTATGAAACTTGAGTCATTTGAGTTTGTTTTTTCTTAATGTTTTCTAGTTTTTCTGTCCAGTTAATTCTATGCTACCTTGTCTAAGCATGAAATAAGAACCACTATTCATAGACCATTAGCTTATCAAAATGGCACATTAAGGGTATGATTTAGAATTCTGAGGAAATACAGCCTGATTTATTCATACTACTTAGAATCATTTCACAATCTCTGTGATTCAAGTAGTTGACTGATTTGGTAATATAGATTATCTCTGCACCATTAAAAGTTATTGAGAAGTTTCAGAGATGCATTAGCTCTGTTGGCTTTACCGTTTGGCATATGTATTTCAGAGTTTCTAAATAAACGTATGCCATAGGTAATAATCCATTTTCTCTCTTTCTTAGCATAATTTTAATTCAAAAGATCAAATGTATTCAGATGGCAATTTCACTGACGTAAGTGTTGTGGAAATAGAAGCTAATGACAAAAAGCCTTTTCCAGAAGATCTGAAATCATTGGACCTATTCAAGAAGGAGAAAATTAGTACTGAAGGACACAGCAGTGGCATTGGAGGGTCTTCATGCATGTCATCTTCTAGGCCAAGCATTTCTAGCAGTGATGAAAATGAATCTGCACAAAACACTTCAAGCACTGTCCAGTATTCCACTGTGGTACATAGTGGCTACAGACACCAAGTTCCATCAGTCCAAGTGTTCTCAAGATCTGAATCTACCCAACCCTTGTTGGATTCTGAAGAACGGCCAGAAGAGCTACAGCTGGTAGATAATGTAGATGGCAGTGACGTCATTCTGCCCAGGCAACAGTATTTCAAACAAAACTGCAGTCAACATGAAACCAGTCCAGATGTTTCACAATTTGAAAGGTCAAAGCAAGTTTCATCAGTCAATGATGAAGATTTTGTTAGACTTAAACAGCAGCAGATTTCAGATCATATTTCACAGTCCTATGGATCTGGGCAAATGAAAATGTTTCAGGAAGTTTCTGCAGCAGATGCTTTTGGTCCAGGTACTGAGGGACAAGTCGAGAGATTTGAAACAGTTGGGATGGAGGCTGTGATTGATGAAGGAATGCCAAAAAGTTACTTACCACAGACTGTAAGACGAGGTGGCTACATGCCTCAGTGAAAGACTAGTTCTTGTTAAAATTTCAGCAGTACCTGTAAAGTAAAGCTAAAAATATTTTATCTGTAATTTCAGATAAAAATAATCTTCACTCACTGAAGATGATCATTTGCCCTTAAGGACAAGAATGTACTGTCCTCCCACATGGGCTATTTCTATCCCAGAAAACTTGGGATTCTACTTTAAGCACTACAGAAACTGACTTCCTCCTCTGAATAGCTGAATGACTTTGTGCTGTTTCAGGATGTTTGCACTGAAGAAAAACAGAAAGCTTCTCTGAAATTTATAAACTAAAACGGTTACCTAAAAAACAAAGTGTATTTAAATAATAAGCGGTGATAAACTTAGCACAGCTATACTGATTTTAATGCGTATAGCCATCAAATAAAGTGGCCCTAGGGAAAGATAATATAAAGAATTAGAGGAGCAAGGTCTAGACCTTGCTAATTTATGCTACATCAGCTGACGACAATTTTAAAAGAGGTCCAGGCAGCCTAACTATTATGTATGAGCCTAACTTTTGTTGCCTGACCCCGCCCTCCAAAAAAAAAAAATTGCGCTCATTTGTACTCATACCAACACATAAAATATTAGTTTTCTTTCATTGGTAATGATGCTGCCAGTTACTGGAGAAGAGAAACTCTGGAGTTTTAACTTGGCAAATTAATAAATTTTTGAATATAATCAGTAATCTAAATTTCCAAAAATTTGTTATCATTATTAACAATCTCTTTGAAGGTCCATTTTACAAATTCAGCCAAGTTCCCAGATAAGAGCTAGGAATGAAAGCCAAACTAAAACATTTAAAAAGTTCTTTGCCATTTATAAAGGCTTAAATTGTTAACATTTTTTATATAAACATTAACCCTTCTTGTTAAGAGTTCAGAGAATTTAGTTGATGAAGCACTTTATACAATGTTTTCAGCTTGAAATGTGTTTTAATATGTTTAGTTTTTATTTTTATGTAGGCCAAGATTGAAAATTCTTTTTTCTAGTAGATGTTTGAAGCAAACTAAGTTAGAGGACTTGGGCAGCTTTCACCAAAACAAAACACAATCTCAAAAATCTACATACTGATCTTAGTAAATATCACAGTTACTATTTTAATATCTGCCAGTCTGAGGTAGGTGGAACTTAGTTCTACATTGTGATTTAGGAATATTTTAAACCTCTTCCCACACGTTCTGTTTTTCGGGGAAAGTGAGCCAGTCCTCCAGAGTTTAGTGCTCAACCCACTTTCGCGTTGATGCCTCCTCCCAGCCCCAACATTTGATGAGGAGGTAGGGGCTAAGGGTAGGAGCTGAGTACATAAGAAAAAATTGTCATAAATCATTAGTTGCTGAGTATTGCTATCAAGTAAGTTTGGAGAAACAGGTTTTGTTTTTCTGTCATTTAGGTTACAGAAATCAGGCCAACTTACAATAGTTTGTAGAAGTTAATGAAGAATAAAAGGCTAAGAAAAATTGGTATACATTCACAGTTGAAATAGAATTCTACTCATTATCAGAATTTTGTTCACATTAGACTTTTTGTTACACTTCATCCTTTGTATTCTTGCCTAATACTTTTCAGAGTTCTTACATATGTATGGTCTTTGTGAGACAGAGCAGATGCTTTATTTTTATATATCCAGTAATATTTTAGGTGAGACCAACATGAGATGGATAGAATGACAGAATTAGAAGTATATGAGGAAAATTAGGCACAGAAAGGTCAAGTAGGGACAGAGAGACCCCAGACTCACACTACAGAATAATGGCATCACCACCATTTAAGTTAGGCATCAAAGGCTGGTCCAAAGCTGCATTAGATTTATGTTGTTAAATGTCTCAAGAAATTTATGTTTCATTTCCTCAAAATAAGTAGTCACGTTATTGCAATCATGTTTAGTTGTAAACTTTCTCATAACAAACAGCAGTGATAGAAGAACATTATATTGTGAAGTTTGTACATGGAGGGGGTCAGTTAGAAAATGTGGACTCGTGATATAAGAGAATGAGAATGAAAAGTCATTTAAGAAAGGATATAGTATAAGCACATTTCTCTGTTGAGACTTGAACAGAACATGGTGCTGTGAGTGAATGCCTCCCCACCACACGATCACTTCAGACAAATGGATATGGTTACTGTGCAAAAATCTATTCAGGAAATAAACATAATTTCATCACTAACACGTAATACATATTTTTGCCCCAAAAAAGAAAAGAAATGAATTGTTTTTTAAGTACAAAATAACTTTGCTAAGGCATGTCTTGAATAATCAGTTTTGATGCATGTAAATTTAAATTGTATTTTAGGTGGGCAGAGAAACAAATCCTGGTTTTTTATGTGACATTTAGTCCACCTAAAAGTTAGTGAATTTATCACTCATTAAATCTTTAGTATCCAAAGTGGAGTTTAAAGTAATGCTAGCACATCAGAAAGCCTCTTCACGGACAAACCTAATTCATAGCTTCTGGTACAGTTGCCCTCTTGTAGGACTAAAAAAAATAATAAGCATCTAATGATATGTATTGCTGTTGTAATTGGACTATTAGTCACCAGTGTCTTTGGTATCCTACTCCTATCCCTCATCAAAGCATGATTCTGAATAACTATTGGAAAACTATTCTCAAACCCATTAAAATCAAAATTAAATCTTTTTTTTTTTTTTAAACGTGGATCAGTCATCACTAAGGAACATATCAATGTGTGAGGAGAAGCAGGGGAAAAAGCAAAATCACTCACACATACTGGTTTCCTATCTGTTCTCTACCTAGTTGTTCATTGAATTTCAACCTTATTCCTTGGTAAGAGATTTTACACAATAATTCATCCAGTAACCCTAGCTCAGTGAAGTTAAAGGTCAATTAAGTTGAATTATACTTTTAAAATGTTTGTTTATGATAGGTCCTATTTAAAGTGGAACATCTAAAATAGTTTTATAAAGAGAAATCAAACAAATTTTGGAAGATGTCTTTTCTTTAACCAACACAGTTAACTAGTTAAAATCATAACATAAATGTAGAGGTAGAATAATTATATAGCATTCCCTAAAATATTTCTGTTAACTGGCTTATGTTGACCAAATATAATTCAAGTAGGAGAGCTCTTTCATTTTGTTACACAGACGTACCTCAGAGATATTGCAGGTTAGGTTCTAGACCATGGCAATAAACCAAATAACGCAATAAAGCAAATCACACGAATTCTTGGATTTCCCAGTGTAATTTATGTTTACACTATATTGTAGTCCATTAACTGCAATAGCATTATGTCTAAAAAAAAAATGTACATACCTTAATTTTAAAAATGCTAACCGTCATCTGAGCCTTAAGTGAGTTGTAATCTTTGTGCTAGTGGAGGGTTTTGCCTGGATATTGATGAGATGCAGTATCTGTGAGGCGCCGTAAAGTGAAGCGCAATAAAACGAGGTATGTCTGTATTCCACATTATTCTCCTCTGGTTGAAGAAATTTCTAAACCGTACAGTTCTGTTTTGATAATGTTAAAATGTTAAAATAATAAGCCACATAAAACTTAAAGTTCAATTGTTAAAAATTATTGGGGTAGCTTTCTATTGTAGGTCATGTTGATTCTATTGCCTAGGTAAGATTACTTTAAAAAATTTTTTTTGCACTTTTCTGTAAATTAAGAGAATATGGAGCCATAAAATGGCAAGGTATTTAGTTTTAGACTAAAATTGGGCATTGTCATTGATTTCAAAGAAGGTATAAACTAGCAGACTTACAGCTTAATTCTTCTTTGGACTGGTCCTTGACAGCAGTTCTTTTTTAGACTGATTATAAACTATTCAGATATAGGTCAAAATAAAAGTTTTCAAAGCCAAATATAGTATCTTTTGGACTAATATATTTTTTCATCATATGCCACTAGTATGTGTATTAGCATAATGATAATCTAGTATATATTGCATTAAAAATAAAAAGGCAGTGCTGGGTGAGCTCTTCTGTTACCCTTTTGTTCCTACATTTCTAAGAGCTTTTTGTAGCCATTAGGTCCTTCAGGTTAGTTTAACTTCATTAACCAGTTGTTTAAAGTTGATAGGTCATGATGAAAATGCATTTAAGGCCAGTGGTGGTAAGATGTTCCAGATCTTTTTATCCCTTAAACACAAGCTTTGTCTGAATGGTAATTACATGTTTCAAATGCTGTTACACGAATATCAAAATGTGATGTGTCAGAAATAAAGGGATATTTTAAAAGGTAGATGTTTGAAAATTCTTTAGTCTTAATGTATATGTTGAATAATATACTCTAAAAATAAGTGTGCAATTTGCTAGTACTGCAGTACAGTAATTAGCAGTAAGTATGTCTCCTCTTTGTATCCCAGCTATGTCCCATTTACTTGTAAGTGTAATCCTTTCAAGTTCACTTACTGTTTTACCCCCACCTAATCTAACTTCGTATAGAAGACTTCACTTGTGTAGAGAGAGTATTGTACGTATTTTTATCTTTGTAGTGAATTGCATGTGCTAATTGTAACCACAACTATTGTTTTTATGTTGACATAACTCTAAATGTTACCGTAAATGTTCTCCTATATATCAGCTCTAATCCTTTAAGTTTAAGAAATAAATTCTTGTTCAGATTTTTTGTGTGTTACTACTGTTTGCTTTCATTACGTACAATAGTTGAGGTAACAGTATCACTACTGGTGTTGGGTCTCGATTGAAACTACATATATTACGAGGGTTCCATGGCTTTTCAAATGCTCATCGAGCATAATGGAATAGGATTTAGAAGAACATTGATAACACTATCTTCACCTTCGTAACATATAGAATGGACTTAGAGATGGCAAATTCATGTACTTGTGTTCCAGATTTATTTACTAAGATGAGTTCTGGAATCCTAGCGTTGTAGCTCCCAGTGGATTTTTTCCTACTGTGTTGACAAGGGGCCAACCAAGTACAGAAGTGCTATGCCATCTTGTGGCCTGTCTGTGCCCGCACTCTAGAGTCTCATCTTTGTCACAGTGAGGCATGAAGCCCATTGATACACAGCACTTCACTCATACCCCTGAGGTTGCTGAGTGTATGAAACTAAACAGTTCCACCTGGAAGAAATCTGAACTACTAGATCTGCTCATCTTCACATTGTGATTTTTCCTAAAATACGCAGGGAGTCAAAAATGAATCCACAAACCAGACACGTTAACCTTCCCTTCACATAAGCTAAAGGTTGTAGAAATAATACCTTGGCTTTGGGCCATGTGTTCCTTTGAAAGCTATTTGGTTATGGCTCTTAGGCTCCGCCTGACATCTTTGTGGTCCCTCTTGTTTTACCCAAATTTATATTATGGATTCAGTCCATCCCTTTTCCGAAAAGATCACAGAGCTCCCTCAGAGCATTCTGTTTCCGTCGCCCAGAGGCAGAGGAACGGTTTTAACTTTCAGTTTAAACTTCTTTCTTTTTAAAGTAATATAAATGATTCCTTCCATGCTTTCAAAATACAAACATAAAACTGAGTACAGTACAACAAACTGCTGATATGTACGTGTTTAAGTCTGATGCTTTGGCTAGTGAATAGAAGAGTAAGAGGAAAGGAGAAGTGAGGTAGAAAAAGAAGTGCGGGGAAGCAGAGGGAAGCGCCGACCACTGTCCCAGGTAAGTAGCTCACGTTCCTGTCGCTACTCACTTAGGTCGTCTCCCGGCTTACCTAAAAAGACCTTAGGCTACTTGGTTCCTCAACAGCTTAAAACACTTCTATCTCCCAGGAGGAATAAAACCTGCCTTTAAATTCAGTGTTCATATATTTTTACAGTAATTTCTCTCCCAACTGCTAAAGGTTTTAAAGAGATGGGAAGGCATAGCTTAGTTTTAGAAATCTGGATATTCAAAACCTGATTCTTTTACATTTCCTTGACTATGGTATGTCATTTTGTATATAGGAAAGTATAAGTAGAACTGTCTTTTATCATTCTTGAACATTTTTTAGTAAGAATTATACCCCCTTACATGGTTCTTACGCACTTTATGAAATTGGAATCTTACTGGGATAACATGGTGAGATACATAGTGGGCATTCTCACACAAAAATAAAAGTGAGGGGGAAACCAAATTCAGATCAAAGGTTTCTGACTCCAGCTGCCTCATCATCACGGCCATGGGCAGTCCTTTCAAGCCAGAGTAGCCCGAGTAATAACAAGCGGTCAGAAATACTTTGTCTCCCACAACACTTGCTCAAACACCTTTTAACTCAGTGCAGGCCCCCTTTGCTAGAACAACTGTAATGATGGGTCCAAGATACAACTAGTAAGTACACATCTGGATTCTGTCCCTACAGGAAGTTGTTTCCAGTTTTGGCGATAGCCAGAAAAGGCCTGGACTAACTAGCGATCGCTTTAAAATGAATTAATATAAATTTCTCTGGAATTGGTTCTATATACTTCCAGGAAAGGGATCATGCTTTTAAATGAATGACCTAAGAGAGAATAAGTATAAAGATACTCAAAGACACTGAGATTCTGACAAAACAATTCTGCACAAGCATTCAAAGAAGGAAAGGGCAACCACTTTTGGCTCCAGGTCAAAGTGGATTTTGCCTGTTGTTCAGTCTAGACTTACACATACTTGGGTTACCCAGCAGCGTCAGAGCCTAGGAAAGGACCTCTGAGAAGTCTAAGTTCTAGTTTTAAAATTGTGACTAGAAATGTTCATGTTTCTGGGGTGCAGGGTTGTTCCCTGCATGTCCAAGATGTTTCTGAGCACCTACTGGGGGCCACATGTTGGTGCTGGGTGTATAAAGGTAAACAAGTACCATCTACTTTGAGTCATTAAATCCTTAAAAACTCTTACGTGGCAAATACCAGAACCATTTACAGACTCAGGCTCAGAGAGCTTGAACCACCTGGATCATAATGGTTGACAAATAGCATAATGAGGTTCCAACTCTAACCTGACTCCAAAGCCCATGTGTGCCGACGCTGTGTGTACCAACTGTCCCCAACTACTTGTGACAAAAACCTTGATGATTGGGATGCCTGAGACCAGCTTGTACAGGAATGCGCTTCTGTTTCCCAGACTTTGCTAACTTTCCAAGTTTCTCTACCCCTCATCCTCCCTGCCTCCGTACCACCATCTAGTCTCATCAAGCTTCCCTTCCGCAACGACTCCCTTCAAAGTGTCCTGAGCCTTGAACCCGGATCAGTGTGTCTTAATCTGGATCCCTGTTTATGCCCTCATCTGAATTAGCTGTGAAGCCTTCCCTCCACCCCTCTCCCCCGCAGCACGTCCATTTGCTCTAACCACATATAGTAACACCTAAAAGGGAGGTAAATGTGTCCTTTCCTGAGCAGAATGCATTTGAACACAACTCCTACAGTCTCATTCTTTGACCAAAGAAAAGATCCTCTAATGGTGGAATCTGGCCCATTGCAGCCGGTAACAAAAGGATCTAGGGGCAGGACACCTTTTCTGAGTGCTCACATCACACTCCTCCTGCCCAGGTGGTTCTGCCACATGTCCCCAGTCGGCTGCCAAGTGCACGTACCCATCTCAGCCTGTCTACCTCTGGGGCTGCTCCTTCAATGTGGCTTTCAGCTGCCCCCGCCCAGCTCCTGCCCGTCCACTAGGGGGCAGCACTAGCAACATAAAGGGCCTGCTGCTGTCCAGCTACTCTGGCTGTACTGCCCACATTTCCTTTTCCAGCTCCATCCTCTTTCCTGGTCCTGCTGTGCCTCTCTTTCCAGCCTCATAGCCTCCTCTCCAGATATAGACTCTTTAGTCCCTGGAACCTACCATGTTTCTTCTTACCTCCCAGCCTTACACATACTATTTCCTCCCCTAAAATATTCTGGCAAAATTCCTTGTTTAGCTGGAAAATTCTTAGCTACTCACCAAGAATAGACTCAAACAGATCGTCCTGGGTGACACCTTCCATTCACCTCCCCTCCCCACCCCCTTTTTTTAAGAGTTAAGGCCTTCTGTATCCTGAAACCAAACAAATGGCCAGTGTCTGTCTCTCGCTGCCTAGGAGCTGAACCCCCTGGAAGCAGGTTCCCCACCTTATTCATTTCCGAGTCCCTGGCACCTAGCACAGTGCTTGGTGTGTGTGTATGTGTGTGTGTGTGTGCGTGTGTGTGTGTCAAATCTTTCTTATAGCAAGAGATGTGTGGCTGAACATGAGGTCTGACAATTAAGTTCACGAAATTGTTGCAACGCTGTTGCTAACCTTTTTTGATATCAGAGGGATTATTCATGATGAATTTGTACCAACTACACAAACAGTCAACCAAGTTTACTATTTGGAAGTGCTGTAAAGGCTGCATGAAAAAGTTAGACGACCTGAACTTTTCGCCAACAATCCATGGCTCTTGCATCACGACAATGTACCAGCTCACACGGCATTATCTGTGAGGGAGTTTTTAGCCAGTAAACAAATAACTGTATTGGAACACCCTCCCTACACACCTGACCTGGCCCGCAGTGATTTATTTCTTTACCCCGAAGATAAAGGAAATATTGAAGGGAAGACATTTTGATGACATTCAGGACATCAAGGGTAATATGATGACAGCTCTGATGGCCATTCCAGAAAAAGAGTTCCATAACTGCTTTAAAGGGTGGAGTAGGCACTGGAGTCGGTCGGTGCATAGCTTCCCAAGGGGAGTATTTCAAAGGTGACTATAGTGATATTCAGCAATGAGGTTTGTAGCACTTTTTCTAGGATGAGTTCTCGAACTTAATTGTCAGACCTCGTAGACAGAACAGATTTTTAAATTTTTTAATAAATTCTTTGATTTTTAGCATGTGTCTCAGGTTTCATTTTGCCCAGTCACATAGCACCATGGACAGTCAGAAATTTGCCCTCTTCTACACTTCCAACATGAAAGGATTTCCTGATTCCCATCCCCACCTCACACCCACCCTCACAAAGGGCAAAAGCTTTTTTAAAGCAACATATACACTCAGTGAGTCAAGAAACAATAATTCAAAAAAAAATTAAAGCCAGGATTGACCCTAAGATCATTTTGTTCAATCTTATGCTGCAGACAAGAAAATGAGCAGACAGTGAACTTTCCGACACCATCAGAGGAAAAAACTCGATTGGTCAGGAGGAGGTTATAATAGAAAAAGGAGACAGTCCTGCCCTCAGAAGCGATGGTCTGGAAAGGAAGATGAAATAAACTCAAAAGAACATGTCAGAAAAGGCAAATAGATACAGGCCATGCAAACCAGAGTTACTTCTGGGCTTAAGTATAAGGCAGCCCCAAATATATGGATCCCCCAATTTCTCAACAAGAAAACCCTAAAGAAAAATTTTGGGACAACTTGAATGTATAAACTTTAGAGACATTGATTAAATAGTCAGCTGTCTACCTGTAGTATATATTCTAAATCAGACTATATAGAATCCAGGAACATAGAATATTGATGTTTTATCACTCAGACCTTATGAAATAATTCTATTCAAATCTTCGTATGCCCTTGGACAACAGGGTTTCTCCTGGTTATCACCAGATTCCCATTTTGAATCGGCACAGTTTTCCAGAGCTCGTCCCTGTCACTTCCATCTAGTTGTTTGAGACACAGAGTGATGACACTGTCATTAGAAACAGTATTCCAGGCCCTAAGTATCCACTTGTATAATAGTAACAGTTTCCCCCCGATTATCTTAGAAGTGTGTATGTATCATCTTTGTAACATAATTTCTTATCATTGTCCTTTTTAAATGGGTCTTTAAAAAGTCGTATACTATGAAATCTAATATATTTAATATTGAGATGATACCACAGAAGGAATTACTAAATCTTTGTTTTTTGCCTTGGCTCCTTTTTTGGCAATTCTTCTGGTGGTCGCCACATGCCTCCCAAACTAGCACGATTGAGGTCTTTTTGGCGAATGCGTCCTTCCCAAACATTTTTATTTTTATTTTCAAAGTAATCAAGAGAGAACATGCAATATGAGAAACTTCGTAAGGAATTACAATTAGGGGACTTTTCAGGGAAATGATTTTGGGGAAAACACTCATTTTATATTCATCAGGCATGCCTTCCTGGAAGAAAATAATTTTCTGTGGAATTTTGAAGAAGTGACGGGCATGACCTGGTGAAAAGAAGAGGGACCAGAGTGTGACAACTGTTCTCAAACTAATGTTGCCTCGGTTTTCTGGATCAGATTAAACTATATACACTTTTGTCATGAGATTTAAATTTCAGAATTGAGCAAAACAATTTTTGTGGACCTCTCTGAGCAACACCCAGACATTACCTGCCCTGCTTCTAGCCTTGCCCAAAAGTGTGGTTTCCTCGAGTAATCACGGATCCATCCCCCAGCTGTCATATTTCCATTACTCTCTGCATGACCACAGTCAGATTGATCTGCAATCCATATTCAAGTGCTGAGGGGCAGAAGGAGGGGGCAAGAGGGGAGATGGTCTCTCATGAGAGACACAGGAAAGCCTGAGGTGACATCTAATCCTAGGCCTCTGACCTCAATTGAGGAAGGTTCAAGGCACACATGCAATAGCAACATTTTTACTCAATTTTAGGCAACAGGGAGCAGGTTTCTCTCTTCTCCAATAGAATTATGAAAAGCAAGCCAGTCCCATTTCCAGACAAGGAGGCTTTGTGCGAATAATTCTGCAGGTACCAGATTCTCTCCTGATCCCATGATAATCGAAGTGTCCTGATTTGATGATGTCACAGGGCCTCCCCAGGGCCTCCCATAGCAGAGTGAAGTGGGTAGGACAGACAGGAGCTTGGTGACAAGACTGGGATGAGGATGAGGCCAGCACTGAAGGAGGCACTGAGTGTGCACGTGTGACCCTGGGGTGAGCAGGTGCTTCCCTAGGCCCCACCCTGCGTGGGGATGGTGTAGCCGACTCGGGCCTGGGCTTTCTATCATCACATGAGATTAGCAGCAGGTCGGTTCTCCAGCTTGGCAAATGCGATGACTCTGAGAAAATTATTCTAGCACTTGAGTGAGGATTAAACAGAATAAAGCCTGGGATGGCAAACTGATACGGAGAGTGTCTCTGATGCTGATGAAGACTGAAGGGAGTTTAGACCAAGGGAAAATAGGAAGGTAAAGACAGCTCATGAGATATTTCACAGGCCACCTTGCCAATCAGGAAAGAGGGAAAGGAGGTTTATCTGGGTAAATAAGTCAGGGATGCAAATGAGAGGTGACCCTACTTTTGAAGCTAACTTGGATAACATGTCCAAGGAGGGACAGACTCCAGACAATGAGGGAAGCCTGAGGCTCTAGGTCCCTGGCCTATAACACCAGGTCCCATCTCTCCTCTTTTGCACTGGCAAGTTTCAATCCTGGGGAGGTCAGTTTATTGATTTCAGGGGCTCATGCCCATGCCATGCCTCTGCCTGAGCCTACAAGCGAGGGAGCATGTGGCCACATCAAGGGAGGGTTTCCAGGGTGTGACTATAAAGGGAACTTCACAAGTATGTCTCCAGGCAACCACTAATGGCAAAGAGCTGAGACATAGCTGTTCCTCTTTTAAGACAATTAGTCAATACCCCTGCCCAATCAATATCTGCCTTCATCCGTCCTTCCTGTATTCCAGCATCAACTGCCTACACTCCCCCAGAATATTGCCATGCCATGACCGGGCCTCATCTGAGCTTCTGTTTGTGGACAGCATCAAGGAAGATGGCACTCAGAGGAGGTAGGAAAATGTGGGACTACGGCCACAGACACTCCCCAGGTTCTCAGTAACAGCTCGGTTCACATACCACATAAGTTCAATCCTCCCCAATTACACAGATAGACACACACAGAAATTAACAAACAATGCAAGGTTACCCATTAGGAAAAGTATGGGCTTCAGAGGCGGACAAACCTCACTCACCTTCTGGGACTCTCGTTTACCTCACCTGTAATAACAACAACAATAATAATCATATACCAACAAATTGGACAACCTGAGGGAAATGGATAAATTCCTAAAAACATACAACCTACTAAGACTGAATCATAAAGAAATAGAAAATCTGGACAATTACTAGTATGGAGATGGAATCAGTAATCAAAACCCTCCCAACAAACAAAAATCCAGAACCAGATGGCTTCACTAGGGAATTCTACCAAACATTCAAAGAATTAATACCAATTCTTTGCAAACTCTTCCACAAAATTAAAGAGGCTAGAACACCCCTAATTTTACGAGGGCAGCATAACTCTGAAATCAAAACCAGACAAGGACGCTAGAAGAAAATTACAGGCCATTATCCCTGATGAAGAGAGATGCAAAAATTCTCAACAAAATATTGGCTCACTGACTTCAACAATACATTAAAAGGATCATATACCATGATCAAGTGGGAAGTGGGATTTAGTCCAGAGATGCATGTGTGGTTCAACATACGCAAATCAATATGATACACCACATTAACAAATGAAAGATAAAAAATCATATGATCATCTCAACAGACACAGAAAAATTATTTGACAAAATTCAACATCCTTTTATGATAAAAACTCTCAAAGTGGGTAGAGGGATCATACTTCAATATAATAAAGGCCATATATGACAAACCCACAGCAAACATCATACTCAATGGTGAAAAGCTAAAAGCTTTTTCTCCAAGATCAGAAACAAGACAAGGAGGCCCACTCTTGCCACTTTTATTCAACATAGCATTGGAAGTTCCAGTCAGAGCAGTTGACAAGAAAAAGTCATCCAAATAAGAAAGCAAGAAATGAAACTGTCACTATTTGCAGATGACATATTATATATAGACTAGTGTAAAGATTACACACACACACACACACACACACACACACTTGTTAGAAATAATCAATGAATTCAGTAAAGTTGCTGGATTCAAAATCAATTTACAAAACCTGTAGTGTTTCTATACACTAACAACAAACTATCAGAAAGAGAAGAAAAAATCCCATTTACAATTGCATCAAAAAGAATAAAATACTTAGAAATAATTTAGCTAAGGAGGTGAAAGACCTGTACATTGAAAAACTATAAGACATTAATGAAAGAAATTGGAGACACAAATAAATGGAAAGATATTTCATGCTCATCAATTGATAGGATTAATATTGTTAAAATGTCCATAACTACCCAAAGCAATGTACATATTCAATGCAATCTCTATCAAATTCCAATGGCATTTTTCATAGAAATAGAACAAATTTCTAGAGAACCACAAAATACCCCAAATAGCCAAAGTAATCATTAGAACAAAACTAGAGGCATCAACCCCTGATTTCAAACTATATTACAAAGCTGTGGTAATCAAAACTGTATGTTATTGGCATAAAGATAAATACACAGATCAATGGAACAGAATAGAGAGGCCAGAAATAAACCCACACATATATGGTCAACTAATTTATGACAAAGAATCCAAGAATATACAATGGGGAAATGCCAGTTTCTTCAATAAACAGTTTTGGGAAAACTGGACAGCCAAATGTAAAAGAATGAAACTGGGCCACTATTTTACACCATACAGAAAAATAAACTCAAAAATGGATTAAAGTCTGAACATAATACCTGAAACTATTAAACTCCTAAACTAAATTCATGTGAGCTCCTGATCACTCTGCAAAACACTGAAATTAATTGTGAAGATGGAGAGAGGCATTAAGTCTATTAAAAACACGGCTTTCTCAGAGAGCCCTGAATTTTACTGAACCCTGGTTCCATCACTTTCACATGTTATGACGTTGGGCAATATCTTCTTATTAACACTACATTTTTATTTATTTATTTATTTATTTGTAATGAGAGTAATAGTTGAACCTAGCTCACAGAGTTGCTGTGAGGCTTAAATGAAATAAGATGCATAAAACTTTTAGCATAGTGACTGGTCCATAGTTAAGTACTCAGTAAATGGCATTTAATGTTAGTAAAATTATATGGAAAGTAGGAATAAAGAACACAGAACCTGGATTTCTAAGTTTTTCTTTAATATATCTCAGGAAGACTGAATATCAGTTGAAGAACAGACGACAGATGGGAGTTTTGATTATCGGGAGGTAGGAAAGATTCCACCATAGTTGTACCAAATGTTATCTTACAAGGAGTTCAACAGGCAGAGAAGGACAAGGGAGTATCTCCTGCCTGTGCACAAACTCCCCCAGGTTGCCTTAAGAATGCCATTCCGGTACAGCCAGGCGGTGAGGGCCATGGCAGAAGCCTGGGCTGGAGACGCTGACGGAAAGTCAGTGCCACTTAAGTCAACTAAGCAGGAATATACCTTAAACCATTAAAAGACCACTTTGCCTTCAAGGGGGAGAAATACTTGGGTGTGAAAACAGAGGCCAGGAGAGCAGTGGGGAGGCTGTTGCTGTAGTGCAGGGAGAGCTATAAAGGCTGGAACTATGTCAGGAAGACACAGAGAAAGGAATGGACAGCAAAGGGTGGTAACGAGGTAGGGTCATCAGTCCATGATCTATTCCAGCTGCTTTACCGAGTGGAAGAGGAAAGGCAGCCGAAGCAGGAAGAGACTACTGGGGGCGTCCACGTTCAATTGGCTTCAGAAATGTGTGCATCGCACGTGAACAGACGAGTCCGGAACGGAAACGATAGCTGGGCTAGAGGCAAAGGCTTCAGAATCACAAGTACAGGTGGTACCGTTTTTCTCAGTTTTCCTACAAAGAAGGTATCAGTAATTGTTTTTCAAGATCTGAAGAATACCGAGTGAGAGGAAAAACCGTAAGATATGCTGAGGCAGGGCCCTCAGGCCTGAAGCAAACAACCCATGTGGCCTCTGAGTTCCCTGACCACAAAATTTCCAGAGAACTTCCTTTCCTCTGAGTCCCCTCAGCCACACAAGCCTTCCTCACACCCTGAATTTGACTCTCCACACTTCAGCACCTCCAAGTCACTAAGGCTGCATCGCACTCTCCAAACGCCCCCTGCTCCCAACTCTCTCTGATAGTTTCACTGGAAAACCTTGCCTTCACTAAGGCCTCTATTTCAATAACCAACACCCTCCCCCCTTCTCAGTGTGGTCTGCTTTCACCCTCACCAAAACTCAGCAAGTACCCGTCCTCCCCTCTGTCATACTCATCTGGAAGTCCCTGCCCTGGAGAAACCTCATTGCCTACCTCTCCTCCACACCGAATGTTTCGGGCAGACCAGCCTGGTGACTGATCAACCTCGAATGTAAAACGACTCCTTCATCACTGCAAGAACTGTTGTTTAAATTTTCTTCACTTCTCAAAACATCCTTTGCCATTTATTCTCTTGTAGGATGAGCCTGCCCCCCATTCAAAATACTATGACAATTTTTCAAAACAAAACAATAAGCAGATCTGTTATTCCCTGGGCACTGCCTCTGTGCCAAGCACTGTGTTCAGCTCAGAACAGTCATTACTTCATTTACTCTCCCTTTCAGCGTGTGCCGTGACTCTACTGTGTTTCCCTGAAAATAGACCAGGTCTTATATTCATTTTTGCTCCAAAAGACACATCAGGGCATATTTTCAGGGGATGTCTTATTTTTTCATGTACAACAATCTACATTTATTCAAATATAGTCATGTCATCTTCTTCTGGAACATCGTCATAATGTACTAAATGAGTCCATCTGGCTGATGATCTTAATTGGGGCTTATTTTCGGGGTAGGTCTTATTTTTGGGGAAACGTGGTATTATTTCTCCCCTTTTCATAGACGAAGAAACTGAAGCTTAGGGAGTCAGAGGAGCTCATGCAAGGCCACAGGTGTGCAAGCAGCAAAGCTGGCGCTGGAAGCAGGTCCCACTACAATGCTCAGGCTCCAAGCCACCCAGCTGTACCCTAAAAACAGGAGCCTGCCCCTCAGACGGCCACCAGGGGAATATTAAATAACACAACGTTTGAAAACACACAAAGCATAGTACCTGGTGCATGTTAAATAAACACGTGCTCTGCAATTTTAGTTGCTAAATTTGGCAGCCCTCCCAGAGTACCTCCCGTCCTTCGTCCTTCTAGCATCTGGAGTTTTGTTTCCTGCTGCGGGGCGGGGGGGGGGGGGGGGGGGGGCAGGTTTCCTGGGCCTCCACACACAGAGTCAAAAGTGCCTGGAAGTTAAATGCCTGGGAGGGAAGCACTTAACAATGACGGAGGGCCCAGGCCCCTTACCTTGGCTGGGACACACTCTGGGGCCCCAGTCACTTACCTCCATCGTCCCTGGCTGAATCAGTCTGGGCTGCTTTCCAAGCACTTGGTCTGAAATCCCACCCGATTTGGCTTCTGCTTCCTTCACTCCTTTACCAGATTCTCCTGGGAACAAGTCCATAATAAATTAGTTAACACCTGAATTTGTGTCTTAGGTTTTGGGAAACTAACCTCAGACACCATCCCTCTACCACCTGCACAGACGCAGCACTCAGTACTCTGACATTATGGGCCTGTAGTGAGAGTGGGAGATGTGCAAGGAGGGGCCCAGGTGATGTCGGAGGCAGACTCACCTAAAGGGTCAGACTCGCTCCCCTGGACCCCGTTTTCCAAACTCAGCAAAGACCCATGGAGATTCCCTGTCTGTGCATCCCACTTAACAGCCAGGCTCCACTGGACTGTGGGCTGGGTCCTGTCAGCCCTGCGAGTACTGCCCTGCTTCTCTGCCCACAACGGGATCTGACTCCTGAGCCTTCCACCTGGAACCACCCTGCCTCCGAGGAAACAGCACTGCCTTCTTCTGCTCCATGTTCCCTTTTAAAGATATTGGCCTTCACAACGGTTCCCAATTAGATGCCAGCAGGGGTTTTCAGTTATGCACTCAGCCAGAGATATTCTATATCCTAGCATAAGAGGTACAGTATCCAAGCCAGTGAGTTTTTCAGGGACCAAGGAGGGGCAGGGGGACTCAAAGATGATATTTGGACAGTAGGAGCCTTTCATTTTGTTGTTTTGGAGTTGCTCTCTTTAGAAATTTTTGTTTTTGGAGGGGGGTGTTTTTTTGGTGTTTTTTGTTTTTTTCCTTGTGTTTTGTTTTTTTGGCAGGGGGCATATAGCAAAGGGACTGCTATCTGGGGAAGAGAGAGAAGTGTGAACTATAATGGAAAATATTTCTTTGAGTTCAAGAGACACTGCCTTTGGATGAAGCACTCTCCCTTTGGTTAAAAGTATAAAATGTTCTTGGAAACCAACCCATGAGATTGGAATTGTCAGCCTAGAAGGCTGTTGTTATCTTACCATCAGGAAATCAATACCAGCAAGCCTGCCCTTTTTCCTAGAACTCATACTTTTTTTCCTGGAAGACAACATAGGCTGACTAATAAGTCATGTATTGGGAGGGGCTGGACTTACATGCTGACTCTTACAGAAAAAACATTCAGCTCAACATCTAAGTAAATACTTATTTATTTGGAAAGGCCACTGGAAGTGCTTTCCATCCTTTGGGTTGTTTCTTAGGAAAAAAGATTTGGAGCAAAGAAGCTCGGAGGTGTGTAAGTATTACGTTGTGGTTTTGAGCAACCAGCACCCTGGCACCCACAAACTGGGGTGTGCTTTTATAGAATGCTGAGCCTGCACTGTCCTAAATGTCATGTTAACACTTTGGAATTATGAACTGAGACGGAAGTTCATTTGGACCTGGCCCCACATGCCCTTTCTCCTTTCACAGGGCCTTGCTTTTGTGGTTTTGATGGGACAGGGCTCTCACAGGCACAGCCAGCCGAGGGCAGCCCCCAGGTCTGCTCTCTGAGGCTTCTGTCTGGGAGCCAGCCTGTCTGGAAGATGATGTGCCCTGGTCAGCTCTCTGCCCCGTAGGAGGGGGGGCCTATCCCTGCAGAGCAAGGCCTGTGGGAGTCCAACCGGGCTTCTGACCTAGTGTGTCTAATTCTGGGGTGACCATTAGCTAGCCCACTGGGCCAAACATCGGACCAGGGCCGCCAGGCAACTTCGTTAGCAATAAGAGGACATCTTGATCTCAGCGTGGGCTTGGTTACTATCTGGCTCCCACTGGACTCTCGTCTCAGACAAGGCTAGTCCATGGTCCAAAAACAGTGAGAAGTAGACAAACGCTGCACCTCAGGAGAAAGTTAACAGATGGAGAGCAAGGCTTAGATTGAGGCCTTACTGATGTGCTTCAGGTTTCAGGCTGAGCTTAGCCCCAGTGAGCAGGGAGACATATTTGGGTACTTCAGAGGCTAGTCTGCTCCCCTCCCAAAACTGTCTTCTCTGAAGTGCTTGCTTTCTATACCTCTAGAAAGTGCTAGCAATGAAATTGTCTCACTACCAAAAAAGTAAAAATGAAAGAAGGAAAAGTTCAGCTCCCTGGAGAAGCTGCTGCACAGAATGTGGAACACTCAGCACTCACAGGCTGGTCTGTGGAGTCAGCGGGCTGTCAGACAGAGATGGAAATCGAGGAGCACCTTTTGTTCTCTTCTAAGATGAAAGTGACCTGAGCATGTCTAGAAGTGGAGGGGAAGGAGTCGCTCGAGAGGGAAAAGCTGAAAGTACAGGAGAGGCAGCAGCTGGATGGACACGAGCAGGGCTGTCTCCACCTCTGAGACTCCCTAGAAGTCTGGCCGGAAGAGGAGAAGAGAGACCAGCTGGTGGCACATCCTCCATGAAGTGGGGACCACGTCATCTGCTAAGAGCCAGTGAGGGGATACTCCAAAGGAACTTGAAGAGCTGGAAGGAATTTGAAAATGCTGCCCTGAGGAATGAAATAGGAAGACAGTGAGAGCTCAGGGGTGAGTCCCAAGTGCATCCTTGGTGGGAGGTGTGTGGCAGGATTCCCTACATCTGATTCCTGGTCACGCGTAGCTCTTCTGGGTTTTCCACAGTCACGAGATTCCCTGATCTCTAACAAAGTGGACAGTTACATTTTGAAGTCTCATTTTTAACATCTAAGCAGGTACAGCTTTAAAAGGGAAGCACAGACTATACACAATAGCTAAGACATGGAAACAACCGAAATGCCCATCGGTAGATGACTGGATTAAGAAACTGTGGTACATTTATACAATGGAGTATTACGCAGCCATAAAGAAGAAAAAATCCTACCATTTGCAACAACATGGATGGACCTAGAGAACATTATGTTAAGTGAAATAACTCAGACAGAGAAAGATAAGTACCATATGATCTCACTTATATGCGGAACTAAAGAAAAGAATAAGTGAATAAACTAATCAGAAACAGTTTTGGAGACAAAGAGGAAAAACTGAGGGTTGCTAGATGGGCGGGGGGGGTGGGGGTAAGGAGGAAGGTGAGGGGATTAGAAAACAATCAGTAACCACAAGATGGCCAAGGGGTTTTGAAAATTCATCTGGGGAACGTAATTTAGTGGTTACCAGAGGGTAAGGGGGTTGGGGGGTGGGAGATGAGGGTAAGGGGGATCAAATATATGGTGATGGAAGGAGAACTGACTCTGGGTGGTGAACACACAATGTAATTTATAGATGATGTGATACAGAATTGTACACCTGAAATCTATGTAATTTTACTAACAATTGTCACCCCAATAAATTTAAAAAAAAATAAAAAAATAAAAAAATAAAAGGGAAGCACAGAATTACATAAAAATGGTATTACTGCTTTATTATTCAAAAGATCAAAATACAAATGCCTTTATAATAAAGCGTTTTAAAGGCGATTCCCATCACAGTAACCATATTTCCATATTCTACTTTAGAGTACAGGACTTTCATGCACAGGCATTCCATATTGCGTGACGTGTTTGAACAATACACGGGAAAGGTAACATGCTCGACCTACAGAGATGGTTCCCTGGGTTGTCCTCCTCGTTGTGATAATCATTCGGAATATCCTGCATGTCCAGTCTGGTTTGCACATTTTGATTTGTATTTCAAAGTCCAGGTCTCAGGATACATTCCTGGTGTTTCACCTCACACATAGAGTGAAGTTGGGCAGGACAGAGAATTCCATTCCTTCATGTGCAGTCAGCAGTACATGCATCTAGATTCACTCCCAGGATCAACCACCTGAGGCTTGCTGACTGCTGGCTCTGTGCTCTCCTGCAGCTACTCCCCTCGCCTCCCACCCCCTTCTCACCAGCACAGGCAGGCATCTGGGACAGGACGGAGCTCAGTGCTGAGGGTAAAGGTGGCCTCAAGGCTTTTGCAAACATAATGAGGGGCTGTTTGTGCTTCTGAGAAAACTCCCTCCTGACCCCAGTGTCTGGTAAAAGCTGCAGAGGGAGCAAGGACTGCTGATGACCTTTTGTCACACCTTTGTCATACTCTGTTCTTCCTGCCCCCATTCTGTGCAAGACACAGAACACCACACACTTTGATTACAAAGAAGCCTTGTCGCTAATTAACATTTACATAAAATAATTAACAAAGTACATCCGTGTGAAATTTTCTTTTAAACTGCCCTGCAAAACCCACATATTTTAAACAGTCAACCAAATAAGTTCACCAATTGTTCTAAAACCCTGCTGAGTGCCTCTAACTTCTAGCAGCGGGTCTCTTAATGCCCCCGGGAGCTTAGAAGTAAAAGCTTCTGTAATGTCAACAGGCAGACATGCAGAGAGAAAAATACACAATGATTAGCTTCACAATGATTTAAGCAGCACAGATAGCTACGAAGTTTCATTACCCCCATAAATGAACAAAATCCGGTTACAGCAGTAAACACCTGATTATCAGTGGAAAAGGACAAAGGATGTCTCAGACATCTCTGGTTTTACTGCAAATGAGCTTAGCCTTTTGGGGGGCAGTTTTGCAATATGTGATAATAACTGTAAAACTCTGATCCAGGAAATCCACCTTTGGGAAGAGCCCCAAGGAATTAGGACAAAGATGAGAAAAGAAAATTTTGTACAAAACTGTTTATCTAAGTTGCTCTCTGTATGAGGAGGACATTGAAAACAATCCTATCAACTCAGGGTGCCTCAGCAAACCACAATATACAGGCACGCTGTGGAGTTCTGAGTGGCCATTCAAAATGCTACCATTATAAACAATGTTCATGCATGGGATTTTATATGTGAAATAAGTGAAACACAATAAAAATAAAATGTAACTTGCAATTCGATGGAAATGTATATAAATACACACAGATCATAGCCGTAATAAATTGAAAATGGCATAAGTAATTGCTATTTCGAAGTTTTGCAAAGTTGAGTCCAAAACAAATTTTAAACTTACCAAAAAAAATAAATAATAAAACAGAGGGACACCTAGAGCCATCTATCTATGGATGCTGACTCACCCACGGAACGTGCTGTGCGTCCAGGACAGAGGTTAATTCAGCCAGGATTTCTCAACCTCACACTACTGGCAATTTGGGACAAATAATTCTTTGTCTGGGGGGCTGTTATGTGTCTTGTAGGCTAATCACCAGTATTGCTGGTTTCTACCCATTGGATGCCAGCTAATTCAATGTTAAAACACTTCGTGGGCCACCACAGTGCAGTAAGAGCCTCATGTCTGTGGGTTACACAGGGGACAGCAAACTGTTTTGGTAAAGGGCCAGATGGTGAACATTTGGGGCTTTGTAGGAGAGAAACCCTCCGTCACAACTACTCAGTTCTGCCTTTGTGGGGGACAGCAGTGATAGATGATGTGTAAACTGTGGGCTGTGGTCCGATTAAGCTTCATTTATAGACACTGAAATTGGAATTCCATAGAATTTTCACATGTCTTTAAACATTATTCTCCCTTTGATTTTGTTTTTTTGGCTCATGGGCGCTACAAAACAGGGCCCAGATTTGGCCCGAGGGCCGATTTGCTGAACCCTTGGCTGGAGCTCGGCTGCAGCAGCAGAAGTAACTAAGGACGGCTGGAAAGGGGGACAGATTCCCTTGACACAGTCAGCAGGCAGACAGGCTTTCCCCACACAGCGGGAGGCAGCAGCAGTTCACTGGGATCCATGCTGAGAAAGGAGCCTCTCCTTTCTCACCTCTCCCCATCTCCTGCCTCTTTCAAAAGCCCCCTGCATAATGTTTTTACTGTTTTACTGCTGCCTCCTGAGAAACCAGAATGAAGGTATCACCTTTTTTAATCCACAGACTGGAGTCTCTGCTGCTCTTTTAAATTTTATGATATTGTTGTAAAAAAAAACAAAACAGGCCATCCATAGGGCACTCACGTAGCTGTTTGCATAGTTCCCAGAGCCCCAGAAAACTTACGGGAATTTTATCAGTTTGTAATTATCTTGCAAAAACACAAGTTTTCCTGTTTGTGTCCTCTGATGGCTCTTTGACAGTAACAGAAAGAATGCAGATGGCCTTCTCCGGCCACAGACGCAACCCAGGATGCCAGGAATGGGGACAGTTCGTGACTCGATCCCAGGAGAGGAAGGTCACCAGTGACTTCTGAGCCTTTAGGCTTGTGTCCTGTGAATCTGCTCTAAAGAGCAGTGTGTGGCTGCTGAACGAGCTTCTGAGTTCCTGGGAAAACTGCTCCTCTTACTGGCAGGAAACGCTGACTCCTGTGAAGCTACTTCTGTCCATCCCTCTAGAACAAAACAGAGCCCCAGTTTCCCAGCCCTCAAAGACAGCAAAGTAAATATGGAAAATGATCAAAGGAGGCTGATGGGAAGAGGGAAAAAATAAATGAAAAAAAGGAAGAGTTAAAAAGATGAGAAGCTGCTGGGTGTGGTGGGGAAAAAGCAGAAGACGGGAGGCAGGAAGGAAAGCGAGAAAAGGGAAGAAGAAATGAAACAGGAAGGGCCAGGAGTGTGGCACTCACAAACCATCCGTCAGAAGACACGGCAGGCTTTAATGAAAGATTAAGGGAAGGAGAGCAGAGGGTAACAGCTTCATCTCTGAAACCCACTCACAGGAGCCTTTGGGACCCCTTCTTCCTGCCAAGCCATCACATTCTTGGATTTTAGCTTCAAAAGCCTCATCCAGGTGTGAGACAGACAAGATTAGCACACATTCCAGGCACTCCCTCCCCCACCACCCACCTCATACAGAATTTGAGAAGATCCCTCAGCTGCAGGTAGGCAGAGGGTCAGAGGAAAGAGAAGAACAGTGTGGGCACAAGGCTAGAACCTCTCTATAAGTTCACAAATCCAACAGCAGCAGTGGAAAGGGCCCATCTGGAACTCTGGGGGACACAATCTCATAGAAGTGCCCAAGTCACAACAGTGGGCCGGTGGATATCAGGGTAGGGAGCTCAACACAGCCGGGAACCAGTGTGTACCTTCTGTTTGGTCCCTTTCTACTCCCAAGACAAAGGGGCCGTTCCCCAGTGCCCTGCCCCAGGCCTTCCTCTTTCCTTGATTTATCAGTAGTCACTGTTCTATAAACTAGGAGTGAAGAATTCATGGGGGATGGGGGTGCTGCAGACGAGGGAGAGCAGCCCCACCTGTGTGTGCCCACGGTCAGGATGCAGCCGTCACCAAATTGGGCTGTAGTTACTTCAAAGTGTCAGGGGCCTGGGCTCGAAATTTTAGTTATAGGAAAGTAAAGCAATGTTTTTGCACAGTAGAGCTGGTGGCCTGTGAAGTTCATGCCTGTTATACAAGTACTGACTTCTCAACCTCTCCTAGAAAAAGCTACCATCAGCCTTTCTGGCGTGGCACCTTGGCCATCCATCACTCATTGCCTGGCCTCTCCCATCTCATCAGGTTCTCAACAACCTCCCCCAGTGGCCAGATGAGTCACAGCCACACATTAGGAAGGCATCTGACATCACTGTGGTCAGGGTACAAGCCCAGTGCCACTCCTAAGTTCCTGGGTCTCAGGCAGCTGAATCCTGCCGTCAGCACTTAGGCTAACGGCTCCACTGATTGTCATAAGCTCTGTGCTCAGCTCAGGCAAAGGCAGGGGAGCTCTGGTGTTGGAGCAGCAAAGTCGCTAATCATTGCATGTTCCCAGGTGCTGCTCAGGTGCTTCTGGGGAATGCCTTTGAAGAGTGTGTTCATTCAGCATTCCTGGGCTCTGAGTCATCGTAAGGTACAAGTATGGAAACCACTGCTGTGTTGGTGCCTTTCTCCTCCAACTTTGGGTACAAGACAGAGGGGCAGATAGGGCCTCCCTCCAGGAACTATTTGCAGGGCTGGGCAACGATCTGGAGAGGGGGTCCGATCTGCTGGCCCAGTTTGCAGTCCATTCCCCAGCACCCTGCGGAGGCCCTCCCTCAGTGCTGCATTTACCAGCAGCCAGTGTGCTATGAACTAGGAGCAAGAGCTCCTAGCGGGTGGGGGTGCTGCTGCGACACTTGAGATTTAATGAGGGTAATGAGGAACCGCAGGCCACTCCACTTCCTGCCATATGTTCATGGAGAAACATAATCTCACGAGTAAGATTTCAGGGTAAGATTTCAGAGTAAGATTTGAGTTCAAAGGGGGAGTCTGGGAGCTCAGAGGAGATCAAGGTGAAGGGAGAGAGGCTCTCCCCTCCCATCAGACTGCCCAAGTGCCACCTAAACAACTGTCCTCTGGCAACGGGGAAAGTCTCTGATGGAACTCTGAAGAGTAGCCCCAGCAAAGGCTGTGACCGTGACCCAATTCATTGGGAAGGCCAGATACATCCACTGCAGGGGGTCCACTGTCCCCCAAGTTAATCAGTCAGAGGCCTCAGTGAGAGTTTGTTATCTGAACAAAAGAAAATAAACTGCTTTTCCTGTGCAAAGCGCGCAGGTTTATCACCATTCCTTATTCTTCTCAGGCAAGTTACATGTCTGTGCTAACCAAGCTCAACTAGCCGTTCAGGGGCATGAGTGATTTTCTCTAACACAAGCAGGATGGGGAGAAGACCAAGGAAGCTCTTCTGTCCAAGTTGTGATATCACGGTCTCTGCAAGAGTCACCCACACTGAGACACAGAGGGATTCCAGCCATGGTGGCATCTAGACTTCTCTCTTGGTTTGGTCTGGAAGTTCTTCAGACATGAGAAATTCTCTGGATACCACCGAATTTTTCAAATATGGAGTTGGTGCGTCTTCCTCACAGAGATAATCTGGCCCTAAGTTTTGAGCAGAATAGACAAGCTCTTCAGCTTCTGAGAAGGTTTCCTCTAGCATTCCAGAATACAGGTGTTGGAATTTTCTGTATGGAATCTCGGTTGAAATGGGGGGCTCCACGAAAGTCTCCTCGGGGGGACAATAAGGCCTGTAGGGGGAGGTCACGTATTCATTCTTTTCCCCCGCCAAAATGTTTTCCTGAGCCTTTCCAGATTCCTCTGTGGAAACCTCTTCTAGAAAATTCTCAAAGTTCACCACCAACTTGTCAATAAAGTCTTTAGGGGCAGAACATAGTTTTAGAATCCTGTCTTCTTCCGTGTTCAGAGACTCATCAAACTCATTCAGATTTAGCTTATCCTGGAAAAGAGAAAGGGACACCCCCAATGGTCACTTGGGGGGCTACATATGATGTAACCAAAAGCTCATGGGGCTTGGGACACCCAATACCCCACCTGTTGACCATCTCCCCATATTCCTCCCAGAAGTGGTGGCCAATCTCCTCTACATGCCCTTCAACAGGAGCTTGGCAAGAGTGGCCCATTTCCTGAGAAAGAACACATTGTACTCAAATAATTTCTTCTTTTAGAGAGCTCAAGGCTATTTTCCACATGACTGTACGCTCACAAAAACCCAGCTGAGATGGGAGCATGAAAATTAGAACTCTTCCAAATGGCAAAAACATAATCATAAAGACAAATGACTTGCCCATGTCACCAGAGATCGAAGGTGGCCCTATGGCAGGGGCAGTTTTGTCTTCGTAAACTTTGTATCACCAGAGCCTACGTAGCCCAGTGCCTGACATACAGTAAGCGACTAGTAAGTGTTTGCTGTAGAGGCCAGACCGACAGATTACTGCGAAAGCATTTTAAACATCAGACAATAGTGCCTATGAGTTCATTTACTCTCTTAATAACTTTTAATAAGTAGGAAAGCAGATCATGTAATATAGGACTGATAAAGGAGAGAGGAAAATAGAAATCAAAATAACAAAAACAAAAATAAATAATAAAAATGTCCATGTTAAAAAGAGACTTCTGAGTTGAAAGAGGGCCAATATTAAAAATTCCTGCATCAAGAAATACTGGAAACAATATTTCAATAGTAAGGATTTAAAGGCAATATTTGATTGGGCTTATTTCTACGTAAGCAAGAAGCTAAACTGTAAAAATTTCAGAACAGTTTCAATTTAAAAACTTATGAAAAAGGAGGTTTCTACATATGATTAATTCACTAAAAAAACCCATTGCCAGTTAGAGTGTGATTATAACTTCCCCAATCTGATAAAAACAAAGTGAGGCAGCCTTCTCCAGTCTCTGGACCATGCACTTCTCCAGTCCATGCACTTCAGCGGCCCCTCAGAGGCTCCAGGTGGTCTCTAGATTAACTTGCTCTTGGCTGTATTTTAAATGACCTCAAATCTTATAGTCAGGCTCTGTTGCTCTCTAACTAGACAGTCAGGTCCTGAAAGGCAGGGCCAGCGTCTTTCTTCCAGGGCATCCTTTGTAGGACCGGTTCCATGCCCAGCACACACTGGGTCCTTGTAAACCTGGTGAAGCCCTTTTCTCTTGTCCAAAGGATGAGGTCAGTGTCATTCCAAGAAGGCTGATTCCATCTGCCAGCCATTCCTGGGGGAGTTTTACTGCTGAGTTTTGTCTGTGGGAACCCTGTACAAGCTCAGCCCTGCACGGCTCCATACCTCCAGCGCCCACGACCACCTCCCACAACCAGCCTGTTCAATGATTTCCTCAACAAAAACAGGAGTGTTTACCTTGAAATCATCTTCCTGCCATGTGGCTATACTGCTTTTAGCAGGGTTGGGGACATCAGGCCAACAGAGGTGCTTCAAATTGCTGATGAAAGATAAGATTTTAAAATAGAAATGAGTCCCAGAAGGATTTGCCTTGGACAATATAGCTGAGCCAAAAGCACGAGGCTTTGCTAAAGAAAACTGTGTGGCTCTCTATGAAATAAGGGCAAGCACCCAGCCTCCTGCCTGAAACTGGGGACGCAAACCGGTGTGTTGGGAGGGTGCTGAAGTTATTATACAAGTCGTCCATGGGATGTGATAGGAAGAGATCTCTCCACACTCAAAGCTGCTAGGCCTTCCCTCCCCATTCTCCACACCTGGCCCCGATGCCAGACACCCAGACCATGACAGAGCCATTTCTTTCAAATTTATTCTTTGGGAACTCTAGTACTCTAAACCTTGTACGCTACACACACTTTAGTGCAGTGATTCTCAAAGCGTTGTCCTACCCAGCGACATCGGCATCGCCTGGGAACTTGTTAGACATGCAAAGTATACAAGGATTTGTGCTGGTGACTTGCTCACAACCTGCATTTGGGAACCGAGGTTGACATGAGCTTGGCCACAACTAAACACAGCTGCTTGGCAGAGACGGCCCACAACTGTGCAACTCTGGGGAGAAAAGTCTACTGGGAAAGGGGCCCTCGACGTAGCATGAGGCTCTCTGGAGAGAGAAAGCACAAGACCTGGAGGACAAGCTTTCTTCCCAAGAGTCGCCAGGGCAGGCAGGACAAATGTCCCTGCCACCAGCCCTCCAACACCGTTCCACAAGCAAGGCACCAGTCTGTGCTGGGCATACGACTGGCCAGCGCTCTAAATTCATGGGTACTTAGCTCCCTGCTCTGCCGAGGAGAGAAGCTCGTGGCCTCGAGACCTTCTGCTACAGCCAGGGAGCCTCTCTAGACATTGAGAGAAAAGACTTTCTCTCCGACGCTGGTCTCAGATACCAAACACAGCAGACAAAGCCGAGGGGCAGCTGGCACTCCCCTGGCCTCAATAGGGCCGAGGCCAGTGCAGGGGGCAATGGGGCGTGAAAGTCCTCTTGTTTGGTCAGAATTCTGATGGGCCACAGTGTATGGCACACAATAAACTCAATAAATATGTACCCAATAATAAATGGACGAACACCTCCTTAATGGTAGAGAACTCTCTTCCACCCATGATGCCTTCCACCCTTTTCCAGGCCTGCTTTTGAGGGCATATACTGTGGGCTCTAAACTCACTTGGGTTTTTTCAGACCATATGCCACCGTCAGGATGATGAGAATAAGTAGGCCTCCTCCAACCAGAGAAGTTATAAGGCAAATCTCAAAGACACCTTTGAGAAAAGGAGAACAAAATTTAGTACCAGGCTTAGCCACTCACTTTTCTGATAAAAATCAAAGATTAACTTTTCTTCCAGTAGCTTCAGCAACACATTCCTTGTTAGTTTTCTTCCAATTCATTCAATTAAAAAAAAAACACAACAAAAACAAACAAACAAACAAAAAACTTGGTGTTTGTGGTTCCCCGTCTAGTTCTCATCTCCCTGAACAATACTGACACACACCAGGTCCGTCCTCCAAGTTTATTCATTCAGTGAATATTTATTGAGCACTTACGATTTGCTGAACACTGTTCAGGGTAATAAAACAAACAGCAATAAACAAGAACTACAAGATCCCTGCTCTCATTGAGCTTGCATTCTAGTAGAAGGATTCAGACAATAAATAACATAAGATTGTTTCTGATAAAACAGCAATAGAGAGTAACCAGGGTAAGATGGGAAGAAGATTAGCAACATTACTTACTAGGGTGGTGAAGGAAGAATTCTTTGAGAAGTGAAATTTGAGCTAACATTAATAATGAGAAGGAACCATCATGCAAAAATATGGGGAAAGCATCCCTGGTAGAAGAAGCAGCACATGCAAAAGCCTTGAAGCTGGAACAAGTGAAGGAACATAAATAGAAGCACAAAGTGGTAGGAGAAAAGGTGAGTAAGGGAGAGATGATGAAAGCTATAGGAAGGAGGTTAGATTTTATGTAAAATACAGCAGAAGCCACTGGTGGGTTGTAAGCAAGGGGTCTAGAGTTTTAAACTCTGGCTGTTATGTGGAGAATAGATTGTAGAGGATCAAAGATAAAAGCAGCGAGATCTATAATCTGTAGACCAAGGGTAAGAAATTTCCAGGCTCTAAAGTAGGCTCTTGCCTTATTTGACCCCTTGAGAAAATTCCATCACAGAAGGCAATTTGTGCCTCGTGTTGTGAAAATACAACATGATTTTGAAAGATTTTAAAGAGCAATATCAACAAGAACTCCAAAAAGGCAATGTTAGTCCATAAAAACAGAATATGCTTTCTACGTAAAAACATATGCTATACTCACATGTTCCAGAATCTTAAAGCTATATCTATTCTTTTGAAAATGTGAAAAGCAAGAAGCTTTCGAGAGTACTGAAAGCGGACTATTTTTAGCTGTTACTGCAAAATTTGGAGATGTTCCTTCACTTTTAATATAAAAGGTTGTTCATTCCTTAATCAGTTTTAATATATCCTTAAAATCAAATCTCTTTTACACAAGGACTAGGAAAAAATTAACATATTTCTCTGTTTCTCCCATTCTCCTTCCTTCTTCTTCATCTCCATCCTCTTCCCCTCTTTAGTATTCCCCATAACCGTCATATTAAACTACATTGTATTTTACATTTTTGTTATATTTATTAAATCTTTTTTGCTCCCTATTATTTATTTTATTTTATTTTATTTTATTTTTTAAGGAGGACGCAGCTCACTGGCCCATGTGGGGATCAAACTGGCAACCTTAGTGTTATTAGCACCATGGTCTCTAATCAACTGAGCTAACCGGCCACCTCCTGCTCCCTACTTTTTAATGTAAAAGCTGATAAGTAGAAGATATTATGTACTTTTTTTGCTCAAAAACTCCACAAATGAGTCAACCAATGTTTTGTTCAACCAATGTTTTCCCTCCAAGGCCCTGCTGTGCAGTAACCTCTGGCATCAGAAACTAGTGACTGTGAACTTGGGGACAGCCTTGTGGCAGGAGCTGGTTTGGGGCTGAGAATGAAGTCGGTATTAACTCGATCCCTCCTCCTCAGGATGACATAGGGCCACCCAGGAGGAAGGAGCAAAATGACCAGGCTTTCAAATTCAGTGTTGCCTTCTCTACCTACTCTCCCCTCACCCGTATGCCTTTCAGGAAGGTCAATGAACCAGAAAGCAGATGGCTCTTCTCACTTAGGTCTGCCCTTCTTTTGGGCTTCCCCCTGCCTTCAGCAAACAGCATCTCTGACTGGACTAAGGGAAATAGCAAGGAGACGTATCCAGGGCTTGAAGGAAATACTCACTAATTGACAATGTCTTGAAGTTTATTCTGGTGCCGTTGGTTCCCCCAGCACGGGTACTGGCCATGACCTGAACAGTGTAAGAGGTCTTTCGTGTCAGGGATTCCAGGCCATACTGCAGGATGCTGGAGTCGACTGTCTTGGCTAAAGGAACAACAGAAGTCAAACACTAAAGTCAAGCCCAGCTGAAATTTGCTTTAGTTGCATTGAAATAAGAGCACTAGAACCTCGACATCTAAGCTTGGCCAACTCATACCCCAATCTTTCTATGCTTACAATTAGCCTAACAAGATGAATCAAAGACCTAAATATAAGAGCTAAGACTATAAACCTCTTAAAAGACAATGCAGGGTAAATCTACATGGCCTTTTGGCAATGGTTTCTTAGACATGACAAAAAACATGCAAACAACAACAACAAAATAGATTAAACTGGACTTAATGAAAATTAAAAGCTTTTGTGCATCAAAAGACACTATCAAGAAAGTGAAAAGACAACTCACAGAATAAGAAAAACATATACGCAAATTATGTATTTGATAAAGAACTTATATGCAGAATATATTTTTATTTATTTATTTTTTAAAATTTATTGGGGTGACAATTGTTAGTAAAATTACATAGATTTCAGGTGTGCAATTCTGTATCACATCATCCATAAATCACACTGTGTGTTCACCACCCAGAGTCAGCTCCCCTTCCATCACCATACATTTGATCTCCCTCACCCTCATCCCCCACCCCCCAACCCCCTTACCCTCTGGTAACCACCAAACCCCCCACCCCTCCCGCCCATCTAGCAACCCTCAGTTTTTCCTCTTTGTCTCCAAAACTGTTTCTGATTAGTTCATTCACTTGCAGAATATATTTTTAAAACTCTTAGAACTCAACAACCAAAAGCCAACCCAATTTAAAAATGGGCAAAGAAATTGAAAAGGTTTTTTCCAAAAATATATACAAAGGGCCAACATAATTAGTTATTAAGGAAATGCAAATCAAAATCACATTGACATAGCACTTTGTACCCACTAGGATAGCCATAGTAATTTTTAAAAAATAGAAAATAACAAGTGTTGGTAAGGATGTGGAAAAATTGGAATTTTCATACACTGCTGGTGGGAATGTAAAATGGTGTAGCCACTGTAGAAACAGTTCCTCAATAAGTGAAACCAGAATTACCATATGACCCAGCAATTCCACTCCTAGGTATATACCCCAAAGAATTAAAAGCAGAGACTCAGACAGATATTAGCACCAATATTAGCAGTATCATTAATCATAGTAGCCAAATGGTAGAAAGAACCCAAATATCCATCCACTGATGAATGGATAAACAACATGTGGTACATCTATACAATAGAATATGATTCAGCCATAAAAAGGAATGAAGTACTGATTCATGCTACAACATGAATAAACTTTGAAAACATTATGCTAAGTGAAAGAAGTCAGACACAAAGGCCGTATTTTGTATGATTCCATTTATGAAATATCCAGAATTGGTAAATCCATAGAGACCGAAAACAGTTTTGTGGTTGCCAGGGACTGTGGGAAATGGGCAACGGGAAGTGACTGATTGATGGGTACAGGGTTTCTATTTGGGGTGGAAATAGGTAGTGGTGATGGTTTCACAACGTCATGATGTAGTTAATGCCACTAAATCATACACTTTCAAAAGCTTAAAGGGGTAAATTTTATGTTATATGTATTTTACAATAACAACAACAACAACAAAAATAGCTTAAACAGGAATCAAAGCCTAACACAGAAATTAGGGTGTCAGGAGATACTGTAGATTCAAGAAAAAAGTATGACTTAGCAGTGGGCAGTAGGAATCATGGTCAAGTTTCCTGTCCTGCGCTGAGGTGAGTGCCACCAAATGTGGTCTGTCCCCACTCCCCTCTTTAATCCAAGCATGCCCCACTCTGGCGTAATAGTGAGGAAGCTCCCCAGAGGCGAACCTCTTCACAGCCTGACAAATTATATCAACTCCTCCAGTTCCTACAGGACTCTCAGGTACTGCCACTTCATTCTCATTTGACTCCAAAAATCTCAAGAGGCAGGTGCTCTTGGTCCCATTTTCAGAAAGGTTCAAAGAAGCTAAGAGACTCATGCAAGGTTGCAGCACACCAACCATGGGAGACACCCCCATAGCAGGTCTATCCATAGCATCTATTTGGGGTTCTGGGGTATTTTCAACTTGGCTATAAGCATACTTACAGAATTGCTTTCCATCCTCGGCTTGGTAAAATATGGTATAGTTGCTGATGAAACCATTTCTCTGTCTTTTGGGAATCTCTTTCCACATGATTGTGACTGTTTTCACGCCAATGTTCTCTGCCTTGGTCACAGGACCTGTTGATGGAACTTTACCAGGAAGGGAAATAAATAACATAATAAACACTGAGTCACACCCCAGCAGATCCTGCCCCCAACAAAGGTTCTGGTCAGTACTCAGACTGAAATCAGTGTGAGAGGTGGGAGATGGGGGCAGAGTAGGGAATTGATGAATCAACTCATTTAGGGAAATTGTTTTCTGGAGTCATCCATCTTGAACAGGAAGAGAAGCAGTGTCCAAGATCAGAGTAAAAGGACTTTCGTATAGACCTCTCACTCTAATTTAGCATCCCATTCTTTCATTCACATCTGCAATAGCTACTGTCATATAGTTGAAGAGTATGCTTCCACGGGCTACCTTTGAGTGACAAGATATATTTTCTACTGTTGAATTTGGAAGATATTAACTTCCAAAAGGACAAAAATGAAATCTGAGAAGCTCACCAGTAAAACCCTTACTTACAGCTATGCAATTAAAAGTAATTTTTTAGCATGTCCAACTTATGATTTACTCTGTAGGGTCCCTAAGGGGTCCTAACTAAATGTTATTTCTGCTTACAGCGCTGTTTACACTAAGTTTCTTTGTGACATTGGCAAGTTGTTTCACCTCTCTAAGCCTCAATTTTCCATTTGTGAAGTGAGGGGCTTGGACTTGACAATCTCTAATGTCTACCCCCACTTTGAAATTCAGTGAATCTATAACCTAACCACCATTGTGTCACACATAGCTTACTGCATGCTAAAGGTGCAGCATGGGTGAGCACTAGGACTACGGGTATTCACAGACTTGTCTGACTGTTAGACAAGCCCCAGTGTTTCATTCCCCCACAGGACCTTGTCCATACATACCGCCTTCTTCGACATAAGCCTGGATGGAATATGGCTGGCCCACTCGGTCCTGCAGCATTGGATACACAGAGATGTTATAGCACCAGAAAGGTTTTAATTTGTCTGTTAAAAAAAAAAAAGAAAAGAAAGGGAGGGAGAGAGGAAAGAGAGAGAGATAAAAGCAAGCAGTAAGTACAAAGTATGGTATGCAGAAGGAATACAATGCTAAGAGTTATGGCCTAGATTTATGGAATAGATTCTATTTCTCTACATTTCCATATCTGGAAAATAAGGAGTTTAGGTTGGAGGGTCTGTAATGTCTATTACAGTTCTAACATTTTAAAATAATTCTTAGAACTAAATCTGCATCAATCTGATGAAATGACAGAGCCACCCAGGAAGGGAGAAGTAAGAGATCCAGTTCCTTCTCCACCACTGATTTTGTTATCTGACTTGGGGGTACTACACAATAAACTTAATCCTTCTGTCAATAGTATATCACTGTTGAGAAAGCAGATACCATGAATTTTAGCTCTTCTGTCTGCCTGCTTCCCTGCGTGAGTGTAATTCTTCATGTGGATGCTGTTAAGTATTAGGAAAAGGTTGGACTGACAGGAATGTGAGCATAAAACCTCACTCATGTGTCTTACAAGGATCAGAGCCTTTTTTGAAAAGAAGGTTATTCCCTGTATCCATCACCTGGGAAAGGGGCCTACCTCTGAAACAGGAAACCAGAACTAAAGGGGGTCCCCTGAGTAGGACAGATGGAATACAAAACCCATATGCTTTCCACATGATCAAGATACCTGGGAAGTTTTCTCTGACGGTGGGTGTCAAAATAGTGTTTTTTCACCTGGAAACATGCCCGATACCTGGTCTGACACCCATGGCTTCCTGTCCCGGCATTATTGCTGGGAAATGCTAAGAAATGTGTCACTTCATTAAGCTTGCCGTAGCTTGTCAAATGCTATTAACCACATTCACAGCTGTGAAGCCAAAGTTAAAGATTGAAAAACTGATGAAAATGAAACAGAATCCTCCTCAGAAGGAGCGTGGGGGGTCCGCATTGGCTACCTTGCTGGATTGTCCAGTTCCTGGCCCAAGACACAGATTCCCAGGAAAAGGTGGAGGGCTCTGCATCCAAATCTGGAAACCACTCAACCATCCATGAGTCCACCTCCGGAATGGAGCTTTGCCACTCCACCACTAGCTGGTCCTGAGTGAGGCAGGCCTGCATGGCCTCAATGCACTGGAATGCTGAAAGGAGAGAAAAAGACGGCTTCACAACTACCCAACTCATCCTCCCAATGCACCAAACGCATCGGCATCCATTCATTGCCCAAATCACAAAGAAGGTCAAAGTTCAGGCTCTCCACTGCAGTTTCCCTTGGTGGTACTGTTTTCACCCGTTTTCTTGTATCCCTTCTCTTTACTCCCCATCTTTGACGATTAAGTGCCTTCTTAATCATTCCTTACCTCCCCCAAATTTACCTGTTTCCTGAAAAGGGTCTCATAGAGAGGTGATGACTAAAAGACTACCCTTCTACAGGTGTCTCTGCAAGTCAAAAGGAAAGCAAGCTTGAGACCAAGAATAAATCTGTAAAGGCAGAATCTCAGGCACCAGTAATTCTGTGGGTGGAAAGCTGGAAGATGGTGACCCATAAAGCATACCAGGGAGAGAGCTTCAAATTTCAACTACCTGGGCTGGCCCTACACAACCTGGTTATGGATTCCTTTCCTCAAGGCAGTAAGAATTGTGTCTGTACCACAAAGCACCTAGGTATGGACCGATATGCAAATGACAACATTTTCTGCCCACCCAGCAGAAAACTCATGTCTGGAAACAGGTCTCAAGGATTCCTTTAATAGAAAGTTGAACATGTGGCTTCCAATCCAGTCTGGGCATTAATCAGAATTAGAGATCTATCTCATTGAAAATGTTCTGAATATGCCTAAGAGAAGAGAACTATTTGGAGGTGCAGTTAGGAGAGTAGGAGGACACAAAGCAGTGGTGCTCACAAGACCAGAGGTGTGGCTCTCCCCTCTCATCCACTCCTCACACCCACAACACACCTGAGCCTTCAACATTGTATGTTGAAATGAACATCAGAGACAGTCCGGGATGAGGGCAAAAGAGGAGACGGTGTCCCTCAAAAAAACCCCAAAAGCCTTTTGAAGCTGGGCGCCTAGGCCAAGTGTAGGGATTTAGTGTGGAGGCTGGGGGTACCAAATCCTGCTGTTTCTAGGCAACAGGAGGGCTGTGTGCATACATAGGAGTCTCTGTTCTTGAAGGACACAGTTTATGGATCCTTTTCCCAAAGTGGGCCTTTATGAGACACTCCAGCTGCTAGTCCCAGAAGCAAGGCTAGGTGACTTGTCACCCTAACAAGGTAGCTCTGAGGAAGAGCAACTGAGGCATGAAGGAAATGTGAAGTAGGACTAGGGGCAGGGGCCAGGGCCAGGAGCACAGAGCCAGGAAATCAACCCGCCTAATCCCTGGGGCTCCTAGTTCCTCCTCCCTGCCCGCCACTACTAACAGCCTCTAAGCACCCTCAGTTTCCATTCCAGACAGGCTGAGAGTCATTACTGGAGCCTCGGGAGCCCTGCCTAGCTTCTTGTGGCAGATAAGGTGAGTGCTCACAGATCCTCTCAGATTTCTTCTTACCGTTTTTTGTGTATTTTATTTGATTAGGATAACTTTGAAATGTGACTTATTCTCCAGAGTCCTAGGCAGTGTCCGGCTGGAATGACCATCCCCCACCAAAAGACTTCCTCAATACCACAGAAGGTGACCTTATTTGGAAATCAGGTCATTGCCGATGTAAGTAGTGAAGATGGTGGCCCTTCAACCCATATGACTGGTATCCTTATAAGAAAAGTGGAATTTGGACACAGGCACACAGGAAGCTGTCCATGTGAAGACCTTGGCAAGGGATTGGAGTCATGCTGCCACAAAGAACATGTGGGGCTTCCAGAAACCGGAAGAAGTAAGGAAGGATCCTCTCCCTAAAGGCTTTTGAGGAATCATATCCCTGCCAACACCTTGATTTCAGACTTCTAACCTCCAGAATAATGAGACAATACATTTCTGGCTTTTGAAGCCACCCAGTCTGTGGCACTTTTTTGGGCAGCCCTGGGAAAACTAAACAGCACTTTGGCTTGGCTTCCTCCCCTTCCCTGGCCTTGCTTCCTCTGCTTCCTTTTCTGGTCTCCCTAGAGGCACTTTCTTGATAAATTACATGCACACAAATCCTGGCCCAAAGACCAGAGTGAGTGTTGGTTTCTAAGCTCACGCTCCATCCCTTTATCAACACTGGTGCTCTGAGGAGCAGGAGTCAGGTGGAAAGAGCCAGATGTGCTGCAGGGACTGAGGGAACAAGCCCAGGCGGAACCACCGGGATGGCAAAAACGGTTCAATTAAGCCATGAGTCAACCCTAAAAGACCAAAGGGTCTAAGCAGCATTAAAGGGTGCTGAAAGAGAAGTTTCCAAATCAACACTGTGCTTAACATAAACTAATTGCTGGATCCATCCATCATTCAACAAGAACTTTTTGAGCAGTTTCTCAAAATACAACACACACCCAGGGGTGGTAGGAAATATAGATCCTTCCTGAGGAAAGGTGCTTTGACAATGAACATGTTTAATGTCTTGTGACTTGCATGAAGGCAGTCACTCTGGGCCGATCAAACAGTCCTCTCAGATGGTGCCTCACCTTTGCCAGCTCTCCTAGGCCGATCTCAACTCAATCCCATTTCAGTCCCAACCTCTCACCACACAAGTGGCCTTGCATTTCCAGGCCCCACCTCAGACCACTTCACAGCTGCCTGTTGCCTAAGGTCTCCTAGAACTCAGACGATGTTTAGGCCAGAAGGAAACTGGAGGTATATCTATTCCTTTCCCTAATTTTAAAGATGGGGAAATAGAGGCCAACAGAGCTGAGTAACAGCTCAGCATCACACACCATCTGTGACCAGAATAATAAGTCACTTCATTAATACCAAGTCCAAACTTTAGGATAAATTATATTGTATAAATTTAGAATCATACAGGCCTGGGCTTGAATTCCACCTGAGAGACCTTGGGCAAATTACTAAGCTTTCCTGAATTTCGGCTTCATCATCTATGAATTGGATCTAATAGCATCTACTTCATGGATTATTTCCAGGCTAACATTAGGTTAACCTATGTCATCTTAGCACAATGTGTGACATATACTAATGGATAATATGTGATTATTATACTGACTTAACGATTGTTATACTTACAACAATTATTATAACTATTCTCTAGTTGACTCCGCGTTATTAAACAAAATTCTATAAAACATTACCTTCTTATATGTCTGGGATAGGGGTCTATAAACTTTCTCCGTAAAGAGCCAAATAGTAAATATTTTAGGTTTTGCAGGCCAAATAGTCTCTGTCACAACTACTCAACTCTGCCATTGCTGCACAGAAGGAGACACAGACCATATGTAAACAAATAGGTGTGGTTGTGTACAAATAACAATTTATTTATAAAAACAGGTGTCGGGCCAGGTTTGGCCCACAAGCTGTACTTGCCTGCACCTGGTCTGGGACCACTATAACTGATTGCACTGATGCTTCTGACACAAAGCAAGTACCTTCAGAATTGGGAAAAATGAACAAAAAATTCTATGTAAATTTAGCATAATTTTAGTTAAAGTATATTTTATAATATTTTTAAAGTTGATAATCCATGTCTAAAAAAATTTAATCAATCAGAAATTTTATTAAGAATAACAGTAATAATAATTAGCACTAAACAAAGCATTTTACATACGCAGTCTCATTTCATCTTCACACACAACACCTCTATGAGGTAGGTATTACTATATGATAGCCCCATTTTACAAGTAGTTAAGGTTTAGAGAGGTTAGATAACTTGCCCAAAGTTTATGTATCTAGTGAAAGAGCAAAGATTTGAATCCAGGCCTGTTAGACTCCAAAGGCCATGTTTTTATCCCCTACTCTTTACTGCCTCCCACTCCAGGGCTACGCCAGGAAACTGAGATTACCAACCAGCAACAACTCTATTAACGAATGTGTATTAAATGATACATGCATTTGTCAGAAACTTCAGAACCAGGGGTGCTGAATAGGCCGGAACAAAGGACTGTGGGGAATATTATTAAATAGCAACTAAAATAATACCAAGTATAGCTCAAAACACAAAATGTGTACATCTAAGAGTTTTAAAATGAGGCAAGGGAAGAAATGGGCTAAATTTAAGGAAAAGAGAAAAAAGGGAGCATAGGCAGACAAGCCTAGAGCCAGTGGTGTAGATACGTAAACCAGTCTAGGTCTCAGCAAATAGAAAAAGGTGGCAAACTGGAGGGTGCATTCCTATGGTGTATTTCAACAAACGCTTCTGAATGATTTTTCTAGGCAACTGCTCTATGCCTGTTCTAGGTATTGGAAATGGAGGAGGAGGAGCAAAAGGAAGAAAAGGAGAAGAGAAAAACAGGTGAAAATCTCCACCCTCATGGAACTTGCATCCTACTGAGGGAGAGAGAGGTAATAAACACAATAAATGAGAAAATCTATAGAATGAGGAATGGTAAGGTTTGTAGAGAAAAGCAGGGAAGAGGAAATCTATTGCTTGCAGTTCCTTGAATAAAAGTCAAGGAAGGTATTTTATTCCAAAACAAGATATAGGGTATGAGTTTGCCAGGGAGCAGTAAAATATTAAAAACTACTTACTCAAAAGTATAGTGACCAATTTATTGTCAAGTATAGATATTAGAACTTTTCCTAACTTGGTAATCAAATAGAAGGGGGCGATGGAAGAAAACGGGAGAGTGAGCAAAGAAGAAGGGAGAGTAAGCAAACCAAGGCTGAGGCGTGGTCAATACTGTGAGAGGGAGATTTCAAAAGAGAGGTTTCAGTCACTGAGAACAAATGTGGCAGATCTGACAGCTGTATAGGGCTCAGCCCAGCTTACATTCACTTAGACCAAAACAAATAGAAGCTGCACATAGAACTTCTGGGCTTATGACTTGGTATAATACGATTTATGAAGTCTGATTTTCCACACAGGCACTTTACTTCAAGGGGCTCATTAATTACCAGAAGCTTTTGCTCTTCCCACCAGAACCTAAAAAGTGTCTATTAAATTTTCATTTTGACTCAAGTGAAACAGTCACCCTTGAGAGGATATGGACTACTCCTTGGCCAATTGGATGGGGGCAGGCATCTAAGTAAGAAGTTTACACTGTACTCACACTTTTCATCAATCGCCGGGATCCTCAGGGTAGCCACTGGAGACTCTCCAAGAGAATTATAAGAAATCGCAGACACCCAATAGGTCTTGTCTTCCAGATACAGTTCAAGCTGCTGGTTAGTGGTGTTCACTGTCACTGTGAGGTTAGTGTTGTTTTCTGGAAAGTACCATATGTTGTAGCCAAGTGTTTTTTCTAGGGCTGGGGCTCCTTGTGCCTTCTAAACACAAAGGAAACAAAATTTATTGCCAAAAACAAAAAAGGAAAGGCACTGAGCTGGTGTTAAGTGGTGTAGAGAGGTGTGTGGGTAACGTTAACTATTAGCTGCTAACCTACAAGCAGGCAATTGCCCTCCTGGGATGAATTACAGACCCGGTGCTGTGACATTAAACCTTCAAGTGCTAGAAGAGGGGATTTGCTAAATGGTCCCTTGGTATCAACCCTTCTAAGTCTAAGTCCATGAGGCTAAACTAGGAGAATGCCTGAGCCAATGTAAGCAAGCCACCTCCATTTCCTTTTGGCTGTATCTTTCTCTTTATCCCATGTGGACAGAAGAATATAAGGTAAAATGTTGAGGCATTCCCTCCGAGCCAATCCCAAGTCTGTTCTGGCCCTGGATCACCCCTAGGCTGGAAGCCTCCAAGGGTTGGAGGGTAACTGTGCTCCCCTTCTAAGAGGGGAGCTAGCTTCTCTGGATCAGGCACCCTAGGCATCCCAGCTAGAAGAACTAAAACATTCAGAGCTGCTCTATCAGTTCTAAATCCTTGGTGAGAAGCCGAAGATGACTCTAGAGGCTCCAAGCCAAACTCTTCTTTTCAGCCTTGAACTTGAGACCACAAACCAGATGTTTTACATAGGGATCAGAATGCTGAGTATTTTCCAGGAACTATAGGACTTTCCAGTTGTTCACATTCTGTTACTGATAACACACACAGATGGAGCAGAACGACTGAATATAAGGTCAGACAGGACTTCAGAAGTCACTTTGGCCCATTACCCTCCTAGTGTGGGAATTTCCTTTACAGCTCCCATGACATAGAAGGTCAGTCAGAAGAGCCTTTTGTCTCTTAAGACACTCATTCTCTTTTTAAAATAACAGCTTTATCGAGATACAAGTCACATACTGTAAAATTCATTGTGTTAAATTATATGGATCAGTGGCTCTTAGAATATTCACAGTGTTGTGCAATAATCACCATTATCTAATATTAGTTCATTCTTTTTTAACCAACCCTAATTCTTAGAAAACTCTCCTATCGAGACAAAAGGAAGACTGGTTCCCAGGCAAGAGGAGAAAGGAGGAGGGCACGGCATTTCATATCCTCTACTTCACAGGTGACCCACTGCAATGTGGCTGGTCACACGTGGGTATGTGCCACTGTTTACTTTCTTTCCCCTCAAATACACTGACACCCTGATTGTGCTTTTCCCTGTCTGTTGCCTCTCCAACTGGAGGGTGTCCCACAGCCCTTGGTGGTGGCGGGGGCGGGGAGTGGGGGAGTGGGGGGGTGGGAGGGGTGGGGCGCGGCTGAAGGGAGACGAAAAAGTTTGAAGGATACTCCAACACTGAAGTAATAAGGATTGGAATGTCATTTGGAAAAGCCAAATGGAGAAGGGTGACTTCTCCATTTTCAAAAGGATTTTAAATTTGCCTGGACTTTAGCAAGTATCAGATGACATGATAAGTATTTTCTGAGAATTTTGGAAACATACTAAAGAGTTTTGGCATCTCACTGCTTTCCTCCCTTTCTTCCCCTCAACACTCCCATCTTTTCTCTCCTATTTCCTGGCTATGTTTTCCTTCTTTATGTGTCCTTTTCCTTTCCTGTTTATTTTCTCTGCTCCTCCTTTTCTGCCCCTTTCCCTACCTTCTTATATCATCTCCTCCTTCTTCCTCCTCTTCTCTGCCTTACCTACCTGACTTCTCCTTTGTTCCTCACTTCCAGGACTCCACCCTGGAAAGGACCTGGTCTGTCTTTGCACCCCACTATACCAGTACTTAAAAGGATACATGTGCAATATATGTTTGCAGTGACCTGAGGACACATGGGTGAGCTGACCCCAAGTCAGTACTCTTCTCCACTGTAAGATGTGAGCTACAGAATTTTACATTGCCTTCTAGTGGTGTCCAGCCAGTGATGATTTTCACCAGAAGATCAAGGTGCCTCCTACACTTGCACTTTGTACCTGTTCCAAATGTTAATGTTTCAGACCAAAGAATGGGGGGGGGGGGCCATGGTCTGTAATGCACATTCAGGCCATCTATAAGATGACCTGGAAGGGCTTTGTGAGCAGGGAAACCAGATTGGGGCATCATAAAGCCTTTTGGGAAGGAAATTCAGGAAGTTAAAGTTCAATAATCACAGTTCTTTGAAGTGTAAGAGACCAAGGATTTTCAACAAAAAACAAACAAACAAATAAATAACCCAGAGTGAGGTCACCTTCCACAACAGCTTTACTGTCCTTCTTCCATCCACTTTGGCTGGTCTCAGGACTCTCCACAGATCCGGGCTAAGTGGAGCTATAAGGAAAAAGAGTGAGGTGCTCAACTCAGACAGAAGGGAGCTGCAACGGGTGATGGTGAAAATTAACTGGGCTACCTTTTTAGAAAACGCAGTTAGGAAGAATTTGCTTAAGGGAGCCAGCAGGAGTACGGTAGGGAATAGCTTGTTGGCAGTATCACAATGACCAATGGTGTCTTCATTTTGTGGCTGAAGGATTTTGAATTAACCAAAGGTAAAAAATAAAACTCCTCTTGGATCTGATGACTTAATGTAAGGTAAAAAAAAAAAAAAAAAAGTACACTGGACCCCATCCCCATTGTAATATAATTTATCACTCAATCTGGATTGAAATGTGACATCTCATGTCCTCTAAGATATCCTATCTACATACATTAAAGCTGGAAATGACACAGATAACTGATAAGAAAATATATATTATTTATACCGTATCTACTCCCCAAAAGGATGAAACTGCGTACTTACAATGTTATAAAATATAAGAAAAAAAATTAAAGCAAAAAGAAGCAAAGAGATAATCTTTACTATATTCCTCTCTGAGTTCGAAATTTACTGCCGATCTTCTGGGCAGGAAAAGTGAAAATGAATCATACTGAGCTGCCTAGTTCTCATGGCCTGATAAAGAAACACAGAATTCATATGAAGAGGCAAACATTTTCTGGCTATGGGCATTGAATTCATAAATGGAATTTATAAGGGAATCCTCTCAAAAAAGACACAGGGTAACATAAAGACCAATGTGTGCAATCACAATTGAGCAAAAGTACAGAAATATGGCATGTGTATATTTAAAATGCAAGGGAATTATTTTGAACTCAATTCATGCATTTCTCCAGTGAACAACATAATCTAAGACAACATAGTTCAAGTGTTAGCTTCTGATGATCTAACCATACAGGATAAAACTTACAAAAATAAGAGGAATTTGCACTTCACTTGATATGTGGACTATATCTCCTATATCTCTTGTCTCAAGCAAGTTTTGGCAATGAGTGGATTACCCACAAGTTATGGTTCAATGATCTGACATACACCTAAAATTTCAAAATGCTAAGCTTTTGATTAAAAAATAAACCACACACTTTAGCCATGAGAGGAAAGCAGAGAAAGATCTAAAGAACTGTCCATAAGTCTAGGGACCTGCAATTTGGAGAAGTGAGGAAATGTCTCTAACTGAAGCTGCATTGATGCACTCTGAATCTTTTCTTGAGGAAATCACATGGCTGAAGATAATGTAATTAGATCTGCAAAGAATGGGGTCTGCCACTCAGGCCAAGATCTAAACTATTTTAGCACTAACAGATTGTTTTCAGAATCTTTTTAACTTGTGGTGATAGAGTGTCTTAAAGTGAAATTACTGAACTCCAACTAAAGACAACTTCATAATCTAGAAAAATGTGCCACGAGGCAATTAAGTAAAACCTGTCTTGTCATCAATGGAGAGTCACATTTCCACAATGACTCTTGCAGAAAATAAAGTATGAGTAACACAGTCTAACTGTTAGTCCCTGGGTCTCCCAATTAGAGCTATTGTAATTCCGTGTAAGTAAATTGGAATTGTTTAGACTTTACATATGACTTCATCTGTGTTCCATTGAGATGTTATCTTACAAGCTCTTCCAGGAGTTTTCTGATTTCCTAAAGGTCTTTTTTTTTAATCGGAAGAAAGGACAGCCAGTACTCAACTTTGTCAGACAGGGAGTAAAGGCTGGTTTCAGCTTGTCTACAAACCAATGAGAAGTAAGCAGAGACAGAGTTCTTCTTCCCAGACGACAGCTTTTATACAAGGTTACAAAGTCACTAGACCCTCAAAGGTAACCCACAGAATTGGAAGGACTCTCATTCCATCTGTTACTTGCAGAGTCTCTCTGTTCCAGTTATGTGGAAGTGAGACACTGGGGCAATAATGTTGAGAGCAAGGGGGAAAAATCCAAAGGCAAATGTTCATTACAATCCAGTCCCAAAGGTTCATGTGAAGCATGTATAGAGGCAAAAATAAACTGATTATTAAATAATCAACCCTTCCAGTCACTTCATTAGAAATATGAGTGAAATTCTCCTTAGATTTATCCCATAGGCAGCCATTTAGCTTTGGTAGATGGAGATGATGAATGAATTTAACCAGTTATTTTCTTTTTTCGCTGAGGCCACTATTACCTGCAGATACGGTTCAAAGACAGTCTTCCCATTATAGCCTTCCCGCAATGCAGCTCTTAGTAAAACCACTGCCTCACTAGCATGTAAGTCTTCTACAATTATCACAGCCAATTTTCCATTAGCCATGAGTTAATAATGGATCTACAATTTAATCAAAGAGGAAAAAGTAATAATTCTGTATTTATGAAAGAACGAAATTAACATTTCCAAATCTGCCAAAAAACCTACGCATTCAAAGGCATCAATTGTTTGGACCAATATAGTAACACTTTGATGCTATGTTATTTCTATTACAGTCTGGGAATCCCCACCATGCCACCAGTCAGACAGCTCAGACACATACTGGTACCCTTGCTGAAGACCAACAATAAGAGTAGCTAGCTTTTAGCAAGTGTCACTGTACTAATCATTGTACCTGAATGAATCTCATTTAATCGCTCCAGCCCTACAATTAGGAATACCAATATTATTATCTCCATTTCTGAAGCACAGAGAAGTGAAGCAACTGCACCATAAGTTTTTAAGTAATAAAGCCAGGATTTGAATATGATTATATCTGTGTCATGCTTAAATGTGGGTAAATAACCCTAATAATCAACATGTTGAAATCCAAAATAAAATAATGCTCCATATTAAACTCAGAATAGAAATTTTCAAACAATTAGAAAAGGTTTGAGGTGGTATGTGTTAAATGACTGGAATTTCATTGTAAAATAGGGAAACAAATAGTTTATGAATTAGAAAAGGATAAATTAAGATTTCTTAAGGGTAGAGGGGTGTATTCTCATCAATTTCCTCTGGGATCATGAAAAAATGAAGAAAAACAAAAGTGAAAGTTCTCTAGTGGTGACTTTGATAAATGAGTGTTGATTTGATTTAATTAGAAAAGGGTACAGAGAACACCAGCATCTAGTGTTTTGCTAATTCATCTTAGCCAAGCTAGCTGAAGTAATAAATCAGCTGAAATGGTAAGTCTTGTTTCTGGCAGCAAAACGAGTGGATGAAATTGACATTAGAGGGTGGCCCAACAGTGATGAGCTAACTAAAGACACTGACCCATCAATGGCACCAGTAGGTCACTGAGGAGAAGAGTGACGGCTGCAGGGAGAAGACCTGTGCAAAACAAGATCACAGATAAAACTTAAAACTTAATCTCCCAGATTGCCTTCTGAAAGGTGTAGCAAGGAAGAGGACAATTTGCTCCACAATACTCGTGTGTTTCATTCTAATATTTTAAAAGGATGGGCTGAACAAAGACACAGACAACAATAATTAACTACTCTAATAGTTTATGACTATTGGACCCTTTCTTTTCTGTGCAATTTATGTGTTGTTTGATATTTATAAGCTATTATATTTGCATTCACTGGACACTTTGAGATAATGTCTGTGGAATGTAAATGTGTTCCCAAATATTGTATATAATTTTAATCAAATGTTTACATTAGATCTACAACTTGACTAATTTTGTTTTAACCAAAATTAATTTAAAAATTAATAATTAATACAAATTTTAAAATAAATAATTATTTTTATTTATTTAAAATTTATATAGTGCTTACCACTTGTAAGACTTTGTTCTAAGCACTTCAACACATAATGACTTATAAATTTCTATGACTTTTTCCTGTACGGCCACAGCCTGCCATAGAAGACTGGATGCCTGAATGGCACAGAGGAATGTTATCTTGGGGTGAGAAGAGGCTTCACTGGCCATCTAGTGCAACTCCCCATGTGCTGCATGAATTTTTATTGTGTAACCACATCCACCACGGGGTAGTCCAGACTCAGCATGAACATCTCCAGTGGGGGATTCAAAATTCAGAAGGCACCAGATTGTTTCCAGACATCTAACCTTATGGATAAATGGGCCAAACATCTGTTAATACTAACCTGGTTTCATGGGAAACTCAACCAGGATCCGATCCAGAGGAATAAACTGTTATAATACGGATGAGGGAGCTCAGAAATTGACCTCAGATATCACCTGAGACCAATGTCAGGCTTAGCTATAAGGATGAATAATAAAGCCCTGAAATGGTAGCCAGGCGTGGGGTCAAGAGAAATTCATTGTGTAAAAGCCACATGTCTTACAAACAAATAAGGTTAAAACCTCAGAAAGTTAGAAAGGTCAGCATTTTTACATTTCTTTTCCATAATTCAGAAAAATAATGTGTAGACATCAGCAAGTATTCATCTAATTAGTCATCCATTCGTTCATTGTGTTAGGCTGAAAAACGAACCCCAAAGATCTAAGTCCGAATCCCTGGAACTCTAAATGTTACTTTATATGGCCAAAGGGAATTTACGGATATGATTAAGTGAGGATCTTGAGATAGGGAGATTATTTTGGATTATCCAGGTGGTCCTTAAATGTTATCACAAAGGTGTTTATAATAGGGAGGCAGAAAGATTTGACAGAAAATGAGAAGAGGTAATCTGATGATGGAAGCAGAGATTAGAGTGATATGTTTTGTAGATGGAAGAAGGGGCCACAAACCAAGAAATATAGACAGCACTAGAATCTGGAAAAGGCAAAATAACACAAAACAAAAAACAAACATATTCTCCCCTCAGAGTTTCCAAAGGGAAACAACCCTGTTGACACCTTGACTTTAGTCCAGTGAAACTCATTTTGGTCTTCTGACTTCCAGAACTATCAGAGAAAACAATCTGTGTTGCTTTAAGCCACTAAATTTGTGGTAATTTGTTACAGCAGCCATAGAAAACTCACACATTCCAGTATCTACTGACCATCTAAGGGAGATCAGGCACTGGGCAAGGCTCCTGATTTATAGAGAACGGCAACACGTGATGAGTGACCCTGAGCAATTTACTAACATCTCTCAAACTCAGCTCTCTCAAATCCAAATGGGGGTGATTCTACATGTTTTATAGGGCTCTTAGGAGAATTTAAAATAGTAATAGGAAATCTGCCATCTACTGAATGTTTACTATTGGGTTAAACACATTATTTCATTTCATCTTTAAAATAACACTAAAAGGTACTACTATTAACTCAATTTTACAAATTATATTCCATTACGGGAAAGGGAAATAAACAGGTTGGAAACTGAGGCTTAAAGATGAAGTATCTTTCCTTAATCTTTAGTCACCCACAGCCAGGCTGGGATTTAAGCCAAGCACACAGATCGAAGTACTGTTCCGAATTACCATACTTCAATCAATGTGTGGTCCGTTTCTCTTTCCTTTCCTTGCTGTCATTAAAGGTGAGACCTTTTTGTTTCTCCTTAGTTATACCTTTATTTATGTTTTAGTAATAGCTCCAGGGTTTACAATATATACCTTTAATTTATCATAGGATGTCTTTAAATATTACACAGCTTCATGTATAGTATAAGACCTTATTCAGAACATTACGATGTGATCTTTTGCCTTTGGGCAAAAAGCTGCTACCATAATTAATGCCATCCGAGGAAGGCTGGCTTATCCTGTGGGCTCAGGTGGGCGCAGGGAGGGCCCTGAGGAGGGCAGTGGACAGACACTCCAAGCTCTAGGATGGTGGGATGACACAGATTCCCAGGTACAGCACTTGACAAAACCCACACAGGCCATGCCCAGGCCCTAAACCGGAGCAGGTGGAAAAGGAATTACAAGGGACCAGCTTGCCTTCTTCCGCAGTTGTTCCCATTTTTTCTTGGCTCCAGCCACTCCACAACTGTGACCCCTTAGCTGCACATTGCAGAGCTACGACATAGTCTGTAGAAGCCTGCAGCCCTGTGAGGTTGTATGTTTGCTCGCTATTGGTATCTTCTTTGGTGAAATTGACTTCCATCTAAAAGACAGAGATAGACAACTTTGAGCTGGACAGGAGACCACATGTTATGTTCCTATTTTTCTTCCCCAACCCTCTCTTACCTTTTCAGAACTAGCAGCATTATATCTCAAATTTTAAAATACATAATTTTCATAAATAAACCTCCATGCATGCCAGGGGACCATTTGCACCTAAATAGATGTGAGTAACCACACTGAACCACTTCCTGTTTCTAAGCTTGTGAGGCAGAGATTCCTGCCTCTGGGCTGAATGTGAATGAGCAGAGTCTTGACGTTCTGGAAGAGGCAAGGTAGAGTCCTGGGACTCAGGGCAACTTGGGCCTCAGTGTAAAAGTGGGCAGTGACTCCAACACCTAAAACTAAGGCCTCATGGGACAGTAGGTAACTGAAACTTCAGCGACATTAAAGTCAGCCTCGTGTCATGGACAAGACCCAGAAAAGTTAAGTGATTGTGGACTTTCTCAGCATTTGTTACCAGCAGAACTAGGATCAGAACACAGATTTCCTCACTCCTAGACTCCTTCCCTTTACCCAAATCTTCCATTTCAAGTCATTGGTCTTTGGATGACCAGTCAAGCTGCTAAAGAGCTCAGCAGCCTGGATGCATAAATTTATTTTGACACCATCTCGGGGTGGGAAAGGGGGAGAGGTAAATAAAGCACTTCTCCTTCCTAGACCGCAGTTTCCTCATTAGTAAAATGAGCGTGTTGCTTTATAGAATCTCTAACACCCCTTCTGGACCCAACCCTCCAAGAGAAATTTAAAAACTCAGCTATTTCTCTCTGAGCGTATGAACTTTTAGCTGTTGGTTTATATTCAGTTGATTAGTAAAAATAAACTGCACTAGTAGTTCATTTTGTGACCATGCACAATAGTCCCATAGAACCCTGTGAGAGAAGGAAGTCCAGATATTTCTTATGTGTATATAACAGCTGTGAAGTTAAGTACATAATTATAGGTCCTAGGCCTATAATTGGGCAAAATGAGGATGTGTATATGTGGCAACAAGCTGAGCATCCCAGCTCCAGATGGATACTTCCGAACTCCCATCCTAGTGAGATGGTGTTGGAGCAAGGAAGTAGGATCCAAACATGAAAGCAGTTTCGCTGCTGAATCCCAGGGTCCCTGAGCCAACAGCCCCTGGAGATGTTGCAATGGCAGAAAAGGGTTTTTGGAAACATAACTTGGGATAATCCATCATCTCTGGGAAGTTGCCTCCCCAACTTACTTTAGCTATGGGGCCCAATGTGCACAAAATTAAGACTTTTAGGAGAAGGCCGATCACATGTAAATCAAAATTAAAATAATATTAATCCATAAAATATGTGCAAGGAAGTCTAATAAAGTTCTATTTTACTTGTCACGATTTTAAAAATATATAATATTCTTTCTAAAAAATCGTTTTAAGTTTTCCTCCTGCTTTGCTAGTACCCTCATTCAGCACAAGTTTGGCTAGATTGCTAGGTATTCTCACATTCATGCTCAGAAAGCTCTGCCTCAGGCAGCTCTGCAAGCCTGTTCTCTTCAGCCCTAGCCTCCAAGGAAACAAAAGCTGCTCAGTCTTTCACTCAGCATTCTTTTACTTTGGCTCTTTGTACAGACGAGGTGCCTTTGGCTCACACAGAGTCCAGGATCAATTGATCCTCCATTTGCAGGCTTAACTCTAAAACTTTCCCAACTCAACACAGACAATGGATTCCAACCAAAACATTAATTAACTTCATCAGGTTTGTTTCTAACAATCTATATTTTGTGCCAAATGCTGGCTCACTCAAAGTGTTTATGTCTTAAGAGATGAGTCAGAAGTTTTGGTGCAAAGCCTAAACTAAACTCTTAAAACAGTCTTGAAATCCTTTTGTAGAGTGTGCCTATGGTTCCATTTTATCAAGGTGGAACCCATTTAGACTAGGGCCATAGGAAAGTTGTTTGGAGGTTGCTGAAGTATGGTTAAATGAATGCCTGAACTTGAAATCAGAAACCTGGACTCAGGTCTGCAACTTATAGACCCTGTGATCTTGGAGAAGTGATTTAAGCTCTCTACATTGCAATGTCCTAATCTACAAAAATAAAAATAGTGGTGCCTCACTTATAGGATATTTGCAAGGATTAAATAGTTCGGAGTATAAGAAAGCACGTTGTAACCCACATAGCGTCATACAAATATGAGTCTTGCTATATGGACATATTGGGATTTTAGAATTAGTTTTTATATGGTTCAGTTTAGTTAAACATTTATTGAGTACATGTGCCAAACAATGGGAAAACAAAGATGAAAACCAAGGTCTCTGTATGTGAGGAACCTATAGCCTAAAGCAGGGAGAGACAGCTTTCAATGACTACACTGGCTGTCAAATGTAGGCTGTCAAATGTACCTAGCTCAGACTCTCAGAGGGAAATATGTTAGAACTGAGTTCTGAGAGATGAATATGTTAGCAAGGTTTGGGGCAGGAGTAGAGTACTAAAGCAGATGGTGTTCTAGGAGGAGGCACAGAATAGTGACGCCACGTGAGGCAAGGGAAACTAGCAATTCGGAATTAGTAGAGGAGCCAGGGCAAGATGAAAGATGAGGTTGGAGGGATCGACAGGGGCCAGGTCTTGGAGGTCTAAGGATGTGGACTTCTTTCTATAGATAATGGGAATCATCCATAGAAGGCTGGGTTGATGAAGTTGGGTTTAGAACTGCGTAGACTTCATTGTGTTTGAAAGTTGGATGTAGAGAGATACTGGCTACACATTCCACTTTCCTTCCCACTTCTTCCAGGGAAGCAGGAAGAAGGACCTCTTACCTCAGGGACTAGAAGGAAGGAAATAAAGATGAGTGCCAATGTAGGTGAGTTTGTCAAAGAGGTGGGGTACAGGATGCTGGGAGTTGGTGTAGTTTACACTCGCTGTCCTCATTTAGTGTTGTACATGGTTTAGTAATTTTCCAGAATGACATAGTCCTCGTTTATTTTTCTTGTTGAATCTTATTGCAACAACCACAGGACTCAGGGCCCAGACAAATAGAAGAAATCATAGGTTACGAGACAGAAAAAATGCCTCTGGTGAGACTACAACATGTATGAAAGAAGATAAGCCAGGAACTCCCTGCTTAGGCGTTCCCTTCTAACGGAGGGAGTTTCCAGAAACTATAAATCAGTGAGTCTTATGTTACATGTAGTCAGGTCTTAGGAGCATGGTTCCAGAGCTGGCATAGAAAGGAAGCTGAGGGGAGAAGTGGGCATCATTATTTCTCTTTTCTTGAACACAAGATAAGAGAAAGTAAACCAATTTTCTGAAAGAGTTCTAGACTAGGAGGGGACTCAGTAAACACAGTGCCTATGGGTTTTAGCAAAGAAAAAAGTCCAGTGGTAGCCACATGGGCAAGATGAAACCAGTAGGCTGACCAATTGTGGTGTTATTTAGGTATATTGCAAGAAGTTTACGTAAATGACAATATTCAAAGAAGGAAAGATTGATGTGACTGGATGGCCTCTGCTGGTTTACCATAGGGCTCTGATGTCGTCACTATTTTTATTAATGATTAAATTAAGATACAAAGTAAGTGTATCAAATCTGAAGATATTGAAAGTTAGAAAGTAGAAAGTTAACTGTAAGTTTTGGATGTTAGAATAAAGATTCTAAATAGACTGAAATGATAGATAAGACCAACATGAAGAAATTCAACAGAATTAAATAAAATACCTGCACTTAGGTTAAAAACCAACAAGTTCTAAGATAATGAAGACATGTTTTACTAGCAAATCATGTGTGTGTGGGGGGGGATTGAGTTTTAAAGATTTAACTGATTTAATTGTCTAGGAGCTAAGAGTTAATAAAGTAAGGTGGTTACAAAATTGGTATAATTTTAGACTGCACTGATGGAAATACGAGATTATCTTCTGAACTTTGAGGTAAGAAAAGATTTCTTAAGATACAAAAGGCATTAAGTATAAAGGAAAAGGTGGATAAAATTTGACAGTATTAAAAGTTCTATTCACCCAAAATCACCATAGAGAGTGAAAAGTCAGGCTATATAGAGAGAAATATTTGCAATACACATAACAAATGAAAGACTTATACTATTCTGCCATAAGAAAAGATGAAGTATTGCCATTTGCAACATGGATGGATCTTGAGATTATAATGCTAAGCGAAATAAATTAGACAGAAAAAGTAGAGAACCATATGATTTCACTGACATGTGGTATATAAAACTGTAAACAACAAAAGAACAATACAAACAAATGAAGAAACAAAAACTCACAGACACAGACAAAAGTTTAGTGGTTACCAGAGGGTACGGGGGGAGGGGGTGATAGATGAGGGTAAGGGGGATCAAATATATGGTGATGAAAGGAGAACTGACTCTGGGTGGTGAACACACAATGTGATATATAGATGGTGTGATACAGAACTAACTGTACACCTGAAATCTATGTAACTTTACTAACCATTGTCACCCCAATAAACTTTAACTAAAAGAAAGACTTATAAGTAGAATACATAAGGAACTCCTACAAATCAATGTAAAAAAATCAGACAGACTGTCCAATAGAAAAAAAAGGTGCAAAAGGCTTAAATCAACTCTTCACAGAAGACTCCAAATAGCTAATAAATACATGAAAAGTATGCAACCTCATTAAAAGTCTGGTGTATGCAAACTAAAGCCATGATTCCACTGTGTTCCTACAATAGAATACTGCACAGCAATAAAAAGTATAAGCTCCAGGATCATATAACATGAATGAACCTTAAAAGCACAATATTAAAAGAGCCAAACAAAAAAAGTCAAAAAGGATGGATTCCATTTATATAGTATCTCAAACTATATTGTTCAGGGATGCAGGCTTAAATGTTAAAACCATAATAAAAAGCAAAGAAGGAATTACCAAGAAAATCAGGATAACAGTTAGCTCTAAGGGGAGGAGAGGATTGTCATCAGGTAGGCAGGGCGTTCTAGCATGCTATCTTTGACGTTGGTGGTTTTTACATGAGCACTGACTTAATAATAATTTATTAAATGCAACATTTATATTTTGTTCACTTTTCTAAATGTGTATTATATATAACAATTTCACAAAAGATTGGAAAACTAAAAAAAGAAACGGCCAAGCCATAAAATCTCTGGCAGCCAACATAGCTAGATACAAACCAGGATGGAATGCAAAAGTAAATTTCTCGCTCTTTAATATGTTCATGTGCTCACAATGCAAGATGACTACAGTAAAGTGCTTTTCCAATCTCAAAGACCCAAATGGAAAACTGGGAAGACAAGTACTCATTATTTTTCTATCTTCTATTTTCAATATAAAAAAGAAAAAACGATTCCAGGCCAACAAAAGTTGTCAGTAATTCTCTTCTTTGGGCCCCCTAATAGAAACATTGTAATGGTATAACTTACCCAGCGGGCGCTGTTTACTATTCTAAATCGAAGCGTGTAGTTTAAAGTGGATGATACAGGTGCCAACGAAGGCCTTTCCCATTTTATTTGAACCATTCGTTTGAGGCCCAAAACTGGTTTCACACTGCGAATATTAGGTGGTTCGATTTTCACTGAAAAGAAAAATCATACAGTTCTCATATTTGCAAAAAGATCAGAAAGTACAAATAACATCCATCCCAAATTGAAAAAAATCAAAAAACTAGAAATGAAATGATAGTGCATATTTTGTGATCTAATATATGTAGATGGTATTAGGAAGCCAGTGAAAAGGAAATGTTGCTACCACCACCATCCCACTCCCCAAAATGAAACGTCCAATGAGAAAATACATTCCTGTGATAAAAGCTGAGGGAGTTCATAACCACTATAGCTCTCTACAACAAATTCTAAGGGAGTCAGTCATTCAGGATGAAATGAAAGCATGCTAGACAATAACTTGAAGCCAGATGGAGATATAAAGATCTGCATTAATGGTAAATATAGGCCGTCGTTGGCAGTCGGTGACGCGCGACAGGGACCGGAGCCGGGCGGGGTGTCCGCGCTCCGCCCCATACCCCGCGGAGAACAACAACAACAAAAAGGTAAATATATAAGCAAATATAAAAATCAATATTATAGAATTTTGGTTTGTAACTCCTCTTTTTATTTCCTACAGAATTTAAAAGACTAATATAAAAAAGAATTATAAATGTTGGTGAGAATACAATTATGAAGATGTAATCTGTGACATCAATAACAAAGTGGAGGCCGGAGACGCGGCTGTATAGGAATAGTTTCTGAATGCAATTAAAGTTAAGTTGGTAGAAATTCAAATTAGCTAGTTATAACTTTAGGGTATTATATGTAAGACCGTAAATTTGCCTTCAGATTTGTTCTTGTTCAAAATTGCTTTAGCTTTTCGGACCGGGGTCTTTTGTGGTTCCATATGAATTTGGAATTTCTGTGGAAAATGTCATTGGCATTTCTATAGGTATTGCATTTAATCTGTAGATTGCTTTGCATTGTATGGACATTTTAACAATATTAATCCTTCTGGTAAGGATCACAGGATATATTTCTGTTTATCTATGTCTTCTTCAATTTCCGTCATTGATGTTTTGTAGTTTTCACTGTACAGGTTTTTCATCACCGTGGTTAAATTTACTCCTAAGTATTTTATTCTTTTTGATGTTATTGTAATTTGGATTGTTTTCTTAATTAGTTTTTTGAATATATCTTAGTACTTAGCAACACTTTACCAGGTCTTAGATTAGAAAAACAAAATTTCTTCAGAGATTAATTTTATAAATCTGTGTTTTACTAATTTAGACCAAAATTTCTCCTCACTCTAAGTGACAAAATACAGAATATTTATATATCTACTACTTCTAGTTGAAACAAGGATAGGAAGTTTTGGGGCTTTTGTTTTTTTGTTTTGTTTTGTTTTGTTATCTTGTGACAATTTATTTTTTAACATTTTAATTGTTAAAGTATACACGTTCATTTTAAGAAAGCAAAGACAATAAAGGTTTATAAAGAAAAAGTGAATAATCTTGTTCCTTTCGGGTCCATCTTCAGAGATAAAGTCAGCGTTCATAGTGTGATGTAAGCTTTCCACAGGCAGTTCTAAAAAAAGTTTTAAGAGACCCAAATAAAAAACACTTCACAAAAAGAAAATCTCAAGCCCAGTTATTTACACTGATGAAGTCTACCAAAGCTTTAAAGAAGTAAGAGTAATCTTTCAAGTATTTTTCCAAAAAATAGAAGACCAGGAAACACTTCCCAACTCATTCTACAAGGCCAATATTACCCTGGTACCAAAAACAGACAAAGATATCACAAGAAAACAGCAGACTAATATCCTTTATGAATACAAAAGCAAAAGCCCTCAACAAAAACCTAGCAATCCAAATTTATCAACATATAAAAAGGATTATATACCACAACCAGGTGAAATTTATCCCAAGAAACAGGGTTTGTTTGCCATAAAAATCAGTCAATATAGTCAACATCATTTTAATAGAATAGAGGACAAAAACTCATGGTTATCTCAATAGAAACAGAATAGATATTTGACAAAATCCAACACCTATTCATGATAAAAACATCCAATAAACTATGATTAGAAGAGAATTTCCTCAACCTTATAAGAGGCATCTATAAAAACCCTCACCTAACATCATACCTAATGGTGAAAGTCTACATTCCTTCCCCCTGAGATCAGGAACAAGAAAAGGATGTCTGCTCTCACCACTTCTATTTATATAGCAGTTTCTAAATAGGGCAACCAGACAAGAAAGATAAATAAAATGTGCCCAGATTGGAAGGAAAGAAGTAAAACTATATTTTCAGATGACATGATCTTGGATAAAAATTTTTTTTTTAATTTAAAAAAAATCTAAGGAATACACACACACACACAAAAAAAACTATTAGATCCAACATACAAGTTCAACAAGGTTGCAGGTTCCAAGATCAATATACAAAAATCAATTGTATTTGTATATTCTGATAATGAACAATCTGAATATGAAATTAAGAAAGCAATTCCATTTATAAGAGCATAAAAAATAATAAAATACTTGAGAATAAATTTAACCAAAGAAGTACAAGATCTGTACACTGAAAACTATAAAACATTATTGAAAGAAATTTAAAAAGGCCTAAATAAGTGGAGAGATATCCCATGTTCATGGATTGCAAAATTTTTATATTATTGATAGCAATATCCCTATCAGCATCCCAGCGGGCTTTTCTGCAGTAATTGACAAGCTGATCCTAAAACTCATATGGAAATGCAAGGGACCCAACAGTCAAAATAATCTTTAAAAAGAACAAAATTGGATGACTTACTTTCTCAATTTCAAAACTTATTATAAAGCTACAGTAATCAGGATAGTGTCATAATGGCATAAAGATAGAAATATATATCAATAGAACAGAATTGAGAGCCCACAGGAATAAAAATCTTACGTTTATGGTGAACTGATTTTGACAAGAGTGCCAAGACAATTCAACTGGGAAAAGAATCATCTTTTCAATAAATGGTACTGGGACAACTGGATAGTCCCATACAAAAAATTGAAGTTTGACTCCTATCTTACACCATACACAAAACTTAACTCAGAAAGGATCAAAGTACCAAATGTAAGAGCTTGATCAATAAAACTCTTAGAAGAAAACATAGCAGTACATCTTTATGACCGTTTGAGATCTGACACAAAACACATATAATAAAGGAAAAAAGAGATAAATTGAACTTCACTAAAAATTAAAAAAAAATTATTTTGTTTCTATTTCAAAGGAGCTCATCAAGAAATTAAAAAGACAACCCACAGAAAGGGAGAAAATATTTGTAAGTCATATATCTGATAAGGAACTTGTACCCAGAATATATAAAGAACTCTTACTACTCAACAATAAAAAAAACAACACAATTTAAAAATGGGCAAAGGATTTGGATAAACATGTCTTCACAGAAGATACACAAATGGCCAATTAGCACATGAAAAGATGCTCAACATTATTAGTAATTGGGTAAATGCAAATCAGAACCACAATGAGCTACCTCTTCACACCAACTAGGAAGGCTATAGCCATAAAGGTAGACAATAACTAGTATTGGCAAGGATATGAAGAAGTTGGAACCTTTCTAAGTTGGCTTGGTAAAGTTTGACAGTTCTTCAAAAAGCTAGAGTTATCATATGACCAAGCAATTTCACTAGGTATGTATCTAAGAAAATTGAAACATATGTCCACACAGAAACCTGTACACAGATATTCATAACAGCAGTATTTATAATAACCAAAAAGTAGAAACAATCCAAATTTTCATCAACTGATGTATGGATAAACAAAATGTGTTATATCCCTACAGTGAAATATTATTCAGCTATAAAAAGGAATAAAGTACTTACAAGTGCTACAATATGGATGAATCTTGAAAATATTATGCTAAGTGAAAGAAACCAAATATAAAGGCCACATATTGTATTGTCACATTTATATAAAATGTCAAAAACAGGTAAATCCATAAAGACAGAAAATAGATTTGTGGCTGCCAGAGGATGGGGAAAAGAGAAAATAAAGGATTGGGGACTGACTGTAAATGGGTATAAATTTCCTTTTGTTGGTGATGAAAATGTTCTGGAATTAGATACTGGTGATGTTTGCACAACTTTGTAAATATGATAGAAGACTGAATTGTCATTTGTAAAAGGTGAAATTTATGGCATGTGAATTATATCTCACTGAAGCTGGTATTAAAAAATTATATGTGAAAATGAGTTTTTGAAAAATACTAAAAAGATAAGAATTAGCGAGACATTTTTTTAAATAATAGTTTTACTCTTTTCTCCTACATGAGCAATGATGTTTTGAGGAAAAACTCTGCTTCTTTGAGTACAATTTATGGCACAAACTGCAAGAGGAAATCAGGACCAGCAAAATGTCTCTTCTCATTCTGTTTTTATATTTGGTCAACTCCTTCCTTCCTTCCTTCCTCCCTCCCTCCTTCCCCTCCCTCCCTCCTTCCCCTCCCTCCCTCCTTCCCCTCCCTCCCTCCTTTCTTCTCTCTCTCCCTCCTTTCCTTCTTCAATAAGAGGACAAATTTTATGTTTATCCATAACATTCACATACTATATCCTTGAGCTTTGAGTCTACTTTTGAGTTTACAGGTATCTCTTTAAAAAGGTGGGTGGGATTATCTTTTAATGAAAGAGTACGTAAGAATATAAAATAACACTTACTTATATCATCTAAGCGCCAATGTGTTATATCAGATTCAATTATACCATCTGCATTTTGAGCTTCCACTTGAATGGTATAATTATCTATATTTGTTATATGAAGAAGAAAAGAGCATGAAGCACGATTTTCACTTGTAGAATTACAAGTATCGTTTCTTTTTCCATAAATGCTTTGAAAGAAAAAATGATTCAACATCAGTTTAGCACAGCAGTTTGAAAACATAGTCATACTCAATGTATTAAGCATGTATTTGTTTGTTTCAATCTGGGTTTCTCTTAGAACCGTGTAGTCCAGAATTTGGTACTCTTCTCTCCAAAATCCTCCCTCACCTCCACGAACAGATAAAAGGTAACCGTGTCCTGCCTGCTTGAGATGCTATGAACCATGGAGACCACCTTGGAACCCTATAAGTCCATCAAAAGCTATACTTGTAATGCATTTCCTATTGGTAACAAATAATGAACATGCCCCTGAAAATTCTAGCCTTGAGAACTTATTTTTAAAAGAAAAAATATCAAAGAGGGTTTATTAAATAAATTATGGTAGATACATAAATAGAATTTAAAATGACAGTTTTTTAATACATCTATATTTATTGATATGGAAAGATGCCTATACTCTATGATGGGTGAAAAAGAGCAGGATGCATATTATGTACAGAATACTCACATTTAGCTAAACTTATATATTTTTGTAACTATTCTTAGAGATGTCTGGAAAGGTCTTTATCAAAATGTTGAAGTTGTTACCATTAGTGGTGGGACTTGGGATGATTTTTTAATAGTCTTTATATTTTTCAGATTGAATTTTTTACCATTGGTGTATATTGTTCTCAGAAAACTCATTAAACATCTTTTTCCCCCTATCAAGCTGTAACTTAATGAAAACAATTACACATATTGGTAGGACTCAGAAGGGTGGATAAGCTATAGTCCCCATGGCTCTGGGGATTATGCAGGAGATGGAGTAGGCTGAGAATAGAAAAGGAGGCCCATGTTACAAGTTGTCAAAGTTTGCTGGGGTGGGGACAAGGAAACAGAGCTTGGACATATAGAATCATGGCATTTTGAAAGTAAAAAGGACCTCCAGGGTCTTCTGTGGTTACTAGAAAATACAAAAATGGCTTCCAGCGCAATGTTGTGTCATGGTTACAAGCACAAACTCTGGATGCAAACTAGGATTAAATCCTGGATTTGCCCCTATTAACCCTGTGCCTTGGACAAAAATCTTAACCTACCTGTGCCTCAGTTTTTTCATCTCTAAAATGAGAATAGTAATATAACATTAGCATAGGGTTGTTGTGAGGATGAAATGAGCTAACACACATAAAGTACTTTTAAAATGTCAGGGACATAGTCTAAATATGAGGTGTTATTTATACTACAACTATTGTTGAATTTTTTTGCATTTATTCATACTGTAACCTTTGAGAATACTCTCTCTTCCCTTTTATACATCTTTACAGTCTCAGCTGAAAAACCACTACCTCCATGAAGGTATCCCAAGTCCTCTTTTTCTTCCCCAAGGAAACATCAATCCCTATTGTTTCTGGGCATCAGGAGGTATTTTGTTCATACAACTGATTTACCGTCATCTGCTCTCAGAATTGACTGTCCACAAGGAAATTCTTCCATTCTGCTTGAAAGTGATATTCTTGGTGATAACCTCACACAAAAAACAAGCCAGTGGGGGAATCCAGCAGAGCCTAGCAGGACTGAAGCCATCAAGAGTGGCTTTACATAGGCCTGAGGGTATCCAGGGGTTTCCTAACTCTACATGACCAGCTGGTGATAATAACGACAATGGAAGAGAGTCAGGAAGAGGGGAGGGATGATTCTTTAAAACAGAAAAATAGGAGTAAACCTATTGAGGTTTCCAGATTTCCATTTTACTGACACTTCCTGTTTAGTACATTGGGCCTAAAACTAACAAGCATGGGAGAAGATAAGTCATATGGACCATGGATTATTGGGCCTTTGTCATTCTTATTTTCAAAAGCAGAAGTCAGTAAACTATAGACTGCAGGTCAAATACAGCCCACCCTTTGTTCTTGTGTGGCCCACAGACTAAGAACAGGTTGCCGGTTCGATTCCCACATGGGTCAGTGAGCTGTGCCCTCCACAGCTAAGATTTTGAACAATGGCTCTCCCTGGAGCTGGGCTGCCGTGAGCAGCTGGAGGTGGGCGTGGGCCGCTGTGGGCTGCTGTGAGCAGGCTGACTGGTGACGGACTGCCTCAGTCAGGGGGAGCGTGAGGCTTATACTACCAGCATGAGCCAGGGAGCTGTGTCCTACATAATGTCTTGAACTGGAGTGGGGTGGGGCGGGGAGGGGCGGAAGAAGGGAAAAAAATATACATAAAAGGAATACTTTATGGCATGTGAAAATTATATGAAATTCAAATTTCAGTGTCTATAAATAAGGTATTATTGGAAAACAGTTCCACTGGTTTACATATTGTCTATGGCAGCTTTCCTGCTACAGCGGTAGTCTGACAGAAACCCAGCTCTCTCTAAGCCTAAAATTTTCACTATCTGAGCCTTTCAGAAAAAATGTGTTCACCCCTGTTTTAAATCACCTCTCTGTCATACTCATTGATATATCAGTGCTGCAAAGAATATTGTGTGCTTTTTCCCTTTCTTCTGCTCTAAAACATGAAGTGGACTTCTGTTACAACACCAGTTACCAATTACAAGGAGTAAAAAAAAAAAAAGAGCACACAATGAGATCTTGTATTAAAAAACAAAAACAAAAACAACTTGGATCGACGACTCTCTTTTTGAAATGGAAAAGACTTAAAGATACCTTCCAACAGTTCCCAACATGGGTTTCCTTATTCCTAGGGGTTTCATGAGCTATTTTCAAAATTTCAAAAAAGTCCCTGTACATTCTCACTAAAACACCTAGATTTTGGCAGAATTATAACAAAAATTCTACAATTTTATTTTAATAGAAATAGAATAAGAAGGGATGCTTCAGGTAGTGAAAAAGTTGGCAATCATTGCCCTGGTGGAATACTGTTTGACAGGGGTCACACAGGAAGCTCATGGCAAACTAAGGTAAATCTGCCTGCTAGTTCTGGGTTTATACCCTACTTACTATATCTGGATCCATGAAAAATGAACAGTTTTATAACACACTCCAGAGAGAGGAAGAATGTCATTAAATACAGTAAATAAACAGATGTTTCCACTGTGCTTATAACCAGTGACTACTGTCAGTCAATCCAGCAACTCGAGGAGGAAGCTATCATGCAGCTAGACCTCCCCTCCCTCGGCAGTTGGAGAGCCTGTCAGCATGGCTGCAAGTACCCAAGATGTCATCCTAGCCACTGGATACACATAGTGGTCACCCAGAAGCTGTAACTGAGAAAATATTTTACTTCATTAGCAACTTGAATCACGAGTGAACCAGGAGCCTCTGCCTCCTCCCCTTATTCTCTCACTGACAGCACACAAGCTCCCATACTTACAAAGTTCTCTTGACTTTGTACCATGTATAACTGGCTTCTTCCTCTGGACTCCAGGTACAAGTAAAATTTTTCATATAATACAAGATGCAAGAAATATTCTCAGGCTTAGCTGGCAGAACTGAAAAAACAAACAAACATAATAACTTCAGTACCTGATAAATATTGCCAGCATTTGAACATTTTGATGAAAACAGGTCATCAAATACTGGGTTTGCTGGTTAGTTGCTAAGTATAACAGGTTCTCCTAATCAGGTCTGTGGAAAGAAGCTAACTCCATGTCTTCAATTATTCCCTTTGAAGAGCTAGAGATCTAGTTTTTAAAAAATACTTTTTACATTCTTACTCAAAAGCAACGTTTGAGAAGCAAAAATTATATTAAAACACCAGGTAAAGTCAAGCATCGAATAATTGAACCACTCTGGCTCTGGATAACTGGGCAATGGATGATGTGGGGAGAAGAGAAAAATACAAAATGTTGAACTATACCACACTTCAATCTTATGCAAAACTAATTTTTTCCCCAGTAGAGTGTATAATAGAGAACATTTATGAAATATCTTCAGCTGTATTTTTATATCTTATAAATCTTGTTTCTTATAGTTCTCCACCCAATAACATCCATCCCTTCACAGGGAGAGCAGGTACGAACATCTGAAACAGGGATCTAGCCCCCAAAGGGGTCCAGAAATAGAATTGAGGAATGCATGAACTTAAATGGGAAAACATTTTTATCTTTATTTTTCACTAACCTATTATTGAAATCTATAATTTCCTTCTGTCATGAATGTGGTCAACAACCTACAATAATATCATTGCTTATGAGTTTGTCAGCATTGTTTGTCAGTCATTTTCATACTATATTTCAGTTGTTGCAAATACCTTGAAATATCAAATACTATTGTCACTATTACTAAATTAATATAATTATTAGGCCTTCTTATTTATTACATTAATAAAGCACATACATTACTATGTCACAAATTTGTTTCTGTACTATTTTGATAACATCATTTCAATATATTTGAGTTCCTTTGTAATCCTGTGTATCTTACTTATGTATTTACAAATATTTTCAGAAGCAGTCCATAGACTTCACCAGATGAGCAAGAGGCATAGCGTGCATGTGCGCACATGCGTGTACACCCACCCACACACACACACACACACGCACACATACACAGTAAAGAACTAAGGGCAATTTGAAACTAAGGGCAATATTCAACTCTGAGGCTCAAATTAGCTTGTTTTTGAGCTTTTGGTAAGACCAGTCTTAAGAAGCAAGCATTTTTGAGAGAGGAAGGCAACTTAAGTTATCTTTACATATCAAAATAAAGCTCTAGTGTTTCTGGGAAGGATGTCCTTACCAGACAAGAAATAGGAAAAAGCCCATCACTTCTAGCAAGGAAAATAATGGGAGGGAGGAGCAGGTATGAAAGTAAGGTAGAGCAAAGAGCTCAGATGGCAGTGTTCTTGGTGGAGCAGTACAAACACACAGATGGGTCTGATGAACCAAGTTCATCTGGACTAGTGGCCTATTTCAGCAGGCACAGCCTGGGAAAGATTATAAGCCTATAGTCTGGAATAAGCCTCATGTTTCACTCAGCACCAACTCCAGCATGGCAGGAAAGTCCTAACGCTGCCTGGCAGAGGGTGCGGTGGGGCAGCTCTTCAGGTGGTAAGCGCCATACAGGTGAGTGCAGCATGCAGGGACCAAGAATTCTCCTGTGTCTCAGGTGAGGGGTGGGGCAGGGAGGTGGCTGTAGATACGCAAGGCTGGTCCTGGCCTGGGATTCAGATGAAGAGGCTTCTGTGCACAGGCAGACTTTAGGACCACAGGCAAACACTGGGGCATGAACTTCAGGAGTAGGTTCCACTACGATATGTCAAAGCTGTCAAAGCGCAGGCAAACCCAGCTGTCCCGCAGTAGATAGCAGTGGAGGGATCAGACCACAGCAGACAGTCCAGGGCAGAGCAGAGGGCAACACAGGACTTGCTCACATGGATTCACGAGCCCTTGCTAAGACTCTGAAGTCACATAAGAGGAGCAGGGGAAAGGCAGGAACTCTGGAACAGTGGGCATTTACCCCACAGAGGCTGAATTAGCTGAAACACACTGTAAACCAGAAGAACTGAGATGTTGCTAACAAATGTAAGCGCTACTTACCCCCTCCCTTTCCTCAACCCTACCTGGCTTTCTAGGGGAGAGGGGACTTTTGAAATTGATTAGCTTGATCACAGAAAATAAGGATGTTATATTTTCTGTGCACATCTGACTAATACTGCATATATTTGAACTCTGTCAGAGGTATTACCTTCTAACAGGAAGACAGTAGCAGTAAAGGGTTCCAGAATGGGCGGCAATCATTGTTTTGTTCGGGTTTAAGATTTTTGGATTTGTATATACATCCATATATTTGGTCTATGAAATGAGCCTTGTCCACATGGGGTAAAGGAACCCCTGGGAACGACAAACAAGAGTCAAGGAGAGCTTGGTGCCTCCATGTTGTGCCGACATTTCCAGCTCTGTCTTCTCTGAGTCCTACATATGAACCTGATTCCCGCAGCACAAATTAGTCAGCAGTTGAGTCAAAGATTTCCTGTCATTTCTACTTGCATGCTGAAAGCCATGACAAAGCTGGTGATCTCCAAGCCCAAAGACTTAAAAAAACAAAAACAAAATTAAGTGGAACTGAAGCAAATAATATAGCAAATTACATGAAAATTAGAAACTGGACCAATAACACATTCCTCAAAGAGCCCACACAGCTTGAAACTCTCCCTGGGGATTCCCTGGATCAGCAAACAATATTAACAGATTCCACACTTCACAACTGCCAGTGGGAATGTGCAAAATCCTGCAAGGCTGTGAAACAAGAGTCAGCCAACAATGTTCCCGGAGGGATGACTTTCACATTGACCAACTCATCCCTGTCCCCATGGCTCAGAGATGATGGCAATGCATGTGCGTGTGTGTGGGCGTGCACATGTGGGTCTGTTTTTAGTCCTTCTGCCACATTTTTAAATAAATACGCATCAAATGTTAGCTTGCCCCCCAATCTCCTCTTCACAAATACCAATTACACTAACTCTTAGCAGGATGTCAAATTGATACTTTGCTGGAGAACCAAAGAAACAAGAGGCCTTTCCCAGTCGCCCCAGAATATTCTTTGGTCTTGCACTATTCTCATTATGGCCTCCTACCATCATATTTTATTTTACTTCCTTTTCATTCTTACTCTGCCTTGCACTGGCTGAATCCAAAGCCAGCTACCAAAAACCAAAGTAGGTATAGATCCTCTTGAACCCAAATATACTCCTAGCAAACCTCAGTGCCTTTACTTTCCTGTTCTTGAATACCTGTCCTTTGCTCCTTTAGAAGCTTTGATTAATATACAAAAAGCTATCAGTCAGAAAGGGAGTCAAACATCTGGAACCATAAGTGTCACCAGGCGTCAGGAGAAGAAAAAGTGGTTCTAAAGATGATTTTCCACTCCACCAGAGCTTTCTTATGGAGCTACATGTGTCTTTCCCTTACTGCTTGACATATGACAAGAGAGCAACATTCTTACAGAGGCCACTTGATATTGGCATAGGAGAGGGAAAAAGTCCCATTCCTTCTACCCTCCTAGGTTCTCCTGCAGGGGCCTTATAGAATTAGATAAAAGACAGATTACCAGGAGAAAAACAGTGTGTTAATACATGCAGTGTACATCACACGGGACAAACCTCAGTGAGAAGCAACTCTAACAGGTGGTTAGATCATGGGCTTATATAGCATCTTTTAATACATACAATAAATTTGTAGAGAAGTAACAAGACAGGAAAAGGAATTTAGGCTGTTGAAGGTGGCAAACTACGGGAAGGTAAATATATGTGGACAACTAATGGAGTAAGGTTTGTGTGTGCAGGTCCATCTTGGCACCAATTTTCCATTAAACTTTCTCAGGAGAGATTTACGGCAGTCCTCACCTTTCAGAAATTTCTGCTTTTAGTCAAATAAAGGAAGTTCCAGGAAGACTTGATTTCTGCATCTATTGATTTTCATTTGCCTCCAGATCAAAATAATCTTTTTGTCAAAGTGGCATACTCTGATCCTCTACCTTGGTATTACAGAAGAGCTTTGTGATAGATAAAATGAATGCTCAGCAATATTTCCGGTGTTCATCAATATCTCCCCTTCCTGGACATCTGGGAAGATTTTTACTTCCTTGCCTTCCTAAGACTTGGGGGAGGAATTCATTTCAACAATAGTTTCCCATCTTCTTCTCAGGTGTCCTCATGACGTTCTAATTCTGCATATGTATCTCAGATCATTTTATATTTGTTTTTATCACAAATTAGGGAGTTGGGGGAAGTGAAATAAAAAGGAAGCAAATCAACAAATTAGGCTTCTCTTTTACTTTCTTGCCTTACTTATAATTACCATTTCCAGCCTGTTATCTGGTATTCTCCCACACATCTGAACTGCCTTTACTTTATGCAACAGAACTGCCATGGCTGGCAGAGCTTATACATCTATTGCCCTCCTTTCTACTTGTGGGCAACCAATGTGCCTATTGTAAGTCTCATTAGATTTATCTGTAATTAGAATGTGAACTCTATATCAAAAGACTATCACAAACATGTGTAAAATTGTGATAAAGCAAAAAGGGCACTTTACCTGTGTTTTATTTTTTACAAAAACCCAGGAGTACTGGCAAGTACTCCTCAAGACTGTCAAGATCATGAGAAACAAAGAAAAACTAAGAAACTGTCACAGACCATAAGAGACTAGGGAAATGTGACAATTCAATGCAATCTAGTACTCTGAACAGAAAGAGAACATTAATGGAAAAACTAGTGAAATCCAAATACAGTCTGGAATTTAGTCAATCAATATCAGTTTCCTAGTTTTGGCAAATGTACTATCATATTATAAGAAATTAACAATGGGGGAAAGTGGACGAGGCATATATAAGAACTCTGTATAATCTTGACAATTTTTCTGTAAATCTAAAATTATTCCAAAACAGAATTTTTATTTTTTAAAAATGGATAACTGAAGGCAAGATATACCACTTGCACACATCTATCCTTCCCCCCATCTTCAAATAAATAAAGAAAAAGACCCATAACTATAGTCCTACGTTTCTAGAAATAATGATTTCCCCTATTTCTAGAAATAAGGGAAAATATTCATTAACTTTTCTCTAATAAAGATTGAGAGAATGTTCTAGCTTATTAGAGAATTTCCCACACGGAAGTAGAATATTTTTCAAAATTAAAAAGATACTTTCAAGTTCTCTTTTTCCGTCTATGCTCATATCACTTTGGTGCTGTTACAAAGTTAGCGTCTTGAAAAATGTCTTGAAATAGAAGAAGGACAAAACTAAGAAGAGGCCAAAGTAAGGGTATTCTAGAAGGGAAGTTGGGTGAAAATAGAGCCAGTTATATAGAAGATGGTATAAGTAAAATGTGATACGAAAAAAATTCAGAGATAGAAGATAGAATAAGACAAGTTGTGGGAAAGAGTGTGTTGGTAGAAGCCATGATGCACATAATTAGAACTTTAAAATGGGATAACTGGGGATAATTGTTGATTTCTGAGCTGGCGAGGAGAGGCTAAGTGAGACAGGGAGACACAGGCCTACTTGCCTGTATTATCTATAAAGTTCCTGAGTGCCATAAATATAACCCTAGAGGGCTACTAGGCAGGTCATGCCAGGACAGAGGTCTAGAATGCATTCTCATTATCTGTGGGTCACAACCGCTCTCTTGGTGATCCCCAATTACTACCTGTTATGAACTGAATTGTATCAAATTCATATGTTGAAGCCGTAACCCCCAGTACCTCAGAAGGTGACCATATTTGGAGAGAGGGCCTTTAGGAGGTATGAGTTCAAATGAAGCTGTTAGCGCGGGCCCTAATCCCATCTGATCGGTGTCCTTATAAGAAAAGGAGATTAGGACACACAGAGGGATGACCATATGAAGAGGCAGCAAGAGGCAAGCCATCCGTAAGCTAAGGAGAGAGATGTCAGAAGAAATCAACCCTGCAGGCAGGCTCCTTGATCTTGGCCTTCCAGCCTCCAGAACTATGAGAAAATAAATCTCTGTTGTTTAAGCCACCCAGACTGTGGCATTTTGTTAAGGCAGCCCTAGCAAACTAGCACACTGGGATGCCTTTCTACCTTCCCCGTGCCAAGCCCCACTTTCCCCCTCTGGTCTTAATTTTAAAAAAAAACACAACATAAAACATGATGTACCCAATGGATCTTAGAGCTGCAAGGTACTGTATGGATATTAGGCCCAGAGTTTTGAATTGGACCACAGCAGAAATATGTTTGTTTCATCATTTCCCTTCATAGCCTTGGAATTTATTGCAAATAGTGTGAGAATTATATATTTTTGTTTTTATATGAGTGTTCTATATGAAACAATTGGACTAAACACAAAAACTACTGACATAAGTACTTACCTTTACTTGAAAACAGTGGATGTTGACCTATTGAGGGGGGGTGTCATATCGCCCTTTGATACTGTGATCGGCCATCTTGCCAAATTTGCACATGCGTAAGGATTCATCAACATGTACACACCCTCCCACACAAATTCAGAGAGTTCACACATTCTCTGTTGTCCATCCACATGTGCCCATGGTCCAGGTGCCCCTTTGCTTTCAAGTTAACAATTCTTGTACAAAAAATTAAATAAGAATCACATAACCATGAAATGGCACAGGCCAACCTACCTGCTAGGGAGAATTTGCAAAGTAGAGGAAGCATCCACAGTGCGCAGGCCCACATTGTCCCCAAGTTAATGCAGGCAGGCTGGGGAGAGAGCTGAAAGTGTCGTCAGTCAAGAGTTAGTTTTCTGTCTCTTTCCAACAACTCAATTTCCAGTGATAGATTATGGGGATTTTGAATAAGAGTCCTTTATTCTTTTAAAATATTTTTTACACCCTCCCTGAACTGCCAGCGGAGCCCTCCCTGTGCCCTACCCCGCTCCTTGCCATCTATAGGATAGCATGCATCACACAAAATGCCTTTACCAGTGTACCTGTTGGATTCTCTTCACAGAGTGAGCATTTGAAGAGTAAAGCTTCTCTTATTCTTCTGCGAAGCCTGAGTATTTAAGGCAGTGCCTGGTATATGGTAGACATTCGATATTCTTTGTGGAATCAATTAGAACAGAAAGACTGCTGGCTTCTCATCTCATCCCAGATGAGATAGTGGGATAATCTAAAGATAAAGCAAATGTAAAAGCAATACCTCATTTCAGGAAGAAATAAATAATGGTACATTTTCATCTGAAAGATCATTATAGGGAAAAAAAAGAGTTCTCAACAAAATAAATCACTTGAGAAATATTCACATGTAGCATTTCTGGAGAAAACCACAAGGATAAAATGTTCTCATATACAAACCAATTGAAATAGCTAATTAACTGAAAATGCATAGGGCAATAAAACAGAATGAGAACTTGTATATATAATAACAAAAATACCATCATGAAACAATAAGAGACTGGTTACAAAACAGAAACAGTGAATACCTATTACTCGATGGCAATAGCTATTCTCTCAAGAAAGAGCCATTTTGATTTAAATGAGTACAAAACTTAAAGGGAAAGTGTTTAATTTTTCAATGAAGAATAAATGTGTTCTTAAAAAAATAATTGCAACACTAATAGCATTTTTTAAAGTCTAATGATTCAAAATGCTGTCTTAATTTTCTCAGTCTCTTAGCCAGAAGACAGGCCTTTACAAGTCCTGAAAGCATCCTGGAAAGGGCGGGAGACCCAACCATGAAAACTCTATAAAAGCTGTGATGTTGACAGTCTCAATAATTGAATAAGTGAATAATAACAGATGCCAAAGCTAAAATTGTTATTTTGAAATAGGGCTTTGCATTTTTAAAATCTTATAATATTAAATGTTAGTATACAAAACATTTTAAATTAATGGTAATTATTGCTTGACTCCTTTACAATGACAATACTCGCCTATTAATAACATTTGTAAAATTAAAATAAAATTTAAAAAAAACTTTAAACAATCAACAATACTAAATTACACCCAGAGACAACGCTAGAAAAGTCGAAGAGTGTGGCCCTCGAGAAGTTGGCGCCGCCTGAGTTCTAGCCCTGGCACTCTCATGAATCAGCGGGTGACCTCGGGCATTCTCTTATTCATTCAGCACTGTCCCAGCCACACATTAGGTGCTTGGAATAAAAGAGTGCCTGCTCCAACTTCGTTCTAGTTCAGTGGTTTTTAACAAGGAGAAGGCAGTCAGAGGAAGGAAAGGATGGCAAATTCCAGAGTGAGCTTCTGTTACTGACCGCTCTGTGTCATACCCCTCAAGTGGGTTTGAGAAGGAAAAGGGTTGAGAACCACTGATCTACTTGCAGATACAGAAGCACGGGACAGTACCCGCAAATATCACATGGTAAGTGCTGTTATTACAACGGAGCTGTTATAACAGCTATAGAGATGTGTTATTACAACGGAGCAAGGAGAGCACAGAGCATCTAAGGAGAAGAATGAGTTGCTGACTGAGGAAAGCCAACCAGCATTGCTGTGATGCTGATGCCCCTCATTCTAACACTCGCTTGCCCTCCAGTACCTCTTCCCCTTCCCCTTACACACACCGGAAGATCACCACAAAGTGACTGCTTGTTGGTAGTATATGCAAACAAGTGTGAGGTGCCTCCCCGGAACTTAAAATAAGCTCAATTGAGAGTTTATCTAGCAAAATCTGTGCACAAAAGCAATCCTAATTATCTGTGAGAGTAAATCAAGACGTTTGGATAAATATGCAGTTGAAGAGCTTGAGTGCACCCCAAACTCCAGACAAGGAAACGTGGGTATAATCTCAGACAGCTGGATCTGGAAAATTGTCATTTCACTTAGTTGCAGAAACTTACTTGGCTAATTATATCCTAAATGGAAGGAGACTTTGAGAACAGGGGTTATCTCAGAATGTAAAACATTGATGGTCAAAAAAAATAAATAAACAGAAGTTGGCAGTGTTTATCCAGTGCTATCTATGGGAGGAAATGGTGAAATTTTCTGTTACTGGAGTGATATACTCTAAAACAAGGTAACCAACAGTCAGATCTTACCACATCCTTAATGAAAGATACCTCAAAACCCAAAATCTCCTTTTTGCTCTGATTCTGTGAAGCTTTCTCTGATTATTAATTTAGCAGAAGGGGCCCTGAACAAGCGACGTGAGCCTGCTTGTCATCAGAAAGGCTATCCTCCCTTTGTTTAAATACATCAGTCTCAAAGTCTTCAATGAGGTGAAGCAGTCTCTCCAAACCTGAGTAGTTCTGGGTGCAGCAAGACTCTGAACCACAAGAAATTCACAAAGATTATGCTGTGCTCTTGAGGAAAACCACCAAACCATTGCCTGCATTCCCTGAGTAATCAGCCCTAACTTTTAAAATGCAGCAGCTTTGAATAACTGGTCTTCAATAAGAGGTCACTTCCTAGAAATACACAGCTTCTCATTAGAAGGGCCGCATTTGAATACAGCATTTAATGAAGACCTAGAATTCTCAAACAACACTATCAACAAACAATCCATGCTGGACTAATTCTTAGAATATACAGTGGATTGTCACTTGTGGATGGATCCAATCCACTTGGATTGTTTGAAATGGTCAGCAGCAAGATTAGCAAAACCTCAGTCAGGATGCGATAGTGAGAATGTACAAAGTGCTAATTGCATTACACAAATTAGATCTTGTCTTTCTAAAAATTCCTGTGGAGTTGGTATTATTATCTCCACTTTACACATGTGAAAGGTGAGGCTCGGCGATATTATGTAACTAGTTCAAAAACCATATAGTTTGTAAGTGGCATAGCTGAGATTCAAACCCAAGAGTGTCTTATTCCAAAGCCTAGACTCTTTCCAGCAAAATCAAGCAGTAGTTATTAGTGATTTACTCTCCTTCAGCCCTCCTGCCACAAAACACCAATACACACAAGAATTTTCCTCTGAATCACCTAGGTCTAATTTTCTCTAGCCGAGAGTTTCCAGAAAAATAAATCCATTATGTTCATATATTTTCCCCAGCCCCTGACCTCTGACACCCATGACTCTCCCATCCCCACCCTAGAATTTTAAAATATTAGCTACCAAAAGATTGGGTGCCCCGTAACTATCAACCACCAGTCTAACCAAAAAATACTTCATGCGGAAGATTCTGACCCATAATTTCCCTAAATAAAGTGGAAAAAGATCGTTACATAATAGAAAAAGAGGCCTAATTTGCAAGGGCTTGAGTTATCAGATTCTTTCTAAGTAAGTGTGGCACTCACCTCCCTTTATCTGGTGGTGTCCTGTAGATGTCCTGCTGATTCAAAGAATCCACAGGAAAGATGCTGTCTCCCACAGCACAAGTCAGGATATGGAGGGTGATTTGGAATTTATGTACATAGAGATGTGTGAGTATTTCCTTTCTGATTGCCTGGGGATTTTCCTTTCCTTTTAAGCCCAGCCCAAGGCAGGGTGGTACTTAATGCACTTATGCTGGGAAGTGAAGTACGTTATTGTAACTACCAAAAAAATAAATAAATCTACTTCTGTGAGACTACTCAACTTTGAAAGTGCCATAAACAAAAGGAATGACTAAATTTCAAATTTTCTATTCAGGTAGTCTTTACAAATGTGGCAAGGGGTGAAATGCTGAGAATACATATCTTTAGCTTGAAAAAGAAATATGTAACCATGTAATTATCTTTAAAGGACATGAAGGAAAGAAAATAATAGTGGCTAACTGGTAAAGGAGGAAGGCAGAGGCCGCATCCAGGAAAAGAAGAACCCCCAAGAAAGGAAAGTATACTGAACTGAGAGGCCACTAATTCAGCAGCTTATTATAATTAATATGTGGAGCTCTTACCATGTGCTAGGCATGGTACTGAGAACTTTAATTATCTAATTTAATCTTCAAAAACAATCTATGATATCAATAGCATTTTAATTTCCATTTCACAGATGAGGGAACTAAGGCCAAAACAATTGAGAAATGTGTCCAAAGTAAGTGGTGAAGTTACTGGAGAGCAAAAGGGTCCTTGTATCATCGCAGGAAAGCATTCGAAGATGTATAAATAAGCCACATGAACAAAGCCAAACAAGCAGAGGATTTATTAGAATAAAGGAAAAGTATACACTCCCAAAATAATGGGAGTAGACAGGACAGGAAAAAGGGCAACTGCACCGAAAAACAAAGAAATTTAGGATTATATTTGAAAGAGGGTGCAAAATATTCAGGGGAGGCATCGCTGGCATTCCCGGAGTGGGTCTTTGTTGACCACTCCTTCCCATAGGGAGGTGGGATTCCCTTGTTTTTCCCTTTGTCCAAACTATCATGACAACACAGGTGGAGATTTTTCCCTGCCCACGATGCTAATAGTACTATTAGCTATAGCTACACCTTTTCTTAAGAATGCTCTTATCTCCTCCTTCGTTTCCCCGCACTTCCTCCTTCCCTTCCTCCCCACTCTCTCCCGGCAGCCCTGTTCTTTCTGCCTTCAGTAACAGTGAAGCCAGGAATAGAACCTTAGTTTCCTATAAATCAAAAGGTTAAATTAGATGATTTCTGGGATTTCTTTGAGCACTATAATTTTACACCCTTTTGTTACGGACAACATCATAAAGAAATAAACAGACTAAGGAAGAGATTATGATGTCTAAGGAAAGAAACCCAACCTAAGCTTTAAAACAAGATACGCTTTCCAGCTTCATATGTTTTATGAACAAAGTGACAGAAGCTGTTACAGGATCTCCTTCGTTAAAGGCAATGAGACTAACAAAATTTTGAGAAGGGCCCATATCAGACATGGAGAGGCTTCTGAGGCCCTGGATTAAAGACCAGACCAGACACGCATTCCTCTCAGTGCCACGACAATCATGGCCAAAGCAAACAGTCTGCATGTGATGCTGAAAGAAAAGGGTGGACCTAACTATGACATTGAATTTACTGCTAGCTTTGGAGGTTTAAATGATTCAAGAATCATTATCCACTGCATAACGTGAAAGTGCGTGGTGAGTCTGCAAGTGCTGAGTGAGGGCAGCTGAAGAACTTTTGGGAACTCTAGATAAGCTGATTGTGGAGGAAAATTACTTACCTGAGCAAATATTCTATATGGATGAAACCTCCCTATTCTGGAAATAAATGCCTGAAAGAACTTTCATCCTTAAAGAGGCCAAGTCAATGCCAGGTTTCAAGACTTTTAAGGACAGGATAACAGTCTCGCTTGGGGGCAATGTTACAAGTTACGAATGGAAACCCTCTGTGATCGGGCACAATGAGAGCCCCAGGCCTTCATGCAGATCAATAAGCACACATGGCCAGTGTGCCACAGGAGCAATGACAAGTCATGGGTGACCCAGCTCCTCTTCCAAGATGCCCTCCTGAATTGCCATGCCAGTGACATGGAGAAGTACTGTTTGCAGAATAACACACCTTTCAAGGTTTTGTTTATTGTTGATAATGTTCCCGGACATCCTCCTTTTACTGGTGATCTGCATCCCAATGTCACAGTTGTGTTTCTCCCTTCAAACACCACCTCTTTGATCCAGCCAGTGGATCGAGGACTTACAGCAGCTTTTAAGGAGTCCTACCTGAGGAGGACCTTTGGCCAGGCTATTGCTGCAATTGAGGAAGACTCTGAGAAGACACTGGTACAATTCTGGAAGGAATGCAACCTCTGTGACTGAATCGAGAACCTTCATTAGGCTTAGAGTGATGTCACCAAGGAGTGTATGAATGGCAACTGGAAGGAGACACTCAGAAGTTTGTCCATGAGTTCAAAGCATTTGCCAAGGATGAGGAGGCTGCAAAAACCAGCGAGGCTGTGGCTGAGATGACAAACAATTGTAACCCGGTGTGGGTGAGGACGAGGAGCCCCTGGAGGTGGTTCCTGAGGAAATGACTGATGGCGAGATGTCGGAACAGGAGCAGGAACACATAGCTGGAGAAGAGGTAAGAGAACAAGAAACTTCAGGAGAAGTTTCACAGAAACTTAGAAAATTCACAGTGAAGGGTTTGGCAGAAGCTTCTGCAGACCTCAACAAGCTCCTTAAAAAGTCTGAGAACACAGATCCCACCACCGAACAGTTTTCATTAATAGAGAGGAATGTTCATGGTGAATTATCTGCTTCCAAGCAAATCTACGAGGAAAGAAACAAACCAAGCAAACCTCCATATATCTGAAAAGAGTGACATTTCTTCAAGAAGAGACTCGGGCAGGTCCTTCAGCAGGAATTCCAGAAGAAGGCATTGTTACATAGGACACGACAGCTCCACGCGTGTGACTGCCCCTGAGGACCTTCCAGTGCGGCAGGATGTGGAGGAAGACAGTGATATTGATGGTTCTGACCCTGGGTAGGCCTCGATTAATGTGTGTGTCTTAGATTTTAACAACAAAACAAGTTGAAAAAGTAAAAACTAATAAAATGTTTTTTAAAATAGAAAAAAAGCTTATAGAATAGTAATATAAAGAAAAAATATTTTTGTATATTTGTTCAATGTGTTTAAGCTGTTATTACAAAAAAAGCCAAAAAGCTTAATTTTAGTTTACAAAGTAAAAAGGTTACAGAAAGCTAAGGTTAATTATTATTGAAAACAGAAAACTATGTTTACGACTTCAGTGTAGCCTCAGAGGACAGAGTATACAAAGCCTGCGGCAGTGTCCACTAACAGCCTCGCCTTCACAGGCACTCACTCACTGACTTACTCAGAGCAGCTTCCAGTCCTAAAAGCTCTGTTGATGGTAAGTGCCCTATACAGGAGCACCATTTGTAATCTTTAATACTGTGTTTTTACTGTATCTTTCCTATGTTTAGATATATTTAGATACACAAATACTTACTGCGTTACAGTTGTCTACAGTACCCTGCTGTACAGGCTGTGTCCTCGGAGCAGCAGGCTCTGTACCATACAGCCTCGGTGTGTAACAGGCTCTACCATCCAGGTGTGTGTAAGTGCCCTCTGTGATGTTCCCACCATGATGAAATTGCCTAACAACACATTTCTCAGAATGTATCCCCACCATTAAGTGACACACGACTGTACACTTGAGTAAAGTAACGCTGAGGTTGGAGAGGAAAAGACTCAATCCATACAGTCCAGACTTTCAACTCAATTCCACAAACATAATTCAATATCAGGTCCTGTACTTGGCACTATAGCAACAGCTGAAGAAGGCAGAGCTCCCACCCAGGAAAAGTTCACAACTTAAGTGGGAAAATAGACATGTCAACAAGGTGCTATAAACCCACTGGCAAAGAGGTGTGTACAGTGCTACAGGAACTGGAATAGGAGAGTCAGTAATTCCACCCTAAGGGAAGCAGTGGCTCTCAGAAAATAACTAAGAGAAAGGTACATTTTAGCAGAACGTGTTACTTAGAAATAAATGCCCCAAATTGCAGTATAAAGCGAAAAGTATTCCTGGCAGAGATGTGTAAGAGCCAGACATTTACTGGCACTTGGGATGGGGCCAGAAGCCATGCTGGTAGCACCCGACTACACCTCCTGTAATGGGTCGAATAGTGGACCCCAGAAGATATCTCCACCCAGAACCTCAGAATATGATCTTATCTGGAAAAAGCGTCTTCACAGATGTAACTAAGGAAAGGATCTCTAGATGTGATCATCCTGGAGGAGGCCGGGCCCTAAAGCTGATGACCTGTGTCCTTGTAAGAGATAGAACAGGAGCGACAAACACAGAGACACACGGGGAAAGCTATGTGACCACAGAAGCAGAAATTAAGAGCGATGCATCTACAAGTCAAGGAAAACCAAAGATTGCCCGAGTCACCAAAAACAGGGAGAGGGGCATGGTACAAATTCTCCCTTAGAACCTCCAGAAGAAAACCAACCCTACGGACAGCGTGATTTTGGACTTTTGGCCTGGAGAACCGTGAGAGAATAAATGTCTATTGTTAGCCACCAAGTTTGTGGTGTCTTGTTACAGTAGCCCAAGGAAACTGATACACCCTCCCCATCCCAGGTGACGTGTGATTCCCAGGCCAGGCTGACCCACCTGATTCTCTCACCTAGGAACGCAGTCAGCTAGATGGTGGTGGACAATGGGGCTGTCAGGTCATGGGCACTGGCAGCCATGTTTTAGATGTGCCAGAAAAGGTGGTTTACAAGACAGTGAAGAAAAGCAAAGCAAGAAGCAAAGGTGAACGTCCATGTGATGACAGACAGTTCAGCACTCGACGTCCCAGTTGCTTGTGCAAAACATACGAGACCCTGATAAACTCCTGGCCTGCAGATGTCCATAACAGTACCTATTATGTCACTGCAATAATCCGCTGCTGAGTCAAGTTAGACTGAACCAGTTTTTGTTACTTGAAATCAAATGATCCCCGATTTAACAATGATGCTCGGGAGGAACTTGGTTTGAAGAAAATATAAGGAGGTGGAAATAAATGGTAATTACTAAACATATGAATAATGTCAAAGTGTAAACTGATCAGGAAATAAAGGTAACCGCTAGGAAATTCTAGCAGTAAAAAGGCTCTCTGAATAAAAAGCAGACAAGTTTTCTTTTATGATATGGCATGTTGATTGTTCCAGGCCCCAGTCTAGATATCCAAATCCGGGGAGAGGATTAAAAAGGAGAGAGTGTCAAGTCATCAAGAGACTGAACAAGCACAGTTTGACTGACCACCATTTATTAGGTTGGTGCAAAAGTAACTGTGGTTTTTGCAATTATTTTTAAACTTTTAAACCGCAGTTACTTTTATGCTAACCTAACACATTGCTCCACTGGGAAGTTCTTGTGGTCCCTCTGCCTTGAACCAGGTCTCAATATCTTATATGCCAGCTCAATTACTTGATTCCTTCAGTCTCTAAACATCTGTTATTATCCACAAAGACTGTGGTTGGCCCTGCGATACAGAGATGAAGATCTCAGCCATTAACAGTCTGTCGGCTCATCATATAGTAGATGGAGAAATGCGCAATCATCACACAACAAGAAAAATCCAGGAGTTAAGAAAACATAGGCGTGTTCAGGGCAAGCATTTCACTTTGCCTGGGAAGTTCAAAGAAGGCTGCACAAAGGACTCAACATTCCGGCTAAATCCTGAAGAATGAGTAGACAGACATACACCAGTAGAAGGCGGCAGGCAAAGGGCATTCCAAATACAGAGACTGAGCAGTCAGGAAGGTGGAGAGAACAACACTTCCAAGAGCAGCGAGTCCTTGGACATGCCAACCATCTTCCTCTCTGCTGCCCGGGGGTCCAGAAATCTGCAGCAGCCTTTTGTTTGAGCCTCCCTCCACAGTGAGACAACCCCCCACATCTGTGCTAATCCAGCGGACCCTTCATCATCCCAGGGGGCCATTCCACGGGAGGAAGTGGAACAGGGGGAGTCCTTCTCTGGTTCAGATTCTATACAATCACAGTAAGTGATTAAAGGCTAGACTGTCACTTTCACTTTGGCTTGTTTCGTTGAGTATTTCACCACCTGGCAGCTCAGCCCACTTTCCAGCTCAGCTGAGCTTCTGTCACAGCTCAAGTCAAGCAGAATGCAGGAAAGCAATTTGAACACAAAGCATGGGAACAGCCAGAGGTTCTTAAATCCTACCAGCCAGCCAGGATTTTTCCATATTGTTCTTGTTCTCTGTGTACTCAAGCAAATGTTAAGCAACTGCTACTCATTAAACATGAAGTTGGGTGTGCTAGACATGACAAATCTCATTAATCAAACGGGAACAATTCACAACACTGTAGATACATATTTGGATGACAAACTATGTGGTTCTTATGAAAAAGGAATTTAGGGAAGGGAGGAGACCTAACCGGAAAAGAAGCCCTAGATTGATTTTTCAGGATGATATCCCCTGAACAGAAGCCCTAATGCATCTTTTGAAGCAAAAATTAATATAAGACATGGTCTTATTTTTGGGGAAACACGGTATGAACTACAGTAATTAAGGAAGGCTTCGTGAAAGAAGTATGACTTACGCAGAACATTGAACTAGTAAAATTTGGGTAATTAGTGGAATGTAAGATTCCCATTCTCAAAGAATATAAAGAGCCTTTTCTTCACACTGAGAACATTTTGTCAGTTAGACTTTTTTGTAAATTAGATGTGTCTACCCCTGTAACTACAAAATGGTTTCCTCTGCAGAGTGACATGTAATGGGGTGTATGACTTTTGTTTTCAGGATTTCAACTTTAATTATTTTACCTACATTCATTTCCCTTTAGTTTATATTCCCCAAATCCAAACCAATGGATTACAGAAAGGACAGCTTAAATATTTCCCCCCATAGTGGTTTACCAATTCCACTGTGTGACAATTAATATGTAATATTCAGAGTTGCCAGCCTTTGGGCTGGAAAGAGGTATAGCCAGTCTGGTCTCAATAGCTTCACAGTGAATTCTTATTAGATACAATTAAGTTTGGGAAGCAAAGATGTGGCTTTGGAAGACTGGCTTCCCTCCAGCTGTTCCATTAAATTAGCTTATTTATTAACATCACTTTCAACTCTGAATACTTTAAAATAGGCTTGATATTTTCCTTTTAATTTTTTTTTTAATTGGGGAATACTGGGGAACAGTTTTTCTAGGGCCCGTCAGCTCCAAGTCGTTGTCCTTCAATCTAGTTGTGGAGGGCGCAGCTCAGCTCCAAGTCTAGTCGCCATTTTCAATTTTAGTTGCAGGGGGTGCAGCCCACCATCCCATGCGGGAATTGAACCAGCAACATTGTTGTTAAGAGCTTGAGCTTTAACCAACTGAGCCATCCGGCCGCCCAGGTTTGATATTTTCAAGTCACAAATATTTCTTGTGTACTTTCTTATTGCCTTCCTAGAGCTTACAATCTAAACTCAGTACAGATCGTATACATCTAAACTCACTGGCAATATAGAAGCCACTAGCGCCACGTGGTTATTGAGCACGTGAAACGTGGCTAGTGCAACTCAGAAACTAAATTTTCAATTTTGTTTAATTTTATTAATGTAAATTTAGATTCAAAAATAGACTTGATTCAGCAGCTATTGGAAAACTTTTAAGTATGTTTGGAACAACTTGGACACTTGACTTTATATGGGGTGTGTGAATCATAATGTATTACATATTTTATTAAATCGAAATACTGATCAAGTAGTTCCAATGAAAAACAGCTCCCAAATTGAGATGTGAAGTGATTGTAAAATATGCATTGGATTTAATAAAAAAATGTAAATTATCTCAATAATTCTTATATTGATTACATGCTGAAATGGTATTGGGGGTAGACTGATAACATTTGTGGCTCACATTTTATTTCTATCGGACAGCACTGCTCTAGAGCAATAATTTGCCCAAGGAAAGCTTTAACACAAGGCTACTCAGGGCTCAGCTACACCTCAGCTCATGCTCATTTTCTTCCAGTGCCCTCTCTTCTTTCTTCCCTTGTTTTCTTCTCCTTCTCCCCCCTCTAATAGTGATGTGCACTGGCCTCTTAAGAGCTAGAAAGAGTAATGACCTAGGATTTAAACGATTCAAGGCAATCTGTCTCTTATTGTTGGAGGATTTTAATTACAAAAGAATAGTGGAATGATTTAGCAACTCCAATATATTAGGAGTATATAAGTAACTCAAGGGAAAGGTGTCAAAGAAACAGCCTTGCATTTCCCTGTGGACATCTTAGAAGTAGCTTTCAAATAAGTCACTAAAAACTACTTAGACACCTTTTTAAAGTTTTAAAATCACAAGGTCCTGAAATATTAATGAAAGATAAAGTAATCTTATTACCTTATTCTAAATTAGATTTAGTCTATAAATGATCAGAGATTAGATAAATAAAATTATAATGGAGAAGCGCTTTCACCAAAGCATTTTAAGCCATCACAGGATGGATTTATTGTTATTATCATCTGTACTTCTGTGGTCTGTCTCCAAATCCTATACCGCAGTCAAGCCGTAGAAAGCAGAGAATGGAAAGGTGTCTGTAAACCCTCTTAGCAATTTATACAAATTCCTTGCTATTAGAAGCAGATCAAGAAGTTAGTCTTCGTCCTGACTCAGTTTAATATAGAAATCCATTGACTGTTCCTGAGAATACCCATTTCATCAGTATTGGCAGAGAGTGCTCGCTGATTCATGGGCAGAAGGCTACATTTTCCAGTCTCCCATAGTTAGATGTGACTAAATTCTCAGAAGTGGGATGTGAGGAGAGATGTGTATGTCATGTCCTTGCCTGACCCATGAAAATCTTTCATATGTCCACCTCCTCCCTCCCCTGCCCCCACTCTTTTCCTTTCTCGGGCTTGATGAAGAGAAGCACAAAGACCTTGCTAGCCATGTATCAGAGATTGTAGGGCCACTTAAGTTTTGGGGACTGCAAAAGCAGCTAACATCACTGTAATTGAGCCTAAGAAGAAACCCTGTTCACAATACGTGGTGTCACCACTGAGCAGCGAGATAGCACCCCACCCATCCCTTGATTCCATCTTTTCTTCTCCCCTTTTACCATTCCCAGGTGTATTGCTTGCAAGACTGTGAGTGGGGAGACATGTAAACAGGTTAAGAAAAAGTGGCCAACAGGCATGTGAAAAGGTGTTCAAGGTCACTAATCACCAGGCAAATACAAAGTCAAACCACAGGAAAGGCCAGAATAAAAACACCACAATACCAGCTAATGGTGAGGGTAGAACAAATGAAACACTCTTACAATGTTGGTGGCTGTGTTAAAGGGTACAACCATTTTTGGAAAACTGGGTGTTTCTAACAAAGTTAAACATTTATCTACACTAAGATCCACTCCTAGGTACACAGCTAAGAGAACTGAGTGCTTATGTTCACCAAAAGACTTGTAGAAGAACATTCATAGGAGCTTAATTCATAATAGTAAAAAACTGGAAACTCGAATGCTCCACAACAAGAAAGTGGAAAAACAATTTGTAGCATATTCACATGACAGAATACTGCACAATAAAATGTATCGAACTACTGATACACATCATATCAATGAATCTCACAGATGTTATGTTGATAAAAAGCCAAACCCAAAAGAAAGCATACTCTATGATTCCATCTTTATGAAGTATAAGAACAGGAAAACCTAATTTACACTGATAAAAATCACAATAGTAGTTACCGTACAAGGGAGTTGATGGGAAAGGGGCAGGAGGGTGATGAAATATGACATATCTTGATTTTGGTGATTGTTATACAGAGTATACAAAGGTAAAACTAGAGTACACAATTACTAAGAGGTTGAATTAAGGTTCAAACTTAGGTCAATTTGAGTCTTTTCACTACAGTAGGGTTCATTTTCCTACTGAATTATATAAACAGATGAGAAAACTCTGTTACTACTTAGCTTAAGTACATGATTAGCACCACTCTGTACATATTTTATACATAATATCCACACTATGATAAACTATAATTATTTTGGCACTGACACAGTCTATATTCCACTTCAAATGCTGGTATTAACTTTGTGGCATTATCTCAACAGTAATTCTGTTTATAGAATTGAAATAAATTATTGTAACCATATTATGCACCATGCCAAATGACTGGTAACGCAATGATTCAGCTAAAGAATAAACATGCTAAGATGAAACTGTCAGAACTTGCATTGCATTTAACTGGGAAGAACACATAGCTGATTAGCATGTGTATCATGAATACATCTCCAGCAGTGAACATCCTAAGAATGATGAAACAATTGATAGATGAAGAATATAGTAAGATGCCAAGATGGTCAATTAACAAGCATCACTTATGACTGTGTGATATTTATAATAAGAGTTTCAACCACTACCGTCGCAAATGTGATCCCTTGAGTTCTCAGCTATCTAACATTGATAAAGCAGCTTATACCATACTAGAATAATTCGTGAACATTAAAATACAAGTGCACCAGCATTCAGCTATGATACCCTGCATTCTTACACAAGGCTTCCTCTCTTTAAAAATATTTTATTGTAACTGCATGCACTGTGTGACTTCTTCATTGAAAGACCCAATTACTGTCTACCTTTTTATATATAAGCAAACCAGGCCTAACGCAGATCCCTCATAATACTAGGCACCACACAAATCAACAAATGAAGCCAAAGTTAAGGCTACTCCAATGATTTATTATGAAGAGTTATGCCCACCTTGTTATACAGGAGCTTCTCCTCCTGCACATAAGTTTTAACTGAGTATTTTAAATGTTTTGATTTGTTATATTTTTTAATCCCCCACACAGTAACCACCCTTCCAAAACTAAGACGAAAATCAAATTAAAATAGACATATCCAACACTGTGGGATAATTAATAAGTTCACATGTTCAGAAGGGGAGGAAAAGTTGGTTTTTGGTCCTGAATGGTGAAAAACAATCCCACAAACACGAGACTCCAAATCCAGAAAACACTAGCTGATGGAGACAAATCTTTCAAGGAATTCATACACAAAATCCCCCACAGAAGGGTAAATTCCAATGCCCTACTTTGACAATCATCCCCTAAATTATAGCAACACAGTTAGTGAATCTCTTGGGTAAAGGATTAAGGAATCGTAAATCGCCAGCCCCCAAACTTGAGATCTCCTTTGCTCGCTTCAATGTCCAGTGTCTGCAGGATCATGGCACATTAACTGCTGTTCCCTCTCCTGACATGGAATTTCTCATGGCACCACCACGGGTCTCTAGAGCTGGAGTCTCAATCTGCGGTTCCCCAGCCCCTTAGGGTGGGCCTATGAACGGATTTGAGAGATGCGGGCAAATCCCGGAGGTTGTATGCAAAACTTATGTCTATAAACTTATATGATCCCAAATGATTAGGAACTGAAATTCTAAAGGGAGAGCCCAAGGAAAGCCCGCACGGTGCCACCCCACCACAGGCGCGCCCCCTGCCTCTCACCTGGATGCGATCAGCAGGAGCTCCGCTGGACAGGGACCCCTTCACAGCTGCTCAGCCCGGTCCCAGAGCCCCAGAGGACCACCCTCCCGCTCCATCCCGCCCGGAGGAAAGGCTCCCGCAGCTCCACGCCCTCGCTAGCTGTCATTACAGCCCGGGAGCAAACGCTGCCAGGTTGGGAGGAGCGCGAGGACCACGAGGTCGGGGACGCCCCTGGAATCTGCCTCCTGGAGCCCAGACGCAGGCGGAAGCTGCTTCCCGGTACTGGCAGCTTCACGGTGGCCACAGCCGCACGCAGCTACCCAACTGCCGAAACTCGGCTCTCTCCCGGTCGGATCGTAAAAGGCAGCGCCTCTCCTTACCGCCAGGGCCTCAGGACACACGGCGAGTGCTTTTTGGGCTCACTTTTACCACGGAGGCGCTAGGTACCCGCCCGAATTGCCTGCCAACAGTGAGCACAGCTGCTTTTCCGATCACAGCATCACTCATGCTGGCAAGTGGCTCAACTTTTAATAGGGCCTTAGGACAGCGCTTTAAAAACTAGATAGGTACCCCATTTTTCAACACATTTAATAATCTCTAAGAGCACACAAACCAAACAAAATGAAAAGCTGTCTTCTCTCAAATTTGATGGGGGACCAATAAAGAGATAACTATGCAAACAGTGTAAGTGAAAAGCTATAGGAAAGGTAAACATCTGTTCAATGCTGCTGCCCTATGTAAAAATGTTATCAATGCTGAACAACAAATCAGAAAAACCTTTACTACTCTACCCCAAGACCCTGGGGACATGGACTAGGGAGGTCATTTACCCTGCGTGAAATCAGGACCACTCCTCACCTTCATTCACTACTACGTCACCATTATTCCCAAACCCTCACATGTACAACTGATACTCCATATTCCATATTTTGAGCTTCTTATTTTAGCTTAGGCCAGAGCCTTTGATTCATAAAAATGCAAAGGATTCAGGGAGAGTGAAGCTTTATTATTCACATCTCAATATATGACTTCTTTTGAGTTCAGGCTTTGATGAACCCAGAGAAGGAGGAAAGAGCACTAGAATCTAGACTCTAAGAGCTGGAGAAAAAGGTACAAAGCTGGGACAGACTGCTGAACGCTAAGCTAGCATTTAAAATACATACACCTTATAAATGGAAGGCTTAAGATTTCTGATGCCAAACAGCAGGAAAACAAATGTAAAAATGATTTCTTAGGTTAAGTTCTTCCAGGGTTAAAATGTATTAATGAAGCAGAAAATGCACTATTAAGCAACATTTGGAAAGACAAAAAGTAAGGAAGCTCCTAAAAATAAATAATTGCTAAAAAACTAAATAGATAAAAGGACTGAATAATAAAAATTCTACCACAACAAGCAAAAAGATGAAAAAACATAAAACATAAGATATGGAAATTAATTCTACTTCTAGCATCTGACTAATAGAAGTTCCATAAAGAACACAGAAAATTTAGGAAAAACTAGCATAGATATAAAACACTCCCCAGAAAAGGATGATCTGCAAAGCACACCATGTACGAGCTGAAATTAAATGGCCCACTCATTATAAAACTTAAGAATACCAATTTTTTGGGACCAAGCTTTCAGAGAACACTAACTAAACCTTGAAACATAATAATATGGTGAAAAGGACATGTTTCTTCTCCCAGCAAGGAAGAAAGGCAAACTACAGGCTGAACAAATTGTTCAAAGAGTATGGTCCAAGCTTATAGCAAACTAGTATGTGGAATGGTTTTGATCAATTTTTATTTGATCCTGACATAAATTTTCCATGGAACCATAAACAGAGGTCATAAAATTGGAAGAATAGTAAAGGTAATCAGACTGCGTTAATTGGCCCATTCAGAGAATATTTACATAATGTAAACCCTGCCTATAGATTTCCAATTTTAAAATCAGACTATAGACCAAACAAGGGAGTTTTATGGTTATAGAATAGAATGCGAATATTAACTTTGGAAGTGTAAATTTACAGATATTTACAGATATTACAGTATAAAAAGAAAGAAGGAAAAGGGTGGCTTTACCAAGTTTTTTTTTCTTTCTCTTTTTATTGTATCCGTATGAGATGATGGATGCTAAATTTATTGTGGTTATCAATATGTGTAAGTCAAATCATTATGCTGTACACCTTAAACTTATTCAGTGATGTATGTTAATTATATCACAATACAACTGTAGAGAAAATATAAAGTTACCAAGGAAGTAAGAGGTGAGGTGAGTTAAATCGTTTCTTATACATAAAGTCAATAGAAGTCTGACCTTGGTGAGACAAAAAGAAAATATATGATGGCAACCACCAAAAATGTTTAAAGGCAGGAGGATGTGGAACAGCAATTTGAAAAGGGAGAGGCAAGAGAATATTGCTTACTATTTTAAACCCTTCTAGATTTTATTTTCTAATCATATGTGTATCTGTTACTTTGATATTTTTTAAATAAATCATTCAAATCTATACCTAGAAATGAGGAAAGTAATTGAACATAGGGACATTTACACTTGGTTTGTAACGATGGTGAAATTATGTATAATTTTCTTTCCCTTTTTACTTTGATTCAGTAATGTGACTATAGTAATTGACACACAAAGGATCTTCAAAAAATCTTTTAAAGCCATCAGGCTATGACCAAGAAGCTCTCTGAGGAAATGAAAAAAAAAACAAAACAAAGACAAATGGCCTATAAACAATCTCTGTGAACAAAACAAGCAAAGAGAAAATGAAGACACAGATATTACAGTAACAATGCAAACATCTTCATTCATTTAGCCTTTTCCAAAAGTGAAATTATGGAGTATAAGGTAAATATTTCCCTTATTTTTATTAGTTGAACTTCCCTTTTTGAGTCATCTGTCTTTTGCGCATTTGTCTATTGGCATTCCTACATATCCACATATGAAGACCTAGACGTTGATAGTCCACTGTAGTCACAATAATATTTTTCCTTGCCTGCTTTTACTTTTTATGTAAGTAAATAATCCTTTAGTGATCAAATTTGTTGTTTCCTTTATGATTCCTATCCTTGGAGCTTAGTCAATTCTCATCCCTGATTCAAAGATTTAATATTTAACTCTATTTTTTGGAGTTCAAAGTTTTTATAATTCACATGGAACTGATTTTGAATATGGTATGTCGTAGGCATCTATTTATTCTAACAACATCTGTTGAATACTCCTCTTTTCATAAGCCATGCCTCATTTACTAACCAAATTCCTATTACAACGTATATGTTGAGGACATGTCACTTTGGATTTTTTTTAAGTGAACAATATCATCATACACTCAAAACTGATCATTTTTGTCTCCCTAATATTTATACTTTACTTGTTTTATGTCTTAATGTTTTGGTTCATTCATTTAATGATTTATTAAGAATTTCCTACATTATAGACACAGTAAGTTTAAAACACATACTGGTAGATGAAAAAAGGGTTCTTTCTCTCATTAATCTTAAAATATCAAAAATTAATTATGTCAAGAGTGAACATTGCTTTTGTTGATATAGCTTGAGTTCAAAGGATGATTTTCATCATTACATCTGTGTATTAATGTTTCGTACATTAATATTTAATTCATGTAAGACTTGTTCACTTCACTGGTTTCATAAGACTCAATAAAACAAAATTTCAAAATATAGGAGCTGAGAAGTATGATATGTAACAAACGAAAATTAAAAGTGCTGTTGGAAAACTTAGGGGGGAAAGTGTTTTATCCTTTATTTTCAAGGAAAGTCTGTATATTATAAAAACAAACATTTGTTATGTCACTGAGTACAGAGCTCACATTGCAAACATTTAACCATGTTTATCACATATCTAATAATCTAAAGTCAAAATCACCTTAAGAGGTTTATGTCTTTCACTGTTTGCTTCATGAAAATTATGTTCTAACATTTCAGTGACACATTATTTTTTAAAGCCTCCTTTTAAGTAAAAACGAGAACCAGTAATTGTTAACCAAAAGTGTATCATATATCTTATTGTTCGTTATAGGATCAATAAACTCTAAACTAAGATTTAGCATTTAGACATGAAACATATCTAAAGACCCTGAAGAATACACTAGAAATAAACAAGACATTTAGAATGCTTTAATCTTTCTGGTTAACATTATTTCTATCAGTAACTGCAACGCTGTAACTTTAGCATTTCACATAACTAGTCAGTAAGGATTTTTTTTTTTTTTAATGGTGGGAGTAAGAACAAGGACAGGAGATGAACAAGTGTCGGGTTTCACACTTCTGTTAAAAAACCAAAACTCAAAACTGTTTTCTTCTCTGCATCAAAACTGTACCACAAACTTGCAGGTTGTTTTAGCTTTAATCCCATGATTCATCATCTACTGGATTGGGAGTTTGTGAAGAAGAAAACCCTGCTGTGTTCAATGTGCTCTTGCCCGGGTAATTCTTTAAAAAAAAAAAAGAAAGAAAGAAAGACTTAATTTTATGACAGCTTTAAAGTTACACTGCCCACATTGAGAGCAGGGACTCAAGCTTTCCACCATGTTTTCCCCAAATATATATAAGAACTTCATTCTCACTAAACCTAGTCCATTTGAAAAAAGGCTCATATCAACCTGGGAAGTCTAAATTGCACAAAACATTTTTTTAAAAACCACTTTATTTTTAAGCCAATAATTTTGGCAAGTGGAAAATCTTAAAGCTCTACACTTCAATAAATAAACATAAATATTTAATAATTAGTATGCTCACTGTTTCTGTATAAAGGCGATGTTGCCTGCAAACTGACAAATCAGAAAAGACATAAACTCATATCTCTAGTATTTTATCTTAGTTAATAATGTGCTCCGAATTCTAAAAGTAAGGAATTCGTACAGAAAGTTCGAAAGATCCAACTTAGAATTTAAAATGCCAGCAAATATGGGAAAGCAGGTTGTTTGAGCATAAACCTCGAAGTTAATGCCTCACCTTTAAGACCAAAAATACATATGTACATAAAATTTTAGAGAAATACTAATCTCCCAGGTATAAAAATAATGGTTTGGAAAAATATTGACTGTTATAGTTACTACATGATACTAGGCACAACATTTACAAAGAGTAACTAGAAGCCAAGTTCTGAATTTTCCCCTCAACTAACCTTTCTAGTATCAACTGAGGCAAACACATTTCCTCTTGTACTACCACCGAAACCAGGAACAAATGTACTAAAGGCAATTTCTTCCAACCATGCAGGAACATCCTGTTGAGCCTTTAAAAAAAAAAATTAACTTCATATACGATATGCATAAATAAAGTCTCAAAGATTGGAACAATTTACTTTTCCTGAATATACAGGTATAAAATGTCTTCTTTCGGTGATAAGGTAAGAACACTCTCCATTCAGTTTTAAAAATTTAATACTTACATCCGACAGTACTTTCACTAGAGACTGTGCTAAATGGCTATCTGATTCAGGATCAAAAAAGGAAATAGCTCTGCCAGTATTCCCACAACGACCAGTACGCCCAATTCGATGAACATATTCATCAATGGTGGAAGGAAGGTCAAAATTGATAACATGTTGAACATTTTCAATATCCAGTCCTCTGGCAGCTACTGAAGTAGCCACAAGAACTGGGCACTTTCCACAGCGAAAATCTCCAAGAGCTTGCTCTCTCTCTCTCTGTTCCCGATCACTTGAAAGAAAACAAAACATGTATTTTAGGACAGCTCTTAAGAAAATTATAAGGAGAACCATTAAAGTTCAACATATAAAGAAACATATAAATTTCTTTTTAATAATGGTACAAATACGAACATTTAACATTAATGTCTACTTCTTACATACCATGTATTATACTAATTCCCTTCAAGCCATCATTTTATTTAATTCTCACAATACTTTGAGGTTGGAACAATTATCCCCATTCGTAGATGACAGCTAATACAAACAGCCAAATATAAATTCAAGTATGACAAAGCTCATCTATTAATAATCTCTATTAATAATCTTTCTAGTTTTGAAAAAAATACACAACTACTTGATTAGCGTGCTTTCTCCAAAAACACAGATTTTTTAAAAAGTGTAATCTCAAATTCTACATATTCACTGATATTTTAGATCCACTGGTAAAGTACCAACAAAGTTGTATTAATATGACATTTTTAAGCACTCCAATAAAATAATGTCAGACATCAGAAACATTGGATTCAGCAGAGGAAAATCTCAGATGTAAGGACCAGAGAACTTTAAGTGACATCTTTTGAGAAGTTCCCACTCCTCACGTGGAAGTCTTAAGACAGACCTTTAACTCACCCGTCCCTGCCACTCAGTTCTTATAAAAATTTAAAATGAAGATGAAGAATAACAGTTTAGATTTTGAGAATTCTGAATCCTACTCCTAAGATTATATCATATTAGTTATATGTACTGATGTTTCTTAACAAATGACAAATAGAAGTCACCTCCCTACCAGGAAATCATATTAATTTACTCACCCATGAATACTTGTTGTTGATATTTTTTCTTGACAAAGAAAAGTGGCAATAAAATCTGCTTTTTTCTTAGTTTCAACAAAGACCATAGTTCTTTCATCACCTACAAGACAATGAAACAACGATGAACATTCAAACTCAAAAATCCGGAACAGGAAAAAAAGGGGGGAGGAGTAGAAAACTCTCACCTACCACTTTATTCTCAGCACCTAGACACAGGCCGGCTGGGCGTTAGGGACTCAAATATTTCCTGAATGGATGAATGTCAAAGATAAAGAGACAAGGGCTATTTTCTTACTTTAGGGACTGAAAAAAAAAAAAAAAACAGCTTGCCCTTTGCTCTTCCCAGGCCAACAGCAGGAAGTAGAGACTTATGTTATCTACCTGCCAACTCTTAGCAGTTCCAAATTTGTCTCAGGCCTTTCTTTTCCCACTCTGTAAAAAAAAAAAAAAAATGCCTTTGCTCTTTACCTCCCAAGATAATCCAGTATTTCATTATGCCTTGATTGCCCAAGGTATTTATAATAATGGCATCCAACCCAGGGCTAATAAACTCTAGAATATTTCATGTTCCAACTTTATCTCTTAATTCAAACCTCTTTATCCCCAAAGCATCTTATATCCGAAGAAAATTAAGTGATAACTTTCTCCCAGAGTCTTAACACATCAAAGATCATTTCTTTGCTAGCTTCAAGTATTTAATTGGTAGAAATTCAAGCATAAGCCAGAGATTTTTCCACGTAAGGAATTTCTCTGTTAGAAAGATGACAGTTATAGCCTTAATGAAAGGAAGGCTGTATTACTGTCCATAATCCTTCTCCCCATCTCCCTATCACCTGGTTTCATTCATTCAAAAAATATTTAGTGTGTAGTAAATGCCAGCCACTATTCTAGGTGTTGGAAATGCAGCGATGAAACAAAGCCCCTGCTCTTATTGTAGGGGTGCAAACAATCAACAAACATCATTCATAAAGTCCCATAAAGGAAAAAATCAGCAGGATAAAGAGTTCCAAGAGGGGGTTACTTTAGATGTACCCTCTCTAATTAGATGATATCTGAGTAAAAACAGGAATAAAATAAAACAGTGAACTATTCAGATTTCTGGGGAAAGAGCATTACAAGGCAGCGGGAAGAAATCACTTAATTATCATCACGTGTAAGATTCTTTGGGGATAAAGAGGTTTGAATTAAGAGATAAAGTTGGAACATGAAATATTCTAGAGTTTGTCAGCTCTGGGTTGGATGCCATTATAAATACCTTGGGCAATCAAGGCATAATGAAATACTGGATTATCTTGGGAGGTAAAGAGCAAAGGCATTTTTTTTTTTTTTTATAGAGTGGGCATTTTTAAAGTGGGAAAGGCTCTGAGGCGTGGGTGTTCTTAATAAGCTCAATAAAACAGAAAATAGGCCCTCATATGGCCTCTACTTTCTGCAAGAGGGAACAAACAGCAAGTACCAAGACTGGGAGGCAGAAGTGTGCCTCCCAGGAATAGTAATGAGCAAAGTGTAACTGAAGTTGGGTGAGCAAGGGTGAACAGTAGGAGATGAAGACAGAGAGGGAATAAAGGCCATTCCATAGGGTCTTGAAGAACAATGCAGGAGCTTTCTTACTTTGAGGAAGCCACTGGGCTCTCAGCAAAGAAGTGATTAACATCTGATTTTTATTTTTTAATTGAGCAGCTAATGGATTCTGTATATATTTTGATGGTAGAACCAAGAAGATTTTGCTAACAGATCAGCTATGTAGCTAGAGAAAGAAATCAAGGATGACTCCAAGATGCTGTGTCTGAGCAACTGGAAGAATGGAACTAACATTAAGATAGAAGGTGTGCGAGAAAGGTTTAAAGATGGTATTTAATTATGTCTCAGCTTTAGACAACAAAGTAGAAAAATCAAAAGGGCAAGTGATTCCTGCAATAATAAATGAGCTAAATCTTTGAGACACAATCATTTTATTTATGAGAGTAATGATTTTATGTTTTATCAGAAATTATCATTCAACAGTTTTGGAGTTCATCCAACAAGATGCCCAATGCCAAAATTGATTCATGGGATAGGCAGGTACAGAACACCACTGAGCAACTTAAACCCTGGTCTCATTTTTTCTTGGTTCCCTGTGTGAATCCCTAGTGGCCATAAAAATTTAACTCTGCTGACTAGTGTTTTTTTCCTCTCTACTGATTTTGTATTTGTTCTAGTTTAGACAATAATCTATACCCCATTGGTGGCAGAAGTAATTGCAAATTTAGTTTTATGATTGGACAATTTGGTGATCTCTGTAAAAGGATTAATGAATTACAGTTACCTATTCTGTTGGGTGAGAAATGACAGAGCATCCATTTTGTTAGTCTTTTGTCTGTTAGTCCATTGTGAGCTAAAATCAATTAAGAATCTAAAAAGAATTCCAGCTTTGGTAGCTAGATTGTAAATCTTTTATATTTTTGTATTCATTCTTTGAACTGTGGTTGAAGTGGTAAAACTGAAACTATAAACTCCTTATGTATAATTCAGAAAGGGCTTCACCTATCATTATGTATAATCAGTATGTTTGTACCCTGCAAAGAGTATTAACAAATTAAATTTTAAAATAAAGGAGTTCAATTCTGATTGCTTTATAGAGATAAACAAAATAGAGAAATAATTTATTGAGATAAATATTCCTAAAATTCCCATAAAATAAACTGAACTAATACTTTAATTATATTAAATATTTTTAAAAATTCTTCTTATGGGAACTAAATGAGACACATTTAGGATTTCAAGTTCACATAATTAGTCTTTGGTAGACAAGACTAATTTACTAACTTCGGTGTTTTTAAAAAAACATGTATTTTCTCTAATTTATCACTATGTAAGAATAATACAAACATGTACCTTATTTTACTTGAGTTTTTCTTAGCATATAGAGGTTTGCCAGTCAAATAAATATTCTCCATAATTTTTAAGAGTATGAAAATATAAATCTATTCAATTAAATTGACTCATTATTCAATAGCATTTATGTTTTGCAGAATGTCATCTTAAGAATAATTTCCAAGATCTTTAGCTTTAGGTAACTTATAGACTCTAATTGAGTTAATTGATAACCACTGAATATAGAATTCTCCAACATTAATTACTAAACATAAGTTTATATCCTTTTGTTTCTTATTTTTCATTTGCTATATAGAAAGGCAGTATCTTTGAACCATGTTAATGAGCATGTTCATTTTTGCCACTTTAACAAAGCATAAAACGGATATGTGTGGTGTAGAAAGTAGTATAGAAAGTTCATGAGCTCTGGTAACCAGCTACAATGCTTGCATATGACATCTCAGTTGTCCTTCCTCTGAGACACCTCCAGTTTCCTCAATAAAATAGAAGTTACTGTGATTAAGTTATAATTAACAAAAGTAGTTGGGATTATACTAGGAGCAATAGTGATAGAGGAAATAAACTATATATGCTTTTGTTTTTCAAGGAAAAAAAGAATAGTTTTTCCTTAAAGTGGTGGCTCTCAAACTTTTGGTCTGTGGCCTCTTTATACTCTTTAAAAAATATTGATAATTCCAAAGAGTTTCAGTTATGTGGTTTATAAGTACTGATATTTACCATAATAAAAACTAAAACCAAGAAAAATTTAATTATTTTTGAATGTATATTTTAAAATAAATAATCCTTATTTATTATGAAAATTGTTGTTACATCACAGATCCCTTCAGAGGATCTCAGGGACCCTGAGAACTCATTTTATCCTAAAGTGTCGGTTTGCTCTAAAATATGAAAGAGCACAATGAAGGCCAAAACTTGGAAACAATTTTATTTGCTCCGATTTATAATACATGTGTTTTAAAAGAAGTTATGAAATGTGTTAAAAGTTTAGCAAAGATCAATTTGGATGGAATTACTTCATGGTTTACTATTTAATGCCTTTACTTACGATATGAAATGTTATTCTCTCTTTTCTTTGTAATTAGCCTAGATAGCAGAGATTCTGTTGACTTTATTACTATGTCTTTGATTAAAGAAAAAAAACCAAAGAGCCAAAGGTCCCTTATTTATGAAAGAGCCATCGACCTTTACAATCATGTTACCTTTTTCGTTTATTTTTAAATGCTTTGTCACTTCAATTAAATTGGTAACCAAGTACTGTTTCTCAGACAACCCTACTTTCTTAATTTGAATCTACCATCTTCTAGGCCAATGGTTCTCAACTAGGGACATACATCAGACTTACATATGGCATTTTGTGAAAATACAGATGACTCCTATTCTACACTTAGTGAATCTACTTGATATTCTTGGTATGAAAAACTGTCTACCCACCTTCACAAATCAGATGTACAGTCATGTCTTGAAAATAGGCTTGAAAATAGGCTTGCTTCATCATCATCATTTGAGACATTTTGGCTATTACTTTTTGGGAATGGCTTTATTACCTTTACTTTGCATGCCATAGAAGCAACCAAATTTCCTTATTAGTAGCATCATTCTTATTAAACCCTCATCAGGTCTTCCCTATTTAACAATTATCAGTAATAAATGAACCACAATCATTAAGTCTCTGTCTACTATAGTATTTGTTTTCTTTTGATGCTTGCCTCAAGGCTGTGCTAGAAGCTAGCATTTGGATCTTCAACCAAGGACAGACTCCAAGCTTGTGGGAAAGGATTATACCAGGCTCTTCAAACTATTGATACTTCAAATAAGGTCTTGGGTAGAAAGTTCTAAGGTAGCATTGCTTTGACAACTTTTGGATCATATCATTGTACTGAGCAGGGTTTCTAGGACAAGTCCAGAAGTAGATGGAATCATGAAAAGTAGACTGCTAACAGAGCCAATGAAACGAGAATTAATTACATTAAAAATCTGGGGGACCTTTAGAAGAGAGAGTAATTCACTCAAATTTCTAGGAATTGCGGATGAAATATGGTAGAGAGTTTCTTAGACTTAGTTTCTATTCTTCAGATAGCAAATAATGAAGCCTTTAAAAATTCAATCTCACATTTCTAATGAAAACTTCCAGACAGAAGTTAATTTTAAGACTTTAGTAACTGTTCAATATTAGATTTGCACAACAAATTCAAGGTAGCCTATATTGTTAATGAGACCAGACTGTCTTGTGATCAAGAATAATCTCTGAGATTACTGTGATCATGAGGGGATATTGGCTGTCAGGAAAAATTGTGAAATACTTTGAAAAGAGCAAAAAAGATTATTGTTTAGAACAGATTATTGTCCAAACTTTTTTCAACATTTTTTTACCAAGGGCCATATGTGGCAAAATACACAAACAGCCAGGCCACTCACTCGAGGTGAAGTATGAATTGCCTCACCTGCTTTATTTAAGTAAACTAAATATATTTTTGGAATTTGCTACGGGCCAATAAAAAATGGATTGCGGGCCGCAGTTTGGATACCTCTGGTTTAGAACATCCTTCAGGGTTATCTGTGCTTTTTACTGTCTTTTTTTCTTTTATACCTCTATTGCAACTAAAAGTAATGCACACAAACACATACACACACACACACACACACACACACACACTCACAGAAGGTGCCAAAAAAAATGTATACCCATTTTTAAAAAGGAAAACTGTATTAAAATTGTAATACTCACTATATACCGATAACAAAAGATGAATACAAGTCACGGTCAGCTTCTGCAATTACAAGAAGTGCTCCAAGTGGTTACCATCAGTGTCCAGACACTTCTGATTATGGCGAACTACTGCTTGAGCAACATAGACCAAAGTGTCCACTTGTATATATTTTTTTGGCACCCCAGTATATATAGATATAGATATATAGACATATCTGCTGGAATAGTTTTTAGTCAAATATTTACTGCTAAATAAAGTCTCAAATCCTTCCTATTTTTAACCTTTATGGGTGAGAACAGATTATACTGCTATGTAACTTACACTGAAAATTGAGTCATAAAACCTTTTATAAAAAGAGCTTCCGGGCCAGCCCAGTGGCTCAGGCGGTTAGAGCTCCGTGCTCCTAACTGCGAAGGCTGCTGGTTTGATTCCCACATGGGCCAGTGAGCTCTCAACCACAAGGTTGCCAGTTCAACTCCTTGAGTCCCACAAGGGATGGTGGGCAGTGCCCCCTGCAACTAAGACTGAACACGGCACCTTGAGCTGAGCTGCCGCTGAGCTCCCAAATGGTTCAGTTTGTTGGAGCGTGTCCTCTCAACCACAAGGTTGCCAGTTCAACTCCTGCTAGGGATGGTGGGCTGTGCCCCCTGCAACTAGTAACGGCAACTGGACCTGGAGCTGAGTTGTGCCCTCCACAACTAAGACTGAAAGGACAACAACTTGACTTGGGAAAAAAAAAAAAAAAAAAGTCCTGGAAGTACACACTGTTCCCCAATAAAGTCCTGTTCCCCTTAAAAATAAAAAGACCTTCCGAAAAAGAGGAAATAATGAACACAAACTTACTAAAACTCATGCCAAACAATTCTTAAGAGTAATTTTTTAAAATTAGCCTTTTAAAGAAATCAAAATTATAACAAAAAATCATTATATCAATGTCAGATACCTATGTTTCGTAGAATTTCGACAAGCTTTTCTCGTTTTGAGTACTGGCCAACTTGGAGAGTGGTCTGCTGCACGTCTCTACATGCGCCACCCACTTGTCCAACAGCGACAAACAAGTAATTCGACTTTAAAAACTCCCCAGCCAACCTTGAAAGACAAAAGATTATTCCTTAACTTCCATTCTCTTTCATTAACACTCATAATATTCACTGAAATCCTGCAAATGTTACTTCAATATTAATTAGATAGATTATAACAGCTATAATATAATAAGGTAGATACTTATCATCGAAGTACTATTTTCAAAGATCAGTATCCACCGGAGAAAACTGCAGGAGTCTCACTGGATTATAAGCTAAAACTGCTCTCTGTGCACTCAGGCTCCCTCGTAGCCAAGAGACCAGCAGGCAGGAAGAAGAGTCACCATTTTAGCAGGGATGTGTCATCCTAATCTCAGAATTCACCAGACCACATGGTATGTAGTATGATACCCAAATATTTGCCAACAGTTGGTATGCCAATTTTCTACCAAAGGCCCAATTCTCCCAAGCTCTACAATGTTGGTTTGAACAGAAGGTACAATTATAAAAATAACTTCACTTAGTAAGCATTTTCTAAATCCTACCTAGGTTCTGTGCTATAACACACACATACACATTTTAATAAAATGTGGTGCTAATGCACAAGGAGAAATAAAGCTAAGAAACAATTAAAAATATGGCAAACGTCTTAGGAATACATTGACTTTTTAAACTACTTATGTTAAAATCTTAAATTTAAAAAAATCAACTCTCCCAAAAATATGATATTCATATTGCTTCTGCTTCCATAAAAGTATGTACAATTATTTTTTAAAAGAAAAAATTACCTTTGAATTTCTTCTGGAAAAGTTGCACTAAACATAAGGGTTTGTCGCTGTTCCTTTGATGGCATTCCTGGGCAGGAAATTAGCTTCTTCATTTCGGGTCCAAAACCCATATCCAGCATGCGATCAGCTTCATCCAAAATTAAATATTTGACTTGTCTGAGACCAATCTTTAAGGATATTTTCAAAGGTTAGAGCAGAGAATGCATACTAGTTAATATATTAAACTAAAGATATTCTCCACAATTCCAACTATTAATATATTCTTAAAAATGAAGATTAGAAATCAATTCATAAAATGATGAGAACTGTTATGCTTAGATAATACTATCACTGTTTACTTCAGCTCTCAATTTTCTCTACTGTTGTAAAATATTTTATAAATTAAGGCTAAAAGAAACCAAAAATCTAGATCAATATTGCACAACAGACCTTATTTAAACATTCTATACCTCCATTGTCCAATATGTTAGCCACAGGTACATGCAGACATTAAGCACTTGAAATGTGGCTAGTTGCCTGAAGAACTGAATTTTTAATTTTAGATCATTTTTAGAGTTAAAATAGCTACATATGGCTAGTGAATACTGGACAGCACAAATCTAGATTGTGTTATCTGATAAAGTGAGACTCTTTAATGGAAGAAATAAAATTTCCTAACAGGACGACATATTCAAATGTCTTATAAATGGCAAATTTATTTCTAACTCCTTTAAACCCTTAATAAATTCTCTAACCACTCAGGAGCAACTGGGAAACTTCTCTTACCTTTGTGTGAACACTTCTTGCTATAAACACACACACACACACACACACACACACACACACACTTGCAAAAAGGAAACAACTGACTTTGGTACCACCGTGGAAAATATTCAGTGAGAAATCAAGGTGGATTTCTCTGGATACTCTTAAGTATTCTAAGAAAAATGCCTTGACACAGAAGGATCATGTTTTGAGTAACTCCTTTAGAGAAGAGCTATCAAAAGCAAATCAGGTTCATGAAAATGAACTTAGCATATTGATTTAAAGGTGGAGTAATGTGTTAGGTGAATACCTAAAATAGTTACATAGCCTTAAAATCTCTTTTTAAAGACTTAGAAAATTAACAATCCTCGTTAATAACACTCCCACCCTAAAACAGGAAACAAAATTACTGATGCCACAAAGGCTATGACCCAGGAAAAAAACAATTTCATCAAGACATATATGTAGCTAGATAAAAGCATTCATTGCATTTTTCTCCCAGTGTACCGTAGTTGGGTATAGGATATGAATTCTGGAATCAGATCCAGATTCTAACCCTAACCCTATCACTTAGTAGAGCTAACTGGGGGATTTTAAATAAATTACAAAATTACACTGTTTGTTTTCCCAAGTATGAAATGGAAAATACTATATTTATCTTCTGTTGAAATTATTTTAAGAATTACATAAGAACACATTCAAAACATGATGGGGGCCTAATATATAAATGGTGCTCTAATACATATATCTATTTTTACCCCATTCTCTCCTTAATAAAAAAATTAATAAAAAAATTATTAATCAATTCTGTTAAAATCTGTTATCCCTCTAGAGCCTACCTTTTCTTTACCTATGATATCCATCAGTCTCCCAGGAGTAGCACACAATACATTACAGCCTTGTACTATTTGTCGAATGGAATGTCCCAATTGGGTTCCCCCATATATAACAACAGCTCTTACACAAGTCCTATTGACAAGAAAAATAAATGTCATTTTCTAGTTACTTGAAAGTTAGACATTTGTTTCTAACAAGATGTAAAACAAACTCCATAAAGCAAAAAACTAATACATTCAACAATCTTAAAAAAGTTAAGTTCTTCCCAGGAAGAAGTTGAAAAACAAATGAAAAACCATGGGAAAAAAATATTTTTTAACCGATCTGATAAAGGGCTCTTCAAAAACCATGATAAATACTACCAACCCCTACACAGACCAAAAACATGAACAAATGGCTCATTAAAAGTACAAATGACTTTTAAACATTTTTTAAGTTCAACATTACTTTTAAAAGGAAAACAAATGAAGACTAACACATTTTTTCTTACTTATGATACCATGTTAGCCATAAATTGACACTCAAGAGGGTAAACTGATACAACCCCTTTCACAATTTTAGTCTTTATTAAAATTTAAAAATTTATTTTTTGTCCCAATAAATTCACACATAGAAATTCACCCTTCAGATATGTTCCTATAATGGGCAAAGATGAGTGTACAATGAGATTCATTGCCAACATTATTTTTAGTATCGAAAGACGAAAACTAAGCATCTAACAATAGAAGACTTAAATTATAGTCCATCCATACAAAAGGATACTCAGCATTCAAAAAGAGAAAGGGACAGTTTCAGATTAAGCATTACCTCCAACATACACCATTTAAAAAAATAGGATGACAGCAGCTTAGTATGCTACCATTTGCCAAAAAGAGGATTAACATTCATACGTGTGCACCAGCTATTTCTATAATAATTCATATGAAACTGTTAATAGTGTAACTGTGAAGAAGAGAATTAAAGAACTGGGGAGCAAGAGTATAGGAAAATATCATGTTTTATTAAATAAACTCACAGCTTTAAATGGATTCTTTGTTTTCCACTATTGTGAGGACTGAATGAATTATATATAAAACACCTAAACCTAGCATATGCTAACTATTTAATAACTTAGTTATTAGCATTATTATTCCAAATGTACCATAATTTAACCAGCCCTCAACTGATAAACATTTACTTTCAGTCTTTTGCCACAACAATGTTGCAACAAATATCCATGTACAAATATTCATTTTGTGTATACATGTTATCTGAATTTACTATACACATTTCTGTTTTTTAAAAATATTGTTATATTTTAAAGTGTTGGCGAGGATGTGGAGAAAAGAGAACCCTCATACACTGTTAGTGGGACTGCAAACTGGTGCAGCCACTATCGAAAAACAGTTTGGAGGTTCCTCAAAAAAATTAAAAACAGAACTAACTTATGGCCCAGCAATTCCACTCATGTGTATGTATCCAAAGAAATCCAAAACACTAATTTGAAAAGATATATGCACCCTTGTGTTCTTGCAGCACTATTTACAATAGCCAAGATATGGAAGCAACCAAAGCGTCCATCAATAGACAACTGGATAAAGAAGATGTGGTGCATATATACAATGGAATATTACTCGGCCATAAAAAAAGAATCAAATCTTATCATTTATAACAACATGGATGGACCTAGAGGGTATTACGCTAAGTGAAATAAGTCAGACAAAGACAAATATCATATGATCTCACTTATATGTGGAATCTAAAGAACAGAATAAATGAACAAACAAAATAAAAACAGACTCATAGAGAACAAACTGATGGTTGTCAGAGGGGAAGAGGGTTGGGGAACTGGGTGAAAAAGGTGAAGGGATTAAGAAATACAAATTGGTAGTTATAAAATAGTCATGGGGATATAGAGTACGACACAGAGAATATAGTCAAATAATGTTGCAAAAGCTATGTATACCACCAGGGTGTACTCGACGAGTCAGGGGGATCACTGCATAAATCATATAAATGTCTAACCACTAAGCTGTATGGCTGAAGCTGATATAATATTGAAAGTCAACTGTAACTAAAAAAAAAAATAAATTTTAAAAAGAGAAAAAATATTGCTATATTTTAGCTTGATGTAAAATCAGAAAAAGCAATGTAGTACATGGGTCTTAACAATAAACACTGGTATAAGCAATATACATCTACTTTTCTCAAAAGACCTATCAAACTTGATATTAAAAGGATTTTAATAATTATATTTTCTTCTCTCATTTCAAAAAAAATGATTTATACAAAATAAAAGGTTAAACAGCTTCTACACAGGAAGTTCTAAAAACAATGTAAAAAAAAAAAAACCACTAAGATCCCAATATATAAGCTGGTAGAAAATAAGTAGATAATTCATGAAAGAAAATTTATTAAGCATTCAAAAAGTAGTTCAACTTCTTAATAATTAAATAAATTTTTAAAAGGAAGATGACTGGTGGTTTTAAAATGTACATAAATTCTTCAATACGCCTTCCTTCCTTCAAAAATGGATCCTAACTCCCTTTCTCCTTAAGAGTGTGCAAGGCTGGCATCATAGGTGTGCAATCTGTTCCAAGCTTAAAAGAGCCCTGAGCTTGGTTTAATGCTCTACTTACTGTCTTAAAATTCTTGTTTTGAACAAAGAACCTGTAATTTGCTGAAACTAGTACAGCAAATACTAGTACAAAAACTAGTATTTGCTGTACTAGTTTCAGCAAATTACATAGCCAGTCCTGAGTATAGACTAGATTTAGTGACTTGCTTAGTAATGAATAGAATGTGGCAAAGTGACTGAGACTATTTCAGAAAAGCCATTGCAGTCACCTCCTTGCTCTTTCTCATTGATCACTCTATCTAAGGGAAGCCCTTTGTTATTTCCAAAGGACATCAAGAATCCTTCTGGAGAGGTCCAGTCAAGCCTTAGATGACTGCAATCCTGGTTGACATCTTGTCTGCAACTTCGTAAGAGACCCCAAGTCAGAAGCACCCAGCTATGTTCTCCAAATCCTAACCTCCAGAAACTGAGATAAGATTTGTTGTTTTGAGCAACTAGGTTTTAGGGTAATTTGTTAAGCAGCAATAGATAACTAATATAATACCAAATATTGGCAAAGTGTATAGTGAAATAGATACTGCTGGTATCCAAAGTGTATACTGCTGGTGGAAATGTACATTGATGCAAGCTTTAAAGTAAGTTCATACTCTTCAGCATTAAATTTATAAAAATCTAAGAAAAGACTAAAAACATAAAGATAGAAAAAGTTTATAGAAGCTGTTCATTTTAGTTTTATTTAGAGTAGCCCCAAATTAGAAACAACCTAATTGCCCCAAAATAGGGAAGTAAAATATATATACATGAACAATCTTAAAAGTCATTAAAAATTAGGTATGATTACAAAATAAGCAGTTTTCCATATTACGAAGTTATGTGTAAAAGAACAGAAAATTATTAGGAACACCCTAGTTCATTTTTTAAAAATTCATTAAAAGATACCAGAAAATACACCAATGTTAAATATTTCCTTATCATTCTACTTCTATTATCACCTAATTTTTAATGTTTCTTTTTTAAATAAAAATAAGCAGGGATTCCATAAACAAGATCATGAAAAAATACATTTCGATTTAGTAACACTAACCATCTTCCTGAAATAAGTGAGAAAAATCTCTAAAGAAAAATTTGTTTGTGAGTGGCATTCCCGATGTACTTACCCAAAAGAAAATTTTCTGGCTTCCAAATAGATCTGATTGATCAGTTCTCGAGTTGGTGCTACAATAATACACTCTGGTTCCTGCAGTTCTTTAAAACGACTAGCAGTTATTCCATCACGCATCATATGAGCCAAAATTGGCAAGAGAAAAGCTGCCTAGAAGTTAAATTGCATAATTTACAAATTTATAATACACCATCCTTCTCCCTGCGGAAACCTATTCCTCATGCCCTTATAGCCTTTAGGGTCTCCTTCCATCTTGCTGGTAAATTTAAAATGAGAAAGGAAAAGAATTTTTTTACTTCAGTGAATTTTTAACATTTAGGTCTTTATGCTTATATTATACAAAACGTTTAATAAAGTTAATCTACCCTATCAAAATATTTTTAGTCAAGAAAAAAACACACCCATGGATTCTAAACAAGTCAAGGAACATTAACTTATCTGTAGAGGGAAATATAGCTCTAACTTGATGGAAATCACTGCATTTAGCAGCTATTCTAAATGAGTCCTTTGGGGGTAATAATAAAATTATCAATCAGAATGCATGACATAGGTGGTCCACAAGCAGGGTAAATATTGCACAATCATTCATTTGGATTACTAAACACATCGCCGTTATTGAAATTACATCTGGCAAGACAAATAGTTTTCTCATTAAACAAATAAGACACTAAAATCTACCTCCAAAACTATGTTTAAGTTGTACTTCAGCTGCTATATCACACAGTTCACCTATTTCCCCTTTGACTCTACCATGTAGGTTGATACGACTAAAACCAAGAGTCTATGATTTTGGAAATGATGATCTTTAAGACTCAACTCATAGAACCCTATTTAATAGAAAAATCCCACGGATTAGTCCTAAAACTAATCTGGTCTCATCAGAGTTCTTTTGAAGTTAGCATAACCCGAGGTCACTTCATACAGCTATGCAATGCATACAGCTGTTTCTCATTTTGACTCCAAAACTGTATCATAAATTATTACATAAATTATTTTCTCCCTTTCTGTTTTATAACCTCTGGTGCTTTAACGTTCAATCATTTTATTTTAGATACTACCATGTTCCAGAAGAAGTTGAACACACTTAGAAACAGACTAAACATTTACTAGCTGCAAAACTACTCTAGAAATAGTTCAAAATTCTTTTTTCAGAAGTACACAAACCCCGATAAAACCAGAAATCAGAAATAAAAACATGACTATTTATTACAGTTCATTGAAATTATCTACAAACCTATAATCCAACAAAAGAGATTCAAGTGACTTGGGAAGAACCAAAGTCCAAAAAACATTAACAATTTGAAAATAGGGCAGAATACATGTGGGAAAATGACTTACAGTTTTTCCAGATCCTGTTTGAGCACAAGCCATCAAATCGCGTCCTGCTAGTATAATAGGAATACTATACTTTTGCACAGGAGTAAGCTTAGTATAACCAGCTTTTGCAATGTTTTTATTCAGTGTCTGACAGAGATTAGCTTCTTCAAAAGTCTAAAAGTGGGGGAGGGGGTAATTAAATTCCATGTATCATATGAAGATCATTCCATAAACATATTCCATTTGAATTAGTTTCAAGTTTTTGTCATTTCCATTTTATATACTAAAGTTACTTTACTAATATGCCCCCACTCAAAGTAACATCCAGAACCTGTCTGTTATTACTTGATAGAATTAAGGAGTAGACAGTGATTCCAAAAACACTTTTTCTGCCCCCTTAAAACCTGTGAGATAAATAAATCTGACCATAACAGTGGCTCATTATCAATGGGACTGTGAGTTCCCCAACTCCTTAGTAAAGCACACCCCTAAGACACACTTTCTCACATATTTAGGAAGCAGAAATCTTAAATCTCTAAGAAAAGTATCATTTTTTGTAAATTTAAATAAAATTTTCATCCTGGTTTGGAGAGGTGGAGATGAAATACAGTACCCTCTCTTTCGACATGGCAATTCATTCTACTGTAGATGGTAGACATGGTTCTAAATTTCCAACCTAAGACATTAGATACTAAAGATGAAATTTTCCTATTCTTTAATATCAACTTAAAGAAATATACCATATATTTTAAAACCAAAGTTTGCTGCATAATCAATACAGAAATAATTATTACACTGACCAAAATTGCTGGTGGTGCATCATGTCCAGATACTTCTACAAGAATAGTATCGTATTTGTCAAAATTTATGCCTGTCTGATAATGTGCAAAGATGGAGTCTTCATCCTCAGGTGGAGGAGGTGGTATGTAAGTCACTTTTGGTCCTTGGAATTTAAATAAAAAACAGAATCTACATTACAAGGACTAGAAGAAAAATAAGAGGGAAAATAGACAAAAAGTGACAAAATCAAATTTGAAATATTGTAGAACTTCCCAATATTTACCGTTCAAGTTTTCACTTCAAATTTTAAAAAGTTAATCCTTTTAAATATTTTGCATTTTTATTAAAATGCAATATACATTCTGTGGACCACACAAAAATTAATGTACCTTGAGTGTCACCACTTTCTCCTCCTTCAGCTTCTGACTTCCAAGAATCTTAAAGGGAATCAAACCCAAAAAGAGGTAAGTGTTTTTAAAAATTGAGGGGTAAAAGAATTCTCACTATAAAAATCAAATACCTTATCTAAAGTAAAACTTACTCTTTCCAGAGCTTGTTATTACTTCTTCATTTAAACCTTTGTAACCACCTAGTAAAGAAATCCATAGTGACAATCAGTCAAGATACAAGGCTGTGCACATCTTCATTTTCATTACATATCTTCCAAGAAAACAAGTTCTAAAACTGGACAGACATCTTTAAAGTCCCTTTGTACAAATAACACTTGAGACAATTAAGATAAATAGAATCCTGAACATTTTAAGTTTCCTTAGCATTCAAAATGCTGATTTTATGCAGATAACACTGTTACATATTACTATTTTTGTTAGAGCTGTTATGTCACCTAATTCCTATATTACTCAGCAAAGGAATACATTTTCTAAAAGGAACTAAAAATCCACATGTGTTGAGGCGTCCCCACTACTATCTCCAGGTTCTATGATTTCCTAGGACTCAGAATATACTTATACTCATGGCTATGACTTATTACAGTGAAAGGATAGGGAGCAAAATCGGCAAAGGTAAAAGGTACCTGAGACAAAGTCCAGAGAAAACTAGGCACAAGCTTTCAAGAGTCCTCTCCCACTGCTGTCACACAGGACATGCTTAATTCCCCCAGCAAGGAGTTGTGATAACACGTTGGAAATGTTGTCTACTCACCAGAGACTCAGTATCCAGGGTTTTTATGAGGGGCTGATAATGTAGCCACCTTCATGCCTGGCACATACCAAAATTCCAGACTCCCAGAAACAAAGCAGGTATTCAGCATAAACCATATTGTTGAACAAACAGTTCAGGCACAATGAGCCATTCTTACCAGTCACGGTGGTGAGAGCCCTGCCCAAATCCAACTACCCAGATGCCAGGCAAGGACCAACCTTGCAATAGGCAGGACTTAACAAACAGCAGTCAGGCCTGTTAACTCTTTTCTATACACTACCTTTCTGATCTTTAAACTACTCATGCCACTTTCAGGTACTATCACAAAACAGAGTAAATTCTGCATTAGACTTGAAAAGCTAACTAGATATAATATTTTTACATGTGAGTCTGCCAATTTTCTTGTCCACAAAAAGATCTTGAAATCCTTTTTCAAACATGTGAGCATTTGTAGAAGATATGGTTTAACTAACCATTAATAAACTCTTTCTAAAATGAAGAATCCAAGAATCAGGGGAGAATAAATAGTTCACGGGAGCTGTAGCTTGGAATGCTTGCAGATTAATAGTGTTCACCAGTAATTTTTCAGAGACATTAAAAAAGTTTCACTGTTTTACTAGTCAGGAAAGCATTTTAACTTTGCTATGACAGTTAAGCATCTATAATTCTGAAAAAAACTTTCATAGTACCAAATCATGTATACTGAACTTTCTTCATCCCCTATACCAAATCACATAACTATCTCATGATAAAAAATATCGTTTTAATATAATAAGGGTTTGTACACATAGATATCGCTCAATCTCAAACATCTGCACAGTATCCTATTTTATGGTTATATTATTTATTAAAGTTATTTATTGATGAACTTTAGGTGATTTTCCGTTTTTACTTAAATGAAGCTACAGTGAACAACCTTGTACATGTATTGAGCAAATATAGCTATAGTATATAATTCCTATAATGGAATTGCTGGCTTGAAGAGTATTAAATAACTCTACAAAACAGGCTGTGCAAATATATACTCCTTAAAGTGTATAAAAGCAGTTAACAGTTAGTTACCTTTAAGTTCAAAAATTAAACAGATTACAGTAATTTTAACCAAATAAAAACTCACCTCGTCTACTTCCACTGCCACCTCTGCTCTGATAAATGTCACCATTACCTGTAAGGCATTGTTTTGCAGAATATTTAGAGAAATACAGCTTCTCCATAAGCACATCAACCGTATAGCTATTTCTATTCAAATATCGAGTAATTGCTCATGATTCCTAGTCCCTTAATCCATTTATCTCTTAAGTCTACATTATATTTAAACCTCTTTCTCAGATGAACATTTGTTTAAAGACTTCATTTTTTCAGAGCGGTTTTAAGTTCGCATCAAAATTGGTCAGAAGGCACAGAGATTTCTCATGTACACCACTGATCCCATACCAGCATACCCCACCCCACTATCCGCAACCCCCACCAGTTGGTACATTTGTTACAACTGATGAAACTACAGCGACATCATAATCACATAATCAAAGTCCTTAGTTTACATTAGGTTCATTCATGGTGTTGTACATTCTAAGGGTTTAGACAAATACATAATGACATGTATCCATCATCATAAAGTATTTTCACTGCCCTAAAATCCTCCATGCTGTGCCTATTTATCCCTTCCCACTAACTCCTGGAAACCACTTATCTTTTTACCCTTCTCCATAATTTTTCCTTTTCCAGAATGTCACATAGTCGGAATCATGTAGTAGCTAACCTTTTCAGATTGACATATTTCATTTAGTAGAGTGCATTAAAGATTCCTCCATATTTTTCATAGCTTGGTAGCTCATTTCATTTTAGTGCTGAATAATATCCCATGTACCACAGTTTATTTACCCATATTTGAGCATTCATCAACAATTGTTCTAATTTTTTCCCTTTCTCCTCAAATCTCCTGACTCGCAATCCTTCCTCTGAAACCAATGCAAAATGCATTTTCCTTCCTCTAATTAAAAGTATAATTTACACTTCAAATTAACTGGTGTAAGAGAGAAGAAATAATTCACAGTGTACAAATTTTATAAGGGAGGCAAACTTGTCCATCTATTTTTGCCTACAGATCTAAAAAGCAGAGAAAATCATAAACCAATCTAGTATATGTGTACTTAAACATATATGTTAAGTTTACTAATCCTAGAGCTGAAAGTATATATAAATGATTAGTATTCAGTAATAAATTCTATTTCTCACCTGAGCCACTTAAAGTTGGTCTTTTGGATCCAAAAGGGCCACCAATGCGCTGTGTCCCCTCATCTTGTTCACATTCATTATCTAGATTTGTAGATTATAAAATTAGACTATGTTACTTTTAAGAAGTCTTTAAATCATGCAGTAAAAAGAAATAACTAAGTTATAGTGCCAGAAGTTAAAAGATGTGGGATAAATTAAATTTAACAGGAATCACAATGAGTATTTTTCTAAGTATTGCACAAAGGATTCTCCACAAATTATTTCCTTCAATTACAAATTACTTCTTCTAAATTGTTATTCAAATTCATTTATAAAAGAAGGACCAATGCTATGCCAAAATATGATATAAGCGAAAGTTAAATCACCCCCAAAAAAGTAGCACTGTTACTGTCCCAGAAACTTCACATGGCTTCATCTCACTGCTTATTCTCCAGAATAGCAAGCACCCTTTGCACCCACCATTGTCAAATCAAACCTTACCAGTCATGTACAGCAACCTTCCAGGTCCCTATTCTTTTTTAAAGTAAACATTCACTAATCTGCTACACATCTAGTAAACCATTATTACAAATTTATGTTTTTAGCTTCCAAAACCACTATCTGTCCTCCTCTGCTAGGAGATACATGCAACCCAACAGTGACTTCTGAAGACAGTATCTTAGCTCCAAGGAAAGATGGCTGGAGGAATTCAAGGTAGGAAGCTACACTGGTGAAAGAAGGTATATTGGGAGATAGAGACATAGAGAAGGCCACATACTTAAAAGGTCAGCTACGTTATCAAGGCTTTAAAACAACAGTACTTAACATTAAAAAACTAAGTCACACAGTCTTCTAAAAAGATTCACATATCTCAACTTAACCAGTATGCAATTACATATGTGTCTAAAAAATAATATTATATACACTATCGGTGATTATGTACAGCCACTATACTAAGCTATTCTGATATAATCCTCATAACAACCTTATGTGATAGGTGTTATTTTTAAATCATTTCCTTCTTAATGAAGCACACAATTTGCAATCCACTACTAACTTGGACTTCCTAGACCAAATCCTCCACGGCCTCTTCCACCTCTTCTGGATGACCCTGAAGCTTCTGAATCATTTCCATCTTGATAACCTAAAATATTAAAACACATACACAAAAACAACACAAAAAAAACAACAAAGAAATCTTGGGGATCCAGTGGCCAGATTTAACTTAAGCCTTGCATAATTCAATGACATTAAATATTTTAAGGCATTAACTATTTTAGATAGTTACTAAAATGAAATGCCATATTGACCTGTAAATGTTCAACTTTACTAATGTAAGTAGATATGGCTACAATTAAAAAAGAAAATCCCACTGTTTGCTTTGGGAATCAAAACTAAAAATGACTAAAAGGAAAAAGTGTCACTTGTAAAATACTGAAAGCTGCCACAATTGCACCATTAAAAGGATTTGCACAATCCACAAAAGGATCAAACAAATCTATGCTTATATTTGCTCCCCATAGAAAATAGTAAACATCATATTTTCAAAACACAGACAAATAAGCACCTACAAAGTCTGATTTCCTGTTATAAACAATACATTTTTAACTCAACTGACTACCAAAACTTCAGTAGAAACAGTTCAAGTAAAATGTGATCCCACCTACGACAGAATGAGATCAATTCAAAACCAAAATGCTAACTGGGTAGGAAATTTTAAAAATTGAGATTGTTTTTGAACTTGCAACTATTTACACTTAAAGAAACTGATCAATAAAGGTAAAAATTCTACATATGATTATTTCTTGATACTGGATTATATGTATTTTTAAAGCCTATTTATAAAACGGGGCAGAACTAATTCAAAGTGGATTCACAGTTATGCATCTATTATCTACCTACACCTTACAAAGCACTCCTCAATTTAGCAACAATTTATTTATCAACACTTATACCCACTTCTGTATTCTAAATTATTTATTTGTGCCTCTTTGTCTTTTAAGAAACCTTGTCAGAATTTCTCTCTTCAAGAAAGTATCTTTTTCATCCGCTTTTCTTATTTTTAGGTATAAGTTATTTTCGTGTGTGTATAAATAACAGAGCGTATAAAACATATGTAGGTTTAAAATAAAATCTAAACCTATAGACCCACCACCCAGTTTAAGACTAAAATGTTCCCAATACTTTTGCCATCCATGCTTGTCTTTTGCCCTACGTTTCCCTCCTTTCCCCTGGGAACCTCCCCCGACCCAACCAATATCCGGAATTGTTTTTCATTGCCTTGGTTTTATTTTAATTTTACCAACTATGTACTTACCTTTTCTCAACGTATTGTTTATCTTTGTTTTTAAGCTTTAATATATAATGGAATCATACAGAATATATTCTTCGTCTTGTTTCTTTTATAACCTTTGTTTTTGTTGCTATGTGAAACTGTACTGTATTCACTTTTACTGCTGAGTAACACTCCATTGTATCTGTTAGTATTTCTTTTGTCTATCATCTTTTTCACTTCCTCTAATGAGTTTTCTTCTTTCTTTTTTAAAGTGAACACTAAGCTCACTAATTTCTTTCCTAAATGGATGCATTTTAGACTATAAAATTGCCTTTAAAAACTAACTGCTTTAGCTACATCCCATAAATTTTGATGTTCTGTTTTTACTGTCGGTTTTAAATATTTCATTATTTCCATATAAATTATTATTTAAAAACTGAGAAACTCAGCTTCCAAACCACAAGGGTTAGGCTTTTTGCTATTGATCTCTACTTTTATTGTATTTTAACAAGAGGATCTGGTCTTGATATAAATTCTATGGTATATTTTGTGACTTCCTTTTGGCCGTAATAAATGATCAAATTGAATGTATTTTCCATTTGCTGAAAAAGAATATGTAATTCATCATTTGGGGTTGTATTATTCCAAACTGGAATATTAAATTAAGCTCAGCAACTGGTGTTGAAATCTTCTTTAGTCTTACTCACTTCCGTTCTGCTTGGGCTATCAGTTTCTGAAGGGAAAATGGTGTAAATCTAGGATTAATAAGGGTTTAACTAGGATTTGCAAATTTTTCTTGTATGTTTTTGCTTTACATATTTTAAGAATATGTTGTTAGATTCAAACCGTGCTCAGAACTGTAATGTCTTCCCAGTGAACGTGTCTTTCATTATTAAATAATTATTTATCACTAATATGTGTGCCTCAGAGTATATTTTATCTCCTGTTTCTATACCAGCTTCTTTTGGTTATTAGACTGACATTTTTTTCTCTTTATTTTCAGTTCTTCACTGACATATATTTACATATATTATGATTACTCATATAGGGATTTTTATTTCTACCGTTTTATGTTTTGTTTTATCTTTACTGTTTTTTAATGCTTTTTGTTGTCCTTTCTGTCCTATTAGATTTCCCCAAACGCTGTACTTTGTTTTATGCTTTTATTGATATCCTTTAATTTCACCATGAATATTTTAATTATTTTCAACCTAGACTCCTTCCTACAAAGCCCTGTCGTTCTATTGGATTGCCTCCATTAGTAAGTTATACTTTTTATTTTACCCTTTTTTTGATTACCCTTCAATTTTACCATAATTAAATCATTAAATGAGTTTCAATCTATTCTCCTTCCTACCAAGCTAGCAAAAAAAACTTAAGTCTTTTATATGATAGTATTTTAGTTCTTTCATGTTTCTAAAACCCCTAATTAGTCATCATTATTGCTAGCTTATATAGTCAATACTTATATAGGGCTATCAATACGTTTACCAACTTAAAAATTTTTATTTACTTATTTTGGCTCATCATTGCTTTCCACTCCTTTTTCCTATTCAGTTTCCTTCTTACTTATAAAAATGATTTAGTACTTCTTTCCTCCATGGTCTGAAAGTACTACACACCATTTTTATCTAAATGGTATTATTTCTCTATGACACCTAAATTATATGAATACAAGTATACCAATAGAATTTAAAGCTATTCCCCTCAGAATTCTGAATTCTACTATAATTGGATCTCTACCTTTATGGAATAAAAAAGTTCTGCTCTCAATCTAGTTTTTACAAGTGGATCTGGCTTTTTTTTCTCTGCTAGTTTTAAAGATGTTTTTATCTTTGTAATGTAATTTCAGTACATGCACAAGGGTGTGAATTTGTTCTGATTTAATTTGCTCAGAACTCTTATACCTCTTTATCTCTGGAAAAGTCTAATCTATCTCTGAATAGTCCCGTTTCCTCTCCTTCCCTTCCCTCAATTTTCTCTGTTCCTTCCTCAGAAGATATTTAAACATATGTTGGAATAACAGGACTTCTTAGTCTATCTTCCATATCTGTTAAAGGTGTTCATGTGTTCCATTTCCAAATTTAGAGAATTTCCTTTGATCTATCTTTGGATTCATTTATTCTATTCATCTGTATTAAATGTTTAATTCAGCCATCATGTTTTTAATCACTCTGTTCTTTTCTGTAAATTCAGTTTGGTTCCTTTTCAAATCTACCCTCTCTGCTGAGCCAACGACTACATGATGCCTCAGTAGCTCTGATATCTACAGCTTAATAACTCCACACACAGCAGCAACTCAAATATCTAAATGAACTTGCTTTTTGTAAAAGTAACTGTAATAGAATATTCTGTGCTTTCCTGAGTTATAGAAATATTTCAATATTTACCCTTTAACTGTCACTTTTCGAAAGATAATATTAACATATTTTTTAAAGTGACATGAGTCCTCTTATGAGGTATATTCCGCATTTCATAAGGGAGAGCTGACAATCTCTTACAGTCTTAAAGACGGGTAACAATCTCTGGGAAACAAATGAGTCTATAAACCATTTAAACTGGGTATAAAAGAAACATAAAGATCTTTTTTTCATTTAAAGAAACTACTCACCATAAATTTAGCAAGATCACTAAACCTTTAATATACAAAAGTCAATTTATTTCTATATATTAGCAAACAATTGTAAATTTTTAAATGATATGGATTACTGACATCAGCAAAAATGGCAAAGTAAGGAAATCCAAAATGTGCTTCTCCAAAAAAAAGAAAAAATGGGCACAAATATGCCAGAATTAATGTTTTCCAAACTCTGAAAATTAATCAAAAACTTGCAGCAGCTTCAGAGAACATATTTTTTAAAAGCTGATATCTGTCAGAATAGTTAACTTTGTGTCATATTTTAACTTATTCCAGTCCCACGCCCTGACAATTGCACTTCTAGGTATATACCCAAAACATGCAAAAGCAGGGACTCAAATAGATAATTGTATATGTGTGTTCATGTGTTCTTCACAGCAGCCAAAAGAAGTAATACCCAAGTGTAAATCACCAGATGAATGGATAAATAATATACGGTATATACATACAACGAAATCAAAGGTAGTTCTAATACATGCTTCAACCTGGATGAACACAGAAAACATAATGCTAAATATATTAAACCAGATACAAAAGGGTAAATATTGTGTGATTCCACTTGTATGAAATATTTAAAACAGACAAATTCATAGAGAGCACAGAATAAAGGTTAGCAGAGACTGAGAGTAAGAAGGTATGGGGAGTTATTACTTAATAGATACAGATTTCTGCTTGGGTATTAAAAAAATTTGTGGAACTAGATAGTGGTGACAATTGCACAACACTGTAAAGATATTTAAAGCCACTGAATTTTATGTATTTATAGATAAAATGGCAAATTTCACATTATCGTTTACCACAATAAAAAAGAGCTGAAAATTTCCCAAATTTGATGGAAAATATTAATCTACATATCCAACAAGCATAATATATTCCAAGTAAGATAAATCTAAAGAGATTTACACCTACACATGTCAATATAAAACACACACACAAATGGTGCTGGGACAACTGGATATCTACAAGCAAAAGAATTAAGTTGGATCTCTACCTCATACCATATCCAAAAATGAACTGAAAATTGATCAAAGACTTAAATATAAGAGCAAAAACTGTAACATTCTTAAAAGGAAACAGGTGAAAATCTGCACGATCTTGGACTATGCAAAGGTTTTCTAGGTATGACACTAAAAGCACAAGGAACAAAAGAAAAAAATAGATAAATTGGACTGCATTAAAATTTAAAACTTTTGTGCTTCAAAGAATATCAAGAAAGTGAGAGAACAACCCACAGAAAGGGAAAAAATATTTTCAGATCACACATCTGATGACACTTGTATCACGAATACATAAGCTTAATTATTAAAATAAAAAAGACAACCCACTTTTTTAAATGGGAAAAGGATTTGAATAGACATTTCTCCAAAGAAGATATACAAATAGCCAATACACACAGGAAAAGCTGCTCAACATCAAAGTAATCAGCAAATGCAAATCAAAGTACAATAATATGCCACTTTATACTCACTACAGTGGCTACAATTAAAAAGATAGACATGAATAAGCATTGGTGAGGATGTGGAGAAACTGAAATTCTCATACATTATAGGTGGGAATGTAAAATAGTGTAGCTGCTATGAGAAACTATTTTGACAGTTCCTCAAAAAAATTAAACATAAGAATCACCATAAGACTCTCCTAGGTATATAAATCCATAAAAATAAAAATATATGTTCACACAAAACATATACACAAATGTTTACAGTAGCATTAGTCATAACAGTTCCACAGTGGAAACAACCCAATGTCCATCAGCTGATGAATAAACAGAATGTGGTATATCTATACAGTGGAATATTATTCAGCTATAACAAGGAATGAAGTACTATTACAAGCTACAAAATGAATGAACCTTGAAAATATCATGCTAAGTGAAAGAAGCCAGACACACAAAACCACCTATTATATCATTTGATTTATATGTAATGTCCAGAATTTGCAAATCCATAACTATAGAAAATAGATTAACTATAGAAAATAGATTAATGGTTGCCAGAAGATGTGGGAAGAGGGAAAACAGGATGAATTGCTGAAAGGCAGAGGGTTTCTCTGTGGGGAAAGGGAAATGTTCTGGAATTACATAGTGGTGATAGTCACACAACATAGTAAATATACTTAAAACCACTAAAGTATATACTTTAAAATGATTACATTTATATTATATGTGGTATAAACAAACAAAATATGAATCACAAAATCTCAAATACTCAGGTGCAGAAAGATGTATAAGGGCTCTATAGTGAAAACCACAAAACATAGTGAGGAAAAAAATGAAAGACCTAAATAAATGGGGATATTCATGGATTGGAAGACCAATATTGTAAAAATGCTCAGTCTCCCCAATTTACTCTACAGGTTCAATACAATCCCATTAGGTTTTTTTCTAGGAATAGATGATTCTAAAAATCATATGAAAATGCAAAGGATTAAGACTAAATCAGGTTAATTTTGAAGAACAAACTTGGAAGACTTACACAACCAGAAAGCAGGACCTTCTTATAAAACTACAGTAAATGGTCTATATGACAATGGTGTAAAAATAGAGAAACTGACCAATGGAATGGAAATAAATCCAGAAACAGTCCACATATATACTGCCACCTAATTTAAGACAAAGGCGGCTATGTAATGTAGAGTGGCAGGAACAGTCTTTTCAATAAGTGATACTGAATCAACTGGACATCAATATGGGGGGAAAATGTACCTTGATCCCTACCTTATACCATATACAAAAAAAAATTCCAGACTAATTACAATCTGAATGTGGAACCTAAAAAGATAAAGTTTTAAAAGGAAAATAGAAAAGAATATTTTTATGACTTTAGAGGGAGCAGAGAGTTCTTGAAAAGGAGGGGAAAACGCGCTAACAATAAAAGACAAGACGGGTAAATTGGACTTGATTAAAATGAGGGCTCCCAATATGAGGGTCATACAGAAATTACCTGTACTATTCTTGTAAATTTTCTGTAAGTTTTAAATTATTTACAAATAAAAAGGTAAAAATAAAGACGCCCAACATTAAAGCGGGCAAAAGACTTGAATAGGTACTACACAAAAGATGATGTCCAAATGGCCTATCAATATATGAAGCACTGCACATTTCAGCAGTCCATCAAGGAAATGAAAATTAAAACCACAATAGGATACACCACCACACACTTAGCAGAATGGTTAAAATAAAAGGAAAAGAAAATACCAAATATTGGTGAGGATATGGGAATCAGAGTATATTTACTTTGAAAACATTTGACAACAGCTATTAAAGCCAAAAATATACATAACCTATGACCCAGCAATTCTACTTCTGAAAATATACAATGTCACCAAAGAAATGCACTAGCATGTTCACAGGAGCAGTTTCAAGATAGCCCAAAACTGAAAGAAATCCAAATGCCCATCATCAGCAGAAGAGTAGAACAATAATAACAAAATCACTATTTGTATAGCAGTGATAATGATCTACAAAGCAATCAACAATATGAATAAATCTGACAAATACATTAAGCAGAAGCTGGACACAAAAGAGTACCTATTGTATGATTCCATTTATATTAAGTACAAAAACAGACAAAATTAATCTAGGCTGCTAGAAGTCAGAATAGAGTTTAACTTTGGGGGGGATGTCTAGTGATTGAAAATGAGCTTAAAGGGGGGCTTTTGTTATGCTAGTTACTTCTACTTTTTGATCTGGATTCTTGTGAACACATTTCACTATGGTGTGTTCAGTTAGTGAAAAATCATTGGGCTATCCATTTATGATATGTGCCCATGTCTGGTGCTATACCATGTCATACTTCAATATAAACCTAGATACACTTATATAAACAAATACACTTAGATTTACTGAGTGACCACCCTCAAACGTTTACATCAATAGAGAACAGAAATCAAGGAAACCCTGAAAAATGACTGTCCCTGCTAGACACCTTATTAGTCAATAATAAGCCAGGTTCAAGCACATAGAGCTGCAACTGGCTTTTGATATCACCACTTAAATATGAATTAAATTGATTTAAAGAAAATATAATAGTGAGGAACATATTCACTATTCTGCAGAAAACAACCACAATTGTAAAATAAAAGCAATGTTTTACAAACATTAAGTGTCAAAAAACTGCTTGTTAAAGGGGGAGGGAAGGAATACTGAAGAGTCATCCCGTTTTTTTCCTTAGCTAAACTTTTTCCCCATCATTACACAGCTCCCTGCAATTAAAAAGATTCAATTAATGAGACATATAACCATCCCTTATTCACCACCAAACTCCTCCCACCTCACATCCCTAACAAGGCTATAGTGAAATCCACAGCAAGTCCCAGCTTCACAAGGGAGGGCCTGCTATTTGACAAGCTAACTATCCAATGAGCAAGGAAAAAGGATGTCCTCAAATTGCAGCAAAAAACACTGATGTATGATTACTATGTAATAAACTTTTTATCATATGTAGATTTGCACATCAGTAGCAATTTTATGATAAATTCAGTATAGATTTTTTGCTATTTTAACATGTCTGTCTATAGATAATCAAGAATTAAGCATGACACTTTTTATATCACCTCAAGTCAACTTCATTAGATGCAGGATTAGCAGAGTATGGTGGAGTACTGCTAGACCTGAAGAAAAAGTAATCTGCAATTTCTTCCCTCTCCCACATCTCCAATTATGTCCTATTCAGAGACATCCCAGATCATCTATATTGTGACTGACCAAGATTCACAGTTACAGTCCCACCTCTGTACTTCATAGCACATTCTGGAGATCTTAGAGGAAAAAAAAAATCCAGTGACAGCAGAAAGTGGAAGGAGGAACACCTACTGAATATTCACCCAAGCATTAAAAGCATAAAAGATATACCAAAGTATTTTTCTTCAAAGGTTTGCACCACCAGAACTTCTCTTTCTTTCATCTCTGCCAAAATCAGTTTTGTCAGTTTAGTATCTCTATCATAAGTACAAATTGTTCCAAAATGTGGTCCTTACCTCCTCTCTTAGAAAACCCTCTGTTCCGTGTTTGATTATCTTCACAGTCATTATAAGCCTCTTGAATAAAAATTTAACATGTGAGTAACATTGAAATAATTAACTAAATAATTAAGATGTAATATCAAAAAATAGTACTGTATCACCATGTTATACACCTAAAACTAATATGTACGCCAACTGTAATTGAAAAATAAAAAATAATTTAAAAATTTTTAAAAATAAATTTTAAAATAGTCAAAAGATATGTTAGTAAGAAAACTATTTTCATAAGTTAAAAATATGAACTATTGAAATAATTTTAACAGAAATGTAAAGACATTATTCAGTTTATTCCCTATACAAATCACGTAATATAGCTAAATATTAAGTGGTGAGTATATAATTGAGAACCCATTATTTGCGAAGTGCTAGACACAAGCCAAAAAATGAGAATTTCATAAATGTCAATTTGACTAAAAATGGTTTCAGAAACATCTAAACTGTTAAGTAGTCAAGGGGTTTTCAAATGTGGGCCATTGATCACTAGAAACACATGACTATTCTTTTTATGTCATCATTATTTCTGCAATTTGCCTTTTTAAAAAATCTGAAGCATTAGTGTTTGTAAAAATATAAGCAAACTTTTCCCCATTCATACTAATGAAAAAATTGGGGATATCCTGGCTTTTCTGTTTTTAACAATGTTATCAAGTAACATTACCAGGGTTTCTAAATAGGCATGAGGATCACTACCTGGAAAGAATACCTGGAAAGATGATTAAAAATAAATTCCTGGGACCCACGCCCAGTGATATTTATTTTGAAAGTGTAAAATGACAGAAAGGAATAAGTAATTTTTCAAAATTGAAAATTATGTTATTAATATAGGTTTTAGTAATAACTATAAGCTTTCTAGAGTATTTCAACAAAGCCATGTTTGGAAAATACAGAGATGGTTTCAAGGGATCTTTATATATGTCATTAATGTTTAATATATGAGACCTTTATTCAGTGATGACATCAAGTAGCTAAACAGGTGAGAAGCTATCAGTTAAGTTCCTGTGCAAAAGTACTAATCTATTTAACAATTAATATTGTTTAACAATAAACAACCCAGAGCTCTTATTTCTTATTAGGTGCCTATTTGAGCAAAAGTCAACTGACAAATATTCCTCAAGAGCCATCCAATATCAAGACAACTTTCTTAGAAGCAGGATTTAACAATACCACAAGGGCCTGAATAGGAAAGAATTTTGGAAAGAAGGTTATCCCAGAAATAATGACGATAGCTAACATTTGATACTGTATAGCAGAAAAATCTATGAATACTTTGAGACCTGTCAAGGAGAAGTAAGTCTCACATTATCTTCAGCCAATTATTCCCCTAAAACAAACCTATAGTTATTTTGGCTACACTGCGAATTAAAATAGGTTAATGAGATTAGAAGAAATTGGATGAAAAGTAAGATTACATTAGGAGAAGAAGGGTGAAGGAAACCCTCTGTACTGTTTTTGCAACTTCATTTGAGTCTTAACCTATTTCAAAATAAAAAGTTATATATATAATCTCTGTAAAGTTAGAAAGTAAAGACAAGAACAAACAAAAATACGATAACGATCCCAAGATTAGTGACAACCTATTAATTATGTAAAAAAATAACAATGCATACAGAACTTAGTATGTGTTTGGCACCATTCTAAATGAATTACATGTATTAGCTTTTCAAATCCTCATAAAAACCTTGTGAGGTGGTTATTATCTTCATTTTATAAACGGAGAAAATGAAATACAGAGAAGTTCAATATATTTTTCAGAAAAATACAACTCACAGGAGGAGGAGGAGGATCTGGGTCCCAAACTTAGGGTGTCCACGTCCAAAATCTGAACTCCTTATCACTACATGATACCAGCTAGGGGAAAGTAGATTGTAGGGAAAATAGCAATCACAAAACTCTATGCATTTGTGTGCAGAGTGGAAACCTCCATCATTATATCAAAACCTGCTCCTAAGCTTGCCGGCAATGTGAGAATGAAAGAATTCAATCCATGGTTTTTTTTTAATTTTAGGGGAACTAAGAATGAGAACAGAAAAAAGTAGACTAGACCAAAGGAAAGAAAGCAGAGCATTTTGGAGGAAAGAAGTTCTCTCACGTGCTGTAAGGAATTTGTGCTCAAAAGCACTCCACCATTGAAAGAAGTCAACTGAGGGGAAGGTCTTTGATAAGTGGAAATGATCTTGAATATTAATTGATTAAAAACTAAGAAACTACGTCAAGAAGAAATAGAAATAGATAAAAACGGTGATGGTTTTTCTTCACTCAAATATCAGTTCAATGTTTTCATTCAAATGGGACATGAGAAAAAGCAGAGAGAAGCAGGGAAACTAAGACAGACATTAGTTTGGGAGGGAACAGTCTTATTTGATATATTAAAACCCCACCTTATTCCAAAAGGGTTTTAAGGTAATCAGGTCTAAGTTTAGTTTTGATTTTGAGAATCACTATTAAGAGTATAAGATCAAATCTCAAATACTTAATGAAAATAGATGGAATTTATTGTTTACCATGAATGTGTCCGATACTAAGCTTCCAACTTTTATATGTATTCTCATTTAGTCTGCCTAACAACCCATGGAAATGGATGGCCTCCATTCTACAGAATAGGAAACCTGTAGATCCGAGAAAGCAAGCAACTTGCGCCAAATCATTCAACTAGCAGGTAGCAGAGCAGGGACATGAAACGAAGTCTGAAACTCCAAAGGGCATTATGTTATAAAGATTCTATATATCAGTGGTTACCAAACAAAACGGCATCAGATTCACCAGGGAAGTTTTTTTAATACAAGTTCCAAGGCCTCACTCAAATCTACTCAATCAGGTTCTCCTGAGAAATTACTGTTAATTATTGTAGTCTATATTTTAGTAACATTATTCTCATCATTCTCTGTATTCCTCCAAACCGCAGTCTGTACCTTTTGCAGAAATGTCTTTGATTTCAGCGGTGACCTACATCTTCATTAATCTTTTTCCACTGTCAAAGATTTATTTGAATCTGAATAGGGACCTACAGGCCCCATACTGTATTTATACTTGGAAGTATAATTTTCATTGTTGACTTGCTCTTTTTACTATCATATTGTCCTTAAGGTAGCCAGCATTCAAAAGATGCACCTTATAGACTATCAAAGCATGTGGTGATAGGCCAAATCAGGATACCTGAATTCTTGGTTAAGGCTTTGGCTATAGCTGCTTTATAAATCTGGTTTTAGATAAATTAGAATTAGAACAGACTAAGCTACTTAATCTTAGTTTCTCTTTAGCATGTACTATAGACATTAAATTATAAAAGTCACTACAAAAAAAAATTGACTTACCTCTCCAGAAACCAAAGCGATCACCTTCTTCAAATTTGTTATTTGAAAAACCTATATAAAATTAAACTTGCAAATTTCTAAAAACAACAATCACCTATACCTCTGTGGTGTAAAACAAAAACAAACAAACAAAAACACCCTTACAGGGACTACTAGTTATGATGCTTCTTTAAAACAAGATAAACCACATACAACTGTATATATAAATACTGAATAAGAACTCATACAGGCTGTATTACAATTTCTGCCTTGTATCAATTTACTAAGGTTAAAATGTCAAACAACGTTACATTACCTCAAATGTCATATATTCCCCGACACGTTATTGGGCAAAATAGTCAGTATAACTACTGTATACTTTCTATTCAAACTTTTAAAATTTTATAAATTAACTCATAATTTCTTCTTCTGCCAGAGGACGGACAACTAAATTATAATCCAATATTCAGTAATTTTTCCCTTCTCAGTAACAAGAAAATTCTGCCACTTTTTTGTTTATAAAAATTTTTTTAGGGCCAGTCCAGTGGCTCAGGTGGTTAGAGCGCCGTAATCCTAATGCCGGCCAAGGTCACCGGTTCGATTCCCACATGGGCCAGTGAGCTGCGCCCTCTACAGCTACGATTGTGAATAATGGCTCTCCCTGGAAGTGGGTTGCCATGAGCAGCCAGCGGGAGGTCGGTGTGGGCTGCTGTGAGCCGCCGACCGATGACCAGGGACCGACAACCGGCAACCGACTGCCTCAGCCAGGGGGGAGCACTAGGTTCATAATACCAGCATGGGCCAGGGAGCTGTGTCCTACACAACTAGACTGAGAAACAACGGCTTGAACCGGAGTTGGTGGCGGGAAGAGAAGAAAGAAGGGGGAAAAAAAATTAATAAATAAATTTTTAAATCATTTGTCAAGCTCTGCTGTCAAAATCTCATTTAATGAAAACCTGCGTCTAGATTTATGTATCTGCAGTATGTAGACTTGCCTCTAAAATTAATTTTAAAAGCATCCATCAGTAATACTTTATAAAATTTTAAAACGTTGAGTCTTAATAAAATGATTTTTACTGCAAAGATATTCAAAGAATAATACACCTTAAAATTAACTGTCAATATAAGATGTCTGTCAGTCAGTATTTAATCCAAATTACAAAATATTACATTACAGTTTCTGTAATGTAGAGACTAATCAATTACTGTTTGACAGATATTAAATTTATATACAAAATGTATATACACAAGTCACTTAACACCTCTGATTCAACCAAAATCTAACATCCCTTCCAGCATAAAACTCAATGGAAATTTAATACACAATTACCATATAAAATTAAGTACCCTGTACCAATATATGACTGGATGACAAAAAAGTTGTTCTTTAAGCGGATATTTAATTTCAAAATAGATAATCTCTGCAGAAAGAATATATTATCACAAAACCTAAGGTTTGAGTTACTTTATTCATTTAAATATTGGCAATCTTTGAAGTTGGCCCAGAAAAGGATTATATTCTACTACTCTACCCTCTACAATTGCCCCTTTCTCTCCATACTCCCCAACCCAAAAAAGTCAACTGTGGGTTTTCCAAAATGTTAGAGAAAGTCTTTCACATGTTAGGGAAAGACCACACACTGTTGGTTTTGAACGTAAACTTAACTTTTGATCTAGAGCTTTTTAAGTTTTTAAGGGAAAAACTTTGATGCACAGTGTTTAAAGTTTTTAAGGAAAACCATTTAATTTCAAAGCTTCTACTGATTCTTTGCTCAAGTAAAGATGGAGACTTCAATTCACCTTTCGAAACATAAGGTGCATCTCTTGTTTGGGGGGCAGGAAAGGGAATCTTGAATACAGAAAAGAACTGGGGTCCACCTGTGGGATAAATCAATTTGAAGAGATGCTGCAGCTAGCATAGCTATTAAAAAAAAAAAAAAAAAAAAGCTAAAGCTAAATTAGAACAACAGACACACCCAAAGCAGCATAAACTGCTGCTCTAAACTACGACTAAGAAAGTGCAAGCATTCCTTTGTGATCCTCATAAATTCATGGGAAAGGCACATACTTTCTAAGTATTATAAAGGGAAATATGAACTCAAAGAGTGGCAAACTTATGGTCACTCAAGTTTTGATTGTAAGATGTAAGCAGGTTACCTCTATTTCCAAAATCCTTTCCAACTCCAAAACCACCCATTGTGGATGTAATCTCTCTTTTATTAGACTCGCCAGCATCTGAAAAAGTTCAGACAGAGTTAAAATTCTTTAACATAAAAATTAAGCATGTCATCAAAACTACGTATTAAAGGAATCTTTGGGGGTAAGAGGACTTTCAAGGATAGGAGACAGTACAGAAACTAATTATAAAGATATACCAACTTCTTTTTAAAAAGTTTTTAAATTATGAAATCAAGATGAACACAACTATACTACTAGTGAAATACAGCTTTCTACTAGTTATTTTACTAGTGACCTTTAATCAGAAATTTCAACTCTCTGATTTTCTGTATATTAAACCTTACTCTGATAGAGCCAGCTACTTACACGTACACTATGCCCGTGTGAAAATCACTGCTAAGGAAAATTTTATACTCTTATCCTGTTTTTAATAAATTCAATTTATTATTTACTCATTTTTACTGTACTTAAATCACTCTTAATCTTTATACTTTTAAAATTAATATTAGGAAGGGACTACACAATAAAGAAAAAAGCTATGAGTACCACTCCTCTTCACCTTCCCTCTCCCCCCCTCTACATAGCTCTCCATATTAGCCTTCTTAGCTTTATCACTCACTACATAACTCTGAACACCAAACATTTTAATTCACACCAATTTTCCATACTCTACATAGCCTTCTAATATTTTGTCTCTCCCAATGTTGTTCCTTCAGCATGGCATTCCCTGCTTTCCTATTTTTCCTACCAAAATTCTTTTCATTCTTCAAAAGCCCCGTTCAAAGGCCGCCTCTTCGGTGAAGTCTTCCTTTAGTCCTCCAGTCATAATCAATTTTTCCTCCACATTCCCACAGACAACTATCTGTATCTCCCTTTAGTAAAACTTCTTTCCATGTGTTTCTCTACTTCTACATTAAGACTATTGAAGGTTGAGTTGCTATAGCAAGTAGGATGGTTATTTAAAACAAAATATTGGGGGGGGGGGGTTAGGGGGAAGGTAGGGGATTGGGAAGCACAGTCAGTAACCACAAGATGGCCACGGGGAACTGAAAGTCAACTTGGGGAATGTAATCAATAATGTTGTAAAGATTTTGTAGGGTATCCATGGACACTTGTCCCATTAGGGAGACCACCTCAGGGATGATGTAGATGCCTGATCACTGCACTGCACACCTGAAGCTGAAGCTGAACAATAATGAATGTCAACTATAATTTTATATATATTATATATATTATATATATATTATATATATACATATATATATAATATATAGTTACAAGAAATGGAGTACAACCTTAGGAATAGAGACAGTGGAAATGTAATGGCTGTTACCTGATGTCAGAGGGGTAGTAGATGGGGGGAGGGGCATTATCACTATGTGAGGGATATAAATGATAAATGTCTAACTATTACATTGTTTTGTACACCTGAAACTAATAAAAATAAATACAAGAAAACAAAAAGTTGTAACAACAGACATCCAAAACAGCATAAACTGCCACTATAAACTATTGCTGGGAAAAATTAAAGCATTGTCTTGTGATCCTTATAAACTGTCTTATCTATCTCTGTAATATCCTAAAAAAGGTAGTTGAGGGACCTATGAAAATCCTAAAGCCACATGCAAAATTTTGTATGAGCAAAAAAAAAAAAAAAAAAATTTTAATAACAAAAAAATATTGTGTATGAGTAACTATCATTATTTTCATCAGATTCTAAAGATGTGTGTGATTCAAGAAGTTAATGCTATTTAGGCCATACTTCACAGAATATGAAAAGTTAATCAATATTATATTCTAAGCAATTCAGAGTCAATTTCAAAAACACATTACTAGCTATGCAAGTTCTGAGAAAAAATACCATAGAGATTGAAACTAAAATGTCAGATGAATCATAAGGGGAAGAAGTTATACTCATGAATTTCCAGGATTATATGTAGTATAAAGATAATTTTTTTAAGTATTAACATTTTACAAAGAATTCTGATCAGAAGTTTAATGTTTTCAACCTAAAACATATGGAATTAACAGTTTGTTGTAGAATTTCAATTACAGTTTTCTCATCAAAAAAAGCTTTATTCAACAATGTTTAGAAGTTTGCATCAAAAAATATCACATAACCTATTCTAAAATAGGATTTTAAAATATATCGAAATATTAAATATTCCCTTGAGTGTAATATTAAGATATTATTTTATCTAGAAATATCAATAAAGTTTTTCAAAGAATAACAGCTAATAAATTCAATGCTTGTTACATATATTTAAAACTACCAATTAACCCTTGCTTATGATATCACATAAAAGAAATGGTCATATGGATTTTTTAAAAAATGTAATTTGAAATTCTAATATTATCTTATTGCACTATAATAAAACACAGAACAGAATATTTTCAGCATTTTATTATCAAATCTAAAGATGGACTGTAGGAAGTTATTTTGCTGTGTCATTATCAGTCAGATCAAGAGCTGGTTGTTCTAAGAGTGACAATAAAAAATTCCAAGCTTGGAAAAATAACCTCTTCGTATTAATGCGATAGCAGAAATGCAAAAATGAAACTTAAGAAAGGGGTCCTTCTCACCCTAAACTCTGAAGCTTTTACATTCATCCCATGACAACTATTGGAAATCAATAATCATAAACACACTAAGAAGTAGCTTTGTGAAGCAACTATCTTTAACCAACCTATCTAACCAATCTATCTAATCAAATTATTTCCTACTATCCCCAAAAAGTAAAACAGTAAAAAGAACAATGGGATTTGAAAAAATGATCAACTCATTATGCCAACAAAGTCTACTGTACACTGAGTTATAACAGATTTAGCTTTGCATTAAACAGCCATAAAATCCTCTATTCAGTCCACTATTCAACAGTTGAAAAAATTAAGGAGACAAAGCTACTTACCTCTGTTTCCCAAACTCCTCCCAGGCGCAAATCCACTTCTCATGAAATGATCTCTTCGAGGTCCATCATCCATTTCTAAAACAAATAATATTATGAAGCAAGTCAAAATAACAAGTATTTTGGTTGTAGACAAACTTCACACCTTTTCAATGTGCCACTCACATAGCAAATGAGGAATTTTATATAGCAATAAGCAGGATGAATACCCGACTAGAAAAATGAGTTATGAATAAGAATACGTAGTTCTCAAAAAAAAAAATGGTGACTATATGTCACTCATAAAAGAACTTGGAAGTCAAAAGGGATACCTTTTTCAACTACATGATGGACTGGAAAACAGTTTTAAGTTTGCTAATACCAAAAAATCATCAAGGACATAGAGAAACAAGCACGATAGTGCACTATATTGAAGCTATACATTGAATCACTCTTGATCCTAATTTTAAAATATATATATTGTGAAAGTGTACTAGTATGAATTTCTCCTCTGGATATAATCACATGGTAACACAGTTACATAAAGATGTTTTTATCAGTATTGTTTGTAATAGCAAGAAAAACTGATCAAAGGAAAATAGGTAAACCATAGTCACCCACAGAATACTGTACACTTTCACAAAACTTACAGCATGCAACATTAAAGAAATTACATTTTTCAACAATAGATAGAATGTTTATAAAAACTAACCACGAAGGAGGCCACAATGCAAATTCAATACCAAATTCCAAAAATCAATATTATACACACAAAATTCTTAAATCACAATGCAGTCAAATAAGAGGTTATTAAACATTAAAAAAAACTTATTTAAAATCCTGTTACATTTGGAAATATATATTAAAAACACTTCTATACAGCCCACAGCTCAAAGAAAACAAATGAGAATGGAACTTTAAAACTGCTTAAAATTTTAAGATAAAAATATTACTTATCAGTATCTAAATTTTTATACCAGAAAATAAGAACTATTAATGAGTTACTGTTCAATGAGTACAGTCTGTTATGCAAGATGAAAAGTTCTAGAGTTCTGCAGTACAACACTGTACTTGTAGTTAACCATAATACTGCAATGAACACTTAAAAGTTTAAGAGGATATATCTCACATTACGTGCTTTGTACCACAGTAAGGAACAAAAACTGCCACAGACAACTGTATACCACTAAATTTAAAACTTAAAGAAAATGAAGAGGTTCCGAGAAAATTAACTCACCAGAACTGACTCAAAAAGCAATAAAAACCAAACTGCCCTACAGAAATTGAATCCTTCCTTATATCCATGCATCATGCCTAGATATAGTTTTACAGGTGAGTTCTACCAAAACTCTCAGAGAACAACTCATTCCAATGTCATACAACTCTTCCAGGAAATAGGAAGAATTATTTCCCGACTCATTTTAGAAGGCCAACCTAACTTTGATATGACAAGAACAGAAGAAAATTATAAACCTCTCTTAATCATAAGTAGATACAAAAATCTCAAAAACAAATATGAGCAAACCAAACCCAATAGTAAATTGAATAGATAAAACATTACAACCAAGCTGGGTTTATTCCAGTATGAAAGGGTACTTTAACATCAAAACACCTAAAAAAGGTAATTAACAGATTGAAAAGACAAAACTATCTCCATAGATAAAAACGTATATGATATAATTCAACACCACTCATGACTTAAAAACACATATTTAGCAAATTAGGAAAAGAAGGGATATTAATGGCAGCTTTGTTCATAACCACAAAAAAAGAAACAACTCAAACGTGCTTCAAGAATAAAAATATGTGGTACAGTTGGACAACAAAGCATTATATATAATATATAGACCTATATATTGTGTTCTATACTATATTTATACAGTATTATATATATGTGGTATATTCACACACAGAACGATTATAAATGAATTTAGTAACTGGCAACATGAATAAACCTTAGAAACAATACTGAGTAAAAAATTCAAATTGCAGAACAAGATAATAGAGTAGTCCCCTTTACCCATGGTTTCACCTTCCATGGTTCAATTACCTATGGTTATCATTATTAAATGGAAAATTCCAGAAATAAATAATTCTTAAGCTTTAAATTCTGTGCCATTCTGACTAGCATGAAATCTCACGCCATCCAGCTCTGTCCCACCCAGGACGTGAATCATCCCTTTGTCCAGAGTATCCACACTGCATATGCTCCCTGCCCACTGGTCACTTAGTAACTGTCTTGGTTATTAGATGGACTGTCACGGTAGCGCAGTGCTTGTGTTCAAATAACCCTTATTTTGACTAAATAATGGCCCCAAAGAGTAGTGATGCTGGCAATTCAGATATGCCAAAGAGAAGTGATAAAGTGCTTCCTTTAAACGAAAGGTTGAAGGAGGGGGATAAAAAAAATCCCCAACACTTCCCTCTCACAAATAGCTGGTCTAAAAGAATTTAAATCATGAGGCTTGCTAGATGGGCGGGCGGGGTGGGGGGGGAAGGTGAGGGGACTAGAAAACAGTCGGTAGCCACAAGGTGGCCACGGGGTTTTGAAAATTAATTTGGGGAATGTAATCAATAATGTCGTAAAGATTTTGTAGGGTATCCGATGGACACTTGTCCCATTTGGGAGACCACCTCAGGGATGATGTAGATGCCTGATCACTGCACTGTACACCTGAAGCTGAACAATAATGAATGCCAACTATATATGAATTTATATATATGTGTGTGTATATTTATGTATGTATATACTTACAAGAAGCGGAGCACAGCATTAGGAATAGAGACAGTGGAAATGTAATGGCTCTGTGCAATGTCAGAGGGTTAGTGGATGGGGGAGGGGGGTTCACACAGTGTGAGGGATATAAATGATAAACGTCTAAGTATTACTTTGTCTTGTGCATCTGAAACTAAAAAAAATAAATTAAAAAAAAACTATGCATTAAAAAAAGAATTTAAATCATTCAAAAATGGGTAATAAAGAAATCAGCCAAGGCATCACAGGATCTGTACAATAGAGGAGAGGGAGGGAGGGAAGGAAGGACAAAACAGGAAAATGAAATAGAAAATATAATTTAAAAAACTTAAGTCCTCTAGACAAAAGACTAGATGATTTCTCTCTAGGGAAACTGCTCTCCCCAACAAAACAGCCTGGCCCTAGCCCAATCACTTGATAGTAGAGCCCATTAGTCAACAAGCTGTGTCCATGTACATATAGTTGAGTTTCCAATCAGCATTTTAATGTTCCACTGTTAAACACAAAAAGGCAGGAAAGGATCTCCAGACTTTTGAAGACAGCACACATAGACTAAAACAAACATAGGACAAACAATGCAAAGAAACAATAAAGGGATTATTAAATTATAATAATCCTCAGAGGAAAAAATAACCCAAGAAAATTTCTCAGAAGTGAAGGATATGAATTTCAGATTTAACAGACCCACCAAGTGTCTTGTATAATAAATAAAAAGACCCACACATCAAGATACATAAATAATAATAAAATTTTCAGAATACAGAAGACTAAGTAAGATCCTAAAAGCTTTAGATTAGAAAAATAGTCACATACAAAGGACCAGGACTCAGATTAATTATCAAACTTCTCAACAGCAAGACTAGAATTTCATGCACAATGAAGCAATATGAAGTTTTTGGGAAAAATTATTTCCAAACTAAAATTTTACCATTAATCAAGCATGAAGATAAAGAAATTTGTAATATCGAAAATTTATTTCCCATGCTTCCTTTCTCAAGAAGCTTCAGGAAAATGGGCTCCACCAAAGTAGCTTCTTAAAGATTTCACCACAAAACAATGTCATACTTTAATATACAATAGACGTAAACTTTCATCCCTTTACAAAAACTGGTTTCTGACACCTCAAAGAATGAGGTTTCTCCTGATTACACAACGATCTATGCAAATAGACGAGTTAAAAAGCACAGATTATCTTTCCTATTGGTCTTTTCTGAATATTTCAAGTATACATGCATACACACAGTTCATATGGTGGAAGCAACAATTAGTCTTTTGCTGGGGATTCAATAGGCAGAATTTCATCAACTTTTGCAAATCTGAATACTACTCTATATTAAACCACTGCACTTAAATGTTCATGAAAGATAACTATATCTTGACAAGAACAAAAGCATTTCTTCTAAATTTAACTTCTTTCTAGCAAGTGAATTACTCTGAACATAGGAATTAAATTTGCTTTAACCTGATGAACTCTGACTTTCAAATTCCCCTTCACATTTTAGAAACTACTTCTCCACAGGTTTTTTCACGTTAGCACAGGCTTCAGTAAGCCAGTAGCTCCCAGGACTATAAAGTGTATCACCTCATCCACTAATTTTTGATGATAGAAATGATGAAACTACCTGGTGCCACTAGCCCCTCTCGCCCTTGTACTACAGTAAGACTTAAGAGTAGTAGTTACTCAAATTCATAAAGACTCATAGTAAATTCATAGTAACTCAAATTCATAGAAAGTAGAATCAGTTTGGGAAGACAAAAAAGTTCCTGAGGTGGATGGTGGTGATGGTTGCACAGCAAAGTGAATGTATATATTTTCAATCCACAGTTGGGAATGTGAGGATGTGGAAGGCCGACTACATGCGTTGTTTGTTCTATACCATTTTATATAAGGGACTTGAACATCCACGGATTTTTGACCATGCAGGGGGTCAGTGCCCCTAACTCCCACCTGATTCAAGGGCCAACTAAACTATACACTTAAAAATGGTTAAAGTGGTGAATTTTATGTTACGTGTATTTTACCACAATTTAAAAAAAAAACTGAAGACAGTAAAAATAGCATTTCAGCCTGCTTTGGCCTTCAACAATATGAGACTACTGCCATGAATTTAATTTCTAGCCCAGTCCTATCACTTCCACCCAATCTTTCCATCCACATCAACTCTATAAAATATTTAGGCAACCCAACTGGAAACAAATGGTGGAGGGAAAACAGCAGCTCTCTTATCTTGACAGTCTCTTTTATTCTCCTAGGACCTTTTCTACATTCGGTTTCGGATATCAAAGAAACTCATGGCATCTTGATGGTATGGCAGGTTTAAACAGCTGTTACCACTATTGCAATCTGCTTCAACTTCATAGTTCAATCTCCTACTCCCTTTTGTCAGGGACCCTGACAATTCCCTAGCGGCCTGAAAGCCAAACATGCAACATCCAGATTGGACAAAGTTTTACAGCAAACCCACTAAATCAAATAAGAGTCTTTAACACTCTCCTCTCTCCCTTCCTCTAACTAGAAGTGGCCCCCATCCCAAAATATCCTAATAAGAATGAAGTGTCACTAGGAAATTTTACAACTACCTCTACAAGATGTCTACCAGTCTGCCCCTCATTCACTAGATGAAGCCCTTAACCTAAAAAGGGTCCCACCTTTTGCCTTAACACGTACCTGATGATGAAGTTGGAGTCCTGTTAAATGTGTCTCCATTTGCTCCAGAAAAATATCTATCCTGTAAGAAGGAAGAAAAGATTAGTTTTCTGCTTTGAATAATAAGAATGTGTAATCTATTTCACAAATACTAGAAAGTTTAACAACTGGGTTTTGTTCAAAACAAAACAATGGTAGACTGTAAGATTTTCTGGGTCACCGGATGTTTCCTTATAAATTATTCCAAAATGTTCACTTCAGCAACGTGTGTATATCAATATATCACTTATAACAGTGATCAGCAAACTACAGCCATCAGAAAAATCTGGTGAGCCACCACTTTTTGTAAATAAAGTTTTATTGGAACACAACCACCCTCATTCATCTAGGTATATCTATCTATGGCTGCTTTCACACTACAATGGCAAAGCTACAATAGAGACCGTAAAGCCTAAAATATTTACTATCCAGCTTTTTACAGAGTTTTGCTGACACCTGACTTGAAAGTTTAGCCACCCAAATATCTGAAAAGTATAATCAAATACTATTACATAAATAAAATCTGACCAAAGTAATATATGAATAAATCTATGCCTGCTAATACACAATATATTTACAGAGTTCATTCACTGTTTTACAGTATACTTGCCAATACTGTATAGAACAAAGTAGAGCCTAGACAAAGCATAGTGGATAAGTTTCTACAGTAAATATTAAAGAAATTTATTTTTCAAACTTCAATTGCGTTTATGTAAAATGAAAAATTCATGTGTTCACATCTTTTAAAAAGGAATTCACTCTAATGTAAAGAACACCTCACTTATGCACTAAAAACATGTATCTATATATGTATTACATCTTGCAAGTGTACTACATATCCAATTAAGTGGCATATGTCAGCTATAAGGTCAGAATATTCATGGTTAATTTCAATCAAACCTGTCACAGCAATATCTGAAGACTGTCTTTGATGTTACTTTAGTCTCAAAAAATTATTAAATATTAATGCTATGCATTACACTTGCAGTGTATAATGACTATTGCACTCAGAAAATTCAACTTTTGATTATACTCATATAATCAATAGCTTAGTGTCAAGTTAATTTTGGAACCTTCTAATATTTCACAGAGTATCTCAGAGTTAAGGACAACCTGAGTAACTTTTTTCTCACTTCTAACTCCTAGAGTGTCCTTATCTTCAATCCACTCCTTTATTTCCTCTCACCTAAGTTTTCTCTACTTACAGCAAAACTTTCATATAGAGCTCTGAAATTTTTGTACATGAAAATCATAACTCAGTAATTTAAGGATGAAAGGTGACCTAAAACTTACAGATGATACCTTAATTAACTGACTGCATTAGAACAGTCACAACATTCCTTCAAATAAGTTCCTCTAAACAAACCCAAAGCTGGAGGGAATGTACCCAGGTGAGTAGTATCTTCAGGTAAAACTGATTCTCTAAAACTTCTTTCACAAAAGACACTAAATGACTTTAAAAACTACTTTTATAACAGTGTGAGGGATATAAATGATAAACGTCTAAGTATTACTTTGTCTTGTGCACCTGAAACTAATTTAAAAAAAACTACTTTTATAAAGCTTGAGTCTTCCAATTATTTTTCTGAATTATTAAGAACAGAAAGACAATGTATCCTTGAAATGCCTTGGGCTTGTGGTACAGTAAAATGTCCCAATTTATGATTACCATAGACATTAAAGCAAACAAGAAGAGAGATTCAGTTTTCCCTAAAGTGAAATCCTAAAGACTCTTTTCTCTTTTCTAGTGGCCAAAATATATTGGGTGAGTAGAGCACAAAACAGGGCTGGTTTTATAAGTGTTATAAAGCTGATGAAAGGTAATGAAATACTAGAGAACTGAAAACTACTATTATTAGATGATCTTCAGGCTGTGGAATTTAATATCCCACATACATACATAGAACTCACACACTGCAAGGCAAATTTTGAAACAAGACATCAAATTTCTTTTCAATATAATTCATTTAATAAAAAATTACTAACTTTTTTCATTACCTTAAAAATAAATTAACTTCATATTCTCTTCCAGCTACTGCACCTCTTCTCTGACCCTCTTAAAACAAAATGTATTGTCTACAATTACTGCCTGAACTTTCTCATATCCTACTTTTTCCTTCAAGCCACTCCAGTCTAGCTTCCAGCCTTACCTCTATACTGAAAATGCTTTTAATAAGGAAATTATATAATAAAATTACTACTTTTATGTTTCATCTGACGAAAGGCCTCAGCAGCATTTGAAATGACAGACTATTTCCTTATAATTCCCAAATTTATATCTATAGTCCTGATCCCTCTCGTAGGGAACAAATTCATATAATCTGTCATCGTAATACATTTTCATAGTCATCTCAAATTGAACACAACAAATACAGAATTCTTGATTTTTTTCCCTCCCAAACTTGTTCATCTTCCACAGATTCCCCATCTCAGTAAATGGCACCACCATCCATCTAGCTGCCTAACTTAAAAAACCTAGCCATTGCCCTTAATTCCTCTCTTGCACTCCAAATCCAGTCCATCCAGTCTAATTAATTCTATGTCCATGACTATCTCCAGTTTCCTCTCCCTCCCCTTCTTTTCCATTTCCTTCTCTAACTTCATTTTCAATATCCTATTACAACCACCATACTCATCCATTCCAGCAAAACTTGAATGCAATGTACAAATGCCTAAGCACTGAGATTTCTGGACAACGTAATTGTTAGATTATCAAATTTTCCTTCACCTCACGTCTTTCACTGTTCTATCCCCAGGTGGTACACTCACTTCAAAATCTAGACTTGGGAAGTTCTAAGAACTACCAGAACAGTAGACAGTATTCAAAATTATGTAAGCAGGTGTCAACATTAAATCTCCAAGTAAGATCCTGAGACGCATTCAGCAAAAGCTGATCACAGATATTGTCTAAGATGATACCAATCCAAGATGGTCTCAGAGACACTATAAACTTAACAAAAGGGAAGCCCAACTGTCACTAGAAATAGAAATTCAGTTATAAAAACCAATCAAAATAGTGCCTTTAATAGAAACTAAGCTGAATAAAAGACCTCAGATTTCTCCTACATAAAAATGTCATGAAAAAAAGGTCACATATTCATCCTTAGTTTCTGCACTTTTTATTTAACCAAGGCAGGCAACAAATTGCATCATGTTCCTTTAAGTAAAATAGGCCAAATAATTATTGCAAAACCCGCACCAGGTGTTAAGTTTGCAGACAAATGCAAAAATTTTACTACAAATTGGCTCCAGAAAAACATGTATTAAGAATCAGAAATTAGAATTGTTAACAAAAATTATATTCAAGTTAGTATTCCCAATATCAAGAAACAAGGTACTTTACTGAATAGCACAAAAATTCTTAAAAAGTACATTTGAAAGATATGATAGTCAGCAATACTCATTTCAGACACCCTACGCAATAAACATGCACAACATGCTACAGTTCAATATAGTATTTAAAGAAACTTAATGAAGATAAAATCTCAGACTGAAAAATAAAAATTACACAGGTGACTATTAAAGACCACCGGAAGAAAGTCTGTATCTGTGAATTAAACTTTATATTATAACAAATCTATTGAGAACCAGGGAAGAAAAGAACCATAAAATATCCTTTGACCAAGTAATTCCATTTTTGAAAAAAATACTCCAAAATTAAAACAAAGAAAAAGTTGTACATAGTCATGACAATATTACAGTGAAAAGCTAACACTATCTTAAATTTACACCAACAGAAAATCAATTATATCATGGTAGATCCTTTCCATGAAATATTACGTAACCACAAGAAATTATTTTTAGGAAATTAGTAACATAGAATAGTGAAAATTGAAAAAGCTGGAATCAAAAATTATAATTGTAAGTGTACTGTCATTACAATCTACGTGAAAACATGTTTGAGAAAAACAGAACATTTACTAAACATTTAATGGGAGTGCGTAAGTTCCCAAACAAGAAATATGATAAATTCAGATTAAGATCTAGGGTTATTTTAATATAAAATTTATATACAGACCAAATCCAGTGAAAACAAAGGATTGCATATTTTACATTTTTGTGTGAAATAAGAACTTCCACTATATCACTTGAAATCAGAATGCGTTAGAACTAACTAACAAACTCAAACTGGAAATTCGAAAAATCAACTTTTGGATACATTTTCAAGTAGATAACAATTTTGCAAAAATAATCCTTTAAAATATATCATCTTCTAAAGTACCATCTGCTAATCTTTTTTTTTTTTAGTTTCATGTGCACAAAACAAAGTAATACTTAGACGTTTATCATTTATATCCCTCACACTGTGTCAACCCCACTCCCCCCACCCACTCACTATCCCTCTGACATCGCACACAGCCATTACATTTCCACTGTCTCTATTCTTAATGCTGTACTCCGCTTCTTGTAAGTGTATATATATATATATATATATATATATATATGAACTTGTAGTTGACATTCATTATTGTTCAGCTTCAGCTTCAGGTGTACAGTGCAGTGATCAAGCATCTAAATCGTCCCTGAGGTGGTCTCCCTAATGCTAATCTTTTTAAGTCGTTTTTTCAAGTCAGAACTGAAACCCAAAAAAACGTCTCCAGGACCCTTCTTCTGAATTACAATGTAACCCCCCCCCCCAAATGCCATTATGGAAAAAGATCTGATGATTTGTATATTTAAAGATCAGACTGATGATACCATCTGAATCAACCTAACATATTTATTTTGAGAGTCCTCCTTGTATAAAACCAATTTCCAGAATTCAAAATATCACCTAAAACCAAACTATATTTTTCAATTTTCTATATAAGTGTGTCTCAGAGACATTTGGACAAACTTGTTTTCACCCACCATATGTCCTAAATCATTGAGATTTACATTAAGTTGTTAATAATACTATTACATGTATTTTAGATTTTAATACATATTTCAGATTTTAATTATCAAATTGCCTCAGACGAATTTATTCTATTTGAGACTTAGCGTGCTTCCTCCTTTTTCCCTATAAGAAAGTTAACAACAGTCACATGGAGATAAGCACAGCATACTGAAACAGACTGTAATTTAAAACTTTCCCACCCACAACTAGATTGAAAACAAGGACTTGACTTGGAGCTGATGGGTCCTGGAAAAACACACTGTTCCCCAATAAAAATTGGAAAAAAAAAAAAATCCTTTCCCACCACAGCACTTCTCAACTTTGATAAAATCTGTAGCATTTAATAACCGCAAACTTAAACTTTTACTACCTTCTCAAATACAGGAACGTAGGAAGACACATGAGGTTTGATTATTTCTGCTTCCCAATCTTCATCTCCCATGCTGGGTTCCAGTTCTATTTTTATAAAAATACAAACATGCACATTTGGCCTCAATTAGATCAGAACTGTATCTTTAAAAAGCATAAACTATCATCATTTCACATACACTTCCTGAAACTACTCAACTAGGTGCTGATCTTCCTGCAAAACGGGGAATTAAGTTTTGTTTTTTATGTAGAGGTGACATTCATATGCATCCTTTTTATCTTTAAAAATCAGTGGAACCACTTACCTAATTACTCTTAACAATCACCATGTTTGCTCTAAAATCTGTTCACAGAATTTACCTTCTCCTTGGAAGGGTCCCCAAATGGCTCATTAGATATCAAGGGGATGGGAAATTTTCTGATAATATTCAAGGTTTCTGCCTTCAAAAGTATTTAAGATGTTTGGTTTGGGGTTTTTTAAATAATTTCTTGCAGGGAGAGGGTGCCAGGAACTGAGGCCTTGAAGTTTGACGGGAAGGGGAGAAGGGTTAGGCGGACCAAATCCCTCCAGCAAAAAGGTCAACTCATTTCACCGAGTGTTTGTACACAAACAGTACCACAGTTTTCCTTGAAGGAAAAGAGCTGCGCAGGGTGTGGGCTAAAAAAGGTCCTGTGCCTCCTCTGCAGGCCTTGAGCCCAGACTTCAAGCATCCACGGGGCTTTATGACCTTCCGGCAGGAAATGGAAAGGCCCCAAGGGACGACTTCAAACCACCACCCCGCTCGCCCCATCAGTCCTTCATCTGGCCCAAAGTCCGGCTACTGGGAAGCCCAAAATGTCAGATTGAGATCCATGCCGCCAGAAAAGCCACCTGCCCCACTCACCTCTCCGCGGCCTGCTCTCTCAGGTCTTCGCAGGCCCGGACGCCGCTTAAACGGCTGCACGTGCAGGACGCCGCTCCACCAAAAAATGGCACCTGGAAACAAGCCAATCGGTACTCAAGAAACGAGCCAATCAGTGCTCAGGAAACAAGCCAATCAGTACTCAGGAAACGAGCCAATCAGTGCTCAGAATGCCAGCGTCGTCCCACCCCCATCTCCAGCCGTGCATTCCCTACTTGCTCGCGTTCGAGGCTGCGGTGGCCTCACCCACAGTTCTATTCACCGAGTGGCCCGTTGGGCCTGTGGGTACGAGAGACGCTGTGTGCCACTTGTCTCTAGATTCTTGAGTGGGGTCTTCAATCCGGAGAGGCTCTAGATTTTCCCTATGTAAGCAGTGAAAGCCAGAGATGGCCACCTCCCTTTTTCTAACACCAAAAATAAAAGGGAAAAGGGGTAATGCTCTCCATCCTACTCCTTTAGCTTTCTCTGCCCCTTTTCCTACTGAGGCCGCTGGCAGTTGGTCCTTCTGGTTATTTCTGAGGCGCTTGCTTCCCATCCGGGGATTTCTGGTGCCTGACGGTGAGGCGAAGACCGATGGAAGTGGTATATTTCCTTTTCTTCCCAATGAGGGCATGAAAGAGACCCTTGGTACCCCAGGAAGTTGTAAAGAAAGTTAGCCTATTGTATAGAGTTGGGGGTCCAACTCTTTGGAAAGGAGAAGCCCTCTGATACAGAAGGAAGAAGGAAATTGTGCTGGCGTAGATCGTACATCAAGGCTTGGATCTGTGAGCCACCTGACACTAGGGAGTACTGGTCGTTTCGGTACTTCATGACCTCATCAATCAGATACTCTTGTTCTACTCCACAAAAAATAGATGAAATCCCATAGTATTTTCCCATCCCTGTAAAAAGTGTAACAATGGACTGCTTGCAAAGTGTAACTTTTATTTTTGGTTTTATTTCCATCATTTTCCACTCTCTGAATCTTTGAAGAAATTCCTGAATATTTCATTGAGAAATATAAATCCCAATATAGTCTCACACTCAGACACAGAGGATGAGGCATTTTACAGGTTCTTCTGACTTCATATTTTTCATCTCTAGAATCACCATTATTGGTTCTGTCTCTTCCTCCAAGAATATGTCAGGATATATCTAATTAGCACTAAACTTTGTAAGACTATACTCAAAGTGAATTGTTTTTAAAAGATAGTGTATAACAAAGGTCAAACCAGAATATATTTTAACATAACTCTCATTTTTAATAATTTCTGTTTTTAAACCAAATTTTCACATCATCCTTGAAGTGGCTAGTACACTGTATATGTGTGGAAGAGAGCCACCAATATTCCTGGTACTCTGAATTTGTATGCAAGATCCTCTGAGGTATTTTACTTCATTTTGAATTGAATGTTGTCCTTTCAAAATGTTTTATGTAATGGGAAAATATTAAGTGAAAAGAGCAAGATATGAAGAGCAAGATATTGTGTAGATAAAATAACCAACTAGTTGTTTAAGTATGAAAAACTTGGAGATATTTTCTAAAATGAACATTTTTTAAGCACTTAGTAAACATTCTCTGCTATTCACTCTTGGAAAGAACAGATTTTTGTTGCTTTCAGGTATTACAATGAAATGATTCTTTATGAAACAATATATATAACTTTTAAGAGTTAAGAAAAAATGAATTCTGATGAGAACTAAAGTTTAATATTGAGGAAAGGAAAAGTAAGCAATGGATAAAAATAATATAATTCAAAAATTGAACATCAACAGTGAAAAAGACAAACACAGTTCAGTAAACACTTGCTCCTTGATGTGTGTCCCAAGAAAGTAAAGCCAGTATATTCTATTTTCTGATTCTCTTGACAGATCTTGGATTAGTGGTGGTAATAAATTTCAACATAGAAAAAAGACAGGAATTCATTTAGTTGTTAAATAGACTTTAAATGAGCACCTGCTATGTACTATGCCAGGTACTATGCTAAGTACTATAAGTAAAGTTAGCCAATCTTTCAAGAAACAGTCTAGTGAAAAGAATGGCAGTGGCTAATAGAATTTAAAACCTTAAGACTCCTGTCTCACAAGATTCACTGGGAAGCTTGTATACAGTTTCTCCACATTCTCTAAATCCCACATAGTAAGGTAGGACAAGGATGTCCTCAAAGATTTCTCACAGTTTGGAATCAAAGTTTGTAGTTAAGACCCTTCACACTTTAAAAGAGGCTCTAAATTCTCCAAGGTAATGTAGATAAAGACAACTGACATTTTAGATTGTTAATGTTTTCAATATTATTTCTATATTATCTAAATAATGATATATTTTGTTGATGTGGACTGTGCCTACCACACAGACTGTTTAAAATTTATTTTAATCTACCAATAAGCCAAAATGGATCACCTCAAACAGGGAGAGTAGATGTTCATTCTTAGATATTATAAATATTTGAGAATCTCCTACTATGCACATAACCATACAAAATATTTTTAAAATTAAGTATTGAAGGTTGGAGCCCTATAAATCAACACAACATGGAGGGATGGGGAGTTATAATGTCTCTAAGATACCATGGTGCTTGTAACATATCTAAGGAAGAAAGTCGCCAGAGAAGGGTTTTCAGCACATCTAGCAGGGTTGAGAGAGACAAAAATCTCTGTATTTTTTCAGTAATGGCTAAGGCAATATTTACCGAAGTGTAGTACACATACCACTGATTTTAGGCAATTCATAGACAACTTTCTTTTTGATACTTATTTTAGTGTTAATATTTAAGATTTATTTTAATATGTATTAGAAAATTACATGATTTCAAAAACATAATTGTTTAGAATGGGTCTAAAGTAAATAAGTTTTTTAAAGTTTACTCAATTAAATAAAAACTAAGTATTAATAGTATGCAGCAATGGCAGAAATCATGAAGGTGATATTTAAATGACTAAAGTGTGGGAAACATTGGTGCAAATGGAAAAGGGGACAGATCACTACAGAGGTTTTCTCCATTATGAGGTAAAGGTGTTTCATTAGCACTTGTTCTGATTCCATGCTCACTTAGCAACTTTCTGATTAATAATTCTCAACTCCCCCAAGTATTTTGATACCGAGAAAGGAGGTGCAGTGGATAAGACTTACTTGCTCCCCATTATGAATTAATATGGGTTTAGAAATCAGTCTTATTTGAGTTGAACTAGTGTTCCTGAGAGATTCTGCTTGTAATCAACCAAGAATCCTAGGTGACATAATACGTTTAGTAACCCAGAAGTGTATTTACAAGAGTATGTAATGAAATCTTAAAGTGAATGAAAGGTAGATAGTCAAATACTGTGTCAGGGTAGCTTGGACAATCTCTCCTAAGACTAAGAGGTCTTCTTGGCCCTTCGCTGAAAAACAATGTTTCATCTGTGAATTGTGGAATTTGGTGAACGGTCACTAGGAAATATACCAACGTCTAGCCCTTTTTATTCATTCCCGATAGATATTCGCTGTAACTTTTCCACATCCCAAATGGCAAAGGAAAAGTGATTTGTGAATGCCATCACTGTCAGTCATCCTGAATACAAAAGAGGGAAGTATTTCACCTCAAAAGGAGAAGTGACAAGGTCCTGTCAATAACCAGAGATGAATCTCTTTTTGTCTATCTCTTAAGACTGAAGATTTGAAGCTTTCAAACAGTTAGGGAGGAAGAAATCACTAGCAATTGGCTGAGAAGTCAGCATCGGTAATCTCCGTCCATTTATTAACCATGTGACCTTGGGCAAGTTATTTTATCTCTCTCTGTAAAATGGGGATAACCAGGGCCATGAGGTACAGTTCTGGAGGTTGGGCCCTTCATCAATGAACCAAGCCAAAAGGCAAGAAGAAGCTGAATTCAGCCTGCAGTCCACGTACCAAGCCGCATACCTGCAGAGCTACCTCTACCCATATGAAGTACCATTTTCTAATTCTCACAAAGGTTAAATTCCCTCTATTTTAAATATTTACAGTGGTTTCTATTTCCCTGGTTGATCCCTGACTGATACAGGGATTTTTTTGCCAGAACTCTGTCTTAGAATTCTAAATCTTTTATATGGTGCCTGATAAAAAGATTTAATTAATTTAGGACCTCATAAGGACATATCTACACTTGCTCTTTCCACTTTCCCACTTTCTTGCATTGCTGAACCCATTGCAATCTGGCTTCTGTCCCATGACTTCATTTGAAGCTGCTATTGGCAAGGTCAATAGCAACACTGACCTCCTTGTTTGTAAACTCAATTGACAGTTTTTCATTCTTAATCTAGCAGATCTTTTAGCAGTCGTTGACACTGTTGACTACTTCTCCTTTTTAAAAATACTCTGTGTGTAACTGAATAGCGATATGAAAAAGATTAAGTTGGGCCAGTTCTTCACACCATATAGCAGGATAAGAAATTCAAATGTAAAAATAATACAACCATGCAAATACTAAAAGAAAATATTGGTGAATTCCTCTATACTTGGAAAAATGTTCCTACCTATAATCTGATATCCAGAAACAATAGTTTTATATACTGTGATGACATAAAGATGAAAAAGTAAAACTCTTATGACAAAAAAAAAGCCAAAGTACAAATGAAAAAGTGGGAAAAAATATTTCCAACATAATCCAGAAAAAAGGTTAACATCAGTCATACAGGGAGGACATATAAAAGTAAAAAAGGAAAAGGTCAACAAATATAAATAACAGCAACAGATATAAACAAATAGTTCACAGAAAAAGAAAACAGCCTTTAAATACATGAAGAGATGCTCAATTCCGTTCATTTTAAGAGTGATGTGTATTAAAACTACACTAAGGTATATTTTTCTCCTATTAAAATGGCACATGTTTAATAATGTACTCTGTTAGAGAGGCTGCGAAGTAACAAGCGCCCTCATACATTGCTGTTGGGGATGCACCATGGCCTAACCCTGAGGGAAGGAAATTTGACAATATCTAGCAATTATGTATGCATTTACCCTTTGATCCAGGAATCTTACTTTCCAGAATTTATCTTAAAGATACACAGGCAAAAAATTTAAAGGGATGTATACACGAAGTTATTATGCAGAATGAAAAGCTAAAGTAAAGATTGGAAACAACTCAAAAGACACTGCATAGCAGACTGAAACATCTACTCATGGAATTGTAAGGGTAGGAAAATTTTCCCCTCTTCTAAGTTTTTTGACTGGTCTAATAATTAAATTGACATAAGACAGATTAACAGAAAAGAAACATATTTAGTTTTATATATACAGGATCCCCCTATTAAAATAGACTCAAAAAGTGACTTAAAGCAGGAAGCTCTTACACTAACTTTTAAATAAAGAAACAAGAAATTTGTGAAGAATTGACAGGACAAAGGGGTTTGGTCTTGGGGTAGTAAATTGGTTAAATAGTAACAAGATTTGTCAATACAGCCTTTTGGGCCCTAATTTCCTATCTCTGATGATAAGGATGCTGTCTCCCCTCCGAATGAGGAAAGGGGAAGGTGGTTCTTTTCATATGGGAGATTCATCTCTTGCTTTCAGGGAGACAAAGGAGAGTCAGAGTGTCCTTCTTGCACTAACTGTTTCCCAGGTAACTTTAATTCAAAATAATCAATATGCCAAAATGACTTATTTGGGGGTAGCATATCTGCTCCCCTTCAGAGTACTCTGCAGCTGTAAAAATGGAAGAGGATTATCTCTGTACAATGCTGTGGAGTGAGCACTAAGAAATATTACTGGAAAAAGCCAGGTGCAGAGTAGCATGTCCAGTGTGCTAGCTTACATCTAAAAAGAGATACATTTGCTTATATATTTTAAAAGTGAAAAGATAAACCAAAAACTTATAAAATGACTATCTATGAAAAGAAAAGAAGGAACAGGTTGAGAAGGATAAGAATGTGTGCTAGCCTTGTCTGAGTGAATGGTTTGATTGTGAAGCCATGTGATTGTTAAGCAAAATTATAAAACAAAATTAAATCAAAATCTTAAAATGTAAAGCAAAAAGAAATAAACACACACAAATAAATATGTACTGAGTTAATGGCTTAACCACACAAATAAGAATTGTTTCAAGTGATTTAAAAATACAGTAATTTGAACTTATGTCCCTACTGGGATATATCATAAGGCAAAAAGAACTGCAAAAAATAAACTAATTCTATAATCATATTGTTAATAATAAAATGGTATATAATTAAGTTAATTTTTTTTAAGAACTAAGATTTTCAGTGTGAGAGAAAAGGGATTCAAATAGAAAACCAAAGAGGTTAAGAAATAACTCTATACCCCTAAATTGGAATTGGAAATATTCCAATTTCATCATGATATATCTCCTTAAAAAGAAAAATAGGATTTCCTAACTCTGTCCACTGAAGAAAGTCTATACTGTGGTCTTTAAATATCATTTCCCACTGCAAGAAACCAACACTATTGGGGTGTGGGGGGGAAACAAAGAGAAAAACCTGATACCAGGCCTGGGGCAGGAAATATACAAGACCAGCCTGAAACATCAGTTCATGCCAAAAAGCAAGAAAGCTTTCAAAAACTACCAAAGCACTAAGGAGCCAACTGAAATGGGCTCCTACCGGCCAAATATGGGACAAAGTAAGCCATGATTGTAACAGATTATAACCCATTGAATAAAATAAGAACACATGCATATATACTGATTATAAATAAGTAAATAAGAAAGAAGGCAAAGCTTTTCCTTAAAACAGAATTCTAACTAATTCATGTAGAGGAACTAAAGTTTTGTTGTTTTTCAAATCCCCATTTTGCAGTCATCACAATAACATTTGATTCTGGCTTACAAAATCTAGTAGCTGAAAGCTTGATGAAGAAAAGGACATTAATAAGGTCTTAAACTGTCTCCCCACAAATTATTGACCAATCTTAAAGAAAAAATACTAACTGTAGAATGGAGCAGCCTGACAGACACTATGTTAAGCAAGGGAACAAAGTTACAATCACTATTCTGGTTATCTGGTATTGCATAACAAACTCATCCAAAATTTAAATGCTTAGAACAATTATTATTTTTCATGGTTCTGTGGATTTAGTGGGCTCAATTGGGATCACTCACGCAGTTACAGTCAGATGTTATCTGGAATTATTTTCATCTGAAGGTTCAATATCAATTTGGTTAAACATTCAAGATGGCTTCTTTACACAGATATCTGGGGGCTAGGACGGCTGGTACAGTTGGGTACCAGATATCTCTCTTCCTCCAAGTGGCTAACTTGAGCTTCTTCATAGGTTAGAGGTCTTCATTGGACTTTTTATGGTGGCTGCCTACCCTTAGATTCAGCATTCTAAATGAACAAACTTTTTAAAGACAGAATTCCAATAGACCAAATCAGAAGCTGCAAGGTTTCTTCAGACCTAGCATAAGAAGAAACAGCGTCACATCTGCCACATTCTATTGGTTACAAAAAAAAAAATTAAAAATTAAAAAAAAATCACAGATCAAATGTATGGTGATGGAAGGGGAGCTGACTCTGGGTGGTGAACACACAGTGTGATTTATGGATGATGTGATACAGAATTGCACACCTGAAATCTATGTAATTTTACTAACAATTGTCACCCCAATAAATTAAAAATAAATTAATAAAAAAAAAATCACAGAGCCATTGTAATTCAAGGAGAAGGGGCTGTATAAAGCAATGAAAACTGGAGACATAGTTCACTTAAGATCTTAAGGGCTAGCTATCAATGATGACCAATATGACCTGTGACATTGTGATTTATAATAAGAAATATGTGTTTGGTCCTCAACCCCATTCCTGGCACAGAGTCCCTAAAACCCTTGGAATTTCCTAAGTGATGAGGGCTACAAAGGTGCACTTTATGAGTTGACTTTTGGACCACACCCAGCATGGGGGCTGGTTGCCAATGGAGCCAGCCATGTAATTAGAGGGTTGAAACTTTCAGTCCTGTCCCCCACCCACTTCCAGGGAGAGGAAAGGGGAGGAGCTGGAGGTTGAGCTCAATCACCAATGGCCAATGATATAATCAATCATGCCTATGTAATGAAGCCTCCTTAAAAACCCGAAAGTACAGAGTTCAGAGAGATTCGGGGTTGGGGTACACATGGAGAGTAGCACGCTCAGAAAGGCATAGAAGCTCCATGCCCTTTCCCCGTATCTCATCTTATTTATCTCTTCCATCTAGCTGTTCCTGAATTATATCCTTTTATAATAAACTTGTACTCTAGTAAGTAAAATGTTTCTCTGAGTTCTGTAAGTCACTCTAGCAAAGTAATAGAACCCACGGAGCGGGTCATGGCAACCTCAGATAGTAGCTGGTAGGTCAGAATCACAGGTGACATCTTGGACTTTCAATTGACATCTAAAATAGAGGATGAAAGTGGGGGGGGATTTTTGTAGGACTGAACCCTTAACCTGTGGATCTGATGCTATCTGCAGGTAGATAGTGTTAGAATTGAGTTAAAGTGTAGGACAGCCAGCTGGTGTCCAAGAATTGCTTGGTGGTGTGAAAACACCATCTCCCCATCCCCCATGCTGGAATTGGTACTAGAACCTTTAACATCAGTCAACATCATGTGCCTCTTGATGTGATGCAGTGAGAAAGACACTACAATATTCATGTATTATTCCTGCAAAAAATGCATAACTTGAATCTAATCATGAGGAAACATTGGATAAAATTCAAATTGAGGTACTTTCTACTAAATGACCTATATTCTTCAAAAATGTCAGCATCATAAAAGAGAAAGAAAGGCTTAAGAATCCATTCCAAATTTAAGGAGCCTAAGGAGACATGAAGACTAAATGCAATGCATGATCAATCATATGTAGGGCTCTGGATGAGACAAGAAAATTCCTATAAAGGACATATTTGGAAGAGTTGGTGAAATTTGAGCAAGGTCTGTAGATTGAGTAAGAGCATTGTGTAAGTTTTTAAAAGTTCTAATTTTGCTCACCGTACTATGAAAATCCTTGTTCTTAGGAAATATATAGTGAAGAATTCAGGAGAAGGCATATTGTCCACAACCTAATCTCAAATGATTAGGGAAAAGTGTGTGTGTGTGTGTGTGTGTGTGTGTGTGTGTGTGTAGAGGGAGGAGACAGAGAAAAGGAGGAAGAGAAAGAGGGAGGAAGGGAGAGAAAAAATGATAAAACAAATATGGCAAAATAATGTCACTTGATAACACTAAATAAAGGTTATATGGGAGTTCCTTGTGCTATTTTTTGAAACTTTTTTGTAAGCTTGAAATTATTTATAATTTAAATATATATATATATCTTCAAAGGATTGAAACACATCAAAGATATTTTTAAACTCTGTGAGGTCATAAAAATACAAAAAAAAAAAAATAACAACAAACAAAATACCAAAAGAACCACTAAAACAATAAACCCTCCATTGGTCACCTTTGCAAGACGCTAGGCAACCAACTCATTTTGAAAACTGGCAAAAGAAAACAAACAAATAGACAAGTGTTTATACTGCATTTGGGGTAACAAAGTTGTTCAGGGAAAAGTCTCTTCCTTAGAAAAATTCCAGCTAATTAATGAAAATCTCCACTCTGTATCCTGTAGGCCAGGGATCAGGAAACTATGATCCTGAAGACAAATAGCTGTTTGTCCAACCCAATAACTGTTTCTATAAATAAACTTAAGTACAGCCACCCCATTTGTTTACATGTTGTCTATTTTGGCTGTACTTATACCATAAAGGCAAAATTGAGTAACTGTTGACAGAGACCATACAGCCACAAGGCCTAAAATATTTACTATTGGGCCCTTTACAGGAAAAGTTTGCCAATTCTTTCTCTAGACCAGGAAAATAATGGCTAGTGACATACACCTCCCAAACTGTGAGACTACAGGAAACTCACAGGGATGCCAGAGTATTTTAAATTTTTGAGAAAAACACAGCAACATCTGTCAGACACCAGGTGAATGACTAGCTTGAGGTTATTCACAGTTTCAGCATTAGATGAAGTTAATTCTTTTGGATAACATGATACCTTTGAAAAGTTGAATTTTCAGCAGTTCCTATGATCTCAAGCAAGTGTTGTGCCAAATCCAATGTGAAACAGGAAATGAGGATAGTGGTGTCCCATCTGATTTCAAGGTTTGAGAAGTTATACAGTGCCCAACAGGTGTACACACCCCATTAGTAAGCAATTGTGGTTAAGAATGAAATAAAGTATTTTTTTCAATGTGTGTGTGTGTGTGAGTGTGTGTGTATTTAAATGGCTACTAAGTTGTTAGGACAAAAATACATATTAATTTGTTTGGACCTAACTACTTAGTAAACAGAAACTAAGGATACTGAAAAAAAAAATTACTGAAACTCAGAGGGTAACATAAAACTGTGATCTAGCAAATGATCAATGGCTGGTGAAAAACTGAAGAGGAATTTTGTAAGAGACAATATTTGAGCCCAATGTACAGTCTCAATATCACAAATGAAAGACCTGATGTGATATAGGAAGTACAAAACACCACCTATAAGGCTTGATCTAAAAAACTAAGTTTGAATACGATCAAGGTTCTAAACTTGACTACCACTCTACTAATTTTATGAAGTCTGTATTCTGTGTTTTGTGGCCATTGAAGTCTCTGTTCCATCAACCTAGTGGTCAGCTAGTGTCTTTATTAAATACCTAGAAGCAAAAAAAAAAAAAAAAAAGCCGAACGCAAAAATATTTCTCCCATTCTTTGCCAGTTAGCTATATTTTGGGGCACTCCTTCAATGCTGAGCCAAACAGTGTACAACTCTGCCTTAGCCTTTACTTCCTGTCTTCACAGAGCCTGAAGGTCAGCCAGAGGTGAGAACTTAGGTCTTTTCAGGTGTTTTCTGAGCATGTGTCCAGACCAGGGTATGCATATGGCCTTCTGGATTCCCCAGAATAGCAGGGAGCTTTTCAAAACCCTTATTTCTTCAAGTAGCTGCTTCTCTCACCTCATCCTTCCTGAACTTTCTGGTCTGTTTATTGCTTGCTCTGATTGTTATACTTTGCCTCTGCTGGCAGTGGCTAATACATTTGCTTTACATGCTTTCAACAAACACTGCCTGGGCAGCTGCCTTAGCCCTGGGGAGGCTCTAAGGCAGGCAAAACAAAACAAAACCCTCAGCCAAACCTTTGAGGAACCACCAGATAAGTTAAAACACATAATTACAATTCCTTGAGAATAAGGTCCATATTGCTTTCCTTGGTATCAGCAAACTACACCAAGAATATGGGCTGCTGTCGTGAAGGCCACTTCCAAGCTGGAGAGTAGGAAATGATCACAGAGCTCTCTTACCAAAATTCATCCGTCTTGTCTTAAATGTTCCCCTGGCTGTTGTTAAGTTTTTTAAATTAGATTCCAGAGCTAAAAAAAAAAAAAAAAAAGTTGATTCTGGCAATTTTGCCAGCTTATTTGTTGCTTTTACAGAGGGACAGTTTTCAAATTCCCTACTCTGCCATTTTCAGTGATGTCACTCCATACCATTTACTTCTGTGCATCTCAGCCTTGCCTAAAATTATTTTCTCGGCCTGGAATGCAGAGAAATAAAAAATTTTGCTATCACGGAAGCTCTCAAAAAATGTACTGATGATTTGAGGGCAGGCCAAGGAGCAGTTGCAAACATTTTTCAATAAGGAAACCTAATCAGCAAAATAACTTTTATCTGTCTTACAGGCAATACAGATGCTCCTCAACTTACAATGGGGTTACGTCCCAATAAACCCATAGTAAGTTGAAAATATCGTTAAGTCAAAAATGCACTTTTATGTATACGCACATTAACATTACTTAGATTGTTTATTTGGGTTGGCTTTGGGAGAAATGGCTAAGGATGGGCAGAGGGTGCTAAAATCCTCCCACAGCTCCTTTTTTTAGCCTAGAGATTGGTTTGCCAACACATTTAAAAGGAAAAAAAAGAAAACTGTCTAGACAAGGGAGGAAGAGGGCCAACCCAACACATTTTTTTCAAACCAGCTTCCCTTGGTGTCCATAGGGTTCAATCACGTGATGAGAGTACAGAACAGCCAGGCAAACCTGGGAAGAGAAACAGATAATGAGAGGTCATCCCTAGATGATAATGCCACATCAGCCCTTTCTCATGTGGCTTCCGGGGCTGTAAGGACTGCAGGCTACAGTGTCCCTCCTTCCAGATGCCTTAGAGTCTCAGGCAGGCATCCGACACTGGCCGGAAATCAGGCGGCAGATCAGGAGAGACTTGCTCACCTGCGCTGACCATCTTCTCAATGACCAAAGGCTGGGCTCTGCAGAGAGGGGCGTGTTGTCTGTCGCAGAGGCCACCGGGAGTTGTAGTCTGCAGCGCCGGGAGGTTTGACAGTGGCGGCTGGCTAAACGCTCTCAGAACTCCATTCCCCGCCGGCCATCGCGGCCTAGACTGTTGCCTCTTCCTGATCAGGGGACAAGAAGCCCGGCTGCGGTAAGTTAAGAGGATATGGAAAGGATTTTCCACCTTCTTGCCGACTTCTCGGAAACTGAGGGCTTGGTCTACTTAGGTAGAGCACGTTCCCTGGTCTTGCAAGTAGCCTCGGGAGGGAGCGGAGAGAACCAAAGGGAAGCGGAGGAAGAGCTGAGCTTGCAGCGGAAGAGCTCAGCTTGCAGCCAGCCGGCTGTCACTCGGGGAAGTTCTTTGGTGAAACGCATGGAATAGTGGAAATTACTCCTTGATCATGGGCTGCAGAATGGATATTGTGTTAGCAGGCATGAAAACAACATTAATCTTATACATCTCCATCAGAGCTCTTGGTTACTGGGTGCTTTGTCAATGAGCAGTAATATTTTGAAAAGAATCATATATTTCTGAGTGGTGGATCTGAACAGTAGGCTCAAAATATTTGGTAAACCTTGTTGTAAACAGATGTGCTGTTATCCAGTCTTTGTTCTCTTTGTAGAGCACAGAGTAGATTTAGCATAATTCTTAAGGATCCTTGGATTTTTAGAATGGTAAATGAGCACTGATTTCAACTTAAAGTCACCACCAGTTACATTAGCCGCTCGCACGAGAGTCAGCCTGTCCTTTGAAGCTTTGAAGCCAGGTATTGCTTTCTCCTCTCTAGCTATGAAAGTCCTAGATGGCATCTTCTTCCACTATAAGGCTGTTTCATCTACATTGAAAAATCTGTTGTTTAGTGTAACCTTCATCACTTGTCTTAGCTAGATCTTCTGGATACTTTGCGGCAGCTTCTATGTCAGCACTTGCTTCACCTTGTACTTTTATGTTATGGAGACGGCTTCTTTCCTTAAACCTCATAAACCAACCTCTGCTAACTTCAGACTTTTGTTCTGCAGTTTTCTTACCTCTCTTAGCCTTCATAGAATTGAAGAGAATCAGGGCCTTGCTCTGGATTAGGCTTTGATTTATGGGAATGTTGTGACTGGTTTGATCTATCTAAACCACTTAAACTTTCTCCATTCTAATAAATATGGTAAGTAGAGAAGAGGACCAACACTGAACTTTGGGACTCTGCAATTTTAAGAAGTCTGGGAGATATGGACCAAACAGTGAAGGAAACAGAGGAGGAAGAGGAGGGACCAGAGTATGTAAAGAAAACTCAGAGCCCTAGTGAATTTAGTTTATTAGCGAGTGATCCCTTGTGGCAAATATTTCTGATAGGGAGAGTAAGTTAAAACTTGGGAAATGACCCTTGGGTTTACCCATCTGGAGGTCATTGGTGACCTAACAAGAGCAGTTTTTGTGTAGGGATGAGGAAGATACCCTGATTAGCATGGTCTTAAGAGAGAATGGGAGAATCTTCTCTATTTTATGCTTTCTACTTTGTATCTTCTCTATTTTATGCTTCCTCTTTTATGTTTTTTTTTTCTCCTTTCTTGCCCTTTTTTAGGTCAATTTTTAGCATTCTCTTTTCCCCCTCTACTAGATTTTAATGATACACTGTTTTCTATAGTGTTAGTAGTTACCTTTAAAATTACAACATGCATCACATCAAAGTGTAATGTTGACCTGGACAATACAAGGGCCTTCGAACACGTTAATTCCAAGACCTTCCTATGACTTTTTTTCCCTTTGGTCTGGAATTTTAACTTTTTTTCTAGTCTTATAACGTTTATTCATTCTGCTTGGATTCAGTAAATTTCTTGAATCTGCAGATTGTTATCTTTTATAAATTCTAGAAATTTGTCAGCCATTATCTCTTCAAATATTACCTTTGCCACTTCTCTCTTTCTGGTTCTCCAGTTACATACATGTTAGATCTCATATTATCTCCCCTCTTTCATACCTCTCTTCCACGGTTTCAGCCTTTCTTTTTTTTCCTCTCTCTGCCACATTCTGGATAATTTCTTCTGATTTAATCTTTTAGTTCATTAATTTTCAACTTTTAAACCCATTCATTGAGTTTAAAATATTAGCTATTGTATTTGTTTATTTTTTTAAATTTTTGGCCTAAAAATTCACTTTCGTGATTTTCAAACATCCTCAGTTACTTTTTGAAAATGTCCTCTTTTTCTTTTATTTAAACATAAGAAGCGTAATTGTTTTATAATTTTATTCTGATTAATTCCTATAGTTAAAGTCCTTGTGGATCATTCTACAGTTGTTTCTTCTGGTTCTCACTAACAGTATTTTATTTCTTTACATGCTAGGTGACTTTGGACTGTATACTGTTTATTGTCCTTAAAAGATTGTCAGCAAGTTCTTCTTTGAGGACTAGGATGAAGGTGTGTCCTTACTGAAAAGATTTACATTTGCTTCTGCCCGTTACCTAGAAGCTCTACCAAGCAAATGAGCCTTAAATTATATTCACAGATTTATGTGTTCTTTTAACTGCCTTGCAAATCCAGATGAGGTGCAGTTTGTGGTATATACCATTTCCCCCACCACACATACACACAGGCATACACACACATGCACGCACATGCTATGGTCATTGTCAAGAAAACTTGTTTGTAGTTCCCTTGTGAGGTAGTGAGGCACTTTTACTTGTTAACCCCTAATCTAATGGTAAAGCTCTATGTAGTCCCAGCCAAATTATGGGAAGTAGGGGTGATTTCTTATAATCATTCCTTACTTTGAGTGAATCCCAGGTTTTGTCTTCTATTTCCCTAATACTTCACAAGGCCTTGAAAACCTCAGCCCAATTTCTCCTGGTACAGAAAATACCTTCAGAGCAGAAGAAACTTCCTTGAGCTATTTACCTCTCTAGGTTCCTTGACTTTACCTGCAAATGGCCTGATTTTTCTCACTATTTTTGAAGCTTTTCAAAAGATGTTTTTTTATATTTTATCCAGTATTTTTTGTTTTATGCAGAAAAATAGGTCCAAATAGCCTAATCTGTTTTATTACTAGAAATGGATTACCCCACTTATTTTTTATTAAGCTGAAAAATAAGCAGTAACTCCATTTTAACTTAGCAAGTTTCTAATAAAATAAATGTTTTAGGCATTTACCACATTAAGATATATTCCCGTATTTTTCCAATTCCTTATGCATAAAAATGTGTTATTTAATAATAGTAAAATAATTGTTTAATTAAACTTTAAATTGTTTATCTTTTTTGATGTATATAGGACTGACTTCTCCAGTGCTTAGAGTCTGAGAAAAATGGCAAATATGAATAGTGATTCTAGGCATCTTCTCATCCCTGAGGTAGATCATGAAATAAATCCTGGACCTATGAATATCCAGTTTGATTCATCAGATCTGAGATCCAAAAGGTAAATGTTTAAAATAAAACATCTGTTTCATAATTAAGGTTTTTAATTATTAAAATAGAACTAATTATAACCACGCATAAATAGCTTTGATTATAAAAAAAAATCCAGTTTCTTACAGGATCTTATGTTTGTAGTTGGAGGGAATAAATGTAAATTCTATTTCCTCATTTATATTTGACTTTTACAACTAAACTCATCTCTGGGCGGGGTAAGTTTTATGAAGTAAGATGCATTCATATAATTCATGTATATTGATTACCTACTTTGTGCAAGGTTGTATGCTAGGTGCTGGGGATAGAACAATGAACGTAACACACAGTCCTTACCTTCATTGACTTTAAATTTAAATTCTATAGCAGATAGTTTAAGATTTGAGTTTAAAAGTTATTTCATTGCACCCCTAGAAAATTCAACAGAATCCACTGAAAAATTGTTATAAATAGTAAGAGAAATCAGTAAGACAGCTATTTACAAAATAGGGAAAAATAAATAGCATTCTGATGAAAAAATGTAATAAAAAAAGATAAAATACATAGCTTTAAAAACGTGCAAACTCTATGTGAGAGAAACTTTGAAATACTACTGAGGGACCTAAAATAAGATTTAGAATATTTCTTCAGATCTGAGCTACTCATTTTAAATTGTACTGTTTGTTTTTTTAAATATAACACTGAGATAAACTGCTACCAATACCTCTTATGCAATATTCTCTGAGGACTTAGTTTTGTTGTTGTTGTTGGTTTTTTATTTACTGAAAGAACTCTTGGACTTTTTGGTATTTTATCATGTATCATATATCTCTTGTGCAACTATAAAAACAAAGTATATCAGTTAAGATTTTATTAATCTGATTCTTCACATTTGGAATCTGATTCTTTTAAATCACTTTTTGACCTGGAGTCATCAAAATCAGTGTTTTTCCCCCATACAAAATTGTCCTTTATACCATTAAGAGCATTAATAATGTAGCGTTTCTTGAAAGAATTTTCTTCCAAATCACTGACACTTTAATTTTGATGCTTGCACTTTCGTGATCTTACCAGAAGGTGTCACCAAAGGTTTTCTAACAGCACAGTGGCTCATATTTCTTCTTCAAATGTCCTTAAATATTTTGATGACTGAAATGACTAGGGATGACAGTTATCTGTCATGACACCAGGAATAATTACTGGCTGACAGTGATTAAAATATGTCCTGGATTATGTGATGCATCCATATTTTAGAAATGTTTGAACGTGTATACTAGAATTAGTAAAATATGACATTTAACAAAAAGGCATATTCTCCTCTCAGTGGTTGGATTCTAAAATAAAATGTCCTGATCTTTAAATTTTAATCCATAAATTTAATGTGATTCCCCCCCCAAAAAAAATGCAAGCAGCCAATTCCAAATTTTACATGGTCCAGCAATTTCACATCTAAGCATTAATTGGCAATGTCAAATAATATATGTACAAGGTTGTTTAATGCAGCATTGTTTTATAATAGCAAATTTTTTTATAATAGTAAAATATCTTTTCTTACTGGATAAATAAATTATGGCATATTGATTCAAAGGAATATTTTTCACCCATTAAAAAGAAGGCAGTGGCTTTATTACATATCAAAATGCAAAAGTCTTCAACTTATTTTGTTAAAATGAAAAAAGTGAAGTGCAGAGCAGTGTGTATGGTACACCACCATTTGGATAAATATAAATCAATAAATTATATATAATACAATATGTATAAATGACTCTGGGGGAATTAATAGGAAACTGTAAGAGCAGTTGCCCCCTTATAGAGAAACTGAGTGCTTGAGGTAGGAGGTGTGGCAGATACTGTTAGATAAATATTCAATAACCCCACCTATTCCTTGCGAACAGAATCCTAATTTTGTTCCTAATTTTGTTAAGGGTCGCAGTAGGTTCCAACCCAGTAGGTGAAAGAGGATTGGTTTAAGCTTGTCTCAATAACCCTGTTTTCATTTTCCAGATACAGTGATGTGTCACTTAATGAGGGGGATGCCATCTGAGAAACGTGTTGTTAGGTGATTTTGTTGTGCGAACATCACAGTGCACTTACACGATCCTAGATGGTATAGCCTACTACACACCTAGGCTGTATGGTATAGCCTGTTGCTCCTAGGACAAACCTATACAGCATGTTACTGTGCTGAATATTTTAGGCAATTGTAATGCATTTCATTATAATGTCACTGGGTGATAGGAATTTTTCAGCTTCATTATAATCTTTTGGGACCATCATCGTATCTGCAGTCCATCATTGACCAAAACATCGTTATGTGGCACATGATTGTACTTAACTTTTTAGCCTTTCTTGCACTGAGAGGTAGCAATGTGAGATGTATCGCAAATTTAACATCGTCATTTATAGTGTCATCAGAGAAAATAATGAAATGAATCTTATCATTTTTACTTGTATATTCCAACATCAGTGAATATAAGAACTAATGAATGCTAATTGAATCTCAGGATTTTTTGAAACCTCTAAATTCTATGATAAGTAATTGACCATTGTGACAATAGAACATAGGTCATTACAGTATATTCCATTGCAATAAGTTGACAGGAGTTCAAACAGTTGTCTGAGGATTTGTTAACTGTGTAGATTAAATGGGAATATATTTTCTATAATGAAACTTGTCAAAATGAAAGGGAATCAACTCTTTACATTTATGGGATAACTACCTAGGTAAGCACGTTTTGGAAGGCAAAAACTGGTACGGACTTAGCAGTACTGAATGTTAATTTGCCTGTGAAATAATTTATATTGAAAACAGAACTTATTTGATGGGGGGAAAAAGTAGGAGTACCTTAAAACATTGTTATTTCTATTAAACTATGAGTTCCTTCATTTTATATATGTAAATAAAAGTCAGACACACTGAGGGGAATTTATCTTCCATTGGAAGAATCAGCTTAGACAGCTATTTGCAAAATTTCAGTCATTTTAGAGTCACGATGTGATTTTGGTGATATTACCATCTGTATATTATGCTCTAATGTATGTTTTTAATTTAATTTTTAAAAATTAGGGTTAATTTAGCCTCATCTTCACATAATTGGTAAATGATGGATTTGAGGTATCGTTTATACTTTTTTCTTATATGCATTGCAATAAATGCCAGGTAGCTAAAATAGCATTCATCCTTGTGCTATTTATCTTACGTATAACCACACTTTGGGAAACTGTCTCCAGCTGTCGCAGTTGTTAAAAAACAAAATACAACTGAGTAAATTTGAAGATCTAATTGGCTTTATCCAACAATTCATGAATCGGGCAGCATCCCATTTAGCATATAGAAAGGAGCTCTGAGGAGCTTTCTGAAATGGAAGGCTTTTAAAGACAGAAAAGAGGAAAAATGAGGAAGTTATTATAAAATTGTGAATTAGTTCAGGCAAGCAAGGTCGTCTTCATTTAGGGGAAAGCAGGGATCAGGCAGATTACCTCATTAGTGTTGACCAGATAATTCCAGATTGACTGGTAAAAGGTTACTTTTCTGCGAGAAGCTGAAACTGCAAATTCAGTATTGTTTGTTGCTGAATGGGATTAGCAGAAGTGACCCTATTTGGGCCTGTTCGTTGTTTGTTTTTTAACAGAGTGTAGAAAACAACATTTGATACTTTTAGGATCTTACCTTTAGTTTGGCTTGTGGTTAATTCTATCTCTTCCACTAGGTGGCAATCAAAACTATATATCAGTTCAAACGTAAGAATTTTAACAACTCCTTTGCACTGAAAGAATGTGCTGGATCTGCTTATCATTTTGGTGGACATGGGTACTAATTAGACTTATGTGGATGAGGGAGATTGTCATCATAGAGGAAAGGTACATGACATAATCATTTGGATCATTTCGGGAACTTTTGCAAACTACACAAGTCCACTTTCCCCTCTGCATGCTTTTTCTTTCCTCCCCCATCAGTTTTTCACCTGGTGAAGTGAGGAATGTGGGTGAAGGGACAGAAATGTTTGGAAATCTCCTATGCTGTATTTGCTGTATTCCCAAGGTAATCACAGAGATTGTTTTCCTGCCTTTTTCAGACTTTCTGGTAATCAAAGATAGAGCTGGTATTCAGGATTGCTTCATAACTCTGCTGCTGCTCTGGGATTATTCCCTTTGGGAAATGATCATCCCAGCCAGCCTGAAACCAAATTGTGAAGTGGTTTATTAGTTTTTCAGCTTTCCTTTGTCAGTTGTCTCTAACTCTGTTTTTCCAATTTTCCTGGAGACTAAGGCTTTCAAGCTCTTCTCTGTATGTCCAGTTTTCCCCAGGGCAAGAATTCACTCAAGAATTCCCTCTGCAATGCTTTGTAAACCATACTTTTCTTCTGCCCCTTATTCACCAGTATTTATCTGTCCTATTCTTGCAGGGCTTTGTTGTCTCTTTAGTGTTAGAATGGCAAATAATCTGATGTGTCAGAGACCTAGTCTATTACTTTTCTATGCCTGTTTGCATTTTAATGTGGAGAATCCTAGATATAAAAAACTCTTACCTAAAAGTTAGGTTTTCCTAGTTGATAACATTTTAAGTGCTCTGGTAAGCCAGTGGTATTCCTGGTGCCCTTCAAACACACTGGATATGCTGTAACCCCGGTTTTTTAGAATGGCTACTAGTTGGTGCATCTGTAAAATGGCCTCTCTCACTTTCATTTGTCATTAATACTATCACTGAGTAGCAGCTTGAATTGACTCTTTTTGGTACTTATAGTGCTAGAAGAGAAAGGGAATAACAAAGCAAACAGAGGAGTTTATGAATTAATATGTAAAGGTAGATTCTGGCTCAAAAACAGTGATTGGAAGTGATTACTGAGGCTTTGTAGTTTCATAATTGGGGATTATACAGATCTACAACAAAAGATAGAAAAGTAGTTTTTCCAGGAGGGTTGGTTTCCAGAGCTGCGTGAATTGCTTTTTGAGGAACTTGCCATCCAGGTGACGTAGATGGAATGAGGGCCTGACCATTTATCAGTGCCGTGGAGCTGATGACCAACTTAACTGATTGTTTTACTACTTCTGTACCCTTCCCTCTCCTTCCTTTTCTTCCTATTCTCTTACTGCTCCTCCTCTTTTATTTCCCTCTTCACCTCTTTTCCACCAAAAGAGGTGAGTCCACTTCTCTCACCTCTTTTCTCTCCACTTTCCACCGTTATTCTTTCCCAGTGTAACTCTTTTTGTTAAATGCTTAATAAGGACAATCTTAGCCATGGAGTTAGAGATGCTTTAAATATAAATATCAATAAAGTTAGAGGCTTTATTAGAGTAGGATCTTATTTCTAGTCCCAACAGAATCCTTTTATTCTCTCTAACTCATTGGTTCTTACATTTTTCACTTCTTCCTCTCCTTCCAGTCCTCTTTGCTTAACTGCCCTCCTGTACCCAAATCTGCTTGCCTGAGTTGCTTCCATTTCCATCTCTAGATCCATGTGTTCTATCTGATTTTGCTATTTTTTTTCTATTTTGCATATAAACTAGCTGTGCTTTGTTTTCTTCCCTTCCTTCCTCCCTTCTGGCTGGTCTAGTTATTAAATCTATATGAGACAGATTAACAAGCGAAAATAGGCAAATTTAATTACGTACATATATATGGGAACCTCAGATACATGAGAGTCAGAGAGCCCACAAATATGAGGGGTTCAGAGGCAGAAAGATAAAATGAGGTATATAGGGTATTCTGAACTAAGGATGAGTTAACAGGCTTCAGGCCTCAGGGGATGATAAGAAAAGCAGATGATCAGTAATTAGATGTTTGCTCTGCCATAAAAACTTATCTTTGGTTTTAACTATTATGGGCAAGGCCCCTAATTTAAATTCTTCTAGGTAGTTAAGGAAGGTGGGGGGCAGATGTTCATCTTGAGCCCACAGGGTTTCTATTGCCTTTAGATCAAAACAAACAACATGCCAAAGTAGCACACCTTGGGGAGGTCTGTCCTGAATCCTTTAAAAGATAACGGGAGAACTATTAAGACAATGAAGAATGAGATCTAGATCAAAAGGAAGAAGGAAACCCAGAAAGGAGAGTCTAACATTTCCTTAAGGGTATCTGCCACTTCCAGTTCATTAGCTGAGAGGCTGGTAAATTGAGCAGAGCTTTGACAGTTTTACAAGGCTAGAGGGAGAAAAATTGGAATCCAGGGCTCACTAAGAGATTTCATACAAACGTTGGATTGGAAGCCCTAAGCTCTATAAGCCTAGAAATATGAGTGAACTTGAAATAGAGTGACCTTCTTGCAGGGACTGCAACTCAACTTGAACTCAATCCCCAAAACTGGATGACAGTAATCTAGGATTGCTGCATCTCAAATTGGCTCCCAAAAGCAAATGTAAATCCTTTCTAATGAAAATAATATTATCCTAGGATTCAATTTATTTACACTGTTTTCCATATACTGGAATTCCATAAGTACACTGTCAGGTACTTAATTTAAAATAGGAAGGCATAACAGGAGGCAAGACATGATTAGAAATAAAGAGACTCGATACAAAATAAGGACTGACAGGTGAGCCAGATAATGCAGTTATCAGAAATAGACATTTAACACACTATGTTTAATATGTTCAGGAAATTGAAATAAGGTTGAGAATTTTGGCACTGGCTAGAAATAAAACAAAGAACCAAATTCACAGAAAATATTTGTTGAATTAAAAAAGAACTGAAATTCTGGAACTAAAAATCACAATAACTGACGGTAAGAAATCTCAATGACAATAACAAACGTTACTAGTTAGTAATAGTTGATAGGACCCAGTTGGCAGGACAGGTTTCCTGTTGGACTCTTGCCTTTATCAGTCTATGCTACTATTCTGTGATTGGTCTGCTTAGTAACATGCCTTACAACCAACCATGGATTCTGATCAGTCTATTACAGTATTTGCCATCTGGGTTGAAAATGTAGCCTTCATCACCTGAAAGACCACTTTGTGTGAACTGTTTTTTGCTCGTGTCTTTCCAGTGGCAAAGTAGAAGTTCTTCTAGCTCATCTACCTTTCTTGAGAGCCATGATGAAGATTTCTAAGGCTTGACGTATATTATCCCATTCTTAAGTTATGGGAGAGGAATAAGAAAGAGTCTCTTGTTCTTTGGTGATCTATTTAAAGAGTAGATGAGTTTTGTTTTTTGTGTTTTCAGTTTCTAGGTAACTGAATTAAGATGAAGGAAGCAATTTTAGTATTCATTTGAAGAATCACACGTATATATTAAAAATAAGATTTATCTTAACATATATAAATATATATACACACATGCTGAATTCTTTATCTTTTTCATTACCTTTTCAGTTTTTAAGGAAAGGAAAGTTTTATTAAAATATAACTAAATGCTGGCTTAGTTAAAATATAACTTATTTAGTTAAAATATAACTAAATAAAATATAAAGAAAAATGCTGGCCTGGCATTTTTCTTCTTTCCTGCTTTTTTTTTTTTTTAATGGGGAATACTTAGATTATGAAACTGGAAAGGTTTTTTTTCCCAGAAATTCTTTTGATAGATTTGTTTAAGAAGTAGAGTAATTGGCATGACATTGCAGGCTGAAGCCTACCCTTTATTTATAATTAAGACAAGCTGTTTATTTCAAAGTATTAAGTTAATAATACTCTTAATTTATTGCATTTAAGTTCATTGAGACAATTTGTGATTTATTTTGGCATTCTCATAAAGTGGATAGAAGGAGGAGATGCCTGGAGAACTGTGCTCTCTTGGGAATTTTCCCACATTCCTAATCTTTCTTTGTTGAATGTCACTCACCATGACCCATTTGGGACTGCTTTTTCTAGATTAGAAGATAGTCGTCCAGTGGTGGTGGTGGTACTGTTTTATATCAATCTAGAGAAAAACTGAAGAACTGTTATGTTGGTATTTACTTACAGGTGGTCCTAGTATCTTAACTTGATTGAAATGCTCCTGGTATTTATATAATGTTTTTAGTCTCATTCTAGTGCTGATAGTAAGAACAAAAAACCCTTGCATTTCTGTTACTGGTCATAAAATAAGAGATTGTTTTCACGACAGTAGAATTAAAATAATTTATAGATTTTTCTAAAACCAAAATTTGAAAGCATGAATTGCATTAAAAGAATTTGAAATTCATTCTTAGTAAAAATCTGTATTTAATCAAGATATATGGTCCTGAGAATTAATATTCAGGTCAAGTTCTTTGTCCATATATTGTTGATGAAGATGTTTACTTGCAACTAAGTACCAGCATTCTAAAATAAGGAATCCAGAAACCAGATGTTTGTTAACATTTGCTGTTTTCATCATACCACACTCATCAGTTAAAAAATAATAATAGCAACCTAAAAAGTTTTCATGGGACTGCATATAGGTGTGTGTGCGCATGTATGCATTTGCAAATTATGTACTTCTGTACTTATATTACATACATTATGAAACGTGAAAATGGAAGTTTTTAAAATTATAAGGAGTAATAACCAATCTTGATAAAGTTAACTTTAAATTTTATTTGTTAACAGTACATTAAAACTTTTGCTTTTGCTATATTATAGTCTCAATAGCAATTGAGTATGCTTTATTTTTTTATTTATTTTAGATTCACAATATTTTTTTAATAATCATTTTATTTTTCAATTGCAGTAGACATTCAGTATTATTGTATATTAGTTTCAGGTGCACAGCATAGTGGTTAGACAAATTATATAATTTATGCAGTGACCCCCCCATCAATCTAGTACACACCTGGAACTAGTTATTACAATATTATTGAGTATATTCCCTGTACTGTACTTTCCATCCCCATGACTGTTTTGTAACTACCAATTTGTACTTCTTAATCCCTTCACCTTTCTCATCCCACCCTCCTACCCTCCTCCCATCAGCTTGTTCTCTGTATCTATGAGTCTATTTCTGTTTTGTTGGTTTATTTTGTTCTTTAGATTCCACATATAGGTGAGATCATATGATATTTGTCTTTCTCTGTTAGACTTATTTCAATTAGTGTAATACCTTCCAGCTTCATCCATGTTGTCACAAACAGTAAGAGTTCATTCTTTTTTATGCCCAAGTAACATTCCATTGTATATATGTACTACTTTTTCTTTATCCAGTCTTCTATAGATAGGCACTTAGGTTGCTTCCATATCTTGGTTATGTAAATAATGCTGCAGTGAACATAGGGGTGCACATATCTTCTTAAATTAGTGTTTTGGATTTCTTTAGATAAATACCCAAAAGTGGAATTGCTGGGTTCTGAGGTAGTTCTACTTTTAATTTCTTGAGGAACCTCCATGCTGTTTTCCATAGTGGCTGCACCAATTTGCAATCCCACCAACAGTGCACAAGGGTTCCCTTTTCTCCACATCCTTGCCAACACTTGTTTGGCTTTATTGCTTTTTGAAAATCATATAACACTTTGTCACACAATAATTCAAACTGATTTGAAGTTTATTTCAGTCTTATTCAACAATTATGTCTTAAGTTTTTGTTGAAATTTGCCTGGTAAATTTTCATGCTCCTTGATATTGCTCAATTCTTACATTTAGTGATTGCAGTGCTGGTTTGTATATTCTAGTATCCTATGCTATTTTGAAAGTCCAAAATACAAATGTTTTTGTTGGTTTAATACTGTTCATTTGAAAAGAACCAGTAATTTTGTTCCCCTTCCTTAGTTCTTTCCAATTTATTCCCAAACCTCTCCTCTCCTTCATTCCTGACGTCCTCCTACATCTATTTTACCACTCAGTGCCTCCAGTTACTCCCCAACATACACACACACACACACACACACACACACACACACACACACTCCCCCAGAAGTGGGGGGGGAAAGCATTGATTTATAGAGCACCTTCAGAAGATGGTTGCTCTTTCTGCTGGGGGAAGGGGAGGAGTTAATAGACAGAACCATCCTGGGAGAGAAATCAAACCTGCTATAACGATGTAGATTGGGGAAGGGAGGTTATCACTTTGTGAGGGGTGAAATATCTAACTATAGCATTGTTTTGTACACTGAAACTAATAAAAAAAATTAAATTTAATTTAAAAAACTGCTATAACCCAGTAGCTTCTGGACAGAGAGTAAGAGCTGCCTAGCTGGTCTGAAAACTACACTGGAGAAGCACTAAATACTTTAGGAAGGTCCTGAAGGCTTTCTGGACTGATTATTTCAGAGGTGTCAGTTTGGAAGGTACCCTGGGCAGAAGGATGCAAAGGGGATAAAAGCATTAGCTATAGTCATATTTAACAGTTTACATTAGAATTATAACTTTTTAATATTTATGTTTTTATAAAATAATCTTTTATTTGATGGTTATAATGTTTGCAAATTTCCATATTTGGAATGTTGAATGTTTAATTTCACTGATTTTTAAACATTTTATACTGTAAACATTTTTGTAGTGAAAATACTGGTATTAGTCCTTGTATTGCATGGAATAAATACCAAGATACTAGTGTTGTCATTTGCTTCATTATTACAATTATTACCTTGATTTTTTTTTATGTTTAATAATTGGTTCAAAGACCATTATCTACTTTCATTGTTTGGCAGTCTTTAAATGTTAGAAAAATTTTAATCTATGTATATAAGATTACAAATAATTTTTAATAGTGATAGACATTTTCAGCAATATAATCATGTAACGGTGGAAACATTTCTAAACATCAGTTATCAGAATATTCTCTCTATAATGTAAGTATTTTTAAAATAGCAATTACTTTCTCAGTCATTATTAAAATATTATCTTTCTCTTGAAGGGAGATAGATTAAGAATGTAGGGCATTTTTAATACCTACTGTGTACCCATGTAGCATACTGTTGACAGCCACATGTCATTAGAGAAGAGGTCAACCAATTTCAAACAGTGGTCTTTCTATACAAGAAAAGAAGGTAACTTGTATTTAAGTTTGACAAATCCTTATGTTGCCACAAGACAACGAACAAGTTTTTGTATAGTACAAAAGGTTTTTTTGGTCCCTCTTGATCTCATTACTAAATTTTGAAATAATATGTTAATTTAAATTACGTTTTTTAAAGTTTATCACGTAATGTATCATAGAACAGTGCATAATGCATATGTACAACTTTTAAATAATTATAAAGCCAAACCCATCCAACCAATACCTAGGTCTAGAAATAGCAACACCCCACAAATTACCCCATATGTACTTCACCACAGCATCCCCCTTCCTTCCTACAGGTAACCACGCTCCTGACATTTGTGTGATTATTTCCGTACTTTTAAAATAATTTATGATCTGTGTATCCCTAAATACTGAATTCCGTTTTACCTGTTTGTGTACTTTATGTAAATGGGATCATACTGTATGTATGATTTTGTGATTTTTGTCCAGCATGGTAATTTTCATCCAAGTTGCGTGTAACTATAGTTCTTTCAGTTCCAGTGGTTTCTAGTATTTTATTCCTTTAGCTTCTACGTGTATTTTCCACAGGGGTTATTCCAACTTACATTCTCACTATAGTGTATAAGAGTTTCCATTTGCTCTACTTCCTACTAGTTATTTTTTGCAAGAGAATGAGGTTGGCAAAATGTTATTAATGATTCTAGTTGTGAGATATAGGTGACTTTTATATTTTTAATACTTTCTAGAGTCTTTACACTTACCCCTTCAGCTACCACTCCATTTCACTCACACATTTTTGCAGAAAACTCCTTGCAAGGTGACCACATCAAGTTTTTTCTCTGTCTAAATTGAATTTAGACAGGCTTTTGCCCTTCCCACTCCACTAAAACTGCTCAAATCCAGGACACCTTTCATTGGTCAGTCTCATCTCATTTTACTTAGCAGTAGCTCTTGACACAATCATTCTCTGCTCCTGAAAACAATCCTTAATTGGCTTGCGGATACCACACTAAATTGATTTTCTTATAGGTTGCTTCTTCTCATTTGGATACTTTGATTGTTTCCTCCATCATTTCTCCCCCAAGTATTTACTTTAAAATTTGTAAACCTACCGAAAAGTTGAAAGCATTATCCCCATAATTTTTCATTAACTTTTTTCCTGATTATAAAAGTAATACAAGTTTGATCATACTATGGTTATATAAGTTGTCATCATTAGGGAGCCTGAGTGAAGTATATAGTGGAACGCTCTGTATTATTTTACAACTTCTATGTGATTCTAAAATTGTTTCAAAATAAACTTTTTCTTTAAGTAATACACCATATTATTCAGCATATTTTATTTACTCAGCATATTTTAATGAGTTCCTACAATATGCCAGGTACTATTCTAGGCCCTGGGAATATAGTAGTGACCAAATTGACAAAAACCCCTTTCCCTCATGGAGCTTTTATTTACTGGAGGTGATCAATAATAAGTAAATAAGAAGCATATATTATGTCAGATGGTATAAATGTCAGGGAGAAAATGTAAAGCAGAAAAGCAGAGGTGTATATAGGAAATGAGAATGGTGGAGAAGAGGGGTTGAAGTTTAAATATGGTGGCAAGGATAGCCAAATGCCCCATTGAGAAAGGAGCAATTGAGGAAAGACTTGAAAGAAGTAAAGAAGCAAGCTATACAAATATTTAGGGGAAAGGTCTTCAGGGCATTTGCTTTTTTACTGGAAATTAATAGCAAAGGTCCTGAAGTAGGTGCCTGCCTGTAATGTTTCAGGAATGGCGAAGAGGCTAGTGTGGGCAAGGAAGGGCAAGAGACGGGTGGGGGAGGAAGCAGTTTGATATATGAATCAGGAGTTTGGGCTGGAGATAAGAGTTGGAGTGCCATCAGCATATGCAGTACATTATATTTAAAGTTATGTGACTAGGTGAATCCACCAAGAGATTGGGTATAGATAGGGAAGAGAAAGTATCCATGGGTTAAATGCTAGCTTGCTCTGACCTTCAGGTTTGGGGGCTTGAGAAGGAATCAGCAAAGGAGACTGAGACTGAGGGTTCTTCCCTTTCGGATTATATCCTTTGTTGGCATTTGAAATCTTCCATGTACTAGCCAAGGATTACCTCGTCTCTAACCACATCTCTTCTTACAGTTTTAAAAAATACATCATGCTCTCTTTCTCCTGGTTTGTTCTACGCGCTTTTCCATTTTTTTGAAACACTTTTTTTCCTCCTTTTCCCCCAACCCTGACTAGCTTTATATATCTTTTAGGATTCACCTCAACTATACCTTCCTAAGTGGCCTGCAGAGTGGTTTAGCTTCCCCTTTTGTGTACCGTACACCTACCGAGCCTCACACAACCCTCTCCACTCTTTTCTTCCATTGTTGCTCATGAGCACTCTCTCTTTCTATTTTTTTCTCTCTGGATTAGAATTGCTAACTTACCTCTCTCCTCCAGGAGATTATGATATTTGAGGTTCCACATCCCATTCCTCATTTAATGTTTAGTACCATGCTTTGTGTGTGGTTGGCACTCGAGTAATACTTAATACATTTGAAAACCAATATAAATTAATTAACCATAATAGAAAGAGAAGAGCCTTTGGAGACAGATGGTAAAGTTGGAGTGTGGAGCAGGGCTTTTGTGAAAGAGGATGGTGTATATGTGTCAGAGACGATGAGAAACAGGCCAGCCAGCCAGAGGTTACCAATCATTTTTTTGGTAGCAGCAAGGAATTTCCTGCTACAATGGCTGATTAACTTCTTTCCTGTTGTTTGTGCTTAAAAGCTCCCTGACAGACAAACAATGTTTTATCAAGGAGATAGAAAAAAGTATAGTAGGTTCATTATTTTGAATATTTGCGTGATATTTTTTGAATACTTGATTCTCTCTTCATTTTTTAACAAACTACCCAAGCTGGCAGGTGTTTGGATGCTTCAGCTTTCAGGTATGTGAATAAAGGAACAGTTTTAAGTCAAGGGTCTTCACATTGAGTATGAACCTTCTTAAGAGTCATGGAATTGTTATTAAGCTTCAGAGAAGCGTAACTGGTCAGTAGAAGGGTGGAGACAGATTTAAAAGCCAAAAATTTTAAGGAATTTAAGCAGTGCAACCTAAAAAAAGACATTAGGTAGAAATAAGCTTTCTTTGTTTCTAAGTATATTAACAAAATATGGGGGTTTGAGTCACATTTTTAAATATTTTTTAAATTTTGCTGAATTTTTAAATATTTTTCTGTAGCATGACCATAAATATTTATAATGTGAGACAAACATAACTTCTACATGAAATATCATAATTTAAGGTGTATTAATAAATATCATAATTTAAGGAACAGTTGAGCTACATTTCAAATGGGGAGTACCATTGGTAGGGAGCAGTCATGTGAAACTGTTCAAAAGAAAAAGCCCACGTTTCAAAAGTCTTTAATTCTGAATATTATTCTCTATATAGTAGTATTAATTTTAAAAGTGTTTTGATCCAACTAAAGTCAATTCAGAGGTGTAATTTATATATTTGCTCTCTCAGATGAAGCTTTAAGCATATGTTTCTAATAACTCAGTTAAAATATGCTGAGTTGTATATTTTTAAAGAGAATCTGTTTTGAAGATTCCACAATATTTGTTTGAACAGGCACACAGCATCTCGATGAAAACTGTTGGAAAAGAAAAACTTTCAGTCATTCTGCTCTCAGTGTACCCAAGCCAACTAAACTGGTACAGTTAACACTTTTGTAGGGGGCCAGGAGCCAAGAAATGTAGCACTTCCTGGACTGCTTTTCAGCAGGCCTTCAAGCCAACTTAGTGTTTGATGTTAATACCATTGAATTTTCAGAGTAATAAGCTACAAGTAGAACCTCTACATACCTTTCCATCAATATAAAACTTACTCGTCTCTTTTAGTAATCCATGATTAGTTTTAATCTCTGCTTTATGTTGGCATTAAAGCTATATTTTTTTCCTTGAATTTTGGGGGGTATCATTCTTGCAAAACAAGAAGGGAATACTCTTATTAGAATGTGGCCCTGGGTATGATCAAACTGTCTCCTAGACATAAATATTTTTACATTGCTTTTTAGTGTCATAGTAGAGATGTAAATTATATAGAACTCTATAATGCGTTGCGAGAACTGGTAGTTATCTCAGGCTACCAAATTCATAAGTACGGACAGTTTATTCTGCCTCTGAGCCTTCTGTTTTCATTTTATCCACTTAAGATTTATTGACACCACTTAATTCATTTAGCAATTATGTCATGCTGGTCTATATCCACATATAGTCATGTTGATAGATAGTCATATTGATCCGTATGCACATATTTACTGTAATAAGTGCTCTACTTAGATATTTGTTGGATTAAACTAGAAAGTACCCACCATATTTATGGTGGAGAGTAAATAGTAAAGATTCAAAGATTCTGTATGCTAATTAGAGATACAGGACTAAATTAAACAAATATACTACCATTTTTCTGATATCACAAAGTTAGTTGGAAAAATAGCAGAAACTAAAATTTCAGTCACTTAGTTTTTCAAGTGCTTCCCGCAAGATTAGATTAACAGTGTCTCCAGAAATGATTACCATACTTTAATACATTTTAAGCTTCTTTCGGAACCATAAGTGTAGAGGAATAATATGGAGCCAATGATAAATTTCTGGCCTTTTTTCCCCCTTCATTATTTGGATCTATGTATTATATGATCTGAAGTAGCAAATTATATACAATTTGAGGCACAAAATCATCTGTGACTTCAAGGAATCTGAGAATCATCCGAGGATTGCAGTCCTTTCTTGCGACTCTGCCTGGTCTTCCTGTTTTGCATAATGTGTTACTCGAAGCTTAGGAAGCAAATGGAGAGAGTTTCTGTTAGGAATTGAGGGGTTAATGACTGAAAATGATAACTGAAAACCAGAATCTTCAGTTCACTGGGACAGTTATGAGAAGGAGGCATATACATAAATAGTAGCATAATAGGGTATATTACTGAAATCCAAGAAAAGTAGAAGATGACAAAATATTTCTAGTATCTTAATGTTCCATTTCATAGTACCTTGGATAAATTTCACAAGGGAGATGGTTGAGATCACTAATCCTTAGTACATGAACCAAGAAATAAGAATCCTATTTATCGTAGGAAGTAACTTTGGCCCATGAAGAAGGAGTAGACATTCGTTAGTAGAGGAACATTTTTGTCTATAATTTCTCTGATTTAGTGCCAAAAGCTCTTTGAGAGAATATTCAAAGCTGTGTCTGTCCAAAGTTTATGGTTGAAAATTGACAGCTGCTATATTTCTTCTTAATAACTGATTAAAGCTCTTTCTGTTATGTCTTCTCTATTGCTAATTCCTTAAGTTTAAAAAAGTGTTTAAAATAATAGCATTATGAGACAAAGGCTTTATTCTGTGGATTGGATAATACTTCTTTTGTGCTCTTTTCTTTTCCCACTAAAAGTGAGAAGTAAATGCCTTGCTTGGTATATCCCATTTCTAATGGAGGACAAGAAGTTACTTTCTTCAATGGCTGACTTCCAGAATTTCTGGCTGAATGTTCTTTGTCAAGTGTATATTCCCTTCCCTAGGCCTTTCCATATAGAGCCCACAAACATCGTCAATGTGAATGATGTCGTTCAGAGGGTTAGCGACCATGCCTCTGCCATGAACAAGAGGATTCATTACTACAGCCGGCTCACCGCTCCTACAGACAAGGCACTGGTAAGGGGCAAGGGGCTGCTGATTGTCTGAGGTTAAGTTGAAAGGAACAGTGAACAACATAAGCCAGGGCAACTCCCAGTGGTTGAACTTTTTGCTGGCCATGTTCCCAGGATAGCATCATGGAAAGTCAAAGATAGTAATTAATACATGTCCTGCATCTCCGGCTAGTTCATTCTTATCTAGGCTGGCGTAGAGAGATGTGAAACAATCTCTCTGTGTTGACAACACGTCTAGAGATTTGTTGGATTATATTCTGCTAATCCCAAATCCTAAAAGCTCTGAGGAGGAGAGACTACTTTTGAAGTAGTTTAGGTCATTGATTAATATAAATAATAATAGGTTCTGGTTAGTGTGTTCAGTTTTTAAGATGAAGCTACGAGGAGAAAATGTTTATAGAAATTTTCTGCAGGGGTGGGAAACTGAAAAATACACGCGCACACACACAAATATATAAAATATTTTCTCTTTAGCAGTGTCCTTTTGTCTATCAAAAACAAGGGTCAAAGGGGAGCTAGTAAACATTTTAGGCTTCGTGAGCCACATATTGTCATATATTCTTCACTTTTGTTTTATAACATTAAAAATATAAAAATCATTCTTAGCAAAGTGGCTGTAAAAAAATCAGGTTGAAGGCCAGATTTGGCCCCTGGGTCATAGTTTGTTGACTCTTGATCCTAAAATATGTATTATTATTTTAGAGTCAAAAATACTATGTATTATCATTAATTTTGTTGCTTATAAGAATTACCACATGTAAGATTTTCAGAAACTTGAAAGCATAAAGAAAAATGGGAACATTCTGGGAGAAAAGATAATGATTTTCTTATAGGTAATAATAAAAAGGGAACCAGCATTCTTTATATGTTTACTAAGGGGGCCAAGGTTTGGGCTAGTCACTTGAACATAGATATCTCATTTTAAGCAATGTGAGGTATTAAGATCTTCTTTTGTATCACCAAAGTAGAGACTTCCAAAATATTCTGGGTGGGATAATTATTTCCCCATTTTTTTCTTTTTCCTTCCCTAGGGCTTTATATTAGTAGTTATGGTAAAGTCTTAGTTTCATAACAGAATTATTTAAGCCTTCTGGGGAGTTAGAAGTAATCCAGTATCTTTGGACCTAGAGGCTATGCTTGTGAAAGCATACTTCAGAGATACCAGCTGGGCCAATCTAGGCCTGAATGTATGTTTGCCTGAAAATTAAATCAGCATTATTCACCAAGTTGGATCCCGTTTATTAACTGATTGTGAGAGGACTCTAGTATATCAAAGGACATAAACTGTGATCTAAAATTAACAATGTGGTATGACCATTTTTAATGAATGCGTTTATACATCCACATCGTTTTCTGAGAATCCCAAAATTACTTTTTCCAAAGGATTTTTAAAGGAAGAACAATACGAAACCACTGGTCTTAGGTATTTACAGACTAATATCTTTTTATTTCTGAAAATTTCCTCATTTGCCTTAATATTTTTATTCTAAAATGGGGAAGGGAAGAAAATTATTTGGCTGCCAACGTCTCATAGATCCTTGCTAATAAAAGTGTGTCCTGCATAGCCAGAAGGATCAGCATCATTGAGAGCTTGTTAAATATGCAGCTTAGTCTTACTTCATACCTACTGAATCAAAATCTGTATTTTAACAAGATCCATGTGTGAATCACAGGAACATTCAAGTCTGAACAGCACTGCTCTAGACCCCTTTCAGAATGTGGGATCCAGTCCTCCAATTTTTCTGTTATCTCCTAAGAATTTACCACTTCTTATACTCTAGCTTTTAATCCTGTCCCCTGCAACTTTTGATTTTTCCCTTTTCCAGAACTTGCTTTGCTAGCTGTCATGGTTTATCTCCGGCTTGATACAGATAAGGTCCTGCCCCTTTCTTTTCTTTTTACTCCATGGCATAAAACAACAGAACTCAAACCCAATAGGGTTAGGGTAGAGAGAAGGCAGCAGACCCATTTCCATATATGCCTTTGTGTCTCTAGGAAGTACTAGTTGTTTCCAAAGTCACACCAGTCAAGCATTCGAGACATTCTTTGCCCCTAAGACACCACCAGTCATATGCATAATGAGAGAAGGACTGGACACTTTTTCATTTTGTACCAGTCCACCAGTCCATATTCTGTCTACCTACTGAGGCCTAATGTTCCATCAGTTCCTTGAAGTCTTTCTCAAACTGTTGTAGTCCCACTGGTTTTTTTTTCATCATTCCTGTGTTACAGTATACAATAGAGTTGAACACTTAATTTTTATTCTGTCTTATATAGCCTTGTCTAATTGCTTCATATGTCTTCCAACTAGAATTTAAACTTCTTGAAATTAGGGGCTGTATATTATTTTATTTCTTGAATGCTAAACCTGACACAAAGTTGGAGATTTGTGTGGTCAGTGTTAAATATAAAAGATTATTGATTTATACAAGTCAACTCTGATGTCTTTAACTACTGTATGTAAGGACTACATATTTTCAAAGGACTAGTCTCAGGGACATGGGCAGAATTCCATCAGGAGACTGTATTTTTTTTCCCCCTCCAAAATAGGGAGGTAGAGTTAGGAAGAAAAGTGTGGAGGTAAGGTAGGAGCTATGTGTATAAGAAACAGTTATCTGTTCAGTCATTCTCTCTCTGTATGTCTTCAGCCTCTTTCTCTTGGCTCCTTCCCTTTTGTTTACATCTTCCATCTTTAAGAATCCTTTCTTTGCCTTTTCCCTCAGCCACTTTAGCTCACCTTTTCCTTCTACCAAAGCATTGAAAAGAGCATCTATATTTATTATTCCTTTCTTTACCTTCTATTGACTCCTTATTTCTTTATAATTTGAGTTCCCTACCTGCCTCTACTAAAACCACCCTCACATAAGATAAGAGTTCAGTGACCACTTGATTCTTGAAATTCTCCTCACTTAATGCCGAAGTCTCCTCCATCTAAAATTCCCTGATCTCAATCTTTGCTGGCTCTCCTTCCTTGTTTCTCATGAAAATGAAGAGAAAAATACTTTGATAGTTGCATATTCTAGGAATTCATTCTCATTTCAGATGAACAGTTTATTGTTTATTGTCCTTAAATTCTTGCTCCTTTAGGTCTTCTACATTTAATATATATATATATATATATATATATATATATATATATATTTGTAAATCTGGGAAGCATACTCATATATGTTCATGATATTTAGAAACGTGTCTAGAGTCAGATATTCTGATGTATAGAAAATATCCTATTTTGCGCATTAACTGGTTCTAACATTTTTCTTTCTTCCCTCCTTCTTTCCTTCCATCCTATCTTCCTTCCTTTTTTTGTTTTTGTTTTTCTTTTTACCAGATTGCCCCAGATCATGTAGTTCCAGCTCCAGAAGAGTGCTATGTATATAGTCCATTGGGTTCTGCTTATAAACTTCAAGGTTACAATGAAGGATATGGTAAAAACACCAGTTTAGTAACCATGTGAGTAAAACTACTTTTTGGAGCATAACTTAGACTGTATGTAAATGAAAATTCTGGTTATTTTAATTTTTGTCTCAATTAAAATGTTTGAAGAGTCAAACTTCAATATGTGTTTACTGTTATTACTCTGTCTTTTCAGTTTTATGATTTGGAATACCATGATGGGAACATCTATACTAAGTATTCCTTGGGGCATAAAACAGGTAATATAATTTTTCAGCATACTTTTTGCCTGAATTTTTTTCTTTTTACATTGTAAGCTTTACAATGGAGATTTTAATAAATCTACATAAAATTTATTAAAATAGATTATTATATTTAAGTTCTCATTAGTTGTCAGGTTTTTATCGTAATTGTTTAGGGTAGCATAATGACTGCATATGTATTCTAACATGATGATATATGTTGTTCTATATTGTTATTTTTAAACAGGCTGGATTTACTACTGGAATGTGCGTCATCATGCTGATGGGCCTTTTAACCCTTTATTGCTGCTACAGAGTAGTGAAATCACGAGCTATGATATGTAAGAATTTGCCACAGTGAAAATAAGTTGGTATTAATAAGTACTTCCTGTTAAGTATTTCCTGTACACATTTCCTAGTGTGTACATTCCGCGTGTGTGTGAACTATTAGTATTTTGTGCCTATAGATTTACTTCTCTATTTCATAGCATTAGGCTGAATGATAGTGACTGCCTCTGAAATTCAAAGAGGCTGAGAGTTCTTTGCAGAATGCGTTCACTTTGGTGTTAATTTCCTCATTAGAATAATTTTAAAAGTCATATTTTGAAAGTAAGGTCTTTGCTGGAACTAAATTGAGAATGTATGATTCTTATCAGTTAATGATGGCTTGTTTTGACCTATCCTTACCCAAAGACCTAAATGTAGAAATTGTAACTAGAAAAATGTGAAAATGTGAACAATGTGTCCTTGCAGTGAATTCCATTGTATCAATGCATTTCCTACACTCATGTCTCTAAAGTCTAGATCTAGTCTGTTTTAAAATAGTTTAGGACCTAAATAAACATAGATTATTTAATTGAATTTTACCAAGTATGACCCAACAGACCAGGCTTTGGCTCCAATTCTTTTCTGTCTCTACTAAGCAGTAGTATATTTTCTCTTAATTGTGGTATTTATTTATATCCCTTTCCCATTTATCCACAAGTCCCTTGGTGCTCTTATAGATCTGCTAAGTTCTTTATATGATTTAGTCATTAGCCCTTTATTTGCTATTTCTTGTCAATTTTTTTGCCATTCAATACTTGAATGGCTTTTATATTATATGTATGAGTTTGTTTATATTTATCTTTTCCATTGTTATTCAGTTGATAGAAAAAGGATAACCTTTCAGGTTCCAATTTTACACTGTCTTCTAACTTTTCTGTTACTTAATTTTTTAATTTTTAATTCAATTGTCTAAGACTTAAATTGGCACGTGGTATAAAATGTGACTCAAGAAAAGTTTTCTCCATATTGTTATTTAAGTATGTCAAATATTATTGGGTAATGTCTTCAGTTCCTTACTGATGATTTTGTGTAGCCTTGGTTTATCACTTGCTTCTATTAATTATAAAATTTTATGATACTATAATCTATTTCTCAGATTATCTGTATTATTCCATTGACCTATGTTTCTTTTTATATGTTTGTTTTATTTTCTGTTGTTTCATAATATGGTCGAATATCTTTTGGTGGAATACCCATAATCTTTTACTAAATATTTTGAGTTAATTTGGGAAAAACAAATTATGAATATGGGATATATAATTAACATCTAATTTTATTCTTTTTCCTTTGTTTTTATCTAGCTTCAGTGGATACCACTACCTGGGAATATCCAGATGTCTGCAGATATTATTTTGGCTCCTTTGGGCAGTGGTCGAGTCTCCTTTTCTCCTTGGTGTCTCTCATTGGAGCAATGATAGTTTATTGGGTGCTTATGTCTAATTTTCTTTTTAATACTGGAAAGTTTATTTTTAGTAAGTATCGATAGCATGTGCTTTTACACAGTTACTTTCAGATACAATAACTACTGTAATGTTTTAGTTTCAACCTTAAATTCTGAAGTTGGAATAAATAAAGTAAAAAGTAATATTTGTAATTCTGGAAAATGCACTCGATTCAGTTTGTTTTCTATCGTTATGATCTCAAGTATAATGTGTATGTTCATTTTCAAAAACTAATTTTTGAATAAACAATATTCCTTCAAATTCTCTAATTAATATAAAATTTTTCTGAGTTTCAGCAGATATTTTAAACATTGTTTCAATCTTTACCACAAAATTTTAGTATAACAGAATTCATGAAGGTCATTGGTGTTTGTTACTAAAGAATTTGATGTTTAGAGTCTTGGGGAAACAAATTTCAATCGCTTATTTTAAAAATATTAAGATTTAAAAATTAGAAAATAATAGAGTAATGGAAGTTATGTAATAAATATATTATTAACATACCACAGAATTTGTTGTGGGATATCGGTTGTATCTTTTAGTAATTTAAAGATGTTCCTGCCTATTGTTTTCTTAAGCATTTTTATTAAAGTGTGCTGGATTTTATCAAATACTTAATCTACATCTCTTGTAATGCTGATAAGCTTTTCTCCTTCAAATTGTTAATATAGTGAATTAAATGAACATTTTGTAATATTTAAATCATTCTTATATTCTGGGAAAACATAAATTAGTGTATTGGTCATATTTTTACATTTCTTATTGGATTCAGTTTACTTTTGGGAGGAGTGGGGCTAATATTTTTTTTAGAACTTTTGTGTCTTTTCATAAGAGATACTGGCCTATAGTTTTTCTTTCTCATGCTGTCCTTGTTAAGCCTTTGTGTATTAGGGCTTCTGTAACGAACTATCGTAACTGTTTGGCTTAAAACAAGAGCAACTTATTCTCTCACAGTCCTGGAGCCTAGAAGTCCAAAACCAAAGTGTCAGTAGGACTCTACTACCTCTGAAACCTTTCGGGAAGAATCCTTCCTTCCCTCTTCCTAGCTTCTAGTGATTGGTTGCTGGCAGTCTTTGGCATTCCTTAGCTTGTAGCTGTATCACTCCAATTCTGCCTCTGTCTTCACATGGCTGTCTTCCCTTAATATGTCTGTATTCAAATTTCCCACTTCTTACTAAGGATACCAGTCATTGAATTTAGGGCCTACCCTAAGCCAGTTGATTTCATCTTTACTTGATTATATCTGCAAAGACCCCATTTTCAAATAAGATCACATACTAAGATTCCTGGTGGCCATGGATTTGGTGAGACACTGTTCAACCCAGTATACTTGGTATCAGGATTTACTAGCCAGCCATACGTAAGTCTAGCCGTCAAGAATTACATAAAGATTCATAACTTCTAATCTTAAATCACTAATAACCTTTGGAGTTACTATAAAAACTTCGAGCACTAAACTACTTCTTTTATTCTATCTTGAGATACATACAATGAAGGTGAATAATTCACATATTTAACTTACTTTATGACCTTAAAATTTAATCCAACATTTTTACCATCTCATTTAAGTTTTAATCAGACAATCTTATTAATGCTCATTACTAAGGTTATAAAAGGTTAACATCAAACCAAATAAATTCAATCAGGCTAGCAAGAAAACACATCCTTTACCCATTCTCTCATTTGCGATAGAATGATCTGAATGGTCAGGTTTCTGCATATGCTTTCTACTTTGCTACTCCCTTTAGTATAACTTAGTAGTGCTTGTAAGCAATTAATTACTCTATAGCCTATGGTCTATAAAGGAACGTACTGCACTTTGTAAAAACTTTAAATGATTTTCCAGATAAATTCGGCAGTGACAAGTGTTGGTTTTCCCCTTTTACAGACTTTACAACTTTATGTTAAGATGTAACTACAGTTGCGTAAATTAGTGAGAGTATATGAAAAAAAAATTGTACACATTCTGTTTATTCCAGGGCTTTTAACTAAATTCGCCTGTAGGTAGGTTTTTTTAAAACTCTTCAGTCATGTAAAATTTTCCACAGTGGGACTGTGAAGCCAATGACATCATTCCTGTCAGTAGAGAAAGCTGAAGAAGGTGAAGCCATGTTAACAGTGCGGCTGCCTTGGTTCAGTGAACTAGTTAATATTACCACCCAGTAGATCTTAAAGGATTTTTATAGACAAAAGTCTTTAGAGGGTGATCAGTTTAGCATCTTTCATTCAGTACTAAACTATAGTTTTCCTTAATTTTTAGATTTTATCCATCACATTAATGACACCGACACTGTGCTGAGAACCAATGATAGCAACCCTGGTAAGTAGTTTGGAATTTAAAGTTTAGCTTGTTTTTTATTCCCCACCTTACTTCAAAAATGATTTCAGGTAGAACCTATAACTGTATTTTAGGTAAATGATTAGTGCAAAATCATTATCATTATGTTAACTGGGCCACTATTAAATTGTTGGCATCCGTGTGTTAAAAAAAAAAAAACACCAAAAAACAATGCCACAAAAGGTTGTGTTAATGTGAGCTAAACAATATTTAGTTCACATTGTACAATTCACGACGGTAGCTCACATTTATCATATCCCTATTTGCCTACGAATAATCATTACGTATTTTCAGGAAACTAGATCACTGCTGATTGTTTTAGTCTGGCAGAATAGTTCTCAGTTTAACTTAGTTTTAGACATTTATTGTTCTAGTTACTAATATTTAAAATATACAAATATGTGTCCTTTAGAATAGTTAATTTCCTTGTAATGAACAGAGGTTAGTAAATATGGAAAAATAAATTGAAGATTGGGCAAAAAAAAAATCTTAATTTCGTAGAAAAGTTTTTTTTAATTTGTTAAAAATAAACGTTTGTGGCCTATGGGTTTATCCAGTATGGCAGTCATAGGTGAAAGTGAATATAAAAGCTAATGTAACTTTGTTAACAATTATACTGTTAACCTTGAATATCACCTGAAGCTTTCACGTATTTAGGTTTCAAAAATACTAAATTGATATCATTTTGATGGAGGTACACATTGATCACCAAAAGGACAACTTATTGTTCTAGGCACTGGGAATATAATGAACAGACAAAAGTCTTCCCTCCCATGAAACATACATTCATTCCAGTGTCTTACTTTGCCCTTAATTTAACTGTTTAATTTCTTTTGTTCACTAGAAAATGAGTGAATGAAGTACCAGCTTTTATTTCTGTAGACACACACGTGTACACACACACACACACACACACACACACTTTTGAATAGTTATACTAAAATAGTACAATTTTAAAATATATCTCTTACATCCTATTCCTTACCTCAAAATATTCAAAGGCCCGAATAACATCCTTGTCTTAAAAGAGAAACTCATTTTACTATAGCTATTCTGGTATCAATTGATGAAACTAGTTTATTAATATCTAATAGAATTTCTTCAGTAGGGAGTCCATTGTTGAGTTTATAAATATCACAATTACACTGAAGATTTGGAGAGACCACCAATAACAAAGTCCGTTTACTTTGCATAGTGATATCATATGTTGATACTAGCACTTTTTGATTCTTGTGTTTATTTTGAACAACGTATTAAGCAGTATATGAAACAGTCCATTTCAGTTCATGTAAAAAATTACAGCCAACATTTATTGGATACTGTGTGCAGGCATTGTTCTAAATGTTTTACAGCAACTCTGTAAGGTAGATACTGTTACCTCCACTTTCTAGATGTAGAAACCAAAGCAGAGAAGTTAGTGACTTGCCCAAGATTGCCTAACTACGTGTTAGGTGATAGAGTCACCTCATTTCTCAGTGAATTTATTTCCATTAGCCTATGCTCTTTACCACTGTTACTAGCACAAGAAAAAGTGAAGTTAATTTACTTCTGTCCAGAGCATAGAAGAAAACAGTACATGTCAAAATGCTGACTAAGAAAGGAGAAAGAAAACCAAGTGTTTGGCTTTGTGGCATGCCAAATAATGAAGACAGAATAAAATTGAAAACAGAACTTACAATGAATACATCATTTTCTCTTTGACTAGTGATGAGTATGATTGTTGCTCAGTATGAATATTTTTCACCAGCATTAAGAGTTCTTTACAAAGAACTGATTATTAGCAAAAGTGCTATTATGAAATTAGTAACACAGTGAGAACGATTTGTATTCTACTAGTAGAAGCTATTGCCACTTTAGGTCAGTGTTAGGAAAAATACATTTTGCTCATTTCCCTTTTCTCTGGATATCTTCTAGACTCTTGGGCCACTATAACATGTGATAAACTTCCAGGAGAATTACTCTGAATTGCTGGAATTCAGGATTCTTAAGCTATAAGCAATAGTTAGGTTTTGGCAATACCATGACTGCTGTTCCGATGATGTCAACTTTTTAATCCAAACCCAAGATTTTGTTTATTGTTAGAAGAAACCTGTTCTTTGACCTTTGTATGGGTTATTTGCACAACAAACAGTTACCCTAAATTGTATTTGTTATATAAGTTTAAATACCATCCAGCCCAATATTTTCTCTCTGGCAATGGAACCAGAGGATTTTTGATGCGATCACTGGAAACTATAGTTTCCAGTAGAAATGAAGGAGATACCTCAAAATTTTCTAACATTCTTCCATCTTTGTTTATAGGTGAAATATTTTTACTATATTTAAATATAACCCTCAGTTTTTTCCCAGAAAGGAGAAACTTAGTATTCATGGTAAAAGTTGAGGTGGGTAGTGCAAGTGTCAGTCTCTGGGGGTCATTTTCTGTCCTTTGAAGTCTTCCCTAATCTGATGTTTTCCTGTTGCAGTGATTTGTCCAAGTGCCGGGAGTGGTGGCCAGCCTGACAACAGCTCTGTGATTTTCTATGCCAATGACACGGGACTCCAACAGTTTGAAAAGTGGTGGAATAAGTCCAAGACTGTGCCCTTCTACCTCATAGGGCTCCTCCTGCCACTGCTGAATTTCAAATCCCCTTCATTTTTTTCAAAATTTAATATCTTAGGTAAGCTGAGGCACAGTTATAGAGCCACTTTGTAGGAGAATACATGCTGGATTCTGTGGAAATATGGTCTGGCTGGGTAGACAGTTACCTTCTAGTCCTGTACGCCTAAGTTTAATTTGTTCACTGGTATGTTACCTGCTTTTTGGTTTTCTCTATGGAGTTGGGCACAGAGGAAAATGTAGATGTTCGAGTTTCAAGTTCGAGTCCCTTTTAAGTTACTGGGTTTCCCAGCCCATCCTTACTGAACAACTAAGCCTTCCTCATTTCCTCTGAGGATATAACTACAGGAAATAGACTAAGATTTCAGGAAGAGAGATCCAAAGGATATTATAGGAATTCTCAATTCTAAAGGTTGGAAACATTAGAACTTACTAAGGGAGGTTACCGGAATATTTTTTCCTATGGTTTCTATTTAAGTATATAGCACAGAATTATCACCTGATTTTCAACCTGAGATATCATTCTCTAGCTCAAATTCCTAAGGTTTGTTCTGCTTTTGCTCGCTTCCTCAGTGCTTTTTTTTTTCTTGGAACACCATTGCCTCCTTAAGGGAACACACTTCTTTCTGTGAGCCCTGTTTTTCAGAAATTTTTTAAATCACTGAAAAAATTTCAGAAATTTCTGAATCAATAAAGCTATGTTTGACCGTGTCTTCTTTTACAGTCTTAAGATGGCAAAAGGAATCCCCAGTGAAAGCTCAGATCTGGTTAACTAAAGACAAAGATATCATTCATAAAGAATTGATAACCCCAAATACAGCATAGGATTTCACCTCCTCCCTATAGAGCTGATCTCCTGGTAGGCAGCCTAGAGTACAAAATAATTAGATTACTCATCACAGCCAGGAGGTAGCTTCTGGGTTTCCAGAAGACCAAAGGAGCAGGTAAGGTTATTTCTCTGTACCTTTCTGCCTCACAACAGGATTCACTGTAAGTCTGCCAAAGACACACAGGAAATGAAAAGTTGTGGTTATATAAGCTTTGGACTCTTGTTTTCTTCCTTTGTGAGTCAGCTAATCTCCAAGCCCACAAAAGAGCTCATATAGCTCATTTGTGGTTTCCTGATTTGTTTGCTGACTTTCCTACGGAACAAATCTTTAAAAGTTAGCATACAAATTTATAGAAGAATTTGCTCAATTGGGCAAAACAATCACTAGACTTCTAACCAGGTTGATTTTTCTCCACCTCCTTAAGGATATTCTGCTTTTGCCCTTTTTCTTGGTACTTTCCATTTCTGTTAAATCTGTAGCTTCTTTAGAGAAATCAGTATCTAATTCCTCTAGAAAACTTCTTGGACTGAACTCCATAATGACTGGACTTAATTCCTTAACAGAAATAATCCTCTAACTTCTAGACTACTGAAAAATTCTGAATGTCCACTTTATCCTGTGTATAATACCTATGAATGGAACCTGGAACCTTTCCATCTAGCAAGTAATACTACCCAATCAAAACCTCACCTAGAGACTAGATCAGATTAGTCATGGATTACTTGGCTTATTGCCTTTCTCAAATAGATGTATGATCCACATTCACTACTTTACTTTCTTATCATCGTACACTAAGTGTTGTAACAGACTTTTCCAACTTATTGACCGTCTCTAATAGTTTCAATACAGGAATAAAAGACATTTTCATGTTGTCTTTTTTCCCCTTTGTAACCTAACAGTTTTGTAATGGACTCAGCATGTATCCTGCACTAAATTCAGCTCATGAGAAAATTAGACAGTTTTGCATTAAGCAATATATGCGCAACCTTCATGTGGTTCTTCTTAGGCCTACTACAAGTTTTTTGCTTTGTTTTCTGATAACTAACATAGCTTGTTGCTATTCTTCTGTATCCCACGTGGGTTTTAGTGTGCCTAATCAGTGAAGTTAGTAATATTCCAACCTTTGCTGAGAACATAGAAACAAAGCTTGATTTTAAAATAGTCTGTAAAAATACAAAGATGATACATCGTTTCTCGATTTTTTTTTCACAGGTACAGTGTCCGTTCTCTATTTGATTTTCCTTGTCACCTTGAAGGCTATTCGCTTGGGATTTCATCTGGAATTTCATTGGTTTGTGCCAACAGAATTTTTTGTACCAGGTGAGCTGTTTCAGACAAATAAAGAATTAATAAGTTGTAATAATGCGATCTTTAAGTTAACTATTTTTAACCATTGCTATTCTAAAACAAGTAATGGTATTTTTTATATGAGCATTTTTATTAATGCTGTTGAGCTAAAAATAAGACCACAGTTGAAATTACTTTGGTTTTCCTGCAGTTAGGGGTAACCAGGGCCCTTTGTCATTTCTCCGTGGGAGTTGAAGTTCATTTAAGTTACAATGCAATTGGAAAATCAAGAACGCATTCTCTAGACTTTTCTGAGAAAACATACCTCTAGAATTTCAGAGACTTAAAACATGGTCAGTGATTAATATATGTGGATATACTGCTCATTGACATCATTGTTCCCCTTCTGGGGTTTTTTGTTTGTTTTGTTTTTTTAATATTCCTGTTTTTCAGCCTAATTAAGATGGTGATATTAAGTGTCCCCTCCCTCCTTTTTTTCCCTTATGGTTCAAACTTGGCAATTTTTTACATTTCACCCAACTTTAGGAGATTTTGGACATGATAAAAGCACCAAGAACCAATGAATGGATAATGAATGCTCAATGAGAGACAGCTTAGAAAATGGAAGTGACTGTTACACTAGTCTCTTGAAAACTAATAAAAAGAGAGTAGTACAAAATTCTGTTGTTGGTTTAGTAAGACTGCTTTCTTTCCGTTCTTCAACTGTTGATTCAGGTGGTCTAAAATTTCAAGTCTCTATTCAGGATCTGGTGTTACTCTCTAAAGTCTGCAGTTTTAGTTGTCTACCACTCCTTTTTATTTCTTTTTTGAAAGATTTTTATTAAAATATAGCTAACATACAATATTATATTAGTTTCAGTTATACACCATTGTTATTCAACATTTATATATCTAAAGAAGTGATCACCATAAGTCCAGCAACCATCTGACATCATACCATGCTATCGCAATATTATTGACTATATTCCTTATGCTGTACTTTGCATCCCCATGACTTGTTTTATACCGAGAAATGTGAACCTCTTATTCCCCTTTTTTCCCTCCTTTTTTAATTTGTTAGTTATAGTTCACATTCCATGTTAATTTCAGGTGTACAGCACAGTGGTTAAACATCTATATAATTTACGAAGTGATCCCCCTGACTAGTCTAGTACCCATCTGGCACTACATAGAGTTATTACTATATTATTGACTGTATTCCTTATGCTTTACTTTACATCCCCATGACTGTTTCATAACTACCAATTTGTACTTCTTAATCCCTTAACTTTTTTCACTCTTCCCCCCAATGCCCTTCCCATTTATCACCCTGATAAATCTAATACCCATCTGATATCATACATAGTTAATTACAATATTATTGACTGTCTTCTTCATGCTATACCCTACATCCCCATGATTACTTTGTAACAACCAATTTGTACTTCATAATCCCTTTCCCTTTTTCTCCCATCCCCCTAACCATCTGGCAACCATCAAAATGATCTCTGTATATGTGCTTGTTTCTATTTTGTTTGCTTCATTTTTTTCTTTAGATTCCACATATAAGTGAAATTATTAACACATTACATCTGTCTTTCTCTGTCTGACATACTTCACTCAACAGAATACCCTCCAGGTCCATCCATGCCACTGCAGATGGCAAGAACCCATTCTCTTCCATGGCCGAGCAATATTCTATTGTATATAGGTACCACCACCTCTGTATTCATTCTTCCATCGATGGACACAGAGGCTGCCTCCACATCCTGGTCATTATGAACAATGCTTCAGTGAACATATGAATACACACATCTTTAAGTAGCATTTTGTGTTTCTCCAGATAAATACCCAGAAGTGGGATTAATGCGTCCTCCTTTATGTCTTGTTATAGCCTTTATTTTAAAGTCTGTTTTGTCTGGTGTCAGTATTGCTACCCCAGGTTTTTTGTTGTTTTTTTTCCATTTTCATGAAATATCTTTTTCCATCTCTTTATTTTCAATCTGTGTCTTTCAATCTGAAGTGAGTCTCTTGTAGGCAGCATATGTAAAGGCCTTGTTTTTTTAATCCATTCAGCCACCCTATCTTTTGATCGGAGCATTTAATCCATTTACATTTAAAGTAATTGTTAATAGATATGTAGTTATTGCCATTTTATTATTCATATTTTTGATAATTTTTTTTTTCTTCCTAAAGAAGTCCCTCCAACATTCCTTGTAATATTGGTTTGGTGTTGATTAACTCCTTTTGCTTTTTCTTATCTGGGAGGCTCTTTATCTGTCCTTTGATTTTAAATAATAGCCTTGCTGGGTAGAGTAATCTTGGTTGTAGGTCCTTACTTTTCATCACTTTGAATGTTTCATTTCAGTCCCTTCTGGCCTGCAAAGTTTTTGTTGAGAAATCACATCAAAGTCTTATGGGAGCTCTCTTGTAGGTAGGTCTCTTGCTTTTTTCTTACTGCTTTTAAGATTCTTTCTTTATCTTTAAGTTTGGACATTTTTAATTATGATATGTCCTTATGTGAGCTCCTTGGGTTCATCTTGTTTGGGATTCAGGGCTTCCTGGGCTTTTATGTCTATTTCCTTCACCAGGTTAGGGAAGTTTTCTGTCATTAGTTCTTCAAATAAATTTTTAATTACGTGTGCTCTCATCTCCATCTGGTACTCCTGTGATATGAATGTTGCTATGCTTGATGAGGTCCCATAGGCCCCTTAAACTATCCTCAATTAGAGGGATTCTTTTTTATTTTTGCTGTTCTGATTGGATGTTTTCTGCAATCTTACAGAAAACACAACCTTACAGTAGTGTTTTTCTGCCAGCACTTCCTTACCTTCTCAATCACTGATCGATCTTCTGCTTAATCTATTCTACTGTCTATTCCCTCTAATGTATCATTTCAGTTATTGTTTCCTTTATTTCCGGGGCTGGTTCTTTTTTATGTTTTCTATCTCCATTTTTATGTTTCCTATCTCTTTGTTGACGTTGTCCCTGAGATCATTGAACATCCTTATAACCAGTGTTTTGAACTCTGTATCTGGTACGTTACTTGTCTCCATTTTTTTTTAGTTCTTTTTCTGGAGCTTTGTTCTGTTCTTTTATTTGGGACGTGTTTCTTTGTCTCCCCATTTTTGCTGCCTCCCTGTGTTTTTTTCTATGTATTATGACTCCCTGTCTTAGTAGAGTGGCCTTATGTAGTAGGTTTTCTATGGCACAGTCTCTGTTCACCTGAGCTGGGTGCTCCGGGTGTGTACCCTGTGTGGGTTGTGTGTGCCCTCCTATTGTAGTTGAGCCTTGGTTGCTGTTTGTACATCAGTAAGAGGGATTGACCCTCAGGCTGATTAGTTGTGAGGACTGACTGTGACTCCAGTGGAGGAACTGTTGTGCAGTGGCTGACCCTACAGAGCAGGATTCACTTTAGCAAGATCTTGGTGCCTGCCCAGTCTGCCTTTTGGGAGTGTCATCCTTGGAGGCAGCCTCCTACATATTCTGAAGCTAGCCACCAGGTGTGCCAGCCCGGGGGCCTCCTGGAAGGGGCCCCGTTGCAGGCCAAATTCAGCAGCAGCCTGTGCCCTGCCTGGGGCCATCTGGCATGAGCCACAAAAGAATCCACAGATGCTTCCACTTGCACTGTGCTTGGACGTGCTTCGAGAGGTCAAGCTGGGAACCAAAGCTGGCTGCTGCTAGTACCAGGCTTGGGGCTTCTCAAGAAAAAGTATGGGTCACATAGAAGCCAGATGCTTCTTGTTTAGGATTTGTGAACCTTTGAGAAATTTTAGGAAAGTATGCAGCATGAGCCAAGATGGTCCCTTTGTATGGATAAGCCACTGGAAACACTTGGGTGTGCCTGAAAGTTGGGTGGTACAGGGTCTCAGGGACTCACCAGGATGGGGCGGACAAATGGTGTTAGCCAGGTTTATGGAGACTCAGATACAATGGCTCCACTCCAGGAAGGGGAAGGGCTCAACAAAGAAACAATGGATTCTGCCAGCACTTCCATCTGGGAGAAAGCTGCCCCTCCAGCCTTCACCCTGTAGCTAGACAACTCAGTTCCTCCCTGTATGTCCTGGCACCTTTCGAGCTGCTGTCCTAGTGCTGCAGCTCAGAGCGAGTCTGTAAGTCCATCTGAAGGCTCTTTAAGAGGACAGCCTGGAACTCCAGCCCCCCTCCTTCTCACTCAGCCACAATCTCTGCTGGTTTTCACAGACAGATGTTATGGGGACTTTGCTCCTCAGCACTGGGACCCTGGGCTAGGGTACCGGGTCTGGGGGGCTGGGATCCCTCACTCCTCCACTGGGGACCTCCACAGCTGATAGTCCTCCCGGTTTTTAACTGCCACATGTGAGTGTGGGACCAACCCGTTCTGCATCTCTGCCCCTCCTACCAGTCTCAAGATGGTTTCTTAGTTGGTACTACCCTTAGTTGTAGTAGTACTTCAGTTCAGCAAGACTTCAGGCAATTCTCAATGGTTATTTTGTAGTTTAGTTATAATTTTGGTGTCCTTTTGTTTCTTTTATTACAACATTCCTGGGCTTTTCAGGTGTATTGGTTTTGTGGTCATTGGAAGTTGTTGTTTATGTTACCATAGTTATTTGTTTTCAGATCATCTAGCTGCATTAGTTTTGTTTTGTTTTGTTTTTTGTGTTTTTTTTTTTAAGGAGGGTGCAGCTCACAGTGGCCCATGCAGGGGATCGAGCCAGCAACCTCAGTGCTATCAACACCATGCTCTCTCTAACCAACTGAGCCAGCAGGCCACCCCAGGCTGTGTTAGCTCTCATATCTTGTTTCCATTAGAAGCCCACAAAGACTGAAAATAAAAAGTCAGTGTAATTTCAGGATAAAGGAAGTGCTAGGGCTTGAAAGGCATCCTTCTCTCCCAGATTATATTTAAAATTGGGCACCGATGAAAATGGCAACTTTAAGCTAGTTCTTCCGTTGATTGATAAAAATAGTCTAGGATATTATTTTCTAAAATTAGATCCATATTGATTTATTTTAAGAATCTTAGGGATAAGTTTCTGCTAATGATAGGACATGAGAGATAAATATGAGGAAAAGAGAGAGTATAAACAGTTATTTATAAGATGAAAAAGAGAACATATTTAAATAGTTATTAAGTGATTTATTTCCCTTTATTTCTAAGTGACATGAAGGGAGAATTATGAGGACTATTAACTTGTGTTAATATTTATGGTCCTGAAATAAATTACTTTGTTGTGATAAGAATTTCTCAAGAATAAAGATATATCATAAATCTTTTTGAGTAAAGGCTAATTAAGAATCAAAGAACTGATCCTTTTGTAGTTCATAAGTGTGATGATTGGGTGGTCACGCTTTTGCATGAGATGTGCCTCCCATAAACCTTGTTACGACATCGGCACATTACCCGTCTGACGTAAAAAAAAAAAAAAAAAAAAAAATCAAAGAACTTTGGAGGGTGTGAATCTTTCCTATCTTGATGAATAATTCACATAAACTTGTAGTTCTGATTGAATCTTTGTGAATATACTCTTTAGTTCTAAAAAAATTTTTTTAGTGCTGTAGACCCTATCATCCTTTCTCTTAGGTAATTGGAAAAATAATGAGAAAAAAACCTAGTCATATATTTTATCCTATTCTTTTCTGCCAAAAGCTTCACTTTTGCAGTTGTCCTTTCTTTTTTTTGTCTTTAATCATGTATCATCTTTTTTTTTTTTTACTGAACTATTCCTGTCAGTGTAAAAACCTATCTCCCAAACTAAAAATCAAAAACTCATATGATTTCACATTCCCCTCTAGCTATTGCTTCCCTCTTTGAAAGGGTTGTCTGTGCTCACTGTTTCCACTTTTTTTTCCATTTTGCCTTAAACTGGCTTCTGTTAGGCTTTGGCCCCAGTCATGTCACTCTATTAGACAACCGATGACTCCATTTTTCCAAATCCAGTGACCAATTCTCACACTCTTCTTACTCAACATATCAGTGGTATGGAACACATGTGATCACTTCTACCATCTTAAACCACTATATTTACTTAACTTCTAAAACCCTATTCTGTCTTGATTCTTTTGCATAACTGCTCCTTCTCATATTCCTGACCACTAAATGACAGAGTCATCCAGGGTTTAGAACTCAAACCTCTTTTCTCTCAACCCTTATTCCCTAAGTAATGTCACCTAGTCACCTGGCTTTATATATGGTCTATATGGTGAATATTCCCAATTTTGTATCTCTAGCCCAGATCTCTCCACTAAAATCCATACTCATATATCTACTTGTCCCTTGTATATCTCCACTTGGATGTCCACTAGGTATCTCAAACATAAATTTACAAAAACCAAATGTTTCCTTCATCATCCACCCCATCCCACTAACCTGCTTAACCTGCTCTTCTCCCGGGCATCTCTGTCTCAGAAAATGGTAGCTTTAATTTTCCACGTGAGCAGACCAAAAATTTTGGAGTCATACCTGACTGTTCTTTTTTTCCACCCCACATCTACAAAATATGTCAGCTCTACTTTCAAAATAAACTGAGAATATGGTTACTTCTTATCATTTACCCCGAAAACAGTTATGTCAAGCTACTAATCTCTCACCTGGATTATTATAGTAGCCTCTTAACTAGTTTCACTGTTTTCAGTCTGTCTCCCCCTCCATAGCCTGTTCTACACCCAGCAGCCGGAATGATGTTTTTAATATACCACCTTAAAAAGTCTTTAATGGTTTCCCATCTCATTCAGAATAAAGACATTCTTTATTATAGTCCATAAGCCATACATGATCTGACTCCTGGCTTCTTCTCTGATTTCATCCCCCTCTGCTTTCCTACTCATTCAGTACACTCCAGCCACACTGTCCTTGCTGTTCTACAAAAGCGCCAAACACACTCCTAGCTCAGAATCTTTCCATTTACGGTCCCCAGTGCATAAAATGCCCTTATCTTTTCTCAGGTATCTACATGGTTAGTATAATTAGAGAGGTCCTCCCTGACTTCCTGCCTACTCCCACCCCTTCTTATTTTTCATGTGCCTTGTTTTGTGTCTTATTTTTCTTTAGAGTTCTTATCATTACCAAATCTTACATGCAGGTGTCCCTGTTTATCTAAATCTATTATGTTCCTGATTCTGATAATGACTTGAAATATTGAGGGATATCTATTATTATAATGGACTTGGTTCCTGAATTTCAAAGAGAAGGTAGCAGAAGTTAAGATAACATGGGATTTATCCAAAATGTTTCTGAATCTATTTGGTTCTTGTGTTTGGATAGTGAAAGTTCAGATGATAAGGAATAAATGGTAAGATTTTTGTTTGCTTTTTTGTTTGTTTGTTTTTTAACCTGTGTTTCTATCTCTAACTAGAATGTTAGCTCTCCAAGAAAAGGGATGTTCTTTGTTTTTGTTTTTATACTTCTCTATTACTGTTGCATCCCTATTACTGTTGTATCCCTGAGGCCTATAATACTTCCTGGTGTATAGTGAGTGTTCAGTAAATAACTGTTGAATGAATAAATGTGTTTATTTCTACTTTCTCCTAAATTCCATTAAAACAACAGTAAATAAATAAATGTAAAAACCAAACACAAAGAGACAGAAGAGATAGTAGCAGACAAGAGATAGTAACAGATTTTTAGAAGCTGGAAAAGTGATAGATGGTTGGTAACTGACAGCAAAGTAGAGAATGTAAGTATCTGTAGAAATGGATTCCAGCACAAAAGAGACCAGTTTGAGCTACACAATTCTTAAAAGCCTCAGCATTTGGAGCCATTTGGATAACTCTGAAAGCAAGGGTAAGTTAAGGACTTAAAATGGGAGAATTCCTTAAAAGTTTACCTCAGGAATAGTTAGATATAACCCCCTCTCCTTCCCTCCTCAACCTAGCAAGACATAGACTAAACTGAATCACACTCTGAACTCAGGTTCATCTAGCTTAACAAAGGGTAGGGATAAGGCTCTAGTCTGAAAACAGGGATTAAGTAAAAGAGTATATGCTAAATGATGAGACCATACTCTCTCCCTATACCTCTCCAATTCTCTTTTCTTTACTCCTTGGCTCCAAGAATGCTGACAGCATAGGATAACAGAGGATTCTGTTCTGGAGAAACTGACAAGCCCAAGAGGAAAGACCTAGAGTCTCAGATATTTGATTTCTGCCAAAAAAAAAAATTAAAAAAAAAAAAAAGGCAGGTACTTTGCTTGTATCAAACCATTTAGATATCTACTAAGTATACATGGTATTACTTCTTCACTTTTAAATATAAACAGACAGAGAGCACTAGATATTTGTGGAAAGCCTCTTACATGAAAATGAAATAGGAAAGGGGGGAGGTGGAAGGAACATAAAGGGAAAAAGCAAATAAGAGGGGGAAAAATAACTTCCAAAAAATTATATCTTCAAAGTGACATATCCATGAAACAATATTTGGATGCCAAGGAAGGAAGGAAAAAAGGAGAAAGGTTGGTTTTGGAAATAAAAAAATATAATAGAAATAAGAATTCAGAGAAAATTTGGAAGACAAAGCTAAATTCCCAAAAAGTAGACTAGAAATCATGGATGGTTGCATGGACGGATGGATGGATGGATAGAGGAAAGAATGAAAAGAGGTAGGAAGGGAGAAATGGAGGGAGGGAGGAAGGGAATGAGGGTGAGGGGAAGGAAAGGGGAATAAAGATAAGAAAATTAGAGCATTAATTCAGGTGGCCCAGTATCCAACTAAAAATAGTTCCATAGAGAAGAGAAAAAATGAAGTGGATGAAATTATCAAAGAAACAGTTTAAGGAATTTCTCTAGAACTGAAGAACATAAATTTCTAGATGAAAAGGGCTTAAATACCCAGAAGTGTAAATAAGACCTGTGACAAATCATATCATCATAAAATTTCAGAACACCAGGGATAAAGAGAAGACCCTAAAAGCTTCTAGGGGCAAAGAACAGGTCTATACAAAAGGTCTGGAATCAGAAGAGTATCAGACTTCAACAACTCTGAAAGCTAGAAGACAATAGAAGTGTCATCAATGGTTCACAGAATAAGTTATTTTAACCTAAAATTCTAAATCTTGCCATACTTTCATTCCAGTGTTAGAGCATAATCAAGTTATTTTCAGGTGGCCGGTGAGCTCAGTTGGTTAGAGCATGGTGCTAATAGCACCAAGGTTGCCGATTCGATCCCCACATGGGCCACTGTGAGCTGCACCCTCCTTAAAAAAAATTTTTTTAATTAAATAAATAAATAAAATAAAAATTTAAAAAAAATAAAGTTATTTTCAGAAAGTAAAGTCTCACAAAATTTTACCTTCCATGCACTCTTTCTCAGGAAAAAACTGCTTCATGTGCTCCACCAAAAAGAAGTGGTAAAGCAAGAAATTCCCAGAGTGATGGTGAAAGGAAATCCTAGGAAACAGCTGTTCAACAGGCCTAGAGAGCAACCAGCCCAGATTATAGCACGTAGACAAATGAGCCCAGGAGGCTTTTTTTCCAATAGAAAAGTAAAATGGAAAAGGTCATTCTATTTGTTGTATAGAGAGGAATTTTACCATTCTGTTGGAGAATTTGGGGAAGAATTAGGTCACTAGAAAATTAGGCAATCATAAAGGAAAAAGTCAATGATTACTTCCCAAAAAACAGGTCAACAAAAGTATTTTTATATAAGAAAGAATATGTAATAATACAGTCCATGTATTAACTATGAATAATACATAATAATCATAAAAATTAAAACATTTAATATTGACATTGCAAAATCAAAATGATAATTATGATTAGGGAAAATAGAAGATGGGAAAATATGAGTGGTGGTGGTGATTAAAGCCTTACAGTAGAAAAATCAATGGATTATGTCTAAAATTTAAAAATAAAAGACAAGAAATATAAGCATATTACTTAAAAATAAGCAGGATTATAAATTTAAAATATGCTAAATAGTTAGAAGAGTTAGAATTAGTTGCCACTCAGAAATAGGATTCAGGATGGGAGTTATGAAGCAAGAGAATCCTGGTTTTTATTAGCCTTGTAATGCAATTTAACTTTTAACAGTTAGTATACATTTAAGACTGCAATTAAGATTATAGTTTTAAAATGAAAAACTGTTAAATGCTTTGAAACTGACTTCAAAGAGACTGTAGACACTGATTTTCAAGAATTATAGGGTGATTTGACAGCAGCATTGTGTTCATCTGAAACCAGAAAAAATAATTTTCTAACCACATATGCTTTAAATAGTTTCATTCACTTTCCATTAGGAGCAGACTATGTTTTACCACTCACTCATTGAAATTTAATAATACCTCCAAATACATTGGAATTTCTCTCCTTATTTTTATGTTTTTGTCTTTGTCCCACCTTTTTTGGTTTTGCTTTTGAACATTTTATTGAAGTATAATGTATATACACAAGGTCAGACAATTAAGTTCGCAAACTTTCCACCATGTGTGTACGTGTGTGTGTGTGTGTGTGTGCATACACACAAACATGCACAACTCATGAGTATACAGCTTGGTTAATTTTCACAAACTCAAAACACGTATCCAACACCCAGATCAAAAACATAAATTACTAGCACCCCAGAAGTCCCTTTCATTCTCCCTACCAGTCATTACCTCCCTGCAAAGATAACCACTGATCGAACTTCTTACTCCAAAGGTTAGTTTTGCCTGTTTTTGTAACTTAATATGAATGGAATATACAGCATGTGTTCTTTTATGTCTGGCTTCTTTCCACATTATATTGTGATAATGATCCATATTGTTGTATGTTGTTTGTAGTTAATTCATTCCCATTGGTATTTCATTGTGTAACTATACCACAATTTGTTTAGCTTTTACTGTTAAGGGACATTTGAGTAGTCTCCAACTTTCTACTAATGTGTTTATTACAGCACTCTCCATTCTTTTTTTTTTTTTTAAGGTTTTATTGGGGAAGGGGAACAGGACTTTATTGGGGAACAGTGTGTATTTCCAGGACTTTTTTCCAAGTCAAGTTGTTGTCCTTTCAATGTTAGTTGTGGAGAGTGCAGGTCAGTTCCAGGTCCAGTTGCTGTTGCTAGTTGCAGGGGGCACAGCCCACCATCCCTTGCGGGAGTCGAACCAGCAAACTTATGGTTGGAGGACGTGCTCCAACCACCCGAGCCATCTGGGAGCTCAGCGGCAGCTCAGCTCAAGCACTCTTCATTCTTGTACATATTTTTTAGTGAACATATGGCTGCTTTCTCTTGTGTATAAACCTACAAGTGGCATTGCTTGGTCAAAGGGTATGCATATATTCTGCTTAGTAGATATTGCCAAACAGCTTTCCAAAATGGTCGTACCAATTTACGTTCCCACCATCAGTGTTTGAGTGTTCTAGTTGCCCACATCTTCATCAACACTTGTATTTTCTATTTTTTCCATCTAGCCTTTCTGGTGGATATGTGGTTTTAATTTGAATTTCCATGATGGCTAATGAAGTTACCACCTTTTTATACGTTCATTGGCAGTTAAGATCACCTCCTTTGTCTAGTGCCTTTTCATGTCTTTTGCCCATTTTTGTCAATTTATTGATTTATAAGCATTCTTTATTCATTCTAGATATATATCCTTCATCATATTAATGTATTACAAGTATCTCCTCCCCCTTTGCTTGCTTCCTTTCTTAATATGTCTTCTCAAAGAAATACAGTAGGCATCTTGAAAATGATCATAAGTTTGGGGCTTCTTTAAAACCACTTTGTCAAGGAATCTGTCTTTGTTGATTCACTATGTAGTGAGCATGTGGAAATACCTGGGTTCTTTAAAAAGGCATATTTTCCATTAAAAAAATTTTTCTTACATGTATGTTCATAGCAGCATTATTTATTCATAATAGCCAAAAAGTGCAAACAACCCAAATGTCCATCACTAATGAATGGATAAAGGTGGTATATCCATATAATGGAATATTATTTGGCAATAGAAAGGAATAAAGTATTGTGGTGATGGTTGCACAACTCTGTGAATATACTAAAAAAAACTATTTATATGCTTTAAATGGGTGAGATGTATGTGAATTATATCTCATAAAGCTATTAAAAAGAATCTTAGGTTTTTAAGGAATTTGCTCAAAAGATAGTTTTTGTTTGTTAATTGGAAAAAACTGGATATTTACTCACTCTAATTTGACAAGTTAGAAACGAGAATAGTATCACCTGCCTTAGAAAATGACCCACTAACAAGTTGCTTCAGGAGGCATCTTACAGTGATAGATGTTGATTGCCCTAAGAGACAGGAAAGATCAGCTAAATTGATGAGCTTATTGAAAACGAATAGATCTTAGCAGAAAGAAAAATCGTTCTGAAGAACAGTTTAAGGTAGAATTTGACCACTTCCCTGGCTGAGAGCTCTTTATTCCGAAAATAAATAAATGCCTCTGATTATGTGCCATCATTGTCAAAAAAGACATGGCTAAGTGCCCTCCAGGAATTTATAGTGGAGCACTAAGATCAATTTGTGAATTAATGATGATAGAACAAAGATATACACAAGAGCCATAGTACTGTAGAAGAATTGCATGTAAGAATTAGGAATCAAAGACAGGTGCTAAATAGAGAATGTTTTAAGGGCCAAAAGGAATTCTTTAAATGAAGAATTCAAGGAAGGGATGTATGCCGCATCCAGGGAACAACATGTTTGACCAACCCTGAAGGCCTGAGATAACATGACCCATTTAGGAAATTTCAAGAATTTGGATGGTTAGAGTGAAAGAATACTTGCTGGCGAAGTGATAGGAGATAAAGATAAAGAGGCAAATGCCAGATCATGAAGACCTTTCTTAAGCTAAAAATAACTTTGGCTGTGAGACTTTCCTTTCCCCTTATTTGGAGTTGGCTGAACTAGGAGAGAGGCTTCTACTGTGTTTCCCTGAAAATAAGACCTAGCCGGACAATCAGCTCTAATGCGTCTTTTGGAGCAAAAATTAATATAAGACCCACTCTTATTTTACTATAAGACAGAGTATAATATAATATAATATAATACAATATAATATAATACAATACAATATAATATAATACCAGGTCTTATATTAATTTTTGCTCCAAAAGATGCATTGGAGCTGATTGTCTGGCTAGGTCTTATTTTCAGGGAAACACGGTATGTCTCCAAGAGGTCAATAGATTTCCATTTCCCTGATGATTAGTGATGTTGAGCACCTTTACATGTGCCTGTTGCCTGTTTGGATATCTTCAGAAACATATCTACTGTGTTTCCCCAAAACAAGACCAGGTCTTATATTAATTTTTGCTCCAAAAGACTCATTAGGGCTTATGTTCAGGGGGTGTCATCCTGAAAAATCATGCTAGGGCTTATTTTCTGGTTAGGTCTTATTTTGGGGGAAACACGGTATTTAGTTCCTCTGCCCATTTTTTAAACAGAGTATTTACTTTTTTGCTACTGAGTTGTATGAATTATTTATATATTTTAGATATTAACCCCTTATCAGATACATGATTTGTAGACATGTTCTCCCATTCTGTAGGTTGCCTTTTCATTTTATTAATGGTTTCCTTTGCTGTGCAGAAGCCTTTTAGTTTGATGTAGTCCCACTTACTTATTTTTGCTTTTGTTGCCTTTGCTTTTGGTGTCAATTCAAAAAAATCACTGCCAAGACTGATGTCAAAGAGCTTACCTTTTATGTTTTTTTCTAAGACTTTTATGGTTTCAGGTCTTACATTCAAGTCTTTAATTCACTGTGAGTTGACTTTTGTGTATGGTGTGAGATAATGGTGCAGTTTCACCCTTTTGTATGTGGCTGTCCAGGTTTTCCCAGCACCATCTATTGAAGAGGTTATCCTTTCCCCATTATAATTCTTGGCTCTTTTGTCATAATTTAACTGACCATATGTTTCTGGTTAACTCTATTCTGTTCCATTGATATATGTGTCTGTTTTGTTGTTGTTGTTGTTTGGTTGGGTTTTTTTTGGGTTTTGGTTTTTTGCCAGTACCATACTGTTTTGATTACTATAGCTTTGTAATATAGTTTGAAATCAGGAAGTGTGAGTCCTCCGACTTTATTCCTCTTTCTCAACATTGCTTTGGCTATTTGTGTTCTTTTGTGGTTTTATATACATTTTAGGATTGTTTGTTCTATTTCTGTAAAAAATGCCATTGGAATTTTGATAGAGATTTCATTGAATCTGTAGATTGCTTTGAGTAGTATGGACATTTTATCAATATTAATTCTTCCAATCCACAATCACAGGATATCTTTCCATTTATTTGTGTCCTCTTTAATTTCTTTCATCATTGTCTTATAGTTTTCAGTGTACAGGTCTTTCACCTCGATGGTTAAATTTACTCCTAAGAATTTTATTCTTTTTGATGCTATTGTATATGAAATTTTCTTAATTTCTCTTTCTGAACAGTTTATTGTTAGTGTATAGAAATAGAATATATTTTTTGTATATTGATTTTGTATCCTGCAACATTACTGAATTTGTTATTATCATCCTCAAACAGAGACAGTTTTACTTTTTCTTTTCCTATTTGGATGGTTTTTCTTTTTTCTTTCTTTCTTTGTTGTTGTTGTTGTTGTTGTTTGCTTGCTTAAGTGCTCCGGCTAGGACTTCCAGTATTCTGCTGGATAAAATTGGTGGACATCCAGTTGTTGGATAAGAGTGGACATCCTGTTCTTGTTCCTGATCCTTTCAACTTTTCACTGTTGAGTATATTGTTAGCTGTGGGTTTGTCATATGTGACCTTTATTATTATAAGTGGATGTTGAAATTCATAAAATTCTTTTTTCTGCGTCTATTTAGATGATCATATGCTTTTTATCCTTCATTTTGTTAATGCGGGGTATCACGTTGATTAATTTCCACATGTTGAACCATCCTTGCATACGTGGAATAAATCCCTCTTGTTCACGGTGTATGATCCTTTTAATGTATTGTTGAATTCAGTTTGCTAATATTTTGTTGAGGATTTTTGCATCTATGTTCATCAGGGATATTGGCCTGTAATTTTTTTTTTTTTGTAATGTCCTTGACTTGATGTGGTATCAGAGTAATACTGGCCTCATAAAATGAGTTTGGAAGTGTTCACTCCTCTTCTATTTTTCAGAGAGTTTGAAAAGGATTAGTATTAATTCTTCTTTAAATGTTTGGTAGAATTCACCAGTGGAGCTCTCTGGTTCTGTCTGGACTTTTCTTTATTAGGAGATTGTTATTACTGATTCAATCTCCTTACTAGTAATTGGTCTTTCCAGTTTCCTATTTCTTCATAATTATGTCTTGGTAGGTTATATGTTTCTAGGTATTTATCCATTTCTTCCAGGTTGTCCAATTTGTTGGTATATAATTGTTCACAATAGTCTTTTATGATCCTTTGTATTTCTGTGGTATTAGTTGTGAGGTCTCTTCTGTCATTTATAGTTTTATTTATTTGCATCCTCTCTCTTTTTTTCTTGATTAAGCTAGCTAAAAGTTTGTCAATTTTGTGTATCGCTTCAAAGAACCAGCTCTTAGTTTCATCAATTTTTTTCTATTGTCTTTTTAGTCTTTGTTTCATTTAGTTTCATTCCGGTCTTTGTTATTTCCTTCCTGCTACTACTTTAGGCTTGGTTTGCTGTTCTTTGCCTCCTTCCTTGAGGAATAAAGTTGGGTTATTTATTTGAGATTGTTCTTTTTCTTAATATAAGAAATAGCAAGTAAGCATTTAATATAAGCAATAAATGCTTATATAGCAAATAAGCATTTATTGCTATAAACTTCTCTCTTAGAATTGTTTTTGCCTTCTCCCGTAAGTGTTGCTATGTTGCATTTCTATTTTCATTTGTTGCATGGTATTTATTGATTTCTCCTTTGACTCATTGGTTGTTTAGTAGCATATTGTTTAATATCCATATATTTGTGAATTTTCCAGTTTTCTTCTTGTAATTGATTTCTAGTTTCATACCATTCTGATTGGAAAAGATGCTTGATATGATTTCAGTTCTATTAAATTTATTAAGACTTGTCTTGTGGCCTAACATATGATCTATCCTGGAGAATGTTTCATGTACACTTGAGAAGAATGTGTATTCTGGTGCTGTTGGATGGAATGTTGTGTAAATTTCTGTTAAGTAAGTCTACCTGATCTAACATGTCACTTAAGTCCAATGTTTCTTTATTGATTTTCTGTCTGGATGATCTATCTACTGTTACAAGTGTGGTGTTGAAGTCCCCTACTATTATTGTATTGCTGTCTATTTCTCCCTTTAAGATCAGTTAATATTTGCTTTATATATTTAAGTTTTTCTATGTTGGAAGCGTACATTTTTACAAATGTTATATCCTCATAATGAGTTGATCCCTTTATCATTATATAATGCCATTCTTTGTCTCCTGTTACAGTCTTTGGCTTAAAATCTGTTTTGTCTGATATAAGTATAGCCCTGCTTTCTTTTGGCTTCCATTTGCTTGGAATATCTTTCCCATCCCTTTACTTTCAGTCTTTGTGTGTTGTTTAAGCTGAAGTAAGTCTCTTGTAGGCAGCATCCAGTTGGGTCTTGTTTTTTTATTCATTCAACCACTCTGTATCTTTTGATTGGAGAATTTAGTCTATTTCCATTTAAAGTACTTGTTGATAGGTATGGACTTACTATTGCCATTTTGTTTATTGATTTCTGGTTGTTTTGTAATTTCTTTCATGCTTTCTTCCTTTGTGACTTGATGACTTTGAATTCTTACTAAAGAGTTTTTCAGTTGTTTCTCTGCAAAGAATATCTTCAGATAATGTCAATGTAAATAATCATTTTATCATCTTTCCAAAATTGGTACCTCTATTATAATTACATACATATAATGCTGACTGTTGATCTAAAGTGATCAATATTTTTCTTGTTAAATGACCAATTCTCCCTTCCCTGATTCCTTTCTAACAGTATTTTTCTGGCAAATTCAAGTATTAGAAAAAGAGGAACTTAAGAGTCAGATAGACCCTGAATTTGAGTCCTGCTCTGTCATATACTAGTTAAGTGACCTCAAACAGGAATAACTGATATAAAGTACCATCACAAAGTAGTCATTTCTTGATTCCATTTCTTTCTCTTTCAAGTACTTTGCTCAAGTATAATGCTAGCTTTTAGGAAATTTGTAAAAACATTTTAACATTATTCTTCCAGAGATATTTGGTTTTTAGTAATCAACTTTTGGCTATTAATATTCATTTTCTAGTTGTCAGTTTTAATGTTTTTTCCCCCTCTCTTTTTCTCCTAGAGATAAGATTTCAGTTTCCACAGCTGACTGGTGTGCTTACCCTTGCTTTCTTTATTCATAATTGTATTATCACTCTGTTAAAGAACAACAAGAACCAAGAAAACAATGTGAGTAATTATCTGAGGAATTGATTTTTGTTACTGGATCTTAATTTTTAAATTTAATCTGTAAAGCAGTGGTCAGCAAGCTTTTTCTGTAAAGATTCAGATGGTAAATATTTTAGGCCTAGTGTGCCATGTAGTCTTTGTTACAACTACCCAACTCTACTGTTGTGGCATAAAGTAGCCACAGACAATATGTAAATAAATGGTGGTGGCTATATTTCAAGTAAGCTTTATTTACCAAAATAAACAGTTGGCCAGATTTTACTCATGAGCGATAGTTTCCCAACCTCTGCTGTAGAGCAATCATTGAAAAAATAAAGAGGTATAGCTAATAGTCAATAGTGGTGATGACATCTTTAAAAATACCCAAGTGATCTAAAAGACAGCAAAAAGAAAACAAAGAATAGATGGGACAAGTAGAAAACTAATAGCAACATAGTAGATTTAAGCCCAATAATATTGATAATTACATTAAATAAAAATGGTCTATACTGTAAAAGATATTGTCAAACTGATTAAAAAAAAAAAAACCTAACTATATACTGTATACAAGAAACTAAGTTTAAATACAAATATATACCATAAAGACACTAAACATAAAAAAGGTAGAGTGGCTGTTTTAATATCAAGGTAGACTTCAGAATAAAAAGTATTGCCAAGATAAAGAAGAACATTACATAAGGATCTTTAGGGATCAATTCATTAAGAAGCCATAATAATCCTAAAAATGTGTGCACCCAGTGACCGAGCTTCCAAATAAATGAAGCAGCAGCTGTCAAAACTGAAAGAAGTAGATAATCCACAATTACAACTGGAGATTTCATGATACCTCTCTTAATAATTGATAGAACAAATAGAAAATAAGTAAGGATATAGAAAACATGAAAAACACTATTAACCTATTTGATCTAATTGACATTTATAAAAGTCTTCTCTCAAACAACAGCAGAATGTACATTCTTTTCAAATGAACATAGAACAGTTGCCAAGAGAGACCATATGCAGGGTCATTGAACAAGTCTCAATAAATTTAAAAGGATTGAAATCATACCAACTATTTCTTTGACCATAGCAAAGTCAGAAATCAATAACTTTTGGGGGGAAAAAAGAAAAAATTGGGAAATTGACAACTATGTGGAAATGAGACAACTTACTCCTAAATAACCAATAGGTCAAAGAAGAAATTGCAAGAAAAAACAGAAAATACTTTGAGATTACTGAAAATGAAGACACAACATAGCAAAACATAGGATGCAGCTAAAGCATTGCTTAGAGGGAAATTTATAGCTATAAACACCTACATTAAAAAAGATGAAAGACCTCAAATCAATAACCTAACCTTCTACCTTAAGACACTGGAAAAAGAAGAACAAACTAAATCCAAAGCAAGAAGTTAAGCACTTACTTAAGGTCTGTCTGCAGATTTTAAACTCAATTTGATAGCTTCTAACCACGTAACCAAAAATCATGATGAAGGTCTAATAAAGGTCTATACGATTGTTACTGAAATACAAAGGAAAGAAGAGTTCACTGTGCCTGGGGATTCTGAGAAGGCTTCAAGTAATGTTTGGCAGAGTCATTAAGAAGGCAAAAATCGGGGGATAGCTCAATGGCTCAGTTGCTTAGAGTGCAAGCTCTGAACTACAGGGTTGCCAGTTCGATTCCCACATGGCCCAGTGAGCTGTGCCCTCCACAACTAGATTGAAGACAATGAGTAAGACAAACTAATTATGAGCACAATAAATAAGACAAACTAATTATGAGCACACTAAAAATATACATGATTGTTTAAGATCGAATATGAGATTTCATTAAAATTGTGTCTTCACTCCCAGATTCCCAGGTATACAAGGTGTTCTCTTCTGTCATTATAGAGACTTTGGTAGTAAAGTTTGGGAAGCATAGCCTCATGGATAGAATGATCCACTGCATGAGAATCCTACGTCACAAAATGGGTTCCTGGGGTATTTGGTATAAGTTGTCATAAAAGAACAGTTGCTTAGGATAGACAGGTTACTTAGTTGGCACCAAGATATACACTGTTAATGACATACACTATTCCTGTGAAGATGAAATAGATGTTATTCACTTTACACACAGACTGCAAAGCGATAGTTGAGTTGCTTCCTTGTCTCCTTGTGGTAAACCCATGTGATATTTTACAAAAATGGAGAATCAAAAAAGGAAATTGGCAAACAAAGGTGAAAGTGAAACAATGAAATAAAAAGTGGAAATGAAACACTGGAAACACTGGAAATAACACTGGAAATGAAATTTGAATCAAACATAAATTGACTCATAAAACAAATATCTGATTGTGGAAATGTTGACACTGCTACCATTTGATATGCTGCCAGAGGAACTTAGGGAAGGTGAAATTATCAACATGAATGAGGAAAGTGATGAAAAGAATGAAGATGTCCCAGAGGAAGTTACATTGAAACTTCCCATTGAAGTTCACATTGAAAGAATTCTCAGAGATAATTCACTACATTGAAAGCACAACGGATGCAATGCTGGAAGTTGTTGCAAACTTAGAAGAAATGAGTATGACAGTTCATCAAGGCATGGAAAAGGTACTTGCTCTGTATTATAATTATACCATGAGTGGGGAGAAGCACAGTTCAAACTACTCTTGGTAAGTTTTTACAAAGAAATAAAATACTTTAATTCTCAATGTTTCTGATGTTTTACATTAGTATACTAAATAAATATTAGGTTTACTTTTTTTTTTCATTTTCTTATACCCTTGTAACTGACAATGAGTTTTTAATGTTTTGACAAATATTGGTAAAAGTCATGGAACAATCATACTTTTTCCCATTGATCATTATGATTATGTTGCTCAGTCATTTTTTTTAACAATTGATAATCAGTTTATTAAAATAGCTTACATAAGCATCTGCAATGGTGACTTCAACCACTCAATATGGATGAAAGTAATCTGCTTAATCTCTGAAGGACTGTACAAGTCAGTGAGTCGCTGTGGATCTTCATCTGGAGCCGACTTTGGAAAATCTTAGAGTCTTTGACCCCTCACCATGATGAGTTTTTCTCATAGTGACTCTCAGAGTCTTGGCAGGCATCCGCACTGGTCCTTCCACTTTGGGTGACAAGTTGAGATTCATTTCCTTTGTGTCTCTGATCAAGTCAGCATGCACCTTCAGGGATTTTACGTTGTGGCTGCTTAGGGTAATTCTCATTCGGTAAATGGCTACCTTTGGTTTTATGGGTGTCTTTCTGGAATCTGTAAGGTATGGCCGTGGAACTGCTTCCTGACCAACCTGGGTGAGAGCACACAGCCCTGAGGCAGGAGCAGGGGCATGAGAACCTGAGTTCCTCCATACCTGTGGCCATATCTTAAAGAAGTGTCCAAGCATTTTTACAGTCTCATACTACCATGCAAAGAGAGGACTGTCTGTGCTTAAGTTTCCACTCCCTAAAATTCTTAACTAGAAATGCTTTTCTGGCAGACAGAGGGAATCAATCTGACTTACCCATTGAATCAGAAACTGTACGGTGCCTTTTTTGTTTCGTTTTGCCTATCTTTATTTAGCTTTATACCCTGCTTAGTTCTTTAAAAAATGATTTGAGATGCTTTGTATCTTCATTTGTTATTAATTTTTTGCTTCATATGAATCTGTGTAGTTTACTTGACTATATACATCAGCAGAATTTTTATGTAAACGTTTGGGGTAGGTCTATGTGGTCATTTTCTGTCACTTTTGTTAGTAAATGTTCCACTGGATAATATTTTCACTATGAATGGTATGTGGAACCAATTACAAACCATATTGAGAAATAGAACATGCTCCCAGACCCACTTGTGCCCCATTGTAAAACCAGTCCTCATTCTGAGTTGGCATTCTTCCTGTCATTTGTTCTCTACTAAGCCCTGGCAGCCATTGCTTATTTATGAGGCCGAGCAGGTTACCTTATTAAATATATAGGATTTTTGACACATTACCAGTTCATGTTGTCACTTGTGCCTCTTTTTTAATCTTTTTTTTTTCTTTGAGCCTCATTTTCTAAAAGATAGCTTTTTCTACCATTTTCCATTAAATGGGTTTTAAGAGGCTGTATGTCCTGGCCTAGTACAGTGATGGCTTGTGTTCAAGCCAGAGAATAGCAAAACCCACATGTGTGCATGCTATTCATAGGTGGCATGTTTCCCAGGACCGTGCTAAACCTCAGCTGTTTTTATATTAAAACAGCATTTCTGTTCATTAGACGATTTGCAGATGAAAACAGATCTGCAACTTTTGCCCTAGTTCTACTGACTGTACATTTGGACTACTATGAAATAGAACTTTTTTGATTTTAGTATTTCTCTTGCATCTGTATGTGTGCTTTATTGTATCTTTGGTTAGTCATAACTTGTTACCTCTCTTTTCATTGTTTTCCTGGTTGTTATTTATTAACTGTGACACAAATCAATTAGAGATGTCAGTTCTCCATCGTAGTAGCTAAGGGCATGCAATGTAAAGCCAGAAGGACTGTGGTTTGAATATTAACTTCACCAGCTACTCACTTTGTAACCACAAACAAGTTTTGTAACCTTGCTGTGCAGTGTACTCATCTATAAAATGAAGAAAATGATTTACCTATATTAAATGAGATAATACATGTGATGTGCTCAGCACAGAGACTAATACCTAGAAGCACTTAATAATTATGGCCAATGTAGTTATTATTTCTTCTCTATGTTTACTGAGTTCCTACTATGTGCCAGGTGTTGTTCTGAGTATGGGGATAGAAAGATGAAAAGGACACAGCCCCTGTCTTCAGGGATCACACAGCCTAGTGGTCTAGACCAACTTAAATAAGAATAATTAAAATGCCAACATGATAAGAGAACTATTAACCTTGGCGACTTTATCGGTGTCAAGGGACATTTTCTTTCCACTTGAGATCTTCATGTTATGAACATGGATTACTTTTATAATAAAAGTTAATGATAATTGTCATTATGCTGTATTTGAGATATGTGTACAGTGCTATAAGAACGGGGAAACTGTCTTATTGAGAAGCCCTTGCGTCTTAGCCTGTTCATCTTCGTCATATTTTCCACATCTTTGCAGGAAGCCTGACCAAAATAATGTGGTGATCAGGTGGTATATAGGCTAAAGACTGTCCATAAGATGATAGCTGTTCCTCTTTACTTATAGCTCTCTCTGACACAGCTGTTTGGCTCCCAAGATTTTGCATTTTACAGGACTACCTTGTTCTTGAGTGGCATTGAGTAGGTAGAGGGGAGAATGACTTTGAAACATCATCATGGGAAACTACGACTTTTTGATATGAAAATAAGAGTTGCCTTGTTCATTTCTGTTCATTTTATCCAAGACAATGAGGCAACCCACAGGGTAACTAAAGTGTAGTCTCAGATGGGCCCTAGAGCTTCATGAACTAAAAAGGGAAACTTTGAAAACCACCCCCCTGGAGGCTTGGTCAGCCTCTCCTTTCTCAATCCTAAATAACTACCGGTAAAGGCTCTTTGAGAAGGCTGGAACCAATATGCATAATCCAGGTTCCTTTAGCTCCCTAGGCCTATCCATTGAATTAAGGGTAGGGAATCCCTGGTTTGTTTTCAAGCTGATTGTCATCTTAGACCTGATTTTAGGATATCTCATAGCTTGTTACTTGCTTTCTAAATGAATTTATCAATGCTCAAGTTTATAACTTTTCAGCTATTGCTTTAGCCCATTTAAGGAGGAAAGTTGTCCAAACAATCAGAAATGTTCCCTAATACCAAATTTCCAGTTTTCTATTGTGTTATTAAACTAAAGTAAAATTGTATATAATTTTTTTCTTATCTGTTTTCTTAGCTTTCAAAGTAATTTGTGTTTAAAATGAAAAATGAATAGGCTTATTGCCATAATTTAGTTGTACTGAATTGTTTGGCCATAACTTTAGTGGTGATGGAGACCAGATTTGTGAGCTGTGGGATCTGTTCTGTTTGGATCTGACAGCTGGCTGCATTAAATATCTTGAATCTTTTTACTTTGCTTGAGCCTGGGAGGTTAGGAGGGTGGGAATAGCAATCCACTTTATTTAATGTTCTGCATTTGTTTACTAATTCCAGTAATAACATTGTGCAGCTGTTTGAACAGCTGCCTTTTAATTTCCTTTTGTTTACTGTTTAGGTTTATTAAGCTTGTCTTTAATACCTGCTTACTCTCTGCTCTTTAACTAGATTTCCTTCTTTATTTAATATATTTTATTATGTACCAGTCTCTTTTGGTCTAGGCATGCTTTGATGATTTAATTTACTAAAAGAAAAAAAATTTAATTTTGTGGGTCATACAGAAAGTGACTTATTCTTGCTTTCTTGTTGTCCTTTAGTTTTATTATTAATATTTTAGTTAAATATTTTATAATTTGGTAAATAAATTACTTTTTGAAATTAAGTCAGAATTTCAATCATTTAAGGAGGAAAACACTATTTATGTTAACTTCCTAAGTTTGCCAATAGGTAGCTTAGTGAACATACTCCAGAATAGTAAAAAAAAAATCAGACTAATTGTAAAGTATATGGATTTTGTTTTAATTACTTTGTGTGAACAAATGGGATACGTACACACACACACACACACACGCACACATATTGAGCAAAAAAGATAAATCTTGTATTTATTTGTTAGTCTTCTTAGTTAGCCTATTCAGGCAGACTTACTGCAATTTGATTCAGTATTGTGAGACTTGTATTCTCTATTTACAGGTAAGGGATTTGTCCATTGCTTATATGTTGGTGACATTAACTTACCTCTATATTGGAGTCCTGGTTTTTGCGTCATTTCCTTCACCACCATTATCCAAAGATTGTATAGAACAGGTAAGGCACTATGTACCCTCTCTGTGTGATTGTTTTTACGTTTGTATTGGCAGAGCAGTCAGGGTAATACTGTAGCAAAATATAATGGTGACAGGACTGGGTTTGCGTGCCACCTCTACTTTTTATTCTACATGTGGGAATTTAAGCACCTTTCCCATCCTTTTTGGACGTCAGTTTCCTCTTTCATTAAAATGGCATATACATTCACCATAGATTTTTAGATGGACTCTCTGAGAAAACCTACCTTAGGCTGTCATCTTGTGATACTCAAATAGGTGATTCCTATTGCATGCATAGTATTTCTCTTTGTGTGGAAAAATGTCACTAGTAATAGTCATGAATTTATAAAGCCTCTAGAGAGAATACATTCACCTCCCTTATTTTTCAAAGACCGGATCTAGAAATGTCCTGAATAAACTAGTGCCTCAGTTCAACAGTTCCTAACAGTAAGTCTCACATTTCACTTTGGTACTACATGGCAGGTAGCAAAACAAAGACAGACTATTTGGCTGTTAAAAAGATAGAGGGAGAGACTGAGAGAAAGAATAAAAGAAACATTTTTTTTTTTTTACTAAAACGTTGCCATAAGTAATATTTTCTTTGATTTGACCCATCATAAACTTAGGCATAGTATAGTCTGTAGTTTAATGTGACTGCAGAATTTCTCACAAAAAAATAGCATTTCACAGGTAACTTTATTTCTGGTCGTAAAGAAATTTCTGTAATAGAATATAGTGGAATATACAATGTGATTTATTACAGATGAATTCTAAAGCTTATTTCAACATCATAGTGTTAATGATGTTCCATCTTTGTAAGAGAAATAGGTTTGAGTTACTGCTGTTATGATAGCTTGAAATGTTCTTCTATTGATTTCCTTGATTCCAGAACTTCTTTGGCAACTACATGTTTGCTGAAAATCCCCCTGATGTGAATAATCCCATATAAAGTCCACTCCCTTAGGAATAGGAATATCTATGGTATTTGTATTTGAAAGGGTAAAAAAAACTGAGTGATTAACTATGTTTTTAGATGCCAAACTACAATGGAGCAAAGATTCGTGAAAGGAAATAGAAATAAATCCTTTTCTATGCCGTGATAGACTGTAAATAATAAAGGTACTAGGTGACAGATATGCTCTCACTTTATTTTGTAATGTTGACTTTGAAAGTGCTACAAGTGCTTCAGAGGAGGCAAAGCCAGAGAGCTAGTGAGGATGAAACAGTATTCAATTAAATTAGCCACTTAAATATATTCAAACAAATTTATGTTTAAACCTTATGGAGCAGTGCTTCTCAAATGATCTGTGGTGGTGCAGGACAAGGTTTTCTCTGTCACTGTTTTAATGTCAAATCAGTTGCAGACTGATCTTTGGTAAAATAGAATAAAAATGTGGCAATGTCAAATTTCTGTAAAAGTTTCGAAACACTTACTTTCAATTTCTGTACTTAGCTCATTGAAGAATGCTAGTTAAACAGTTCGTGGACAGGCACCAACCAGTCCACAAATCACAATCTGAGTGGCACCTGTGTTCGAAATAAGCAAAAGACATTCCATTTTATAAGTTTGTATATATTGAATTTGATTTTTAACATTACTTCATTATCTTTCTTGGATTAGAATTTTCTAGACAACTTTCCTAGCAGTGACATCCTGTCCTTCATTGCAAGGATCTTCCTGCTGTTCCAGATGATGACTGTATACCCACTCCTAGGCTACTTGGCTCGCGTCCAGCTATTGGGCCATGTCTTCGGTGACATTTATCCTAGGTAAGAGCTCTTCTCTTGACCAGCAAGATGTGCCAAGCAACAAATGACTGTGCAAACAGGTCAGTTTAAAATGTGACTGATCCTTTTGCTATGAAAGTTTGCCTAATGAAAACGGTTACTAAGGATAGATCATTGGCGTTCTTTTCCCTGAAGAGCTTTAAAAATAGAAGACACTCCCTTGTCCAGAATGATTTAAAGTCAATTCCTTTCGGTGTAGTTATATTAAGTCTGATACCAGTTATATTTATCTTATGATGTAGTTGCTATTAACCTACCCCTTGCCAAGAAGTTAATAGTATACAGAACCTGTGTTAGCAGTGTATGGCTAATGAAAAGCAACTTTTATTTTAATTATTAGTTACTGATATTTACCTGTATATTAACATTCATGCATTTTTACATGATAGTTATTTATAATTGAAGGTGAGATACATAACAAGTTTAAATTCTCATTTGCCTGTGCTGCTATAACTTCTTATCTCTTATTGGTGATGGAGGAGTTGTGAGTCCAGACTAGTCACCCTCACACAAGAGAAATTTCCATATGCTGCTTCAGGAGTTCCCTGAAACTTCCTTATAGACCCCTGATTAACTCCTACTCTTATATTCAATTTTATTATGGATTCATCCTAGTGAAAAGTACCTAGTCCTAACCTATTTTATTGGGAATAAATGATCTTAAACTATTAAAACCAAAAGTCAAGAGTTCTAGGTCTCTAGCATTGAGCACAGCAGCAGCTACAGTTCCAACGTTGCTCATATAGAAGACTGGATTTCAGTAAATATAAGATGGCTGTTGTGTTTATACCCTGTGGGGTATTTACGTTCACCGAAGTAATATGAATACAGTGAAGTCATAGATGTAAAAATTCTGGGTAAATATGTTATTCCTGTTTTCTGCCCTTACTTTGCATAATGTTGGCTGTTAAAATGTTTTTTCTTCTTGGAAAAAGTGTGGAATTTCCCTTGTGTTCATATTACATTTCTTCCCCTACCACTAAGAACACACTATCATTTATCCCACAGTTATAAGTACTCTACAGACTTTGAAGCATACTTTTTGGTCTTGGGACCCCTTTATACTCTTCAAGTTTATTGAGGACCCCCAGGAATTTTAGTTTATATGGGTTATATCTATTAATATTTAACATATATTAAAATTAAAACCAAGAATTTTAAAAATATATAAATTTATATAATTTATTTATAATATATATAATTTATATAATATATAACTTATAAAAATAATTTATTTAAAAAGCAATAATAAAACCACTACTTGTTAACATAAACATAACATGTTCATGAAAAATAATTATTTCCAAAATAACTTTTGTTTTATATTTTCAAAACTCTTTAGTGTCTGATTTTCTAGTAGATAATTGGATTCTCCTATCTTTTTTTGCATTCAAACTGTTGTAATATGTTTTCATTTAAATATATGAAAAAATACACCCTCACATAGACACATAGTTGGAAAAAGAAGGAGTACTTTTAATAACCTTTTCAGATATTATGGATATTCTTCTTTGATGCTAAACCTTGACAAGTGGTGGTTTCTTAAAAATTGGTTGAATCTGAAACTCAGTTACATTAAAACCCATTACTCCATCTTACATGTTGGATTTTTTACCCATGCATGATTTTGCAACATCATGTTTGGTCATTTGGAATATATTGGTTTACTGAGTTCCTCAGATCTTCCAAATATTGACACACTTCATTATACAGTTTCAAAACACACATTTGTTAGTGTCACCACCAGTTTCATTATAAATGTCTCTAAATACTGGAAAACTGTCAAGCTCAGGGTGGCAGATACAAGTTCTCCAAAATTCTAATTTTTACTTGAAAACTCAGATTTTAGCATTGGCAGCATAGACTACCAGTTGTTTTCCTTGAAATGACAAGTTTGTATCATTCATTTTCAAGAAAATGTCTGTCAGCTACCCAAGTCAAAGGGACCATAGTTTGTCTGCCTTTCAAGAAAAAACCGTTATTTGGGAAACAGGGCTAGGCTGCCCTCCAGCTCAGTTACACGTACTTTTCCTCAAGACAACCATTGTACTTCAGTATGCTGTAGATGTGCTTTATTATTTACTTCCTATTTGAGTACACTGAATATTAAAAAGATGTGTATTCCAAACATGAGATTTAATACAACTAATAATTTTTACTCCTTTATCAAGGACAATATTTAATATAACTTTTTTTTAGGGGTGTTTTACAGTAAAGAATACAGTCTGTAGAATAGAGACAGTTGCTACTGCCCCAGTCCATGCTAAGGGGCCAGCAGTTTTGCCCACCATTGCTTTTGCAAAGCAAATAATGTCTTGTATGATTATAAAAATAATTTTTACCTCAGGGACTTCCTGAAAGGGTATTGGGAACTTCCCTGGGGTTCGTGGTTACACTTTGAGAACCACTACTTTGGAAAATACACAAAGTTGTTTCCTTTTACGATACAGAAATAACAAAGGCCTAGCCAATGTTTCAAAACTCTGAAGCAATTTTAAGGTTGGAGTTTCTGGATAAATAGTAAGATCTGGAAGTCTGAATATCTTTCTTCAGGGTGTATGATTAACCACTTATTTGTGTAAGTTATTTTTCTTATTTTTAATTCTCTTTGTAATTTTTATCTGGGATTAATTAACCTTTAATAACTTGGGCTCAAATTTATTTTCATGGGTCAGTTTGGCTTTTAAGAATCATGCTTTTGGGAAATGGAGTTATTTCTTGAGGATCAGGTTTCATCTACTTGATTTTTATTTGTGTCTAAATTGACTCCTTAGACCTTGAATTGTTAACATCTAGTTCAAGTGTTTAGTAAATATTCTATTTATGGTGACTACTGAATAGCTTTAAATGGCCAAATTTAAAAAATAAAAAGCTGCCCACTTTGCCTTTTCCTTAATATAATTTATTTTCTAATTATAAAAGTAAAATAAACACTTTAAAAAAATATTCTGAATTATAGGAAATTTGTAAAATATAGAAAAGAGGAAAAATTACCCCAAACCCCAAATCTTACCACAATCACTACTGCCTTTTTAGTGTGTTTCCTTCTGATATTTTTTCAGATATTTTCAGATTTTCCAGTGGAGTAAAAAAATCTAACTAGCTTTTTTCCAAGTTACCTAGGTCAATTTTTACCATCTAGTTAACAATGATAAGCATTTTAAATAATTTTTAATGTATCCCATCAAGTAAATTGGTACCTTGCTCTATATCTTCCATTTTTCTAGAAATATCTTTATGATAATAGCTTTTTCATGATTTGATTATTTTCATAAGATATTCCACGTGGAATTATGGATTAATACACATTACTAGTTTGATACGCATTACTAGTTAGCTCCTACAAAACTTAAATTATTTACATAATTGCACAAAAGTTCAAGTGTCCCATCCCAGCATCAATTACTATTGTTGCCTTCTAGTTTTGCTGTGATTTTATTGTCAAGTTTAAGACATTCTGAATTTAAAGATGTTAATAATGAATTTTATTCTCATATTAATGGTTATAATTTGCCTGTTTTTATATTTTTTCTTTCCTCCGAACTCTTCAATTTCTAGCATTTTCCATGTGCTGATTCTTAATCTAATTATTGTGGGAGCTGGAGTGATCATGGCCTGTATATACCCAAACATAGGAGGAATCATAAGGTACTATCTGTAAGGGAATTGTGCCCCTTCATATAGTGTCTTTATTTTTATGCTTTTCCTGTTATTGTTGTTTTAATTTAGTTGTGTGAAATTTCAGTATTTAAAACTGGTAATATTCACATGTAGTTCTCTGGTGTCGGTTAAGGTGCTCACTACCTTCTATTTCTGTTTATTTCTAATTCTAGACGCTCCATTACCCCTTAGCTTTAACCACATATTCCTTTCCTTTTTCTTATCATTTTCTACTGTATTCCTTTCTCCTTATCCAAAATAAAAAGTAACTTTTAATATATAATGTATTATATTGCGGTACCTGGGAGGTCTCATATATCAAGGCTATGTCCTAACTTTCTTAATCCATTTCTACTCAAGAACATGTTTCAGTGTCAATTGTAGTCAGAAAGTAAGAGTTTAGATAAGAGTTTAGACCCTGGGTGGCTCTTTCCTTAATATCCTTTTTCTAAAAACATTGTGAAGTAGTTTGGGAATAAAGTTGTGACCACAGAGTCTCGTGGAAGACTGGGGTTTAGACTAATGTGATTTCTCTTACTTAACCTATAGAAAGCGGGGCTGAATCACTGTTTTTGAAGACCTTACTGAAGAAAATAGCAAGAAATTAAAGGGGAGATTATTAGCCTGATGCTTAGGAATATAATAGACTTACAAGTTCCTATTAAACCATTCTTCAAGAAAACTGAGCATAGTGAAAAGGAGGAGAAAGTACAGGTTCCTCTATCAGTCTCATTTTTAGGTATTTTTGTTATTATCTTTGATAATTATGCTGAATGCCAGGGAGGCACTCTCATCTGTTCTCATTCTTAAGCAGATGCTAGCAGTCCTTTAAAAACTCAGAATGCATAATTAGTTTATAAAAGATCAAAGATAGAAGACTATCTCCAGATGTTTCTGAGGAAGTAGCCACAATCACGGAGACTCAGAGGAAATGTGGAGATTTGAGAGATGAATAAAAATCTCTTTGTCAAGCAGATGTCATAAAGATGAACAGGAAGTAAAATGTTTTAAACTCAAATGCTTTATGCCAACAACAGATGAATCAAAAATAATTTTGTTATATCAGACTAAAAAGGGTTTAAATTATACTGTATTTACCTTAATTGTAAATCAAAAAAAGCAAAATGCAAGATGAATATTAACCCTAAAAGCTTTTATTTTGCAGATATTCAGGAGCGGCATGCGGCCTGGCCTTTGTATTCATATATCCATCTCTCATCTATATAATTTCCCTACACCAAGAAGAGCGTCTGACATGGGCGAAATTAATCTTTCATGTTTTCATCATCATTTTGGGCCTGGCTAACCTAATTGTTCAGTTTTTTATGTGAAACACTCGACAGTGTTCTCAAGATCTTTCATGGGATTTTGAACTTTGACACCAGTTCCACATAAATTCTCTTGTAAATGCTGTTGTTGCTGTAATTCTAAATGTTTTCCTAAGATAATTTGAAAACAAGGGAAATAGTGATCCATCAATAAGTAATGTCAGTTAGAGTGGGGAAAGGGACAATAAGAATGATCTTTGTCCTTACCTTTTTCATATTCACTCACCTCTTTATTCTCATTGTCTTTTCTGAGTAGAAATATTTGCCCTTAGGAAAAATCATGCTGTGGGTTGGTAGATATAAGGTGGGTGGGTTTATTTTAGCTACAATAAAGATTCTCAGGGTGTCACACAGGAGGGTATGGCCAGATCCTGTTTCTGTTTTATGTTTCGATATATTCACTTTAATTTTACTTGCTAGACCATTTTTGCAGGTTGCCCAAACCTTTACTGTTTGGGACAGTAAATCAGATACCTCATTTAAAAAAAAAAAGGTCTCCATGACATCAGTGTTAATAGAGTGAATTTTTAACTATGTCCTCAATCTCTATTAGGAAGGAAGGAAGGAAAGAAGGAAGAGAGGGAGGGAGGGAGGAAGGAACCTTGTCAGTACAGGCCCCATAGTCATGAAAAGTATATAAAATAAGTGAACTAGGAGAGTTTGTTGCTGTCTGACTTCTCTTTTGTTTCTAATCCAGTACCAGTGACTTAGGTTGAAATTCTAGTTTCCTGGCCAGATTTTGCATAGGGACAAGTGTGACTGGGGGGTGTCTTTTGCTTTTCGGATTTCTGAGCATTGAATAGGATGTCATGATAGGACCAGAGAGGAAGAATGTAGGAAGCATGGCAGAGAGGGATACATGAGACCCTACAAGGGAGACAGGAAGTAGAGAGGGGGCCAGGAAAAGTGAGGGGTGGAAGTGGTTTCTTTACTACAGGAAAGGATTAATTCTGTCTGAGGTATGACTTCTGAAGGAGACCTACCACCCCCCTACTTCTGTAACCGGCAGGGTAGAGGTTAAATCCCAAAAGAAAGCTCCTTGGATCTGAGGAAAGGATTAGGGAACCTGAATTCTTGGTATTAACAGTCTCCTCTCTTTCATTCAAACTACAACTAAACCAGAATCACAATGCATGTCTCCCATGTAACCACCTCAGTGTTCTACTGAAAAAGTTAGATTTCTCTAATTTCAGGCTTACATTAAAAAGCCTATTGTGTTAATACATATCTCACATCCCAGAATAGTGTGTAGTTTTGTGTTATTTCCTTCCTTTAAGAAAGATGAGTGAAATGGTTTTTTTTTAACCTCGTAGAGAGCCCCCGATTTGTGGCCAGCTATAATTACTTTCAGAAAGCTTTCAGTCCAGTCCATAGATGCGTACCTATATTGATGAACTATATTTCCTAAAGCTCTTTTCTAAAAAGCCTCATAATAAAAATTCTCAAGCATACAAAAAAGTAGAGAAAATAATATGCTATCCACCCCCCCGCATATACCCATCCCCTAGATTTAGTAATTATTAGACTGCTGTATTTTTTTTACCTATCCCCCTTTTTTCTTTTCCACTGAAATATTTAAAGCCAGTCTCAGATGTTATGTCGTTTCTTCTCTACAAACTTTAATATGTACTAAATAGCCTTGTGAACTTAGTTACATTTATTGATGGAGACAGTCTCGAAAGTGTTTGTTAGCAGAAACTGCTGATAGAAGTTGGATTAATTAGAAAATTCTGCATTAGGTGCGTGGATTTTTGGGTTAACCTCTCTTAGAATAGGAATATGATTCATGGAGAAAGTATGTCTCTCTTTGCTTGGAAGTCCCTGCATCTTTATGACTTCAGACTCTTATTCAGTTAGAAGAAACATAGGAATCAAAAGCTAGGTAGCTCCTTGAGAGATCCTCTTTGCTTAATCCCTGTTTATCCCTGCTTGCCTTCTTGTCCTTAAAAACCTGAGAAACAGAGTTTTTATTGCCTCTTTTCATATATACTTGAAATATATACTTGAATATTTTTACGTGGAAAAATATTTTGATGTATTTTTGCCCATTTAATGATCAAAGTAAATATGACAATGAATGTATTATTTACTGAAGTAAAAAGCAATGTGGGTATTTGCTTTAAGTAGACTTGATAATTCTTGAAAAGACTTGATAATTTCTTTAAAAGACTTGATAATTCAGAACTTCCAAAATCTTCCCTTGGACTTGAGCTGAATGACTTTGCCCTCTTTCGTTTCTTGTCATGATCACTTTGCCCTCTTTCATGTTTTGTCATGAAACCAACTCCTCTGGCCTGTGTTTTCGCTTGGTCAGAAACTCTGTGTGGGTGTGTGTGTCCTGGCTCACACATCAGTATGTTGAGATGTGAACTCATTCAGATCCCATTATAATTAATTTTAGGCTTTCTCTATTGTGATCTCTTTGGATTTTCTAATTAAATTTCTTTCACTTTTTGCTCTGATACGGTTTGAATTTAGCTTATTTAACACACAACTGAGGATATCATAAAATTAAAAGAGGGTTTTTTTTATAAAAGTCTTCCTTAAAAAGGCCCATGGATGAATATGTGGTATGCTAACACTAAGTCAAAATGGACAAAGAAATGTCCTTTGACATTTGACACCTATGGATGATCATCCAAAATCAGTTTCATCATCATATCCAAAAAATATATTGGAGTAAACGATACACTTACTCACAAAAAGGGGCTACATTAAAGGGAGATATTCATTTTATTTACATTAAATATATTTTCCAAACACAATATACCTACTATATGTATAGGTAAGAGAGTTTTTTGTTTCTACTTGGACTTCATTAGGAGAATTGTTGATCTGTATTTTGACTTACTCATTTCCATAAATAATTGAGTAAACTATGTTTAGTGCTTTGGAGGAGGCAAAGATGTATAAGACATTATTCCTATCATGAAGGAAATTTTAATCTAGGAAAGAAATTATGTATATAGTTAACTATAATGCAAGGGACTATTAGAGAAAGAAACCGACCCTTCCAGTTGGGATCTTCAGGGAGGGCTGGGAAAGGAAGCAAGCGGAGTGGTGACACAGCAAGGACCATTTCCACACTTCTAATAACGGTCCAAAATTTTAGATATTTGATGCATTCACCATCATATGGGATCTTGTAAAATAATTGCTTTTATTTTGGCAACTTTCCTCTAAGATAAGTTTTATCAGAAGTGTTTAACTGCTTCTGATACCATTTATTGTTCTCCGCATTTTTAATCCTGCTTTACTCACTTCTGAATCATGGACAGCAAAGCACTATCTATTAGTAGGGGAAATAATTAGTAGCACATTGGGCAGTACAAACAAAGCGTCTACAAAATTTTCTCTCCAAAGATGTATTGAAATAGCAGTATCAAAATGTCAAATGTTTGAGCTCATTGATAAGAGCAGAAAATTTTGATGCTGCCTGTTTTCCTTACAAAGCACTGACCTATTGCTTTTTATTGATAGAATCTGGTGGTGGTGGTTTGTTTTCTCGTCTCAATCTGAATGTCCAAAACAAAATCCGAATCTAGCTGACACCTAAACAATAGAATGATACATGAGTTTGTGATCCAAAGTGAAATGTGTGCGAGACGGCCTGGCTGGCCCCAGTTTCACAGTGGACTGCCCCGCCGTCTTCACTTCAGATTATGTAAACATGTCTTGCAAAACAGCTCTGACGGGAACCTCATAACCTAAACAGTACTCTCTGAAATGTAATTTGTTGTTTTTTTAATATAAAAGAAGAAATTAAATCAAAATTATTTTGAAGAAAAACAACTGTGGGATTTTGTTTAATTGAATTTTGCCAGGAAATGCTATTGTCGGTTAGCACTTGACCCCAGGGCAAAAAGAAGCTGAACTTCATCTTTTACAGGGTCAAACTTCTCAAGTGACTTCACATGTGTCACATTAAGTCACTCAAGTGACTCCTGCATCTGTCACATCAAGCCATAAGGAGCCCTCCCTAGTGTTCTTATTCTGCAGAAAGGTAAAGGCTATCTTAACCAAAACCTAAAATGATCATCCCTTTTTGACAATAAACTGTTGTGACCTCTCCCTTTAGGAACATTTCAGAATGAATGTGACACTGCAGATAAGTATAGCCCAGCTTCTGGCAGAGCTTGGGGTCATAATCGTCCAGAGCCATTTAAGGCAATAAAGAGCTCTAATTTTCTGTCTTCCCTGAGTAACGTTTTCCCCAATGTCCTATATTTCCCAGCTCTAATGCAAAGATAAAATAAGGCAGTCTTTTAAAAGTCCATTCTCCTTACTTCTCTCAGGCCATAAACTACAGGACTGTGGAATAAGGATTGGAAAGAGCACACTCTCCAGATTTTCCCTCCTGTGGCCCTTTCTTAATCCCAAGTAATCCAGTCATGTTTGGTCATAGCCCGCACTTAATATACACATGTTTAGTTAATCAATTAATTAATGAGGCAAGATTCTACTTTAATGGGAAACAACAAGTTAATTGCTGTTTTCTAAGATTTTGTTCCATATCTCAAAACACAATTGTTCAGTCAGGTTCAAGATTAGTCCCTCAGTTAATATGTAAGAATTTACTGGATGCCAGACACTGCACTAAGCACAGAGCATACAGTGGTGAACAAATTGGATGCAGCTTTGGCAGTTGAGCATCCTTTGCCCATCCTCCTGAGCACTGGCAGCTGGTCATTTTCACTAAGTGCCACTGAATTGCCAGGCTTTGACCCTTTCCTACTGCCCCATCTCTGTTGAATGCTGTGATGACGCCACATCATACACAATTTCAAGGGATGCCTGCAGGATAGGGGTGCAATAACTGCGACTTTGTAAAGTGAACATGAAACTTTTGTAATCATAGGACATTTATTTATATCTACATAAAATTAAGTAGATATGTGGACAAAAACTGAAAGGGGCCACAGAAGAATGAACATGACTGACCTGTTGAGGTGATGAGATTCTAGGTGAATCATTTATGTTTTATTATTTGCATGACAAGTTTTCTAAAACACAAGGGTAAATCATGGAAAAGAAGGCTTGTGGAAATAAGTCTCCACTCAACCCATGAAGTGAAGACCAATCTATAAAGAACCTTTGGGATGGGTGAGGGAGATCGTTGATTACGGGGGCAGATCCAGGTTTTGTGGGGCCTAAAGTTTATATAATTTTGTGTTCCCTTTTAAAGAAAAACACACAAAACTAGGAAGGTGCCCGTACAAGTGAGGAGCCCTGAATAGCTTCTTTTTGTTTGTTTGTTTGTTTGTTTTGTTTGTTTGTTTTTTTCTTTTTTTTTTCTTTTCAATGCCTTTATTAATCTAAGGCAAGTTTTAAAAATTGGCAATAATAGTAATACTCCTGTAGGAATAATCAATAGGAGATACTACACAAGCATATTGGAGAACTGAAAATATACCTTTTAGTGGATATGTCACAAACTCAATGTTTAAATCTAATTTTCATATTTTTTAAAAAAGAAAGAGTTTGAATAACAGACCTCAATTTGTGAAAGTTCTGAGGCCCCTTCATAAAAAGGGTTCACAAATAATTAAGAACATAAAAAATTAAAATACTCAAGCAGAGTGAGCAAATTAAGGAATACAGTCCTGAATAGCTTCTTGAGCTATAAGGTAAATCATCCACAAACTGCTCCAGGGGCGGGGGATTTAGAAGGCAGAAGGAAGTGTAATGAAGAAAAATTTGGGGCACTCTGATAAGTCAAGCTTTGAGTGTCTCTGCTACCTTTAAGAACTACAACTTTTACCAGATCTGAGCTTTTATTTCTAGAAGAGTCAAATTGGATTTAGCAAAATAGCAAGGAGTACAAATTCAGTAATGGTTAATTTGGGATCAAAATAGGAATTCTTTTTTTTTTTTTTTTTTTTAGATTAGAGTTTTTACTTGGGGGTAGGTCCTACAGGGTTTTTTGGGTTTTGTCTTCTTTTAATTTTTTATAGAGATAATAAAGAGTTCAAAGAATACTGTTTAATGGTCAAATAGCTATTTGATGAGTCTTAGGTATGAGGAACTGTTTAATGGCTCTTGATGCAGTAAACAAGTTATCAAGAGCAACATTAAGGCAACTTTTATTTATTTATATTCCAGAAAGGATCTGTTTCTACTACACTAAAGTAAAATCAATTTTGCAGGATTAACTTACCTTTTTTTTTTAGAGCATAAATTAGAAATCCATGACACTTAAGAAAACTAAAACCATTCAAATAATTACCCCTTAGTGCCACATTATAGTCCTTATTTGTATGTAGATAAAGCCTAATCCAGTGCAGTGAACTTTTACTTTCTGTCCTAGATTTGGAAATGCAAATATAGAGTTATTCTTCCCAATGCTGCCAGAATTCTCTTTAATTAATATGCCATTGATTACATCTCTCCTCTGTAAAATCCTTCAGTTCTCCAATAGAAAAATGGTCAAGGGCCTTTGTGACAGACAGCTCTCAAGAGGAAACACTACAGATAAACATGAAGAGAAAAAAAGTTCAGAGTTAAACTACTGATCCATGCTAATGGATAACCTTAAAAACATTAAGAAGCCAGACACAAAAGACTACACATTGTATGGTTCCATTTATATGAAATGTCTAGAAAGGGCAAATTTATAGGAACAGAAAACAACTGGTTGCCTAGGACTGGAGGTGGGAGCAGGGGTTAACTGTAAATGGGTATGAGGGAACTCCCTAGGGTAGTAGAACTGTTTTAAAGTGGACCATGGTAATGGTTACACAACTATGTAATTACTAAAATCATTGAGTTTGTATACTTACATTGGTTGAATTTTATGGTATGTACATTATCCCTCACTCAAAGCTGTTTTTAAAATATTCATCCTCACTAGCTGAAAAGGAAACATAATTTAAAATGCTTTCTGCTTGTCCAACACTAAAATAATAATAATACCCTGGCAGAAGTGTGGAAAATGGGCACACATACAAATGGTAGGTGTAATAGCGGATCCAGAGTTTCTTCAAGTAATTTGGCAATATGCATATGCACAACGCCTCAAGGTGAGGCTTTGACTCGCTTCCAGAAGTGTATCCTAATGAAATAATTGGACAAGTATGAACATACATATTCATGTGTTCATCCCTTTATTATTTATAATGGAAAAATCAGAAACAACGTAAATGTCCAACAGTAGATACATTATGGAATATCCATCTATGGAATACTGTGTAGCTATTTTAAATGATGATGCAGATGTATATATGTAATGTCAAAAAGATGTTTATAGATATGAGTGAACAGAGATCATAATTAAATATGTATAAAATGTAAGACATCTGTTTATACAGTCATGTGCCTCTTAATGATGAGGATATGTTCTGAGAAATGCATCGTTAGGCGATTTTGTCATTGTGCGAACACCGTAGAGGGCACTTACCCACACCTAGATGGTACAGCCTACTCCACACCGAGGCTCTATGGTACAGCCTACTGCTCCCACGCTACAAGTCTATATGGTATGTTACTGTAGAAAAAAACACTAGAGTAAACCAAGCACAAGAGAAAATGATGCAATCAAGAGACTGTAAACACGAGATGTATGAGGCTGCTACCGGCGTAACACAACATACTGTTTTACAGCAAACTTTTTTTTATAAGTAGAAAATACACTTCAAAATAACAATGAAAAGTATAGTATAATAAATACATCAACCAGTAACAGTCATTTATTGTTATTGTCAAGTATTGTATACTGGACACAATTGTACGTGCTATAGTTTTAAACGACTAGCAGCTCAGTAGGTCTGTTTACACCAGCACCACCACAAACACGTGTGTAATGTGTTGAGCTATGATATTACGGTGGCTACCACGTCACTGGGTGATAGGAATTTTTCAGCTCCATTATAATCCTAAGGGACCACTGTTGTATGTGTGGTCTGTCATTGACCGTCATTATGTGACACATGATTGTACATATATAAAAGTCTGGACGTTTATATAACAAATATGAACATTAGGTATCTCTGGGTGCTAGGACTGTTAGGTATTTCTTTTTTATTTCTTGTTTATCTGCATTTTCTAAAGCTTTAAAGTAAAAATGTATCATCTTTTATGAGAAAAAGCAATAAAAGTTGTTTCTTAAAAAAAAAGTAACTTTCACTGATTTCTCATCACTTCAAGCTAACTATAAGGTTCTCTTGATATTATCCTGTGGACCCTCACACAATAGTACTTTTAGTGTTTATTGATTGATAAAAATAATGACAAAAAGCTACTGTACCTTTTATACCACTTATATATAGCTTTGAATATATTATTACAGTATATATAGACATTTGAACAAGTACACACACTTCATGCTTACTTATTCAGTCTACACTACAAAACTGAAAAAATACTAGTCTGCAGTTTGGGAGGGACCAACCTAGAGAACAAAGTCTAAATACTTAAGCGTGGTATCCAAAGCCCTTTTGCAATCTTCATACCTTTCCACCTTCATCTAAGACCAATTCACTCAAAACTATTTGTTATTCTCTGATGGTCCATACACTTTTATTCCATCTGCTTTTGTACATGCTATGCTCTAAGCCTGGAATGTCCCTTTTCCTTTGTACATTTGACAGCCTTTTATCTTTCAGGACATTGCTTGAAAATCACCTATCTTAACTACCTCCCAAATAATTTGGGTGCTCCCTTTTCTATGCTCTCCAGCACTTCATACATGCTTTTATTGTTTCATTTGTCACATTGTATTGTAATTACTGGCTTGTATATATTTCCCCAGCAGGATGACGAACTTCATCTTTGTATTCACTGGGTTTAGCACATTGCAACAGAAGAGGTCCTTGCAGTAAACCTCAGCTGGATGAGTACCTGGCAAAAGACCTGTCCTCATCCTTAACAGACTTGTAATCTAGTTAGGGAGACAGATAATGTCTAATACACAATTAGTCCAAAATAAAAGATGGCAATGAGCACACAGAGAAGATATGATTAATTTTGACGGGGTGATTAGAAATTGTTTCTAATTTCTAATTAGGGTCCATTGAATTAGACTTATTTTGACAAGCATAGAAAGAAGACTAAAAGCCTGAGTCCCTAGACTTTAGAAATTCTTTCCACAGAAAAGTGGGGATGACTCACCAGTTACTGCCTGAACTTCCAACTCTCCAGCTATCCTCAGCACTAGCTGGCCCAACTTTCTTCTTACCTCATTGTCAAAAATCACTGACAATAAATTTCCTTGTTAGGATGCTGAGTTGACACTCTAATCTGGCACAGAGTTTGCTTACCTGGCCAGATAATGTGTTTGGGTGGTAAGAAAAAATGCTAGGTGAGGCACAGAACTGGTTTCCAATTCTGGCTTTGCCATAGACTCACTGAATGAACTAACTGTATGACACATACCATACTTCTTGATCCTCAGTTTCTTCTTTTGCAGAATAGGGTTGATTATAATAATGCCTCTCTTACCTAACTCATAGATTTTAGGACATTGTATGTAAAAGTGCTTTATTAAACTGTGATACACTGCACAAATACTCAGTTTTAGGATTATGTCATTACATTCCTGAAAATACTTCATGGAATTGGCCAGACCCCTTCTAAGGAGTTTTACAGCTTACAAAGAGAAGCATGGCAGTGGGCTGGGAAAAGAAATCTTATGTCCCTTGTACAATCAGATCAGTGATTTTCAAGTGGCTGTGGGTGGTAAAACACCCGGAAATCACAGACACAAAATATTTGTGTATTTAATTATGTCAAACAAGTTAGATTATTTAGTCCTAATATTATTGGCAAAACCGTGACTGTTTTACATGCATATAAGAAGTACTGGAAATACCCTACTCCCCAGTTATTGCCTTGGTTTAAGCCCAAAGTTGAGTTACTTGAGCTCTTTACTCACTATAGTAGTCAGCATTTTCCAGAGAAAAAAAACAATATGAAAGATAGAGAGAGAGAGAATTTAAGGAATCGACTTGTGATTTGTAGGAGTGGCAAATCCAAAATCTACAGGGCAGGCTTGCAGGCTGAAAGCCCAGGAAAGAGTTGATGTAGCAGCTTGAGTCTGAAGGCAGTCTGCTGGCAGAATTCCCTCTTCCTCAGGAGATGTCAGTCTTTTTCTGAGGCCCTCAAGTGATTGGATGAGGCCTACCCATATTATGGAGAGGGATCTACTTTATTAAGTATTAATCTCATCTAAAAAAATATATTCACAGCAACATCCAGACATGTTTAACCAAGTATCTGATACCATGGCCTAGCCAAGTTAACACAAAAATAACCATCACGCTCACCAGCTTACAAACCACAACAGCAGGTTGGAAACAGTTTCCTTACTTCTCTTTCTTGCCAGTTTTCCAGAAATTTCCTAAGGTAAGGCTATGAATGTCCAAGGGGGGATGCTGGATGTGCCATCGTAGGGAAACAGCATGTCATGTGATGGCAGGTCCAGCAGATAGCATCCCTGAAGCACTGAGAGAGAAGGCCCAACTGGAATAGCTTACATAGACCAGCCAGCTCTGGGACCTGGAGTGAGGTGTGTGAATTAATCCTGTGGTCAGGCCACTGAGCAAGGCACAGAGCAAACAGTGCCCTCACAAGGCAGTTCTAATCTCTGTCCATTGGGCGCAGCACCTCCCAGGCCTCAGACTGACCCCAAAAAGTAGCATCAGGTCAAATTTAGGTGACAGCTCTCTCATGGAAAGTTCAGAACCTCTCTTTGATTACGTGAAATAGTTCCCTTTTTTTTTTCCCCACATTTAGTGGTTATTTTGAGGTTTCCTTTAATTGTTTGTTATGTACAGGCCAAGTCTAAATCATGTCAGACAGCTCTGCTACTCTGAATCCTGATTCGAAATCTTGGTGAAGGTATATTTTGTTGTTTTGCTAAGTCCTTTTTAAATAGTTCTCTTGGTTCCTTTGTTTCTGATGACCTTTTGCCTAATAGATGGAGAATAATGAATGATCTATGGTTAATCAGATTTAGCCTACTGCAGAAATTGTTTTCGTTTGTCAAGTTTATGCACTGTAATTCTCTGAGAAAAAAACAGCTAAGATTTGGAGAGGTTCCAGTAGTTCTCCACCCTGACCGACTTCACTAGGCTCGATACTACATCCAAACCACCTTCCCCCAGCCCTTCTCAACTGTATGGAAATTACCTGTTATTACTCTCTCGTCTCTCCCACACTAAATGTGTGGGTTACTATTTTATCCTTAACACCTTGTCAGACACAGATGAGTATTCAGGAAATACTTGTTGATGGAATGAGTAAAATACCTGACAGAATAAAAAATTTGTTGCAACAAATCTAACTACAAATAAAATAGAAGAAACTCAGTGAATATTTCTTTCAATTCTGTATGGGTAAAAACTATCCTAAGTTTAAGGATCATGGAGGAAATCTGTGGGCAAAAGCTATAGATCTGATTGCATAAAACTTAAACTCTATAGATCCAATGAATCATAAACTAAATTAAAAGAGAAATATTAAACTGGGAAAATAATGACTACATATATGGCACAGCAATATGGAGGTAAATGGGGGCAGGGGCGGGAATCTAAGATTTCACTTCAAAAATGAGAAAAGAACATAAAAACAGGCAATTCATAAAAGAGGAAGTACAAATAGCCAGAAAATAACAAAGAAACACCATTTTCTAACAACTAACATTAACAAAAAGAGAAAGAAATCAATTATAGTACTCACTGCTGACTAGGGTACAGTGACTTGGGGACATTCCTTCATACTTGGCTCTTGATCTTCAAAACCAGGTTTTTAAAACTCAAAGTTAGTCATTAAATCAGTTTCTTTTTCTGCATTTTAGCTGTTGAGACCCTACCTTAGGAAGAGTGCTTAACAAAAGCCTTCACTGCCACTAAAATGATGAGAGAGCGGTAGGAGTACAAAGAATTGAAAACTATAGTAGATTAATATTAAACTATTATTCTATCAAAAGTAGGTAGAAATTAAATGTATTTTATAAAATTGAGGCATGCAATCTACATGTAGTCCACCAACATTTTAACTCAGTCGTCCATACCCTCAATGAAAGAATCATCAGTGACTAAAGATTATTATGAAATTAGTCAATTAGTATTATTGATACTGCTTTTTAGTGGGTATTGTTTTCCTAAAGGTCCAGAGAGAATGATGGAGTGAAGAAGCATCAAATTTGTCATGTACAATTATGTAACATGAATAAAAATTTTTTCTTACAAAATCTTTTGTCTCTTTAAAAAAAACTATCAGTTTATTCTCTCTGAGTAAATTTTAATAAAGATTTTATCATTAGCACAGGCCTGAAAACTAAGAAAAAGGACAAATCATATCAGTTTCAGGATCTTTGTTTTGTTTTGTTTTGTGTTTTGCTTGCTATCACAAACCACAACATGAATTTCTACGAGAGCAGAATGCCAAGTTACATCAGACCATTCTGGCTTTAGAGTCTTCTTACTTTCCCTGCATGGAGGACAGATGTTTTTTTGTTGAATCGGGACCATAATTTGCATCGAGTAAGACAATGGGCCATATTCTCTTCTCTTGTCCCCACACAGAGCTACATTGACAACAGCAAGAGTTGCTCAGAGATAAAGGCAAAATTTGGCTCAGCCAGTGCAGAATTCAGCCTGATTTTAAAAATAGATGATCCAGTTAACATCTAGTGAAGAACAAACCAGCTAGTGGATTTGGAAATTTCCTTAAAATTTCTTGAAATTTTCCTTTGAAATTTCCAATCCAGTGTATGAAGTAATTCCAGATTCTAAAGAGTTTTAGAGGTTTCTCTGGCTGTAAATAAGAACCAAAATGATTGTCTATATTGGATCCAGGACTTCTTTAGGCAGTGGATAACTTTCATTATGCACTATGTCCTGGTTTTTCCTCAGTGATTGATGTGTTCCCTTCTGTTTTCAGAAGACTTTTCTAATATTCACCTAGTTTTCAAAAGTGACCTTGAAAAATGAGTCAAAAGTTCCACCTGCTTTCCATATGGGGAAACTGGGGGCCCAAAAAGGTTAAGCAAATTTCCTACTCGTGCAACAAAGAAACTATGGTTCTCAAGTGGTTATGAAAATCCAGTCAACATGGAAATGAAACTTCTGCTTTCTCAGGTGATCTTTCCTGTTTGTTTAAAATAAAATACTTTCCATTTCATCAGGTCCTAGGGGATTGTTTTTTGACACACAGAAATTTGGAATCCCCTCTAATCAGAACCGATTTTCTCTAGGACACCCCAGTCATAGATTATGAGGAGCCTCTGCTTAGGCCTCTCCTAACGATACAAACACAACTCCCTTCTGGCTGAACAGATCATTATCGATAGAGTTCACCAATAAATATTTAAAGAGAACTTAGAGTATTCATTCAATTGCTGAATCTGGAGTATATTGTCTTCGAAACCCACGCATTCGGGTTTTATTTTTTCCTTAGAAAAGCTGTTTGAACATATTTAACTTCAGAGTTTCCTTATTTACTTTTAGGTTCCAAGATATTTTGATCATCTGAATTGAGAAAGAAAGTAGATTTCACCTTGAGAAAGGAGAAAAAGTGGAGAGGGAGTTAATTGGTTTTGTGAATTTTAGATTTTCCCAAGGAAAAAAGATGAAAAAGAGATAATTCTGTTTTTAACAGCACAAAATGCTTGAGTTATATGACACACTTCCCTTTTCACAGAATGAAGTTAAAAGGAATCTTAGAGATTTTTTTTTAGTCCAACTGCCCCATCTTACAGATGAACAAATTTAATTCAAATAAACTGTGGAATGTCTTAGAGCTATTTTCATGTCAGTACGTATAAATTTACCTTATGCTTTTTGACAGCTATGTAATGTTCTGTAAGGGTGAACCTTAATTTGTTTAGTCATTTTTCTTTGAGGAATATTTTGGTTATTTCTAATTTTTCACTATTACAAACAATGCTGCAATGAATAATCTTGTACAGGTATCTTAGTTCAGTGTGTATTTTCATAGGAGAGATAACCAGAAACGAAGCCAAAATTTTAGTAGAAACAGTCCTCTTATTGTATTGTACCCATGACAGCACACTCTTGCCAACACTGGGGATTATCAAACTTTTAATTTGATTAAAGTTTTTAAAATAATCTTGGTCTTTTATGTTTATCTCATTAACCTATCTGAAATTTCCTTTTATGTATTACATAAGGTAGGGGCCTAACATTATAGTTTGTCACTAGTGGTTCAGGAAAGGAGGAGCAGAACACTAGGCTTGGGGATGCAGCTAAAGGCAAACACCAGGTTATATGCAATCTACTCAGCAAAATAAAAGCTCTACAGCGCCCCCAGACCCACTCCACATGGCCATCCTTAGAAGGCTAGTAAGGACTACATAATTGTTACAGTAGAATTGCATCATGTATACATTTGGAGATTTAACTACACAGGCTTTTAAGCTTCTGAGCAGCCAGAAACAAGTGACTTTGGGACATTTTAAGAGACTTTTAAATTTTGCCTACAGTGGTTTTTACCATCCGTGTTGACAACAGAGCCTAGACTATTCTCCCACCCTAACCACCCACAACACATATACCTAAGATGTGATAGAACATGCTGCCCTTTGAAGGTTTCATTTTGTCCCTCACCCACCAACTTCCAAGGGTCTGATAAAAAAAATTCCTTCCAATCAGATATATACAGAGTATGTTTCTGAAAGGCTCTTGAAAATATTGTTCTCTCCACCTTATTATGTTTGGAGTTTTGAAGTTTTCCAGTGATTTTTTTTTTTGTTTTCTCATCTCTTATGGAGTGGACTTAGTTGCCCTAATCCATAACTAACCCACTCTTTCTCCTCGAGCTTCAGAATTTTTCTCCACACAGTGCTTTCTGCATGGCCACTACCAATTGATCTCAGTTGGTGTATTGTGGCATCAGCTTGCCATCTCTGGACTAGGTCATTGTTAGTAAGTGTTCTGTGTGGTGGTGGGAGGTTTTTGTCTTGACTATCTGCACGTTATTACCATGATGTGTATCAGTGGTCTCGCCCATGGATGTGAGACGAGGATCACGGGAGGTGGTCTGGCTACCCATGGAAAAGCAGGATGTGGCTTTTGGGGGGAAGAAAGCCCTTCCTTTTTCCTTTAAGGGTAAAGATGAGTCATTGATCCTTGGCCTTTCTTTATCAAAGGGCAAAGTCTGTGATATGATTTCATATCAAGAGTTCAGAGGTTGCAGAAGAGGGTATAGCTGATGCCTCTGATACCCCACAAACGTACGCCAACACTCCCTGTTATAAACACAAGTGGCTTCTGTGTTTTGCTCCGGCTACAGGAGCTCGTGCGGCTTGTGCACATGGTAGGTGGTAAGTATTGGGCAATCCATGCTGTCAGAAGCAGAACTCAACCACTACAACAGATGGGAATTATGGTACAACACTCCAAGGGGGACTCTGCAGTTTCCCCGGGGTCTCCCCGTGGTAACAGGCTCAGTAATGCTTCCTGTCTATGGGCAGGCTTTTCTTCCCTGTCTCATGTCCCCATGCCCCTACCTAGATCTCCTTGCAAATAACCTACTTGCACTCCTATCCTTGTCTCAGAATCTGCTTCTGAGAAAACCCAACCTAAGACAGTAGGATACATCACCTTTGTAGTGGGAGGGTGACATATCCTTTTGAGAACTGATACTGACTAACAAAGCATTTTAAGGAGTTACCTGTAAATAATAACAAATTTTATTCTTTACAATGTAAGAAGATGCAAAGACTCTCTGGGAGAGGCATCTGTTTTTGTAGAAACAAGGGAACTACAAAAGGGGGTAACTCTCAGGGCAAGGAATCCCTGTCATACCTGACACCATCCAGCTGAAGCAGTGAGGGAACTGGGCCTGTTAAAAGAACTAAGGACCCCAGGGAGAGGGGCTAGGCTCAAGCACCAGGAACTGTACCAGAGGCAGGAATGATAAATAAAATATTATGTTGTGATTTTTTTTTTAATTTGAAAAAATTATAAATATATCCTTTTTTCAAACAAACGAACAAAAAATTCACTTCAGGATTGCCAAACGTCATTTGATGGAAAGACTGTCATTGTTTTTAGGTTTTGTCTTTTTAATTTAATAAGTTGTTTAAATATTCATATTTTTACAAAATCATGTTGATAGAAGATACTATTTTTTAAATAGTATTCTTATTGGCAGAATTAAAAGCTGCCAACCATTTGCCAGGGCCTCTCTTTTATGTGGGGAGGAGACATCATGAAATCCTAAACTGTGGGAGCCACTGATCACAAACCCACATGGATACACCCTTTCAGATTCAGGGGTTTGTACAAATCAGCTACATTGTAAAGCTGGTGTAGTGGCCGGTCCTTGGCAACATAGGCCAGCCTGACTGACATTTTGGGGTGGTAGCAGAGGCACAGATTTCTCACAGAATGTTATTCTGGGACTAGCTGGCTAAGCCCTGACCCCTCGTGCCCACTGCTTGTCCTCAGGCTCGTTACCTATCCATCAGGATTTCTTCGGGATGTTCCTAAGCTTTCCCGAGTTAGTCCAAATGCTTTACTATACCTGCCCCTTCCTCAGCACCTTGCCATGAGGGAGAATAGACTTTCTCATGTCCTCAGTCAGTCCCCGATCTCCTAATGCCCCATTAGGGCCTTCACTGTGGAAAAGAGCTTATCTTAATAGTAAAGGCTGTTTTTGTTGTTGTTGATTTAACTCCTTTGAGATCAGAATTTCACTCTATGGTGAAAAGTTATTGCAAATTATTCATATCTTTCCGTGCCTGAAATAGGTTCCTCCAATAATAATAAAGTGCCATGGTTTATCTGCATAAAAATAAAATTCAAGCCCATTCATAATTTTAAGGTGCTAGAAACTAAAGTTACCATTAATAACAAATAAGAAACATAACTTTTGATATAATAATATAGATGATGACAGTGGCTAAGCTGAGAATGGTCTCACAGGAAAAGAAAGGCCAGGTAATTTTTTAAACAGATCGCGATGAGCAAATGAGGTCAATCATATAAAAATGAGGTCAATCATACAAAAAGAGAATGCTTATTTACTAGGCTCCAAGGAAATAAATTAAAGGGGGGAAGCTTTTAAAACTGAATAATATGGGTGTAGGTGGGGAGCATCTTCCTGCCCTTAATTACACACACAGATTTCAGCAGGGAAGATCGGACACATTGCTCTTCAAATTCTTAGACAAATTTTGTCCCTCTTGAAAGTACTCGTTTTTCCTAAATAATTTCATGGTCTATCTCTAGTCTAGGGGGCAATGTGACCAGGGGAGCATTGGGCAGAGGAGTCAGGAGAGCCAATTGACTTGGCCACTCTAGAACTGACATTCCAGGTGTGATAGTTTGCTAGGACTGCTATAACCAAGGAGCACACACTGAGCTTAAACAACAAAAATGTATTGTCTCACAGTACTGGAGGCCAGCAGTCTGAAATCAAAGGGCTGGCAGGGCTGTTTCATTCTGTGGGCTATGAGGCAGGACCTACTCCTGGCCTCTCTCCTTGGCTTATCAATGGCCGTCTTCCTGCACACACAGCATTCTCCCTGTAAAAATGTCTCTGTGTTCAAATTTCTCCTGCTGACAAGGATATCAGCCATATTGGTTTAGCACCCACCCCAATGACTTCACTTTAATTTATACTTCTGTAAAGATCTTAGCTCCAAAGAAGGCTACATTGTGAGGTCCTGGATGTTAGGACTCCAATAAGTGAATTTTGGGGAGACACAATTCAACCCATAGCACTAGGCAACCTCTCTCGCTTCAGTTTCTCTTCTTTAGAGGAGAATGTTGGCCTTAATGCTCCTTTAGGGCTATTTTAATCCCAGTTCTCCAAGATTCGCTCAGCCCATTGGAAGCTGCCAAGCCTGGCTCCCCTATTCACAGGACTATAAATATAAGAATTTTCCTGACCCAGGCTTGCCAGCCAGTCCTGGGGGGTGGGGGTGGGGGGTGGGAAATGAGTACAGAAATGCTGCAAGGGTGGAGTTTTCCTTTAACCTTTGGTCATTTGCATGACTTCTGTAATCAGACAAACATTCAGGGTGTGGTGAGCTGGGGGTCCTGACATCCTAAGGCAAATAAGCAAGCTTGATGGCATTTGTTCTTTTCCAAATCCTGAGGTTTTATGTGTTCCAACGATAGATGACAAAATAATTCCAGGAGAGTTGCAGCGTTTTGTTCTCCCTGCCAAGTCATTAGCAACAGAACGGTTGCTGGGCTGTACTCCAACGGGGCTGACATCAGTTCTCCAGTAAAGGGACAGAACCGAAGCTGGGTCTCTGCAGCCAACGGGGATCAAGAAGGCTCAGCTGTACTGACACATTGGCAAAGAAAGAAAGGAGAGAGAGGGGGGGTGTTGGGGGGGAGAGAGAGAGAGAGAGAGAGAGAGAGAGAGAGAGAGAGAGAGAGAGAGAGAGAGAGAGAAAGAGAGAAAGAGAGAGAGAAAGAGAGGAAGAAGAGGAAAAGAAAGGAAAAAAAAGAGAGAAAAGGGAAGAAAATTGGGAAAGTTTATAGATATAAAGAGGTCACCCTGCTTCTTCAAGAGACTCAGATAGGAAGGAGAAAGGAGAGGGCGGTAGGCATGGTGATAACACAAATTAGGGTCTGGCCAGCATCGCCTTCAGTGAGTATTTAGAAAAATTGGGGTTTGCTTAACCTATAAATAATAACCATTGGCTTTAGAAACCTAAGCCTAGAGCATGTGTGCAAAAAGAAACCTATATAAGGAAGCCGAGCTGGACTGTAGTTATGGAACAGCCCACTTCCTTTCTTTGTGCCTTTTTTATTCATTTCTAAATGAGGGGATGGTAATACAATTGCACTCTTCTCAACTTAAAAATACTTTTCTTCTGAATCACCTGACAAGTCTTTTTTCCCCCTGCACAGCCCTTCTATCCATTAAGAGATCTTCCAGAGCTAGTTTATCAGTCTGGCAGGTCTTGCTGGAAGCTTCCAGCACTCCAGATGCCGCACGCCGTCACTGACCCCTCACTCTCTTCCTTGTCTTAATAAAGTGCCTAACCTTTACGTTTAAGTATGTTTTATTCATAGCTCTCTGGGCTTTTTTCCATGGCATTTCTCCATTCCTACTTCTGGACTTTCTTCCCAGCTTTTTACAATATTAGGGTGAGCTTTGGATGCCACTTTATGGCTTTTGAAAAGCCTGGGTATTACATAAATGTGTCCACATTTAACCTTCTGTTTCTACCACATGCAGCAGGACAGAGGAGTGAAAAAATCATCCTTGCGGCCCCACTCCCAGCTGATGGAGAGGGCACGTTTCTGGCTACACAGTGGCTGAACAAAGAGTCTCTGCATGCAGAAAACCAGGACACCATGAGCTCACCACAAAAGAAACGTCTGGAGTTCTGTGGATTGAGGATGAATTATAACACGTTCAACAATGTACTGTGGTTCAACCCCATTTCCCAACTGAGTTATCTTTGACTTAATGTATCTCGAAATGCTACATTTTGCCATCTTTCCCTCCTAGATCTCAGATACTGACTTAGGGCCTCCAAATTAAATTGGGCTCTTGAATACTAACCTTGGTCCTGCATCTGTGGAAATCACATGCATTTATTTGTTCATCCATTCATTTAATCAACAGCAAGGATTGGGTGTCTCCTACCCACCATGAGTAGTGCTTGGGGATGCACAGAACAACGGGAAAGGCTTCCTGCCCTGGAGGAACTCCTAGTCAAAGGTCTCAAGACCATGAGGGTTCTGGATTTGGGTTTTGACTTTGACTCTTTGAACTTGTAGTACTCATGCTTCCTTTCCAAAGAGGAACTTGGCATCCTTGCTAATGCTGAGCATCGATATTTGCCAAATTCCTGTCCTCAACCAGATGTCCAGTCCCAACTTCTCCTGGTCCTTCCTGTTTCTATCTGATGCCCAGCATCACAGTCATTTTGCCTGGAGTTTCCCCTCGAGTTCAGAAATTCTGTCCATATACTGAAGGTTATATTCCAGAACCTTTGGGCTTATGGAGCCTCTAAGATGTTGCTTCTGTGGAATCTCTGCCCCATTTGTCTCCTCTTAGGTCCACCCTCAGCCTGACCACCACTGGACTATGACAGAATTCTAAGAGCCGAGGGTATCTGAGAGCTGATCCGCAACAAAAGAAAGTGAAGTCAAGAGGGAACATTAAGCGATTTCCCTTCTGGACCAATCCAGTCTGACTGAGTTGTCAGAGTGGTGTCTGATGGCAGCAACTCTGCCAGGCCCCTGGGACTCTTCATCTGCTCAGCCCAAGCTCCTTGGCCGCCCATTCTGCTTTGTCTTTTGGCAGAGAAGGGGGGAGGTGGTTACTATGTAGTGATGTACAGAGGATGGCAAGTGGCCGCTCACAGCCTATGCCTGGAGAGTATTGCTGCTAAAAATGCTTACCCTAAATCTAATCATGAGGAGAAAATCACATGTCCAAATTGTGGACATTCTACGAAACAATTGTCCTGGACTCTTCAAAAATACTGATGTCAAGAAAGATTGTTTAAAAAGCAAGGGAGGGGCAGCCAGTTAGCTCAGTTGGTTAGAACACGGTGCTCTTAACAACAAGGTTTCCGGTTCAATCCCGGCATGGGCCACTGTGAGCTGCGCCCTCCACAACTATATTGAAACAACTACTTGACTTGGAGCTGATGGGTCCTGGAAAAACACAGTTAAATAAATAGAAGTTAAAAAAAAAAAGAAAGAAATAGTAAAAAAAAAAAAAAAAAAAAAAAAAAGCAAAGGAGTTGTTCTAGATTAAAGAAAACTAAAGAGAAATGACAGTTAAATGCAATGTATGATCCTTGTTTGGGTCCTGAAATTAAAAAAGTATAGCCATAAAGAACATTAGTGGGACAATTATGGCTCCGTGTGTGTGTGTGTGTGTGTGTGTGTGTGTGTGTGTGTGTAGGAAGAGAAAGAAAGAAAAACAAATGTGGCAAAATGCTAACAAGTCATGAATCTTATTGAAGGTTATATGGCTATTCATTTTACTGTTTTCTCAACTTTGCTGTAGGGTTGAAATTTTTCAAAATATCAGATTTAGAACCCTAATGTAGGCCAGTGGTGGATTAAGTAAGAGGGAGAGATGGCATGAGCAAACGGACAGGAGCCAGGGGAGGCATGGTAGCCCCAGATAACTTCTGGCCCAGGTTCTAATCCCAGTGAAAAAGCAGGAACCAGGCAAAGTACTAGGCAGCCAAACTGGCCACAAACACAGGAGACCTGCAGCTCAGCGCACACCTGGCAGCCACAGGTCAGTTCCACCATCTGGAGACCAGATGTGGGGGAAGCAGGCAAATTGCAGATCCACTAATAAGCCAAGAACTCCCAATATTGCCACGTGTGGCCTTCAGAGGCTCAGGACTGGGAAATGCTGAATGATCAAGTGCTTGGCCGTTGTTCTAGAGACCAGACAGAGTAAAGCCATCAGAAGACAGCTGTCTGACTGATGCCCAAGGAGTCCAAAGTCTGAGGTGGGGATGGGGGCTCATCAGGAGTGACCTAACTGGGTTCTATTTGCTCTTAACTGGTTAAATTTTAAATTGCCAGATTAAGTTACTGATTAAGCCCACAGATATCACCTTAATTTCCTTTTTTCCACCTATTCTGTCTTCTGTTCTCTATTTGTAATTGTTTCTGGCTGTCCCTGTTCCTTTCCTGCCTTTATGCTAGTATGATGTGTGGAAAATATTAGAAGCCTTCTCTACAGTATATTAAAAAGCCTGAGTACAAAGATGAAAAACAAACAAACCCAAAAACAACAACTACCAAAGCTGGTTTGGGACTCAATAGTGTGACATTTTGTTTCCAAAGGTCAGGGAGCTGAGTGCTAAGTGACCAAACCCCCACGCCCTGTGGCTTTGTCATCTTTTGGCACTTCTATAACTTTTCTGGCCCTTAAAGGAACTGCTGATTTCTCTCCTTCCTGATTCTCTTTTAATCTCAGCTGTCCTGAGCAGGGCTTCCCAAATTCTAGACAGGACCAGCAGTTCAGCCCTCTCCCCACCAGAGTACTCAGTTTTCTTCCCCTGTACGTGGAGATGTGCGGTGTGGGAGGTCAGCCAGGGGGTGATCCAGCCAAGGGTTCTGCTCAGTTTCCACCACACACCTCAGTAACAAAGCAGCCATGACAAGCAGTGCCAGGACCATGTGTTGAGAGCCAGGAGTAGATGAATTCCCGGTGTGTGCTTGAAAAACAGCAACTGGGTTTGCTATAACTGTGATTAACATGCAGGATTCATCCAGGAGAAGGCTCCTCCTGAGAAACCATAACATTTGCAGAAGGGGATTCAAGCAAACCCCAGTGGTTTTCAATCTCAATCATCTTCTCTCCCTCTCTCTCCTCTCCCATGCTCTCTCTCTTTGAGCAACAAATCCCTATGTTCGTATATAAATTTTAGATAAGAACCAATATACGAAAGAGATTAAAACTCAGCTTATCTGAATTTTTGTGGGGCCTGTGGACCTATCTGGCCCTGTCATGCATGAAGAATGCAGGGTATGGTGAGGCCAAAAAGGAACACCCACGGAGCCATAGATAGGGGAGTCATACCACTGGCGGCTGGGTTGGAGACACAAGAAACAGGATCCACACGATATGCAACCTGCCGTCCGCTTCTCTGCCAACCAACCAACCAACCCCTTGCTAACTGCAATCCGCTGTCCACTTCTCTGCCAACCAACCAACTCTCTAGCAGAGCCACGGCAGTTATACTAGTGGCTAATGGCTAACTGGTGATAGCTGATGGCTATCTACTACCCGAGCCACCACCTTTCCACATGAGGCCGAGAGCCTGGAAACTGCTCTCCAGGACTCTGTCCCCACAAGCATAACCCCGGGGTACTCTCAGGGTACTGTCAGTGTCCCACCAAACACAGTGTTGGAAAATCATGCTTTGTTTTGTCTTTCCCACACACAGAGGGAAAATGAGGTCTTCTCTGGTCATGCCTTCCCAAGTGCTTCTCAGACAAGACCTCCCCACTGCTCCCTAAGCTGTTTTTATGTTTTGACACATACCAAGAACTTTATCTGTTGTTTCTTTCTTAAAAGTCTGGAAAATGTCTTTTGATGGAAAATAAGTCTAACGATAACTAGTGCTATCTTCAAAAAAGAGCATTGGCCTCAACTTAATGTATTTCATCCTACCAGAAAAAGTATAGGTGTGATCACATGGTTTCATTTCCACGAGTTTAAAAAGGCAGCACTTGCGGATTTTTCCTTCACTTGCCTCATGACATGGGAGAACCCCAGGGCGTGACTAGTCTCCCAGTTCTATTGCACTGGCTTTTTGTTAACTCAACATCTTGGATCCAACTGAACTTGCTTCATTTTTTTGATTATTACACACTGCATCAGCCACTTACTTTTCCTGCTGTTGACTGCTAGTTACATTTTCATCTGGAACCTCAAACGTCATAGGGGATAGAAAACTGTGGGAAAGTTCATCTCTGAAGCCATGGAAAGTTCCAAATGTGAGAACAACACGGCAACCGATGGTGGGAAAGGCCACTAAAGAACTTTATTCCATCAGCTATCACAATAGCAAAGCCTCTTGGGGTGGAAAAGTTTTATTTTATAGGACTACCAATCATTCAAAAGAACAATGTGTTTTTAGTCATTCATTTCAAATTTGTTTGGCTCATTCCTCAACTACGTCGTTATTTTTCATTTTGTTTCATTAGAAGTTTGACTGTATTTCCCTGGACCACACCAGCGAAAATGCTGTACACTCTTAATAAACACATCGTGATGATCCCTGTGTCGCCTGCTCTTATTGTCACCTCGAGTCCCCGTCAGTGTCCCTCTGGGATTCCTCAGAGAACATCTCACCTGTGTTCACCAAAAAGTTCAGGCCCTTCAAGGGCTGCCACCACTGTCTTCTTCTGCCCTGTCCCTCTTCAGTGATGTCAACTGCCCAGGCCTTCACTACCCGTGCAGCTGTGTGACGATGTCGCAAGGCTGCCTCCAATGTCCCCAGTCAACCACCCCCTATAGGCCATTGCCACTGTCAGCATCCCTGAAAAACAGGGGCCTTTACTGTACCAATGTGGAGATGAATATTCTGGAGGTTATGAATATTCTGGAAGTTTGGTGACAAAATGGGGAAAGACTCTCCTTTTTGTGTCATATATCTGTATGAGCGGATTACTGAAGCAGAACTACCTTTTATCCAGTATCTTAGAGTTTTTCATGAGAATCATTGGTTTAGTCCATTTGGGCTGCTATAACTGAAATTCCACAGACTGAGTGGCTTATAAACAACAGAAATTTATGTTTCACCATTCTGGAGGCTGAAGTCCAAGATCAGGGTGCCAGCATGGTCAGTTTCTGGGGAAGGTTTTCTTCTGGATTGCAGACTTCTGACTTCTCACTGTGTCCTCACAGGGCAGAAGGGGCTAGGGAACTCTTTGGGGTCTCTTTTATAATCACACTAATCCCATTCATGAGGGCCGACCTTTATGACCTAATCCCCTCCCAAAGGCTCTAGCTCTTAACACCATCACATTGGGCATTAGGATTTAAACGTATGAAATTTAGGAGCACACAAACATTCAAACCATAGAAATAATGCTTTAATATTTTATGCACAGGGCTTTCCCTTCTGGGACTCAGGCCTGGCTACATGGAGGCAAGAAGACGAGGGTTTGGGGAATACTGTGCATTCAGAATTATGCCTCCCACCAGAAGCCTTAACAAGCTTTTCTGTTTCGGTCTGTCTTCCCTTAAATGAATTTTCTCTCCCAAGTGCATTCTCTCTCTTAAAAATCAGTTTCTGGCAGCCCAGCCCATCAAACAGGCCCAGACACGTCTGAACTCCAGCCAGAGATGGCTTAGTCTTAAACTAAGGCCACTGCTGCATAACTGTCAAGTTTAAATTTACTGCAGGCTCTTTACCCAATATGCATGCTTTTATGTTAATAGATAACTTTGGTTACATCAAGCATTCACTCCGAAGTTAGTCATTTTCTTTTGTCTTGTCCTTATGAGCTCTTAGATGTCAAATGGCAGAATGGTGAGGTTATTACTGATTGTTTGATTCATGTGCATTCACCGCGTGAGTATGAAGTGTATCATTCCTGTTTCCCCATGTCAGCATTCTGTTTGCCTAAAATAAATTTACTCAAATGGCTCTGTACTTGGATATGAAGAAACCAGAACCCTCATACACTGCTGATGGGGAATGTAAAATGGTGCAGCCACTTTGGAAATTCGTTTGGCAGTTCCTCAGAAAACTTAAATATGGAATTATCATATGACCAAGGAATTCCACTCTTAGGTATATACCTATGAGACTCGCACACTAATGTTCATAGCAGCCTTATTGATCATAGCCCCAAGGTGGAAACAACCCAAATGTCCACAACTGATAAATGGATAAACAAAAGGTGATATATGCATGTCATGGAATATTATTCAGCCACATAAAGGAATGAAGTACTGACACATGCTACAACTTGGATGAATCTTGAAAACGTTACGCTAAGTAAAAGAAGCCAGACAAAAAACATCATGTACTGTATGATTTCATATATAAAAAATGTTCAGAGTGGGCAAATTCATAGAGATGAAAAGCAGATTAGTGATTGCCAGGGGCCGGGAGAAGGGAATGGGGAGTGACTGCTAATGGACGGGGGTTTCTTTTTGGGGTGATGAAAATCTTCTGGTGTTAGATAATGGCAATGGTTGCACAACCTTGTGAATATACTAAAAACCACTGAATTTATACTCTTTCAAAGGGTGAATTTTATGATATGTGAATTATATCTCAATTTTTAAACATGGATCTTTACCACATATAAATATTCAACACAAAAAAGCCTACTTTTTTCTTATTAATAAAGTCTAGTCTTTATTCAGATTTCCTTAGTTTTTACCTAACATTCTTTTTTTGTTCCAAAAGCCTGCTTTTTAGAGAAAAAAATTAAATAGTTGTTCTACCTATGATCTGTGTTTATAACAAATTGCAGATTTCTTATAAAAGGCAAAATCTTTGTAAAGCTCAAGTAGAAAGAATAAATCCTTCTTTTATCCATTCATTCAGCAGATGTGGAGTGCGTGGTACGGCAATATGCCAAGAACTGCAGAGGTAATGGTGACAAATGCAGATATGTCCCTGCCTTCAGAGGGAGATACAGGCAATTCAATACAGCTTGAAAAGGGCTCTGCCCAAGAACACACACAGGTCTGTGGGAACACATGGGAGGGACATCCACTCAGACTTGAGGGGCCAAGGATATCTTTCTGAGGCCCTTGATTCCTACTGGAGACCTGTGTTTCAGCCAGTGTCAGAGCACAAAGAGCAGAGGGAGGGTTCCAGAAAGCAGGAACAGCATGTGCAAGGACCCTGAGTTGGGAGAGAACACAGCATATTCTGGGAACTGAAAACAGTTCAGAACAGCTTGCAAAAAAATGCACAATCTAAACATTTGGTCTGAGCTGAGTCCAGACTATTATGTTTAGGAATTTAGTACTTTTGCCAGGGTTCCAACTTCTTCAAACTTTACTCTGTGCATCAGAATGTTTTCAGCTGCAAGTAACGGAGATTCTGATTCCCACAGGCTTACAGACTAAGGACACTTACTGTTTCATACAACAGGAAGACTAGAAGTAGGGTGGACTGTAGGGTTGGTGGATTCAGTGGCTTAACAATGTCCTTAGGGACCCAGCTTGTTTCTCTGTGTGTCTCTCTGTCTGCTATTTAGCTTCTTCCAAAGGCAAGTTCTCCACAAGGCCACATGACCTGGGACCTGCTACTCTGTCTTCTTTGAGCAGGAAGACACTTACTTCTCTTTTATAAAAGCCCCAGCAAGCTTTCCTTGGCATCTCACTGGCACAAATTACTGAATAGATCCCTGGCAAAGAGAAAGTTACCACGAGTGGCTTGGATTATACTTCTAGCAATGGATTTTGAGTGCTGGGGAGTCAACCTCAGTGAGACTACACTGGAGACCCTAAACACAGTGAGGTGCCTTGGGCTGGCATTGCATTCAGCAGCGCCTGCCTTAGGATCTATCACCCACTTTCATATGCAAAAATAAATTCGAGTTCAACTTTAACGTATGACAAGTAATGTGGTTTTTATTGACACAGGTTTTGTGAGAACTGGCTGGCTATCATACTGACAAACTTCCTAAAAGTTATCTTTAAACCTCTCTCTCTTTCCTCAAATTTCCACTCCTTACCACAGTCACCACATCTCTTTCTCTCTCTCTACCCCATCTTCCTCCCCAGACCTCTTATGGTCACACTGGTTGTTACCACTTTTTCCAATCCTTTTCTTTAAATCCCTCAGCTTGAATTTTCAACACAGCACAAACCACCCTTCCCCCACCCCAAGGAAGAGAAGTTCAGGTCACCGACTGTTCTTCCTGCATGCTCCTGAGGCATCTATTCACCCTGCCAAGACTTCCACAGGAGATCTGCAGACTTATAATAGTGCATCTCTACACACAAAAACCTGGATGCTGATCATTCCAAACTCTTTCTACTCAGTAGGCTTATTCATCATTATTACAAATTACAGCTACTCTCACAGAAATTGTTGTGTGGTGCTGAATGAACTCGAAAAGAGCCAGGCGACCTTGGCTAAAAAATAAAAATGACTAAGATTTATTCAAAGATCTTAGGGCTTGCAAACTAGAAACACTACTAGGCAATACCCAGAGTGTTCTAAAAGAGAAAGAAAAGTCTGAGAATTTTATGGTAAAAAAGTACATTCTTAGAGTCAGTGGAACTGTAACAGCTATATATGATGTCAAAGGGGTAGTAGATTGGGAGAGAGGGTTGTCACTTTGTGTGGGGTATAGATGTCTAATTATTACACTGTTTTGTGCACCTGAAACTAATTTGAAAAAAAAAAAGTACATTCTTGAGAAGAATCAGTTCTGTATTCTTAGCCCCTGGATTTGTCCAGGATGGTGATCATCAGATGTTCGGTGGTCATTCAGATGGCTAACTGAAGGTTTGATGCATGTCCAGATATTAATGCACAACACACTGGTATGCATCCAGCCATTGACATAGGACTGGAAAGTTCAAAAGTTTAAATTCCTAGGAGAGTTAAAACAAGAATAATCCTTTCCTTATGCCTTGACCCACTCGAAGTTAATTTAGCAGCTTGACCACAGTGACTCCATTTTAGTTCTTCATCTATTCCTCAGTGGGAAAAAAATAACTTTAATATGGTTTAAAAATACCAAAGACAAACAAAAACTTGGGAAAAACTTGTAGAATACATAACAATTCCCTTAATGTACACAATTACTTTTACAAATCACTAAGAAAAAGATGAACATTCCAAAGTGAAAGATATGAGCTGTCAATTTATGAGAGAGAGGGATAACATTTATTTTAATTTAATTTTTGCCAATCAGATTGGCAAAGATTAAAAAAATTACTAATACTCTGTTGCAGGAATATGGAGCACTAAGTGTTATTGATGGAAATGTCAATTGGAACCATTTTTCTGAAAGGCCGTCTGCATTTGTATCAATATTTAAAATACATGTACTTTTGATCAAGTAATTAACACTTCTCGAAATTTATTCCAAGGAACTATTCATGCAAGGGCACAAAAATGTATTACGGGGTATTCATCATAACTCTTTTTATAATAACAAAATTGAACAACTTTACTGTCCAGCTATACGGGATTAATTAAATGAATTACGGAAAATTGGTGTTTGCAAAGACTTGATTACATATGATTGTATCTCCAGAATCTAGCTCAGTGACTTGTCCATATATGAACATTCATTGAAAAAATGAACAAATAAATATAGTAGAAATTCTATAGCTATTAAAAATGATGAGGCATACTTATATTTGTTGAACTGGAAAGCTATCTGTCATCTGTTGTTAAAAGGAAAAGCATATTCTGATACTGTATGAATAGAATAAACTCATTATTGTATAAAAAGCATGTGTGTGTGAATCCACAGAAAAAATTGTAGAAGGATACATACCAAAATAAAAGTGTGGTTCTTTCTACATGGTGAGATTATGAGTGGTTTAGGGGTTTGTTTGTTTGTTTTTTGCATTCTTATTTATATCTTTAAGAAATGTCTGGGTTTTTTACAATGAGCACATATTACTTTTATATCAGAAAAAGAAAATAAATATATTTATTTAGAACAACAAATATTGGTCTCTATGAATACATGTGCTATTGAAACACATGTACATGAAAGTAGGCATAAACTGCTTTGCAATTTGACATATTTTGCTGGGATAACCTGAAAATGTGACAAAGTCCTTGTAGAAGCTTGCCACCAGGAAAACTCAACAAAATTGTCAAAAATTTTTCAAAGAAAAGTCACAGAGAGTTCTTCAGCAACATCCTGTGTGATGATGTACTAGGTGGCCTAGAAGGCAGACTGTACAGCCTTAGGCCTGGTCAAGAGGGACCTTTCCTGGGCCACGTGCTATAGAGGGCCCAGCTGTGGTCCTCCTCTGGCCTCCATCCTCCCCATAGGGACAGGCATCCAAGGAGCCAAATTCAGCCACTTCTAGATCATGCTCCAAGTTTATGGGAACTAAGGCAGTTCCCTGAGCCTGCTTCCTACAAGGTCCTCTTCCCCAAGTGTGACTTCCAGAGGGTCAAAACCAAGAAGAGGTGGCCAAGGGGCACTTATCTGTGGGAATGTGGGTGACTGGAGATGTATGTGTGCAAGAATCCCAGGAGTGGGGACTGGGTTGTTCAAGGCATAAGATGGGAATGAGGACAGACCAAAGGCTGCTTTCCCTACATCACCACATTCCAGCGTGGAGCTCTGATGACTCTGACAATGCTGAATTTGAAGCTGACCTTCCAGGTCAGTATGAACATATATGTGTAAAGGTAGGAGGATGAAATATGCTATTTATGGTATGTTGGCTTGATTTATAACTTTGAATATTTAGACACATGGTATTTGGGCTTTCATTTGTATTCTTGCCCTGGGTTCCACAAATATTACGGACAGGCCTAGGAGGCAGAAAATAAAATCAAGTAGACCAGTTTGTCATCTGAGGAACACCGAATGTCATCTGAGTGGGTCTACAAGAGAGCATAGCTGGTACTCTCTAACCTCGTGAATAACATAGACCTAGATTCTGTCTTGGATGACACCTATGGCTTCCCAGGAGGTCCACTGGTACCAACCACTTGGACTCGTGAATATATAAAGCAGCGAACCAATGACAAAAGGTGTAGAATATACTTGGAAACAATGCTTATTAAAGATAACAGTAGATAAGCCAAGCATTTGCTAAGAATAGACAATAGGATTCCCAAGCACTCAGAGCCTCAAGCTGTGGATACACCCGGGACTTACTTGGAAAAGATAAATTGGCTTCCCACATAACTTACTAGAAAAGCACTGCTTCCTGGCAGCCCCGGCTTGGGACTATGCTTGAGTTCGAGACAGAGTCAAAAATAAGAACAAAGGACAATTCATAGAAAAAAAAATGCAATTACATTTTAAATATATGAAATATTTTCAACCTCACAATAAAAAAAATACTAAACTTAAAGTATACTTTTCGGATGTGCATTATCGAAGATCAAATGATTTGACGATATGCAACATTAGGTTAAATGTAAGACAATTGGCAGTCTCATCATGCCTTTTTGGTGCAAGTGTAAAATGGTACATCCTCTTTGAAGTTATGTTTTGGCAACATCCATCAAAAAGCAAAATGTACATAATCTTTGACACATATTTCACTTCAAAAAGATATCAGATAGATATATTCACCTCTTTGTGTACAAAGAAATTTGCACATTGCGTATTTTGTGTATTAATGGAAGATTGGAAACAACTTAAAAATCCATTAATAGGACACTGGTTAAGTAAATTATGCCTCATCCATTTAGTGGAACGCTATATTACCATTAAAAAAGAAATAGGCCGCTTTACAAAATGCTTAGAATATGCTTCAAGGTATGTAGAAAAACATTGCCACAAAGGATAGTATAGGGACAACTGGAAAATTTGCATTTGGACTATACTCGTATATTATATAGTAGTATTGTACCAATGTTAAATTTCCTGCATTTGATCATTGTGTCATGGTTAGGTGAGACGATGTCCTTGTTCTTAGGAGATACACAAGCAAGGATGTAGGGATGAAGACGTCCGCCACTCCGAAACAGTTCAGAAATAATACTAGTAACAATAACAACAGTAATAAAATTATATTCATAAAGTGACAGAATGCAATTGTGGCATAATGTTCATTGATGAATGTAGGTGAAAGGCGTAAAACACATCATTTTACTATTCTTGTAAATTCTCTGAAGGCTTGAATTTTTTTTAAACCGAAAAAGTTTACAATGAAAGAAATAGAGGTGCAGAGTAGTCTATAGCATACTTCCTTTAGGGAGAAATGCATGCACTACTGCTGGAAGGAAACAAAAGAAACTGATACCAGTGGTTGCTTCTAAAAAGAAGAATTGCCCAGAGGGATAGGGTAGAAAGGACATTAACTATATTGTGTACCTAACAATACTGTACTGTTGGAACTAAAAAAAAATAATAGTTTTTTTTGACTTTGCGCACATATCCTTTATTCAACATGAGAGAGGGAAAAAGAAGGGGGGGGAGAAAGAGAGAGGAGAGAGAGAGAAAGAGAGAGAGAGAGAGCAAGTTATTTTAAAAGTAGCTCAGGCACAAAGAGAGAGGAGAGAGAGAGAAAGAGAGAGAGCAAGTTATTTTAAAAGTAGCTCAGGCACTGGGAGGGCTGGTCAGCTCAGTTGTCAGAGCACAGGGGCTCTTAACAACAAAGTTGCCAGTTCGATCCTTACATGGGCCATTGTGAGCTGCAGCCTCCACAACTAGATTGAAAAAACTATTTGACTTGGAGCTGATGGGTCCTGGAAAAACACACTTAAAATAAATTTAAAAGCTTAAATAAATAAATAAATAAAACTTAAAAAAAAAAAAAGTAGCTCAGCTATTAACCAACAAATACAACTTCACATCTGTTGTCCAATGGTTGGAGAAACTCACTTTTCTTAATCCATTTTAGGCTTCCCATGTACACTGATCGAAATCAGTCAGTATCATGCTAAAAAAATGAAGGGCAGGACAAAAAATGCTGCTGCCCAGAGACAAGCAGTTAATATTTTCCTGTTTCCTTGTAACCTTTTCCCCACATTTTTTAAACATAGTTGAGATCATACTTATATAATTTATGGTCTACCTCTTTTTTTTGGCTTACTATTATGTCAAATATCTCATATCCTTAAAAACTCTTTTTAGAAAAAAATTTTAATAGCCGCATAATGTACTTACAATCTATTTAACCCATCCCTGTTGTTGGACATTCAACTTGTTTGCAGTTTTATTTTATTATAAATAAATCTACAATAGACATAATTACTTCAAATTCTTCATCTGCACTTCAGTTATTTCCTTAAGCTAGATTCCTCATATGTTACTAACACACTTAAATTCCTTTCTGCAAAGATTGTTTCAGCTGATTTTTTTCAGTGCCAAGGGCCTTTTAAGACCTGTAATGATGGGAGTCTCACCCATTGTGGAAGGGCCTAGAAGTCAGGAGAGCTGGGTTGTGGTCCCTGCTCTGCCACAAAGCAGTTGTGTAATCCTGAGAAAAGCAATTTTTAAAAAAAGATTCTAAAATATGTGTAAAACTTACATGAATTTTAAATCACTTTCACATCTTTTCCCCAAACCTCACAACCACTCCAGGAAACAACAGGGAGATATTATTCCCATTTGAAAGATCAGTAAGTGAGACCCAGAATGGTTAAGTGATGTTTCCAGGGTCACATCTGGTAAATGACATGATTCTGGTTCCTATGTCAGAATAATTTCTGAATAATAATCTCTTGTCTTTCTTTTCACCTTCTCAGCAATCATTTTGGATCTTAAGATAAGGACCGCCCTCAAGCCGCTCAGATTTTACTGTGCACATAGATGCCCTATGGACACTTATACAATGCAGATTCTAATTAATAGGCCCAAGATTTTACATTTCGAACAAGCTCCCAAGTGAAACAATGCTGCTGGTCTACAGACCTCACTTTGAACAGCAAAGTACAAGACAGCCTCTTGAACTCTTTTTGGCAATAATATTCCATATTTCAGTATTTTCATCTAAAATCAAATTGTATCATATATACTCATCTATATGATATATGATAGATGCCATTTATCGTATAGAACCCACCAGGTGGCAGAATGTAGAGATCGGTGGATGAGGATCAGCAATTGACGACAGCCTGGATTCCACAATTTTCTGCCACAGTCAAGTAACGAAGTGTAAAAAAGAATGTAAATCTAATAGAGAAGCTGTTCAAAATCAAGAACACAGATTACAGGACCAGCCCTGCACTGACTATGACATTTATCTGGGAAGATAAGAGTTATACACATGTCATTAGCTGAGGGCTCAAGGGTGCATAACTAAATACTCGCCAGGAGGGCACTGAAGGCAGGGGCCACAGCCTTGGAAGGCAAGGGAAATTGCAATGAGTCCAAAGTTTTAGGGACTCACTTGGGAGGAATGTACAACTCATGCAAGGAGATAAGATTGGAAGTGCAACTCCAGGCCAGATTTTTATAGCTTTTTGGCTTAGTTGAACTTAGGCCTTTAATTCCAGAGGTATTTGCCATTGAAAGCTTTTGAGCAAAGGAGTGACATGAAAGGATATTACAAAGATGAATTTTCAGAGGGGAGTGTCCAGAATGCCAAAAAGCTAAGTCCATATTTAGGTTAACGAGAATGGTAGTGGGAATGAACATGAGTAGATACAAATACGAGAGGAGCAGTGAGAAAAAAGTAATAGTTTGACTGTGCTGGTTTAATGACATGTGGCAAGCAGTGGAAGAGTTTAAAGTGAGATTCTGAGGTTTCAAGTCTCGGTGATTCGTAAATGATGACATCGTTCGCAAAATAGTGACCTGAGGAAATGTGCTGACAAGATAAACTGCAATTGCTCCCACTCACTTGATATGCTGGCCTTGCCCAGAATGCTATGATCACAGGCAGAGGAAAGATTAATTTGAGATAATTTTGCCTTAATTTTCTGATTATTAGTTAACATTTTGTCTTTTGACTATAAAGACAGCTATTGGGCTTATACTTGGTTTTCTAGGAGTAGTGAGTATGTACAAATTTCTGCCTGCTTTCTACCCATTCTGTCATTGGTAACAGTTTACTAGAGAGAAATTTTCATGATTGGATCAGGCCCAACCTAACTGGTCTCGGAAAGACTGGCATCATGAATTCCCCCTTTCTGTCCACTCTCAGCACATACAGCTTTATAAAGGCATTAATCTAATTCTGATTTCATCCTGAGTTAGCATGATCCACTAGAAACTTTCTTGCTGGAATCTGAAATTTTTTACAACTGAGTTCAGCTCATAAATGCACTGGCTTCACTGCCTTATAGAGGCCTCAATGCCCTCAGAATAGCACAGTTATTTGCAGCAAAGGGCAGACCTTTGTACTCCATTGGCAGCCCGTTCTCAATGGAGCTTGTGGGAGCCGGAGAGGAAGACGCCCAGACACGCATGCAATTTCCTCCTCTGTTCATCAATTCACTCCATTGTCTTTTTTGGTGGCTTGACTTTATGCCACAATTGTAAGGTATCTGGGGAAAATTCTGAGATATAATTCCTAGCTCTTGCTGTACAGACAGAAGATTTTTAATTTAAATGAAAGCAGTAATAGAAACATATTTTCAAAGAAGACGGTTGGGTTTTGTTTAAGCCATATGTCTTCATCAAATTCCAACCGGGATCATTCCACATGTGGATATTTTTCTTCTCACTTCTTATCACAGACAATTAAGAATTTATGGAACACCCACTCTGTTCCGAGCACAATAATAGTATGTCATTGCTTAGAGTTCAAAACAAGTTGCTGATTCAATAAACCCAATAAATGAGTTTATTTTTCCCCTTTGGTAACAGCCACTTTTATCTGAGCAATTGACAATATTTCAATAGTAGAATGATGTGGCATCATATAGCATGATTTATCACAAAATTTGTAGTTTACTATGAAATGAGATGGAACGGAAACAGGAGAGTTAGCACGTCCCTAGGTAGACAGGGAGGTCCCTGGTGGAATAAACAAAGACAGTCATATCCTAAAACTTCAGGTTTTGAAATCACTCCTTCGCTCCAGAACATAATGTAACAAGGCCTTGAGGTTAATTATAAAATTCATTTTGGCCTGACAAATGGAGCAGATCTGATAGATAAAGAGTGGGTTACTTTGCTAATTCCTTTAGGATGGGCAAGCAGAACAAACCTGGTAGAAGAATTTCATTAGAAGGCGCCAGTTCCCTTCTTCAAACAAGTTCCCTTCTCCAAACAGCTCCCCTGCCCCAAGCAGGCAAAGGAAGGTATAAAAGTAAGAGCTTTTGCCTCAGTCATGGGGCAACCCCCATTCGGGACCCCCTCCCACTCGGGAGCTGCAACCTCTTCTCCTGTCTCTAATAAACTATCCTCTTTTTAAAACTTTTTGCCTCTCCCTGGTCCATGTTTCCATTCTTCGGCTTCATGAGACATGATCCCGGCCCACACTCAGAAACTGCTAGCAGATCCAACATCACCTACATCAGAACTGTTATAAAGCCACCAAGAAAAGTGTTTATCTCCATTCCCTCCCCTTTTCTGGCTTCTGACAGTTTTAGTGGTGGGAGAGATGTTCGCAGACTGAAGAAAAGGCAGGTGGTAGCAGCAGCATCTCTGACACAATAGAGATGAGTAATGAGTTCGCAGGATAATTCTCTTTTTGTTTGGCTGTAAAAATCCTGCCCTGTGTTTTTATTACTCTTCTCAACCACTTTTTGAGCCAGTAAGCCTGATACAGGCAAAGTTAGTTCAGATATGTTTTCAATCACAGGAAAGCTTTAGAGAATAGGCAACTGATTCAGAACAATTGGTTATTACAACCACAGTCACACAGCAGGAAGATACCCAAAACCAAGTAAATGCCCTGCAACTTGCATAAGAACAAACGCAAGAAAGAGAAAGATAAAGTTCTGCAGGAAATGAGCTAGTTTTCATCTGTTACTTCAGCTGTTTGGCAAGAGCTTTTGTTTGACATACTTTTTAAAATTTTCTTACCTATGGAACCAACTGAGTTCTTTGAAATGTTACTTTGACATTCAAAACGATGATTAGAGCTTAGTTTATGGCTATGTCCAAACACAAGCTGGAGGAAATCATTTGGGTAAAATCTCTGGATGATTTGGTAACCTGGAGCCCATGTCAGTTATGTTTCACTATCAGTAGTAGGGTAACACGGACCCAAACTAAACAATCAATGCTGCTTCAAGCTTTGCATTTATGTTTTGTGATATTGTCCCAAATCTTCCAAAGTGTCCAATTTATTAAGTTTTATAGAGTCCAAATATTATTTGAAGGTAATATAGTTTTTATTTATATCCGTAAAAATTAAGTCCATTGGCATCAAAACATCATCCATTTTTATGTCCCTACAAACATGGTTTAAAATATTCAGTATGATGTGAATATATCCCCAGTTGTTATATCCCCAGTATAACATTTTGCAGTTAATGCAAAGGCATCATATAAGGTAGTCTCAGCATCATCGACAAATTGTATTATTATTTAATTGAAATTTTAATTGAGATAGTGGTAGATCCACATGCAATTGTAAGAAATAATACAGTGAGATCCCTTGTAAGCTTTGCCCAGTTTCCCCTAATGATAACATTCTCAAAGTATAGTACAGTATCACAACCTGGATACTGACATTGATACAAGCCAGTTATCTTATTCATGTTTCCCCAGTTTTACTTATACTTGTGGGCACGCCTGTGTTTATTTATACGATATTATCATCTATGGAGTTTTGTGTATCCACCACAGCGTCAAGATACAGACAGTTCCATCACCACAAAAATTCCTTACGTTGCCTTTTCATAACCCCACACTTCCTTCCTCACCCCCAAAATGTATTATTTTTTGACTTATCAGTTAGTTCTCCATGTGCATTGAAAAGCCAGTATATCTAGTGATGGAGAGTGGCTCTGAAGTCCACTGCCTGGGGTTGAATCCTGGCTCTGCCACCACTCTGGGTAATTTATATACATGATCTTATTTAATGCTCACAAAAGCCCTGTGAGATAGGTATTCTTCTTCCTGTTTTAATATGAGGATGCTGAGCCTTAGCAAAATTGAATATAATACAGTACTTGCCTAGAGTAACTCACTAGTAAACATTTTGAACTAAGATTCAAAACTAGGTCTGTCTGACCCCAAAACCCATGCTTTTCCACAACAGCAAACATATTAATTACAAGTGTTCCAGTTAGAGCAGTGTACGGTTGTTTAGCTATTGTCTCAGCCTCAAACTAGCCCTTCTATTCACTGTTTTGTGATAAAAACCACAGTTCTTCTTTGCCAACTTGCTCCACAATAAGTTCTGTCAATAAGAGGTGCTAGGAGAACAAGTTACTTGCTTCTTTCCATTTGTTTCCTGCTCCTATCAGTGTCACCCTGGAAACAGCTCGTGACCCTCCTTCTAGTAACAGCAGTTGATTGCAGGTTGCAAGTTGTCCACATTCCCAGAACCAGCCTCATTGCACCCCCCGACCCCCACCCCAGTGATACCATACTCTCCAATCACAGCCCCCCGCGCCCCATGTAGCTCCCAGCTCCTCAGTGTCCCTCCTCTGAGTTCCTGAGACATTAGGCAAACAGCATCTTAGACATCTTCAGGCACCACCCCGAGGTTCTAAATTTTAATAATCCAGACTCTACCTTTTGTTCCTTCAGTTCTAAGGGTGATAATCACTTCCTGACGTACTACTTCTGTGATACTTTAATGTTCTCTTTTTGTCTTTTCAGTTCTCCAGCAGTTGGTAAACAATTCCTTATGTTAAAATACTTGGTATGGTTTCTGACTCCTGATTGGGCCTCAACTAATACAAGTAGTTGGCTCATAATTGGGAAATTTATTTGCAAGATTGACCAAAAGTGTGGCAAAATTGTTTACTGTAGCAAATAGGACCTGTTATAAGGTTAGGGAAAAAAATATTCAAAACTATTCAAAAAATAAGGCAAAAATATTCAAAAAATAAGGCAAAAGAATGACTGTTATGTCTGTCCTTTCAGGGTCATACTGGCATTGTCTAAGAGGTCTACCCACATATTATATCATTCTCTAGGGAAATGCCTTTTCAGTCTGGCTTCTTTCACTTAGTAATAAGCGTAAGGTTCCTCTGTGTCTTTTTTGTGTCATTTCTTTTTGTTGCTAAATAAATAATTTCTATTGTATGGATATATCACAGTTTATCCATTCACCATTTGACATGTGCTCACTTAAATATTCATATTAAGCACCATCGTTTTCACTTTCTAAAAATTATACTTTGACAATAGTTAACCATATTTCCCACATCCTACTGATCCACCATAGGAAGAAAACCCTTTTGTCATTTGTCTAAGTCATGGTAATGACCTTTACAGTCACACTCAGATTTCCTAAGGGTCAACCCATATGGGAACTGGTTAAAAGAATCCTAATAAGAGCTAATATTTTACGAGTGCAAAAGAGCACTCGGTGAACGTTTCAGTAAGCTGATTCATAGATTCATTTAAAAATACACATATTCTGATCTGGGAACCAATTACTAGGTGAATACTAAGTTACCCTGCTATAAATCTGACTAAAGTGATTTTTTAAAGCCACACAGTCTTCTTTTTTCTACATATTTTAAATTTGGTGGCCTCTGTTAAGGGAGTGGATGGAAATCGACCCTCTGCAACTGGGTCTTAGGCTTATCTCCAAGAACTAGAATCCTCACAGGGTTTTGAGGACTACAGGCTGAATTCTGACACTGCACAGAACTTCCCCAGGCAGGGTAGAGAGTAGAATTACATGTCTGGTAGTCAGGGAGGCTAGGGTGCACGGTTTGAATGTCAAGGGCATTCTTGGGCTTGCTGCAAACCTCATTCTGATTTGTTCATTTTCAGACTTGCGCTGAAGTCTATTTCTCTTCAGTCATAAGTTATTCCAGACCACGGATAAAATGGTTCACTCTCCCCACCCTCCTCAGATGTGGAGCCCCCGGGCAGTGGCTGGCACTGTGCACATGTAACTTGCACACACACACACCCCTCAACTAATGTACAGGTCCCAACATAAACATTAGTTCTCACCAATGTTCCAAGGATTTTAAAGGCTTTGGTGCTGTAAAAAAATATTTAGTCAGCTTGTGACAGCTACAATCCTGCTCCTGTTTCAGCTTTTTAAAAAAAAAAGAAGAAGAAAAAAGGAAACCATACTCATTTCTTCCTTCCACAGCTCAGTGAAGTTCCAAAAAGTAGAAAGAATCCCTTAGCTTGCCTCATTGGTAGAAATGCCTGGTTGGGACATTCCTTTGGCCACTTTAGCTGAAAACTGCATACCTCTGGGACTAAAGCATCCTTGCTCTAGTCTCCTGTCTCAGAACTGACTGAGAACTGTCTACAAAGATAGGAGAGCTCTGTGCAAGACCCGCCAGAGAAAACAACACAAAACCACACCTGACCCCAGATGGAGACTGCATTGCCAGAGAGAAAACATAGTCACTGAGATAGTAGCATCCCTCAGGATCTTTTATTTTGACGGCTGAGCAGGTAACCACTTTCTTAGGAGTGCTTGTCTCTGTTTCCATCATATCCATGAAAATGTAGGAAATCTTTTACCCCGTGAAATACCGTGTTTCCCTGAAAATAAGACCTAACTGGAAAATAAGCCCTAGCATGATTTTTCAGGATGACACCCCCTGAACATAAGCCTTAATGCATCTTTTGCGGCAAAAATTAATATAAAACCCGGTCTTATTTTCGGGGAAACACAGTAAGACAGTAGTCAGTATGACACATTTCAGTAACCTCCAAGGGGCCATACTTGCAAGTGAAGAAACCCTCCCTATAGGAAACGGAAAAGCTGACCGGGCATTTTCTATCTAGGATACTCATGCTTCTGGCTGTTTTCCTGCAGCAGCTTGTATTTAATTCCCTGTTTTATTTGGCAAAGAATAGGCAAGAAAAACAAGGGTATTAATAATGATAATCGGCATTTGAGCTTCCTGGGTACATTATGTGCTTGTACCTAAGTGCTGAATAGAATTTTTAAAAAAGATTATTTGTGTGTGTGCAAATGAGACTAAAATTTGCCATAAATTTAAATCATTCATTTCCCTTTGTCCCAGGAAAACACATTTTTGTCTCTGTGGCATTTGAATCAACTCCTCTCTCCTTTCCTAACTGTGGTATTTGAAAAAGTTTTATATCATGAAATGACTTTATTTATATACTATTCTGCAACTCACGCCACAAAGCCTTAGGAGATGCCAATTAAAAACACAACAGCAAAGAAGTGAAGCAACTTGATGATAAATGGTTTCCATTAGCAAAAGGATACTGCTATTTGGTGACTCAAGTGCCATAAATCTGGTTGTCTTTGTTTTTGTGGTAAATCCCACCTGATATAATCTTGGTGACTTTTAAATTTTGACTTGGCTGCCATTTATTGATCCCTGTCCTCAAACGTGGAGAATCAACAAGGGCTGTCGGTCCTGGGAGAGAGAACAGGGGCCCTGCTAGGAGTCTCCATTTATGGGCTGTGATCTATGGAATTCAAATTGTAGGACATCTGAAGTCTGCTGCAGAAGTTTTCTTGGCATATTAAAATCTGCCCAAGAAAGAATTTACCAGAAAAGGAACCCCTGAGGTAAGGAGCTTGTGTCTACATCTTTGCCTCAGATGATCAACATTTCTGAGAAAAACTCAGTTGGGAGCTCTTCTGAGAAATAAGCTGACATCACTGGGGTAAAGGACTTATTACCTCAAGACTCAAATGCTCTAGAAACTTGCCAAAGCCACTATTTGTTTAAAATTGACTAGCTTGGAGTCACATGCATTGAGGCCTCTTCACAAACAAAAGGAGAAGTTGTGCCCCAGGAGCAGGGTCCTCGGCTGTGAGGGATTCCAGAATTAGCAGTGTGTATGATTAATAAGAATACAGTAGTTGGAAGCCCCAGCAAACCCTATTTATGTATCTATCCCTGACGCCCATCCCCCATAATTTGCCTTCTTAAATAATTTGATCCACCTAATTGCACTTTTGGCATTCTGAAAATGCAACACTATCTGTGACTAAGGAGAGGAAATTGAAGCTAGATGTTTCAGTGTTTTCAATGACCTAATCCAATCCCTAACAACTCCTTACCTAACTTCTACCTTCTTCTCCTTCTTCTTCTTCCTCTACTTCTTCTTCTTCTCCTTCTCCTTCTCCTTCTACTTCTCCTTTTTTCAATTACAAAAGTCTAGCATATACACATGGAATAAAATTTATTCGAGCACAAATAATTTAAAAAATCTTTCATGCTTCCATCAACTGGAAAAAACGATTGTAATCATGTTAGTGTATTTTCTTCCAGTCCTTTTTCTATGCTGAAACTTTATTAATTTTGTAATATAAATCATATGTATTGTATTATAATGTATTATAAATTGGCATGTTTTTAATAAACAATACAGAAATAAATAAAGGATAAATTATTTCCTATAATCCCATTCCAGAATAGTTATAGAGATAACTATTATGAAAAGTTTGATAGTAACATTACCTCTTAGATAATAACATAAAATGTAGATATATATATATATACATATATATATATAAAACATCTAATGTACCTATACCTATTACATTTTATTTATTATATATTCTGACTTGATATTTTTACCAAATGGCTTATACTATACATTTGGTTTTGTAATTTGCTTTTTTTCAAATAACAATATATCCAGATGTCTTTCAAAATCCAGATATGTGTATCTACTTGATTTTTAAAATGGCGATATAGTGTCCCATTGCATGGATGTACCATATTTTATTTATCTAATCCCTACTGATGAAGATTTGTTGTCTCTAATTTTTTGCTATTATAGACATACTTGAGTATTTATCTTTGCACACCTGTTTGGGAATTGGAATTGTTGGATCCCAGGATATTGTGCATATATTTTAAAATATGATTATAATTACATCATATAGAATTATGTCTTCCATTTCCACTAAAGATTATATCATTTCATGATAGCACATTAAGAGTTTCTAAGTATTATTTTAATGGCTGTATAACGTCTCACCAAGTGAATTCATACTTCTGAGCCATATGAATATTGTATACATGAGACACTTAACTCTCACTGTTTTTTACTGCTAACATTAGAGGCTGACTTTAACCACATCCTGAGTGAGTGAGATTCAATGTAGACAAAAGGTGTCTTGCTGAAGGCAAAAAAATACATAAGCGATTTTTTAAAATTGTGTTTTCTCTGTAAAGGTAGGAAAAGGATACAAAAGAGTCACATTCCATAATTTTACTAAGGCAATAAGCCAATATTTCAAAGACGAAAAATTATTTCTTGATAGCAAATTCAAGCCACCTAAGATTTCAGTGAAAAATCTTTTAAAAATAGTTATGTCAGAGCAAGAAGAGGTTTTTGCTAAAATAGTACATTAGCAATTAATCTAGGAAACCACAATGTTTCCTGATCACAATATTTGCTTACTTGGTTTCTCACCGCCTGGTTTATGCATACATACATTGTTCTGGCTGACAGCTGTCAGATACTTTCATACCATCATCAATTCTGGAAATTTTTATTAATTTTCCCTATGTAATGCAATGTCCAGAATCCACTTTATAAGCTATATAAATGTCTAACCACTGTGCTGTACACCTGAAACTAATAAAATAATGAATGTCAACAGCAATTGGAAAATTTAAAAAAAAATGTAATGGCTATTTATTTTAGCAGTGTTTATATAATGACAAAAGATTGAAAACCATCTATGTATCCAACAATAGGAGTTCTAAGTAAATTATGGTAAAACATTGCAATGAAAAAAATGAATGAGTAGAATCCTTTTTTTCAAATACAATTTTATATAGAAACCTAATATGTAAAAGAAAAATCTGCTCAAGTCCAAGCTAGATCTTGGCTCAGAGCCCCACCCACTTCTTCAGCCCTCTGCTTTCTCTGGTACTGTGGTCCCTGAAATACCTCCTCAGACAGTAGTTGGGTCTACAATAAGTAAGAAATGAAACAAAATAATAGATGAGATGTTGATAAGAAGAGGAACCAAATCTGCAGAAAATGAATTCTATCTTCTATTTATATTTAGTGCCTTTTAAACTATGTGGAATATGCACAGGTATGGCTAAAACAAAAAATGGTTAATCTCAAAATTAACCAAAATCAGATCACAGAGAAAGTTTTCTGTTTTAATGCTATACTTAATCCAATTTAAACCAGAAAAATAGTATATTCACAAATATTATCAGACATTATCCAGTTAATAAAATTATATGGACAGTAATCCATCATTTGGATTTTTACTAATAATGTAAATATAAAGTTCAATCTATTTATTTGTATTAAAATTTGTGTGTTTGTTTGGAGACTACCCTCATTCTACAGTCTGGTTCAGCATGGTTGGTTTCAGTCTAGTAGAATGGATGAAAGCTTGGAGGGTCCAGAAAATTGAAACTAGAGTAGCCTCATCTTTAAACATTGCATTAAAAAAATAAGTCTGAAGACCAACTACATTAGAATCATCTTGAGATATTAAAAATATAGGTATTTCTACTTCACCGCCAAAAATCCTTATTTAGCAACTAGGGAGAAGCCCAGAAATCTGTACTTTTTCAAATGGTCTTCAGGTAATTCTAACGTGCACTCAGGCAAGGAGTTGGCGATAGAGAGTTTTAGGAAGAGGGAATAGGGAGGAGTCCCGGTAGGCTGGTGCGCAGAGCTCAGCTGCAGGTAAACTATAAAACAAGTAAGCATCTGGCATCCAAAAAGCTCCATATCAGTAGTGTGTGCCGGTCTGGGGCTACTCATGCTCACATCTGTTCTTCAACGCTTTCTCTACTCTGCTCAATATAGAAGGTACCTGATTCCTACAGGCTGTTTCCTATGCTCCTATAAACTGACTCCCAGCTGGGATCTGCTGATGAGAGGTACTGGCCTAAGTTTGGAGGACAGAAGTGAGAAGCCAGGACATTTTCCCTTCTTCTTAGTCTTAGCCTCCTTTTCTGGCTGCATTTGTGTCTTCATAGTTTTGGCTTCTATCAGACAGGCCCATTGTTGTTGTTGCTTCCACTAGCTGACTCCAGCCCTTGGGCTCTAATCATATCATCTCACTCTGTCCCTCCAGCCTAGAAGTGGAAGTGCATGCCTGCTAATGCTAATATCTGGGATGCTTCAAATCCCCTATTGTCTTCTCAGCTGCTCCATCGCCCATATAACCAATTCCCTTCATTAAATTCTCTCTATTTTAAATACTCACAACCACAACATTGTCTGTTCTCCTTGTTGGATCCTGGCTGATACAGGGCCCCAACAACAGAGGTAGCTAGAGTTTAGAACCAGGCCTCTAGTTACTCTGGAGCCGGGTGGAACTGAATAAGGCCTGGGGCAGGTGAGCAAGAATAAGGCAGAGAGGATCGAGTGATGGGATAGGGCCCTGGAGTAAGTGTCTCAGGATTCTCCAGAAGTGTGACAAAGCTGGGTGCCTCGCTATAGGCTACAGCCTTCAAAAAAGGTCACAAAAGGACATCTGGAAGCCGTACCACTGGAGTGTCTAGCACATAGTAGCGGCTGAATGAATATTTATTGATTGGATGTGAATAACTTGCAAGGGACACTATCTGATCAGATTTAGGAAGAAGAATTTGAAAAAGATTCTTTTCACCTCATCCAAAGAATATTTCCAGCATGAAAAGGGGATGAAATGTTATTTTTCTAAAGCAATTTATTTTTAAACATCCAGAATTCTTTTTTGAACTTAATAACATTCTATGGATTAAGTCAGGGTTTTTTGTTTTGTTTTGTTTTTTAAAACAAAACCAGGCCCATAAACTAAGAATTTATTTTTATGTGCCTGGCAATGAACATTAGTCAGTATCCTAGTTTTACAAAAAATACATATTAATGACATAAGCAATATCAGATGCTTGTTACGTTAAATTTTCACCACAGTTTTGTAGTAAGGTGTTCACTTTCCTAGGAAAGTGAAAGTCTAGTATTATAGGAAGAACAATTAAGACTCAGGAGAAAGTAAAATGCATTGAGATCAATGGGTTAATTTTTCAATGTAGGTTGGTACATCTAATATTTTTATTTATTAAAGTTACACAAAGTCAAAATTTCCGTGGAATTAATCTCGCTCAATAACTAGGACTTTTAATTTTTTTAAGTGAAAATTAGAAAGTTTATAAAACACCATCTTTGTGTTTGGGTACTGAATTATAGTTGATCCTTGTCCTGTTTTTCCTATTTAATTACCATATATTTATTTTTAAAATGAGTATTCATCTTTTTTTATTGAAAAGAAAACAAAGTTTATATTAAAATATAAGACAAGGGTTTTTTTAGAAAAGACAAGAGAAATGTTAACCACAAAGGGGAAAATTGACAAATCGGTTTCTAGATCTGCTCTTCAAAAGACAATCAACTGATATAACCAACAAAAAGATTGTTTCCAGAATATACTAAGACCTCCTAAATAAAACTATAAGAAAAAGACAAATAACCAAATAGAAAAATACACAAAAGAGTTGAATAGACACTGCAAAAAAAGAGGAGATAATAGTGTCTAGTAAGTATATAAAAAGGTTTTCAACTTCTTTAGTCATTAGGGAAATGCAAATTAGAACCATAATGAAATACCTCTACATATCCACCAGAATGTCTATAAAGAAAAAGTATTGGTGAGGATGAGGAATAACTGGAATTCTCAGACATTGCTGGTAGGAATGGTAAAACATTTTGGAAAATTGTTTGGCAATATTTACTAAAGCTGAATGCAATATCCATAAACCCTACTTCCCAGTGTAACCCAATGGAAACGTGCTTGTATGTTCACCAAAAGACATGGACAACATGTTTATAGCAGTACAAGTCATAATAGCCTCAAACTTGGAAACTATTCAAGTGCCTACAACAACAGAAAGGATAAATAAATTATGGTATATTCACAAAATGAAAAAATCTACAACAATGAAAAGAAATGATTTACAACTACATGCAACAAATGGACGGATCTCGCAAAAATAATGTTGCGTGAAAGAATTACATATTATCCCATTGATATTAAGGTAGTCCATTGATATTGAGAGAACACAGTATAAAATTCCATTGGTATACATATAAAATTAATTTATGGCACCAAAAGTTACAACAGCAATTACTTTTGCTGTGGGTGATCACAAGAAGAGGATATAGGGGGGATTTCTGTGGTGCTGTCAATATTCTCTATTTTCATTTAGGTACAGGTTACACAGATGTGTTAATTTATAAAATTCAAAATTTAATCCATCTGTACTTTGATGATATGTGCATTTTTATGTATATAGATTATATTTCACTAAAATGTTTTAAATGGAATGAAATGCTCCAGTGGGCCCTCTGAGCAACAGTTTGCTTATAATGGCTTATATGTCTAAAGCACATGCAGCTAAATAAGCATAGCATTTCTACTGTATTTCCCTCTTTAAACAAATCTTCTGTGATAGGCAGAATAATCCCCCCCACCCCGCCAAACATATCCACATCCTAATTACACATGTAGATACGTTACTTTATATGGCAAAACGGACTTTGCCTATGTGATTAAATTAAGGAGGGAAGATTGTCTTGGGATATGGGTAAGCCCAATCTAAAATCACATCCGTCCTTAAAATTGGAGAACTTCTTTCAGATATGATTAGAGGTAGATATGATTATGGAAGAATGGTCAGAGATGCAAAATGGCTGGCTTTGAAAATGGAAGACGGAGGTCGTGAGCCAAGGGGTGTGGGTAGCCTTTAGAAGCTGAAGAAGGCAGAGAAATGGGTTCTCCCCTAGATTCTCCAGAAAGGAGCACAACCTTAGCAACACCTTGATTTTAGCCCAGTGAGATAAAGGTTGGACTTCTGACCTACATAATTGTAAGATAATAAAGTTGTGTTGTTTTAAGCCACTAAGTTTGTAGTATTTTGTTACAGCAGCAAGAAAAACCTAATATACCTTCCTTCTCCTAATTGTTGGAAAAGCAAATCTTTTTGTAATTGCATGCGATCATTCGTTATGAGCTGCCACTCTCAGTAGCAGCAACAATGGTGCTAGAATGTTAGAAGTTTAGCAAGACTGAGAGTTATAAACTGTACTGAATCAAAACAGATAGGCAAGGAGTAAAGGGCACAGTGAGCTTATCGGCACTGTTTACTGTCCTTGGAGGCTCTGTCATAAAGAGAAGTGCTGTTTCTGCAAGGGGCAAAGCCCAGGACAATGCTCGTACATAAACCTGCTGCTCTTAGTATACCAATAAAATTGGTTCATAAATAAGGAAGTCATTCAAGTAAACACATGGCATACCAATAATCCTAAAGCCCCATTCATGCATATGAGAACTGGTTATACCTCCCTACCTGGAAGTGTAACTCCCAAAAAGAACTCTCCAAGGTTTCCAACAGCAAGAGAATAATATAACCAAGTAGAGAACTTAGTTGTTATTAGCAAACCTGCAAAGTAATAAGTTGAAAGTGAGCCAATCAGTGGTGACCCATTCTCTCCACCCACAATCTCTGATAGGGTCCTTTGATGTTTTTTGTTCCCCACCCCCCACACACACAATTGTTTTTAAAGTGTTATGTAAATACAGCTTCAAAACAAGTTTCTTAAATCCTCCCAGATAGGAATTCTAGAACCATCACTTGGACATGTCATCATTTCTGTATTCTTGGCAATTTTGGTTGAAAATAGTTTGACCTTAATTTTTAAAGTTGAGCATATACATATCTGTGTTACTTTCCTATGACTGCTGCAGCAAATCACCATAAACTCGATGGCTTAAAACAACAGAGATTTATTCGCTAACAGAATTCCTAAATCAATTTCACTGGACTGAAAATAAGGGGTTGGCAGGGCACCATGCCTTCTTCTTTTCTGTCTGCAGTCAAATTCCTTCTGCCTCCTTCTTATAAGGAAGCTTATGATTGCATTTAGGACTCACTTGGGTAACCCAGGATAATCTTCCCATCTGAAGATCCTTAATGCAATTGCATATGCAAAGACTTTTTGCATATAAGGTAACAGTCGCAGGTCTGGGGATTATGATGTGGACATATCTTTGGGGGCCATTGTCAGCCTACCACAATACCTTAGCAATTCTGCTCCTAGATAATCCTGCCTAAGTGCACCAGAAAACATACATTAGGTTGGTGCAAAAGTAATTGCGGTTTTTGCAATTATTTTTAACCTTTTAAATGGCAATTAATTTGGCACCCACCTAATATAAGACTCTTCATAGGTGCAGTTTTTGTAGGCATTTTAAAAGTTCGGAGGAAACCGCCCAGATGTCTATTGATAGGTGAATGAATAAATAAAGAGTGGTATATTCAAAGCGACAGAAATGTATCCATCACTAAAAATGACTGATCTGTAGCAACAGGAAACAACATAAATAAGCATTAGAAACCATGGTGAGCGAAAGAGCAAATCCTCACTTACTAGTATGCATGGTTTGATACTGTTTTGATAAAGCTCAAAACATGTAAAATATTGACTAGGGACAAATATGTGGTAAAGCCACAATTTTATTTTAAACAAAGGCAACAATAAAGACAAAATTTAGAATGTAGTTAATTCTGGGTTAGTGGGGGTAAAAAAATAGAGCAGGCTTGGGAAGGAACACCTAAGTAACTTCAAAAGTGTCTGAGATGTTTTAGCTCTTATGTTGGGTAGTGAGTCCTCAGGTGTTTATTTTGTTATGCTCTACAATTTACACGTTACAAACATTCTTTTATATGTATCAAATATTGCACTTTTAAAAATAACAAGGTAATCATTGGCATTGTGTTAGCCATTTTTCATGGCTAGGTGTACAAATTCAAGCTTGCTAGAAAAAAACAAAGTGATTTATCACAAGGATCCAGATGAAGAGTAACTGGAAAGCATGTGGAATTTGAAACAACCTAAATACCAACTGCTCTCTCCTCCCTCCTATATGCAAAGGAGGAAAAGGCTGCTGCAGAAAGGCTCATTCAGCTATAAACAGATTAAGTGACAAATTCTTCACTTGACTAGCTGATAACTTCATCTCTGAGAGCAGTGTTTCCTCCCTAAATAAGAATAACCTAGAGGAATTTTTTAAATGATCAGATTTAATAAGTCAGAATTTCCAAGATAGGCACCAGATAACCTGCATATTTTATAAGCATACCAGGGTGATTGTCATTAACAGGGAAACTTGGGAAATTTCTGGAGCAGTGCTTCTCAAATGTTAATGTGCACGTACACTTGGGATCTTGTTGAAAAGCAAATTTTGATTCAATCTGAGGTGGAGTCCGAATCAGCCTTTCTGAGAAGCCTCAGGTGATGAACACATTGCCAGTGGAGGGCACTATTTGAGCAGCGGGTTTCTAGAGTTCAATAGTGTCACAGACCCCCTTTGAGAATCTGGGAAGACCTATCTATAGATTCACTTCATAGCAAAATGCATAAACGTAGAATTTAACATATAATTGCAAAGGGTTTTGAAGGCCCCTTAACACTATCCTTAGGCCAAGGTTAAGAGGACAACCCATCAAACTGGTTCTGATGAGGAAGTGACAGGAATCTTTAAACAATAATGTCCAACATTTATTGAGCACCTACTATGTGCCTTGGCACTGTGCTAAGTATTCTAGACATATCTTCTAATTTATGATATGAGGCAGCTACTATACAAACCTGTGAGGTAGATACTATTATCATTCTCATCTTACAAATAAGGAAACTGGTGCACAGAAAGTTTTAAGTAATTTGCTCAAGAGTACTCAGAGAGCCTGATTCTTGAGTCCAGGTGTTTAATTACTATGTTGTACTGCAGTCCTAATGTATTGCCATCACTTTGAAAGAAATGATTACATTTTATTAAATTTTGTCTGGAAAGTGAAAATGGGGGCTGACTAGACCTGAGGTTTTCAAATTTTGATTGGCATCAAATTTCAGGGGGCCATTTATTGAACATGATAAAAAAAACAAAAAAACCACAATGCTTGGGTTGCTTGGGTTCCATCCTGGATCTTCATTATAAAATTAAAATCTCTGGGGATGAAGCCTGGCACTTGTATGTTCAACCAACGTTCTAGATGATTCTACTGTGCAAGTTTGAATATCATTGCCATAGAGTTTACAAAGGCAGCATTTTAGAAGTGCAAAGGAAAGTTAAATGAAATTTGTGATGTGAGAATCTGAATGAGAAGGTGGCTTTGATCTTAATGAGGAAGAAAAGCAGAGAGGACCTGTAAATTTGCAACCTTTGCAGTCCTATCAGGAGTATTCCATAATATAGTCACATAGAAGGGTATAGATTCACTTTTTAAAGGAGTTCACATTATTGAGGACACAAAAAAGTACTTATAAAGTAGTGTCATGAAACTATAAGAATAGCGGCAGGAAAATTAACCCTACTTTCCACCTCCACCCAGGACAAGCCTAAATTTGGGGGGGAGGGGTGAGGGAGCTAGAATAACAAAAAAGGGTGGGGACACAGCTTGACACGCTCCTGAATCTTGTTTACTTTCCTTTTTCTCATTTGTTTATTCAGGGTTTTTTTTTTTTTTGCAATTTTTTTTTTTTTTAACTGCATGTGACTTCATTGTGCTGAGTACAACTCTAGGAAGAGGGAATACACAATGCTGAAGAAGGCCTACTCCTTTTGCTTAAGATCAGTTAACTAATCATATCAATACAGGGATGAGGTTTAGGAGAGGGACAAGTACAATGTGAGAAAAGTACAAACTGGGGAATGTGAACAGAAAAGGAATCTGAAGATGAGAAAAGGGTAGATTTTATTATGATTTCTAAAACAGGTGAAGAAGGTTGATTCTAATTAAAGACCTGTAACTGAATAGCAATCTTATCCAACATTTGTTATATAAAAATATATGTGATGTCTTTAAGACTATAGACATTTTATAGGTAGTTAATTTCTGTATCTTTGGTGATATATATTTTTAACAGATTGTTAAAGAAATAATTTGTGAGCATCCTAGAGAAAGGAAGTGGTACTCACCAGGGTCAGGTGTGGATTTACTAAGAACAAGTCAACATCAGACCAGCCCCATTGCTTTGGTAGATTAGGGAACCATGGTAGATATTGGGTTGAGTGGGTGGTAGGGAAGCAGATGTGGATTCACAGAAATCTTAAAAAAAAAAAAATTATATATGTGTATATGTGTAGTTAGATCAGACATTTGCTAGGCAATTGCACTTACACTTTGTATTTAATCATCACAATAATCCTATTAAGAAAATGTCTTCCTAAAAAACAACAACACAAAACCCAAATCATCCTAATTTGACACTGAAGGAAAGTCTTGGTGGAAGGAGGAAAATATCTTGGTGCAGCTGAGTTGCCCACACATGGGGACGCCAACTCTGATCACAGAAACTTACTTCCTTTTTATGTTTTTCACTAACTCTTCCAACGTGGTCACATTTATAGACTGGGTCAAGTGTTAATGGAATACTTTTCCCTTAACACCCTGCACCAAAGGTGAAAAAGGGCTAGAAGCCATAAACAAGATGTTAGTACGATAAAAAGATAACAAAATGGAAATACCCATAGAAGAGGACTTGAAACTAAATAATCTGGTTTACAAAACAAGGTTTACTCATCTTCAGTTTACAGCCCACTGCAGAGATTATGACTTCTTCTCACTTGTTTTAAATGGCTGTCTTCAGCAAGTCACTATGTATTTTCAGCCATTTTCCTTTGCCTCCAGACACACTTTTTAGCTACAAACCTACCTCCTAGAACCTTATCTTCCACTAATCCTCAATGTGAGTTCCTTGTTTCACAGCTTTTCCTGCTCAAGGACTTCAGAACATGTCATTTGTTTTGCCTTTATGCTCAAACCATTCTCTAATCTTCAAAGTCTATTCTCCCTCACAACCCTTTTATATCTACCCAAATTGCTTAATTTAGGGCTTTGTGGTTTCCAGGACCAAGAAATTCAATTAAGTTAGCTCAAGTAAAAGATTTCCTTAGAATAATATGACTTATGATTTCTCAGTAATAGGAATCAAAATACTCTTGAGACTTGTATCAAAATACTCTTGAGCCTTGTGAATATTTGAGGCTTAACCAATTTTTTTTCCCTCACATACGAAGAAATCTGGAGGTAGCCAGTTGCTGGTTGTTTTAGTAGCTCAACATTATAAAGACCAGTGACTTCTTGTCCTTTCCCTCATGATCACAAGATGGCTGTTGTAGCTGTAAATATAATATCACGTCCATTTTCAAGGAAGGTAGACAGGAAAAGAAGCCAGTCTTTTTCCTTTGGTCAGAAAAGCAAAAACTTTCACTGAAACTTGTTAGCAGACTTCTGCTTACATTACATTTACAAGAATTCTGTCACATAGTTGCTCATAAAGGAAGTGCAATCACAAGCTGCATATTGGGAGAAAAAATATATAACACAAAGAATTACTAATGAGAATATGTAAAGAACTTCTACATGTTGATAAAAATAAGATAAACAACCCAATGGAAAAATAGGTAAAAGATGTGAATAGGCAAATGACAGAAGAAACATTTTTGGTGAACACAAAGAATTACTAATGAGAATATGTAAAGAACTTCTACATGTTGATAAAAATAAGATAAACAACCCAATGGAAAAATAGGTAAAAGATGTGAATAGGCAAATGACAGAAGAAGAAACATTTTTGGTGAATAATTCAGGAAAAGAAGCCCAGCCACATTAGTAATCAGGGAAATGCAAATTAAGACTACATCGAGATATACATTATACCCACTAAATTAGAAAAATATTAAGTGTTGATGAAAATAAGTGTTGATGAAAATGTGGAGCCTTATCACCACCGGTGTGGGTGCGGTAAAATAGTATATCCCCTTGGGAATACTATCTGGGATTATCTAGTAAAGTTGGATGTGGGCATACTCCACAAGGCAGCAGTTCCACAGCTAGCAATTCCACACAGGAGGCATGTATACCCAGTATTCATAGCAGCAATTTTTGTAACAGCAAAAATGGAAATAACCCAGATATTGGAAATAACCCTCATTGTCAGAAGAATGAATAAAATTAATGTTCATATGATAGACCTGCAACTATTGCAGCAACATTAATGTAAGAAATATAATTTTGAGTGAAAAAAAATCAAGGGCGGATGACTACATATATGACGTGTGTGTGTGTGTGTGTGTGTGAAATTTATTTTTTAAAAGATTTTTATTAAAAAATACAGCTAACATACAATATTATATTAGTTTTGGGTGTACACCATAGTTATTCAACATTTATATACCTAAAGAAGTGATCACCATGATAAGTCCAGCAACCATCTCACTCCATACTATGCTATCACAATACCCTGTTTCCCTGAAAGTAAGACCCAGCCAGACAATCAGCTCTAACGTGTCTTTTGGAGCAAAAATTAATATAAGGTCTGGTATTGTATTATATTATATTATATTATATTATATTATATTATATTATATTATAAGACCTGGTCTTATACCATAGTAAAATAAGACCAGGTGTTATATTAATTTTTGCTCCAAAAGACACATTAGAGCTGATTGTCCGGCTAGGTCTTATTTTGGGGGAAACATGGCTATTATTGACTATATTCCCTATGCTGTACATTACATCCCTATGACTTATTTGTAATATACCTGGAAATTTGAACCTTTTATTCCCCTATACTTTTCCCCCCTCCTTTTAAAATTTTTCAATTAGAGTTGACATTCAATATTATTTTACATTACTTTCAGGTGTACAGTAGAGTGGTTAGACATTCATATAATTTAAGAAGTGATCCCCCTAACTTACCTAGTACCCACCTGGCTCTATACATAGTTATTACTATATTATTGACTATATTCCCTATATAGTCAGCTTTACTTTACATCCCTATGACTATTGGGGCATAATGTTTTAAAAACTAAAAAACAAGAAGGCTAAACAATAGATATTTTTAGAGATACATACACATGTGATTATGTGCTTTTCCAAAAAGAAAAAATAAAAGAAGGAAAAAAAAAACACAAAATTCAGGATAGTGGTCACTTCTCCTGAAGCAGGGAACAAGAAAGGGCTAGAACACAGAGGTGGTTCAATAATACTGAAATGCTTTATGTATTAAATTGAGTAGTGGATTCATTTCAAAATAGTTGCCAATTTTATTATTATGCTTCAAACTTACTTATATGTTATGTACTATATATACTGGGGGTGCCAAAAAAATATATACATGTGACTTGTATTCATCTTTTGTTGTTGGTATACCGTGTTTCCCCGAAAATAAGACCTAGCTGGACCATCAGTTCTAATGTGTCTTTTGAAGCAAAAATGAATATAACACTTGGTATTATATTAAATGGTATTGTATTATATTATACCCAATATTATATTATATTATATTATGTTATATTATATTATATTATATTAAAATAAGACCGGGTTTTATATTAACTTTGCTCCAAAAGACGCATTAGAGCTGATGGTCCGGCTAGGTCTTATTTTCGGGGAAACACAGTATATTGAGTATTACAATTTTAATACAGTTTTTTCCTTTCTTAAACTGTGTATACATTTTTTTGGCACCCTTTGTATTTATGTATCAAATATTACATTAAAACTTTAATAAGGTAAGAAACAAATAGCTTTGGCAATGAGTGTTAAAAGGATTACAATATATCATATTGTGAAATTTTTTTGAGGGAGGAGGCAAATACACTGGGGGACCAGATATTTACATTTTTTTTATTGTTTTAGTTTTACAATGCTATTCGAGTATAATGAAAACTATGTTTGCTTCAGTCCAGGTGGGGAGAAAGGACATAAGCACATACAAATACAAATATTCTAAGGGAATTTATTCTTATTACTTTGCAGACACTTTCTGAAATAAGTAGTTGAAACAAGCACTGTTAGAACAAGGAGAGGGAGACTTACCAATAATATTATGTTAAAGAACAGTGCAAGTAGAAGAGTGGGAACAGAAGTGAGGATACAGAAGTAATTTGAAGAGAAAGTGAAAATGGAGGATGTCTCCTTTTCAAACTGCTTAATAATTTAAAAAAGTTAGTTTCTCTATTCTACAGGGAGACTTCATGACTATTCTTCCCAAACCCACTCTGCTTTTGTTTGCTGCCTGTATTAGACTAAAATATAGGCCCAAGGACAAACTTTGTTAAGCATTTAAGAAAGCTGCTGAGGTTTCACATCCAGTCTAAGAATACACTAGTACCTACCCCTTCAGGGGTGTTAATGGTGTTGCTATTCAATATTTCCTTTTGAAACTATTTTCACCAGGATTTCAGGGTTATTTAACTCCTTCTCTATCCCACTGATCATACCAGAATCCAATCATGACAGTAGACCAAAACAAACAACACCTCCTCCAAAAACGAACAAAAACTTCCACGCCCAAACAAAATGACATTTCTTAGTCATTCTCTCAACTGAGGACTTAATTTATAATCTGCACAAATTGAAGGAGAGGGACAGGAAAGAACAAAGTATCACCTCCCTATGGAGTGTTCCCAGAGCTCCCAGGTAAAATCCCCACTCCTCCTTTGTGTACCTGCTGTGTACCAACACACTTTTATCACAATATTCATTTAATTACACGCCAGTCTTTCTGACTTGGCAGCAGACTCCTGGAGGGCAGAGATCTTCTCTCACTCATCTTAGTTTCTCCATAGCTGTGCACTGGATCTCATATATTTCAGGGGCTTAGTAAATGTTGAATGAATGAATGAATGAGTGAATACACAACGAACAAAAGCATTAATCTAAGATTTTTTGAAGACCTACTTTTGAAAAAGCATTTTAAAAGCACATGTTTATTTCAAAAGCTGTTTAAATAAAACACTGTCCCTAGACTATGCCTGGTACACAGACCCAATAACTGTCTTCTTGAATGAATACCTAATATTTAGATATCACAAGTAATTTCAATTTCTTGTGGCCTGCAATCTGGGGCCCTTTTAACTCTGGAAATAAATGAAGCCATAGAATAAACCATGGCACATAGCTCTCAGTATAAATTATTTAAAACTTTTAAAAGATAATTAAGCAAAAGGTAAAATTCAAAATTCATGTTTTTTTCAAAGAAAAACATGCACCGCACCGAACCCCTACGTTCCACCCGGCCGCTAGGCGTCCTACTTCAGGGGGTAGGCTCCGCAGGTCGGTCGGGGAGGAGCCTGCGGCGCTGATTGGCTGGAACGCCCCGGTGTGGGATTCCCCGGCCCTGGTGCCGCCCTGTCGCCACTGACTGGTCGCCCCGCCCCTGCCGTTCTCCCTCAGCTTGTGAGGCCGCGCGCTGGCGGGTCCCGCGCTGCCCGGCGGGAGGGGCGGAGCCCGCGTCCCTCCTCCTCACCGGTCCGCATCCTTAAAACACGAGTCCGGACGCCCCGCCTGTTGGAGCGGGGGCCGGGATAAGGCCAGCGAACAGCCAGGGCAGGCCAGGCCTGACCGAGGAGGGCCTGAGGCCACGGAGCAGCCGCGGCTGATACGCCAGTGTCTCGGCCTCGACCGAGAGGTTGCGGGACCTGCGAGGGGAGGGGTCCCGGGCGCCATTGCTGACCGTCAGGGCGCCGCCGGGTCCCTGTTCACCCTCGTCTGCTCTCCCCTGGCTGGGAGGAGCAGTAGCTGGGGGCCGTAGCCAGCCCCTGGCCGGGACCCGTGAATCTGGTGCCTGGTCTGCCGGCCGCACAGGGCCGCCGGGCCGAGACCATGTTTGACAAGACGCGGCTGCCGTACGTGGCCCTCGATGTACTCTGCCTGTTACTGGGTACGTTGTGTCGCCGGCCCGAGGGGCGTGCGCGCGCGAACCCGGGGTGGTCTGCACCCGTGGGTGCGGGCGTGTGTCCTCTGGGAGGGTACTCACGCCCGGCCGCGGACTGGCGTGGGGGGTGTGTGTGCCTCACGCGCGAGACGCGGGGGGCGGCTTCCGCAGCCCGGGGACCCCGCTTTGCAGCCTGCACCCTGGCTCCCGCGTGGCTGCTGCTGTCTGTTCGTTGCCGGTCCGTTGCCCACCGGTGCGCTGAACCTCTTCTGCTTGGACGCTGTTCACGCCTCTGCGCTCAGTCCCTTGCTCCTGTCCTCTGTTTCCCGTGCCACTCTCAGCAAAGCAGGGTGGGCTCCTCCCCTCTCTTTAGGGAAGCCTGGTCGCTGGCTCATCAGGTTCAGTAGCGAAACCGGAGGTTTGATTCACGCGGGGGTTCTCAGTAACAGGCGCCAGTGCCTGGTTTATCTTACTTGTGGGAAGCAGTTTAATTTTTCGTCTATAAAAGGCTAGAACGTTCCTAATTAGAAGGTGTTACCAGGTTGTAAATTGTCAGGTTGCAAGTGGGTGTGAGGATGCCAAGTTTCTGTCTATAGGTCTGTAGAAGCTTGCTCTGTGTGTGTGTGTGTGTGTGTGTGTGTGTATGTGTATGTGTATGTGTGTGCCCGCTCCAGACCTGCTGTTATCTTCTCTGCATAGACCTTGCCCTGGTGTAGCTTTCCATCTCCTGTGACAACGCACCAGGAGCACTAGACATTCTTTGGCTGCAGCAAATTTGGCGTTGTCTTCTTCCTGATTGACGAGTTCAGTTCTGGGGCTTCTGGTTGCCAGTTACTCCTTTTCTTTTCACGGGAGAGAATTGAAGTCATCTGGATAAGGGATAGGCGTTGGAAGGAGTAGCGTTCACCTTTTTAAATGGGTATTGTGTAAGGCAGTATGTTGTGAACTATTTATACGTTATGGAAAAAAAAACCCCACACACAAGAAGGCCTGCTCGAAGTTTGGTTAGTCCTACTCATGTTTAAGTATCGAAGTAATGGTACTAGCAAGTTCTCATGGTTGGAGATCTGTGACTTTCCCAGCATCCTAGATGCAGGTCTGCATGATGGCTTTTCAGTGATAGGAAATTCCCCTGGTTTTAATCCAGTATTCCATTCATACGCCTCACACCTGACTACTTAGGTGCTTGGAGTCTTGCTGAATACTTATAAATTCTGTTACCTGTTATTTTTGAGGAAAAATCCCTTTTTGTTATTTATGAAACATTTTTATGTTTACTAAGACACTTCCTGTATTGCTCCACAGTGAATTTTAGGAATTAAATTTAGGAAAAGGAAAAGCAATTTTAGAATACTATTTTTATAGAAACACAATCGTTTCACATTTCAGGACATAATAATTACATTAAAATATATTCAAATGTATTTATTTGCAGCAAAAAGTTTACCATTGGTAAACATGTGAAGTTTTAAAATATATTTTAACTTGTACTCAGTGTCGGTGGAACTTTGTTAAACTTCATTTATATTTTCATGAAGGGAGAGGAAAATGTTCAATCAGAAGTAATTTGGATAATTCTGATATATCAAATATTATCCTGTCATTGCCATAATACTGTCAGAATTATGTATCAATTTCCTTCTTTCCTACCTTATGGGAGTTACTAATTTATAAATCAAACATCATGTTTTTTCTTTGAGCCAAGCACTGTACTGCTTGATGAATGAAAATAATGCTCTGAGGTAGCTGAAGCTAATGTTATTAAACACAAGGACACATAGTAGCTCTACATTTTGTTTGTTTTTTAAATTTATGTAAAATGGAGGAACACTATATGCAGTAGTTTTAGAAATTATAGGTTCTTGTAGTCTATATTTTCAACATGATGCAAACGTCACATATGTGATTGACCTATGGAAGTAACAGTAATCTATAGCTGCATTGACCTGACAGTTGCAGGATGGCTCTCAAAAAGATAAAATTGTGCTTACGATTTTAAATGTCTTTGACGGTTTTGGAAAAAGCTTGTTTTGGGGATTTATGCATTAAGTATGTTTTAGGAAAAGATTTCCAATCTATTTGAAACACATTTTATCTGTTTTTGTATTACTAGAGTTACTTTTAAAGTAATTCAGTGTATTGTCAAGATAAGCCCAGAATTCCCTTTTCCTAAATAGAAAATGAAGTACTGACTTATTTTAATCTGGTATATAGGATGACACTAATTTTAACAATATCAACTCTTTATTACAAGCAACAATGAAGGAGAAGAGTGGTGCAAGAGATAAAACACTTTCTTGCTGAGTTTTGGAAAGACAATATATTTTTATAGCAAAGTCACCTTTCTAGTGGAGCCTAAAGTTCATTTTAAGTTTGTGTTTTATTCAACTTACTGGCAGCAGGAGATTGGCAGCCTAAAGTCATGTAACTTGAAGAGGGTTATGAACTTGGCATTAACTTTTTTCTTTTTCTATAGAGAACCTACAGGTAACAGTTGATTGTACCAACACAAAGATGACTAAGCACTTCATAAGTACAGGGTTATGTGAAAATGATTCATAATTATAATGTGAATGTGTTCCAGGTTCTGGTAATGACCACCCCACATCATACAGTGTATCCATTTTAATAGGACAATGTTATGTGATTGTGTTACATGGCTACTTTATAATTTTACAAAGGGTGATGCCGGTTGAAGTGATCATTAAACATGCCCTGTGTGTGTGTGTGTGTGTGTGTGTGTGTGTGTGTGCATGTGCATGTACGTGTGTGTACACGTACGTGCGCCCATGCAAGCACTTCTATCCCTAAGTCAACATTATCTTATTATGAATTCCTTTACGTGATATACCCAAATTATTAGTTCTTCCAGTAGATTTGGGAAATTCTTGGAAAAAGAGTGAGAATTTTGAGAGATGATGTGTATTTGATTCCTTTCTGAAATGGAGCATAGTCTTGCTATTTTTCTCTGGCTGTTTTGACGATGAGCTCTATGATTGTAGGAAAGGCCATAAACATCATCTGAGCACACAAGAAAAGCTGCCCTACAGAGAATGATAGCGGGCTGGTATGAAAGGAACTATATGTTTTGTCCAATGTGTGAAACCATGTCCTCAATAAAACTTAAAATTTAATTAGGGTTTAACTGTTGAGGGTCATTCCAGATTGTTTCCCCCATGGCTTTAGGCTGCCAGTTAATAGACACTGAGTCCACTGATTGATTCAGTGCACATTGAGTAAAGGCTAACTCTGTGCCAGGACCATGTTAGGTGCTAGGGATACCAAGATGAATAAGACAGTGCCTGCCCTAAGGGAGTTCAGGGTCTAATGAGGGAGAAACCAATAAACAAGAGGTTCCAGTGCATCATGATAAGTATAATAATGGAGGTTTGGTATAGGTGCCCTTTGAGTATAGAGAAGGGAGTTGTCTTAGATATGAATCATTATAGATAAATGGGTTGTCTGTTCACTCTTAGAGATGCAGAAATGACAAAAGTTACCTGAATTACTTTCAGAATCTCTTTTTCCCTTTCCCAAATTGATACGGGGTACTAGAAATTCAAGTAAGTCCTATGTTTATGACTTCTGCAGGCAGTCCCACGACATCCAGAAGATTGAGATGGAACTGGCAAACCTTTTTATGTGTCTGTGTTTTGCTGGGTGGCTTTAAGAATACCTTTCTGTGTTTCGTATTCCTCTTTTGCCCCACCAGGTCTTTTCTCCACCTTACTCTGTGCTCTGGGACTGTATCAACTGAGCTCTTGCTTTCTTGGTTTCTGGTTGGCTTTGGCCAATGGGACATCAACAGGAGGCCTGAAAGAGCCAGATCCCTCCTGTAGAATTTGTGTTGCTAGAGCTGTGCTGTGTTTTGTGAGTAGGTCACAGCTTCTATTCAGTGGCCCTCTCTCTGCCAGCCAGTTACAGTTACAGATCTTTCTGGGTTCTTGGTAACTCTTTACTTGTCCCCTTTAGGCGTAGAGGTGCTAATGGCTCCCTGATATTACTATTCAGTGGCCCTCTCTCTGCCAGCCAGTTACAGTTACAGATCTTTCTGGGTTCTTGGTAACTCTTTACTTGTCCCCTTTAGGCGTAGAGGTGCTAATGGCTCCCTGATATTACTAGCCTGGGAGTATTTCACCTCCCTTGCTGCTTTCCCTAAACTCTGCCTATACTTTTGAAGATGGTTCTTTCACTAAATTTTCTTGAATACCTTATTTGAGTGTCCTGCTTTTTTGCCTGGTCACTACTGATAATATCAGATCTGAGGTAGCTTCTGTTTCTGCACCTGACGCCAATTACAACTGCCCATAATAGCAGGTGCAAACAGGAGCTCATGGCCCCAACATTGGCTTTCTTGGAACGAAAGGGGTCATGGTTTCCTCAGCATGCTCCAAATGTGGTATCATCATTATGCTAAATCAAAGACAATAGATTTAGAGTAAAATCTGACAGCAAAAAACTTGGACAGCCAATACGAGGTGGTTGTGGACTATCTGTTACTTACTCTTCCGCAGTGTTTATCACCATAATGCTGACATCATTCTGCCCTTAAGTATTGTTCCTAAGGAGTGGTCCCTTTCCTAACCCTCAATCTGCACTCCTTTCTCCTGGGGAAAAAACCCAAGTATTTAGTGAAAAAAATCCCAGGTATTCATGCTTGCTAAATAGTCTCCAACATTTTGTACCTTCCCTTTTCTCCTAACATTTGTTTATTCACTCATCATTGAGTACATATTTGTTTAATATCTGGTAAGTGCTGGGCATTGTGTTAAGTAATGAAGATAAAAATCAGTAAATAAGTACAGATGGTCCCCTACTTAGAGGAACGGTTCGACTTAACGATTTTGTTTTTTGTCTTTTCACTGGTGTGACAGCTATACAATTTCAGTAGAAACCATACTTTGCATTTTGAATTTTGATGGTTTACCAGGCTAGTGATGTGTGGCTGATACTCTCTCGTGAAGCTGGGCCATGGCAGCCTAGTGATCACGAGGGTGAACAGTGGCTACTCCGCAGTGTGCTGTGTTGCCAGCGGTTTTTGGATATTGTGTTTCATGTTTTTGCGTCCCATCACATCTACAAAACACCCATCTGTGTCTTCTGATCTGGTGAGAAGAAGGAGAAGAAGGCAAAATTCAAGATAATTGGTCAGCGCTAGGCTAATTTAAGTGTTCTGAGCACATTGAAGGTAGGCTAGGCGAAACTATGATTTTCGGTAAGTTATGTGTATTAAATGCGTTTTTGACTTAAGACATTTTCAACTTGCAATGGGTTTTTGGGGACTTAACCCCCATTGTAAGCGGAGGAGTATCTGTAACTAGATAAACAAATAGCACATAATACTCATCCTGATGACTTGCCGTTCAACTTCTATTAAATTCTAATAAGCAAACTTCTTTTGCTTCTGATGAAGGTTGACTGGGTTTGTTTCTGTTTTATATAACTTTTCTCTTCTAGCCACAGAAAAAGGGAAGGAGTCTTAAAAAATGAACAAAAATTTGTCCATCTGGCATATTATTGGGTCAGACTGGAGTCCTATGGCAGGGCTTTTTTTCTACCTTTAAATGGCCAATTTGGAACAAAAACAGAGACCTGGAGGAAATTGCTACTGTTTTGCTGTCTGTAGTTGATTTTATACAGTTGAGTTTTAACTTAAATTTACTTTGCTTGTAATAGAGATGGAAATGTTCAGAGAACATTCCCCTCTATAGATTTTATGAAATGTAAATTCTTCCTATATGTTCTCTTTGAATTACATCCTTTTGGAAACTCATGGATGTGGTATGAATCTTAATTAATTTCTTTATTTAGTCATTTTTGACTGAGCTCTACCAAAATTTCCTGTGTATTAGTCAGCTTAGGGAATTATTCTGATTCTTTTGGATAAAGAATTCAAGTTTAAATTATAACTGTTGGGGTGGCTGGGTGGCTCAGTTGGTTAGAGCGCGAGCTCTGAACAATGGGGTTACCGGTTCGATTCCCACATGGGCCAGTGAGCTGCGCCCTCCACAACTAGATTGAAGACAATGAGCTGCCGCTGAGTTTACGGAAGGGCGGCTGAATGGCTTAGTTGGTTAGAGCATGAGCTCCCAATAACAAGTTTGCTGGTTCAATTTCCGCATGGGATGGTGGGCTGCGCCCCCTGCAACTAAAGATTGAAAATGGTGACTGACTTGGAGCTGAGCCGCGCCGCGCCCTCCACAACTAGACTGAAGGACAATTTGGAGCTGATGGGCTCTGAAAAAACACACTGTCCTCCAATATTCCCCAATAAAATTTATTTTTTAAAAAAATCGTTACTGTTTATCATACTGGAAAAGACAGAGCTGCAGAAAATCACTAAACTCCAAGATTTTAAGTGAACCAGTTAGCATGTAGTTTTAGATTTATGGAAAGGAATTTGGAATGTTAATTGTCTCCTTCCTCCAAATTTAGATGACTTAATCAGCATTTGGGTTAGAAATAATACAGTCCTGATAATAAGCTAGTTAGGGATTATATAGACATTGTCTTGTCTCTCTTATTTTATTTTCAAAAAAGCATTCATCATTCAGATATTATGAACAGGTAGTTATTCTGTCTCTTCTTCTCTAGTTATCTGATTTTTCATTTTCACTCCTCCCCCTCCTCCCCCACCTCCTGTTTTCCTCCTTTCCTTCTTCCCTTCAACCTTCTTGCTATCTAGGTTTTTTTTTAGCTCAGATGGCTCAGAGCTGTTTTTTAATTTAACTGAAACTAGTCTAACATTAGGGATGACTTATTCTTTGTAAACTGTAAATTTTTCTTTAAAACATTAGAGAGACAGTGTAGTTTAGTGATGGACCCTGGATCTAAACTGCCTAGATCACATTCCAACCCCTTGTGTGACCTTGGGCAAGTTTCTTCTTTGTACTCATCTGTATAATGACGTAAGTACCTACCTCATAGAGTTGTTGTGAGGCATAAATGAATCAATATGTGAAGGGCTTAGAGCAGTGTCTTGCACTTAGTATTCATGATATATGTTTGTCAAAATTAATCCTCTATAATCCTACCAACTATAACAATAATTATTTTGGTCAATAACATCAACTATTGTTGTACTAGAGGACAAAAACACAAACTTTAAAACAGTATCCATGAATACTCATGGAATGTCTTTGAAGTTTACAGAGGCTCTTGAAATAGTAATGTTTTATCAATCATGTATAAAGACCACATATATGATACCAAGTAGTGGTAATCCCAGCTATGGTGTAAATTGACCTGTGGTAGAGCGTAATTAAACAAATGGAAGAACTGTTGAGACAGTGGTAATTCCTGAATTTCAACTTAAGAAAATGGAGTTAACTACACTCTAGTCACTGTCACTGTTTTTATTGCCCAAGCCTTGGAAATTGTCATTCCCATGTAAAAAGTAGGCTTAATATTCCTAAAAATTTTGAATGACCTTAATTGTACAGCCTCATTTGTACAAATTTTGTTATTTTAATTCATCTCTGCAATTAAGCAAGCAGCAAAGAATAAAACTATTGTGTAAGACTTCTCCATACCCTCTCCCTTTTACCCTTATTTTTTTCAGTCAGGTATTTATTTTGATGTATGCTAACCTAAATTTTTTTTTTTTTAATGTTGTGTGAGCACAAAAACATGTTAAGTTTTTAAAATATTTGACTCTGCTTCATCTTTCATTTGTTTATTTATTGAGTACCTATTATGTCCTTAGTACCATGCTTGGAACTATAGATACCACTGTGAAAAAGGTAACAGGTCTCTGTACTAATATATAAGACAATTACAGATGTTTGTAAATGTCATGAAAGAATGAAAACAAAGTTAGAAGAGAGTGAGACCTTACAGGGAAGAAACCTCATGGAAGGCTTCTCTGAGGAGGGATATTGAATTGAGATTTAAGGATGAAAATAAGTTGGCCAGAAGGAGCTGAAAGAAGATGATTTAAGGTACAGGGAAGAACAGGTGTTGATGGCCCACGGGGCAAAGGGCATTTTGTCGCAGAAAAGAGGCCAGCGTGGCTGGAATCCGGTGTGCATCAATGCTGTTCTTAACAATGAATTTTGTAACTCATTTCTAAATGTCGGTGAGTAATAATACTAACTGACATTGATTTAGTGTTCACTAGGCCCTGTGCAGACTGTGAGGTCTCTAATCAGCTTGCTCAGGAGGGTAGCTTGGTCATATCCATTCTGTAGATGATGGAACTGAAGTCTAGAATAGTTGGGAAACTCTCCCAATGGAACGCAGGTAAGAAGTGGTATGGTCAGGAAGTGGGAAATGCATTTTTGAGGATTATAACTTTTGAATGCAGATTGGTCTAGATTTGGGAAAGATGGTAGTAAATGAAGAGGGTGAGGAAGGAGGGATTGGGGGAATTAATTGGCTATAAAAGCAATGATTATTTTAGGTGTTCTAAATGTTTTATGACTTTCATTCTATGTGATGTGGCTTCAGAGTCAGTTTCTGCTTGCTGTATTTTGAGCATGTGTCTGCTCTCTAAAGGAGACACTTTAATTTCTTAAAACTCAAACTCCTAATAACTACTCAGAGTTGGCCAGAAGGGTATACCATACCATACTGGAAGATGTAACTAATTTGTTCTTTTCAGACTTTTTCTTCAAATAGCATTGTTGTAGGCATTCCTACACTGGAAAGGAAGACCTTTGTTCTTCACTGTATTTCATGTGAATCATGTATATAGAGTTCAGAGTCATCTTTAGTAACTTATTCCAGCAGATGTAGTTAACTAAACCTCGTGGTTTGGTTCTCCGTTGTCACTGTTTGGAAATGTTTCCTGAGTCTTTTTCAGGGTGGGGTTCCCAGGAAAATGACATATAGGAAATGTGTAGCGGATGAGCTCTTGAGTTAATTGGCAGCTTGTTGAGCCAGGTTCTGCCTTGCCTTTTGGTTCATTTACGTCAGCAGTAAGAGAGGTGGATTGGCTGCCTAGGTGTTTGAGAGGTAACTGAGAAGAGAAGAAAACCATTATTGATTGAATGCCTAAATGAGCGTTTGGTAAATGTCTTCCATAAACTCATGCAATCATCACAAAACTCTGTGAGGTAAGTAGCCTCATTTTATGTTCTAGCATTGGATATGCAAAAATTGGTGGAAAAATAAAACCCATGCATATCAAATAGCTTCTTGCTTGCCGTGGAAGACAGAATCATAAGAAACAATGAGAACACTGTATGGCAAGTTGAGTGCCTGATATGTTGTAGCACTGAGCTTGCTAAGAGTGGGTGAGGTAGGGTCTCCATCCTCAGAGGTACCCAGTCTTGCAAGGGGAGGTAGGCAGGTATTTTAATGAAATCTATCTATATTTCAAAACAATTTCTCCTGAGACCATTGCTTTTACTTTCCAGCAGAGATAATGTAAACATTTGGGAACATTACTTTTGTCTAGTGCGAAATTCTGGAAATAAATCCTTAGATAGTTCAGAATACATCTATATTACTGGGTGAAAACACTGTAATGAGGGTGCTTAAAAAGTGGGTAGCGAACTGCGGGCATTCATGTATTTCTCACATGAATGAATGATTAGGCAATATACTTGAGTGAGCCACTCTTCTGGGGTATGAGTTCTAGCTCCATCTATTGCTTCTCACTGTATGACATTGATGGGGTAGGTTGCTTTAACGCTGTCTGAGTTTCCTCATCTAATGAGGAAAAAGATCATGCTAATGTCTGAGACAGTGTATGTGAAGTGTGTAGCATAGGCCTAGCTGGTGCTGTTATTATCATTATTAAGCTAATAAACCAATTGGGCACTACTGACCCAGTCTCTTATTTAAATTTGATATCATATCCTGGTTACTTTTCTTTTGGAACATTATTTAATGTAATTCTGTCTTTCATTTAAACAGCATTGAAATTGGAACCTGGTTCGTATTTCAGTTTTTAGTGCCCAGATCACTATAAGAAATGTTTTGATTACTCTAACCCATTTCTTTCTGGAATCAGATACCACAGTCAGATCTTCAGATATGACTTGTAGGTGAGCAATGTTCCCACAGCTCTCAGGCAGGGTGCCCAAATGAACATTCATGATTAGAGAGAGAACAACAAACTGAAAATAGGAACAGACAAAGAAGTGTGGGGTGGGGTTGGCATGGTTGGCATAGTCATAACTTCTCCTAGTACTCAGCTCTTAAAACTGATGGTTTTATTTCTTAAATATAATAAACTGGTCAAGAGCTAACTTGCAGTACAGGTTGAAGGAGCTAAACCTAACCAGTTCTCATCATAACTTCTTTTGATCAATAAGAGTTTGTCATTTCTTCTTTCCATAGAATTTAGGAAATAGATGTATAGAGGGATTACACCTATCTGCAACGTTTTGTGATAGTTCTAGTTTTAGGTACCGTTTCCCCGAAAATAAGACCCAGGCTTATATTAAACTTTGCTCCAAAAGACGCATTAGGGCTTATGTTCAGGGGATGTCATCTTGAAAAATCATGCTAGGGCTCATTTTCAGGTTAGGTCTTATTTTCGGGGAAACATGGTAACCGTCTTCTTCATAGAGGCAGTTCGTTAAATATATGACTAAATTTAATTAAAATGTATACTTTTATAATATATATATCATGCTAATAGTGTCTTCCTCATAGTAACGTGAAATTGGATGAGCTAATGTATGAGACAGTGTCTTGAGAGGTGTTTGAGAGGTAACTGAGAAGAGAAGAAAACCATTATTTATTGAATGCCTAAATGAGCGTTTGGTAAATGTCTTCCATAAACTCATGCAATCATCACAAAACTCTGAGGTAGTAGCCTCGTTTTATGCTCTAGCACTGGATATGGAAAAATTGGTGGAAAAATAAAACCCATGCATATCAAATAGCTTCTTGCTTGCCGTGGAAGACAGAATCATAAGAAACTATATTTTTAAAACTATTTTTCAAAAACACTTTTTCAAATGACATCCGATTTGATTTGGTAAATCAAGTTATGCAGTGTAGCAGAAACAAGTGATGTTTGTTATCTTTTACTTTTTTTCAAACAGCATGGGTGAAAGAAAGGAATTTTAAATGTGCTCCTTTCCAAATATTGTCTCTGTGTAACCCAATGGTTCAATTAGAGAAAAAGTTTCTTAAATTGTGATGTTATCAAAACTTGTTAGGCAGGTTATGGGTAATACTCAACTTTATAGCTAGTGTTGGATATCTACATTAATACGAACTTCCACAATATGAGTGAGAATCTAAGTGCTGCCATTGAATGTAGTCTAATTACTAACCAAATATAATAACAAATAAGTAAGTTATCTTTTATGAAAATAAGTTTTTGCATAAACCTTCCCCCTTGCTTAGGCTTTGATGCTGTGAATGATTTTTCGGTGAACGTCAATGTGCTTGTGTAACTTTATTTAAAGGGTTCAAAATGTGGTCTAGTAGTGAAAGCAGTTGGCTTGGAAGGCAAATTCTGGTCTTGCTTCTACTCTCTCTGATCACATGGGCAAGATCACATTGGGTGCTTCATTTAGTCATATGGAAATTATAATGAGAATGGCATCCGCCTTGCGTATCTCTTAGGATCATAGTGGTAAGCAAACCTCGCTTATTAAGGAGGGTCAGTGGCTGCAGAATGTATTTCAGCAATTGACATCAGTGGACTCAGGGTAGGAAGACAAAGCGCACGTGTTATACAAGGGGTATTTTGAGGAACTGCAGGAGACTTACAGGACCTTAATTGTAAATCTGCCTGGCTGAGAATGGGGTGAGTGTTGTCAGTAGAAACTAGGAAAAAGCTGAAGACTAATTGAAGTATTTAGGAAGTAATGATACAGGAAAAATGGGCCCTGATGCAAAGTAACGTAGGCCCCTGCTTGAGTTTCTTTTTTTTTTGCCATGCATAGGTACACAGCTTTATCCGTGACCAAGTGGCTCATGAAATCTTGCAACTAGTTCCAACGCAAAATATAATTTGGTCAAACTCACTGAAATTCCAGCAAAGGGAGATTTTCATTTTTAAAAAAGATAAAGGTTAATGTTCATCTATCATTTAACTAAATAAAAAAAAAAAGAAAGAAAAGTGAAAAAGAAAGAAAGAAACCACAATTCTAACCCTGTATGTTGAATATCAGGAGACTGTCAAAGTCTGTCAGATTCTTTTGGCAAGTATCTTACACACCAGGGGAATCTCTTCTAACATTGCAATCTGCTTGTGCTATATTCTGTTCCAGTGACCTGCAGAATAATACATAGGAGAGAGATGTTTTTTGAAGTAGAGTAATTACATTATCTACTTCAGTACTAGTCTTGCAGTTCATTAGCCAAGTAATGATTGGAATCGTGAGTGAGACTTCATCTTACTGTGGAGCTGTAGCTGGCAGAATAATTTATCACTATGTAGGGTGTTGGAATATAGGTATTATTGAACAGTTAAGGAATTTTATCTACCCTATAGCCATGGAAACACAATTAGAACTATATGTACCAGAATTAAAATACCATGGCCAAAGTTGTAGAAAAGTCTTGACAAAGTTGGGTCTTCTTTAAGAGCCATATTTTTTGTTGGCTAATAATTTAAAACAAACGTTTAAAAGCATTGAGCTATTCAGTAGCTCAATGATGGAAATTCAGTAGACTGAAATGTTAACTCAGGTGAGCCTCTATACCCAAAGACCTTGATGAATTTCTTCTGATAAAAAAGAGAGGCTAAGAGGAGAGTGAGGAAAAGGAAGCTACAAAACAGAAAGAAGCAAATATTGTGTCAGTTTTTGGTCTGGTTTTGCCTTCCAAGAGGAACTCAGGAGAGGAGGATGTTCCTTTGAGAGGAAGTAGGATGGCAGGATTAATCATGAGGATGTGCTTCACGAGGCCTGAGGTCGCTGCCCCGTAAACAGATTGTGGTGGAGAGTCTGATTTCCAGTGGGCCACATCTACAGGGCACACTTCTAATGATTTACATTTCCTGAAGTAAGTCATTTGTCCTTCAGGTTGGACAATTAATGAATTCAACCTCTTCTATTTAGGATTTACTAGGGCAAAAGGGCAGATCGCTGGAAAAACTTTGTGATAGTTATCCTTATTTCACGTCCTCAGACTCTTCGTGAATAAGAATGAAACGTTGAGATTGGGAGACAGCTTGACTTAGTCGAATATTTTGTAAGTTACAATTGTAAAAGCAGAGGTGTTTGAAAATTTGAACTGTCAGATATATCAAATAGAATTGTGGCACAAATATAGTATTTAGGGGCTAGACGTAGACATGTTGTAGTGAGTTATCTGAATATATTCAGGAGAAGGTATTTATGTAATAGATAAAGACATTAATATTTTCTATTAAAAGGGTGTGAATGAGTACTTTTTGAGTGGGCTAACATCATATCTATGCAAATCATAATTACCCAAATAAGAGGGAAACAGAATGGCGGGTGAATCTTACTTTGCAATGTCAACAGAACTTTATTAAAATATTTTGTATTTTTTCAAGATATGAAATAAATTTATTTTTACTAATGTATAAAAGTTTTACAGAATTCTTTCGTATTCATGAGATGCATTAAGTTAAGAGTATGGACACTGGAAACATACTCGTACAGGTTTGAATTTGAATTCTAGTTCTTTAACCTACCATTAGGGTAGATAGCTAAGTTTACAAATTCAGTTTTTTTAATCTGAAAAGGCCTTGGTCTCCATCTATATATTCTCTTTAGCATATGGCCCAGTGTCCACTACATAATAGGCATTTGTTTATTCCACAAACACTAGTTCCTTACATATTGTGTGCCAGGCTTTGTTTAGTTAGCGAAGATGCAAATAAATACAAAAATGGAACAACAAGTGCTATGAAAGAGACATATAGGTATTATGAGATTTTATAATATAAAAAGGGTTCTGAATAAGGAGAATGGGTAGCTTTTTGAAGTGACGACTTTGGCATCAGGGTAGAGTAATACATTGGAGCTGGAAAAGAATGAATTTAGGGAGATCAGTTAGAAGGCTGTTGAAACGAGCCAGATGAGATAATGAATGGTAGTGAGACCAAAGAGGTGGTAGAGATGGATAAGAGTGGATGGATTTGAGAGGTATCTCGGAGTGAAATGGTCAGGTTTTGGTGACATATTGAATGTGGGGAGTCAAAGAGAGAGAATGTTAAGGATAGTTCTGAAAGTTCTGGTTTGTATAATTGGATAGATGTTGCTTATTGTCAATTACTGAGCTGGGGAGCAGTAGGAGAGAACCCAATTTGAAATAGAAAGGGGGATAGAGAAGAGATAGTGAGTTTGGTTTCGAACATGTTGTATTTAAGGCGCCTTTGAATTTTACAAGAGGAAGTATCAAGTTTTCATTTGGATAAATGGGTCTAGATCTCAGAGGAGTGGTCTGACTTTTGGGAGTCCTTGGCGTATTCATGGTAATTGAAGTCATGAGAATTGATAAAATCTCAGGAAGAAGTTATAAAGTGAGAAGGAAAAAAGGTTTAGGACTGAGCTTTGAAAAACACCAACATCTCAGATTGGTTGGAGGAAATGAAGAACACCTAGACTAGGAGGGAACATTTTAAAACCCAGGAGAGTATTTCTGGAAAGCCAAGTGGAAACAGTGACTCAAAGAGAGAATGGTAGCAATGTCTACGTTCTCTTGAAAAGTCAGGTAAAGATAATGTCTGGAAAGTGTTCATTGAATTTAGTTACACAAAAGTCATTCATGATAACCTCATGTAAAGCCTTTTCCAAATTGAAATGGGCTGAGAAGTGGGTATTTGGTGCAAAAATGGAAAGTATGGGTATTGGTAATTACTTTAAAAAGTTGAACTGAGAGGGAGAGTATTAGCTTAAGGGGGCCTGATGGAATTTCTTGAGAAGATTCCAAGCACAGGCCAGCTGGATCATTTCTGAGAATGGGAGGAAGATCTGTTAGGGGTATCAACTGAACCTCTGATGGGCTGGGATAATAGGTTGTCATGGTTTCCTGTGGTGTGCCGGATGGGGAAGAATGATCTGGCCAGATAAGTAGAATACCATTTTTAGATCAGTGGTATAAGAATAGTTGAACTCCGTTACAGAAAGAGCCCTCTTTGCTGAGAACAATGGATTACTTGATTCTGGTGTTTTCCCAAGTAACTGTTCCAAGTGTGATGTAGTCTAGGATTTGAAGCTGTAGATTTGGTTTCAAAATTCTCCTTTTCTCCATATTCTTGCTTCAAGTCACACATGCTAAACTCAATTTCTTCACTTGTATAATGGAGAGAATACTGCCTACTTCACAGACTTGTTAGAAATAAATGAGAATCTATGTAAATAAAGCATTTCGTAGTCACTCAGCGGACATAACATCTGCCTTTTTTTCTTGTTTTTCCATGGTGGCTGCTGTTTATTGTGTAGTTTTAGCATTCATCGTATGTTTGCCCTTAGCCTTAAAGGAATAATTTCTGGGAGTCCTTCCTTTTTCAACTTATCTTCTGTATAAAATAACTTTGAGTGATACAAACATACATTTTTGGGAAAATAGATATATGATTTGCTACTGCAATAATCATAGCCATTAAAAAAAGAAATTTACCAAACTTTTTTGGCTTGTGTGCCTTCAAAAAAAAGTGTGTATGTATTTTAAACAAAGCTTACTAATTTAGATATGCCACTTTGGTGACTTCCTGCCAGAGTAAGAGTTTTTATGTTTTTCTTCTGAGACACACCTTAGTATAACTTTATTTTAGTTTCTGGACCCTTGCCATTTGGCATAATTTCAGACTGACATGATTGATTTACATAAGAACTGTTAAGAATTTAAAATACACAATACATTTTTTATTGGGGGGAATGTAAACTGTTAAAAGCAGTTGAGGTCAGGTCTGGATTTTATTTAGTTGTTCATTTAAAAATTTTTATTTGTAGTTTTGATTCTTGAATTATTTCCTATATATATTTTGAGCACTGAGATAACTAATTTTATACCAGAATGGTAAAATCAAGGCAGTGTGATTTCTTTTTTACAAGTTCAGTTGCTAAAGCAGTCTCCTTAAAGGTTTTAAAATCTGCCCTCAACCACCATACACAACTTCTTAAGAGGTTTTTATGTATTTACTTTTCTAGAAGGTGACTGCCCTAGAAATTTCATAAGGGCATTAGAGTTTGCCAGTTTTATTCAAGAATCAATATAACGGCAAACACACACTTGTTACTCTTTGGAATATAGGCCTCACTGCTGAGTGGGAGAAGTTATCTCTTGCCCAGCTACTAATAAGGGAGACTTTGTTGGTTAAGGGAGCTTTGTGGATGGGATTGCTGAGACTGGAAGTCTCATTGTGGGAAGTCGCATTGAGAAAAGTAACTTAACCAGGTGTTCTCCCCTGAATACAGGATGCTTTGTTTTATGAGCTTAAGTAATACTGAGATAAAACCCTACAGGTCATAATTTCTTCCAACTAAAGACTAAATAAACTCTGTAGAAACTATACTTCAAAGAGGAACCTTCACCTTAATTGACCATCCTATATCATCTTCTGAAGTTTGTTGGCTATTGACAAGCCTTTAAAGAAAGATAACTAAAATACATGTAGTTAGTATTTGATGAAATGTTCCTCTGCATTTGTTTATGGATTTTCCAAGTTAAAAGTTACTTTTTTTCACTAGAGGAGCTTCTCATTTTTTGTTTCCTAATATAGTTTATAATATATTTTACTATTTTGACTTTGGAAATACATGGTATTTCATTGTATGAATTTCATTGTATGAATACTTAATCCCCACTTTTAGACATTTGAGTCTTGGATATGGAATACTATTAGTAAGATCTATGTTAGCTTTTCCTTTTAAAAATAATTATTTTGTGATTTCCAAATTTTCTAAAACTAACATGTAATAAATTGGTAAAATCTAAAAAGCCCAGAAAATAAAATAAAAATCTCACCATCACCAAGAGATGTCCCCTTTTAACATTTTGGTTATATATCTTTTTTTAATGTCTATGAACTAATACTTAAAACAACAAGCAAATCATGCTTTTAGAAAAAACAAATTGGAATATTGCTGCATATACTCTTTAATTTTTAACATAGACTTCTACAAAGTTAATTTTAATGGTTATGTGGTATTCTATTAATATTTGTATTTGGCATAATCCACTTTACTTTCATTTTTTAATATTTAGGTTATTTCCAGTTTTTTTGTGCTGTTATTCTGTACACAACATCCTCGTAGAAACTTTGGAAAACCTTCTTGGGCCATCCATTTCAGATTATCTCAATATGTTCTGGCCTTTTCTGCTTTCTTCGGTCACTCTCTCAATATGTCCTTCTTTAACAATAACACCAGATCAGGTGGACAAACTGTTCTTCAAACAATTTATTGACTATTATGCAATGAATATACTTGTCTCTGTGAATTCAGGGAACAAAGAGACACATAAACACATTTTATGTACTAGAGATAAAGTATTATAATATATGAATTAAATGTTGTGCTAGATTTATGTATATATCAGATCCATGGGGACTCAGAGGGCAGTGGTTGTGAAGGCAGTAGACAGGAGAAAGATCAGGGAACAGCATTTATTAAGCTCTTTCCATGTGCCAGGTGCTGTGTTAGGTACATTACTAAGCTCTTAGTTTACAGCAGTTCTGGGAGCTGCCTACATAGTATTTATTTGCATTCACCATAAGAGGAAACTGAGCTCAGATAGGTAAGTAATTTGCCCATTTACACTCAAGTAGTAACTGGAAGAATGCCAGAAGTAAAGCCAGTTAGGTGTATCTGACTCTAAAGCCCCACCTCTATCCAGGACCCCACCCTGCCACACCAAAGGAAAGATTCCAGGAGTAGCTGAGTAGAGTCTAGCATGGCAAGTAGGAATTAGCTAGGTGGGGGTGGGGTGGGGAGGTAGGGTCATTGTGTAGAGTGTGGCAAGAAGTTCGAAACAATTGAGGGGAGTAGAGAGGCGGCCTGAGGCTTAAGCCAACATTTAGTTCTTTTTTAATTTACAATGGTAAAATTCACGCTTTTGGGATACAATTCTATGAATTGAGACATGTAAACCACCACACAGCCAGGACACAGAACTGCTCTGTTACCCCCCAAAAGTCTCTCATTCTGCTCTCTTGTAGTCAACTCCTCCCACCATCCTCCACCTGTGACAACCACTGATCTAGTCTTCATCCTATGATGTCATATAAATGGAATGTCATATAATGTAATATAAATGGAATTATATAGTATGTAGCCTTTTGAGTCGGGCCTCTTCACTTAGCATAATGCACTTCTAATTAAGGAATCATTAATGATGTACAATTTTGCTCTAGTTTTTTTTGCCTCTTTCAAATGTGCTTATATCATCCCCAACTCTAGTTTCAGATACACAGAATGTTTTTTGGCTAAGAAATGATTATAGTTATAGCTTCAAATACCAAAGAAGACCAAAACAGATTCCTAGTAAGTGCCCAGGAGAAAGTAAAATAGAAAAAACAAATCAGCTCTCTCTCCCCACACCCTATTCGGTCAGCCATTTCCTTGCCTTATGCTTATAGAAATCCATCTGCATGGAAAGTTTGCTACTGATTGTGACCTTTGCTAGCTTGAAAAAGAAAGGGAACAGCTGTTACCCTGAGGGAGTGGAAGGAATTAATGTTGTTCCTGGCCAGTTGGCAGTGTGTGCCTTTCTGGGGCGGAAACAACAGGTGACCAACTTCTTGCTTTTATTTTTGTTAGTATATAAATAGGCTAACTTGTTTTGTGTGCAGAAATCTCAAGAGTCCATAGTAAAAGAATCTGCCCTTATAGTCATTGTGGATTTTTTTAAAGCTCTTTAAATATATACACATTTATTTTAAGTGTCTTAATGAACTAAGAGACTCCAAGGTTGAGGATATTATAGGTAATTATTGACAGAAAACCACAAAAAGTAAAAACCGTCTTTGGTAAATGTCACTTTTTTATATTCAAACTGCCTTTTTCCCCCTTTTGTCCCAACTTAAACACAAAACAAAAACCAACAAGATAACTAAGTACTTTTTATAGTAAAACCATGTCAGCCACAGAGAGGTGGTGACTACAAGCCGGTGACCAGAATGTAGGTGTCTCTAGAAGCGGAGGGAGCACTGTTGTTTGAATTCCTGCCCCTGGATACTTGGCGTACCATTGCTGTGAATCACACTCAAATACAATAGCCCCCCTTATTCATGGGGCAGACATTCCCAGACCGGACCCTACGTATACTGTATTGTTTCCTACACATACCTACCTTTCACTTAATTTATAAATTAGGCACAGTCAGAGATTAACAACAATAATAGATAGAGTAATTATAACAGTATACTGAGATAAATGTTATGTGAATGTGGTCTCTCTCTCTCTCTCAAAATATCATAATGTACTCACCCTTCTTCTTGTGATGGTGTGAGATGATACAATGCCTGTGTGATGAAATGAAGTGAGGTGGAGTTTTCCATTTAATATTTTTGGACCAAGGTTGAGCATGGGTAACTGAACCCTCAGGCAGTGAGGCCTCAGGTATGGGGAGGGGACTACTGTATACTTTGCTCTCCGCCCACCACTGACCTTCTCCAAGCTCCGGGCTAGTCTTTTCCCCATCTCCACCTCTGCCTTGCACAGACTCACCAAGTCCGTCCTTGCTCAAGAGCCAGGGTTGGGTTTTTCATTTCTTATTGAAACATATACAGATTACTTACTGGGAATCAAAAATTCTCATACTCTAGTTTTGCTGTCCATTCATATTTCTCTTATTCCTCATTTCCTTCTACCCTGCTGTACCTGGATCATCCTGGGTTTTGTTGTTGTTGTTGTTTTCAATTTAATTGTCTGGCAACAGATTGATCTCAGTTATCATTCTTTAATTCATTTCTAATTTCATTTGCCACTGCAGTTGTTTTGAATATTTTTTTCCTATTCTATTGAAACTTCAGTTATCCCCTGTTCTTGTTTTTTATTTAACAAACGGTACTGTTTCCAACTTCATTTAGAAGGATTTAGAGTCAGGTAAGTGTGTTTGAATCCTGGATGCCCCACTGCCTATGAAGGCTGGTAGCCAGTATACAACTGAATCTTCCCTTCCCCCACCCACAACCGTCTGTGGATCTCCCCAAGATCTCACAACGGCTGAAGTGGACCAGCTGGCGTTGGTTCTGAGTGGCCAGTGCTGGTGCAGCACTAGTTGTTAACTATTTTTAATTTCACCCTTATTGTATGTATGGCTTTAATTAAGTTACTTTCCCTCTCTGAGTCATCCTGTCATCTCCAGAGTGAGGATAATAATACCTGTTTCACAAGGTGACTCTTTGTTCGTCCATCACATATTTGTTGATGGCCTGTCTTATTCTAAGCACTGATTTAGGTGCTTGGGACATATCAGTGAACAAAACAAAAATATCTGTGCCTTCGTGAAGCTTGTGTTCTAGTATTGTGAAGACTAAAAGAAAATTATTGTTACATGTTCAGTGTGGTGCCAGACATACACAGGTGCTCCCAGGGTTTTGGCTCTTTCTTCCCATTTGCCATACTGTTCCCATCAGGGCCAAAGGAAAGGACGGAGCCAATATTAACAACTGGACTTGACCTCCCTATAGGGCCCAGGGCCTGACTACATTGCATAGCAATCAAATGAAATGGGAAGCTTTTTTTCTTTTATTTTTTCGTAAGAAACACTAGCTGACCCTTCTCTTGATGATATTGGTTATCTACCAGTGCTTACGTTTCCATTCATCTCCCTTGGATCCAGCTCTGTCATTCGTCCTTATTCTCAAGTCCTCCTCCACACCCCCATTCTGTCACCTCAGCTTCCTATCATATTGTTTGCACTATAGACAAAAAGACCAAAAAAAAATTGTTACCCTTCTTTTGCTCTGTTTTTCCTTCAAGGTAGGCACGAAGTTCTCCCCTTCCTTCCTTTTTACCAGAAGATATTTTAAACTTGTCTCCCCCCACTCACTCATTCACTCCTTAATTCTTTTCAGTCTCTTTCTTCTCACTCCAAGTGCTACAGTGTTACAGGGTTCATCAGTGACCTCTTTTCTGTTGTTTTTCTACGCAGCTTCTCTATAAGCGTGTTTTGGGAGGGCATCTTTCTCTGTAAGAGGCATCTGTTATTATTAAGACCATACGAAGTCAGTGGGCTCATAGCCTCGTTGACCTGGGTTCAAATCCTAATTCTGCAACCTAAGTGGTTTGGGGCAGGTTTCTTCATCTTCATCTTCAAAATGATGAAATAATATTTACCATTTAAAGTTATTGAAGGATTAGAAAGCTGCCAACACCTAACACACTGTCAGGGTATATTGTGGGAGTTAAACAAAAAGTACCTCCTTTTTCTTACATTTTAAAAAAGTGGACCTTCATTTTCCCTGACACTATTCTTTCATGTTCTCTATCCGACTTTCCTGATAGTTCATTCCTTATTAGTTGGCTTAGACATGAAACATTTGTCAAATGATCAGGAATCATAAACAGGAAGTAGTATTTGCATTTGATCTGTAAGGAAACTATTATATCTTACTTGCCGAATTTATTAGTTTCACTTAAGTTGATAAAATTTGAATAACTTTTGAACATCTAATGATCCTTTGTAAAGGAGGGGAAAGAAAACCCTTTCTGTTCAGAAATAACACATAACTCCTGTCACTTAGCAGGAGGATTTTTCATGTGATTCTGGAAAGAATTTGCAACACCTGTTTCCTAAGAAAGCACGAAAAATATTACATTTTTTTCTCCAAAAATGTATTTTGTTCAAACTAAATTAGACACCAAATAAAGACCATTCCTTAAATTTGGAATGAATAGAACTTTCTAAAAACTGCTCAGGTAACACAAAGTAGTAAAGAGCCAAAAAAATTTTATTTACTTTTAACCTTAGACTGCTAAAAGGGGAAAATGAAAGGGTTTGTAGAAGCAAATTTCACAAAAGTAACTGTGGACTTACTTGGTAGACCCAAATATACATGTAGAAAAATGCACAAACATGGTTAAATTTACATATGCTAGATTTTTTATTTTTAAGGGAGAATATTTCTTACATATGGGTTTTGTCCATTACCTTTTTGTAAGACATCAGCTGCTAGAAGCAGTTCCCTCACTGTGTATTTTTCTTGTAAGTTTGCTGAGGATTCACATTTCTCTGCCCTAGTTTGCAGCAAAGTATAGTTAGACATTAGGATGGCTCAGTCAGCCCCATTGCAGTAGGTATGATAAATCCTAGGTCACACAGAGCAACTCCACCTTCACCAAAAGAAGGAAATCAGTTGTTTGTCTATATACAGACCAGCTTAGGCTCATGGAATCATGGACCGGAAGGGACCTAAGAGAGAATGTCATTCTTCTTTCTCATTTGTAGGTGACAAAATTGAGACCCTGTATACTTTATGTTTTGATTTGTATTTTCATTGTAAGCACTGGCTCACAATAAAATCTATGTTTACTCAAGTATTTCATAATTATTTCCTCTTAAGTTTCTAGAATCAAAATTAGTTTTGCTGTGTATTAAGTATTAATACAGTTTAGAAATTTGATGGCTTTCAACTTGTTATTTTTAACCGCCCAAATCTGCACGATCGAATATGCGAGCCTCTAGCTATATGTAGCTATTTAAGATGAGATTAATTAAAATTAAATAAAATTTAAAAATCAGTCCTTCCTTCTCACTAGCCATGTATCAAGTACTCATTAGCATGTGTGGCCAGTGGCTACTGTATTGGGCAGCACATTGTGTTCGGCATTCTTGTCTCACAGAAAATTTTATTGGACAACACAGCACTAAATGAAATTATTTGCTTTCCTCCCTCCTCCATCAGACTAATGCTGATTTATATTAATGTATAATCAGTTTTTGAGATTTTAAAAAAATAAACTTGAAAGGCTTGCTGGAATAATGTTCCTTTGCTTATTACATAATTAAAAAGACAGTGCTACCCTTTTAGAATGATCTGCTTGAGTGCCATGATTTTATAAGATTTTTAAAGAAGTGGTGACTAAAACAAATGTATTCGTTATAGTTTGTATTTGACTGCCTCTGCTAAACTGGTGACCCTCAAGATTATTTCTACTCTCTATGTAATAAGCGTGTTTTGGAAGGGCCTAAAATGTTATAACAACATTTCTAAGGTTAAACACTGTTTTTTTTTCATACGCTTTTGGAGATACTAGACACAGTTATGATTTATCTATTTCATATGCGATAGATCATCAAAGCTCTCAAAAGTTACAAGAGAGGACAATCCCAAAAAGTAGTTATTTTACTGTAGGCCTATTTTGAGATCCTATCAATCAGGTATAAAAACTAAAGGATAATTTCTGTTAGTTTGTTTTTTGTTTTAAACAAAATAGAAAAATAGTTTTTTTTCCTTTGCCCTGGTTTCAAACAATCTCTTTAACATAGGTGGGATTTTTTTCAGGTAAGTTGTGTGTATAGCATAATTTCAGGAAACACAACAAAAAACTTTTTCATTGTGATAAGCATTTTTTAAAATTCAAAATTAATGATCTTGCTCATTTGTTTTATAAAACATTCAAACATGGAAATATATACAATAGGAAATGAGTTTTCTACCATCTCTGGAGATGACTACTTAAAAGTTGGTTATATACTTTTCTAGGCTTTCCAATGTATATTTAGACACAGACACAAATAATGTGTTTTATATAAGTGAAATTATACTAAATATAATGTTTTTACAGATTATTTTGCCTACTTAACAACATTGAACATAAAATTTCTTTGTATGTGTTGGTTCTCATTCTGATACTATTGATTAGATTTAAAAAAACTTTTCCAGATTTTATGGTAGGAAATCTGAAGTTTAAGTATGTTTTTATTAGAAAGTGTAAATATGTTTTTATATGAAGATGATGATATACAATTTTAGTGCAACCGCCTTAGCATGATGGTGACCCATATTAGGTGGTCAATACATGTCAGTGTCCATTCTTCTTGGACATATTTGAGAAGGGCCATGAAAGATGATTGTTTCTTTTGAATAGTGAAACTCTGGAGACTCACAGTAAATATCCACAAACAACCATGGTATTAATCTTTTCACTATGAAGCAGACCTTTTTCTTAGCATGTTTATGTTTTGTGATTCAGGTTTATAAATTGCTACAAGTCTAGCAGGATTGCTATTTAAGAGTCTTGCAAGCTAGGCCGCCCCGATTATTTTAGGTGCTTCTGGTAAGAGCAAATATATTTTACTGGTGAATAAGAGACCACATTATGATTTATGCTTTTTACTGAGAGTGCACAGTATAATATGTACTATAAAACTGTACAGTATGTGAGATACATGGCAGTCTTGGAACATGGTCCTTTGTTAACTTTCCAGTGTGTAGAATGGATGCTGAGATGGAAATCCTACACTTTTGTCTGAAGTAGGGTATGTAAATGTGTGCTTTGTGATACAATTTCAGATCTGATTGTTTCTAGTGGTTCTAGAGAAGAGACTAGGAAAAGATGGATCTGGAGCTGACAATTATTTATAAAATCCTATTTTGAAGTATTACTGCTTTATACTCTTCATCATCCCATTTGGAAATCTGGTCCGTCTGCTTTCCTGCAGAGGAGATGTGGACGAGTGTTGTGGGTGGATCAGTAAAGAGGATTGAATTGGGGCCCGAACTTCTTTTGTCATTGAGAAAAGAGTAAGGGGTGCTGCTGAGAGAAGTGCTTCCACAATAGCCATGTCTGAAGCTTTGCTTGGAGGTGGTGCTGAACTATACAAAGATTGCCTTCAAGATAATAGGAGTTTATGAATTATAAATTTATTTTAGCAGTTAACATGGGTGTATCAGTTTATCTTTACTTGTTAGCATTTTGTATTCCTAGTGGAAAACAAGCTTGAGAAATAATCGTTAGACTATAGAATTAGAAGTGCTTCCCTGGCATGTTCTTGGACTTTAGATTGTTAAGCAGCTTTTGTTTTTTGTGTGTTTTCTTGGTTTATTTGTTTTGAGTCTTTTGGAGAGAAAAAAATCATGTAAAACTTTTCAGGACCTAAGTTTATGGTTATACAAAATTATTGTTTATGTGCCTCAGAGACTTTTGCTCACTTGTTTACTTATTTCTTCATTTACTTATTCAACAAATATTCTTTAAAGTATTTATGGTAAGCAGGATTGTGGAGGGGAGGCTATCAGATAGTAATGTACTCAGGATGAAGGAAAAGTGGAAATTATATTTTGCAGAGATAGCAAAGGCTGAGGGGTGTATATGTGTCTTTAAGAGAGAGACAGACACACATCTATCTATGCACGTACACAAACATGGGCCATAGTTATATAGGAACAATCTTCTAAGTATTTTTAGAATCTGCCTCTTCTTCCTATTCCTGCTGTTATTTTTTTATTTCAGGCTATCAACATCTCTTATATACACTAGTATTTCTTGCCTGGACTTGCCCTCTATTCTAACTTCACACTGCTTTTTCCTTTATACAGCTCTTCTCAGAATTTTCCCCCCACTAACGCACAGATTAGATTATGTGTCTCTTATTACCCACAGAATAATGTCCAAACTTCTTAGTACTTGTAGGTAGTCTTAATATAGATTCTGCAAATCGTCCCTTTATTATACTCTCCTGAGTTACTCCTGGCTGTTTGGTTACTATCTGTTCCATGCTGAGACCCTGATTGGTCTTACCTTCTGCCTCCAGGTTCTGTATATGTCCTGTTTCCCTATGCAGACCTGCTCTCATCATTATCCATCTGACTTCAGTGTCAGGAGGCAGACCTTGCCCTTTGGCTTCTAGATCAGTTTGGACAATGGGAAGCACTGGCAGAAAGAGAGCAGGATTCCTGTGTTTATTCTCACAGCTTCCTCCTGTCAAGTCAGGTCTTGTTGGCTCTCTCAGAGGTCTAATCCTGTCAAGTGGCTCTCGTTTAGGGGTGGTAGCACCTTCAGGAGGTAGCATCGTCTCTTGACTGCCCACACCTTCCATACCTTGTAATAGTCCTTTATTAAGTTTTTAAACTACACAGTTTGAGGGTGCTGTTTTCTGCTAGGATCTTGACTGCTCTATTGTCCAAATCCTTTTAAGTTTCAGCCCTACTTGCAGTTACAGCTGTGTTATTTTCCTGTAGCACTCATCGTCCTTTCAATAATTTTTTTTTTTTGTGAGGTCTTTTTCATTTCTTCCCTCTTTTAGTCTTTTTTCCGTTTTCCTTACCTGGCACTGTGGCTGCCATATAATACGAATTGAAATGTCTGAATGAATAAGGAGAGGAGATTTTCGAGAGAATGCACATTTGAATTTCTCTGTGGTATAGCATAATACTTATTGAGATGTCTGAAATGAGAGCTTTTGAGAAAATCGGGGAAGGTAGTGAGTCCTGAAGTCAGTATAGTCACTTTAGTAGTATTTAGATTTTTATTTCATTCTTTTCAAAAAGTAAACTTAGCTCATGTTTTTCTTTAGCTTTGCTTCTACATATTAGAAGTTAACATTGGTTTACTTCAGTCTTTTTCTCTCTCTTTAAAATGCATTTTAGATTTATTCCATTGGGATATTTTGTAACAGCATGTCTTTAATAAAGTATGTATTATATATAAAATGGGAGGGATTTCAGTTATCACTTAATTGGAGGAGAATATAGGAAATGATATACCGGGGAGCGCCAAAAAATGTGTATACATTTTAAGAGAGGAAAAAGCTGTACTAATATATACCGATAACAAAAGATGAATACAAGTCACGTTTGACTTCTGCAGTTACAAGAGGTGCTCAAAGTGGTTACCATCAGTCTCCAGACATTTGTGATTTCAGTGAACTACTGCTTGAGCAACGTTGACCAAAGTGTCCATTTATATACATTTTTTTGGCACCCCCGGTGTGTGTGTGTGTGTGTGAATATACCTAGATGAATATCTGGAGATAGATAGATAGACAGATATTAGCTGTATTCCTCAATTAGGAGGGATGCACTAAGAGCAGATACACAGTAGCTAATTAATGTGTTTAGCATGATTGAAGTGTATTTAAGCAAGATTCAACTTTTTAAAAGTGACTTCTCTTAAATAATTGTAATTTAGAGAAAAATATTCTAGAATTATTATTAGGGTAAAAAAGTTTCTATGCCCTGTATATATTAAGGCAAGAATATACCTGTCCTGTGAAAGAAAAAAGAATTTCCTATAACAGTAACTTTGACATAGAACTCTCCATTACTACCCTGAAAAATACCATTGAAAATAATCTCTATAGCAGAGAATATTCCATTGCTTTTTTGAGTAGAGGTATCTGTTTTCTCTAAGAGGATGGATATGCCTGTGTCTTAGTCTGTTCAGGCTGCCATAACAAAATACCAAGACTGTGTGGCTTGAATAACACATTTATTTTCTCAGTTGTGGAGGCTGGAATCCCGAGATCAAGGTGCCAGCATGGTGGGTTGTGGTGAGGGCTCTCTTCCTGGCTTGCAGACGCCACCTTACTCTATCCTCACATTGCCTTCACTGGGTGCCTGCATGTGGAGAGAGAGATGTCTGTCTCTTCCTCTTCTTATAAGGCTACCAGTACGATTAGGTTAGGACCCTACGTTTATGACCTTATTTAGCCTTAATTACCTCCTAAAAGCCCTATCTTCAAATATAGTAAAATTGGGTGTTAGATCTCCCAACGTAAGAACTTGGGGGGAAAACAATTCAGCCCATGGGGGTGGCATGTGTGTATATATAAAACATATGAGCAGTAGAGGACATCGTGATATATTTAACTTGAAGAAGAGACGTATGCTTAGACTATAATAACCCAGTAGTGAAATTTCTTCATAAAGATACTGTGGTGTTAGTAGACGTGGTGTAATATACTCTCTCCCAGGTTACCAACTGCACCCTTTTTCCTCAGATTTCAAAGTCTTGACTCAGTTTTCACTCTCCTTGTCTTAGCATTTGACACCCTACATTTACCTGATACAGACTCGATACTCTAAGCTGCTTCCGCTGGCTTTTGTATCACATTGTCCTACTTCCCTGTTGTTCATTCTTTTGTTCAAAGACTGGCCAATGTGTGCTGCCGAGTGAGATGCAATTAGCCCCTCCCTCTGGAGCATGTAATCATCCTTTCTTCCTCTCCTACAGTCTCTTTTCATGATTTCACTATGGAGATTAATTCTTAGCTGATTGTTTTATCTTTGTTAGTCTTGACTTAAGGCTTTCTCTGAGAACTGGTTCATTCTCCTGGCTTAACTTATCAATTCTATTGCCAACAATTTGCATATCTCTCTCTACTTGATTTTTATCCTGAATTTTATTCGTTTACCCTTTCAGTAAATTTATTCAGAGTCAACTGTATGCCTGGTGCAAAGGATACAGAATGATATAGTCTTTACTCTCAAGTTGCTGACAGAATGCAACAGGCAATTTAAAATACATTGTGATAGATACATGTACAAGGGGCCATGGGACAGATAAGCAGGGAGTGCCTGGCTGTGACTTGGTGGGGAAGTAAGAGAGCAAGTAGCCCCAGGAGAAGGCTGACCGTGTATGAAAGCACCTAGGTTTTTGAAAACATACGAGTGGGAATGTTCAGGCAACAGCAAATGGTTCAGTGTGATTGGAGCCTTAAGGGCTGCATGGGGAAGCGTGAAAGATGAAGCTGAGCAATTAAGAAGGTGCTAGACCACCCCAAACACAATATTCTCAATAGTAAACGAATTTTCTTCCACTGTAAACCCCCTCCCAACTTCACGTATCTTGTCAGTGGGACCATCCGTCTCCCTGCTTCCAATCCTGAAGTGTCATCTCCAGGTGTGTCTCAGCAGTTGTGATCAGTCATCAGGTTGGGTATTTTCTATATTCAGAATACTCTTATATATCCTTTTCTATTTCCACTGTCGACACACTACTTATCACTTAATTGCTGGATTATTTCAAAGCTGTATTAAATGTTCCCATTTCTATGCTTTTTTCAAAATTAATTTCTACAACCCCTTATTTTACCTTGTTGCTGACCCTAATGAAAGAAGACAGTGATATTTTATTTCCTACAGGATAACTTATTTCTTAGGCCCGGATTTTAATTACATAATTCTTTTTAGTAAACGCAAAAATCTCAAGCCCACTTCCTCCCATTAAAAAACACAAAATTGCAGACTTAAAAGTAATCTTTACCAAAGATTTAGTTCCATTAACTTTGAGTTTTCATTATGAACATAACATATAGTTTATACTGAACAAGTTTTCAAAAAGACAGGTCTCCCTCCCCCACAGCCATATGTTCCTTGTTACAATTCTAACCTGTTAATTTAGCCAGATCACTTGCCTTCATGGGAGGCCGTGTATACACTGACTCTAGAAATAGATACCGTTTTCCCGAAAATAAGACCTAGCCGGACAGTCAGCTCTAATGCATCTTTTGGAGCAAAAATTAATATAAGACCCAGTATTGTATTATATTATATTTTATATTTTATTTTATATTAAAGACCCGGTCGTACATTACAGTAAAATAAGACTGGGTCTTATATTAATTTTTGTTCTAAAAGACGCATTAGAGCTGATTGTCCGGCTAGCTCTTATTTTCGGGGAAACACGGTGGTCTATCTTAGAATCCACTTACTGGTTCCACTTACTAGTTTCAGCAGAGTTCTGGAATTCTTAAAGCCTCATAACAACTTTATGTGAAAAATGGGGGAAGTGATAGTACGTACTTCACAGGGTTGCAGTAAGAATTGAGTTATCTCTGTAGCCTATGCCTGGCATGTGTGAGCATGTTGGCTATAAAATGTTACGTACCTTGAACACTCCTTGCTCATTCCCTCTGTGCTCTTGCTGACCTTGCATCCCTCTACCATTAAATACTCTCCTTGATTTACCTGCTGTTTCAAGTTCAACTCAGCTGCCTTTTCTTTGTCTTTTCTAACTACTCTAGTTCAAGTTGACCTCTGAATTTCTATAGGACCTTTTCTGTCTTCTATGGTATTTCTTTTTAAATTTACATACAATGAAATTCACTTATTTGTTGTACAGTTCTGTGAGTTTTGACAGATGCGTAGAGTTGTGGAATTACTATCATACTCAAGATACAGAACAATTTCATCACCCCCCCCCAAAAAAAAACCTATCTTTGTATTACTTTTTAAACAATTTACTGAGTATACATTCTATTTCTACATATACAGTTTAGGCTTTTAAACTTAATATCTCTTTTACACTAATTTGTTTCCCTTATGAATGGCCTAGTTTAGTGTTGAACATATAGTAAATAGATGCTTGAACGTTTAAATTGTATAAAGCAAAGCCTAAAAGCATGGTAAATTTGAACATGTTAAGAAGCTACTAATTTATTTATGTATTTATTTTTTGGTCTTTCATTTTATTTGGGGGAAAGATTTCAAATGAAAATTATTTCTTTATAACTTCTTAAAGTGATTTTAGAGCCTTGCCAGGGCTAATAAAAACCATTTTTAATTTGTCTTTGTTTCTTTCTGCTTTTATTATCAAATATACTTATGGTTTCTATTGTATTCTAACGCTATTAATGTAAATTTTAATGTGAAACAAAATTTTATATCTTTCCCCTCCTTAACTACATTTGGCTGTTATGATATTATGATTATTAAATGTATTTACTAAGTTTTTCCTTTTTTCTTTAATCATAGTTAATATATAAAGCAATTCAATTAAAATTGAATTAGTTACAAAATGTAAAGTGTAAAATCTTGCTGTTTTCTCCACTTTATTTTTCTATGGGCCAATTTTGTTCTTTTTCTTGGGGGTTTCTTTTATTGATTGTCTCTAAAATCAGAGGTCAACGCAAGTAAGAGAATTTATACTTGATAAAAGAGGGGCTGATATGGACAAGCTAATGCTGCATGGTTTCCTCAGTCTTCACTCTTGGATATTGTGGAATATTGATTCTTTATTAGAAACGGCAAAATATGTTTAAGATTTGCATCCCATTCAGTAGACTTTACTTCCTAACGAAGTGAACTGAATTTAACCATGTGTATCTTTTTCCCTTCCCCAACAGCTTCCATGCCTTTGGCTGTTCTAAATTTGGGCCAAATATATCCATATCAGAGAGGCTTTTTCTGTAAAGACAACAGCATCCAGTATCCGTACCATGACAGTACCGTCACATCCACTGTTCTCACCATAGTGGGGCTTGGTTTACCCATTTCCTCTGTAAGTAAATGAATGAGTAGGTAGCAATGGGTTTGTTGTGCCTGAGGTTGGATGAAGTGATGGAGTTGGGGTGGGAGTGAATCCACAGCACTGTCTTCACTAGTGTTGATGTGGTGAGTGATTGCTTGAGGAACATACCCACTGTTTTAATCAGGGGCAGTTTCTCCAGTTAAAAGTGGGATGTTAACCAAAACAACTTGATGTGATCATGAAGAATTATAGAATGATTATTTTAGAATGGAAGGGTTCATTTAAGTCATTTGGACCAACTCCTTTCAGTATACAAGTGAAGACACTTGCTCACGCCCCGTAAGTTATTTTATGGCAGAGCTGAAATTGAGATTATGTTTGTTTTATCATGTTATTAAATGGAAATTAAGGCCATATAAAGGAGATAGATTTATTTAATAAATTAGAGACAACAACTCAGAAAGGCTGTAAATACATAATGCAAAATAAAATCCTCAGAATACATCAGAACTATATCAGTCTTTTTTAAGTTTTACCGTGCTTTAGAAAGTTCATCAGTTTGTAAGATACTGGGTTTTATTATTTTAGATAACTAGAAAGTTTCCTTCTAGGTTAAGTTTGGCAATAATAGGTTAAGATTGGCACTTAAGATGTGCTTACTTCCTTGTTCCTTAACACTGACTCCTGAGCCTTGCTCATGTCTCTTTTTTTATGTGGTTTGGAAATAGAATAGAAGGAGCTGAGTACAGATTTACCTCCTGAGTGTTTTGGGAGTGTAGCAGGTCATGCCATGTTTCTCCTTTGACCACCTGTCTCTTATCAGTTGTCTTCCCCAGATAGTTGACTTACAAATTTTTGTCTTAGCAAACTTAGCAACCTTATTTTCACAATAGGACAGCCTGGCTTTTCTTTCTCTATTTTGCCCCCAAATTGGCTGAAAATAATAACCTAGTTCTTTGGTTTTTCTAGTTCATATCTGAGTTCATTTTGTCTGGAAGTTTTGTTTTATTTTTTTTGATGGTCTTCAGCACAGTATTCTAGAAGGTGAAGGGAACTTGGATTTTACATTCCAAGATATATTAAATATTTTCATATTTAGTATACGCACTCTAATTGGATTAAAACCACTGACATATAGGAGTAAAGGGGAGAAAAATCTGGGACTTAGTTTAAGGCGATATTTATTTCTTTTCCTAAGAAGTAAATTCCACCATAACTTCCATTTTAGCCATCAGGCTTATGAAACAATGTGCAGGAAAGCATATAATACTGCCACACTTAAATGATAATAGACAGTGTTACTGTACTTGTATAAAGTACAAGTTATTTGTTGAAGCCATATTTTGAGCAGCTATTGCCAGAAAAAATTTTTAAAAACTACCCCTGTATTTCAGGAGATAATTGCTTGAAGATCAGAAAGTTACTTTTATATTTGACTTGATACTTTTCATCTTTTTCTAAAAAAATTTTAATGATAAAAATAATACATATTCGTTAATGAATTTAAGAAAATCTGTTATAAAAAAAAGAAATTACCCTTAGTTCTGCTACCTAAAGACAACTACTGTTAACATTATGCTATTATTTCCTTTAGTTGGACAATTTTTTAGATCATTATGAACAGTGCAAATTCAGTCTTGTGCCTGTTTTTTACTTCTTTTTATAACAAATATTTTTGAGTTATTATAAATATTAAACAGCTTAAATGTTTAAAAAGTAGTAGAAAAAGATTTGGTATATGCATCCTTGAATTCTTGGCTGTGAATTCCCATGAGATTGCTATTGGAGAGATGTGATCTGGAAAGATATTTTAATGAAAATTTATTTATATTAAAAGTAGTAGTAGTATTTGGACAGTTTCTGGACCTTAAATATGCTGATGGCTTGATTAATGTGAAGGGATTCTAGGAAATTCCTGGGGTAGATTTATTTTCTTGTTTTACTAAGTTTATGTATAATATCAGATGTAGGAGACTGTTTTCTGTAAAGTTATTTATGTTTGATGTAACTTCATACACACCTACTTTATAATTTGATGATGAATAAAAAGATTTTGGATGATAGAACATTTTAAAGCAGTGACTTAATTTTTACAGTCTGAGGTCCATAATCTTTTTTTTTTTTTAATTCATTCTGTACTGTTTCCTCATCAGCTAATCAAAAAAGAAGCAACATTCAGAAAACTATAGATTTTTATATGTTTTGACTTAAAGTTTCTTTTTGGGTTTTAAGGATCCACTTTTTATTTAACACTGTTTTTCCCCTCCCCTTTTTGCTTTATGTAGGTTTACTGTCTCCCTTCTCAGTTCCTTGTACATTTACTTTTATAAACTTTTACATTTCTAGAAAAAGATAAAAGCTTGAATTTGTATGCAGACTTTCAGAGTAATGATAGCAACAATAAAGTTAAATCCCAGATCCTTATGTTGTGAATAAGTATACTTTTTCTAGCTTTAACATGTTTATAGATTGGGAATAGAAAACTTTCTGTGTTTAATAGGTTATTTTACATTGGCTTGAGTACTGACTGTGAGTAGTTAACTTTTCTTAGGTCTTGATTATTCTATAGTTTAACCTTTTAGTAAAAATGTTTAGCCTAAAATAATATAGTATAGCCAATTTTTTGTGTGTGACCAACTAATAAAACTCCTAAAGAGACATTGTATTATTTACAGTAACTTAAACTGCACCATGACAAAATAGGAATGCATGTGGATGTATGTGAAAAAGGCTTATTAATTCTTTTATATATAAATACTCTTATAAATAAGTGAGAAACAGATGAATGCCCCAAAGCAAAATGGGCAAAAGGCATGAAGAGAAAGGTGTCAGTGGAATAAAAAAATTGCCAAAAAAATGTAAAAAAAAAAAAAAGATTTAACGTTCCTAAGAAATCAAAGTTTATTTTAAAACAGCACCGAGAACATGGTTTGGCCTGTTAAACATTGGCAAAAGTAAGAGCTTTCCCAGATTGTTAAGTGTAAAAAAAACAAGTTATCTCTCATATACAAAGCTGGCAGGGGTATAAATTGATATTAAAAAGAATATATCGTTGGACCTAGATATTATACTTTTAGCAATTTATACTATAGAAATAATAATAGTTTCATTCAGAGAATTAGTTACAAGATTGTTCATTACAGCATTATTTTTTATAGCAGAAAATTGGAAATAAGTTCAGCTGTAGGGGCTGTTCATGATTTAACCCCAGTGATGAAATGTTATGATATCCATTTTGTATTTTTGATAATATATACTGACCTGGAAAGATCTTTGTAATATATTAAGTCGGGGTGGGAGAAGGATAGTGATGGTTCTTTCTGAATGGTGGGATTATTAGTATATGAGATTATTTTCATTTTATCTCTTGCATTTTCTTTTTTTTCCCTCCCTTGTACACATACTGTTTTTCAAATAAGGAAGTCTGTTTTAAATTTAAAAAACCCATTAGAAAATATCCCCTTTTCATTTTGATAAATGTGAAGTTTAACTGTCTTAACTACATACCCATTTCATATAGTTGTTCCAGAAGCTTAACTGTTCTATGTGTGAGTTTAGTTTTGTCTATTGCCAAGAATGTGGGAAAATGAAAGATTGAACTAATGATATTTTTTAAATGCACAATAAATTAAAATAAAAAGTTCATTCCTTTCTCTGGGGCTCAGCAACCTATGTGGCTGACTAGGCTCTTTTAGGAGTAAATGGCCATCTGTGGCCTTGAGTGGACTTACACACAAACACAGAACTTCTTAGTGTTTCTATATAGTATAATCCAGTTCTGATGCTAACCCCTGAAGTTGGGTCAGACTCCACAGGCTTAAGGTCACAGTCTTTGGCAAGACTGCCCTCACTTTAGTTGTCAACTGCAAGTGAGGGTCCCCAGGCCATCCATACTTCTGACCCTCTGGTTACAAATCCAAGGGATTCCCATGACCCACTTCCCCTACAAGGCTGCCCTCATTTCAGATGCCAGCCACAAGTTTGGGGGATTCTTCCTGAGACTGGGCTATGCAGGCCCAGCAAGGACGGGCAGTATGGACACAGAAGGTCAAGGTAGAAGCCTGGTTGAGAAGAGGGCTCAGAGGAGCTTAACTAAAGTTTGGTCAAAGAGAGAGTCTTTGTCACTATTTATTATCATTAATGGTGAGCTTCATCCTTAGTGTATATTGTAGATTAAGTTATTAGCTCATGATAGAGGAACATCTGTGTAAACATACCTTAATGTGCAAAACACCCTTACCCTAAGTTCATTAAAAAATATGCATTATTTGAAATCCTATTATGTCTCCATTGTTTGAAGTGTTTGTCTATTAAAAATTCCTTACTCTAGAATGTGTATTGTTCCAGTTTTTGTTTCCATGTTGACAGGGTTGCTGTGCTACCTTTTCAGAGTTTCACCCCAGTAGGCACAAGGTAATAAGCTTTACTAGGCTAGAGACAGCCTGTTTTGCTCAACATTGTATCCTTAATGCAAACCACAGTGCTTAGTGTGTAATTGGTGTTTAACAAAAGCAGGTAGAAATTTTAATGAAAAACTAAATGTGAAAATGGAGTAAGATTGTCGCTTATGTTTAAACATATTTACTACCATGAAAATTCAGCTTAACACTCTGGCAGTACCATATTTCCAAGTCATCTCTTAGGATAAAATACCTCATTAAAACAGATTTTCAGGAAAATAATGGAACACTATTATATTGAATATATATCCTGATTATAGATATCTCAAAATATGGGGGACATTGGAATTAATGAAATTTAGTATTATGGAGCTTGGTTTCTTAGGTTGGAAAAAAAAAATATTTTCTTGTTTACTTATTCCCATGTGAAACTGCATTTCTTGTCTCCATCATTATGGAAAGTACTGATTCAATCAGTTCTTATGAGCAGTTGTTCCAGCACCCTTTCTTTATGTAATTGTCACAAAATGAAGTAATACCAGATGCATTCCGAAGTAATTTGCTATAACAGATGTTTTCTTTGTTTAAAATGGCTTTTCATGCTACCATTGGAAGAGGTAATACATAGATTTGATATATTAAGTATTTTTTATGTATTCATTTTATAGAACACTTGAAAATATCTTGATAAATTTTGTTTTATATTGGGTGAACTTAAAGAAAAGTTATATAAATATTGAGTATTTACTGCCAATAATGAAAACTGAAGTTCTGTTAGTTGCACATTAGCCAAGCTTAGTGAATTCCACTGTTGTTTTCCTAATTGCTATAGGTTTTTAAGGGATTCATTGGGAAAAATATCTGCTCATAAAATATTCTTGAGTTTTGGGACATATTATGGAATGTCTTTGCTAAGGTTAAGTGGTAAAGAGCTGTTGCTTCACATCCTGAGTACAGCTCTACAAAATGAGTAGACATCTAACTTTTCTGCTGCATGTATCTTGACAAATCAGCAGGCTTTGAATGGGCTAAATTTTATTCCTAGATGAGAACTCTGATTTTCGAAAAGCCCTAAAAGCTCTTTCTACTAAATGAGCTTTATCAATGAATTATATGTGATAAGAAGACAATTAAAATTAAAATACTCATTTTGTCTACTACCAGGAATTAAGTCTTATTACCATTTAAACTTGCAATCGGAGTTCAATCCCCCTCCCTCAACTTTCTACTTTCACTTTTTCAAGCAGAAGTGACACAATTTTTCATTTGTTAAATATTGAATTGGTAATATGGCCAAACATAAATATATTTGTGATAGATATGAGATTAATATGCAGTTATTTTAAAATGTATAAAAAAGGTCAAATTTATCTTCTTTCCATTAATTCTTAACCTTTGTATAGAACAGAATAAATTTTTTTTTCTGTTTACAAACCTTTTATCTCTGAATATATGAAAATATTAGCATGATGATGTCTGTGTTTTTCTGTTACAGACAAAAGAGTTTGAAGGCAGAGTATCTTAGTATGACTTATTTTGGGAATGTTATCTGTCACACTAGGTAAAAGTGAAGTGAAGGCATTTGTGTTAACATTTCATGACTTTATTTAACTCTTTCATAAATACTTTTTTAAAAAACTCTAGCTGGGGATTTTTTATACTTTACCTTTTAGGTCCTAAGAACTTGGTTGAATTCATGATATTGTTTCTTTTGAAAAATTTTTTTGTAATTAAAATTAAATATCCACCTTGGATTTGGCAATGAGTTTTTAGATAATAACACCAAAAACATGGTCAATGAAATAATTGATAAGTTGGACTTCATTAAAATTAAAAACTTCTGCTCTATGTAAAGCCACAGACTGGGGGAAAATATTTATAAAACATATCTGTTAAAGGATTTTTATCCAAAACATACCAAGAACTCTCGAAACTCAACAATAAGCAAACAAACAACTCAATCAAAAATTGAGGAAAAGATCTGAACAGACACCTCACCAAAGAAGATACATAGATGGCAAATAAGCATATGAAAAGATGCCCAGTATCATATTTCATTAAGGAATTGTAAATTAAAACAATGATGAGATATTACAACATACCTATTAGAATGGCTAAAATCCAAAACACAACACCCAATGCTAGTACAGATGTAGATCAACAGAGGTTCTCATTTATTGCTGGTGGGAATGTAAAATGGTACAGCCATTTTAGAAGACAGTTTGGCAGTTTCTTTCAAAACTAAACAAGTCTTACCATAGGATCTAGCAATCATGCTCCTAGGTATTTATCCAAACGATTTGAAAATTTATATCCACACAAAAACCAGCACATGGACGTTTCTGACAGCTTTATTCATAATTGCCCAAACTTGGAAGCAACTGAGATGTCTTTCAGTAGGTGAATGGAGGATAAACTGTGGTACATCCATCCATACAGTGGACTAGTCAGCGCTAAAAACAATTGAGCTATCCAGCCATAAAAAGACATGGGGGGTGGGAGATGAGGGTAAGGGGGATCAAATATATGGTGATGGAAGGAGAACTGACTCTGTGTGGTGAACACACAACGAGATTTATAGATGATGTAATACAGAATTGTACACCTGAAATCTATGTAATTTTACTAACAATTGTCATCCCAATAAATTAAAAAAAAAGACATGGAAGAACTTTAAATGCATATCCTTAAATGAAAGAAGCCAACCTGAAAAGGACTCATACTGTAATTCCAACCATATACATTCTGGAAAAGGGAAAACAACGGAGACAATAAAAACATCAGTGTTTGCCAGGGGTTGGGAGGAGGAGAGAAGAGGGATGAGAAGTTTGATCACAGATGATTTTAAAGATAGTAAAACTATTCTGTATGATAATGTAATGGATGCATGATGTTATGTATTTGTCAAAACTCATAGGACTGGGGCAGCTGGATGGCTCAGTTGGTTAGAGCGCGAGCTCTGAACAATGAACACAAGGTTGCCCGTTCGATTCCCACATGGGCCGGTGAGCTGCATCCTCCACAACTAGACTGAAGACAGCGAGCTGCCGCTGAGCTGCGGGAGGGGCGGTTGGATGGCTCAGTTGGTTAGAGGGTGAGCTCGCAGCAACAACGTTGCTGGATCAATTCTTGCAAATGATGGTGGGCTGCGCCCCCTGCAACTAAAGATTGAAAACGGCGACTGGACTTGGAGCTGAGCTCCGCCCTCCACAACTAGATTGAAGGACAACGACTTGGAGCTGATGGGCCCTGGAGAAACACACTGTTCCCCAATAAAAATTTAAGTAAATAAATAAATATCATAAAAGACAAAGACAGACAAACTTAAAAAAAACAAAACTCATAGAACTGTACAACGTAAAGACAATGCAAAGAATGAACACTAATGTGAACTATAGAGTGGAGTTAACATCTCATTATTGGTTCATCAGTTATATCAAATATACCACACTAATGAAAGATGTTTAAAACAGGGAAACTTCAAAGTGGTGGTTGTAAGCGAGGGAGTGTATCTTTTATCTTCTCAGTTGTTTTTTTTTTTTTATAAACCTAAAACCGCTCTAAAAAAATAAAGTATTAATTTTTAAAAATTAAAAAAAATTTGCTTAAAGGTTGGTGAAATGTCAATGCTCTTTGGTTAAATAACATTAGTTAAGATTGCTACAAATGATTATCCTCATAGTTAGTGAATATTTATATATTCATTGCTATGAATTGGATTGCCTGATAAGGTATAGAAAGTAAAGTTTCTGGGCTATATATTTTAATAAATTTTAAATAAATTAATATAATTTATCTATTTGTGAACTCATATTTTATGAGTGTTTGTTTTCACTTGAGATTATTTGTTCTTACCAAAGGAAAGAAGTGCAAAATTGATCGACAGTTTAATAAATAGAATAAACTTTTGATTTATAAGACTTAATCTAGCGAAGACTTAAATTTGGGAAAGAAAATAATACAAATCAGTGCCAGTTTTCAGTTTTTTATAGTGAAAAACAACAAACAAGGAACTGAAATCTTGTGGCAGTTACAGTCCTCTTAGAAAATATACTCATATGAGTGGAATATATTTAGTGCCTTTTATGTAAGGGACCATTACTGTTTAAAGTTTTATTATGCAGTAGACCTTAATACATTGAAAATTTTTTGGCTCTCTGAAAAATAATACATTGAACTTAGAAGCATCTTTTAATAATGAAGATTTTATATAAATACAGGTTCATAGTCCGTTACCAAAACTCTTGGAGCCAGAAATTTTTGAATTTCTGAAAGGTTATATGATTAATACCTCATGTAATGCCCTTGGCAGAGTCTAGTACAGTATCTCACAATCAAGACATTAATATTTACATAGTGAAATATAACTAGTCAAAGTAAGTGGGGTGAGTAAAGGCTTGAGTTGTTCATTTTTTCAGGTTAAGTTTTGCCATTTAGGTAAGTTCAGGTTGTATATCAGCATCAAATGTTAAGAAAGAAATAGGAATTTGAGGTCTTTGGGTCTTAGAATAAGCGATTATAGGCCTTTGAGTGAACGGTGATTTAAAATTATCTAATTTCTTAGTCATGTTATGTGGTTACTTTAGACAAATATTTGAAAATCTCAAATTTAATTTTTGTTGTAAGCTTAGAACTGCTTATGTGAAACATCCATTTGTGATTGGAGTACAGGATTGGTGATGTAAGCTATAAAAAAATAAACATGTCCATTGCAGTACAGTGATTTTGAATACTACCTTACTCAGTAATTGTGAAGTGTGAGCAAAACTAGTGTCCTGGAAAGAAGCCACTCATGAAACACTTGGGTGATTCCTTGTAGCTAGAAGTAGCTTACGTTGCCTACCTGGCTTTCTGGAAAATCACTTAATACTCTGTTGTAGCCAGATTTCTGTGAACTCCATCTTTAAATAAGAATTTTTAAAAGTTCTCTACCATTTCTGTCAATTATCTTGAAGCTTTCATATTCAGAACCAGAATGAGATAGGATCTTAAAAACGGCAGTTTACTGCTTGATCATGAACTTGTGTTTTCTGCATGACAGGAAATGGAATTCTATATTACTTATAGAAAGAAAACTTTCTGTGTTTTCACACCTGTTTTTGAATTATGAATAGCCAACACTGGTTCAGAGCATGGTATTAGAACAACCTACTTTCAGAAGGCTGTTCCCAGTTGCTGCCTCTCTGACACCAGGGTGGGTAGCAATAGTGAGGAGTCTTTTTAATCTAAGGTGACTTTCTATGGCTATCTTGGCTTAAAGGGCTGGGAGGGGGTTGGGAGGATCCAGTTTGGGATCTTGTTATAATCTAGGGAGTGTATAAGCAGAGATTACTGACAGGGTAGTAAGAGTGGGTGGGGAGAATGGTCTAGTGATTAACTGATTTTTTCCAGTAGAATATTTGGGAGTTTTGAAGCACAGTGCACCAATTATGTGTTTAGTTAAATGTGCATATGTGTTAAAGATTTATACTTTGGTGTTAATCTTCTGATATACCCAAAAGCATCATTTTAGAAGATACCAAAATTTGAGGGAAAATAAGATTTCTGTCAAATTAATTTCTCTGTAGCTTGGGGGAATATGCCCTCCTTTAATTTTAGCAGCAGAATTACCTGTTTCCAGTGTGAAGAGTCACTGTTCTGTGGCACCCAGTAGTAAAATCACTGGGCAAAGAGATGGAAAGAGCAACTGGGAAAGACTTGTTTACTATAGAATTTTGCTTATTCTGTCTGAAAATGTTATAAATTGGGTGTTCATTGGTTTAGAATTTTTGCATATGTGGTAAATGGAAGGCTGTGTTTGTTCTGTCATTTATTGTCTGTTTTATGTGAAGTATGACTGTGTTATATATTCCTTGTCTCAAGACAACTATCTGAGGTTGGTAGGTATTTCTCTTTTATAGCTACCAAGAGGCCAAGTTGGGACTTTAACCCCATCAAGTCGGCCGCGCTCTATAATTTCCGTTTTTGACAGTCATTGTCTTCAGGGTGGAGTGGGTCTCATTTGATGGAAGTGGGTAGGTCTGTAAGCTCTTTTGTTTTGGTTTTCTTTTATCAGATGGAAGCTGTGAATATGAGTCTCGGTGGTGAAGATCAGATTGGGGGCAGTGGTTGGAAACAGGTTAGCGTGATAGTAGCCACGTTGGAGTTTGTCCAGGTTGGCTTCATCTGCCGGAAGTATTTTTGAATACTGATCTAGACAATTTAAGACTGAAAATTTGAATGTGAATCTGTTGTTTAGCTCCAGTGCTGAAATTCAGCGTGACTTTGTGTACGTCACTTAATTTGTTCTAATGTATTTCTCTACATAAAAGATTCTTTTCGGTTTATCAGAAAGCCGTGCAAAGAGGGTTTGTTTCATTGATGCAGGCACCTATCTCAAAGTCTGTCCTTTGATCTTAAGAGCAGAGTTCACTGATTTAGCTCCAAATACAGCAAACCACTTTGATATTATACTTTGGAGAAAGCTACTGCCAATTATTCACCTAAGTAAGAGTGAAATGCTTTGTCTGTATTTCTTTCCCTGATCTTCTCATTGTCTGTCTTTTTCTGGACTCTGTCCTTGCTGCATTCTTCCTTCTATACCACACTGTCTTGATTATTGTAGCTATATATTGGGTGGTAAAAATATATTAAAATCAAGTGGGGGAAAAATAAAGTATAGGTACATTTTTCTCAAAAAATTCAGGGAGCATGACTCCTCCAACTTTATTATTCTTTTTTCAGAATTATTTTAGCTGTCTCATTCTCTTGCTTTTCCACATGAATTTTAGAATCAGTGTGTCTACAAACAATCTGGCTGGAATTTTGATACGAATTGCAGTAAAGTTGTAGATTAGTTTGGAGAGAATTCACATCTTAATTTTCCAATGCATGTTTTTATTTAGGTATTTGATTTCTTTCATCAGTGTTTTGTAGTTTTCAGCATCTAGATCCTGTACACATTTTGTTAGGATTATACCTAAATACTTCAATGTTTTGAACTATTACAAATGGTATTGTGCTTTTAAGTTTGGTTTCCAATTGTTCGTTGCTGGTATATTGAAATTTGCATGTTGACCTTATGTCCTGTGACCTTGCTACACACACTTACTTGTTCTAGGAGGTTTGAGATAGATTCCTGGGGATTTTCTATACTCTCCTGATTTTAATTTTACTTTACTGGCTGCTTTTTCTCCTTCTCCTTTGAAGTTCCTTTTCTGCTTCATGATCTTTTAATTTTGGAGTGCTCCAGGGATCAGTCTTGTGGGTCCTCTTTTCTCCTCTATGTATACTCACTCTTTGGTGATCGCAGTCCAGTTCCATGGCTCTGATACCACCTCTATGCCACATTTATATCTTCCGCCTGGCCCTCGTCCCCCACAGACTTGACTGCCTACTTGACATCTCTACTAATACCCGCCTCAAACTTGAGTTCTCCAAGTATGAACTCTTGGGTCTGTCTTTTACCCTATTCAGTCTCCAGTTTTCTCCATCTCAGTTAATGCACTTTTAAACTTCTGGACTCTCAAATGGAAAACCTTAGGGTCATTGTTGACTCCTTTCTCACACTCATATCCAGTACATCCATCAGCAAATGCTATTGCCTTTACTTGCAAAATAAATTCAGAATATGACGACCAGAAAGCCTGTGCTCTGCCTACGGCCCCTCCCCACTTCAAACTAGTGCCTTATACAGAGTAGTAAGAAGTCAGTTAACTGTTGAACTGAATTGAATGATTGCTTCTTTATTAAAGAAGTGGTACTCAGGACTTTGAGATCTCAGTTCGTCGAATTATAATGTCCCTTAATGTTGACAAAAATAACATTTTTATACCTTAAGGTTCCAGAATTCTTAAGACAGCTATTATAAATGGAGTTCCTTAACTTTTTGGTTTGTATATTTGTGCAAGTTCAAATGCAGGTAATATTAAACTTTTTTCTAAGTTTTCCTTTAAGATACAGTGATAGAGTTTATAAATAGGAGAATGTTCTAGCTTCAGTTTATTTTAGTTATAATTTGTTGTGTAGATTGAAATGATTATTTTTCAGTTTTTAAAAATTCTGTCTCTAGGAAAGATTAATGTTAAAGAAATAGGCTCAGATAAGTACTCCATGTAACACAAGAGTACAATTATGTACTCTTACTTGTTTACAGCAAAAGAGGTATATTCATGTTTTAAGTAAGAAAGGAGTGCAGTTGTCCAGGTATTCGTTCAGTTGTACAATACTCATGGTCGTCAGTTCTCTCTTGTTGGCTTTTGTTTTTGGGAGTAGTTCAGTAATTTTTTTTTTTCTGCTTCATTCCTTCTGTTTCCTGAACTACATTTTATCTTGTATCCCCATGTGCACTTCATGCATGAACAGGGCAGAGTGATTTCACATGTTCTCTTGAATAGATATCAGAATTTCATTCTCTTAAATATAAGCAGAGGGAAAAGCAATGAGGTGTTGGCACAGTCTTTTTACTGTAGTATTAAGTATGATTATATTTTAGGTACTGTATCACTGGCATCTTTTGACAACTTGTATTTTTTAAATTGACTCTTTTCCTACTTGGAATTTTCCCCATTTGTAAATAAACAAAGGAAGATTTTTCAAATGACCTAATAGAGAAGGTAGATTAAATACACACACACCTCACTTACTGTTTAGCCTAGGGATACAGTCAGGTGGCAAAAATAATAATAGACCCATTATTTTACAGGTTACCCTGTACCTTTTGACTCTTTAGGTTTCTAGTCTCCATCTACATCCTCCCTTTCTTGTTCAGGCATTAGAGGAATGTGATCCCTGAGGTAGATACTTCACAAATGGGCAGCATTCTCTCTGTTCATTGGGTCCTTTGGTCTGCCAGTGGGGTCTTTTTGTCTCCCAGGCCATAGAGGTATGGTAGCTGACCTCTCAACAAACCTCAAGGCGCCTGACAGCTTTGTGTCGGAATTTCTCAGTCTCTTGCTCCTGCTGTTATCCCTGAATTAGTGTGTCCCTTATTGATTGGTAGACTCTGGAGTTGCGTGCTGACTCTCTCCTGGGCATCTATCTAGTGGGTTTTATATTTATATAATAGAATACTATTCTGCAATTAAAAGGAGCAAAATATCAATCTGTGCTACACCATGGATGAGCCTTGTAACACTGTTTTTGTGGAGGCATTTATGTAGTTTTCACTATTAGAAGAGTTTCCTTCACATGTAAAAGGTATTTAACCACAATTTCTCAGTTTTGCTGGACACTCCACCACCAATCTTTCTAACTAAGATATTTATTAGTATTTAGATTATGGTATCGAGATGCTGAATATTTGTGCAAGAGGAAGTTAAAGAGATGTGTGACCACGCTCTTACGTTATCTTTTCCTATCTCTGGAGAAGTATTCTTGTGGTTTTTAGTTTGTGGAAGTGATGAGTTACCATATCACATATTCTCTTCTGTTATTAATATTCACTGGTAGGAGGTAGAAAGGCTGTATTTATTTGTGGGTGAGTATGAGTTAACTATGCAGAGAATCTGATTCTTAAATGGGCTAATATGACAAGCCACGTGGGCATATTAAAAATCAGGATGTGGGAATGTAAAGGGGTGTAGGCATTTGGAAAACAGTTTGTCAGTTACTTAAAAAGGTAAACATATGACCCAGCTATTCTATCCCTATATATCTACTTACTAGAAATGAAAATATATATTCACACAAAGACTTGTACGTGAATGTTTGTAGTGACATTAGTCATAATAGACAAAAACTGGAAACAACCCAAATGTCCATTAACTAGTGAATGGATAAACCAAATATAGTACGTATACATGTACAATAGGGTACTATTCAGCAATAAAAAGGAATAAAATGCATGCTACAACATGGATGAATGTCAGAAACATTATGTTAAGTGATAAAAGCCACTTACAGAATACCACATGTTGTATGATTTCATTTATATGAAATGTTCACAAAAGGCAAATCTATGTAGAGACAAAACAGATGAGTGGTTGCCTGGGGTTAGTGGTGGGAGAAATGATCGAATGCAGATGGGCTCATGAGAATTTGGGGGGTTTTGAAAATATTCTGAAACTGGATTGTGGTGATGGTTGCACAACTCTATACATTTACCAAAATAATTGAATTATATACTTAAAGTGGATGAATTTTATGTTCTGTAAATCACCTTAATAAAGGGAATGAAAATGAATTCTGTCAATTGAAGTATTAGAGAAACATTGTTTGACAAATAATAGTCATTTGACAAATGATGAAAAGGGATTGCTTTAGAGATGTACTCCAGGGAAAAGGAAAAGGGGGTTTGACTTGAATTTATAAAAGAGCAAATGGAACCCTTCACTTTGCCTTGAAATCTACAGTAAATGTTTAAGGTACCATCAGATATCTTTACTTAAATTTTTGCATTTCTCCGTGCTGTGGTATACTGTGGCTAGTAGAGAAAATTGGTGGTGTAAAGTAACCGTTCTGGAGCGGTTTGTCAAGGACCTTAATGTTTATATCTTTTGGCCTATATAATTCCACATAAAAATATATTCTAAGGAAATAATTAGATATGCAAATAATGATTGGTATTTGGAAATGTTCACTGTAGTAGGGTAATAAAACAATAATAACCTGCATGTTAAGGGGAATGGTTATAATTGTTTAAGGTATGCTCTCTTGGTTGCACGCAGTAGAATCCCTTTCTAACTAGCTTAAGTAAAAATGGGTTTTGTCGAAAGGTTGCAGGGCACTCAGACAACTCGGAACAGCAAGACCAGAGAGGCCCTTTGGCAGTGAGACCCAGAGCTGCTGTCTCCGTTTTTCCGTCTCAGGTGTCAGGTGTCCCCGCTGTTTTCTCTGTAGACCTGCGTTATCCTCAGCCAGTCTTCAACCAGTGTTTCTTATGAATGGCCCATGCTGTTGGCCAGCTCTGAGTCAGTCTTTGTTCCAATTCCAAAATTTGCAGAGCAGAAATCTGTACCATTAGTTCACCTTTTTGAGCCTTACGTTTGTCCGTGAATAACGGATCTATGTTCAGGTTTAATTAATTCCTGAAAATTAAATGGCATTGGGTAATGACTTTGATGTAATACATCTCGTGGGCTTATATGAGAGATTACAAATATTAGTTATTAATTTAAAAATATATCTAAGGCTTTCTGTGATATGATCTCTTCACTCAAACTCTCAAAAGAATAGTGTGCATTTGTGGTAGATTCATTCATTCTTCTTCTTCTTTTTCTTTTTTTTTAATCATTTCTTACTGAAACCTCTATGGTCTGGTTTCCACCCCTTCTTATTAAAACCACTTTTATTGGGCTGGCCCGGTGGCTCAGGCGGTTGGAGCTCCATGCTCCTAACTCCGGGGGCTGCCGGTTCGATTCCCACATGGGCCAGGGGGCTCTCAACCACAAGGCTGCCAGTTCAACTCCTCGAGTCCTGCAAGGGATGGTGGGCATTGCCCCCTGCAACTAAGATTGAACACAGCACCTTGAGCTGAGCTGCCGCTGAGCTCCCAGATGGCTCAGTTGGTTGGAGCACATCCTCTCATCCACAAGGTTGCCAGTTCGACTCCTGCAAGGGATGGCTGGCTGCACCCCCTGCAACTAGCGACGGCGGCTGGACCTGGAGCTGGGCTGCGCCCTCCACAACTAGGACTGAGAGGGCAACAACTTGAGGCTGAACGGCACCCTCCACAACTAAGATTGAAAGGACAACTTGACTTGGAAAAAAGTCCTGGAAGTATACACTGTTCCCCAATAAGGTCCTGTTCCCCTTCCCCAATAAAATCTTTAAAAAAAAAAAAAAAAAAAAACCACTTTTATTAAGTGGCAATTGAAAACCCATTGGCCATTGTGGACCAATCGCCACTTCCTGAAATTCTCTGTCTGGACTTGGCCTCAGGGTCATTACTTTCTCTTGACCTTCCTTCAGCCTACCACGTCTGCCTCAGTGGATTTTCTTTGTCTGCTCATCCCTTTAGTGTTGCTGTTGCCCTGCCCCACACCCTCCACTTCTTTCACTTCAGAGCCATCCCGCACAATTTCTTTTACCTCTGTGGCTTCAGACATTTTTTATATCCTCAAATCTCTATCTCGGTATCAGACCCCTGCTGCTGAGATCCTGACTGATAACTACCAGCTGAGAGCCTCACCAGCTCTCCTCTTTTGAACCCTCATAGCTCTTGGTCCCTCTGCTTATTCTCTGCTATAATTATGTACATCATTCTATTTTGTATTCCTGGTAGTACCTAGCAGAATTCCTTGCACAATGGATTCACTCAATATTTGCCCACTTGAATATTTCTGTTAAAAAAAATAGACTGATTATACTTGTGTGTGATTTTATTTTGTTTCCCTCCTATCCTAAAAAATACCCACAAGCATTTTTTCTAAATCTAAGAATAATTTCTAACATAGTTTTTGTGGTCAAAGGAAAAAAATCAACTTAATGTTAATGAATATGCCAGTTAAAAACATTTCCAATATATTTGGGCCTATTAAGTAAGAATTTTTTCCTGAGAATAAGGACATAAAACCTACCGAGTTTTAGATACTAATCGTATGTGGACTTAACTTCTGTACTACTCCGAAAGAAAGAAATGCTCTTTGAAAAATTAAAGCAATTCAGAAATATGCAGTGTAGACACTGAAAGTTTCCAATATTGTGTGTAGAGTTCTTGCAAGTAAAATGAATTATAGAAGTTCTAGCTCTTTGTAATACAAAATAAATGTGCCCGTTGGGTTAGAGTTTAGTTTATTGGTTGAAGGCTAAGTGTTCAGTGACTGTATCGGGCAACAGCTCAAACTTCAGCTTTGAAGATTCACCCCACAGTGCGTGCGAAGTGAAAAGGTTTGTGCTGCAACCGTAGTGTTCGTACTGAAGGCTTGGGTATCTCACCTCGTTCCTCTGAATGCAGACCTCTTTGTGGATCGGAGGATAGTCTGAATTCAGGATGACAGGTAGTGGGATGTAAGGGTGTCAGCAAAGTCAGTTCTAGTTCATTGTTTTTTTTTTTTTTTTTTTTGTTAATGATGAATTTACTAGAAGTATGGCTTTGGAAACTTTGTGAGCATCTTAAAGGCCTAATGAGTTTACCACTGTTGGCAAATTGGCTCACACAAATAAACTTTTCTTTATGTATTCAGGTTCTCCATGAAAACCAGGAATATAAATGAAAGAACTAGGAATGTGCTTCTCCTTTTCAGTTGGCCCTTGTAGATTGAACAGACTTGATATTTTTAGTGAAGGACAATCAGGCAGAGTGTCAGAGGCTTGGTTGTCATTCAGCCTTTAGGGCTTATGGAGTTCATGAGACCTGTAAGTGGCCATCAAGACTTGGTGCTTCACGGAAAGAATCCTTGAACGTAGAATATGTTAGCTTAGTGGTTATGGTACCACTGCTGAGAGAATGGGTCATTTAGGGAGACAGCCTTCGGTCCTTGACTAAGTCTTGAAGCAGAGACCTCATGTGGAGGGTTTCTGCTAAACCACATCTCTTTTACAAAGCAGTGCTCGTCAGTATGCTGCAGTATTGAGTATGCCAAATTCAGTGACGTAAAGGAGAACTGAATTCTTCAAGGTCACACTTAGGCAAAAGTAGGACATTTTAGGAGGTGAGTGTGAGACATGATCTTTAGGGAAATCATTGCTGATGGAAACGGAGAGCTGTTTTTTAGGTGCTTTTGTGTTTGATTCCATTGTCCTTCTTTTCTTAAGAAACTTGATTTAAGTTCAGACTCCTTTTCACAGCACCTCTAAACTGGCTGTAACAGTACAGAAATGAATGGATAAAGCTTTATTTAGATACTCTGATAGCTTAGCCAACGACCATGACCTGTCTAAAGGGGGTAGTAATATAGAGACAAAATGGGACATGACAAAATGCTCTTTTCTTTTTGGAAGCAAAATCTGTGACATATTGGTTTAGAAATAGTGTTGAAAACCCTGTGATGAAACGACAAATGAGCATGAGGGGATTTTTTTTTTCTTCCCTAAAATCCATTCAGTGTATTTGGGCAGAAACAAAAGGAAGAAGATACTCTTGGTTAAATTGATTAGGAGAGGACTTGGAGTATTGTTTCCTGCAGAAAAAAGATCTTTACCCTAAACCATAATCTTTCTAGCTTCTGTTGCATGCATTGCTGCATTTCCTTTTTACATGTGCTCTTATTTATTTTCATGGCAAATGTATTTTTAAACAGCCTCTGGAATAATAATTGCCATTAATTAGTTTTGATATTTCTTTTTTAATGATATTTTCATTTATTCCTTTTGATAGCTGGATTGCCTTTTGCAATTCTTACTTCAAGGCATACCCCCTTCCAACGAGGATTATTCTGTAATGATGAGTCCATCAAGTACCCTTACAAAGAAGACACCATCCCTTATGCGTTATTAGGTGGAATAATCATTCCATTCAGTATTATCGTTGTAAGTTAAATCCGCTTTTTCGAAATTTATCACTTTTGGGCAGTTGGCTTAATTTTTGTGTTAATCTGTTAATGGTTGAATGCATAACCCTGTAAAACAATGTATTTTTTTTAACTTTTAATTGAAAGTGCTATTTGATCAAGATAATTTCAGCTATTTTAGGTGGGGACAAAAGAATAACAATATATAATTAGAAGAACCTTGCTGAATATGTGTTGGTTTTATGCTAATCTTTTTCAAGTCACTGTGTTTTTTAGAACTGTAATAGGTTATTGTTTTAGTAATCATGTAATAGATGAATATCAATATGTTTCTAGTATACCTTGTACCTAGGATATTATTTTATAATTTATTGACTCTGTGTATATGTATCTACTTTCTAGTTATTGAATTCTGGAAAAGAAAAATTGCTAACAAAGACTTCATTTAATCCATGTTTACTTTAACGAATGTTTAGCTAATGCTAGAAACGGGAGAGAACAGCCAAAGTTCTATAGATAATTAGCAGTGAACATGAAAGAATTTTTACTGGTATTGAAACACAATAATAACTTACTTTCTAGGATTTCAGGTGGGAATACTTTGAGAATGTGCTCTAGGGAGAAGACGTCAAGTTGATCAGACTAGATGATTTTTATAATGTCTGACCTAGAGAGTCTATGATTTAGATTAGTTTTATGCTCCATAACTTGTAACTTTAGAAACAAGGTTTTTCTTCTTATTAGTTAAAAGCAGAAAATGTGGTCCCACCCAGGAGATAGGCCAACAAGATAATGTCATATATGTCTTGTCAGTTTTCCTTATTAGCACTGAAAGTTAATCAACTTAATTTGTGGTACACAATTAATAAAAGAAAACCTCTGCTGTACAGATGTTTGTTTCCTGAGGTTGTGAGCTTGAAGGCAGAGACGGAGCCTTGTTCGTCTTGGTACTCTTGCTGCCTACCACGGGGCCTGGCCTGTCCTAGGTGCTGGGAAAAACAGGAGTCGTGCCGCAGTAACAGTGTGGGCGACTGGCCTGCAATAGGGTCAAGTTTTAAGAAATCGGTGCATCCCTTCAATCTCGACAAATCTTTACACTGAGTTTTGACTATTGAAAGAAAGAAAGCCAAGCCTATGCTTCTGGAGTAAGAGTAGGGTCTTTTTCTTTTTTTTGAGTACATATGTTTCTGAGAGCTTACTATTTGAATATAAAAATTTTGGTAGGACTCTTATTTGCAAACAGTACCTGATTTCGGACAAGATTCAACAACTCAGACACTACTACGAGTGTACTTGTCTTCAATTCTAATTTTCATTGTGTCTCAGTAAAAAGGATGCTGTACAAGCAAAAGTCCGAAATTCGCTGCAGACCAGAGGCAACAGGATTGGGTGCCGACTTCCGGGCACCCTGTGGGTGTCTGACAGAACGCTCAGTTAACAAAAACTCGTTATTTTTATTTCATTAACTTGGAGCTTTTGACTATTTCAGCATCACCTGTGCGAAAGTCATCTTTATATTTAATAAAACAGCAAGTAAATTGAGTAGGTTTCTTAGAACAGACTGTTTAAAGGTGCTATCAAGTGCTATTTTCATAGTAACTGTATCAACAAAGACAAACACTGCGTAGGACAGTGGTTTTATGCACTAATTTAAAATAATTTTAGTTTATTTATTAACTCAGCTTCTTACAGGCAGCACTTGGTTAGACTTGTATGTGTTTAATTTTATTTACTAGAAGGTAAAGGATTTCTTTAAAAAGTCTTTTAGGACTGTGATTCAGACTTCATATCAGGTCTTCGACATGAGTTGCAAATGATCCACAAATACGTGAGTGATTGAGGGAGGCTTGTAGAGAACCAGAATTAAGGTAGTTTCTCGGAAGCCCAGAGAGCATTTCAGTAAGGAGGAAATGGTCAACAATGTCACATACTACCAAAGTTAAGGTAAACGAGGGTTGGTAAAAAAACTGTTTGATCTGATGAGACTGTTTTGACTTTTGAGAGAGATTCAGTAGAATAAGGGGAATGGAGGTAATTACAAATATTTAGGAAGGAGAGGAAGTATGTCCGTGATTTTAGATTATTCTTTTGGGAAGGTGGCCCCTGAATGGAAGACGTCTAACTATAAGGACAGTGTGGAGATGGATAAAATCATCTCGATTGGTGGAGATACAAAAGGGGATGGTGAGAAAATACTGTAGTGCATAGGTTTTACATGCTGGAATCATACTGATTTAGATAATTATTAGCTTTGATCTTCAAAAGTATCCTGTTTTACTCCCCCAAACCTTATTTTCAGTTCTTAGTAATTTATCTGACCTTTAGAATCTGAATACTTAACGCCTGACGAGCCGTCCCAGCTCTAAGATTCTGCCATCGTTAGCTTCAGTGTGGACCTCACCAAAAGCTGAGAATTGGCATAAATGGCTCAAAGAGCAGGATAAGATATTTAAATTAAACAAAAATATGGCTACTCTGTGTAGGTGAAATGCACAGACACATCTCTACATTTAATTTAGAAGAATTGATTTAGAACTTCTCTTGTTTATTTCTCTCAGTGAAGATGGAGCACGATAGCTTACACTGATTCTGCACATCAGCTTTAATCTGGCCGGTGCTCTGAATGCTCCTAGTGAGCTGATTTTCTGTCACCAGTGGCAAGAACTATGGTTTGGCTTGTCCTACATAATCATTATGACTCAAAAAGATCAATACCTATTTATGGAAAACAGTTGATTGCTTTCGCAAGAACAACTGACAGCTGAGATGTGGAAGTTTCATCTCCTCGAATTGTGGTTAATTAGTGTGCTTGGTATATATTTTAAATTATCAAAGATCTACTCCATAATGAAACATTAGAAACATTATTTCTTGCTGTGAATCTATCAAGGCAGTTGCTAGAAAAACCTAGCAGCCTGAGGAGAATAGTATATGCTTCAATGCAAGGCCACTGGCTGGAGGCAATCTGGGAGAACCCTAAGCAAAATAGCAGAGATACCATAACCCTAGAAGTGCATATGGTTTTCCTCTCCTGTGAGACCTGTTCTCAGGAAAGGATCTGGTTAAGTTATTCACATTAAGGACCATAATGAATAAATTTATCTGGGGCTTAATATGTTTAAACATATTAAGTTACCTTTTTACTCAAGAGGCAGTGTCTTCAATTAAAATTTATTGATCACCTACTCTGTTTTAGGTCACTGTGGTAGTATTAGCTTTCTAATCAACAACTAAAAATTCACTCTTGCTTTTGTAGAATTCGTAGTATAGTTGACGAAGTTATAAGATTCTAATTACGGAATTTTAGAAGCCATTGAGCCAGATGAGGAAAGAATTTTTGGTATCAAGTTCTTGAAATTCTTTTCAGGAGGCAGCCATTTATTTCACCTATGGTAAGGCTCACCCTGAAGACAATTAGTCCTCTATAAATGGAAATCTTTGAATGCATTATATAATTGTTTATATAAATTGAACACTTTTTATGTAAAACGAAGCAGCAAAACTAGAACGCATGTTAAGCGAAACTTTGTGACTTGCATGTTAAGCGAAACTTTGTGACTTATACTCCCCCCCCCAGCGTAAATAATAGCAGACTGTTATTTAAGTGTTTATTTTGGTCTCAGGTAGCTACAGTGTGGCTTATTTTTTAATCAGCAAATGTAATTTTTTATAATGTTGCCACTCAGTATTGTTTTAATTTCTCAGGATATTGGTCTGTGAACTTGTAAAGTATTTGGAAAGCCTTTTATGCCTTTAAACTCGTTACACTGTTGCATATTCATGCACAGGCTGTTCTAGAATTTGGGAAGGCTTTAACTCCAATTTTACAAAAGTCAGGGAAAAATAAAGAGGAAAGAGTCTCTTGAAATGTTTTCTTGGAGAGGGGGAGAGCATGAGTGTGTGTTTGCTCTTTAATGAGACTTGTTGAGGAAGCCGGGCCGAAAGGTCTGGGGAGAGACAGGAAGAGGAGGCACTGTCAGCTACCCTCCCTGCCCTCTGCACCCACTGGCCTCAGGGTTAGATCCCGGCTTTTATATTAGATTGTTTACTCCTTGAAATAGCCTTCCGCTTTTCAATATGATAGATATCTTTAATTCAGAGGAATGTTTGATAAAAATGAAGAATGTCAAAAGTACTTAAGAGATATTTTAATTGGGGAAATTTGTGTTCTTTGAACAAACACCATGGTTTTTGTCCACAATACATCACTGTCTACTTATTAAAACTCAGTTTATTAGGATACAAGAAAAGAAATAAGGTTGTATTGTTTTAAGTAGACTTTGAAATTATTTTAGCTTAGCCATTGCTTTGTAAGCAGCATCCACAATTGATCTGACACCTTTTTTTTATGGTTTAGAATTAGATATCCTAAGTTGATTCCATTTGTAAAGGAAAAAACAGGAAGGGTCTTTTTACAATAAAGATTTTATTGTGATTTACCATTTTCTTTCTATTTTTAATTTTGTTGAAAGTGCCTGGTTGCTGCTTTAACATGTTATATTTCTGTTTCTTTTTCAGATGATTATTGGAGAAACCCTGTCTGTTTACTGTAACGTCTTGCACTCTAATTCCTTTATCAGGAATAACTACATAGCCACTATTTACAAAGCCATTGGAACATTTTTATTTGGTGCAGCTGCTAGCCAGTCCCTGACTGACATTGCCAAGTATTCAATAGGCAGATTGCGGCCTCACTTCTTGGATGTTTGTGACCCAGATTGGTCAAAAATCAACTGCAGTGATGGTTACATTGAAAACTACATATGTCGAGGGAATGCACAAAAAGTGAAGGAGGGCAGGTGCGTGTTAAATCTTTGATGCTTGTTTTATCTTGTGTATTATTAGAATAGAAGTTTTCAGTGACTGGAAGATGAGCCATTCACTAGCTTAGAGAGAAGAACTGAGGTAATCACAGGGAGGTGAATTGAGTTCATATGTTTAATCTATTCTCTCATTCTTTTATGCCTATCCTCTATTTAAGAGTATTTTAATGCAACTCTTTCATCTCTAGTGTATAATGATATAAAATGAACCTCGTAGATCATAATAGTCCAGGGTCAGCAAACTTTTTCTTAAGGTGCCAGAGAGTAACTATTTTAGGCTTTGTGGGCTATATGATCCATTTGACAACTATCCAACTCTACTGCTGTAGCAGGAAAAAGCAGCCATAGACAATCTCTGAATGAATGGGTGTGGCTGTGTTTCAGTGAAACTTTATTTACATAAACAGTGGCTACTCCAGGGGCTATAGTTTGCTGATTTATGACCTAGTCCAACCGTGTGTGAAGCTCTGCTAGATTTCTTAGTATCCTTAGAGTATATTTTTTTATAAGGTAACTTCTTATCTTGACAGTGTTAGGTCTTCAGGTTGCCTTCTTACAACACCCTTGTTGGGCTGCATTCTGCATCTGGAGCACCATTAGGCATGAATGAAATAGAATGTTTGGAATACAAAGGGTCCGACTCCTTAAATTTATAGATGAGCAAACAAGCCCGATAACATTAACTAAAGCCACTAATTAGTAGAAGAGCCAGTTCCTCATCTCAGGTTTCAGAATGGTCAGCCATATCTTTTTTATATGATTGACCTTGTATTTTATGATAGCTATCTATTTCCCTTATTCATCCTCCAGTAAATACTCTCCCTGGGTACAACAGCCTTTGATTGTTCTTTGTATGTGATTCCCAGATATGTTGTTGTCCTTGTTTGTTCTGTTGTAAGCTACACAGGCCTGCTAGTAGCCCCTAATTTTTGCATTTAGTGGGGATGAAAAAAACCCCTTATGTGACTAAGAGTATACACTACGCTGTGTGCTTAGGATTCAGCAGTTCCCATCTTCATGGAGCTTAGTCTAGCAGGGAAGACTTACGTTAAACAAATGATGACAATGGAAGAGAAGCACCCCATTGTAATGAAGCCGAAGATTAGAGAGGTGGTTGAATGGTGAGCTCTGAGGTGATGAGATGAGGACTGATATGGGTATAATGTCTTAAAGAATGAAGGAGGGAAAAGTGACTGAAACCTAGGTGGCTGAGAAGTAGATAGGAGAAGGCGGTGGTGTTGATTTGAGCGTGGGTGAGCAAGCATTTTTGTGAGAGGTAGGGGAAGAATGGTTCAGAAATGGCTTTGAGGAGGGATAAGATACCAACACCAACCCTGGACTCTTAAGGCATGGGATGTGGAGACCTCATTCTCCACTTTGATAGCACTACAGGGCCAAGCAGTGTACGAGGGAAAGGCTTTTTAACTTAATGACTAAGAGATGTAGTTAATCTTCAGTGAAGAGTTTGAAGACACACAGAAATACAGAGGCCTTGAACAATAGAGCCGGAGTTCCAGAGTTCACAGTAGAGTGGGATGGAGGGGATGAGCACATGGCTTGGTTGGAGAAGAGGAAGCTTATTTTGATAGAAATTACTTCTAATCTATGTATCAATTTGTGAAGAATTGCTCTCTTGATACTGAGTCCTTCAATCCATGAATATGAGGTCTCTCTCCATTCATTTAAGTTTTCTTTAATTTCTCATAGTTATAGTTTTAGTTTTCAGTATTCACATCTTGCACACATTTTAAGTTTTTGTGTTTCTTGATGCTGTTGTGAAAAGGTTTTTTAAAAAAATTAAATCAATTTTCTATTGTGTTTAGAAATACATTTTTTTCACAATTGGTTTTTATATCGGCCTGGTATCCTGCAGTCTTGCTAATTTATTAGTTGGAGTAACTTCTTCTATAGATTCCTCAAGATTTTCTCTGTTCCCATTCATACTGTCTGTGAATGAAGAGGGTTATATTTCTTATATTCCCTTCTCTTTGGCCTTTTATTTCTTTTCCTTGCCCTGTTATACTGGCTAAGTGGTGAGAGCAGACATGCTCGTGTTCTTCCTGAATTAGGAAGCCCTCAGTCGTTCACCACTAAGTATGTTACCTGTGTGCTTTTTGTAGATGCCCTTTGTTACATTCTTATCATGAATGTGTGTGGGATTTTGTCAGTTGCTTTTCTGTGCTATCAAGACAGTCATATTGTTTTTTTTTATTTATTTTAATACAGTGTATCCCATTAATTTTGGAATATTAAAGCACCTTTTCATTCCTGTGATAAACATGTGGTCATGCTGTATTATACTTTTTATTTTAACTGGATTTCATTTGCTAATATTTTGTTAAGGATTTTTACTTCTATGTTCATGAGTGTTATTTGTCTACAGTTTTCTTATGTGTTTTTTTTGGTCTAGCTTTGGTATCAAATGTTTGGTAGAATTCACCAGTGAATCCATTTAGACTTGTAGTTTTCTTAGTGGGAATATTTTAAGCTATTATTTTATTTTTTAAAATAGATGTAGGACTAATTCAGGTTATCTATTTCTTGTATAAGCTTTGGTCATTTGTCTTTCAAGGGATTTGTCCAGTTCATCTAAATTTTCAGATTTATTGGCATCAAGTTGTTCATGGTGTCTCATTATCCTTTCATTGTCTGTAGGAACTGTAGAGCTCTCCCCTCTTACATTTCTGCCATTGATAATTTGTGCCTTCTCTCTTTTTCTTGAGTGGTTTGGCTAGAACTTTATCAATTTTATTAATCTGTTTATTAATTTCTTTAGGTTCATTGATTTCTTCTGTTGTTTTTCTGTATTCAATTTCATTTGTTTCTGCTCTTATTTTTATTTACTTTCTTCTGCTTTCAGTTTTATTTGCTCTTTTTTGTAGTTTCATAAGGCAAAACTGAGATCATTAGCTGTGTTGCACATTTTGATATGCTGTATGCTCATTTTCATTTGAAAATATCTTATAATTTCTTTTGTGTTTTCCTTTTTGATTTATTGATTTATTGATTTTTTTTGATTTATTGATTTATTTCCTTTTAGATTCCTTTTTGATTTGGTTATCTTTCTCTCATTGATTTTTAGTTTAATTGCATTATGGTCAGAGAACATACTTTGTATGATTAGAATTCTTTTAAATTTATTGTGGTTTGTTTCATTGCCCAGCATATAGTCTGTCCTCAAGAATGTACCATGCATTTGAAGAGATTGTGTATTCTGCTGTTTTTGAGGTCGAGGGTTCTGTAGATGTCAATTCAGTCAAGATGGATAGTGTATTGATCGTGTTATTCAAATCTTCTATATCTTTATGAATTTTCTATAATATAAAGATGTTTTGTTAATTCTTTAGGAGTTTGAAATCTCTATAATTGTTGAATTATCTTTGTTTTCTCATTTCTGCCATCTTTTGTTTAATTTATTTTGTGATTCTGCTCTTTAATATGTAACATTTACAAGTGTTCTTTTTTCCTGCTGTATGTGCCCTTTTCTGTATGAAATGTCTTTGTTTCTAGAAATATTCTTTGCCTTAAGTTTATTTTGTCTGATGTTAATATACAGCCACTCTAGTTCTCTTATGTTTATTGTTTGGATGGTACATACTTTCCATAAGTAAAACTTTAGTTTATATGAGCTTTGAATTTCAAATGTGTTTGTTGGATATTTAAAGTATATAGTTGGATCTTCTTTACTCTTTATTCCAGTCTGAAAAATCCCTGCTTTTTGATTAGAGTGCTTAATTAATTCACACTTGTGACGGGCCAGCCGCCACAAATCGAACAGTACCTGAATGGGGGAGTGGGAATGAAAAAAGACACTCACACAAAATGATGATGCGGCCGGTCTTCAGTGATCCTGAAACCCAGAGTTTACTTTCCTTTACCAATTTACACCACCTGTGTACGTGCAGCTTAACAATCACGAGTGTGCATTACCTCATTGAAAGTAAATTTTTAACTTCTACATAGAAACTACAAAATCACTCAAACTTCTCCAAAGTCATTTTCTCAATGACAAAGCCCACCAATTACCCTGATAATCATCAGTCCTCTTTGTCCGGGAACCGGCCACTCCCACCTCATTCCTCAGCAGCTTGCAAGCACCCTCCAGGTGTAGGCAGAGACAATGCCTTAAGAGCTAAAACAAGTTAACCATAAACTGAGCCAGTCTGCAAGGCTTCAGAATAACAAGAAATTATGGCTCCCCACACACACTTAATGTAACTATCCGTATGGCTTTAGGTCTGCCATTTTGCTTCGTGTTTTCTCTTTGTCTCATCTCTTTTTAATTGAGATGTAATTGGCATATAACATTTTATTAGTTTTAGGTATAATTTCTTTTTTCTTTTAATTTCTCTTACTCCTATACTTTTTCTTACTACACAAATCTTTTTTAGTGTATCATTTTAAGTATTGTACTGAAATTTTTTCTAAATTTTTTGGTTAATTTTTGGTGTTTAGGAAGTAAAGTATACATCTTTTAATCATAATTTACATCAACTTAATGCTGATTTTCTTATGGCAAAATTAGCCCTTTATACGCAGTGTAGCTATGTGCCCCCCACCTCCACACACACTTGGGGTTATTATTGTCATGTATTTACATCCATATACATTAGGAACCCAGCAAAATAGTGTTGTAGTTTTTGCTTTAAAGAATCATTTTTAATTAAGTGAAGATTTCTTTAATGATTAAGAGATATATTGAATCTTCAGTGAAGAGTTAGTTTAAGAATATAGGAAATGCAGGTTTCTTTGTAGAACTGGAGTTCCAGAGTACACAGTGGAGGGGTAAGTTGGGATTCAACTTACCATCTGGTGTTATTTCTTTCACCCTGAAGAAATTTCTTTAGTATTTTTGTGGTTCCACATGTTGAATATGTCATTGCACAGTCTTCTGGTTTCTGCTAAAGAGATGGCTGAGAAATCTGATGAGAGATCATCTCTTAATTGTATGCTTGTTCTCCTTTGTGGGATGTATAATTTTTCTTATACTGCGTTCATCAATTTTACCGTGATATATCTAGGTGTGGTTCTGTATTTGTATTTGTACTACTTGGAGTTTGTTGAGCTTCTTAATGTTTTTCACAATTCGAATAGTAGTTTAGTACTTTTCTACCAAGTACCATGCTTATGTCTCTAATATTATTTCTCTTGCATTACCCAACAGAAAATAGCAGGCAAACTCTAATGTTTTCTCTCAACCAAGGAATTTAAGAAAGTTACTATGGTGATAAAGGTTTACTTAAGGTTCCGTTACATAAATCTTAGCTCAAAATTTTCTTTTGACAGTGTATCTTTTTATAGATTTTTGTTTCTTACAAACAAGCCATTTAGGTAAAATATGAAATAATATAATTTATTTAAAATGGTATAAAAGGAATTACCATTCTCAGTCCATATGTGTCATACTCTCTATCTCTTTCTAGTATATCTAAATTAATCAACATATAGTATTACTCTGATTGCACTTTTGACTTAAGTACACTTAAGTGTTTTTACCCATCACTCTTTAAAGTTTCTACACCAACCCCCATGCAATTGTCCACTTAAAGTCCTATGTAAAACTCAGGAAAACAACCTCTTCAAAAGCAGTATGACTGTCTGGATAACTAAAATTGCAGAGCTATATACATTAAAAATAATTATGGTTTTCAATGAGAAGATCTGTTAATAAGGTTTGGGGTTCTGAAGCAAAGAGAAAGTCAAACAGAGAAATGAAATTTTAAGACTTTGTATCTTCCAAGAAAAAAATGTGATTTCCATCAGTGTTTCCAGAATGAGTTAGTTGTTGCCAGTTTCAGAGCTGTGTAATGTTGATACATAACTTTGCATTGCTATTCTATTGTGGAGCGTAGTTTGGTTGGATACAGACTTTTCTATTCCTTTTCTCTTGAATTTTAGAAGTCAGATTGCCAAAAATGCAGAAACATTTCAGTCAAGACATTGTCTATAGTTTATTAGGATTATAGTGTAACCTGCTTTTTAAATTTGTCTCCATAACCTGCCTCTGTAAGTTTTTAATTATCAGAATGCTTGACATTGGAGAGAAGGGAACATAAACACTCGAAATGAGTCATTTTTGTTGACTGTGAGTCAGCGTTACATCCTAGGGTGAGAGTACCCTCCTACAATTTTGGTTTTTGGTCTTGACTTTTTCCCCACTTATTCTCTTACTTCCTTTTTCTCCTCTTCCCTCCCTGTGCGTGCTCTTGTGCTCTGTGTAATATCACTGTTTTCACAGGACTTTTACTGGGCTTCATTTGTGGTAGCCATTGAGTCCTAAACATAGAAGTAAGAACATAATGGACTATAAAGAAATACTTACTATTTGTAGTTCCAGAGAGCTCCTATTGTTTAAAATCAATACTTGGGAGTTGACTATAAATTAAAAGGGGCTGTACTTTCAATAGTAGGACATCCAACTGCCATTTCTTATGCCAATAAGAATAGCATTACATTCAGTTTTTGAAAAATATTACTAATGAGCCCAGGTCGTTCAGACCTGTAGCTCCCTTCCTAGGTCAAATTTCTCTTTAGAGAATCTCTAGACCAGTGGCTCTCAAATGTCAGTGGTTCTCTATAGTCACCTGGAAGGCTTGTTAAAACAAATATCTGGGCTGGGTTTCATCCCTAAAGTGCTTGATTCAGAAGACTTGGGGTGGGGCCCGACTATGGGTGTTTCTAAGAAGTTTCCAGATGCTGCTGTTGCTATTGATCTTGGGACTGCATTTTGAGAACCACTGCTTTATATCACCTTGATTATGGGAACATGACCTTGCATGACATCTGCTGTCTCGGGACGTGGGAGTGATATTTACCCTGTTAGGTAGGGTGCATTTATTAATAAGATTGGGCACAGCAAGCTGGTCTGTTTGTAATCATACAGTATAGAAACTTTGGTGCCTTTAAGAGATTCACGTTTTTCCTTTTTCCTGGCTTTTACTTTAAATTACGTTTGTTTAAGCATAAACTCAGTGTTCCTGATCAACTATGAGTGGCTGATCTCTGACTATATGAATCCGATAGTCAATACAAAGTTATTTCTGTTTAGATTATGGCAGCTTCGTATTGTTTAGATGTTTAATTGCAATATGTTTGCTTGAATGTAAGAAATAATTTTCCTTTTTTAAAAAAATTAATTTCTGGTGTGTTCCTTCAGTAGATTTTTTTTAAAAAAAATTTTTAATTAAAATGTAGTTGCCCTTTTCTTTTTTAATGCAACCCACATGTGGGTAACTAAACCTGAAGTTTAAGGGAATGCCTCTCTAATAGTGAAAACCCATTGTAACTGGAGCGACTGGCTGTGGTACTAAGTTCCTGGTAAAACCTGCTTTATACTTTGAGAGAATGACTTCTTCTCTATGGTCTCATAGTAGACATTACTGGAGAAACCTTTATGCCTTCAAAACGATTTATTTGTTCAGGCTTATCTGTATTTCTCATACATGTATATATCAGCAAACCAGACAACCTTCTTTTTAGTCTTATAATGTATAGAATGAAAGATGCAATGATTTTAAAAGATCTTTCACTCTATGAAAGAACATTAGTTATTAGTGTATTTAAAAGGAATGTGACGTCCAAGGCCAGTACCTTTCCACCCCCTCTATGCTGAATGTCAGTACCTGACACTTTCCGTTGTGGCTGTGACTGCTTCCTCAACCCTCCATTACCCTGACTCTCTTTGCCCCAGTGTTTCTTACATTTTAGCTTCATTGGAATCACGTGGATGGGTTGTTAAAATACAGATTGCTGGGCCTCACTCTCAGAGCTTCTGATTCAGTGGATCGGGGCTGGAGACTAAGAAATTGCATTTCTCTGAGGCTGGGGTCAGTTAATACTATAGATACGATGCATGTCCTGAAAGTATGTGCCAATTCTTTGTAGCCTAGAGCTTGAATTTTGATAGGCTCTGAGCAGGAGGCACAGGAGAAGGCTGAGGCCAGAGCAGAGTATGTGCCAATTCTTTGTAGCCTAGAGCCTGAATTTTGATAGGCTCTGAGCAGGAGGCACAGGAGAAGGCTGAGGCCAGAGCAGAGTAGAAAGACAGATAGAAGGCCCATGAATAAATTCAGGGCTCCCAAAGGGCCACATCCTCCCAGGGACAACTATCAAAAAGATTTCTTAACCACAAGACCATACTCAAACCATTCTGGGGACAGAATTCATACTATCTGTGTGGCTTTAAAAAAAAGAGCTAGAAGTTTAAAGTGGATTGGTAGTGAACCCATCAAGAGAGAACCTATCTTCTCTGAAAGAATTCTTTCTAAACGAAGGCCTCTAAGATTCAACAGAGATAGAGTCCCAAGGACATGGGCTCATATTCTAATATGAATGAACATACATTGAAACAAGCAACCCTAAGTGAAAGTCAGCAGATACAACAAACTACATAAACTATCAAAGATTGCAGGTATTAGAATTACCATATAGACTATAATATCAATGTCTACTGTGTAGAACAAGAGATTGAGAATAGGATGTAGTATGAAGAGCATCAAAGTTGAATGGACAGATTTGAAAAAGAACCAAAGAGATCTTCTATAAATGATACATATATAGTAATTTAAATTTAAAAAAAATTAAGAGACGGATTAAGCATGTTAGACACAGTGAAGGGGAGGACTGAAATGGAAGATAGACCTGAAGAGAAAAGATTAAAAATACAAAAGAGAGGTTAAGCAACATAGAGGGATAAAATGAAGATGTCTAACATGTTGAATCAGAATCTCAGGAAAAAAGAATGTGGAGGACACAAAATCAAAGATATCATGGCTGAGATACCTCTCCAGAATTTGTGAAGTATGCGAATCCTCAGACATAGGAAACCAATGAGTACTAAACCAAATAAATAAAAAGAAATTCCCACTAGATCCATGATAGTGAAATTGCATAATATGAAAAACTTTGGTGGAGAAAGGGAGAAATTATAGAGAAAAGACAGACAACCCAGAAAGGAATGGGAAACAGAAGGCTTATATTTTAATTACAAAAAAAGAAGCCAGAAAATAGTATAATGATATCTTCAAAGTCTTGAGGAAAAAAATCCATCAATCTAGAATTCTGTACTCAGGAAAACCATCATTCAAGAATGGATGCAAAATAAAAGCATTTTCAAACTTTATAAGGCTGAACATTGATGTGGATGTTGAAACAGAAGTGGGAACAGACATTGCAGCAAGGGGTGGAGGGCTGTAAACAGGCTTCAGGCTATGGTATCCGAGTTCAGGCCAAGGTGAATGAGCTCTCCCAGGAGAAGGGATGCCCTGGCTGACACATGTAAGTGAAAAAACCTTAAATTTGCCATTTGGAATAGAATTCCATTCACAGCAAGTTACATAGTCATGACCAGTCTACCTGTTCATTGTTTAATACAGCATACTCCAGAGTTAGTGAAAACAGCTGTATTTCAGAATATATTTTTATCTCTGTAAATTTTCTTTCTGAAAAGACTTTCCTAAGCTTTGATGGAAGAAAGCTGGCTTAAATTGTTACTATATCTATCTGCCCTCATTAGAGGGGCTATCATGAAATGAGATGGTAGTCTAGGATTGGTTAAAAATCTAATAACAGGGCAGTGTGCTTAGGCCAAGGCCAAAATCTTAAACATTTCAGTTGCGGTCACTGTGATGAAAACAATCTGCATTTCGACTGCTCTTCGGGTTTTTATTAAACTAACCATATACAATTATATGTTCCTTTGTGAGTTATGGACACAATAAGATGCTCTTATGAGCTCTATCTCCTAGAGATGCCAGTAAAGAGATTTGTAGGAAGTATGAAAAGAATTTGAATTTATATTTTGGCGTCTTATTCTGCTTATTTTCTTTTTAATAGAAATAAAAGTCCATATTACCCTGGTTGGCTTAGTAACGTAGTGTGGGGGAAGGCTTAGACCCTGGGGTTGGGTGGAGCTCTCCCTCTCTGTTTCATATTCTTGTCAAAGTCAGAGCCAGACTTCTTTGGCTGATTCTCTACTGAATAAAATATGCTTATGTATTCAGAATAAAAAACCGAAAACATTGTGTTTTTAACTAATGAAATCACCCTGTGACTGAATCAGAGCTGTTCAAAATATCACAAGTTTGGAATTCATGATTTTGTGGCACAACGTACAGTGAATACTCTGAACATGAAGTCTGAGGGAAACTTTCAACTTGCTTGGCTTTGAGAACATTTCTGTGATCATGGTCATGTTGGCTTAATGGGATTTGACAGTCCTTGAAATTGGTGTTTATTTAACTTGTCAGCTCTTCAATATAACTCACTGAAACTAACCATAAAAAGTAGGGAACTCTTATTGTCTGATTTAAAATAAGGATTTGTATCGATCTATTCTCTATGGCCAAATAGTTGGCAAGGGTAAAAGTGATTTATTTTTCTTGTTTTACATAGATTAAACCCAGTGTAATTATCTGGTTTAATTACATAATTCCTAGTTGGCACTGAAGTTAGCATATTCTCTTTCTTAGGAATGTATCTGTTAGATACAAATAGACTATCATAATTCTTGGTAGAATCATCATCCCTATCTGCTTAGGAAATCTCCATTCTCCCACCTACTCTCACTTGCCAAATTTACACACATCACTTTTTATATGTGTGTTCTAGGAGTCTTTTCTCCTCTCTGAATCCAGGAGACCAAATTCCTTTTGAAGCAAGCAGGGCGTAATAGGTAAAATACTTAAGAGCCTGTCCCTCTTGGTTTTGTTCTTATTTGTATGTAGGGAAAGCAGTCAGAAGCATTCTAATTATTTGCATGACGAATCTTTTGCATAGAGTATCTCTGTATCAAATGTGCTTGCCTTTTCTGCATCAACGGCTGATACCATGTAAGCAGAACTTAGATCGTGAATGTTAGTGAGCTTGCTTTTTCTTTTTCCAAAGTGCCATAAAATTAAGTTTTGCAAGCATTCCGTCATTTTTAGGTGGGAAGATGATACTCAGATGTTTATAGACTATAATATTTGAGATGATTCATCTGGTACAGGAATGTCAATGCACAATTTAAAAATAAATGTTAAATAAATGAAAGCATTTAATCTGGTGGGAAATCTAAGGCAAGATGTGTGTCCATTTAAAATGCTAAAATTTTGCTTTGTTAAATTTTTAAAATTTATTGTTTTTTTAAAAAAGTAGTCAGCTTCTGAGTGTTCCAAAAGAGGTATTACTGTTACTAAGGGGCAAACTGTGCAAGTGGAAAATACACCTTAAATCGTGGTCACAAAGTTTATATGTAATAAAGTCAGGCCATGTATGTCAGTGAGGGCTTGTCAAGTATTACTTTGGAAATGCTTGGCAAGTTTGTGCTCAATGACTCATTATCCATCCTGAAAGTTTCAATAAAATGACACTATAGAAATTGGACGTCAGACCCCGCCAGCCCTGTCCTCACGTCCCCCATCCCACGCTTCTGATCGTTAGAAGTGAGGGGAGGGAGCTGTGTGCGCTGTGTGGGTAAGCACAGTTAGGAAATCAAGAAGTCTTGGCCTCTAGGAGAGAAAACTAATGTTTCTCTTCTTTCTCTTTTAGATTGTCCTTTTACTCGGGCCACTCTTCATTCTCCATGTACTGCATGCTGTTCGTAGCAGTAAGTACTTTGTGTCTATTCGTGGTGGGTTATGTACCGCGTGCATTCATGTGTTCAGCCCCCATGGCCTTTCCTGTGTGGTTGCCTCTGACGTGCTCATCAGCTTAAGTTCTCAATCAGCTGGACTCCATTGCTGGCTACAGTTAAGTTCGGAAGAGAATGGATGCCTGTGCTTCTGCCAAAGCCAGTTATAATTGTTTGAAAGTATTTTTGTCCATCATTTAGAGGTAGCAAACAGGTACATATTATAGCAAGCTGCAAATTGGGGACCTTCAGGATAACAGGGAGTCTCTACTTTTGAAGTAGGTTTTTTCATAACAGTGGTAGAAACCTAAATAGATAATCAGCAAGTCTGCATGCTTAGTGCTAAGAATGAGTTCATGTGTGCCCTTTACTTTGGAACATATTATAATCTCCTTTCTCTGTGTGTGTGTGTGTGTCTCCCTCTCTGTATAAAATTATTAAAATTTGGTGAGAAAAAAGGGGAGAGATCTCTGTACAGAGCAGCTGTAATTTTTGTCTTAATTTTTTCCTCAGTGGATTTTTATATAGCTTTGCTCTAAATTTGCTGTTTCCTGTTTCCCCTCTTTGATCACATTAACTGCTATATGAGTGTTTAATGCTTAGATTAAAAATCCGTGATGTGTAATATTAAGAGTAGACTGCTGGTAGTTAGTTTGGTCTCATTCAGAGAGAATTTAAAATCAGTTTTACCAGAATCTTGCTGTTATTTGAAAACCAAATTCCAGAAGTTAAAAGAGCGTGAAAATTGCAGATGTGTTCTATAAAATCCAAACCCACAACTTCAGAACTATTACAATAGAGCTAATTCTTGGCTTCTTCAGCATTTCTGGAAATTGCAAGGTTTTCATCTTATGTTACCTAAATTTTGTGAGGAAAACAGGGTACCAATTCAGCAGAATTTGAGGCTTCCTTTGTAAAACACACACCCAAATATTACTGCAGACGTGTCATGGGAAATGTGACTTATTTGAAGTAAGAATATTCTAACATTCTCTGTTCATTAATCTTGCTAGGAAAAGTTAGCATTCTTTCTAAAGCGAGCCACCATACACTTTTCTTTTTAAATTGGGCCTGGGGACTGGGGAAGAAAGGGGAAGGCCGGCAATGGCTAGGGCCATTCACATCCTGAGAACTTTTCCCAAGGCTCGTTTCTGACAACCGTGGCTTCTGAATGTTTGGACATGTTTTGTATGCCCCCGCGCCAGATCTCACATGGTGTGTTCCTCACTCACCTGTGTGTCCCTCTCTGTACGTCCTCCCTTACGAGAGACCTCAGCATGAGGGTGGTGCTGATGGTTTCCTCGCGCAGGGCTTGCACTGTGGACTCTAATAACCCCAGTGGAGGAGGAGAGGAGGACCGTTGCCACCCTCTTACCGATGGGGAAACAGCCGTGGGAGGAGCCGCCAAGGGCTGTAAACTCACGCATAGCCACATGTTAATCAAGCCGCTGGTTGGAACAGTTATTTGAAGGTCAGGAGATGCAGATTTCTGGAAGGAAGGTGGTGGCTGACACATAACTGTGACCCACTGGTTTTAATTTTAAAGAGTATTTTCAGCTGTGTCATAGTCCATATAATGTTTGCTCTTCTTCTTTGCTCCCTGACCCTTCTCCAAACATCTGTGTATGTTTGGTCAAATAGAAGCTTTTACTGGGGGCTGTTTTGTGAAATACGAAATTAATGTCTAGGGACAAAAATTAATGTCGAGAGGGCCTCAGCCCAGGCCTGCTCTGTGGGCACCAAGGGGCACAGGAGGTGAGTTAGGGATGTGAGCGGGGAAATGACCTCAACTGTAGTTTGGAAATTGGGTCAGTATGAGCCATTTAGACTTAAAGTTATAATGAAAATAAAAGTTCAGATAAACAGGTTTGTCACAGACCAACACCTTTGTGGAGAAAGCAGGTCAGAGCCACTGCGCTGCATTTCACTGACTTTAAGCAGTGGAAATATTTACTTGATGTGGATGTAGGCCCGGCTTTTATTTCAGCCCTTGAACATACACGTCTCCTTGCTTTCCAGCTTTCACATTTCTGTACAACACTCACCACCACCACCGCCAAAATTCCTTAGGCCATGACTCATCTTGTTTCCCTCGGCATCTTGGCATCATGGGTCAGTCCCAGATTTGGGTGGAGACGTAAAGTCATTTGAATTCTGAGGACAGTGTTTGATAGCCAAAACTTCCCTGTCAAGAATTCCTGACACCCAGAAATTAATTTCTAGTTCAAAACATCTCTTAAAGAAATGCCCTCCTGATCATTGCTCTCCTCTGGCAGGCAGCCTGGCCCGCACGCTGGCAGCCAGGAGACGCAGCACCAGGAAAACCACCTGGGCTGGTGGCAGCGCAGGGCAGGACTTCTTTGCACATCGCCAACTCATTGCTCAGTGACTCTCCTTGAACTTGGTTAAATGCCAAAGATGCCAGATTTACTTGATTGTTTAGGAAAAGAGCCATGGTACGAGACTGTCCTTTTTTCCAACACAGTGAGGAATATACTAAAATATTTTTCCCAGCACCGTCCTATTGAGACTGAAACCTGATGGCTCATGTCACTGCCAGTTATGGAATTCCTATGTGCATGACTAGAGTGGGGGCCTAAGTACCTCTCAGTGTCTCTGCTTCAGCTGGACTCCCTTCCCTGCCACAAAATGCCTCACGCCTTCCTGTGCTGGGACTGTACTGCCATCTGTTTCACTCTTGGGCTCTTGGACACCACTTGGGTCCCTCAAGCAATCCCTCAGCTGGAATTGGCCATATACTACCTAGCATTGTCGATTATTTCACGAAGATGTTTCTCTAAGTGTGGATTAATGCTGAGCGTTGGGCAAATGAACTACGTATGGCCCATAAACTACATGAATCTGGCCCAATTTTGGGGTGGTCTTCAAGATCTAAATTTAGGAACTGTGAATCCTAAAGATGGAGAAGCCTAGAGAAGACTAAGCTGAGACGAGCCGAGAAGTATTCTCCCGGCCAGATCTGTGATTAAATGCAGGGTGAACAGTACACCGGTTTCCCTGGCTTGGTCTTAGAAGCAGTGTTTTAAAATAAATAGACCAAGGTGTATTTTTCTGTGTTGAGCATTCTGCTGTTAGTCTAGTTCAGGGGTTGGCAAATTTTTACAGTAAAAGGTCTGATAATATTTAGGCTGTGTTAGGCCACATGCAGTCTTGGTTGCATCATTCTGGTCTTTAAAAAAATAACCCTTTAAAAATGTGAAAACCATTCTTAGCTTGCAAGTTGACTCCATGACTCTAGTTTAAATGGAAAAAAAAACACAACTCATTATTTTTTAATAGAGTATTAAGAGACTGAGACGATAGCATTTTGCAGTTGTGTTACAAGGTTAGTCAAGGAATGGCAAAATAAACCTTCAAAAAATACCTTGTTCAACAATCAGATTTTAAGGTTGAGACAGTACAATTAGATCCTTTAATGGAAGCTAAATGTTTTTCCACCAACTTTAGGCAAAAAAGCTATATCCTCCTTTTGGTGACAGTAAAATAAAGAATGCTTAGTGTCATAGACATTGAATTTCCTTATCTTTAAAAAGTGTATATATAATTATTTTTTACACAAAAGGAAAAATGTGTACACCTTCTAATTTTTTTCCACTGTAGCCCCCGTGCAATGAAAAGTCCTCACCGTTTATTTTATCCGGGTGTTCTTTGTGCACCCATAAAACAATCGTGAGGCTGTTCATAAAGAGACCCCCAAGTGTCGGATTCTCTTTGGCTCAGGACGAAGGCCTCTCTGCACTTGTCGGAGGAGCACTTGCGGCCTGCATGGAGCTCTTCCTACAACCTTTAGTAGCTGTTTATTTTGAGAAAACTGACACCTTCTGTCCGTAAGGAATAAGAAATTGCCTTTATGAATCTCTGGTAATATTCCAGTTGAGAAGCTCTTATTTCTTTAAAAATATCGGACATTCTAGCTTATGTTCATCCCCTTTTCAGTAGGTTTTACTTTGTTGAGAGAGACTAGACCCTCACTCCTGCACTAAGCAGTGAGACTTTCCTGACCAGACGTCCTGCCTGGGAGAGTAGCTCAGCGGGTTCACCCTTGCTTAGTTGGCTCTTTTTGGAGCAAAAACTGCACCTGGAATCTCCCTTTTCCTAAGGGCCGGTAGTGATGCCAGGTTTTCAGTGGGGGCATTCCTGGAGGATATTGGTGGATTCCTAAGGCTAATTCGTCTCAAACTAATTTCTGCTTTCTAGAACTGGGCTGTGCCCAATCAGTGGTTATATTTGATTTGTTCTGAGTTCTTGCTTTGACAAACTATCTGGTCAGGTTCAAAGATAAGTGTCTCCTACCAGAGAGGTAGAGAGGAAAGAGATAGGTCACTGCGGTTTTCATTGAGGCTTTGAGGTTGACTCCCTCTCCTTATCTGCCTTCCTGTGGGGTTTGTCCTGTGCCTTTTAATAGATGAAAATGGGCGAGGGAGTTGTGTGAAGGTTAGTGAAGTAAGTGTATGATGTGTCTTTGTGTTCCTGTTAGCTCTCCTCCAACCTCCATTTGTTTCTCCTGGAAACCCACACGCCTCTTGCCTTTTCCTGTTTTAGCAGGGGGTCACACTAGTAGCAGGCTCAGGTGTTCCTTTTATAAACATGATTTTTCTCTTAAATATTTCAGGACAGCATTAAAATGTGAGGGCAGAGGTAAGCAGAGGGGGTAGTCCTTTCTAATCAAGCAAAGCCCCTCTGCTCTGGGCAGCTAATGGGATTTTTGCCCACTCGTTCTCTCTACGCTGGGCTAACCCTCGTGTTAATTCCCTTTGCTTCCCCTCTGAAAAACATATTTACCACTGCAAACCCCCTCAGCCTAAGCCCCTGGATTAGGCCCTTTTCTCTCCCTGCCTCTTCAGACGTCTTCCGTGGCCGATGGGAGTTATGCGGACTGCCCTAGTTACACACCCTCTGTGCCGTGGTTGGAGTCCTGGCAGCTGCATGTGTCTTCACCCTTGTTCCCTCTGCTGCCTGCGTCTTCATGACGACTGTAGCACCACAGTGTGAAGCCTCTGCCGCTGGGGTCACCTCAGTGGAGAGCTGCACGTCATTGCTTCTGTTCTCCCTCTTTTATCCTTTCTCTTCTTTCTAGTTGTGAACTTTCTACTTTGGAGCTTTCTTCATCAGAAAGTTGGACATTAGGACTGGGCGAGACCCAGAGGCTAGCCTCTCCTCACGCAGGACAGCGTCTCCCCCAAGGTGACCGAATACCCACTGGACAAGTCAGTGAGCAAGCTCAGAGGCGTCAGCAGGAGCTTGAGAGCTGGAGGGATGAGGTCTGGGCTCAGGAGCTCACACCGTTGTCCTAACGTGTAGAAAAACGTCATGGAAGTCAATACTGTGCCCCGTGCCACCGCTCTCAGTGTGGCCTCAGTGGAAGTTCAGTATGTTTACTGTGATGGGACTTTTTCTACTTTTTTTTCTCAATTTGAACCCAGGTATACAAGTATAACAGACTGTTTTCCTTCTCAGTCAAAACAGCATTTTTAAAAGTCTGCACCATTTGAGTCACAGAAATCCAAATTAAAAACAAAACAAAATGGGATTTTGGTTAAACCCAGAGAGGAGGCTGTTAATCGGCTTTTTAATCTTTTGGTTGTAAGCAGCTGACTCAGAGAAGAGGTTTATAGTGAAGAGCCACATGGATTAGAACCAGCACACACCAGGAGCTGAACTGAACTTTCTCCCGGTGTTTCATCGGACACCTGGACTTTGGTGTGGCTGCTACTCTGCTCCATTCTTTTTTCTCTACTAAATGGCTTGCTCTCCTTGCGTAGCCATAGTTTTTGCTTCCTCATAATGTTAGTTTGCAAGAAGCCTATCATGTATCCATTAGGTGCCCTTTCTACAACTTCTGAAAATAGAGAACTTCAGACTTCCTACATAAATTCTAGAATTCAGCCCAGCAGATCTCTGGGTCAGGCCTGTCTTAAGTCACCTAGTCAGTGCCCTCCCAGAAGAGGAGGCAGGGTTATGTGGGCCAGATAGGGCTGTGCCTTCAATTGTGTCTGTGGGTGGGCGTTTCCTCCAAAAGGGGACTTTGAAAGTCACTGGCACTGCCAACTGGGCCTTTCTGGCACTGTCCACAGTACTGGATGTGGAGTCGAGTTCATCTAAGTTGTAAGACATAAGCAGCCATATGCCTGCCTTCGAATGGGTCAGTGCACGTATGATTAGCACTTGCACGTGTGGAGAGGAGGGCAGGGTGGCATTTGCAAAGGCAGGGACCTATAAAGCCTTTTTATTATCAGCTCTGGCATTAAAGCATGAGCTCTGTCCCTGTATCTAGTTCTAACAGAACAGTGCTGAGAAGCTTTACACACTTCTTCTGAGGCAGTTAGGAAATACACTTTCTTCTCCCCTAAGAAAAGTCCTCTCAAAGGACTAGGAATAGAATAAGACAAAGTCAAAAAATGGAAAAGCAGACAATAGGTGAGAGGTAGTGATTCTGGAAAGCAGTATAATGGGTGGTAGAGGAAGCCAAATCTCTAGTCTCCAGAGTGCGGGAACTTGAGAGACAGATTTGCACTGCAGAACCCGAGAAGGGTTTAGGAAGTGGAGCCACCAGAAACAGTGTTGGGTGCTTCGCTGAAGCTGCTTATGTATGAGACTTCTGGCTGGCAACATGGAAGGGAGTTGTCCAAGTCTAGAGTTTTGGGCATGTCCACTGTGGAACTCAGGTGACCAAGCTCCATGAAACTCAGTGTTTACCTTCTTGGGTGCTACTGGAGATTGTTCACAGGAAAGAGCAGGGCGATAGGTGAGTACCCCGGAACCACAGAGCAAATAGGAAGCACACACAATTAGCCAACCTCACCCAGAGCTGAGAATTGTTCTGTGACGACAGCCTGCACACAAGCCATGACCATTAGTCGCCAGGAGCCAGAGCCCAGAGCAGAGGGTAAGGTCAGGTGCATAACCACAATCGGGGAATCCAGAACCCTCTCAGGGTGCAATCATCTCTGGGTTCACACAGATGGGGGCAACATCTATACTTGGGTAGATATATAAAGAGAAACTAGCAACTTAGAGGGGTACAGGTTTCACCTAAAGTATACTGGAGCTTATATGATTACTGTTCCATAAGTGAATACTAATGCTTTTCACAGGGATGGTGAAGAAATTTGGGCAAAATACCGTATTTTGCTGTGTATCATGCACCCATGTTTTTGGCCCAAACTTTCAGGGAAAAACATCTTTCGTTTTTTAATTTTGAATTTTTTAATTCAAATTTTTATGTGTTTACATTTAGGTATTTGTTTTTTGCATTATAAAGGAATTTTAGCATTTACTTTTTAACATTATGGTACAAGAAATTTTATATACTGGTATCAAATTTACAATATTTATGCATCGTAGAAAGCCAAGAACTCGTAGTTGCAAGTTCGTCATAAGTTCAACAAAACCAATTATTATATCCCAGGGTATTCTTTTGCATATGGAAATCGTTACTGATTTCTAGAATTACACTTTTAACTCATAAAAGCATAAATAAAAGAATATTTATATAGATATGGAATTAGTACTACCTATGTATAGTACACATCCTTATTTTTCCCTCACAAATTTGGACCAAAAATATGCGCATTATACACAGCAAAACACGGTATGTAACATGCACCTGGAGGCTACCAAGAGTCAAAGTCAGAGTCTTTGCAAGGGAAATATGGTCAGAGGGATCTTAGACTCCTGTGAGGAGGGGATCTTTCAAGTCCTATCTGCATTTCCTTTGGGTTGGAAGTACAAAAATAGGACTGACTAGCTTAAGTCCATTTTAGAGTTACTGTATTTTCTTGCTGTATCTCTAGCACAGATAGATGCTAAGTATTTGTAATTACTAGATACATATTTTGATAGCCTGAAAAACCAATACCTTTGTTGTATGAAAAGGAAGCTAAATAACCAATAGGGACAGCTGAACTTTTTGACAGTAATATTCAAAACTTGGCTTTAGCTCCAGTCAAGGAACTGTTCTTAAAATTAAAATTGTTTCCAACTGAGGTAGATCTAATGAGGTGAATCTTACTGGCATGGTTATATTACCTAATTCACTTCAGTTGCCAGATGCCAATTTTGCTTCAAAGAATCAACTTATTTTCCTAAATCCAGAATCTTGAGACAAGCCCTTTAGTATTTACTTTTTCATAGCTTCAACAAACAAAAAAGTGAGGAAGGACTTAACCCAGCTAATGAGTCCAACTCCGTTGAAATGGTGTGCTCCTTTGGAACTAGATGTTTATACTGTAAAGTTCCTGATAAAATTAGACACCCAGAGTTTCTGCCAGCTGCTGAGAACTGTACACCCATAGCAGTGCCCAAAGAACTGGGAATGGACTTGTGTATCTATTTTAAAAAGGCAGTGCCAATGGGCACAGCCACATAAATTGTTTTCTGAGGAATGCATTAAGTATAAGTCGTAAATTATTGAACAGAATTTTAAAAATGAATGTTAAAAAGTACATTCTTACTGGCTGAAAATTATTAGGTTAAGAAAAAAAGTGACACTAGATTTGCTAAAAGGCGTTCACAGGAAAACTATCCAAATTCCTTCTACATCACAATCTTTAAGGATGCACCCAAAGGTAGTCAAAGGTAGGCTGACATGGAAAAAATGGGAAATTCTCAGGTCTTATTAGTGTAAATTAAAATTTAGAAAGGTACAAGTGCTACTGAAAGAAGAGACTGCTTTGCAGGGTAAGGACTAACCTACAACCTGTATTTTTCAGGCCGATTATTGTATTTACTTATAAATACAGATTATTTAGTCTCAGTTGCCCTGTTAAGTAATTTGAGGCTAGTGGAGCTCTCGTGTGTAAACTGTTTGAGCGCATTAAGCAAACTTAGTCACTAGATAGGCTGGGCAGAAAACACACAGTCTGGCCCAGGGTGAGGGCAGCCTGTGCTCAGAATGCTAGTCTTGTCCCAAGACTAATGACTAATGACATTAGTCTTATCCCAGGACTAATGACTTTGAATGAGAATTATAACACAGGTTGGAAGAGGAGGAACTGTCCCTGAAATCCTAAAATGTCACAAATAAGGAAACCCTCCCCTTGTTTAAAATTTGAAACATGGCCTAGTTGGATAGGTAAATTCTTCTAAACAGAAGTTACTGAGGCAATAGTTTTTTTGTTTTATTTTGCTTAAAAGGATTAACTTTTCAGGTGCTTGAGTACAAGAAATGCTTGCCTAAAGCCCTATTCCATATATAATAAATAATACTCTGATTATTTCTTTACTATTAGCTTTATCTTCAAGCCAGAATGAAGGCAGACTGGGCAAGACTCTTACGCCCCACACTGCAATTTGGTCTTGTTGCTGTATCCATTTACGTGGGCCTTTCTCGAGTGTCTGATTACAAACACCACTGGAGTGATGTGTTGACTGGACTCATTCAAGGAGCTCTGGTTGCAATATTAGTTGTAAGTATACAAGGCAGCACCCTACATCTTGATACTGATAAACACTTGGATAAGTAAGTAGAAAAAAATGTCCCAGTTAGAAAACTGCAAAAGCAGAGAATGTGGCCCAATAATTGGTACTAGATAAGAACTTCAATGTTGTTAAGTAATCTTAGGATAGACAGCAGATAAAAACTAGGTTACCCTTCACAAAAGTTACAAAGGCTCTGACTATAAACAGTTTTCTTTTTGGTAATGAAACAAAAAAAACTAATTTACATGAAGAAGAACTCTTAAGTGCTGGCAGGGTGAAGCTACTTGCCTAAGACATAACAAAGCAGCTCTCAATTTGGAAGAGTCCCTTTTAACAAAAATTCCTGTTAGCCACTAATTTTTTGTATCCTTAACTGTACCCCGTACCAGATAGTATATTTCCTTTTGTTTATTTTTGCAAACTGCTTATTGCAACTTTATATTGTTAAATACCTTGTCCCATTCTAACTATAACCTGTTCTATACAGGCTGTGTATGTATCAGATTTCTTCAAGGAGAGAAATTCTCCTTTTAAAGAAAGAAAAGAGGAGGATTCCCATACAACTCTGCACGAAACACCGACGACGACGACGATGACGACGACGACGACGACGACGACGGGGAATCACTATCGGAACAATCACCAACCATGAAGGTGACAGAATGAATACCCAGATGAACCTGGCCTGCTTTCTAAAGGAGAATGATTGCAACCTGAAGGCAAGAAGATGTGTCTTTCTTGCTGGTGTACAAGCCTTTAAGGACTGCTGCTGCTATACCTTGGATGCCCACTTTACCTGTGTGTATATAGATACATTTAACACAACGGTTATCTAATAGCTCTAAGTTCATGAAAAAAATTCAAGCCTTCCACTAAAACAATACCCCACCTGTACATTTTTATTAAAAAAATGTAATGCTTATATACAAATGTGTATGTAATATGCTTTCTTAGAATGATGCTTGATAAACATTTTAATACGTATGATATTTAAGAAGACAACTGTTGTAAGATGGGAGAACCAAGTCGATACTTGTAAGCATTTGTAGTTAACTGCAGACAGGTGGTGAACAATTTAAAACCCTACATTCCTTTAGATGACTATAAGTAAAGGCTGGCAGCAAACACAATATCTCTCTTGATTTTGGTGATTCCTAAGAGAGAAGAAAATGTGGTTTAGACTTTCAAGACTACAAAGAACATAATTCCCCTCCAGTGGGGTTGTCAAGACAGTACAACAGTCCCCATTAAATTGGTGAGATCAGCCTGGAAAATACAAAATCTTGCTGGTCTGAAAGATACCTAGAAGAGTTCACAGCCATCTCTGAGAGGCAGGAAACTTAGAAACCAGATCCCTGTTCTTAGACGTCGCCTCTAAATTACGTACATACATATGTGTGTGTGGGTAAAACTATTAAAAAAAAAACAAAAACTTTCAACCTGAAGACACATTTTCAGTTCCCATGTGAAATTTTTTCTGGAGTAAGAACCACCATAAATTTTTATTTAAAAAGTTTACATAACTAGACTTAAATGATTAAGTCAATGACTAAATCTGCCTGTCTCTATCAATGGAAACATAAGCGAGTTTTTGCAAACTTCTAAGGACACTAGGTTGTCAGCAGAAATGACTAGGGCTGCCTGGGAGCAACACCATGGCTGCTGCTAATCTCTGATGCTCTAACTCAGTCCTTCACATGGCCAGTATTCAGATGGTGTGAAACTATTCCCAAACATGTTTTAACACTGCCTCCCATGACTACCACCTTGGTCCAGCTCTCCTTTCTTGATCCGGTCTTCCTGCTTCCACCTTGCTACTCCATAGACTTGCCTATAATGCAACAGCAAGAACTGCCTTGTAAAACCCAGTCAGAGCACACCACTCCTGTGATCAAAACCTCCAGTCATTTCAAAGGAAAAAGCAGAGGGTTGGGGGCTATGCAATTATTTCATGGTTCTCCAACCCCTACTACTCTGCTCCTTGCTTCCTCTGCCTCCTTGCTCACCGGCATCTTGTTACTCAAGTCTATCAAGCCTGAATGAAGGGCCCAAATCCACTCTCTGAGGGGGCTCTTAGACCGTCTCATCTACCCCCCAGTTCCCTATTGTCTCTGTTTTTTTCTGTAGATTTATCACTATCCGATATATTTTAATTGTTGACTTATCTATCTCCCTGTGCTAGAATATAAGTTTCATGAAGGCAGGGATTTGTGTCTTTTTGTTCACTGCTGTATCCCCTAGTGCTTAGAACAATGCCTGGCATATAGTGCACAATAAATATTTGTAAATACATATATATAAAATCTCAAAACTTCTCCCCAGACACTCTAAAATGTTATTTAAACACTATTAGATGGCCCTCCACTGCAATCCAAACAGTTGAAAATGTCCTCCTACATTGTGGTCAAGAGCTCCGGTCTCACAGGATTTGCCCTAGTTATTAGAGAAACACTTATGGAATGGATACTGACCTTCTGCAAATTTATTTTCCAGCTCAGTGTTTCCAATGGCTTTTGCTGCTTGACACATTTGTCTAAGCAGTTCTTCCAGGCGCCTCATACAACGTATTATGCTTCCTGGACAAAAAAGGAAACAAATCACTTGTAAAATGGAAATAATCAGGAACAGCAGAACTTCTGTTAAGAGGCAAGGCAGGAAAACACGGGATTAACTGATAGTATTTTCAGGGACTTCCCACGTAGCAAATCTGCTAGCAAACTTGACTGGCTGCCTCCAAGGCACTAGGAAGGGTACAAAGATGAAAAATTTAATTCCCATCCTTGATAGGAGTCATGGCTTTATTATAATGTGTTCACACTTGCTCTTACAGAGGTAAGTAAACAAAATGCCCTGGGAGCAGAGGAGAGCAACTTTGGGTGAAGGCCAGCAATATAACCCGTCTGTAAGGACGAAGAGGCGTCTGTCAGGTGGACAAGGGAAGATCACTGAGGCAGTGCAGAAAAGCCTGCAAACTGCAGCTATCCCAGGACCCCGAGGAGCCTGGCCTATTGAGGCACTTGGATACCATCCTGTGAAGAGAATGCAACAGGAGATTTTTAAGCAGGGGAGTAACAGGATCAGATTTGTCATTTGAAAGGTGGAATTATTCATTCTTCTTGCCTTTAGACTCTTTCATCAGCACTTTCTTCACACAGTGTGTCCTCAAGGAAGTGCAAAAGAGGAGATAAGCCTCTTCCCATTGGACTTGACACCTTCTGAGACAAGTGTTTGTATCAAATCTGAAGCTGTAAACAGTCAGTTTCTCTTCTATCAGACTTGAGCAAGGAGGGGCCTGGGATCCTTTCTCTTAAGTGCTACCTGCCTAAGTTTAAAACTCTTAGGACTTGAATGTCTGACATACATTAGGAGTATCAGTACAGATAAGGCAAGCGATGAACTCACACTTCAGGTCCTTATTAAGTCCCTGCAACACTGGAATAATTCATTAACATTTACCAAGTTCTTCTGACACACTCATTACACAGTGTTGAGGGTTCCTTTTCACCTTTTAATGCCCTCCACATTATGTTCCCATGTGCTCAAGGGGGGAATCAGCACTTCATGGATTATTGTAAGAAATAAATGAATACATGTAAAAAATGCTTAACAAGTGTCAACAACTCAATAGAAGCTCAATAAATGTTGGCTGTATTTGTTACTTCTGTTCTTAGCTGTTAGGAATGCTGGGCTCCAATACTGCTTTGCACTGAAAGAGGAAATCCAGTTACAGTAACTTTTGAGATAGAAGAGAGAGGGTGGGGGTTGAGAATGGAGGAGTTAATTATATATATTACCTATGCAACCAGACATTAAATATTTATTTTGCAAATACTTCAAAGACAATTAAATTAGCTAGTAGCTAAAAATGTAAATACCGGCGGTGCCAAAAAACATGTATACACATAACTTGTATTCATCTTTTGTTATTGGTATATATTATAATTTTAATAGTTTTTTTCATTTCTTAAAATGTATATATTTTTTTGGCACCCTCTGTATATAGCACTGTAAACAAGGAACATAGCAGATTCTCACAGGTCATTCAAAATTGAAATGAAATTCTACACAATGTCTTCTGCTATATAAGGCATCAGAGACTGAGGTACCCCCTCTCACAAACAGTTTTGCTGACTTCAAATGTGTACCAGGAAATACTACAGATAACCTGATACTGTTTTGGTAGTTTTACAAACTGAGTAACTCCTATTAATAATCAGAGTCTGCAAAAGTTATCAGAGGCCAAACCATATGAAATAAACTGCTAAGATAAGCTATAAACCAAAGCAAGTAAATGCACATCTGAGCCAGGGAGCGCTGCCATGTCATACTATGTTAACACGCCAACTTCTGGAAAATTTAGTTCCACTTTCAGATGACATGAGAACAATTAATAAAATGAGGCCAGGAGGTACAGGGTTGCACATACAATGGCTGTGGCTACTGGCTACAGTGTCTCATCAACAAATCACCAAGTGTGTCTCCTCGTGTGCACACCGCCCCAGGAGCCTCAGCATCAAGGCTACTCCCCACAAGGATTAATGAAAACAGCTGCGAACGAGTGAATTACCCAGCATCTCTCCTACCTACTACAGTTCTCTCTAGTCCAAGGGTTCTCCTTATTCCCAGCTTTGGAAATCATTCTGCCACATCCATCAGGACCAGCTAGATGAAGTGCCACACAAAAGCTACAAAGCCATGACCCCAGGGTATCAACCTCACAAACAGAAACACGCTAACCTAATGATTTGTTACCAATCTTTTTTTCTGGGCTTGCCATCACTGCCTTTAAAAAAAAAAGTAAAATACACATGAAACTCACCACTTTAAAGTATACAATTCAGTGTCACTGACCTTTTTTATACTCAGGTTTACATTATCATTCTGTAGAATTCACAGTGAGATATAATTCACATAACAAAATTCACCCTTTTAATTAAGTGTACAATTCAGTGGTTTTTACTATATTTGGAGTTATACAACCATAATCACTGTACAATAGGTGGCCTTTGTGTCTGCCTTCTTTCCCTTAGAACCTCAATGTGTTCTCAAGTTCATATCCATGTTTTAGCACTATCAGCAGCACTTCATTCCTTTTTCTAGCTGAATACTGTTCCTTTGAATGGATATACACAATTTATTCGCCCACTGATGGACATTTGGGCACACATGCTTTAAGGGCAATTTTGTAAACATTAGGCTCATCTGGTTCTTGAACAAAACAGCATTGTTCTCATTGAGGATAGAAAGCAACACATTTCTCCGAATAGTATTTCCACCTCCAGCTTTCCAGCATCCCCCAAGTGGTTCGCCATAGTTCATGTCCCGAACCTGATTTAATACTCTTATCTAGGTGATTTAAATGGTTTTGGCCTGAGGTTGTTAGGATCACAAACATATTTTCCTGCAACTATTCACCACTAGATCCCAGCTTAGGCCGAACCCTTTCTGGAGGGCAGCGGCTCTGTTGCTCACACTGCACCCAGGATAGTGTCCGACCCCACTAGGGTCTCAGTCATTACTCATCAAATGACTAAGTGTTAGGTACTTATTCCAAGGTCATTTAGTAGTAAAATTTAAACACAGAAATGATACATATTAATAAAATATTACCCAACATTTTTAGCCAAAGTATTTCTAAAAAAAAATCCACTGGACAATCCCTAATGACATTGGTGTACCCTGTCCTAAGGAAGGGTAAAACTACTCGTATGTGGGATGAAAGGCATTTAAGAAGAGTATGCAGTATGGGAAGACTGTGGGAATGCACTACACAGAACTGCTCAAAAAAATCTACGGCAGGCTGCAGTGCAGTAAACAGTTTCAAGTAATAATTTGCCACAGGAGCTTTCCTGATGATATGTGCTAAGTGGAAAGCAAGTCCTTTATGTGTAGTGAAGAGTACAGTGTTGTTTTTATATAGACTTATAAATAGTAATGGTCACTGTCTGGGTTACAATGCATCTACTACATGGATGAATAGACTGAAACCACAGGCGTTAACCCATACAAATACTTTTTAAATTGCTATTCAAATTTAGTTGATGGAAATAAAGAACTACATGCTATCTTTTTTTCCCCCAGGGTGATAACAGAGGAAATATTTATATGAAGTCTTCAGAATTCCTCAACTGAATCCCAGTATAAACTCTTCTCTTGCATCAGACATCCCCCAGACACATGGTGTTCGTCATTATGTTACTAACCCCAGCTAATGTCTGAAAAATACTTAAAACTATTTCTGAGGCTCATCACATGATATGATCAGACCCTTTTATTTTCGCACAAAAGAAAATTAAGAATCTAATTAGAAACAAATATGGTTTGAGCACAGCACATTAAAAAGTTGCAATGTAGTCATTTTCTGCCTGTAAAAATACACTACTGTGGGCTTGTGCTTTGATTACAGTATTTTTCCAATTATATAAAGAATGTACAATTACAAGATGAGGAGAGAATGGATATTCTGAAATGGAAGAACTAAATAATAACATGGTAAAAGAAACGGGGGTGGGATGGATGGGGGATACACAGTACGGTGGAAAAAGAAATACTATCCTATTTCCTTTTTCTCCGTTTTTTTTCTCAGTGTTTTTTAATAAACATATGTTTAATTATGTTTCATTTTTAAGAGTTAATATACAGGTCTATCCCAATTTTAGGAAAAGTCTGATTGATAAAATGGCACCCAGAACCCAAATACATGAAAACTGTGACGTTAGACCAAATTTGAAGTTATAGTTATAAAGTGAATTCCTCAAATTTTCAAACTTATATTTCTCAAGCAAACTGTGATGTAAAAATTGTTCCAAGGAACTGAAAGGGAGCAAAATAGATTTCAGGAATGCTATGGAAAAGGTCAGCTCCAAAGGGTGGAACTACAAACTGTCTTCAATTTTAGCAGTTTAAGATTGATCTTCCATACTGTGATAAATTTTCCACTTAAGTACAAAAAACAGAAAAATACACAAAAACGATTTTATAGGGTTCCCTAGATTTCCAGGTCTGTTTGCCCTTGATTTTTTCTTAAAAACAAAACAAAAACTATTCTCCCCTATGAACCACTATTGTTTTATGTCATTGTGTTTGACTTTTCAGAGAAGTAGATATTATATAAACATGAGCTATTATGTATTAACAAGTTTTGGAATTATTTAGGCATAAAACAGTCATTAAGTTTCCCTTATGTTTCAAAAAGATGTTGAACTGAAGAATGGTGACGCTGTATTTGATTGCCTATGAGCCTCTGAAACACACAAGTTGTCACAAATCTACCTGGATTCCAGTGTGTTATGCAATGCTCTCAAGTGAGTTGAGTATATCATACTTCCCTCTTCTCATATCCTCAAATGTTACTACCTACCATGAACTATGTTACAGACTGTCCCATTCCTACAGGCATGAATTTCCAGTGGATGGAGATGGTATAATCTAGGTTGGGATTTAAGAAGTCTTTAGGTTATCCAAAATTCAAGAATAAGGTAGTATGGTGCTTAGATGAAGTTATCAACTACCATGTGACTTGCAGTCAAAGAGGCCAGGGATCAAATCACAGTGCTATCACGTAGTATACTTCCATGATCTTAGCCAAATTATTTACTTTTTAAAAACTATCTCCTTGCGCAAAGTGGAAATATCTACCCTGAGTTTCTATGTTGGTGATTAGATCTAAATTATATAAAGTGCTTATTATTAGCATAATGCCTGGTACAAAGTAGCTACTTAAAGATCTTACCAGTAACAGAATACAATGTTCAGAGGCAGATTTGGGGACCATATTGCTAAATGATCATTTAACGGCAGCTTAGAAATAAACTTTAGGGAAAGGACTAAAACAGCATACCATAATAAAAAAATAATATGCAATAAACTATAACACTTAAAATCTTGCGTGTGTTAATTTCAACGTTAATATAATGGAGTAAAGGACCACAGTTGAACATTTTAGTATTCTGTTGCAGAGATGTTTAACCTATGCATTATAAAAAATCAATGATTAATAAACTCAGTAATATATCAGTCTTTAATAATACCAGTTAAAAAGCATGTAATATTGGGTGTGATAAAAATACAATTTTTCTCAAAATAGATCTATAAACAATAGTAATTTAAAAAATATTCTTATAATAATCTCTATGAAGTCCAAGTTCATTTATTTTCATTTCTAAGGAAGTTCAATGTAAATATCTAATTTTATAAATGTAACTCAGCACTATAAATATCTACTTAAGCCAACCTTTTTGGAATGAATACAATTTCTAAATATGGTTTTCTTTACTGTGCTTATTTTTTCGCTTCTTGCAATTCACTTATAATTACTCCTTATATATTCCCTTTGCCTTTATTTTTTCATTTAAAATTTCTCTTTAGTTATTTTCTAGTCTTTTAAAATTCTACTCACTAATCTGTTTCATGTCAGTCAGTAGAAGTCTGACTGAAGCAACATTTGTTATTTGAAATGCAATGATGAACATTTTCAACTCTGTTATTTTTCAGTGGAATTATATAGGAAGCCATTAAGCTATTATCAGAGAACAAAACCAAAAAAGTAAAAATACCCAAATATGACTTACCAGCATCATCTGTAAGCATTGAGGCAAACAATGCCTCAAATAAGGGGTTAATATCCAAAATAATATAAGGAACTCATACAACTCAACAACAAAAAAACAATCCAAAATTAAATTACCTGGAATAGGATTACAAACTGTTAAAATAGTTTCCTAAGGAATTTCTAACGAGCAGACTTATTAAATAAATAACACAAAGGATTTGTGGAGAATATTCTTGATCTCCATAGGCAGATGTAGATATTTTTAATATTGTTACCAAATATTACCAAATCGTTACCAAATATTGTTAACAATATTTTTAATATTGTTACCAAAATTAAAAATAACATAGTATTCATGTTTAGTTAAAACAATGTCATCCTAAGTACGTATATGTATGTACCTATATCAAAAGGAAATGCATGTATACAAAATGTAACCATACCTTCAAAGACATCTGTCATTTTGCAGATATGGGCAAAGGTAGCTCCAGTTGCCCAGGTATATACCACATCCATTAAGTGAGGTTTGAATGAGCTTAGGTAAGTTTCCTCATCAATTTCCAATTTGGCCTCTGCTGAAACTTTTGCAATTCGTTTAGCACATTCCTTTGAAGATAAAAGATATACTTAAAATTTCTTACTTATGATCTCCCATATCAATTTTTTCTTTAGTATTTCACAAGGTCCCTTTTTTTCCCCTATTAATACTCGTACAATTTGGATATTCTGCTTCTAAGGAGTCACAATGCCTTTTCCATTGTAAGTGAATAGCAAAGTTTCCCCCTTATGTTGAAGTAATTAAATATGTCAGGATCATGATTTTCACTCAGTTATACCTTTACTTCAAAAAACAGAAACTCTTCATTAAAATTATTCAAGAGTAGCATTTAACCAATCTCTAATTGTTTCATTAACAAAAACAGTAACAAAACAGATTTAGAGAAACACAAATCCTATGGCAAAATGATGCTTTCCCCCCACCAATGCTTAAAAAATGTAAATCTGAATATTTTCTTTTCCCACAATGAGAAATCAGATCCTTTCTTTTCTCCTTGGTAATCTAAACGATCAAAAACACCTTCGCCAGAAGACACAAAAAAATGGAAAGACATTCCGTTTGTTCATGGGCTGAAAGAATCAACATAGTTAAAATGGCCATATTACCCAAAGCAATATACAGATTTAATGCAATTCCCATCAAAATCCCAATGGCATTTTTTAGATAAATGAAACAAAAAAGTCATCAGATTTTTTTGTATGGAACCACAAAAGACCCCAAATAGCCAAAGAAATCCTAAGAAAAAAGTACAATGCTGGAAATATCACTCCCTGACTTCAGCTTATACTACGGGGCAACAACAATCAAAACAGTATTGTATTGGCAGAAAAACACACACATAGACAGAAAACAGTATTGTATTGGCAGAAAAACACACACACAGAACTGAAAACCCAGAAATAAATCCACATAAATATGGATAGATAATTTTTGACAAAGAAGCCAAAAACATACAATGGAGAAAAGACAGCCTCTTTAAAAAATGGTGCTGGAACTGGGAGAATTGGAAAGCCACGTGGCAAAAGAATGAAACTAGTCTGCTGTCAGCATGTACCAAAATTAACTCAAAATGGATTAAAGACCTAAACATAAGACTTGAAACAATAAACTGCATAGAAGAAAACATAGGTACTAAACTTATGGACCTTGGGTTCAAAGAGGATTTTATGAATTTGACCTCAAAGGCAAGGGAAGTAAAAGCTAAAATAAACGAATGGGACTATATCAAGAACTAAAAAGCGTCTGCACAGCAAAATAAACCATTGACACAATAAAGAGGCAACTAACCGAATGGGAGAAGACGTTTGCAAACAATGCCTCAAATAAGGGGTTAATATCCAAAATAATATAAAAAACTCATACAACTCAACAACAAAAAAACAATCCAAAATTAAAAAATGGGCACAGGACCTGAATAGACATTTCTCCAAAGAGGACATACAAATGACCAATAGATATATGAAAAAATGCTCAACATCACTAATTATCAGAGAAATGCAAATAAAAACCACAATGAGATATGACCTCACACCAGCTAGAATGGCTATCATCAACAAGACAAATAGTAACAAGTGTTGGAGAAAAAGGAACCCTCATACACTGTTGGTGGGAATGCAGATTGGTGCAACCGCTATGGAAGGCAGTGTGGAGATTCCTCAAAAAATTAAAAATAGCATGACCATATGACCCAGCAAAAAATCTACCCAAAAAATCTGAAAACATTTATTTGTAAAGATATATGTGCTCCGATGTTCACTGCAGCTTTATTTATGACGGCCAAGAAGTGGAAACAACTGAAGTGTCCTTCAATAGATTGGATAAAGAAAATGTGGTATATACACACAATGGAATACTATTCTGCCAGAAGAAAAGATGAAATAGTGTCATTTGCGACTACATGGATGGATCTTGAGATTATTATGCTAAGCGAAATAAGTCGGACAGAAAAAGTTGAGAACCATATGATTTCACTGGTATGTGGTATATAAAACTGAAAACAACAAAGGAACAAGACAAACTAATGAAGAAACAAAAACTCATAGACACCGACAATAGTTTAGTGGTTACCAGAGGTAAGGGGGGTAAGGGGGTTGTAGATGAGGGTAAAAGAGATCAAATATATGGTGATGGAAGGAGCATTGACTCTGGGTGGTGAACACACAATGTGATATATAGATGATGTAGTACAGAAGTGTACACCTGAAACCTATGTAACTTTACTAACCATTGTCACTGCAATAAATTTTAATTTAAAAAAAAAACACCAAAAAACAAAACAAAAAAACACCTTTGCCTATAAAGATTTCTGTGGTTCTGGAATTTTAAATTTCTTAGTAATACTAAGGGATGCTAAATGTTCCATTCAAGGGGACTTATGTTATGATTCACTTTTCAATCCTCTTTCAATGTTTTAAAAGTTCATCTTTCTCTATCTTTCTGCATAATGTTGAAAAGGCAGACAAAATGAGTTCATTCCAAGAAAACAGTAAGACACAAATTAATTACTATAGCTACTGTGGTTTTGAGGACCCAGGGATAAATATGTTCTTAGAATAAAGAATATTTTAAAACTTTGTTGTAAACTAGAATGGAAAAATGAATAAAATCCTAGTCCATCAAGATGCCATTCTTAATCACAAGGAAAACAACGCAGGCATTGAATTGTTAGTATAGCCTATCTACATTATGTGCACTCAAAGCAACTGTATACAATTTATTACATTGGTGGGGGAGAATGTTTAATTATTAACATAAAATCACAAATGTTATAATATGCTATAAATAGCATTAAATGACATGACTAACATCAAATGACATCTTTAATCTTGAAAGAAGCTGTCTCTGTTGAATGATAACTACTATGATTAGACTTAAAAATGTTTATTTTACAATATACTATTCATAAAATATGTAGTTCAGAAAAAATATTACCTGCATTTGACGAAGCGGTCCTGCTAATTGCTCTGTTAATTTGGGCATCTCACTAGACTAAAAGAAAAGGAAGATTAGATGTAAAAAACCTAAGTTAAAATGCCATACATACATACTACCTGCTTTAACAAAACAAAGTTTTTATGATATCCATTAATATCAAATTATAAAACTTTAGACATAAGTATTTAGTTTCTAATCAACTCTCAGTTTATGTACATAAAAATACCACTCCTCTCAACCTAAATTATAATATTCTATTATATTTCAGAGGAAAATAGTTCTCTGCTAAATTTGCAGTGTGCTCAGCTAGCTATTTTCTGTGACCATAAATGGAACTGAGGGAGAGCAAATACTGTGAACATGCATAGTAGTTTAGTTACATCAAAATTATTATAAACTCTTTTATCATAGTTTGACTTTCAAACAGTTTTGGCTTCTAGGTAACTCTCAATCTGTGGAAACTGAAAATTTGTGATAAAGAACATTAAAGACATGCCCTCAATTTTTTTACCCAGGTATTTCTAGCTCTCTAACAATGTATAAGACAGTTAAAATTTTAATCTGAGTTTGTACTCTTAATATTGCTTTCCCACTAATGAAAAGTTTGTCAATTTCTCAACTAGAACAATAGGAGTTCAAGTCTATTACTAACTAGTCAAATGAACTTAAACAAGCTGCTCGAATTCTGTGTTGGTTTCTTACCCTGTCAAAAAGAAATAAAAAGTCAGATCCTAAAAACCTACAGGCTGGTGATTAGAAAAAAGAAATTATTTTTGTGTAAATTTTGACAAAAGTAGTCTTATTATACAAAAAACATTACTAGAATGGCATGCATGTATGTGTGGGACAGGATTTAAAATAATTAGAAAGTTTTTAAAAAAGCAATTATAGGTTAGTTGTAATAGATATGCCTTTATTTTAAGCATCAGTATTTACATAGGACTTGGTTTTGATTTGTATCATGTATACATATTATGTAATAAATCATGAACCAGGTTCCATATTATTCCTGTTAAAATCATGATGAAAAGCAAAATGGCCAGAATGAACTCAACCTCTCCAGTTAATAATGAAAAGAATGCAAAAGTGCTAAATGTCTTTGACATAGTGTCTATTTATGGTCAGCAGTTACTGATCGCTTCCTCTCTCCTGGTCACTGTAAGTAGAAGGTACTGGTCCTGATATAAGTAAACTAAGTATGATTTTTGCCAATGCTCTCCCACCAGGTATGTGCAGTTCGTTTCTTCATCTCTCCTTTAAAGCCTCAATTCAAATTATCAGGGAGGCCTCTTCTAATCACCTTATTTAAAATAACACCACCATCCCCTGAAGATAACAATAAAGAAATAAAATGCACACAAATTATGTCAAATCGTGGTGAGGATTGTGGAGAAAAGTGAAGCAGAGAAGGCAGACGGAAATTTAATATAAGTATCATAAAGGGAAAAATTTCTGCTCTAGCTCGAGCCTAGATCTGTGCTTTGCATTCAGTGGGTGCTCAATAAATATGTGTAGTTACTTGATATCTATAAAGACAGTATGCTGTCTTTAGTTTCAATGATAAAAAAATGTGGGGGCATAGTTTTAGAAAGAACACTTTTTTTTTTTCCTCTCAAGAGATGGAGAAAGTGAAGTAATTACTCACATGGAAAAATTATTGCTAAACCAGCAATGAAAATCTCTGGCCACTACCACAAAACCTGCCTATGAAAGGTTTTCATGGCCTCTAGTAGGATCAGCGGCTTCCTAGTTATTTTCCAGTATTGGGAAGAGGGTTCAACCTCACCATCCCCTTTTATTTTTACTAATTTTGCCTAATTACACATTCACTTACCTTTTCCTTTTAGGACTGTCTTACTAGGCCAGACTTTCAAACAATGCATTGAGTTATAGAACAAATTTAAAACCTGGACTTTGATTAATGGTGACCGTCCAAAAATAAAATCCGATTTTACTCCTCTTTCTGATAATATGCATTTAATTATGTGTATGTATTTATCTTACTATATTTGTGTTAAAGTTATACTGATTTCTAATTAACATTACCCATATTATGTAAATGTGAAGTAATATTTTATAATTAAAAATATCCGTATTAAAATTATAGTATATGTGAATAAATAAGATGTACTAAATATATTAACTCACATTCTCTTGAAACACAAAGCAGCTTAGTAGTGCCGTTGCCTGTTCTGCAGACAGATCATTGAAAAGGCCATTGAACATCATCTCAGTTAGAAGGAGCTCATCAGCGCTACACCACCACACACACACAAAGAGAATCAATTTCAAATGTCAGAATACAGAAACATACATATGTACACACACATCCTTAAGATGTAGTTTTTAACAAAATGCATCATTTGACCATAAGGAGTAATCAATGCGGAGTGACAAAGATTTATTTAACTAAGGAAATGGCAGGTCTTTATATTTACCAGTACTATACAAATAATAAATTTAAAATGGGTAGTTCATATAAAAGTCCCATTCTAGTAAGTACCAAAATGCATATATTTATTGAAATAAAAAACCATTATTATACCAGAAAAAATAGTCATCACTATCCATTTATTATCTGGATCCAAGGACCATTTTGTTTTTAACTTTATTTTACAAATAATTTATAAAATAAAGGGATAATAAAAAAACAACTTTATTAGAAATCTTAATTAGAATGTACACATAGCAGACACAAATTTACTTCATAGTTTCATAGTGCTGACAATGTATATAACCGAGGTGTGCAATGGCCTTTGAATGCAACAAAGTGCTGTTCACCAATCCATGAATCTGGACAACATCCATGCAGTAAATATGATTCCCGATTTCAAATACGTGTCTAATAGGCACATCATCATTACTTTTGTTTCTTTTTGCACATGCATTGTCAAAACATACTGACTCCAAATGTTAAATACATCTCTTTTAGTTTCGAGCTAATCATTAGTTTTGTTTCCTCTTTATTGTTAAAATATAGTATTTTTAAAAACTTTGAGCTTATAGTTTTATTGAAGAGGAAGGTCTTTTTTGCTCCATAATTATACATTTTCATATTCAGATTTAAATTACAAAGATTAGAATAATCAGTCTAACAAATTTTTTTCATGATGTTTCTTATCACTTTCCTGATATTTACAACCATCATCAGTATTTGACCACTTAAAAACCCTAGCAAGAAAAATTTAGTGCACAAATCATAAACTATGAAATATTCTTATTACAAGTCCTTGTAACAAAATGGGATGGTCCAACTTATCACAAAACATTACGTAAGTCCTTCCTGTTCAACAGAAGAAAGTTAAATAACAATCTTAGGATTGTTTTTTGTGCTTAGGAATATATTTATTAACTCACTGATTCTTGAGTTTGAGGGTCTGAGATTTTGCTTGTATGATTAAGTTCACCATTATCACTTTGTATAGGGTGCTTTTTGTCTCTGTGTTTATCTGATTTATGTAATACAGTAATTGCTAAATATCTTTCTTGGTTATTTTTCTTATCATCATTGGTGGAAAATGATAAATTCTGAATTCTCAGCTGTGTCAACAAAAGCTAAAACAGTCTACACAGAGATGGTGTTTCTACAATTCTATAATCAAGGCTCCATGAGGTATCGTACATTTATTAAAGGGTTTAGTGATCCATTCAGTAACTGTAACAATGTTACTCTTTTTTAAATTTTTAAAAAAGCAAAATTTTGTTTTCTGGAAGACTTAAAAAAAAAAAAGTCATGAACTAGCAATCATTACAAACAGTTTATTCAAAAATAAAGTTAAAAACTAAATTTGGGTTCCTGATGGTAAACTGTGAGTTAAGTCAAGCAAAGAAGACAATACAAATAAGGCAAGATTATTTCAAGGAACTACAGTCTAATGTGTCAGGCAGAGAACAAAGATAATCAGATGATAATGATCTAACAGAGGTTGATACAGGCAATTATATTAAAAATGTTGAGAATCTAAAATTGGATTATAGAAATTCAGACCAAGTTTCAGAAGATCTTGGGAAAAAATATGCAGGAATTAGCAGGATGTGGGGTGGGAGTGAGAGAAAGGTCATGCTAAGCGAAAAATACCAATGTGTGGGATGTGGCAACAGACTGGCTAAAGAGGGAAGGGCAAGAACACACTAAATTATGGAATTTATTATAAAAGCAACAGAGAATCACCAAGAAACTTTTACCAAAAGAATGACAAGCAAGGATTTGTGCTTTGGAAAGAATACTCTGGGAATAGTCAACAGGGCATGGAGGTAGAGGAAACTACTCAGGAAAATATGAAAAGAGAAAGAAGGAGTCTAGGATGACTCCCAAGTTTTTGCCTTTAGTATCTGGATTTTATTCAGCAAAATAAGAGAAGAGAGTGAGAAGCAAATCTGCGGGAAAGGTAACATGCTTTGACATGTGATGTTATCTCCACCTCTCTAAATATTCTCTTTTTAGAATAAAATCAATACCATTCTTCTAAGATTAAATCTAGCTGCAGATACCTAAGAGAAATCAATTTCTATATTATTAAATACTATGTAATAGCACAAAGAAATAGTTTCAATAACATTAATTTTGGCAGATGAATCAGTAAACCAGTGTTGTGGTCTAGATTTAATACTAGGTAAATTATTAATCTTATGGTGCTTACGTTTCTTAATTACAGAGTAGGAAAGCTGAACTTTATCAGAGGCTAAAGGCAAACTAGAAGACTGTGGGGCAAATCTAATTTGAAGAAATGTTTTATTTGTCTCACACAGTGACTAAAAAAATGATTCTGAATAAGCCTGTGAACATTTAAAAATCAAGAGATTTTACCTAAAATTCTGGATTGTTGGCTTTTCTAAATTGGAAACTCTGTTATCACATTATTCTGTAACAACAACTAACTGGAGGTGGGTATTCACTGCCCCCTTTTGGTGGCCAAGAATTGTCCTGTTCGCCAGTCTCTGCCGGGCCCCTGCAGACACTTGAGTTCATAACATCTGAACTAGATGATTAATAAGAATATGAAAAAGTCTTTACCAGCGATATCTGGAACCATATACAAGGTCTGTAATTCTCTGGCCTCGCCAGTCTCTGACAGGCCCCTGCAGACACTTGAGTTCATAACATCTGAACTAGATGATTAATAAGAGTATGAAAAAGTCTTTACCAGCAATGTCTGGAACTATATACAAGGTCTGTAATTCTCTGGCCTCGTCCATTAGGGCCATGATATGCACATAAAAAACTGTTTCAAAAATGTCTTTTATGGACTCACTGAGCATAATGGTCATGACTACAGACAAAACAAGATATACCTTCAGGCTGATGGCGGGCATGTGGGACCACAAGCCAGAACCATCCAGTGGGCCCTTCCTGAGTTTCTGACCCACATAAATCACCAGAGAGAATGTTGTTGTTTCATGTCATTCAATTTTAACATCATTTTTGATATGGCAAAAGATTATTGAAACAGAGAGTAGCTTATATCCAATCTAAAGCTATGGCCTATCGGATGCTATGCTGTAATACCCTACTGCAGCCCAAGACTTTAATAAAATCTCCTACATATAACAGGATAATAATGGTTATTAGAGTAAGTTTCAAGGTGGAAAAATGTTCATATTTTTAAAAAGATACAAAACTGTGTACAAACTGAGATTACAATTATGTAAAAATCTCACATGCATTAAAAAATAGAAAAAGGACATACATCAAAAGCTAACGTTATGTTAATTAAGGGGATCCAAGAGATTTTTTTTTTAATTTTCCTTTTCTAATTTCTCAATTTCATGGTCAAAACCTGCATTTAATATAGAAGGTATTGTACAAACTTTGTAATTTTAAGACAGCTCTTTTTTCTAAAAGATTAATAGCCCTCATTTAAAAAACAGTATCCCATTTTATAATCAGTTTACTGGAACCACCAAGTTTTACCTGCTTATCTCACAAGCCACTCGTCCTTTCATCTCTATGACATCAGAAGAGGTAGCAAATCCCAATCTCCTTAAAACACGTTTGCGGCATCTGAGCTCGTCCATTTGTAGGACTGTTCTTGCTTTCTTTAGTTCTCGCTTTGCAGATTTAATATCTATTGCAATCTAAGGCAGATAAAAGTATAAAGGGAAGTTCAATAATAAAGTGAACAAAGTAAAATGGGATTTACTTATGACCTGAAAAAATATTTTATAAGGACACCTTACAACATACTTCTCTTTCAAAGCTTTAATGGTGTGAGGCGGAATATAGGAGTTTCTTACTTTCCCAGGATATTACACAAGAAGAACATGTATCTGGTTATTAAATACTAGCGAAAGTGTTAAATATATGGAAAATATAAAATGTCCATCTGAAAAATTTGAGGCAGAGTAAGATTTAGGAGTTGTGAAAAGCTAAAGAAGTTGGGCAATAGAGCATGGCTCTTGCTTAAATAAGGAGGGGAATGAGTTGGATAGCCATCAACTAGATGAGGTAACCATCAGGAGGTAGAAAAAGTCAGTGGTAAATTAAGAGAGGCTCTTCCAATACAGGATTCATTTGATAATCATGCGGGGGTAGCTTAGGGAACAGGGAAAGAAAGATGAGGGTATATGAATCTTATCTCTTGACTACCTATGATGCTCTGAAGTGTTCCTTCTCTGTCCTCAAATGGTATCACAAATCTACTTAAGCTGTAAATGGCTTTAGCAAAGAGAATAGGTCTGTATTCTATAGACAGAGATAAAAGCTGAAAAGAAAAATATATGTTGAGGCCATCCTTTAGAATAGATGAGTTTTAAAATTCAGTTAATTAAATAAATATTACATTTGTTCAACTGTGATGAGAATAGGATAGCACAATAGCAAGAAAACACAGGGATCCTGAAATGGAGACCTGAAGTTCAGAAAAACACTGACAGGAAGTAAAATTTAGGGATTGAGAAGTTGAAATCCAAAGACTCTGGAATTTTGCAGACAATATACTAAGCTTCAGTTGAGGAGTAAAAATTAGAAAGCCAATGATGGTAGTCAGAAACATATTTATTGATAGCCAACTATGTACCCTATTTACAGTGTTACATTATTTCATTTAATTCTTATAGCAATCATATACGGTAGGTAACTAATATTAAACTATTTTAACTAATTTAACTAATATTAAATTTGGATTTTACAAAGATGAGAAAATGGAAGCAGAGAGACTGCTAAGTAAACTGGCCAAGATCACGGAGTTAGTGAGTGATGAAGATGGGGTTCAAATCCAGGCTATCAGACTTTAGAATCTAAGCACGTAGCGATTATTGATAGTTCTATGAACAGGTGTGCTGTCATAATGCTCTCAGGATAAGAAGCAATGTTTCCTATGCTAAACAAATCTATGCTACCTAGCATGATTTATCAGGCCTATCAGAAAAAAACTTTTTCTAAAGTTTCTTTAAGAATGCTCAGATGAAGACAGCAGAAGACAGTATTAATTACGAAGGCATATAAAGCTTGCTAGTTAGGAGAAGAGAGTTCACTATTTAAGATTTTCTTTTCTCAATAATTTTTATTGAAATATATTTTGGGTATACTGAGTTAAACAAAAATATTATTAAAATTAATTTCACCTGTTTCTTTCCACTTTTTAATGTAGCTACTAAAGAATTTAAATTACATATGTGGCTTACATTGTATTTCTATTGGATGCTGTTCTAGATGTTTTTCTACACATTTTAAAAGAACAGACATCCATGTCTGTAAGTGCATGGATACACAGGCATCGGGGCTTCCTCCCACAAAACTGAGACCAGCTTCCTTTTCCACTGAATATATTAGGACTTCTTTTCCAAAGACTACGTATAAGTCTATCTCATTCTTTTTAATGGCCATGTAGATTTCCATTGTGTGATATGCACCATTCATATATCTAATTCTCTACTGATGAAACACGAAGATTGTTTTTTCAAACAATGTTACAAGAACATGTTTGTACTGCCTCTTTACAGTCTCAATTCCTAGAGGTGGGAAAGCTGGGTCAGGAGGTGTGAGCACTTAAAATATTGACAGTTGAGTGGTCAGACTTTGAAGGCTTCTCAGGCAGGGAAAAAGGATGTGAAATTTATCCTGCACTCACTAGGCAATCAAGAGACTTGTTTTTTTCCCTAAATTGTTAACTCTTCATAGGTTTCTTTCATTAAAAATTCAATATAAGTACCTCATAGACAATTGGGGAGAAGGGACCCTACTATAATCTCACTGCCCAGAAACAACCACTTAAGGTTTTCCTCTTAGTCTTTTTGGTGCATGTTTTTATTTTTGCTAAATTGTAGCAAAACAATTATGCACCTGCATAAGCATTTTTCCAAGTACTGCAGAGTCTGCATAACAAGTTTATTTAGCCAGTCCCTCAACCAGACATTAGGGCCTTTGTCAGTTATATTTGAGCAGCTCAGATAATGCCCCTCTGTGTGGCTTCCAACTACCTCCTCCATGAAAGCTTTCCAATCACCACTGAACCAAGCTCAAGTCTCTCTGTTCTCATGTTGTGGGATGTTGTGGGATGGTTCACAGTGACTCTTTGGTGGCTATGTAATGTAGGAAGTAACAACTAGAATCAGGGAGGGAGATGCTGCAATGGTCCTGGTGAGAAATGGCAAGCCACGGTCATAACTGAATATACCTATGGAAGTTACTAACGCTTTTTGTGTCCCGGTTTCCTCATCTTGAGAAGTACCTTCATGGTGGGCCAGAGCACAGTGAACGTGTTCATCAAGAACACAGCTGCTGTGCCCCACATGGCACAGGGCCACATTATGTTAGTTCACAAAAATCTGAAAGGGAGAGTAAAACTAGAACTAAACACATTACTCTATAACGTCAAGAAGTTTCTACTCATATATTTATTCAATAAACACTAGGCATCCACTTTATAAAGACAGCTCATTATGGGAGATATGGGAGAGTACAAATAAGCTAAAATAAAACACTTGACCCTAAGAAGTTTAAAATCTAATTTGTGAGAAAGGAAGACAAATGAGATAAAAGTGGCATGTGATAAAAGTTGAAAAGCATAATAGCAAGGAGTTATAAGCTTCAAGGAACAAGTGACATTATATAGTACAAAACATTCCAGTTGAAACATATAGTGGAAAAGAATGTGTTCACTTCAAAAAGCTTTTTCTAAATTCATTATTCAGAATGGCTGTAAGAATGCTTTTTCTGGTTAGAGATTACCGCTAACTACCGTAAAGAGCTAAACTACTACAACAAAAAACACAGACAATAACAAGTACTGGTGAGAACATGGAGAAATTAGAACTGTCATATATTGCAGGTGAGAATGTAAAGTTGTAAAGTGGTGCACCCACTTTGGACAACAGTTTGGCAGTTTCTCAAAAAGTTAAACAGAATTACTATATAACCCAGAAATTCTACCCAATTCCACCTAAGAGAAATGAAAACACATATCCACACAAAAACTTAGACACAACTGTTCATAGCAGCATCATTCATAATAGCCAAAAAGTGGAAAACCCCAAATGTCCATCAACAGATGAATAGTTAAACAAAACGTGGTATAGCATACAATGGAGTATTTTTCAGCCATAAAAAGTTGAGTAAAGTACTAATTGAGAATACAACATGAGTGAACCTTGAAGACATTATGCTAAGTGGAAGAAGGCTGACACAAAAGGCCTCGTATTGTATGACTTTCTATGAAATCTCCAGAACAGGCAAATCCATACAGGCAGAAAGCAGATTTGTAATTGCCAGGGTAGGGAAATGGGCAGTGACTGCTAATTGGTATGAGTTTTTTTGGGGGGTGGAGAAAATGTTCTGGAGGTATTAGGTCGTAGTTATGGTTGCAGGTAGCTGTGAATATACAAAAAAAAAAAAAAACAAACAACAACACTGAACTGTATGCTTTAAAACTGTATGCTGTGAATATTATGATACGTGAATTATATCTCATAAAAAAATACTGTTAAAAAAAACCTCATCAAATGCCAAACTACAGTAAAATGATTGTCATCTTGTCTTGCTAAGAATCGATAGTTTACTTGACAGATAGCTAGTTTCCTTTTTTAGCTGATGAAACCAATAGGAAAAGAAAATGAAAAATACATTCATTTATTTAGTGAAATACATAGAATTCTATAAAGTAAGTTTCTGCCATACCTGTGCTTTTTTCTCACAAAGTGTATACACAGTTTCCAAATTTGGATCATTGTGAAGTGGATGAGAATACATTCGATGCTCAAAGGCCTCTACTTTCTGGATGACTTTTTTCAGCCCCTGATCTTGAATACCCATATCATCAATAGGATCTAATAAGGGAACACCATCAGGAAAACGTTTCTGAACTTCCTGAAACAAAATATTTAAAATTAATTTTTCATCTTACAGACAAAATTAGTTAAAACTAAACTAAATCAGTATTAATTCTTGTTTTTTTTCCTATGCAGACAAAAATAAAAAGACTGCTACATGTATATGTTTTTGTCTTTCCACTTAAATTTGAGTGCTTTTTTCCCATTGAATGTTTTTGAAAACTCCTTTTAAATCATTGTACTATGATTTACTGATACATGGATGTATTATAATTTACTAAAAATTCTAGTATTTAGAGTTTAATAGTTCTGGATGTGGCACAGCTCACTGATAAATCCATTATCATATATTTGGGTTGTTAAAACTTGTCATCATACATCATTCTGTAGTAAACATCAACTTTCTGATTATTTCCTTGGAGCTGATTCCTAAGGAGGGCACAACTGAGTTGAAAGATGAAAATTTTTTAAAGCGTCCAGATCCCTATTGCTAATTTAAAAAAAAAAAAAAAGATTTAACTGTTAAACACAATAAGCACATGCGATCAGAGAAGGGATAGTTCACATTAGGCTGGTATCCCCCTGGAAGACTTTCAGGGTTTTGGATAGGCTTTAAAGATAGGATTTGGCCAGTTCATAATTAAAAGATAGATGATGATGATAGATAGATAAATATGTAATTTTTTTAAAAAAAGGTTATCCACATAAAAATTTTGTAAGACTGTCACCTATAGACCACAGCTTAAAAATTCCTACTCTACACTGAAAGCATCCTGTTCATTTATCTTTGTTTTCTCAGATTCCAGTATAGAGCTTCCAATGCAGAGTAAATGCTAATTCAAATGTTTACTGACTAAAGTTCCTTTTTGTTTTCCTACTTGAAAATAAAATTTTCTAGAAAGTCAATTTTTTAAAATCAAATATAGAACTATTTCATCCATTTATTAACTATACTAAAAATGGTTAAAGTCCTGGCACATGATTTTATACATAAAACTTTTAATACAGTCTGTAGTTGTTTTCACTCATAACAAATAAAGCAAAACATATTTAGCATTTAATAGTGGACAGTTTTCCTTTGTGACCCCTCTTTTAGCAACTCACTTTGTTAGTAGATTCAAAGAGAGAACAATCTATACGAAGATCTGCTGCCACTATTTTTATTTTAAAAAACTGCCACTATTGGTTGTGTTTATAGATTTTCTGAAAGAAAGTAATATATTTAAAAGCATTTCAGTTGTCTCATTAGAAACCCTATTTATATGTACATAAAACTTATATTTGATAAAATTAGCACATATACCTGTATTGATTTTAAAACACTCTGTCTATTGTCCACTGGTCGAAGGTCTTTTGGAATATAAAGCCTAACACTGCTGATGGCAGACAGGAGATGCACCAAAACTGGAACAACCTACCAACAAACAGTTATAACAACATTACAATTAAAATTGCACGTTTTCAAATTCTACCATTTCCTAAGTTTAGTTTGAATACTTAAAAGGAAGCTGCATTTACAATATGTGACAGGTATAAGTAGAAAATAATCACTGTGGAAACTTTTTTCTTAGTAGAGACTATACCTTAAAAATGAAAACTAATCCAAACCTCTAAATAATAGGCAAATCAATGGTACATAAAAATACACTTCTCTCAATACAGAATCCATACTTTATTCATTTTTGCTTCCTCAGTATTTGCCACTTTTTGAATACCTGAAAGTACTACTAGCACTACAAAGGAAGGTAAGACTCCTCCTTAGGTTCAAACAACCAACCAAGGTTCAAGTAAGCTCTAGATAGGCTGGAAGGGAGATGGAAAAAAAGTGTTTCAAGTTGAGAAAACAGTCTATTCCACTAGACATGGTCTTCAGGATCACCTATCTTCAAACTTTCTCCTATGCTTTCTCTTGACAATACCCTTCTCTCACCATCAAATATGCCATTTTGCTTCCTTTAAATATACTTCCTTTAAATTTAGAAGGCCTCTATAAACTAAGAATAGGTTAACATTTTCATAAGTCAAAGCTCGTCAGTATATTGGTTTTCTACAGCTACCTTTGGATGATCTCCATTGAAAAAGCAATTGTCATTGGCTTGCTGATAATAAATATATTCATAGTTTTTTAGTGAAGAAAATGGTAGAATTGCTGAGTCTGGGTTTTACAGTCAAGAGTGACTGGGTTTGAATTCAGTTAGCTGTGTGAGCTTCAGCAAGTCACCTAACCTTTTTTTAAGCTTTAGTTTCCCCATTTTAGAAATGGGGATAAAATTAGATCTATTTCATTAAACTACTGTGAGAATTCAATGAAACAATGCATGTACAAAATATTTTCAAATAGTTTCTAAACACCTTTAAAAATGTAATTTAATGTAATAAATATAAGTGTCAACAAATCTGCATATACCAATGATAAAATAGCAGGGATGATACTCAAATGTGAAAGGTGTATTTGTTTTGAGTGTTAATAAGTGAGATAGATGGAGACTGAAAAACTGGCTTTGGCAGTGTTTAAAGGGGACAACTACAACCTTCCATTGGAAAACAACTGAATAAAAACAATACAATAAACAGTCCATTGTTATTTTCTCAGCTAGATTTTCCAACTGTTAACAGTTTGCAGTATGTACCTTTTTTCTCTCTAAATAAGAATTTAGGGTTTTTTTCTTTCTTCTTGCTTTCCTTTTTCCTCCTCCTTTTTTAAGCATTTGAAATTAATTTGCAGACATGCCACTTCACCTCACCAGCAAATACTTCTGCATGTATATTTTAAGTATAAGCACATTCTCATGCACAGCCACATTATGAGCATAAAAATTTAAACACAATATCTAATAGAGTCCACAGTCAAATTTCCCCAACTGACCCAATAATACCCTTTATAGAATACTACTACTACCACTACTACTGCTACTTCCTTCTCCCCACTACCCCCCCTTTGGATCCAGGATCCAGCCAACGATCATTTATCCCATTTAGTTGTCAGGTCTCTTTACTGTTCTTTAATCTAGAATACACCCCACCATTTTTGTTCTTTTATGGTACTGACATTTTCATGTAATTCAAATTTACAGAAAAGTTGCAAGAATTTGATAACAAGCTCCCATATACCTTTATTCAGATTCACCAATTATTTACATTTTGACCCATTTGCTTTTATCATTCTCTCTAAACACACACACACACACACACACACACGCACGCACAGTAAGTATTAAGAGGGAAATTTAATGTTGATACAATGATATTCTCTGTTTTCCAGTCCATATTAAAATTTCATCTATTTTCCCAATAATGTCTTTTATAGCATCCTCTTTTCCCCCCACCACTCCACAGATCCAAACTAGGATCACACAATGATTTTAATTGTAGTATTTCTTTATTCTCCTTTAATGTTCCTCAGTTTTTCTGTGACTCTCAAGACATTGGCATTTTTTAATACTATAGGCTAGTTATTTTGTAGAATGATCCACAATTTTGGTTTGTCTAATGGTGAGGAATCATCAGCTTCAGGTTATGAATTTTTGGCAGAAGTGATTTTATTTTAGTCGTCTTCATCCATTGAGCAGCATTACTGGTGACAGTAACTTTGACCCCTTGATCAAAGTGGTAACTGTTTGCATTCTCGATAGTAAAGTTATTACTTTGCCCTTTACAATTAGTAAGAAATTTGTGGGGTACATTATTTACTTTGTAAATTTCCCATTCCTTATTAAACTTTCAACTCACTTATTTTATTTTTAGCATCCACGAATTATTCTTGCCTGAGTGAATTATTTATGGTAGTTGCCCAATGGTGACTTTTTAAACATCAGAGAGAAGTAAACATCTTACTTCTATCTATCTATCTATCTATCTATCTATCTATCTATCTATCTATCTATCTATCTATCTATCTATCTATCTCAGTTTGGACTTGTGGATTCTTATTTTGTTTTTATTTGGTTATAATCCTTTACTGTTATTATTTTTATTCTCAAACTGTAAAATTCATTTTTAAATAAGACATTATGTGGCTGAATTTGCTTTTGAACCACCAGTTTGTGACCTATACAAATCCTAGATGCACTGTCTGGCTGGAGAGAGAAGACTAAAAGAGGACATAAAAAATAATCACTAATGTACTAGGTAGCTAACACCCAGAGGGAGAGACGCACAACTTTTCTGCACTGAGGTCCATGTACATAATCAAAAATGGCCAAAAAAACCCCCCAGCATTTGGCTTTAAAGAGCAAGTATATGCGTTGTGTAATTGTAGTTGAATTCATTATGCACAAGTATTTGATAATTTCCTTGACATAAAGACTATTCTGTGAAGACTTGAATCAGAAGGAAGACAGAAAGTGCCCAATTTCTAATGCTGCTTCCCATAATAAACTCCCACCCAAGAAATTATGACAGGAAAGAGATTACACAGACCCTTCTACAAATGTCTCAAGTACAGGACAGAGATCCTAAGACTTAAGTTTTGTAAATAAGCTCAATGCTTAAAAACCAACTGAATAGGTGCTATGAAATTATAAACCTGTACATTCCAAGGGATTTGAAAACATGTAATATTTGCATAGCACAGTTTATTCAACTTTTTAAACCTAATAACATTTATAAAGTAATTTAGAATGCAGGTTTATCATGATGCAACATTGGTCTATATAAAGCCAAATAATCATGTGATTAGTTTTTGGAAACTTGTTAGAATAGCAATACTAGGAAGTATTTTTACTTAGACATTTTGAATCTTTGCAAGTTTGCCATAAATCAATTTCCCCTTTTAAGTAAGCAAATAAGGTAGATAATATGAGAAGTCAGTAAGTTTTAAGTCAATACATGCAATTTCACAAGACTATTAGCTAAAACAGAATGATTTTTAAATTTTTTATCCAAACAAAAGATGTTTCTGAACCCACTGAATTTTAACCAAGTCAAGGAAAGTTATTTAAACCAATGTGTTTTTTTATTAAATTTGAGATTTTAAAAAATTGATCAGCGCGCCTTGATCTAATTTTCTCTCCAAAACTGGAAATCAATCAAACGTTTACAGCAATCCAAGGAGGATTTAACCAAGAAAAAAGGGCTGACTTTCAGTAAGAATAGAAAGCTTTGTGGTATTTTAATTTACCCTACTCCCTTCTTCACTCCCCTCTTTACTAGTAGCCTTGGAAACCAACAGCCTGAAATCACAGTGAAAATCTGATTGGCACTCACTAGAAAGGACAAAACAGAGTTGGAACTACTTCAAAGCCCCATTCCCAGAGAACTGTCATTATTTCACCTGTCTGGTGGGTCCCTAGAAGATTCCATCAACATGGCTGTCTTTATTTGACCTAACTCAGTGCTTGCCAGGGCAAATGACCTTTTCCCTGGGGCCTTTGTTAAAAATAAGAGGCAACTATTTAACATCATGGCTTCCCAAGATAATGAATAACAGTGAGGTCAAATAACAGTGAGGTCAAATAACAGGTTAAACAAAAAGCTTACAAGGAAAAGCTGGGGAGTAAAATGTCCAGAGGAAGATTTGAAAGATTCAGACCCATTCCTAGGAACCTACATGCATGTGTTCGTCCTCAAGAAAGAACTGAGAAGGCTCTAAGCTCTTACCTCTGGCTGACCTTGAAACTGTGCACACAGGAAATGAAGGCTAAGGCAGTGTTGTCAACTGTCTGGCTGAATGTTAAAGGTACGTTGCAATACGCATGAAGAGACTGGTAGACTTAATGGGTCCTAGGCATTTAAGGAAGTCTAATTATTATGACCACTAAGCTAACCAAGCAGACTTCAGTGGCCATGCAAAACAAAACATACAGACCTAATAATTGAGAAAAGTCTACTAAACAAACAACTGTAACAAATAGCTACTAGAATAAACTCTGGGGGAAAAGAGGGAAATTTTGATTTCCAGAGCTGCCACATTATATTCTTTAAAATGTGCAGTTTCAACAAAAAAATTACAAGACACACAATAAAACAAAGTATGGTCCATACACAGGGAAAAACAGCAGTTAACAGAAACTGTCTCTGAGCAAGGTGAGACTTAATAGAGTTTAAATCAGCGATTGGTTCAAAGTTTATCCAAAAAGTATCTGCTTTCAATTTATAATAGTACACTTATGACAAACTTCAAAAGTGACAAAACTGTTAAGTTTCATTCCATCACAACTATTTAAGGGTTTATCTTGATTCTCAAGTAGTTATATATCATAAATGTGTAATTGTGATCTGTAATCTTCTATTCCATGTCCCTTTATAGATATTTTTATCTAATACAGAATGATTTTAGTGAGTTTTTTGCCTACAAAAACAAAACATAAATCACTTATCTAGACCCTGAAATTATGGTTTTCTTCCTGACACTGAGTCTCACTTCAGTGTTATGAAGTGGCTGTGATAAAGGGCAGGGATCAGGCCTGCAGGTTAGCTCAGATGGTTAGAGCGCGGTGCTCATAATACCAAGATTGCTGGTTTGATCCCCACATGGGCCACTGTGAGCTGCGCCCTCCACAACTAGATTGAAAACAACTACTTGACTTGGAGCTAAGGGGTCCTGGAAAAACACACTTAAAAAAAAAAAAAGGGGGCAGGGGTCAGACACACTTGAGGCTGGCAACGCAACAGTGAGAAAACTGCAAGCAATCTTTAGAACATAGTAGAAAAGTGTTAACATCTACTAATCATCTGTAATCCCAAACTGGCTATATTCTAAGCCATTTTATTTTTCTGGAGTATTCATCTCATAGGTAAAGGAAAAGTCACTTTAGAAAGCAGTCTTGTACAAAAGCTGACAAAAAGCTAAATTTGCTGTCTCACACATACAAAAAGTTAGGAAAAGGAAAGATGACTATGGAAATTCCACTTTCTCCTCATATCTCATGCAAAGAAAGTCTGGTTCAAAACTACCCTTAAGAGTGCTACACAATCACTGAAGTTGAGAGAGGAAATTTCCTTATAAACTACCTATGGAACTATTTCCCTATGTCCAGGAGTCCACAGAAGATAGTAATTTACAAAAGCAAATAATATTATATACATATTCCATTTCTTAAGGTATAGTCCTCTGGTTTTTTTTTTTATGCCTTTGTCACTCAACCATACAGAACAAAACAACTTAAGAATTCTTTTTAAAGAGGGATATTTCATATTCTACATGTGGCTTCCACAGCTGGGAATGCAATTCTTGTCTGAAAAAACTTCTAATATTCCTATAAGTTTGTTCAATTTCTCACTATTTCTTTTATAAAGCCTTCTTTACTAATTCCCTCCCCCCACACACACTCTATCCTCAGTTAGAGGATTCATCTTTGATGTTCACCTAGCTCCTTGAGCACAAAATGCTACCCCCATAAGTTGTAAGGCCCTTTTGAAGTCAGAGTCTATACACATAAATCACGCTAATGCATTCCCCCTTAATTTCCACAGCAGCGTACACTAAAGTAAACTCAATAAAAAAGTGTTATAGAACTGCTATATGTTAATTATACTTAAGAAAAAAATATCATAGGAACAGGAAAAAAGACAGTTTTCGCACAGTCCCGTAAAAGCTTCCTTATAGAGGCTATGTATTAAACTGGACCACGTCATGATTATTCAGTACAGCAGGTCCTCAAAAATGTCCTTTCATTCAACATCGTTTCATTATAACATTGATTAGGTGCTGTAGGAATTTAACTCTTATTTACATCAATTAGCCTATGGTAAAATTGGTTTTGTTATATTTCATTTCACTTAAAGTTACAGAACTTATCAACAACATTAAGTGAGGACTTACTATATATACTGCAAAGCATCTCAGTATCTTTAAATTAAACTGACATACCTGCTAGACTTATGAAAATTTGGGCCTCGAACACAGACCACACACAGGTTTCACCTAAAGTGGTAACTCCAATGAATTAGTCATTAGATCACTTTCTTGGAAAAAGAGTTAAAGCTCTGAGTGTGAAAGATTTATCACCACGACTTATCATCAACGTCTAACATGAAAGGAGAATGTTGGGATGTGTCCCAAATATTTGCCATCCCAAGTTGCAGTAACTTCAAAGGTCCCCTTGGGTACAATGTATATATGACAAATTGTGGGAGTTTTAGCCTCATTTATAGTTAAGCAGTCAATCAGTAAAATACATATTGGGGGAAAAAATCATATTAAGTTTCATCGATGGTGGAATCTGGAGAAGACAAAATTAGAAGACTGAGGAACAGAGGTTGGTCTTCAGAACAATAATAATTCTAAATATTTTAAAATGTTTAATAATGAACAGTCTTCTTAAATACTGCCCACTCTAAATCTCATAGTCATTTCACTGATTCAAAGGAGCAGCCTATGATGCTGCAATGCCAGATTTTACTTTCTATAAACCAAAGCTTACTGTAACAAATATCGTTACAATATCTCCTAAAAGACAAACCAATACTCCACATATTTCAAGCAATGTTTAAAATAACAAAATTCCAGTGATAATAGCTTTCAAATAGATACTTGGAATCTCTACAATAAAGTTTTACCTATAATTACTTTAATTATTTTAAAATAAGAGACTTTTTATACCAGAGAAATATGGGATCTCATGTGGCAAACTGAATGTTTTTCATTTAAGTAAAAGGACATGGAAATTTTCATAGGAATGTAATAAACAGCATGGATGGACTACAACTGTAGAATAATTTGATCATAAAAAAATAACAAAGCATCTTTATAATGCAGGTAAAATCTAGCTACATGTGAAAATTTAAGTTATTAAATTCCTTTTATCTTTCACTTTGTCATTATTAACCACAATTTGATAAAAGAGCTTAAATCTCACTAACCATCCTACTGATATTTTATTGGCTTTAATATACCTTAAAAATACCTTGAAAACTCTCAATTTAGAAATCAAGACAATATGTTCATTATAATCACATTCAGGAAATTTAGTGATTATAAATAATTCACAAAATATCTGAAATATAAATATAAAAAATAAAGTGCAAACCTGCATCTCTCCTTTCTCATCAGGTTTAGCTGGCTTTGCAGCCTCAGTAGCCGAATTTTTTAAGCTTTCTTTGCTACAACGCAGAAGTACTTCTACTACATATAAAGGATCCAGTTCACCAGAATTAGGCTAGGAAAAAAAAGGAAAGAGAAAAGAAGTTTATTAATTCTTAAAAACAGGCCCTCAAGTTTTAAGTACCATGTGTAAAGCAATGATGCTCTCAGCATTTAGCATTATGACTAGCACATATATGCAGTAAATGTTCATTTCATGAAATGAAGGCTCTCTTCATCCTTCAAAATGCTCCACTGGATAAGAAAAGAGAGAAATCACTTGGTACATATGAATTCAAATATTATGATCACTGTCAACTGTGACATAAAATGCCACTTTAAATTTCTAATGATTAGTTTATAATTTTACTTGATATTATACCAGAATTAGAAAAAGAAACTAAATAATCAGTATCAAAATTAAATCTGTATCTTCAAATCACCCTAATTAAACAACATAAGAAAATGTTGAAAGTATATCATTGCTTAATACAGACACCTTTATAATGTAGTTTCATATCATTTTATTAAATATTCTCTAGGTCTGACTAACCATATCTACACTATAATTTATTTGAGAACGGTGTCTTTCAAACAGTAATAAAACACATTTTTTCTTTAGTAAACATTTTCTCTTTACTTTTTAATTCAATATTTGAATTATCTCTTTTGCATAAAATAGATAAGTTATTTTGATTGAGGGGGACACATGGTAAAGAAGTGACTGGTCCCCACCCTTCGCAGTTTCTATTCAAAAATGAAAAACTGTCAAAGAAATGACAACACATCCTATCTAAAATTTATTTCTGCAATAAACTACCAATTGCTTAACAGTAAAATGTATTTCCAAATACAAACAAAATACAATCACAATTTCCTTAAAAAAAGTATTAACCTCCATTTTTCAATTCAGAAGAAAAACTAGTTGTTTCTCAGCTTACTTTTGTTTTTGTTTCAAAATATGGTTATTTGGAAAGTTATTTCAAAACATTCCTAGGCTTAGTATAGACACAAAGCAAAGCTGGATAGCATTTTCAATTAGGTCTGCAGTGAAGACTATATATAAGTAAAGCTTAGTCAAATAAAATGAATTTTATAAACCACGCGCAAAGTAAATAGTTACTACCAGTTGTCGACTCTTCAAAGGGGCTAATGACTGAAAGGAGAATCAGTGACCACCATATTTAGCTTTCCAGAGGAAAAATCCCTTTGAGTAAGACGCATTCCACAATTTGACGAATGAATCAACTCCAAAGTGTTAGGGAACAAGTGAGTATTTGGACAAAAATGACCTTTGATGTATTTAGATAATATGAAACTGTTGCTGGATTTAGTTTAAATTTTGTAGATTTTATTTGTAAATTTAATATTCTCCTTCTGTAAGATACAACAATCACAGAAGTAATAAGACAGGGTCTTACATTAATTTTTGTTCCAAAAGATGCATTTGAGATGATTGTCTGGCTAGGTCTTATTTTCTGGGAAACATGGTAATAATTCCTCCTAAAGAAAATAATGCATATGTGGGGGTGGGCTGGGAGGAGGCAGGTAAACATTTGATAGTTTTCTCATGGTTGAAGGTGGCACAACAGAAAATACAAAAGGCTGTTAAGTCAGATCTGAATAGTTCTAGTCATGGCTCAAATGAATTATTATATACACACGCACTCTTTGTCAAGGTTAAATATTTCAAGCTTCATTTCATTGTACATTTTTTTAAAAAGATGAAGAAGAGGGGATGGAATGGGAAACTTAATCTTGTATTGTTAGACTCAACACAGCCATCCTTTAACATACACCCAAGTTTGAAGCCTCCTCATCACTAATACTCCCTTCAACTTTCCACATAAGTACTTTCCATTCTAGTTTTTCAGTCGCCTCCATCTGAACTCTTCCTCTTACATCATCCTTCTTGTGATTCTCACCCCAAAAGAAATGTCTCCTTAACTGACCAACTTCCCTCTACTATACTATTTCTTCCAATATTCTTCAAACACTGCCAATAAGGTAACTTCTGATTATATCAATCTCTCACTCAACAGTATGAACAGATTAAAAAACCTATCCAAACAAAAACCCAAGCAAACCACCCAACCAACTAACTTTAATGGGCTGCTACTGCTTTCAGATGTTTAGATCTAGACCAATATACTCAAGTCTGTACTTTAACCTCTTTCCATGATTAACTTCAATCTTTTTATTTTAATTTTACTCCTTCCTATCACTTGAAATGTTCTGGGCCTGATGCATGCCACTGCTCCACTATCAGTGAATATCCATCAAATGAAATTCTGCTCATTCTTCAAGGTTACGTTTAAAATTTAAAATTTTCTTTCTCAGATGTCATTTCTAATAGCTCAGACATAATTTCTCTCTCTGTGCTCCAAACACATTTTGCTTGATACTAATCGCTAAGTATGTGACGACAGGGATTTTGTATCTGTGGTCAATGAAAGCTTATTAAAGTTGTGACAATACTTCAAAAAAAAAATCCTTCAAATTAATAATTACTAATCAACATAATTTAACAAAATGGTAATAATAAACTGAATATCCTTAAGAAGCTCTTTAGTGGGATTAATCATTGATCGTTAATCAAAATACCTATCACTAACTTATGAATTTAATTGTTTCTCCACAACAAATGGCTTTGGTATCTCAAAGTTCATCTACAAATTTCAAGACCAACTTTCAATCCCAAAGCTTAATTCTCAATTGCTTCTATACATAAATGGGACAAAGAAGTTAATCATAAAATGGTCAACCTTAAAAGAGCACAGATATCACCTTGTGCAAACCTTTCATTTTAAACATAAGAAAAAATATGCATGGAAATACAAAATATTTGCAGATAACAGGCTGGTGCCTATTGAAGCTAAAGAAAATATAACAAACAGACAGGATGGGTGATTTAGTTTCAAGATAATCACTCTCCTAACAAATTAACAAAATCATCCCTAATTTTACACACAAGTTATCTTTTTCAAAATATTTATATAATGACCAAAAGCAACTTCATTATTGCCTTCATTTAGAGAAAATAAGTAAAATTGACCATTCTCCTAATTTCTTTTCTTCGTTTCTTATATCTAAATCAAAATTCTAATTTTCAGTGTCAGAAGTTGATTTGTTCTAATATTCAATTTAAGGAGTAAAGTTATAAAAAACACTGATGAACTCAGAGAAGAAATGTTAACTGTCATGAAATTAAAATCTGGTGGTGGTGTTAGGAAAATAACCATATAGCACTTTAAGAATAAAATTTAACATTATTTAAAAAATTAATTCCTTATGGCAGAATTTATTACATCTTTTCTTAAGGTAATGCTATTTCTACTTTGATCAATTTCATGAGTCTGAAAAAACATTTCATTATCAATTTAAATAAAATTCTACTTTAAGGACAATGGTTTACCTTAACATTTGACTTTTTTGAGAAATTCACCACTACTCCCCAGCCAAAATCATCTCCTTCATTCTTTACCTGAAAAGAAAGTAAAGCATGTAAACGAGAACATTTATGTCGCAATTTTAGACTTTCATTCCCATATTATAGGCTAATAAAACTGAGTTTTCCTGGTAAAGCATTTTTTTAAAGATCATTGTTAAACTTAAGGAAAAAGATATTAACCCTACAGAAAAAAAAAATCACTGCCAAATTTCATGGATATCTAGAACAGCAATAACAGGAGTCTCTCAATTGGCAAACAAATGTTAAAAATGATATGGTGTTATTTGTTCTGAGACTAGCTGAAGTCTTTCATGTATTACAGCTAATGAATTCATCCTAGACTTAAAACTGCCTTATTTTAAAATAAAACTGCCTTCATTTTTTAATTTTATAACTGGAAATATTTTATATGTTAATTCCAAAACTTTCTACTTCAATTTATATCCCCCCAAATGAAAATCAGAGATTAAAACGATTTCACATGATCCCCACTTAATCAGTGCCATGTGAAACCAGTAAAACAATTAATATAGATCAACTACAATAGCAGGAAGCATTTTACCAAGATAAGACAAAAAGCAGACTCTTTATCTAAAAAACATTAAATATGAAAATATCAAAATACTTTATAAAAAAATAACATACCTTTACCAAACGACCTGGTTGTAGAAATGGTAAGCAATATTTTGGTTTGTGAATATATTCTTCAATTTCTTTACCCAGTTTGGCAAGCTGCTGTCTAATCTTATAATAGATGACTACACTTTCTTCATTTGGTATTACTATCTTATTATACTGTTGTTCTGAGTTCTTTACCTCTGTAAAAAAAAAAAAACCACATGTGCAATATGAAAAAAATTATTCACTTCATGCAAATAATACTGAAAATACATTATTTTCCCCAATTATAATTGTAGGCAGCAAAGGCAGTTTGCATTGATTGGTAGAAGTTTTGAGGAAAAGCTTCAGAAATGACCATAAAGCATGTTTAGTTTTTCCTTTCTCCATTAAGTTCACCTTCTCTATTTCTTCCTACAGTTCCCCAACTCAGTACATGACTGTGAATCCTCAAAGTGCATCTTAATCGGCAGTGATTATATACCCGGTAAATGAATTCTCCCCTATGGATAGGGGGATGGGGTTATCTCTGGGAATTCTAGACTAACAAGAATTGTGTTGAACTTTTGTTCAACACAGCACTGTCCTATAAAACTCTGTGATGTGAGAAGTGTTCTATGTCAGCTCTTTCTAGTATAATAGTAGACTCTAGCCATGTGTGGATAAATTTCATTGAAATTAACATTTAGTTCCTCAATTGCACTAGCACCATTTCAAGTGTTCAATAGCCACATATGGCTACTGACTTCTGTGCTTGAATAGCACACAGGACGTTGCTACTATTGCAGAAACTTCTACTAGTCAGCACTAGTTTTGACCTAAGTGCCACTAACTCAACAAAAAATTCAGTTCGCTAATTTCATTCATCAGGCTTCGACCAGCACCGAGACTAGCTCTCTAAAACTGAGGAGTGGCATTTATCTCTCTACTCAGTAGCCAAACTAGTAGCCTCTTTTAGCAATTGTTCTATTAGTTAATCTAACCATCTATGATGCCATTCCCTTCAAATTCTTGAATCCAGTGCTGACCTCCCCTCCTCACTCATTCCATTATGCATCCATCCCATTGTAAACAAACACTATTTTTACTGGGTAAAATACATATAAAATTCACCAATAATGACATTTAGTAACATTCACAATGTATGCAACCATTACCACCATCTACTACTTTTACTACTCCAAAAGGAAACTCCATATCCATTAAGCAACCACTTCTCATTCCCTTCTTCCCCCAGCCCCTGGCAACCTTTCTGTCTGCATGGATTTACCAATTCTAGATATTTCATATGTATGAAATCATACAATATGTAGACTTGTGCTTGGTTTATTTTGTTTAGCATGTTTTCCAGGTTCATCCATGTTGTGGCATGTATCAGTACTTCATTCCTTTCTATGGCTGAATAATATTCCATCATAGGGTATATACCATTTTGTTTATCCGTTTACCAGTTAATGCTCATTTAGATTATTTCTACCTTTTGGCTACTGTAAATAGTGTTGCTGTGAACATTCATACACAAATTTTGTTTGAACATATTTCCAATTCTTTTGATTACATATACTGAAGTAAAATTGCTGGGTCTTATGGTAATTCTATATTTCATTTGCTGAGGAAGTGCTAAACTATTTTCCACATGACCACACCATTTTGTTAATTATCTTTTCAAAAAATACCCATCCTAATAAGTGTGAAGTAGTATCTCAGTGTGGTTATGATTTGCGTTTCCCTAATAACTCATGATGTTGATCATGTTTTCATGTGCTTAACTGGCAAGCTGCTTATCTTCTTTGGGGAAATGGCTATTCAAAGCATATGCCCACTTAAAAATTAGATTGTCTTTTTGTTGGTGAGTTACATTCTGGATACTAGATCCTCATCAAATGTGATTTATACTTTCTTTGCTTCTATGAGTTTTCTTTCCACTTTGTTGGTATCTACTGAAGTACAAAAGTTTTTAATTTTGAGGAAATCCAGTTTATTTATTTTCTTTTGTTGCTTGTGCTTTTGGTGTCTCATCTAGGAAACAACTGCTAAATCCAAGGTTATGAACATTTACACCTATGTTTTCTTCTAAGAGTCTTGTGGTTTCAACTCTTATATTTAGGACTTTCATCCAATTTCAGCTATTGTATATAGTGTAATATAAGGGTCCAACTTAATTCTTTTGCAATTGGCTATCCTGTTGTCCCAGCAGCATTTGTTGAAAATCAACTGACCACAGATGCATGGGTTTATTTCTGGACCAATTCTATTCTACTGATCAAACTGCTCTATTTAACCTGTGTGCTCCAGTTTCTTTACCCACAAAATAAGGATAACAATAGTACCCATATCCCACAAGGCTATAGTTAGAGATTAAGTGACAAAGATATGGAAAGTACAGAGTTAACACTACAGTACATAATAAGCACTCAACAAGGATATTACTACTGCATTATTATTTTTTTTTTAATTGGGGAATATTGGGGAACTGTGTTTCTCCAGGACCCATCAGCTCTAAGTCAAGTCGCTGTCCTTCAATCTAGTTGTGGAGGGCGGAGCTCAGCTCCAAGTCCAGTTGCCGTTTTCAATCTTTAGTTGCAGGGGGCACAGCCCATCATCCCATGCGGGAATTGAACCAGCAACCTTGTTGTTGAGAGCCTGCACTCTAACCAACTGAGCCTTTCGGCCGCCCCTCCAGCAGCTCAGCGGCAGCTCCTTGTCTTCAATCTAGTTGTGGAGGGTGCAGCTACTGGGCCATGTGGGAACCAAACTGGCAACCCTGTTGTTAAGAGCTCGCGCTCTAACCAACTGAGCCATCCAGCCACCCCAGCATTATTATTATTTTTATTATCATCGTTAACCTTTTCACAGACTGCTCCCTCAAACTTCTGGTCTTTCGCCCTGTGTTAGGCATACTGCATTGTCCTGGTTATTTGTAAATGAACTGCATGACTTCTTACAGGAACTGTATTCCATTCATTAAACACCAGAAGCCTATTCTTAATAGCATATATTATGGCAATAAACATTATCAGAGAAAGAAACAATTAAAAAGAAAATATTTGATAAAGTCAATTAAGTTGTATGAGAAGGACAATGATACACAGAAATGCAAATCCTGCTGCCCCACCTAAAGTTACAAAGTAACTCTGTTTGCAGGAATCAGTGGAACACTAAGCACTGTCAGGAGTTTATGGAGAAATAATAAAGACATCTGCTTGGATGCTTAAATATTGCCCCGATCCTCCACTCCAACCACTTCTGTGCTAGGACCACTTACCTAATAAACCAAAAGACTAAGAGCCATTTTCTAAGAAGTCACATATGTTTTGTATCCAGGACTCTAACTACAGCTATATAGCACTCCAGATGTTTAGGTGCAGCAAGTTTAGGTGCTGCCTGCTTTTCTCCAAATTAAGGGTAGTATCTATTGTTCCCCAATCAAAGAGTAGAGGAACCTCAATATAAGCTGGTTTCACTGCAGTGTAGCACCACAGGAAAGCCTCAGTTATCTCAGGAAACACCATGCAAGATATGCCCATAAACTTTGTCCACTAGCATAAGAGCCGTAGACAAGATTCCAATCGCAATTCTGCCATTAATCCAATGTATAACCTTAGATACTGACTTCTCTAGGCCTTTTAAAAAAAATCTGTAAAATGATGCCAAAGCTCCTTCCAGCTCTATAGCTTGTAATGAAGAAGCTTCTCTTAATTAAGACCTGAGAAATTAAGGAAAGAGGAAGTAATTATGATCTATCATCTGTGTTAGAAAAAAAAAATTAACTCACCAGGATGTTAAGCCTTTTTCCCTTTCTTAAAAGTGTATTGTTATATTTCATATACTTTTGGCTACATAAAAATGAGTGGAAGTGCCCTATCCTCTCATGATAGATATCTCAAATTCCATTTACTGTTAAATAAATCATAGTATATTTCTAAAATGAAAATATTACAGTCATTAAAAGTCATACTTTTGAAGTACACTGAAATTTTAAAAAGCCAGAATCAGTGACCTAGTGAATGTAAAGTATTTAACACAAGGCTAGGCATAGGGGAAATAATTAACAAATAACACCAATTATAAGTACCATCATTATACTATTACAGAATCTGCATATTTGATTTTGCCTTTACAATTAGGCAGACATAAAAGAAAAAAATGATGGAGGTACTACAAAGTGTTAACAGTGGTTGTGTGGCTGTCTCTATGTGAGAGTACAAATAATTTTAACTTTCTTCTGTATCTTTTGCTGAATTTTCTGGTGTATTTTTTCTTTTACAATGACTAAACATTATTTTTATAAGATGTACCCAAGTATTTTCAATCTTGGCCTCTATTTTAGATTTTAATCAGCTCTCTATGATGATCAGCCACAATATCCTTTAAGATAAGAATCAAGTCTCTTGAATGTAGTTACCACAGAACACCTGTTTTCTGGACTTTAGGAAGCATTATCTTAAATATTAGGAGTGAGAAATTCTAAAAGACCTCAAATCCAAGTTAAAGTATTATATTTCCTTAATCATTCATAAATTTATGCTATGGCACTCTTTTATAATGAGAAACAGTAAAAGGGCAAGACTAATATATACATGCTTCTTAAAGGTCAAATTTTAATACACCAGGGTTTTTATTATATCATTATTCATGAATGTAACTTACCATGCAATGTCTACAACAATAAATTATACTAAATTTGAATCAACTACAGACAGGTGTTCTGACAGGGTTTTCTACTTTAAAATGTTCTAATTGGTTACAATGACCAGGCCCCAGTTGTTACTTTACTTTATGTAAGGACCTTTATGGCTTAACCAGAAAAAAAAAATGGCCAAAGCAGCCAATAATGCAGTTATTTTGCTTTTTAGTCTCTTAACTAAAAAAGGCTCTGTTATGGTAATTTTATACTTACTCTCTACTACTGCTGGAATTGCTCTATAATGCTGAAACTGGTAAAAGGATTTTTCCAACATGTACTCAGGATTGATTTCTTCTACACGTAGTAAGTTCAAAACCATGTTGTAGGTCAAATGGAAAGCACTATTTAAAGGATCAGCTGAGCCCTAACAAAGGGAAAAAAAAAAAGCATGTCAATGTTTTAGATTATTCAAATAAATTTACACAAATGTTTTTAACCTGTTAAATTGTGTAATAATTTAACTCCAAGGTAAGGAATAGTATACAACTTTATTGCGTTCTTTCCTTTAAAATGACCAATATGAAGTGGCAAATTAGTTCATCTTTGGGAAAGTGAAGAGAAAAAAAGCAAATCACTACATAGGACAGTAGTAGTTAAAATACTGGTTGCCAGTATGTGTAGCTCTGCCTTCCATGCATTTGACAGGATTACATTTTCCACACCACAGTGGGTGGTGCAAATAAGATACACTACTTCCTGGCCAAAAATTTAATTGCTGCCATGAAAAGCTGTCTTTTCCTTTCTGGCACAGTGACTGGTAATGTTTAAGATGGTGGTTTTCAGCGAGAGCTGAAACAATAATGATAAGCAGAACCTCCTCCATAAACAAACAATGAATAGGTAAGAGAAATAAACCTTTAAGTTACTGAGATTTAGGTTTGCTGCTGCAGCATAACATACCCTGTGCTGAGTACACTAAATTTATTCAGCATGGATACTCAGACAAAAATTAGTATCTTGAAACTCTCAGCTTCCTAGAGTGACCTAAAACTGCTAATGTGTTTCCCCAATTTATAGACCATTCTTTATCTACATTTTGGTAATTCCTCATTGTCCTCCTAACTGTGCTACCAAAGAAGGGAGAGGTTATGACTAGGCAGAATAAAACATTTATCTACCATCGTGTGACCTTAACTTGCAACAAGGTTTCTATCCAAAATACTTTCTTGAGATCTAAAATTTTCTTTCAGCAATGTTTCTTCAGAAATACTTTTTAATGCAAATACTTCCTAAGAATGAAATGATTATGCAGTTATATAGAACGACCAAATTCTTGAGATGCATGCCAAAATATTTAGAAGTGCAGTGTCATGAAGTATGCTAAGTATTCCTAAATGGCATAGCAAAATACACAAGTTCTCTTAGTGTAGTAAGGGGCTCTTAAATTGAGGTCCACAGGCCAACCTTACTGCATTCAGAAATTTTAAACGTATGCCTACAGGATTTTAAGAGGAGGAGAAGGAGCAGAGCTTTTGCTCGAGTTTCAAATGATGGTTTTCCTTAACTCTGGAAAAATCACGTGGCACTCACCACTCTAAGGAAGTAATTAGTTAAGTCCTTAAAACCTTGACTTTTATCTCCCTTGAAAATAGGGCCAGAGAGAGATGTGGCATTAGTATGAAAAACACATTCTTGGGGAAGAGAGGAATTAAAGACAACTTCAGCCACTTCATAACTCTGCAAACAGACCCAGCCCCAACTTTTCTGTTATTTTTCATTTCTATCATTACCTCCTGTAAGAAATTTGGGCCTTCAACATTGCAAATGTTAATTTCCAACCTCAAGCTGCTTCTATATTCTCAACTAACTTCTACAGAATATACCTATTTGAAATCGTAGTCACCTGAAACTCAACGTGGCATTTTGACATTGTACCCAAGTGAGCCCAAGATAGTCCCACTATACATCTGTGGTACTGGTGTGATTATTAAAAGCACCTTCTTTCACTCTTTCAATAGTATCCTAATAGGGAGCTAAACAATATGGTTATACTATCTAAAATGAAATTTATCTCTCTTGCTCTTTCCCATTTCTGACTTGAGTTTCCCTCCTGCACAGATTAATGGTTAGTGAGATTACTTACTTGATTAACAGTTAATGAGATTACTCATTTAAATTCCAATTTAGGAGTTCTGTTTCTTCTGCTTTATCCCTCTTTTATTTTAATCAATCATCTGTTGGAGATTATTTCCTCAATAGATCTTAGATTAGTTCTTTTGTCTCTTTCTTTGAAATTGTCATCATTTTCACCAAATCTTACTTAGATTACTATAACTATCATCCTAACTATTAATATTCTAGATTCAACTTCCTTTCTAATTTATTTGGAATGCTGCTGCCACACATACCAATATAATTTCACTGTGATATACCACCCTATTCAGCAATAATAAATAACTACTTAGGTACTGAAATTTAGTAGGTCGTACCAAATCTTATTTTCTCCCCATGAAATAGAATGGAAAATAATATAATTAGTTTTCACACACAAAAAAAAGGTAAATATGTGAGGTGATGGTAGTGGTAACAGAAGGTACCACTTCACACTCACTAGAATGGTTATAAATTAAAAAAACAATAACAAGTGCTGATTACAATGTAGAGAAACTGGAAACCTCATGTACTGCTGGTGGGAATGCAAAATGGTACAGCTGCTAAGGAAAAACAGTTTGGCAGGTCCTCAAAAAGTTAAGTATAGAATTGACCCAGCCATTTCACTCATCGTTATATACCCAAAATAAATAAAAATATACACAAAAACTCATAAACAAATGTTCACAGCAGCATTATTCACAATACCCAAAGAGTGGAAACAACTCAAATGTCCATCCACTCATGAATGGATAAGTAAAATGTAATATATTCACACAATGGATTTTTATTCATCAATAAAAAGCAATTAAGTATTGATACATGTTACAATACAGGTGAACCTTGAAAACACTGAGCTAAATGAAGGAAGCCAGATATAAAAGGTCACATATTGTATGATTCCATTTACATGAAACGTCTAGAATAGGCAAATCTACAGAGACAGAAAGTAGATTAGTGGTTTGCCTAGGGCATGGGGGAAGGGAGAAGAGCCTGAAAGAAAATGGGGCGTATTGTTAATAGATACAAGTGTTCTTTGTGAGTTGATGAAAATGTTCTAAAACTATGGTAACGGTGGCAAAACTGTGAATATATTAAAAACCATGAAAATGGATAAACTGTATGACATGTGAATTATTATGTCAATAAATCTGTCTTTAAAAGTTAATTTTAAAAATGAGAAATTAGAATCCTTGTACAGTGTTTATGGGAATGCAAAATGGCACAGCCACTATGGAAAACAGTATGGAGGTTCTCAAAAAATTTAAAAAAGAACTACCATTTGATCCAATTATCCCACTTCTAGGTATTTACCTGAAATAAATGAAATCAAGATATTGAACACATATTAGCACTCCTGTGTTCAGTGCAGTACTATTCACAATATCCAAGATGTGGAAACAACCTAAATGTCCATGGATAGATGAAGAAAGAAACATGGTACATACATACAATGGAGTACTACTGATCTTTTAAAAAGAAAGAAATTGCAATATGCAACATGGATGAACTCTGAGGATATTATGCTACATGAAATAAGCCAGCCACAGAAAGACAAATACTGCGTGATTCCACTTATGTGAGGCATCTAAAATAGTCAAAGTCATGAAAGCAAAGAATGGAATGGTGGCTGCCAGAGACTGAGGGAAAGGTGAACAGGGAATTACTAACCAAAAGGCATAGTTTCAGTCAAGCAAGATAAATAAGCTTTAGAGAGCTGCTGCACAACACTGTATCTATTGTCAACAATGACATATTTTACAACCTAAAAAAATTTGTTAAAAGGATAAATCTCATGCTGTTCTTTCCACAAAATTTTTTAAAAATGTTTTTTTAATAAAATAGAAGACGACAGACCTTTACATTTATAGGGAAACAAAATCCAGTTAATCCAAATAAAAATCTTAAGACCACCCAAAACACAAATACTAAGCAAGCAAAATGAACAGGCTAATTTGAAATAAAGCTTAAAAATATGAATTTAATATTGGGATATTTATAATCCATCAATAAGCTGAAACAGAATGACAGATTGTCAAATTAATTTATTAAGCTACCTGGGGCTTGCAAAGGTGGAGGAAGCTAACTGTCCAGAACACTGATATGTGCCTTACTTGCTGTTCTGATAGGTGAACAGTAATTCCTGCAGTAGAAGGAATAGATACAAAGGTTATCTAAAATTTGAAGGGCAAAGTAAATATTTCCACCCCCTCAGGGGATTTTCACATCCCCTCCATTACATGATGCTCTTCGGCTATCAGAATAGAAAGTAGAGTAAGTACAAAAATATCTGTACTTTGAGCAGTTACCCTCTTCTACTGCTTCACAAGCCCAGATAGTTTAGTAAATTAACTAATTTACCAAGAAAGGCATCTGCACTGACACAAGTAACTTGAAAGTGGCTCCTGAAATACTTCCTGGTGAAGGCACAGAATCTTAACTTGGTTACCTTAAGTAGTTGTTTTCCAATTGTTGGGCTCATTTTCTCATCTACCATAAGAATTACAATTCCTCTATCATCCATTCCCCTCCTTCCAGCACGACCAGACATCTGAATATATTCACCAGAGGAAATCTGAACGAACATAATTAACAATACAGCATTTAGGAGAAAACTTGGTAAAAAACATATTCTTAAAAATTCTCTTATCATAAAATACACAAGCAGCAGTTACATATTCCAAAAAAAGGAAACATGATTAAAAATACTTTTAGGGAGTGTAAGTAAAAACACAAAAATGCTAACCACTTAAGAATAATGTTTAAATTTTAGCTCCAAAACAATCAAATGCATCATAGCTCCAGGGAAATATTAGCTAATTCACTGGCATACAAAATATCTTTAAGCTAGATATTATGGAAAATTGCAAAGTCTAAGAGAACAAAGACTGAAATCTAGTATATCCTAATTCTGATTTGATCATAATAAATTTTCTTATTTTACAAAACGAAATTTATATAAAATTAACATTTTTTTCTTTTTAAGTGCAATTCTCTCCTATTTCCTTGGAGTTTGGTAGAGTCCATTCATCACTAAGAACAACCTAGTGAAGAAAGGTTGGTAAGCCTCCCATATATAGGTTTTCAAGGTGACAAATAAACCACCTGAACACTGGGCAAAGTTTTATTTGTAAGTGCACGTATACTATTCTCCTGTGGAAAGGATTCTGTTTCCAGATTCTCAAAAAATATATGACTCAAGAAGCATTAAGAACCAGTATGCTACAAAAGGTATATTACTAATAGTACCAAAAACAGATCCAACATCCTGGGAGCAATGGAAGGTGCGCGCGTGCGCGCGCACACACACACACACACACACACAAAGAAAAACCTGAAAAAAAATCAGAAAACTTCAAAAAGGCAATCTGATAAACTCTCAACAGGCCCCAATGTCATTATGACACATTACAATTTTTACATTTCATAATTATGATCTTAAATCATCAAGAAACAGGTTGCTTTCTTAAATTCAATTATCCACTGTACTCTGTCCTTACTTTAGGGCCCATGGGATGCCAAGAGTGTGTAAAATCATGAAAGACTTATTTACTTATGATATCAATTTTATTCAGAGAATTAAATAATTTTAAACTGATAATGAAGAATTTTAAAATTTATACTGATTTAAAAAAATGACTTATCTGCTTCACAATTAAAAATCGTTTTCTATGTGAATTGTTTAAAAGTTCAATTTAAAAGTTATACATTACAGAAAATTTTTGAAGACTATGTAAACATTTTTAAAGAGAAATGGCACGACCTCACTATACTTCCATTTCTCTTTTGTATAACATCCAACACATTTTAAAATAAAAAAAAACAAAAAAAAACTTTTGCCTTTACAATTCTACCACAGGCACTTTTCAATCTTTTGATTGATAACTACTGCCAGAAACTTCTTTAAACAGAAAAGAATCACCATTTTCAAGAATAAAAAGTTAAGTAGAAGAATAGTTGACTATTTAGAATTTTTTCCAAATGCCAGATGATGGGAGTCTTTGGCTTGCACTGGATACTCAACCTAGTAATCTCTCTTCCTTCACCTGCTTTTCACTCCTGTGATGCTCCAATGCCTGCCTAGTAAATCTGCTACTGTTGCTCAGTTTAAGGATTGCCGTCTCTAAGAAGCCTTCCCTAGCCCTTTATACATGTATATAAGGAACTTCTTATGCTTAACCTTCCTGTACTTTATCCTTCTTAGAGTCCATAATATAACCTTTTATTGTATGTCTATCAACTTTCATCTGTTAAGTTTCTATAGAGTGGGAATTGGTTTTATTTTAACTTTAGTGTCTACAGTATCTACAGTAGTCTACAGTAATCTACAGTAGTATTATCAGTGTCTACAGTAGTTCTATGCCCATAGTTTAAATTTGGTTATGGGCTACTTGCCTCTGAATTAAGAATTTACTTTTTACCTCAATTCACTGTTTCACCCATAATCCCAACTTTCTCTCTTTCCTTCTGCCTTACAAAAGACGTATGTGCAAATCCGTTAAAACCTCTATTTTAAACCTGAAGGGTAAAACAGTGAGCTGCAACTGTAGCCAGTATACTAGTAGAGATGCTTTAAATGCCGTCAACTTTAAGAAATGAAAATTCTATAGATACTTAAAATGCTTTAAAGCATTCATGAATCATTTGCACACTTATCCTTCCTTTATCACCAAACTCTTTCACCTAAAGGAAGTTTTTTTTTTAAAGGATCTGAAATTTTAACCTTAATGAACTTGTATTATTAGGTCAGGCAAAAGTTCTTGAGTATTTAGAATTGAAAATCTCGATTACATGAGCGAAAATCACCTTAGGTAAAACAATTAAAGATAAAAGTAATTTCAATATCTGAATTATTTTACTTACCCATCGGAAATCTTTCCCATCAAATTTTCGGGCATTTGTAAATAACACTGTTCTAGCTGGCATGTTAATTCCCATAGCAAAAGTCTCTGTGGCAAATAAGGCCTAAATAAATAAATAATTATACAATTAAACATGTATTTTAAGCTAAAAACTAGTTTTGTATAAACAAACAAATCATTAATTTGCAAAATTAGTTAACAAGACTGTACAAAAATAAGACATGCTATTCCCCAATATATTTCAGTATTTTATATATAAAGTTATTAAATAATACTTAATGTCCCTTGCATGCCAGAAAACTTCAGTTCAGGTAAAATAGTCTTTCTTAAATTCTAGTGGTGGTTAACTTGGAGAGAATACTACTGTCTAATGGATAAATCATTAGGCCCTAGAATATTTTTCTAAACAGTCACATTTCCTGGCTTCTTCACGTATGACGCAGCACTGGAAACACCTTTAAGATCTCTGAGGGGAGAATCAGTGGCTCTTTAAATTCACTTCTAAGACTTCACCAACAAAAGCTTCACCATCCCCAAAAAAATTATGTGTGGTTTAAGCACACAAAGATCTTGTACAAGCAAAGTCATTGATGTTCTATTAAATAATCTAAATTTTCATCAGGAGGAAAGGTAAAAATATATCATCAACTCAACAGAATGCTATTCATCTGCTAGAAAGAATGAAGAGCTATGTATGTGATAAAAATGGATAATAGGTAGTATAATCACTTTTTTAAAAAATAAAGCATGTATGTATTATTTGTATGTGTGCTAGTGGAAATTTCTGGGACATGAGGGGAATGATGGTCTTTCATTTTTTTACTTTATGTAGAATTGGTCTATTTGATTTTACAACCAATAAGTATCACTTATATTTTTAAGAAAAGATTCTTTGAAATGGGTTTTAAGAAAATACACAATCTAGAAGAGAACATCAACAGGGCCTTACCAGGACCCAAGTATAAATAGTGACCAATTCTTTATCTAAAATACCTCAAGTATATTCTTTAGAGCGAATAAATTTATTTTAAATATTCTACTTAGTACTGAGCTTCTCATGAAAAATCTGTTTTTTAAAATGCTAATCCGATTTTTAAGCATAAAACAACTTATGAGTCATATATAGGCTTATGATGTTTTAAAATTGTAACCCACTTTCAATATCCCATTTCCGGGTACAGATATCAACATAATTTTTCAAATTAGACTGTCTCTGCTTTAAATTAGAACATCCTAAAAAGCTCTCTTGTAAGTCTATCAGCAATTCTTGGCTCACTAAACTAATTCCTTTAATTTGCACATAAAAATGAGTCCACTTACAGAATCAACTCCAGGTCTCATAATAAAATAGCACCTTTTACAATATTCCACACTATATCCAACATTGTTACCATTCTTTACTTTAAGAACAATAAAGGAAACAATTTTTTTTTTTACCTGTAGCCCAAAATTTAAGAAGTTACAAGTATCTCCCCCCATAACCCCTGCACTTCTACTACCCTCCCACTCGTTTTCAAAAGTTTGTGTTACACCACTTGCTTTTACAAAAGACCCACATTAACACCTGTTTTCGCTAAATGAAAGAAACCCAAAGAGGATTTGGGCTTTCATGAAAAAAAGCGAAAGCAAATAAAGCACTCAGCGTTTGTTTTGCAGCAAGCCATTTATTCAAGGCTGCATGCACCCTGTGCAGATATTGTGGCAGCCAAGTTCCATCCTCAGGAACTATAGTCAGCATCAAGCACCAGAGCTTTGAACTATGTCTGTGAGCACCTGTGTTTTATCTTGGTTTATTTCGTGCATCAGTTAGCAAGATATATCCTAATGAATCAGAAAATCCTGAGAGTCATTAAGGGTGTCATGCTCAGCATAAAATTAGATGTAGTTAAGTGTTTTGATGGCAGTGAACAAAATGAAGACATTGTGTGTGTGTTGAACACTGGGCTTGGGAACACTCAAAATTTTTTCCATGCAGATTAATGGTAACTGCTTCTTTGATTTATGCCATTTCACTTACGAGTGGCTTCATAGGAACCCTCTACTTTCAGATGATGGGGGAAACCTGTGTAACACTATATATAAAAATCAAGTTCATTACCTCAGCTATTCCATACTACCTAGTTTTAAAAAAATAAAACAAAAACAATATAAAGCTGATAATAAATAGTGTTATCAATAATTTTCAAACTGCTCACACAACACAATGCTAGGGCATAATAAATAAAAATATAATCATACCTTTATCAATCCTTCAGAAAAGAGAATTTCGATAGTTTCTTTCAAAATAGGAAGTAAACCACCATGGTGAATGCCAATCCCCCGCTTCAGAAGAGGAAGTACATGTTCAACCTGCCATTGGAATACCGTTTATTTTACAATGGTGTGTGGAAAAGGGAAATGAAAAATGTTAAACTAACCAAATTACGAAAAATGGGTAATCAAGAAAGAAAGCTGTTTAATGTTGTATAATCTTTTCAGAATAAAAGCAAGAACCAAACCCATGTTCCCACAGATTAAACTCAAAACACAATGTATTTCTGTCCTAGCTTCTTTTATGAAAAAGTACGAAAAGGCATGTTTTAAATAAACTTTATAGATGTTTTGCTGCCTCATTCAAATTTTCCAGTATCATTTCACCTCCTCCAAAAAAAATGAAAAGTTATGAGGGCAAAGTTTGTATCTGCAGAAAATAAACTTACATTGGCCAACTCAAACCAAAAAGAAAGAAATAGCTATAAAGCATATTTAACATAAATATGTACTTCATCTAAAAAACAATGAATTGCTGAAGAGTTCATTCTCATTAACACTGTATCAAATGCCATTAAATATCTACTATTAGAAGTGTGCCAGGATAAGAAAGATATATAAAGACACGGCTCACCCCTTAGATACTAACAATTCAGCTGGAAAGAAAAATTACAAAAAAATTTTGTGAATTAAATACTATTTTAAATATCAAGAAACATACTAGTGCAGTCTTAGCACAAATTCCTTATAAATCAATCATCTGTAAGCAGACTATGACCTCCGAACTTTTCACAAAACAAAACTTTCATACATTCGGTTAGACTAAAGCAGCAGTTCTCAGATTTGGATGCACATTAGAATCCCCTGGGGAGCTTCTGAAGGACTCTAACCACCAGGACACAACACCAGACCAAATAAGTCAGAAATCTCTGGGAGTGACCCAGGCATCAATATACCTCAGAACTCCACAGGCAATTTAATACACAAAGGAAAAGACCACTAGCTTAAAGCAAAATTGACATTAAATTCCTCACTAAACACGACTTTTATTAGGTGTGTGCTACTGTTTTGTTTGGAAACCTTAAGGACTTAATGACTTATAACTAGTATTAATGGTTTTATAATATTAGGTATAGAAGCAGTAATTTCCAGACCATGATAGCTTTCAGAGAAGGGTCCCCTTAGGTAGCAAATCTTTCCTCTTGTCACCTTTCAGAAGTTTAAAATATAAATCAAGATATCATTTCAGTGCACAAAGCAACATATTTATTGCAGTGTGCAAACTGCAATATAGTAACAAAACCAAGAAATGCAAAGTGAATATATGCTATCTATTAATATCCATACCTTAATCAGTGACAATAAACACAAACCTGAGGGAGCTTTTTATCTTCATCCGACAAGCAGTCGATTGCATTACTGAATACTTCTTCAACCATCTTCTTTTCTTCATCTAAAAGAGAAAATCCAAAAGGTACATAAATACCTAAATGAGTCAATGATACCAAACTACAAACACTGCAAAAAATAAGAGCCTATAAAGAGTAAAAGAGTATTTACAATAGTCAGAAGGGAAAGTAGATTAAAATGACTGTAATTATTTGATAAAATTCACTACCTCTCAAAACTTACCTAGTAGACTTATTCCATGAAAAGTACTATCTTATAAAAATATTGACAATACACTAAGTGCTCTGTACGCAATATTTAAGTCCAACAATTACAGGTCAGAGAGATTATTACTATCTACTAGTAAGGAAAGTAAGGCTTAGAGCAAATAATGGGCACTGCTACTGTCAGAGCAACCAATTCCAAAGCCTATGCTTTACCCATTACACTGCCTTCTTGTACAGTGTCTATTAAATAATAGGTAGTCAATAAATATTTTTTGAAGTAATCAATACATAATTCTGCAACATTAAGATACAACACTGGTAGTTATAAGAAAACATGTCTAAGCAGAGCAAGTCACTCAATCAAAACACAAAATACAGTAAGTTCTCACTTAAGACAGTCGGTAGGTTCTGCAACTTTAACTGAAACAATATAATGAAACCAATATTATCATAGGCTATGATGCAAACAAGAGTTAAGTCCCCATGGCATTTTATCCATGTTATAACAAAATGAAGTTGAACAAAATGTTATTTGAGGATCTGCTTCATTATTGGCTTTAAGAGGTTATCTGTCATTAGTTACTTCTACCCATGGATTAGTGAAAATTAGCTTTAAAATAGATGGGTTTAGTTCTGTATCTTGATAAAGGAAACAATGTAACTGAAATTTGATTTTGGATAGCTGAAGATATTTACTTCTCATTGAACAGGATTATATATACAAAAGGCTAAACTAAATAACAGTTGCGTTGGTATTCAGCATGCCACAATTCTTGGCTAGGCTGTGCTAGTATGTAACTGTGTGACTTCAGTGAGTTACATTTATAATTAATATATGAGAGTAATTTATTAATTTGCTAAAAGTTTTTACTTTATTTAAAATTTAGGTTAGGTAAAAGGCAGACCTTCTTGGTTTGGATTTCTAGAAGAATGAAGCACAGTACTTTCTATACAGGAGGAGGTCTAACAAAGAGAACTACCTACCCTTAAGCAGTCTGATAGAGAACCCCAATAACTAAAGAGCTTATGGCAATGAAGTAAAAAAAGGTATGACTTAATGTTTCTCAGTAGGGTTCTTTGGATTTTACACAGAGCAATGTACTTATACCTTCCAGTAAAAGACGACAGAAGAAAGGAAATATAAATCAAGGGTCTCTTAAAGCTTTTACAAATGCGATGAGTACCTACTACTGCAACTGTAAGGTGAACTGCATGTCCTAGCAATATATAACACATAATGTCATACCAGATATACCTTTGCATTCATTTTTTTTTTTTTTTTTTTTTTTGCATTCATTTTCCTGTAACATTAAAACCATACAAAATTTTATAGTACCTGTGTTGAAATCTAATTTGGTCATTTGAAGTGCATAGGCTTCACAGTCTTTTTTACTAAAACTGAAAATAATTACAGGTTGAAAATTTCTTTCCATAATCATCTTCACAATCTTGAACACATTTGATGGTCCTGCAAAAAAAGTGTATAAAACCATATCCCAAAATTAACTCAAGATGGACCACAGACCTAAACATAAAATCTAAAATTGTAAAATATTTAAAAACATATAGGAGTAAATCTTCATGATTTGGGGTTATGCAAATCATTCGTGGATATCATACCAAAAGCACAAGCAATAAAACAACAGATGAGATTTCACCAAAATTAAAAACTTTTGTACTTCAACAGACACGAACAATAATGTGAAAAGACAATCCTTATCCACAGGATGGGAGAAAATATTTGCAAATCACATATCTGGTAAGGGTCTAGTATTCAAAATATACAAAGAATTCTTATGACTCAACGACAAAAAGACAATGTAATTTTTAAATGCGTAAAGAATTTGAATAGATATTTGTCCAGAGAAGATACACAAATGGCCAATAAGCACATGAAAACATACTCGACATTATTAACTACAATGGAAATATAAATCAAAAAAACGTTGAGATATCACTTCATACCACTAAGATGACTATAATCAAATAGACTAGAGTATTGGCAAGGACGTAGAGAAAATGGAAAACTCATACCCTTCTGATGGGAATGTAAATGATGCAGCCATTTTGAAAAATGATCTAGCTGTTACTCAAAAGGTTAAACATAGAATTACCATGACTCAGCAATTCCACTCTTAAGTATATAATCATGAGAAAACACAAAAACTAACGAACACAAATGTTTATAGCAGCATTATTCACAACAATCAAAAAGTTGAAACAATTAAAATATCGATCAAGTGATGAATGGATAAATAAAATATGGTAATATGCATACAATGGAATGTTATTTGAACACGAAAAGGAATAAAGTATTGACACATGCTATAACATGGATGAACCTTGAAAACATACTATGTGAAAGAAGCCAGTTACAAAAGACCACACATATTATGATTCCATTTACATGGAATGTCCGGAAAAAGCTGAGGGGTAGGGAAAAGAATTTGGGGAAAAATGACAAATGACTGCTAACGGGTATGGGGTTTCTTTTTGATTTGATGAAAGTGTTCCAGAATTAGACAGTAGTTGCATAACTTTGTGAATATATTGAAACCCAATGAATTGTGAATGATTGTGGCTGAACGACGGTTGCATAATTCTGTGAATATACTAATAACCACTGAGTTGTACACTTTAATGGGTGAATTGCATAGTATGTGAATTATATCTCAACAAATGTCATATAGGAAAAAGAAATCAGCCTTTATTCATTCAACTTTATCATATATCATCTAGATCTTTATATGGCTTCCTGAAGGAAAAAGTTAAATAAAAAGAAACAAAAAATATAATTTGAAAATACAATTTACATGTAAAATTCTCTCAAAAGAAATTCCAAATTACCTTTTGTTCCTCCTTTCCGCCCTTTCTGATCTCCTTTTGCCAAATCACCAGCATCTCGAAGAACTTGCATTGCAGTATTAAAATTATCTTCTCTGAAGTCACCCTGGAATCACAGGTGCTATGTAACTTCACTAATATTTAATCATAATCCAAAATTTTTTCATACCTCAAAACAAAGCTTCCTCAAATAAAAGTAATTTAATAATTAATAATTATAACAAAAGTCACTAAAGTAGTTCAAAAATGATGTGTGGTAGCAGGTAATAAAAGGTGATAAAGAGGTATTAAAACTGGGAAAAGCAAAACATAAGATATCTGAAACATGTCCAGACTCCCTATTCTCCAAGCATTTAAAAATACTAGGAAAGGAGAGAAATCTAATTCAGGCACAGGAGAAACACAAGCCTTAAAAAAAATTTTTTGAAATAAAAACGAACACACACACACACAACACACAAAATCAACAACTTTGGACCATAAACTATTTAAGAAAAAAAGTGGATCTGTACTATTCTTCTCTAGTTTAAGAAACAACTGGTAAAAACAAAAAAAGTATGGCATTATAGATATAAAAATGACATTTACTCCCTTACATTTTCATCAACTACAAGATGCAGGCCATCTCCCCCAGCTGGAAAAATGTAGTGTTGCAATGGAGTAGGCCGATAATCTGTGTAAATTACATGACAAGGCTGTAAAGAGAAAGAAATATAATTAAACATGTAAAATTTTATTTCTTCAATAATACTGTGCATAATTTAACCTACCTAAACACCTTGGGGAAATAAACTTTTGAATTTGGCATTTCAAAAAGAAAAATTTTTTCACAAAAACCACTTTAAAACCAGGCAAGAGAAAAATGCTAAAATATTAGGTCTATCAAATTATACTACCATCTGTTTGGTTTTACCAATTTCCTCATCAGGGCCAAATACATGGTTTAAGCTTCGATAATGATCTTAGATCCATATCCTAGACCTGTGATGCCATAATTAAAGAAGATGCTTGTTTATGCAGAGCAGTAGTATGGTGACACACAATGTTCCCTGAAGTAAAATGGGACTTTTCTGCCCCACAGAGGCTTTTCAAAGCCTTAATAGCAACCTGATCTAGCTCCTCCAGAAGATCCACTGGGTTTCTATTCTACAGAAATAACATGGGTGTCACAAAAACACCATTAGTGAGCTTATGAAAATAAGTTTGTGAGGACACGGCTATAGTGGAAAAATAAGGGCAGGAAAAACCAAGAATAAACTCAATACATATGAACAAATGCTTAAAGTTGGACTATAAAAGCAAAAGGGGACTACTAAAACATTTGTGTTCACACAAGAAAAATCCATCACATGCTCAGGAGACACCCAGCTTTATCGTGGTACTGAGGTCTTAGAGGCAATTCTCTGTATTCATGTTCATACGACTAAATGCAGTAATTCCCAAACCTGGCAGATCATCAGGGTCAACTTGCGAGCTTTAAAAGTTGGGGCTTCCAAGACCTTACTCCCAGAGATTTTGATGTACTGGATTTAAAATGGGACTCAGAAATTCACACTTTGTAACAAGCTAAGTCAGTTCATTTTGATAAGCTTACTTAATTTGAGTAGTTTCACATAAACATGTCTTCATTCTAGGCAGCATTAGGAATAAAGCACTGGACGTAGTAAAGCCAGCTTATAACATTTCAAATATCAAAAAAGAGAAAGAAAATACCTGTTTATGTAAATGGCAAATCCATTCAGCAAACTGTCGGGCATTTGGAATAGTAGCCGAAAGAAAGACATAATGAACATTATCAGGAAGCAAAATAATAGTTTCTTCCCATACCACACCACGCTCTGAAAAACACAAATATACCTTGGAATTCAGTGTCACTTTATTGACAAGTAGTCCAAAATTACCCTTTCTCAAGCTCACTAATGAGAAAAGCAGACCACTTAACATAAGGATATTTTTAGCCACAGACCCTTACTGAAAACTACTATAGTTTCTACCATGAATTTATCTAGTAGAAAGTCAGTAGACTAAACCACTATAAACACAATGTATTCTGAAATAATAGCCTCAATAATGAGCTGCAAAGAGCAGCTTCAGACTGAATCCTTTTCAAACAGCCTACCAAGAGTCCCATGGCAATGGAAATAGTATCTCCATCTTTAAAAAACGTAAGTTAATGGGCTTGTAGAAAATTATAGCAACAAATTTCAAAGAAACACCATTACAATACTATATGGCATCTTTCATCCAAATTACTCTCATGAACTCTAGAGATGAAAAAAAGATGTGAACAACAAAACCCTAAGTCAGTTTTTATATAAACAGAAAAAAACACCAAAAAAAATCAGTTTGAGAATTTCCCCCTAAAATAAATCAATCAACACAGAATTCATCAGAACTTAATTTTATGAATTTGCAAAGAGTGAAATGTTTAAAGCATACATGATTCCTTAAATTGTATTACTTTCACTATAAATATAGGCTAGCTCAGTGCTTTAGTTTAAATAACAACTAAGTTTTATTTTAGGCGTGTACATATTAAACATTTAACTTTTAAGTATGTTTGTTAAAATCAACCCTCCCACTTCCACCCAAAATTCCAAGTATACTTACTTTCCCATTATAGTAGTGTAATAGTTCAAGTAAAGGGATATTTATAATTTTTCTTTTTGATCATTTTTATTTCATAATCCTCATTTTTCTTATCATAAACATGCATTTCTTAGGTTTCTTAAAGATTAAGATAATAAAAATCAAGGAAGTTTATTTTGTAGGCTAGAAGTTTCGGAAATTCTTTAACATGGTATATTAGAGAGCTCTGTATTGAAAGCAAACTAGTTTTAATTCCATTTGTTTTATCTGAATTTGCGTCTTCTCACCTGGAAATAGTATTTAAGAAGCTGTACTTGAATGAGATCCTACTGGAAATATTATATTATGTTGTCCACAATTTAGCTTACTAGAACTCTAGCCACATTAAATATCAAAGCAAATTTTAACAAATGTTCAAAATTCCCAATGCAATCCTTAAGGAAAATACATGGCACACACATCTCAACACAGCAGAATATACCTGAATCTCTCATGTAATGAATTTCGTCAAATACAACCCAAGCAACTTCTCGCATAACTTCAGAACCTCTGTATAGCATACTTCTCAAAATCTAAAGAGAAAAATAGAAGATTAAGCACAATTTTGACATAACAAAAGCTGTTCTTTCTAACAAGAAATCTGGGAAATTATTTTTTAATGGAAGAGTAATTTTAGGGGGTTACACATATTTTAACTAAATTTCATAAATTGTGTAATATTCCTTTTCTCTTAAAACCAAAATAAATGACTTCTCAACAGCTAGTAATCAGATACAATCCATGAAGAGAATTATTATCATTTCTATTTCCATATATCTCAAATAGGAAGCCACTTTCATATATGTACAGCATTTACCCCAAGTTCTACACTTCCTAAGATATAAGAGCAACTTAAATTTATCTTCTACCCAACACACTAGCTCTCATACTGTTTACCCATTTTTTTCTGCCTCCTATCACAATATGGGTACTTTCTGGCAACTATTACCCTGATTTTTGAGTTAAAAAAAACAACTTCCATAGATGGCAAAAAGTTTTGAGAATAGAAAATATTTACTTTGGGCACCAAAATGAAAAGTGAGCAATGCTTCTGGCTGACTCTGCAGACCAGAAGCTAATTTATGCTTTCTATTGTACTGTGTCCTTGTAAAATGCAAAGATATAATTTAAGTTACGTATAAAGTATTTAGATAGCTAATTGTGTCCAAAACGTTAAGATGTTAACAAGTATATGCAAAGCTTAACTGTGATTATGGGAGAAGCTAAACATAATTGGGAATCTTTTTAAAAGTCAATTATTTTTCTATTTGCATTAACACTCAGCTGCAGAAGACACGAAATCACAAGGAAGCAAGAGCCACTACTTGTATGAAACTATGTATCCAAGTGCTTGAAACTATGTATACAAAACCATCAAAGTCTTTCCTGTCACTGACAATAAGCCTTTAAAAATACTACTTGTTCAAGAAAAAATTGTATCTATGTTATATGACAACTAACAGAAATATTGGTAATTTACAACTCAATTTATGTAATTACTAGAATCTTTTGAGATGAACTTTGTCCCTTTCATGTAAATCTACTCAGAAAGTATATATTTTATCTATATAGAGCAAGTGATAAAACAACAGATGTTCTAATTGGATACTTCAATTAAATTAAAAAGGGAAAATTGGATGACACCATATAAATTACCTCTGTGGTCATAACAAGACAAGATGCTGTAGGATTAATAGTAACATCTCCCGTCATCAGACCAACATCTTGAAATTCTTCATACATTTCGCGGTATTTCTGGTTACTCAGAGCCTTAATTGGGCTGGTAAATATTACACGTTGTTTTTCCCTTAAGGCTAATGCAATGGCATACCTAAAAATGTTTAAACAAAAATATTTACAAAACCTTTTAAGTATATGATTCAAAAAATTCTATTAATATATAAATTATGTCTGAATTTTCCCTAATTACTTATGTTAAATGGACCCTGCAGAACTTTAATATCTTATTCTATTTACTATCAGTAAATCATTATGGTAATAATTATGATAAATCTGAAGTATAGTGGTCTAAATGAACGAGAAAACTTTAATTTTAACTCTGGTGTCTTGGAGTTAATGTAACTAATTACTAATACCAATGGATTACTAATGGCTATCCTATTTCTTGTAAGCAAAATACCTTCGCTCCTATAAAGGAGCCTCCAAAAGTTCAGAGCCACTGCCTGTCAGTTTATACATATACAGAGTATAAAAAATTAAGATAACACTGGAAAATTAAGTTTTCTCTTTTGAGGTTCACAAATAAATTAATCCATATGTATTTTTTTCCTCACATGTAACAGTTACCATATCAACCCTTGATTGGAGATTATGGTGGATTCTAATTATGGAAAAGCTATTCCCATAGCTATTTATAGAATGCAACATAGTTTTGTTTTTTTTTTTAAGGAAAATTCAATTGAATTTAAGTATTTAAATATAGACCATGAAATCAGAACTAAGCTTAGCACTGTGCTAGATCCTCCTTGTTAAAGTTCCTGCTCATAACAGACTTATGACCTATTTGGAGAAATAAAAATAATATTCATTTCATCTTAACTATCCCCCACAACAGTGAAATAAACAAAATACTAAAAATTATCCAAACATAATCAAATATGATTTATTAAAAAAAAATGAAAACAGAGATGCTATAATATACTACCTAAAATGTCCACTGTTCAGCAAAAAGATAAAAAAAGAAACAGGAAAGTGTGATCCATACTTAGGCAAAAGTATGAGAAACTGATTCTGAGTGGGCCCAGATGTTGGACTTAGCAAAGACCTCAAAGCAACTAAAACATGCCCAAAAAACGTAATGAAACCATACTCTAAGAATTAAAGGAAACATGACAATGATTCAACAAATAGACAAATCCTGACAGAGAAAACGAAGCTGTAACAACATAACCAAATGAAAACGCTACAGATGAAAGTGCAATAATTGAAATGAAAAATCACTAGATGGGCTCAAGAGCATATTGGAGATGGCAGAAGAAAGTATCAGTAAATACGAACACAAAATAGAAATGATCAACTCCCAATAGAAAAACAGAAAAATATAAAGACACTCAGAGATCTGTGGGACCACCTCCAGTGTCCTAATGGAAGGTCCAAAATGAGAATGAGGCAGAAAAAATATTTGAAAAAATAACAATGGAAAACTTCCTAAATTTGTTTAAAAGAACATTAATGCACAACTCCAACAACACAATGAACCCAAGTAGGAAAAACTGAAAAAGAATCACCTAGAAACAGTCTAACTGCTGAATGACAAAGACAAAGTCTTCAAAGTAGCAAGAGACAAAAACACACACAAGAGAATAATGTAATAAAGGCTGACTTCTGATTGGAACAATGGAGTAGAATGAAACAATCAGTAGCATGACTATCCAATGTTGAAACAAAAAAAAATGTCAACCAAGAATTCTATTTCAGTGACACTATCCTTATTAAAAAAAGCAAACTAAAGAAATTTGTAAATAAAAAGAGGGAATTCATTGCTAACACCTCTACCCTGCAAAAAATAGTATTTAAAAATCCTTTAATTCAAATTCAGAGGACAGAATAGAGTTTCAGAAATCATAAAAATGTGAGTAAATGTAAGACTATATGTGTGTTTTTATTTCTTTTATTCAATCAATATTTTTAAAAGCATAAGACTGCTTATAAGACAAAAATTTTAACTCTATAATACACTAAATTTATAGCACCGTTGAAATATGTATGACAAAAACAGCACAAAAAAAATATTAGACCAAGGTGTCAGTGTTTAACAGAAACTGTAGCTGTGATTTAGTTAAAAGTGCATACTGTAAGCCCTGGAGTAACCACTAAAAATATAACTCAAAGCAAAAGTAATCAACAGAAGAATTAAAATGGTACACTAAAAAATATTGGTTAAACATAACAGAAGGCTGTGAAGATGAGACATATGCTAAAACACAAAAGGCAAATGCAAACCCAACCATATCAATCACTAAATTAAATTATTAAAATCACAAAGTATCTTCTCCAACCACAAAGAAATTACATTAGAAATCAAAACAGAAAAGATACATACATGGAAAATCACCAAATGCTTGAAGAGTAAACAACACAAGAGAAAATCAATAGAGAAACTAAAAGAATGAACTAAAAATGAAACGTAACTATCAAAATTTATGGGATGCATATAAAGCTGTACTAAGAGGAAAATTTATATTTTTGAACACATTAGAAAGAATGACTTAACATCAATAATCTAATTCCACCTCAAGAAATTTCAAGACAGGCACAAATTACCAAAATTTAAGAAGAACGGAAACTGAATTAGGAATTAAAAATTTTCCCATAAAGAAAAGCCTAGGTGATTCAGATGGCTTCATTAGTGAATTCTCTCAAACGTTTGAAGAGGAAATAATACCAAACCAACACAAACTCTTTCAAAAAATAGACCAGGAGGGAACACTTCCCAAACTTACTGACGTCAATATTAACTTGATACCAAAGCCAGACAAAGACCTTGCGAGAAAACTACACACTAATATCCCTTGTGAAGATCCAGAAAGGATCCAGAACAAAATATGAGTAAACCGGCAACATATACACACGATCATCTACCATGTTGTTTATAAACCAGGTTGTTTATATTCCAAAAATATAAGGTTGGTTTAACATCAGAAAATTAATATATAATAATAATATATCACATTAACAGGATAAAATACAAATACCACATCGTCTCAATAGATGGAAAAAGCATTTGACAAAATACAATGCTTCTTAAAATATAATGCTTCTTTTTTATCCTCAATATATTTCTTTCCAGCTTTATTGATATAATGTTGTGTAAGTTTAAGGGTTACAATGTGATGATTTGATACAGGTATATATTGCACAATGATTACCAATAATCATCAACACCTCCATCACCTCACATAATCACCATTTTATTTTTTTGTGATGAGAACATTTAAGATCTACTCTCGTAAGAAACTTTCAAGTGTATGATTGTTAACTATAGTCACCATGCTATACATTAGATTCCCCAGGACTTACTCATTTTATAACTGGAAGTTTGTATCTTCTGCACATCTCCCTATTCCCTCCAACCCGCAGGTCCTGGCAATCACCATTCAAGTCTGTTTCAATGATTTCTGCTTTTTTAGGTTCCACGTGTTAAGAAAGATGATACAGTATTTGTCTTTCTCTGACTTATTTCACTTAACAGAATGCTCACAAATGGCAGGATTTCCTTTTTATGGCTGAATAATATTCCACTGTACGTACACACACACACACACACACACACACATTCTTTATCCATTCATTTGCTGATAGACATTTAGGTCGTTTCCACATCCTGAGTATTGTGAGTAAAGGAAATGCAGATATCTCCTCAAGATAATAATTTCATTTCCTTTGGATACATACCCAGAAGTGGGAATGCTGGATTATAGAGTAGTTCTATTTTTTATTTTTTTAGGAATCTCCACACTGTTTTCCATAGTGGCTGCACCAATTTACATTCCCCCTAATACTGAACAAAGGTTCCCTTTTCTCCACATCCTTGCTGTCTCATCTTTTTAATAGCCATTCAAACAGGTGTTTTGTTTGTTTGTTTTTTACTTTACTTATTCCCAACTAAGAATAGAAGGGAACTTCCACAACCTGATAAAGGGCACCTAGGAAAAAATAACAGCTAATACCATCCTTAATGGTGAAACACAGAATGCTTTTCCTCTAAGATTGGAAATAGGCAAGAATGTCCCCTCTCATTACTACTTTCGACACTCTACTAGGTACTGCCAAATACAATAAAAAGAAACTGAAGACATATATCAGAAAGAAGTAAAACTGTGTTTATTCAAAGACAATATGATCATGTATGTTGAAAATCTTATGGGCTGTACAAGTGTTACTAAAATTTATTAATAAGCAAATTTATTAAAGTCACAGGATAAAATATCAGTGTACATAAAAAAAAATTCAACCGTACTTTAATATACAAACTATTAGCTATGTAAATGTGAATTTAGGAAAGAATACTATTCACAATGGCATGAAACAGTAAAATACTTAGAAACAGATTAAAGAAAATATATTAAGATCTGTACAATGAAAACTACAAAATACTGCAGGGAGAAGTTAAAGATCTAAATAATGGAGGAATATATTATGCTTATGGATTGTAAAAGTCAATATTGTTAAGATGACAATTCCCCCAAATTAATTTACAAATTTAACACAATCCCTTTAAAAATTCAAGTAGTCTTTTTTGGTAGAAATTAACAAGTTAAATCTTAAAACTTTATTGGGAAACGCCAAGGACCTAGAAAACCCCGATTTTAAAAAAGAATGAAGTTAGAAGATTCTTATTACCTAAATTTCAATACTTACTTTACGCTACAGCAATCAAGATAGTACAGTACTGGTATAAGAACAGATAAACATAGAGATCAACAGAACATTAAGTCCAAAAACAAATCTAGGGGCACACACAAGAACTGGATGGATGGAAGTCTAAAACTGATGAGGGTTGCACAACTGTACAAATTTATTAAAACTCACTAAACTATACATACACTTACAATGGGTGAATTTAATGGCATAATAACAAAGCTGTTTAAAAAAGCTTTACATGGGGGGTGGCCAAGTGGCTCAGTTGGTTAGAGTGTGAGCTCTGAATGACAGGGTTGCTGGTTCGATTCCCACATGGGCCAGTGAGCTGCACCCCTCCGCCCCCAACAACTAGATTGAAGACAACGAGCTGTCGTTGAGCTTCCAGAGGGGCGGCCAGATGGCTCAGTTGGTTAGAGCGCGAGCTCTCAACAACCAGGTTGCCAGTTCAATTCCCACTTGCGATGGTGGGCTATGCCCCCTGCAACTAAAATTGAAAACAGCGACTAGACTTGGAGCTGAACTGTGCAACTAGATTGAAGGACAATGACCTGGAGCTGATGGGCCCTGGAGAAACACAATGTTCCCCAACATTCCCCAATAAAATTTAAGAAAAAAAAAAAAGCTTTACATGGAAAAAAAACCAGCAGTGCCAGGAAAACTACTCAGTTACATAGATAATCTGGTACCAACATGTTAATTCCAGTACCAGATTTATAAATAAAATGTTATACTTGATAGAGTTATCAGCTAAACATGGAGTTTTATCTGAAGTCCTTGAATTCCTATGAGAAACCTTTATCTGAGATCCATGAACTACTCCTTGAAATTATAAAATCTGGTATGTATATACAAATATGCACCTCACTGATTTTTTTATTGAGGTAAATTTATATAACATAAAATTAGCCATTTTAAAGTGTACAATTCAGTGACATTTAGTACATTCACTATGTTGTGCAATCACCACCTCTACCTGATTCTGAAAATTTTTATCACCTCCCAAAAAACTTGTATCCGTTAAGCAGTTACTGCTGTTCCTCTCCTCTCAACACCCCCTGGACTCCATCATTCTGCTTTCTGTCTCTCTGGATTTACCTATTTGGGATATTACACATAAATAGAATCATACAGTATGTGACCTATTGGGTCTGGCTTCTTTTACTGAGGTTCATCCACATTGTAGTATGTATCAGACTTCACAGCTTTTATGGCTAAGTAATATCTCATTGTATGACTATGCCACATTTTATTTATCCATTCATTCACTGAAAGACTTTTGGGTTGTTTCTACCTTTTCACTCTTGTGAAATGTTCATAGCTGCTACGAACATTCATGTGCAAGTATTTGAGAATTGTTTTCAATTCTTTGGGGTATGTACATAGAAGCAGAATTGTTGAGTCCTATGGTAATTCTAACTTTTTGAATAACTGCAAGACTGTTTTCCACAGCAGCCCTCATCAGATTTTCAAAAGTATCTATAACTCTAGTAAATTTCTTAAATTTCTCTTTATGGTTTCCTATTCCAGAATTTGACAGGAGGTTTTAGCATGTATGTCACAAGTTTCTCCACTTAAAATTTCTCCCCTCTTGTAGGAAAAATGAAAGCAAGGTTACACTAATGCTTAAAATTCTAATGACTATGTATGTTTGCTTTAAATGGGTAATGCACCAAACATACTGTATGCTTCTCTAAGTGAGCTAAAATAATTAAACTGATAGTCAAACCTCTTCTTCTATATCTGTCCCTTAGAAGGAAACTAGCTTGACTTCCACACCTTCTAAAAAAGGGTGGACCAGTAAGAAAAAAAGCCCTACTCCACTGGATAGAACTGGGGTAGTAAGAGACCATGAGGTATTTGAGACTGGAAAATAGATTAAGACTATTCTGCAATTGGCTGATACCATTAGGATGACACGCTAAGATCCAAGCTTCACTCCTCTAACTCTCTGCAAAGAGAAAAATTGTGAATTATACCTAAGTCACAGCCTGGAAGGAACTAATAAACAGTCACCACATAAGCCCAGACTTTCACAAAGGAAAAAATATTCCAGAACTCATGAAATATTTCCACCTTCATACCAAGGTTAAAGGGAATAACAGACAGGGTGATTGATGCCATTTTTACCAGTTTCTTTCTCTACGATCTTCTTTACTCTTTAGGGACTCACTGTTTCACTGTTAAACTGAGTACTTAATTCAGCTGCCCAATAGGGAAGCTGTAATTTCTCCATAATGGAGAAATAACGTTATAAATCATTAAAAGTCCCACAAACCCAAATCGATTTTTGAAAAGCATGCCAAGATTATGGGGAAAAAACAGTCTTTCAACGAATGATGCTGAGACAACTGGATATCTACATGCAAAAGAATGAAGTTTTCACCTTACAAATTATAAAAAAATTAACTCAAAATGGATCAAAAACCTAATATAAAATTTAAACTGTAAGACTCTTAGAGGGAAATATAAATATAGACTCACTTCACATATAGGGACACACACAGACTGAAAGTGAAGAGATGGAAAAGATATTCCATGCAAATGGAAACAAACAAAAACTGATTCTTACATCAGACTGAACAGATTTTAAACAAAGCTGAAAGAGGATTACAAAATGAAAAAGGGGTCACTCTGACAAGAGGATACATTTGTAAAATATTTATAAAAGATTTGTAAAAGCATAGCAGCACCTAATTATATAAAGCAAATATTAACAGACCTAAAATTTCACTTAAAAAGAAAGTTACTTACTCAGCACACACAGTTTTTCCCGCTGATGTATGTGCAGATACTAACACAGACTGATTATTATCAACACACTGAATGGCTTCTCTTTGAAAAGCATCAAGAATAAATGGGTATTCCTATAAAAATAAAAAAGTATTAATATCTACTGGAAAATTCTAGCCACATCAGAGCACACTTAAAATCAAGAGACGCTAACCCCAGGGGCATTCTGGGAGCATTTCTTTATAATTCTATTTAGGAAATATGCTACCCACTAGAGAAAAATTAGAAAAAGTAAAAAAAAAAAAATCTTTAACTAGACAGTATAGAATTCTGTTGTCTAATCTTTCCATTATTGTATTATGCTTATACATATTATATCAATTATAACACAATGATCATTACTATTTGTCAAAAACATTCTTTGTGGTAGGTACTTTGCAACACAGTTTCTATATATTCATCTTCACAACCCCTAAAATAGGTGTTATTTTCTTTCACAGATGGGAACTTTGAGGTTCTGAAATGTGAAGTCCCTCACTTAAGTTCATTCAGCAGAGGCAGAAGAATACATCTACTGTATGATATTTTAAGAGTTCATGCTTACTCTCCACCACACTGCCTTTGTTATGGAGAGAAAATGACTTGGAAAATTTTATTTAAGGTCTATCAGGACTTCAAAATCCATCTAACATAAGCATTACAGTTTAGGTTTCATTAGAAGCTTATTAAACACCTAAAACTATATGCAAAACTTATTGTACACATGCATTTTTCTAGAGAAAGGTTGATAATTTTCCTTAGATTCTATAAAAAGGTTGAGAATCATTAATTTTTAAAAATCTTAACACATAATGCTTGGTTTTCAGCATAGTTGTTTACTTACTCGGTTCTCATTATATTTGATTTCAGGTAGCTTTTTCTTGGTTTATATACACTGGGAAGTATAAAAATCTCATTTGTAAGAACTTATCAAGATTTTTAGGAAAAAGAGAAACTCACAAAACTATAAAAACTGTATTGCCCAAAATACAGACCTTTGCAGCTTTTCCAACTCGAGGTTTAAGTGGTAAATAATCTTCATCTGCAGGAAGTGCAACCTGATGTAAAAAAAAAAAAATAGAATCACCAACTAACTTACGATTCAAGAATTGATATATTCAGCACTCCACAATCAATGATGGTTTGAAAAATAAGTGTTTGATAGTCCTACACACTGTAAAACTAAAACTGCCCTTAAGAACAAGTCAAAACACTAAAGCTCGGAAAAAAACCTCTACTAGTGTTTAATCTAATGATAATATAATTAAAAGCATGTAAGACTATCTTCCAGAAGAAATTGTGTTTACTCAGGTCTAGGGCCTTTCTTAACATCCTATTTTCCACATCTAATGTATTACCTGACATTTATGAGTGCTCAAAAAAAGCTTAATGGACACAAAATGGGATGTCACTGTATGAAAGAAAACTATGCAAAATAAAATAATACTTCCTATTTCCTGAAACAGGAAAGTAATTTTCCTCCAATAAAGATTAAGATCTTGGAGAGCAATTCACAATGTAGCTAAATTCCCAAGACTTAAACCTTTTAGTGTATATATAATCTATGGGGGTGGGGGTCAAAGTAAGGGACACACAGAAATTACCAGTAATTTCTGAGAGCAAAACTTAAAACTAAACAAGTATTACCGTGTTTCCCCGAAAATAAGACCCAGCCAGACAATCAGCTCTAATACGTCTTTTGGAGCAAAAATTAAGACCCGGTATTATATTATACCCGGTCTTTTATTATAGTAAAATAAGACCAGGTCTTATATTAATTTTTGCTGCAAAAGATGCATTAGAGCTAACTGTGTGGCTACGTCTCATTTTCGGGGAAACACAGTAGATAAGATTGTCTTAGAAATATTGAGAGATTGTTGGTAAATTTAGAACTCAATTACAATTAAGGTTAGGTGGGTAGCATTTCAGAAAGAAATAACAAGGTCATGACTAAAATTAAGAAAAGTGAAACTTAATCAATTATGAAACCTAATACTGAGTATAAGGTATGTATTAAAAGAAATATGATATTCTAAATGGAATCTATAATGGGGAGAGAACAGTTAGAATGTGGTAGTTTATTCAGCAAATTAGGAAAGGGTTTAGTTATGAGTTGTTTTTCTTAGTGAATGAACACTTCTAGGGGACAGAACAGCATTCATCAGTCTTTCCCTTAAGACTATATATTCCCCATTTATGATTTCAAGAAACTTCTAGGTAGTTTCTGATTCTCAGATAGTTTGATAGTGAGAGGACTACTTATCCATTCAATTAAGCAAATGACATTCTTTTGTATACCTCCATCTCTTATGAATATGATGAAAGCGAGTCTAGCCTAGAGAGCACAACACTTGGAGCTGTGAAAAAACCAAATTTCTGGATCTGAAAATCTTAAGACTGGACCCTAAAATAGGTGTGATCCCCATCAGGGTATGATCCACTTGTGGGGCCGTACTAGTTAGTTGGTTGACCTCCCTTGCATTTCTCCTGATACTTTCTATGATGTGAGCAAAGAACATCAGCATGAAGCAATTCAGATTTTAGCATCTCTGAGATTTAACAGAAGCCAACAACAAACTGTGTTTTCATATGTATGAGAATCAAAGATTTTTGTTTTTATTCTCTGAGAATAGTATGGGTAACCCTAACACATAATAGACAGAAGAAGCCTGTACTGACTAGAGTTAAAAATAAATAAATAAAAATAGAAAACCAGCAGAATGATCAAAATGACTTAAAAGATGAATGGGAAGTCAGGAAGTCTAGCAGGGATTTTCCAAGCAGAGCACTCAATAACAACTATGGAAGAGACCATATTTCTTTTATCTCTTTATACTCAGTGAATAAATGTACCTGACACTCAAAAGATATGTACTAAATGAATGACCATAATGGGGGAAAAGAAAAACAACATAGGGGCAGCTGGATGGCTCAGTTGGTTAGAGCAGGCTAGCTCTTAATAACAAAGTTGCCAGTTCAATTCCCACATGGAATGGTGGGCTGTGCTCCCCGCAGCTAGATTGAAAACTGGACATGGAGCTGAGCTGTGCCATCCACAAGTAGACTGAAGGACAATGACTTGACTTGGAGCTGATGGGTCCTGGAAAAACACAATGTTCCCCAATAAAAATATTTTTTAAAAAAAGAAAAAACAACATAGTGGCTAAAAAGCAACCTAGAACAAAAGGAGAACCTTTACAATATTTATAGATAGAAAAGGGCACATAAATAAAAGGAGACTAGAAAAAGTCAAGGGAAAATGAAATGATCTGTCTTTGTGAAGACAGAGTAAAATACAACCAAGTACACTGAGACAGAGCAAGCCTCCTTAGCCTAAAAGAGGAGTTCTTTTCCTATGAGTGGACGTGACAGGTGCAGATATGCTTGGTGAAGGAGACTGTAATCAGAGGACCCTCCAACTTGAGATCCTCAAACCTCTAGATGAAGTAACAGGTGAAGTTTCCTGCTAAAAAAGTGAGAAGAGGTGGCAGAATAGAGGGCTTGAGGATAATCTTGTGGAGGAGGATAGAAAGAACTTTGACCTCTTGAAAGCAAAAGTTGTATGTTTTTTCCCATCTTTTTAAGACCATAGAAGGGTCTAACATAAGTGTTGAGTGAATGATCAAATGGGTGTCAAACTAAGTGCTATTCTAAAAGAACATAAGGAAGTTTCAGTAGAAAAACAGGTATTTTAAATAAGGTTCTAAATCTATCATCACATCATTTTTGTTAATTTGGAATTACTGTTTATTCAATAAAGACTTTTAATAAGATTTCCAAACTATCTGTTGTGGAGGAGAGACAATTCCAATGAAGTGTCCACCGCCTAACTGTTGCTGGACTTGCTAGCTAAATCCTGGCCAAAACAGAGACTGATTCTCTAAAATTCCTTCAGAGACGGTCTGATCCTTCCCACAGCATGCTGGTTTGTGCTGGTGCCCAGAACAGGATATTGCCTGCCCCTGGAGCAGGCATGTGAGGTGTTTTTCCCCTTATCTGGGGCGGTTCATGCCCCAGTACCCCTACCCATCCCGTCCTGTCTTATACAACCCCTTAGTACCTGCCACGTGGAGGATATCCATGTCCTCTCATTGCACCCAAAATGCACATCATATTTAAGTTCCTTTAATAAACTCATCAAGTAATGCTGGAATTGTCAGCCCCTTTTTTGTTCTCTCAGTCCCGCGAAATTTTATGTAACATGTATAATAACAACGTGTATGGTTATACTATACAGAAGGCTTAATAAAAAGTGTTACAGTTCCCTTATATCCCTTGTTTATGAACTCTCACTTCTAAAGGGTTACTATAAATTATCAGTGACCACCATCTTGTGGCCCAACAATGAAACTGCAGTCATCACAGCAAGACATTGAAAAAGCATGTGACCTGCCAAGTGGCACAGCTATTTGACTTTACGGGTATGGGAATGATCATGTACTGAACACCTACTCTGTGCCGCATACCTCACCTAATTTTCTTATATAATCTTCACAACCACCCCATGAGATAAATTCCATTATTCCAAATTTGTAAATTAAAAAACCAATGTCAAAGAGGTTAAGAAATTTATCTAAGACTAGTTAGACGTGCTATGCCAGGATCTGAGCTCAGGTTTGGATACAAAGCCCCAGCTCCTTCCATTAGACTATGTACACCACGCAGTCTTGTTTCCAAAGCCCTTAAGACCAAACTGCTTGCTGATCATCATACTAGATAGTTCAAAGGAAAATTCCATTTATAAAACCAACCTACTGTTTACTGTTTGTGCTTACCTCATGTGTACACCCTTCAACAGTTTCAACTGATTGTACTTTGACTCTGGGCATCAAGTCTGCCAAACTTGAAAAAAAATTGTTAAAGTTACATTTAAATAAATTATTTTTCTATAATTAGATAACATGCCTCCAATCTGTACTGTTAAAAAAAATGACACTGCCCAATTATCAGTATTCCAAATTGGAAAAAGTTTGACTATTAAGAATATTCAAAAAGTTTCACATTACTCAAATATATGCTTAGAATTTAAAATAATTCAGTTAACATTTTTTATTACAAATACAGAACACGCTCTAAGTGAATTATTCAAAGAATTATGTCTTAGTTCCAGTAACTATTTTGAATAAAAAGTACCTCTCCAAAACATGGTCCTACTTCAAAACAGGAAGCTGGTCATAAAAACATGATACAAAGTACAAAATAAACTGGTCTAATACAGATGTTGCCATAATTTATAGAAGTGTTCCCTATTCTCATCAAAATCCTAAATTATACTAACCTAGATTCTATTTACACTCTGAAAGGGCATGGTGTGGATAAATTAAAATATAAAATAAATGTGTTTCTGGCTAGATTCATTATTCGCTTATTGATTTTTTTATTTTACTTTAAACCTATAATCATGCTTTGGATAAAACCCAAGGGATAGTTACAACAGTAAGAAACAATGATTTTAAACTGTAATCTATTCTACTAGCTCAAGCAAATGGTGTATCTTAAATATTTCAGTGACACATCTACCACCACACACAGTAGCTACTTTTGCTAACTACAATAACAGCCAATTGGCTTAAAAAAAAAACAACACATAAAAATGAGTGAATTCCTCATGGCATTGCCAAGCTAGAACATGGAATACAAGCATGGATCATGAAGATCATGATCACAAGAAAACAAGTGCTACTTAAGAAATTGGCATCAACTTCCAGAAAGCTCCAGCTTTCAAAATCACAGAAATACCAACTATTTTAGCCACAGATATCCATGGGTATCCCTCATTGATAGTATTCTTGAGATTCATAGCCACTCTCCTGCTACATACAACAGTGAAAATCTAATTCCTGCTAATCTTCCTTCTCACTTATTCCTTCCATTAGGTCAGTTTTATTCTTTCTTTTTATTCCACTCTTCCAGTGATCCTCTTCTTGGCACATTAATGAATAAAGGAAATAGTCATTTCTTTTAAAAAAACAACAACACATGCTTCAACACTCTCAAAATCAGATTCTAAAGTATTAAAATATCTTTTCTATGTTGTCTTCCATTTCCCCAAACTTAGATAAATGTCCTATATTTATACGCTTATGTGAATATATAAAGAATATCTCCATTGCTCCAACTCAGGAGGTACTTTCATAAAGTAACCACACATAAGCAACTTTCAAAACTTCATAAAACTATGTACTTAAGAGTTACTGAAATTTATGACAATGAAAATCGTACCTTAAGTCTTCAGTTACTGACTCTTCTACCTTGGGCTTCTTTCCAAAAATGGGTTCATCTGTACCCTCGAAATCTGCATCTCTCTTGGTTTTCCCAATATTAGGTGACTCTGATTGTAATTTACCATCAAAACGTTTCCTGAGAAGTAAATAATTTAAAATGAATTCTGCAGTACCAGTTCTTACTTTAAGAGTGACTCCATAAAATATTATTCCATATACATTAACAGAAAAACTCATGTAAATAGATGTTACAAATCAAATTTCTTAAAAATGAGTGCAAAGGAGTAAAACACATCAAATATATAAAAATCGATCAATTCATCAAGAAACTAAACACATAATCAGACATCTATGTTGGTCAACATTGGAAGTTCCTTAGAAAACAACTCATTTCTCTTAAAATTGATAAAGAGAAAGAATTAAGCATGTATCCTGTCTTTCCTCTATGAACTGTATTTCAAGGCAAACAGCTGATTAGGAAATGTTCTTTTTTTATAGATGGATTCCAGGTAATAAATGCAGAAAAAAATGATAAAAATAGAAAATCACCATTTTGAATGTACTACTGAAATAATGGAGTTAGGCAATCATCACAGGTGCTAAAACCATTGTGTGAAAGGTTGATGATGGATCAGGCTGACACTCTTAACTCTTATCAATCTTAGAAAAATGGTGTATTTTATCATGTGTATTTTATGATGTAATGCTATAGAAGTACAAAGCACCACCCGGAAGCATTCTTATCTAAAACAATTAACCTGATTATAACTAAGTCTATATCAATGCTGTCTAACATATATACACGTACATAATGCAAGCTACACATGTAACTTTAAATTTCTAGTAACTGTATTAAAAGAGTTAAAAAGAAACCAATTTTAATACATTTCATTTAACCCAATATATACAAAATATTACTTCAGTATATAATTAAGATAAAAATTAATGACATATTTTACATTTTTTTAAGTCTTCAAAATTCAGTGTGTATTTTATACTCACAGCACAGCTCAACTATGATTACCTACATTTTAAGTGCTCAATTGTTACAGATGGATAGTAACTATTATATCAGATAATGCAGCTCTAGATATAGGGAAAATTTACAGTAAATACTGGATAGAGTAGCTAGTTAAATGACAGTGTAAGAAAGAAAATTCAGGATTTGGGAAACTATACAAGACAAATGACCTGGTTACTCCTCTCAACCACTCCTCCAAAGGATATTAATGGCGTAAGAAAAAAAGAGGGATACTGTTATAGAATAAAAGTCTTAAGGTATATAACAACCAAAACACTATATGGACTTTGTCTGGGTCCTAATTCAAATAAACCAACTACAAAAAATACACCTTTGAGACAACTGGGGAAATTTCACTCTGGATTCAATGATATTAAGGAATTACTGTAAAATTTGTTGGGTTGTGATGGAAAAGAAAGTCCATTATCAATTAAGATGCATACTGAAATATTTTGGGAGAAATAACATGAGTAGCATTTGATTTACCAAAACAAAAAGGGGGGCGGGGGGCGCGGTAGAAACAGATTGACAATGACTTGATATTGCTGAAGCTGATTTATGGGTAATGGAGTTTTTCATACTATTGTTTCTCTCTGTGTCTCTCTCTCTCTCTCTCTCTCTCTCTCTATATATATATATATACACATAAAGACAATTCTAATAATCAAATTTTTTAAAAAGCACCCACTTGGTTAGAGTATTAAATACGTAAGTTCCTTTAAAATTCCATGATCTGCCGTGTGTTACGCAAATCAATTGGAAATCATGCTATACACATTGATTATGAGTAATAATTATGATAGGATAGTTGGAATCTGACAAATTGCATTTTTTCCTAAAACACCTATAGTAACAAAGCTCCATAAGTTACTAATGTTCTATATTTTCTTATGTATTTCCCTTCTCTAATGTTCACATATATCCTAATAATATTAAAATGTAAATCAGGTTATTTTTATATACTACAAATTTTCGCTTTGGAAGGTTGCAGAAACAGCTGCAAACTGAACTAATTTTACCCTAGTAATTCTGAAGCAAAGTATTTACTAAAGTGGAAAATTATATATGTATTGTCTTCATAACATCATAGTTGCCCATTCAAACTACAGCAATTATTAATTATTCTTGTTTGGGGAAAAAAAATGAAAAGAACTTTTTTCATTTTTCCTGAAAAGTTCCCCAAAACTTTCTCACTCCCTTCAACTCAATGAGAGAGGAAAACTATTTTTCTACTTTGTGTCACTTTTACTTATGTGACACTTCACCCTCCTGATTGTTCTGCTAGCCCTCTAATCTCTGCGTCACTACCCTTTTCCACAGGGCTCTCCACCTCAAGCAGGACCAATTCGAATAACCTCAAAATATCTTCCTCCAGTTCTGGTGTTTCTCCAAGCCCTGATTAAAATTGCCCAACGGACCATTTTACTTTTATCTGATAAAAGTATTAGCTTTTCACTGTTCTACTATAAACAATTCTGTACACTTTCTAGTAGTTATAAGCATCGGTCTATATATATGTTTACGGACCAGTAATTTAAAATGTTTTTCTTAATGAACTCAACGATAGCTAGCTTTTGAAAATTTATTATGTGCTACGGTAGGCGCTGTTAGGCGCTTTAGACGTATTATCTCATTTAATCCTCACAATAAACCTAGTGGCACTATCATCTCCTTTGTATGGGCAAGAAAACTACAGCTTGGAGGTGAAATGTCTCTCTCTTCTCCTGTTCTTTTCCAAGTCAACCCAAATCACTGTTTCTAAGCTTGTTAACCCTTTACTCAACTGATCGTTGGTTTCGTTTATTAAAGACCACCTACCAGATGCTGTTCTGGTGCTACACAACCTGACAGAGACCTCACGTGCGCTCACGACCCCACGGCGCAGACTGAGGTAGAGTCAGGGAAGGCCTAAGGACAGTGCAACGGCCGAGTCCACGCTGCCTGCGGACACCGGGGAAGGCCAAGACCCCGCTTCCCCAAACCAGCATTCTTCCTCCCTCTTCAACATTTTTCTCAAACCCTTTCACTTCCGCACGCCACTCAATGTACACCCCACTTTCTCGGGCCCTTCAAGAGTCGTATTTTCTTCCCTCAGCACTAAGCAAAAAAATAAAATAAAAATACACGTTGCACATCTTCCTTACCCGGCCTTTTCCGCAGACCCTGGCGGCCCCTTCCATTTCCCCTTCTCCTTTTCCTTGTCTTTTTTGGCTCCGGGAGCAGTGGACGAGTCGTCCTCGAACACGCTGAAGAGCTCATCCCCGAAAGCGTCCGCCATCTTTCAGAGCTAGGAGACCGAATCTCCCTCCTACCCACAATGCTCCGCGCCTGCACCGGTAGTGAAGCTTCAACAGAGGCCCATGGGAGACAAAAAAGTAGTCGAGTCACACAGCTACCGACGATTCTTCCCCGACCTTTTTTTGTCTTACGACCTTTTTCCTTTCTGAGACCTTTCCTTCCTTTCCGACCGCTAAATGGGTGGGCAGCTCGGTGGCTAAACAGAGAGTTCCAAGAGGGAGTGCGGCACCCAGCAGGCACCTGGGGGTTGGCGAGGAGGCTGGACCTTAATGAATCGGACCAATTGCGAGGCAACCATCTCCCAGGCCCGAGAAACCCGGATGGAGGACGCCAGGTGGAGACGCGGGACCCGGGGAATGTAAAGAGCTTTTGGAGGCTGTGCTGAGGTGGTTCCCGGGCCTGGACTTAGAGGAATCTTCGACTAAAGCTGCAACCATGGGCGGCAAGAACAAGAAACACAAGGCGCCGGGAGCCGCGGCGTTCCGGGCCGCCATGTCTGTTTCTAGAACTAAATCTGCCGAGGCCGCAGCTGCGGGCGAGGCCCAAAACAAGAATCCCGTGGCTAGGCCGCCTCCCGCTGCAGCAGCCGCCAGTTCCAGGGAATCCCGAGTCAAGCAAGGTACGCATCGTCTAGCCCCGGGCTTTCCGCTGCTTGTCCTGATGGAGAAGCCTTCGCACTTGGGCGGACCCTCAGTATCTTCCACAACCGAAGCTGCTGTCTCCCTGTCGGATAGCCTTGTTTTAGATCAGTCTAAGCTGTTTGAGCCTCCAAAGTTCAGATGGTAACCCTGTTGTAGCCTGGCGTCTCCTACATAACCCCCACTTTTTATTCTGAGAACAAAATAAAAATTGCATTAGCTCACGTTTCAGCAGGGATCAGTCCTGAGCCATGATTATCCAAACTAGGGTAATGCGGAGAGCAGTGTGCAGTTCCTAACCTCTTGGAGCCAGACCCATTTTCTACCTGGTCTTTATATCATTTTCAGCTAGATGTAGTGTTTCCATGTGTTAATGGAAAAATCAATAAGAGTTTCAGTACTTACACACCGAATATGGATATAACATACTGTAAAGTTACCTGCGATCTTTACTGCAGCCATTCATTTTTGCTTGCTTTGTGATTTGGTTTGATTAAAACTTGGAGACTACCGATTCTCGAGATCAGGCCACTATTACAGCTGGTTTTAAAAGATGAACAGTTATGCGCTGTTTTGCCCTGCTTAGTTTGTTTGCTTGTAGTACTTTGTGATATATTCAGACAACAGATATTCATTAAACACCTGTGTTTCTGACGTGATGTTAGGAAGGGGATGCGCAAAATAGATATATCATCTTTCCTGGAGTTTGCCAGTCTAATGGAGGAGACAGGCATTAAATAATCATACAGACACTGCTTTATCATTGATAAGTGCAACAAAAGGCAAAGGAAAAGAATTTAACATGGTAATCTAATTTTTACTGGGGAGAGGCATGGGTCATGGATCATCTCGTTGAAAGTGACAGTTAAGCTGAGGTCAGGAGGATGGATAAGTGTTAATTCTGTAGAGAATGGCAGAAATAATACTCCTGGCAGAGGTTAGGATCACCATGTGTACAAGAAAGAGCTTAGGCCTTTGAGGTACCCACAGCATGTAAGCATTGCCTAAGAAGGAGACTGAAGAAGTAGGCAGGTACCAAATCTTCACCTAGAAAGTGGATAATAATTCTTGGCCCTGCAGTTTATTTTAACATTTTAACTACAAAACTGTTATGCCTCTAATTACGGATACATAGGATTTCTCCTTGACTATTCTGTGGCACTTTTACTCTGTAAATCGAGCTCTTTCCTGCGAATTTCTTTCTGTGTCTCTGTCTTTTGCTGATACTCCTCTGAATGCTTTGAACTGTAATAGTCATTTGTTGTGTTCTTTGGTTCCCCACTCCCCCAGCCCCAAAATGTGACCCTTACTGAAAGTGTCAATCTATGATAGTATAGTTCCCTCTCTACAGCCCTTCTAGCCCTTCTTTATCTACTTGCATTACTTCTGTCTTTTCCTCTGTGGATGACTCCTCAATCAACATGTCCAATTCTGGTCACTATTCCAAACTCAAGTCAACCATTTCTATATTACTTGTACCTTTACAGCCCTATTTTGTAAGTATTTCAAATATAACCTGGCTAATGCTAAGCTACATTTCTCTCCCCCAATCTAGCTTCTCAACTCTGACTTCCATGTTTCTGTTCTTCCATATTCTTCTTTATCAATGTCAATAGTTATTTTTTAAAGACTTTCATTAAAATATAGCTAACATACAATATTATATTAGTTTCAGGAGTACACCACAGTTATTCAACATTTATATACCTAAAAAAGTGATCATCACAAGTCCAGCAACCATCTGACACCGTACAACACTATTACAATATTATTAACTATATTCCCTGTACATTACGTCCCCGTGACTTATTTGTTTTATACCTGGAAATTTGAACCTCTTATTCCCCTTCACCTCCCCCCCTTTTTTTTTAATTTTTCAATTACAGTTGACATTCAATATTACTTTATAGTATGTTCAGATGTACTGCATAGTAGTTAGACATTTATATAATTTACGAAGTGATCCCCCTGACTGGTCTAGTACCCACCTGGCACTATATTTAGTTATTACCACATTATTGACTATATTCCCTATGCTTTACTTTACATCCCCGTGACTATTTTGTAACTACCAATGTGTACTTGTTAATCCCTTCACCTTTTTCACCCTGCTCCCCCCAATCCTCCTCTCATCTGCAACCATCAGCTTGTTCCCTATATCTATCAGTTTTTTTGTTTTGTTTGTTCATTTATTTTGTTCTTTAGATTCCACATATAAATGAGATCATATGGTATTTGTCTTTCTCTGTCTGACTTATTTCACTCAGCATAATACTTTCCAGGTCCATCCATCCAGGTTGTCGCCGATGGTAAGATTTTATTCTTTTATATAACTGAGTAAATATTCCATTGTATCACCTCACACCTGTCAAAATGGCCATCAATAAATCAAACAAGTGTTGGCAAGGATCTGGAGAAAAGGGAATTCTTGTGCATTGTTGGTGGGATTGAAAAGTGGTGCAGCCACTATGGAAAACAGTGTGGAGGTTCATCAAAACATTAAAAATAGGACTACCTTATGACCCAGCAATTCTCCTTCTTGGTATTTATCTGAAGAAAGCCAAAACACTAATTCAAAAAGCTACATGCACCCTATGTTCATTGCAGCATTTAATTACAGTAGCCAAACTATGGAAGCAACATAAGTGCCCACCGGTAGACGATTAGATAAAGAAGATGTGGTCAGTAGTTATTTTTGATGCCTTCCTTTCTCCTTCACATCGAATCTTTTGCCAAGCTCTGTGCAGTCTTCACCTATTGTCTTCCATGTATATACCCTTTTACTTTTCATTTGTAATGTTCACACCTCAGGTTAGGTACCCATGAATTCCTGGAGTATCAACAAAGCCTTCCAGTGGGTCTTTCTAACTCTGGTGTTTTTTTCCTCCTCCAGTCTGCCCTGCATACAAGCATCAGCTTGATCTTTGGAAAGCACCATCTTGAACATAGCATTTCCCAGTTTCTTTCACCGCATTCTCACTGACTTTGTGATAAAGTCGAAACCATTCATGTAGCTTCTGAGTCCCCCTTTATAGCGTTTTTACTAATTCCTATATTCAGCTACAGCAAATCAGGTGTTTTTTCACTGCTCTAAATGAAGCTATTGGCTTTCTGCCTCCTCGTGTTTATTCTTGCCATTTTCTCTTAATGGAATGCCATCTATCCCTAACACTGTCAACCAAAATCCTGTAATGTTACCCCATATGTCAATTCCTTTTTTGTTCTGCCAGTATTCACAGCTCATGTATTGTTTGAATCTTTTTTTATATATATTTAGATCTTGCCCATGGTATGTGAGGAATTACACACTTTTATCTGTCTTACAAAATTTTAGGAGGTAGCAACTGTTTCATGGATATACATTAACATCCCTCAGTGTCTACTCCAGTGCTGTGCATATAGTCATTCAAAAAATTTATTGGATAAATGACAAGGAAAGATTCAGAGGAATTATTAACAGGCCAAGAAATCAAGAGAGAAAAGGAGAGGTTATCTACTAAATATGTAGGAATTTTTTTAAAACTATAAATTAATATATATATAGTATAAATAAAATGTTGCTACACAGATTGCCATGTAATTTTTTTTTTTCATTTTTATTGGGCAATATTGGGGGACAGTGTGTTACTCCAGGGCCCATTAGCTCCAAGTCGTTGTCTTTCAATCTAGTTGTGGAGGGCGCAGCTTAGCTCCAAGTCCAGTCGCTGTTCTCAATCTTTAGTTGTAGGGGGCACAGCCCACCATCCCATGGAGGGAATTGAACCGGCAACCTTGTTGTTGAGAGCTTGTGCTCTAACCAACTGAGCCACCGGCTGCCCCTCTGGAAGCTCAATGGCAGCTCGTTGTCTTCAGTCTAGTTGTGGAGGGCGTAGCTCACTGGCCCATGTGGGAACTGAACCAGCAACTCTATTGCTCAGAGCTCACTCTCTAACTGGACCATCTGACCGCCCCTGTTTGGGTATTTGTTTTGTAACATATAATAGAACTGCTTTTCAGAAAAAAGTGGAAAAGTACACCAAAAAGCCATTATCTCTGAAATCTTTGTAGTTCCTAATATAAATATAATTGTTCTACTCCACTTCCATCTCTGTCTTCAAACAGTTGGAAGGATTGTATGTAGCATATTCAAAATTGTACTGCCATCTAAAGGTAGAAAAGCACTGTGCCATGAAATGGCTCTTGGCACAATTCTGGATATTCCGTCCCTCTTGTTTCCTCATTTCATTTGTTCATCAGATACTTTTTGAAGAGCTGGTTTGCTGTGTGCCAGGCAAGATTTCGGGTACTGGGGTTATCCTCAATTCACTAATTTAAAAGACAAAAACATGTTATTAAAAAAAATTAAAATCTCCTCTATCAGTAGCACATCATCCTTGATGTGTAGTCTTGCTAATGAACTGCTCATCCACCTGTACCTTTTTTAAAAGAGGACTCCTAAATATGAGTGTAGGGACCCCTGACTCTCATAGTATGCTGTTTGTGAATGAGTTTACTGCAACTGATAAGACCTCCAGAAATGGTTCAGGATTACTTATACTCTTCTCTATGGCCAGTGACATGAGTTTATAAGCAAGGTTACTAGAATTAAGGTAGAGTCTTAGACTAGAAGATAAGAAAACTAACCGTACTGTATACAGTAATTGTTACTACCTTTTAACATACTCAGGTAGCTTTGGGTACCTCCTAGATAACTACAGCACACAAGTAATGTCACCAGTTCAGATTGCCGAAGTGTAAATAGTTATCTTCAAAAACTTTTGTTTTTCTTTTAAAATGTGTAGTTTCAAAACTAGTATCTTAAAATGAAGAACCTAATGTAAGCCAACAGACTAAAATCTTTGACTTTTAAAATCATACAAGCAACACTTAAATTTAATGTTTTGTTTTCTCAAAGTGAAAAAAAGTCCCTATTTTTAGGTTTATAAAAGCAGAGTAGCTAGGTTTTGTAAGATTCTAGGATTATTTTTATACAGGACTGGTTCTCAAAGTGTGCTCAAGAGGAATTCTTGAGATCTTTTTGGCATGATCTCCATGAGATCAAAACTATTTTCATAATAATTATAAAATGTTATTTGCCGTTTTCATGCTTATTTTCTCAAGCGTGAATAGTGGCAGTTTTCAGTGGCTATATGATGTATAATAATATAGCAGATTGAATGCAGTAGCCAGATATTAAGAGATGTGCAAAAATGGAAAACAAATTTTTTTTTGTTTTGGAAAATGTTATTTTTCATAAAAGTATTATTTATGTTAACATGAGTGAATTTATTATTTTTAATGAATTAGTGAATATTAAAATTTTTCCCTTTTACTTTATTATAGTGAATATTAATATTATAACCCATATAAACAAAAACTATCTGAGATCTTTAGTAATTTTTAAGAGAGTAAGGAGATCAAAATAATATTTATTTCTTCCAAGTTACTCATTGTTAGAAAATTAATAATATATAGTGTTTCTGTTGAATTGGCAACCATAGTGAGTTGAGTATTGTACCCCCAAAACTTCATGTCCACCTGGACCTCGCAGTGTGCCCTTAGTTGGAAATAAAGTCTTTGCAGGTGTTTAGTTAAGGATCTTGAGATGAAATCATCCTGAATTTAGGGTGGGCCCTAAATTTAATGATTATTGTCCAGAAAAGGAGAGGGAGATTTGGACACAGAGAGACACAAGGAAATGCCATGGGAAGACCCATGTGAAGAAAGAGGCAGGCAAGCCGAGTAACATCTGCAGTCACCGTAAGCCAGATGAGGCAAGGAAGGATTCTTGTCTCAAGGCTTCAGAGGGAGCATGGGCCTACTGATACCTTGATTTTGGACTTTTAGCCTCCAGAATTGTGAGAAAGTATTTCTGTTATATCAACCACCAAGTTCGTGGTTGTTACAGCAGCTCTCGCAAACTAGTACAACAAGCCTGGACATAATAGAGGATAATAGAACCTCTCGTTTCTTCTTCACCTTAAGAGAGGTGCTTTCTCTTTAAAATCACCAATCTTCTCTGCCAAGAATTTAATATTCTCTAAGAGGTTTTACTTCAGATAAGTACCAGGCAGAGAAGCATCTAATTTTTTAAAAATAAGAAGATGAAGATAGAGTTAATCAAAGATATACAGGCATTTGTACTTTACGGGATACTGGGTAACCTAGACAATGCTAATTGGTTAAAAAGATTGTGAAAACTTAGAGGGAGATTGTTGACTTTTAGGTTGTGTTATTTGGTGAAATGGGGGAAATGCTTAAATCAAATATTTGATATTTGGCAACCTTTAAAGGAAAATTAAAGTAGTGTAATAGATATCAATCATTTAATTGCCTTGACTATTCTCTGTTATATACAGGTCCAAAAATTTATAGTTTTAATTCTGCAAATGATTCTGGTGGTTCTGCAAATCTGGATAAATCTATTTTGAAAGTAAGTACCAAGGTTTTGAGTCAGTTTAAGAAATGTTCCCTTTTTAAAAAAAAATGTGCGTGTGTGTGTATACATATATACGTATATATATTCTTAAACATGAGAAAATGATGGGGTATTTAAAATTTTTATAAATAGTGCAGTAATTGCTAATCTATACTAAACAAAGTAAATCATACACGTATTGTGAGAGCCAGTAAGAAATTAAGGAAGATTGGATAAGATCCAAACTTCTAAGCATAGCATACACATTCTTTCAGATCTGATTTAATACACCTTTTCAGCTTCCTCTTCACTTAAAATTTTAGTTCATATCTCATTATTCCCCCAAATCCCATATGATTTTATGACTCCAGGTTTTTGTCCATGGGCTCTCTGCCTAGAATGCCCTACTTCCCTTTCTCCATTTGTCACCTCTGTGACCTTAATGAAGTCCTTTATAACTCATTGAGTTGATTTTCTTGGTGGTTTCACCAGCACTTCATGTATCTTTTTAAATAATTGCCATGCTGGGTTATAGTTTATCTTTTTATGTATGTTCACTATACTGGAGTGAATTCTTGAAGTATATTTTTGTGCTTATTAGTTCATAGTAGACGTTCAGTAAAGAGGTAATAAAGGGAAGGTATTTTTGTAGGTAAATGCTTGTGTACTCTTAGGTTATAAATACAGAAACAACAAAAGATTAAATGGCTACTAGGGAAAAGTAGGAATCAAACTCTAGAAGCCAAAAGAATTTGTGTAACCTTATTACTATTTATACAGATTTCACTTTTACTTGATATGCCCCCTTTTTAGTGTCGCTTTCATTCTTTCAGGCTGTGTGCTTGGGCTGGTTTACATTAAGGCAGATTTCTGGGCTCCATGCCCAAGGACTCTGATTCAGTACGTTTAAGATAGGGCTTACGGTAGGAATCTGTCTTTGGGATAGCAATCCAAGGGAGGTCCAAGGACAATATCTGGAACCATGGCTTTAAGAGGCTTTATAAGAGGATTTTTTTTTCTTGCCATATGTTGTTGCTTTTTCCATATCTCATTTTTTCTTAAATATGTGATAGGAATGTGATCTAATGAGTGGTAGTCCAAAATATGGTAATCGTTGTATTTGATTTTAGCCGAAATTCTGGGCTTGGTTTTCAGTGACATAGAAAACTGATTTGCTTCTAATTATTACTAAATATGATTTAATAATTTAGCTTCTAATATCCTTTTGGCCTCAACAGGTGGTAATTAATAACAAACTAGAGCAGAGAATTATTGGAGTGATCAATGAGCATAAAAAGCAAAATAATGACAAGGGTGTGATTTCTGGAAGACTTACTGCCAAAAAATTACAGGTATTTGCAAACTTTTTAAAAATTTCTTATATTTAGTGGAGCATTTTTAAGACACTGTCACATATGAGACGAAATGACTTTTTGAACTTCCATTGAGATTTGATATAGATCATTTCCATCTACAAGAGTAAGGAAGGAATTGTGCGAGATACAAGTGCACACATTAAAATGGTAACATGAAAACTAAATTACATCCCCCAAATGATGTTATTATACTCTGTGGGCACTTTGCTTACATTTTCTCTGACACAACAATCCCAAAAGATATTTTGCCCCATTTTGCAAATGAAGGAATTGAGGCTTGGAAAGATTATGCAAGTTATACTCTGAGATTATCAATTAGTAAGTAGCAGAGTAAGCAGAGTCTGGATTTGAATCCAGTTCTGCCCAATTCTAAAGATGATACCTTAGAAAATATATTAAAATACTTTCTTTTATGTATTAACATGTTCACTGAAGCACTGCTTATAATAAAAAACAAAAACATCTTAAGTGGTCACCAATAGGGACATGAATAATTAGATTATAATATGTCTACCCAGTGGAATGTTATTCTATTAAAAGTGGTGAAAAATTTCTAATAAATTGGGGAGATGCTCATGTTACAGTGTTAAGTGAAATTTATTTTTACAAAATCATAGAAACATGACTGAAAGGAAACATACTATAATGCAAAAAATATCTTTGGATAGTGAGAATATGAGCAGTTTCTCCTGGCCTTTTTTAAAATTTATCTGTAGTTCTCAAATTCTCAATACAGTGAGCACATTTAACTCTTCTAACTGAAAAAAAATAAGAAAAATATACTTTTGAAATTTTAATTTGTGTCAGATTTTGGTTTAAAATGAATGGGAGAATAAAATTAATAATGAAAAAAAAGAAAATTGACAAAATGACTATTTCACATTTCCCTTTCATAGGATTTATACATGGCTTTACAAGCATTTTCATTTAAGACTAAGGACATTGAAGATGCCATGACTAACACACTCTTACATGGAGGTGATCTTCATTCTGCCTTGGACTGGCTCTGTTTAAACCTTTCAGATGGTAAGCAGATTGTAATAAAATTCTTTAAGTTTGTAAAACCTTCTGAAATAGTTTCAGTATATTGATATTTGTATCGATCTTTGGACTTGTACTTACAGTTTTTTCAGTTATAATTATTTATTTTTAGAAAGGTCTTACCCTTTTTTATTCTTTTTAGTATATTCTCCTACAACAAGAAGTTGTAGTCTATGTGAGAAGAAATTATTTGTGTGTGTGTTGCTTTCAGTTGTTAATAGTCATTTTACAATGCTCTTAATACAACAAATTTTCAGTTTGCGTATCTATAACTTACTACGCTATGTCTCCTTGTTTTGGTTTAGAAATTAGGGCCATCTGGCCTTGGATACATAATATTTGATTAAGCAGAGAGCCAAGATTGTACTCTTTGGCAAGAACCTGGAGTGCAAATTGCTTGTATGATGATTAAGAATACTACTATATGCTATAACAAGCAACTAAGGAGTGGAAATGATTAAGATCTTTTTGTGAAAATTTAGGCGTATACCACATCGAGGGTGAAATGAATGGCCAAATAGAAGAAACAGGCTAGGTATCATCATCTGATGAGTGTTCCCACTTCTAGTTTGAAAATAAAACCAGGTTTATTATAGGATTTCTATTCTTAGAAGATGAGGGGTGCAAGAAAACTAGGTGTTCTTTGTGTAGGCAGGGTTTGTGTGTGTGTTTAATCAATATTTGTGTATTTTACTATCATACGCATGTTTATTTCCATCCTAATTTCTTTTAAGATGCACTTCCTGAAGGATTCAGTCAGGAATTTGAAGAGCAACAACCTAAAAGTAGGCCAAAATTCCAGTCTACTCAAATACAAGCCACTGTTTTACCTCCATTGCAGCCTAAAACCCCAAAACAGGAAGAAGACCCTAAGATTAAGGTAATTTAGGAATTAAACATTTAAAGTTGTATAAAATCAAAATGAAGCATATATAACAGTTCATAAATGTATAAATATTAGGTTGCTATAACATTTCTGCTTATTGAACATAACCTACTTGTTTTCCAAACTTTTCTATCATTGTCTGTTTCAGTTATCTATTCCTACATAACAAACCACCTCAAAATAGTTTAGCGCACTAATCTCAAGTGGCTTAAACCAACAATTTATTCTTACGATTTTGCAGTCTGGGCTAGGCTCAGTTGGGCAATTCTTCTATTCCACGGGGTACCTCCTGAGGCTGGAACGTCAAAATTGTTTCTTACTCAAATGACTAGTGCCTCAGCTGGGGGCTATCCAGGCATCCCTCTCTCCATATGACTAAATTGGGTTTCCCCATATGTGGTGGTTCTTACATGACATTTGGCTTCTAAGAGCAAGTATTGCAAGATAATAAGCCCTAATGTAGAAATTTTATCAAGCCCCTGCTTGTATCACTCTTACTAACATCCCATTCATTAAAGCAAGTCACGTGGCTAATTCCAAAATCATGTGGAAGAGGATTCCAGGAAGCGTGAATACTGGAAGGTGTAGTTCATTAGGGCACTAAACTGAAATACTCTGCATGTTATAAAATGTCTGTGAACATGGATGAACCTAGAGAACATAATGCTAAGTGAAATAAGCCAGTCACAAAAAGACAAATACTGCATGATTTCACTTACATGAGGTATTTATAATAGTCAAACTCGTAGAAGCAGAGAATAGAATGGTGGTTACCACGGGCTGGGAGGAGAGGAAATGGGGAGTTGTTATTTCATGGTTATAAAGTTTCAGTTATGCAAGATGAAGAAGTGCTAGAGATCTGCTGTGCAACACTATTTATAATGACAATCAGTGTTGTGCACTTTAAAATATGTTAAAATATGATAGATCTCACGTTAAGCGTTTTCACCACACATTACCACCGCCCCTTCCCCCACCACACACACACACACACACACACGTAAACAGATGGAAATTTCTGGAGGTGAAGGATATGTTTAGTAAGTTGATTGTAGTGGTGGTATCATGGGTGTGTGCATATGTCCAAACTCATCAAAATGATGAGTTTATATGCATATTATGTATACATTATAATAAATAATTAGTATGTAATGTATGTATTATGTTAATATACAGGAAATATGTAAAGTTTTTTTTTGTTGTTGTTGTTGTTGTTGTTTTAAGTGTTTTTCCAGGACCTATCAGCTCTAAGTCAAGTAGTTGTTTCAATCTAGTTGTGAAGGATGCAGCTCACAGTGGCCCATATAGGGATCGAACTGGCAACCTTGTTGTTAAGAGCACTGTGCTCTAACCAACTGAGCTAACTAGCTGCCCCATGTACAGTTTTTTATACATCAGTTATACCTCAATAAAGCTTGAAAACAAACAAAAAAATCTATGGAAGCATCATCCTCATGTTAAAGCCGTTTTTAAGGAATTACACTAGTTTTTTAGTTTTTACAGTTCTCCTTTCATTTTCTTTGTCCATTATGTAAACATATTCTTTGGATTATGCAAGTTTAGACTTTAATTTGAGTTTAGACTCAATATTAAAGTAATATTGAGTTCAATTCATTTGTCCTTCACTGAACATTAAAGTATATGGTTTTTGAGGCTATGTGTCTACTGTTTTTGAGTTTAAAGAAATTGTAAAAACAGTGACACTTAGTGATAGTTTTGACACTTTTTTCTAATTTTGGTTTTTCAGATATTTGTTTTTTCTTTCTAGCCAAAAAAGGAAGAAAAAAATATGGAGGTAAATATGAAAGAATGGATTTTGCGGTATGCTGATCAACAAAATGAAGAAGAAAAGAGTGAGAATTCTAAAAGTTTAGAAGAGGAGGAAAAATTTGACCCTGTGAGTTGAAATTTGTATTAGGCTTCTAGCTGAACATTCCTTGGCAAAATATTTAACTTTTCTGAGTCTCAATATCCTCATTTGTAAATCTGACAAATACCTACCTTTAGGGATTGATAAAAAGATTACACAAAATAACACTTAGGAAAAAACATGACACAAAATAACTGCTCATTGGTTGTTAATTATATTTTCCTATGTTTAAAGAGAAAATCACCAAATATTTTTAGATGATTGTTATATGTAAGGAGTATGCTGAATTCTTTGGGTAATAAAAAAAGAAGGGCATGTTCTTTTACAGAGAAAACCTATAGTCTGGAGAGAGAAAACCTAGATATAAGATTAAACTAAAAATATAAGGTTAAGTGAAAAAAGCAATTTAAAGGGAGAAAACATAATATATATTTGACAAAACATATCTAGAATTTATAAAGAAGTTTTAACGAGACAACAGACATGCTACAAAAGTAGTTACATAGATGGCCAATAAACATGTAAAAATATGTCCATCGCTAGTCATCAGAGAAATGAAAATGAAAACTGCAGTGAGATACTTATATATCTATCAAAATGGCTAAAATTAAAAAGTAATACCAAGTGTTGAGAGGATGAGGAGCAACTGGAACACTCATACATTGATTGGGGGTATAAAATGATACAACCACTTTGGAAAACTGGCACTTTCTTATGAAGTTAAATGTACACTTACCATATGACCCAACAGTTTCATTTATAGATAATTATTTACTCAAGAAAAATTAAAACATGTCCACGAGTAGACTTGTACACAAATAAATGTTTATAGCGACTTTATTCATAAACACTGCAAACAACTCAGAAACATTATACAAGAATGAGAGAAGCCAGGCAGAACTGAATACATGCTACATAATTTCATTATTAAATTCCAGAAAAGTAATCTATGCAAAATCTATAGTACAGAAAGGTTGCCTGAATCTGGAGGTGGGGTAAGGATGACTAAAGAATCATGAGGAAACTTTTGAGGATAATGGAAATATTTTACAGCTTGATTGTGATGGTGGTTACACGGATGTACACATGTATCAAACTTTCATCTGTATACTTTAAAATGGGTGCATTTTATTGTAAGTAAATCATACCTTAATAAAATTGGTTTAGAAAGAAAAAGAAGTTGCAGAATAGCACGTTATGATGAATGCACATATGTGAAACAATATACAGAGGGTGCCAAAAAAAGTGTATACACATTTTAAGAAAAGAAAAAACTATTAAAATTGTAATACTCAATATATACCGATAGCGAAAGACGAATACAAGTCATATGTATATAGTTTTTGGCACCCCCGATATACATATATTTGCATTCTTATGTATGCAAATAAAACATTTTGATACACAAGAAGCTATTACTAGTGATTAGGACTTCGGTGGTAGGGTAGACAGAGACTTCTTTTTTATATTCTTCTGTTTTTTAACCATATGCCTGTATTAAACTAAACAAAAAGAATTTAGTACAAGTCTACTTTGAGATTCAGAGAAAGGTCTCCTGTTTGGAGCATTAGGTTCACTGCACAGAAGAGAGGCGGGACTTGAAGGGTGCATAGGCAATAAAGAATTGGAAGAGATTGTTGAAATAGTGTGAACAGGGTACAGAAGTGGAATTGTGCAAGGGGCCTTTGGGTATTAAAAAATAGATGATCATATATAGAGGATAAAATGTGTAGTTGCATACTGGCAGATAGTAAACAGATCAGTTCATCTGAGACTAAGATTTTGATGCCCAGAAAATGGATTTGACAACTCTTCCCATTGATTGTGAAGAGCCACTAGAGGTTTGGGGGCAGATGACAAGAAGAATTTGACATTTTTAAGTCAAATTTATTAGTGTTCAAGGTGATTTGGAAAAGGTAGGGAGGCCATTTTGGTAGCTATTACACTTGCTCAGGTGTGAAATAATAATGTCCCAAATTGGAAATTGGAAAGGAATAGAAACATTTAAAGCAAGGCTCAATAGAAATTGGTGATTTACTGAATATAAAGGTTAAGGCGACAAAAGACAGCAAGAAATTCGTAGGTGGAGAAGGGATGGGTGTTATCAGTGCCATAGTTAGGAAAGATGGAAAGCATGAGTGATTTGGGTGAATTTGAGGAGCTAGCTAACCCTCCTATCTGTTACTATGTCGATGTTTGCTTCTACACAAAAATTGTCCCAGAATTCAGCTGGGTGTGTTTCCATAGTTATCTCTCTTCCATTCATCTTAGCAGTTGTGTTTCATAGTAGCACTACACATGCCCTTGTTTTCTCCACCCCATGCTTTGATGTTTCTCACCTGCTGAGTGTTATTAACCTACCCTAAGAAAAAGTGCCAGTGATTTGAGTTTAAATTTAAACTCTGTCTAGTTTTTGCACAGCAGAGTTAAGTCCTTAAATTTTATAACACCCATTTTCCCCAGAGGCCATTTTTTTTTTAATGTTCCTATCTTATATAAGAGGTTATGGGAAGGTAACTTTCAGATGAGTATTATTATATTATTGCATATATCCTCTAAATATGTATATTTAAAAAATACATAAAAATTTATTTTTTATACAGAAATGAGCTCATAGATACTTTTTATTCTGTAGTTTGCTTTATTCTATTTAACATGTAAAGGAAGTTAATCTATGCAGATCACGCTCATTCTTTTACTGCCTCATTTTTTTTCTAATGGCTGGCTAGCTTTCTCTGTAGATGTGCCACACTTGATTTCCAATTTTTCCTTTTTAGTCAGTACCACAGTAAACATCTATGTACCTGCAAATTTGTACATTTGTATTATTTCACTATGAAAAATTCCTAAAAGTAGATTTGCTGGATCAAAAAACAAGATCAAAAGATCACAGGTTTTGATATAATACACTGATGGTAGATAAATTAATCTTGCTTTTCTTTTTACTTTCTTATCTTCATCTTATTTGGAACAGAATGAAAGGTACTTGCACCTTGCAGCAAAACTTCTGGATGCAAAGGAGCAAGCAGCTACCTTTAAACTAGAAAAAAACAAGCAAGGGCAAAAAGAGACTCAAGAAAAAATAAAGAAATTTCAAAGAGGTAAACACTTAAATTCTTGGATGAATAATGTCTGTTCTTTATTGGCCTTCCTATGATGGAGGTTGCCTCTTTTTAATATGTCTGCTGTTTCCTACAGTTTATACTTGAGATTGGTAAATGTTTTCTGTAACAAGCCAAATAGTAAATATTTTAAGTTTTTTAACTTAAATATTAAATTTAAGTTTAATATTAAGTAAATATTTTAATATTTTGAGTAGACTGTCATAACTACTCAACTCTGCTGTCACAGCATAAAAACAGACATAGACAATACATAAGCAAATGGCTGTGTTCTCATAAAATTTTATATATAGACACTGAAACAAGAATCTAATATAATTTTCACATGTCACTAAATAATTTTTTATCTTTTCAACCAGTTAAAAATTTTAAAAGTATTCTTAGCTCAGAGGCCATACAGAAATAGGCAGCAGGGCTGGATTTGGCCTGAAGGACACAGTTTGTCAACCTCATATATATATACCAAAAAATATCACCTTCATTCAAGGACAGGTGAATACAGTTCCATGAGTGTTTCTCATGAAAAATTTTTTCCAGGCCTTCTGCATTTGTTAAACAATTTATTTTAAAAATTTTATTATAGTACCATGTTTCCCCGAAAATAAGACCTAGCCGAACAATCAGCTCTAATGCATCTTTTGGAGCAAAAATTAATATAAGACCCGGTCTGATTTTAATATAAGACCGGGTCTTATAATACAATACAATGTAATGTAATACTCGGTCTATAAGACCCGGTCTTATATTAAAATCAGACCGGGTCTTATATTAATTTTTGCTCCAAAAGATGCATTAGAGCTGATGGTCTGGCTAGGTCTTATTTTCGGGGAAACACGGTACATGATGTGAAAATAAATTGCCTCTGACTTCTATGGTAGCACAAATTCCTAGTAGGAGGTGTTGAACAATTGTCTACAAGGAAGCAGAAGAAATGCTAGTTATTTTAAACCATCTTTGCAAAGTAGAAAGGCATAAAAAACAAATGCATAAAACTAAGCATCATGTTTTTTTCTTTTTAGAAATGGAAACTTTAGAAGACCATCCAGTATTCAATCCAGCCATAAAGATTTCACATCAACAAAATGAAAAGAAAAAGCCTCCTATAGCCACAGAAGGGGAAAGTACTTTGAACTTTAATTTATTTGAAAAATCTACAGCTGCTACTGAAGAAGAGAAAGGTAAAATGAAGGGAAGGTATTCCAGGGTATAATTTGTAAATAGTAAAATGTCAAGAAATACATGATTGAGAAATTATGTTACTTTGCATTCTAGAAAACTGCATGACAGTAAAGTTTACTTCCACAAACTGTCTAGGAAAAGTAATAATTATGGTAAATTATTTTATAGCATTTTGTAATTACAAATATCTTGCTTCAGCCTCATCCCTCTTCAGTCCATCCTCCAAATTTCTGCCAGAATTATCTTTCTATAATACGGATCTAAATGTGAGTTTCCTGTTAAAAACCTTTAATAAGTAACAAGTCCAAATCCTTTAGCATGGCATTGAAGATCCTTTGCATTCTGCCACAATCTACATTTCCACTCAGTCAAGTCCCATACTAAATTCTCATTTCTTTTAATTATATATTCTTTCCACAAATATTTATTCAATCTTTGTTGCTCATAACATCAGGTGCTATCTGTACAGTTGTTGACAAAATATCCTAGTTTCTGCCCCCTTCAACTATACAGTCTAATAGGGACGGTAAGCTTTAAATATACACAAATATGCAATTTTAAATTGTGATGTGTACTATAAAAGAAAGGAAACTGGCTTCTAATAAGAAAACAAGGGGGCCTAATTTGGATTTACGAAACCTTGCTGTTGACTTGCTCTGAGATCTGATAGATGATTAGGTGTTAGTCTGATGGTGAGTTGGTGAAAGCACCTTCTAAGGAGGCAGACAGTGCGGTGGAAGTCTAAGGTGTGAAAAAGAACTTTGAGCAGCACTATTCAACAGAACGCTCTATCATAGGAACACTCTCTATCTGCTCTATCCAGTCTGGTAGCTACTAGCCACATACTATGAGATTGAGCACTTGAGCTGTGACTAATACAACTGAGAAACTGAAATTTTAATTTTAATCAATTTAAATTTAGCCACATGTGGCTAGTGGCTATTTTGGGCCAGGCAGGCTTAGAGCATTTGAGGAATTGACTGACAGCCATTGTGGCTACAGCATAGTGAAATGATGGAAGAATGACAACAAATAGGCAGACCATGGAGGGCTTTGGGGACGTAGTGAAGAATTTGGACTTTATTTTACACATAACATGAAGCCATTGAAGGTGGTGGTGGTGGTGGTGGTGATGGTGATGGCAGCTGTTAAGCAAAGAAATCTCATCTGATGTATATTTTTTCAAAAGATTACCTTTCCTGTGTGGTAAGCATGCCAAACATTGTAATTCAGAGTAACCTAAATAATTTACCACTGATAGATAGTATCACTGATATTTTACAAGAATAAATAAGTTAAAGTTAACTCAAGATAGTTTCTTTAAAGATTCAGATTTTCAATGGTTCTATCCATCAAGAAGATTTCCTCATATCACTTATAGAAGTGCAAGCCTTTCTTCACCTATTTCTTCTAAAAGTCTGTTCGCAAAAGTGAGACAACTTTGATCACTCAAAAAATTGTATATTAGTGTATGACCTTTTTTTAAAAAAAACAATCTTTGTCATTTTAGAGAAAAAGAAAGAACCGCATGATGTAAGAAATTTTGACTATACTGCTCGAAGCTGGACTGGAAAATCTCCCAAACAATTTCTGATTGATTGGGTCAGAAAGAATCTTCCCAAGAGTCCAAATCCTTCCTTTGAAAAAGTTCCAGTAGGTAGATACTGGAAATGTAGGTATGTTTTTCTGGTTAACTGAATGACATTTTAGAAAAATCTAAGATGAAAATCTTTCTGTTTCTTGTGAGTTAAATAGACATTTGGGAAGCTCTCTAATTCCACATCTCAGGTTGATAGTGCTTATAAATCACTATCAAGTACATTGTCTTCCATGGAAATGTTTATTTTAAATAATTAATGTAAACTTAAGTTCAATGTTAATGGAATTCTGACTTTTTACTTCATCAATTTTATTTAAAATTTCTTTTGGCTTCTTTGTAGGGTACGGGTAATAAAGTCTGAAGATGACGTACTGGTAGTATGCCCTACAATCTTAACAGAGGATGGCATGCAAGCTCAGCACCTGGGAGCTACGTTGGCTCTTTATCGTTTAGTGAAAGGGCAGGTGAGACTTTTTAGATCTATGAGTATGTGTTTCAAAAATCATTTGTGTAGTAATGCGTATACTGTATTTTGTCTACATAAAACTATACATGTGGAAGGTAGTATATATTTAATTATGGCATCCTGTACCAATTTTCTCTTTATTGAATGCTTTTTCTGAGTAATCCTCATTTTTGCTTGCTTATAATTTTGACTTTCTCTCACCCCTAAACATAGCCCTCCTTAGACCAGAGGCTCTGAGACATTGATTGGTTCAAATTTTCAAGCCATACTAATTTACAGAATAAAAATAATTGTGCTAGGGTGGTTGAATTAGGGAGAATTTTTCAATAGTTTGTTTTCCTTTAATGTTGTATTTTCTCTCAGCTTTAAAAAGTTACAGACATTGGTTCCAGTTTTCAATTTATAGTTGTTATATTAACTGTAAGCTTCCAATTTAAGGAAAGATTAAAATAAAGTACTACTGAAGGAAGCACTTTTAAGAAAACACAATGTTTTTTGGTGGGGAGGAGGTGTTAACATTTCATTTTTACAGTAAATGTGTATGTATATCTTTTTTCATGGGAAATTAAAACCACTGAAAATTTCAGACACTGATTAAGTGGAACTCCAAACAATAGTTCTTTTCCAGTGTCTGTTGGTAAAAGTTCTTAATGTCTTTATTTTCCTTATTTTGCAAAATAAGATCTCATAAGCTTAGTTGATAGAAATGACTATCAATGTTGTATAGATATTGTGGGCTCTCTTACAGCGCAGAATTAGAGTAAGTTAGATTCCATCCATTGTAGTTCATTTAAAATACTTTGACCCGTAATATTATATAACTACCATAATCTCAGAGCCAGCTTTGTTTTAGAAATGGTTTGCGGATCATCCACATAATTATATATAGCACCACTGCAGGAATAAATAAACATTTATTCAGTAGTTTGTTATGTTCCAGGAATAAGTACATGTATTAACTTAGTTTTTACCTCACAGTATGCCAATAAGGGAGGTAGTTATTAGCCCCATTTTACAAATGTAGAAACTGAGACACAGGGAGGTTGTTTGCCCAATGGCACACAGTTTGTAAGTTTAGAAGCCTGAATATGATACGCTGTTTATAAATTTTCATCATATGCACGTGTATCTTATATTAAAGTAATGAGGCAAATTGCATTTTAAGAGGAAGATAACTGTTCTTACGAGTTCTAACCTATTGAATTTACATATCTGCAGTTAGTGAAAATAACATACTGCTGTTTTTGCCTTCATAGTCAGTTCATCAGTTACTTCCTCCAACTTACCGGAATGTTTGGCTGGAGTGGAGTGATGCAGATAAAAAAAGGGAAGAATTAAATAAAATGGAAACCAATAAACCACGTGACCTTTTTATTGCCAAACTTCTGAATAAATTGAAACAGCAGCAACAACAGCAACAACAGCTTTCTGAAAATAAGAGAGGAAACTCTGAAGATCCTGAGGAATCTTGGGAAAATTTAGTTTCTGATGAGGATTTTTCTGCACTGTCCTTGCAATCAGAAAAGGCAGAAGATTTGGAACCTGTTAGAAACCTCTTTAGAAAGTTTCAAAGCACACCTAAGTACCAGAGACTTCTAAAGGAAAGACAGCAGTTACCTGTGTTCAAACACAGGAATTCAATTGTCGAAACTCTTAAGAGGCACCGGGTAGTGGTTGTGGCAGGTGAAACAGGGAGCGGTAAAAGTACTCAAGTACCACATTTTCTATTGGAAGATTTGCTTCTAAATGAGAAGGGGACAAGTAAATGTAACATTGTCTGTACCCAGCCCCGAAGAATCTCAGCAGTGAGTTTAGCCACAAGAGTGTGTGACGAATTAGGCTGTGAAAATGGACCTGGAGGAAGGGTAAGATGTTCAACTACACCTCAGTGAGTGGTGACATTACTCACCTTTGTTCCTGGGATCCAAGTGGAACCTGTACCAACTATGAGTTAACTATTACTGGTTGTTCAGTAGCACATCTCGGGCACTTTTCATGTTTTCTTTGATAGATGTGATATTATGCCATTCTGCTTCATATGAAAGTGATTAAAATTCTCATATAAAAGGAAAAATATATTCAGTTTAAAATTGAATATTCAAATATGTTACATACTAAATTAAACATTCAAAGATTATAGATAGATACAAATTTGACTCTAATGTCATGTATCTCAAGTTTTTGCAAATTTTTTCTGTGGAGTGTATTCCTTAATGGTTTTCATTAATTCTCAATGAGCAGAAAGGAAAAACAATGTAGAAGAGAATTCTAGACTATTTTCAAACCCTGTATTTAAAAAAAAAAAATACAGAAAGTACTTAAACATCTATTGTCATGCATTTTCCATGCCAGTATATACAAAACTGGCCAAAACTGAACTAGAGTGACTGCTAAGTATAGAAATAAATAAAATTGGTGAACCAAATATGATGAATTCCATGTTCATATAACTCAGTTTAATTATATTAAACATCTATTAATGTTTCCTAGTCATATTAATGCTACTGTGAGCAGGTGAACAACTTTCTGTCTCCATGCTTTGAAAAGAACAGAGGTTTTTCTTGTTTGAAATTACCAGAACAAATTTTATATAGTTTTATATGATTGAAGACCGTAGGGAAATAATTTTGATAATAAATCACACTAACTAGATTTACTTAGACTGCTCCACCTATAATAGCAGAATCAGCACCTGTGCTTCACTTTTTAAAGCTTGTTTCCCAGATCACTTGTGAGAACCTAATCTCGGCCTGTGTTCTCCCTTCAGAATTCTTTGTGTGGATATCAGATCCGAATGGAATCTCGAGCTAGTGAATCTACCAGGTTACTCTATTGTACAACAGGGGTTTTGCTAAGGAAACTTCAAGAAGATGGTCTCCTAACTAATGTGTCTCATGTTATTGTAGATGAGGTGAGTAGATTCTATAGTCATGTTCAGATAAATTCTAAACATTTTTGTACTAAAAAGATGCTACTTCTAATACTAGCCAACATTTTCTTTGTTGGCTTACTAAATGCCATACACTTTATATATAATTATTTAATTCTTTGTAACAAGTATGTCTTGTATCAGTTGATTTATTTAGTAAATACTATATAACATTTGCTATATGCTAGATGCTGTTCTAAGGACTTTACATATATATATAGGTGTATACATGGTAAGTTATATATATAAATTCATTTAATCCTCCAGCAATCCAGTGAAGTAGGTATTATTTCTGTTTTACCATTGAAGAAATTGAGACTCTGAGAGTTTAAATAGCTTGTCACATAGCCACTGGGGGTTCAAATTCAGGCAATCTGGCTGCAGTCTGTGTTCTTGCCAGTATACTGCCTCTCAACTGTATTTAGTTGCTAAAGGATTTTCCCTGATTCTTAACAGAAAACAAGGAATCTTCATCAATATGTCATTTTCTCTATTGATATCCCCCTACTTGAATCAAATTTGAATATACAATTAAATTATGCCAAAAGTTTCACATTAGAGTTATTTTAAATGGCATATTAGCATGGTATATGTAAATTGATTTGCTTTGTATTTTTTTCCAAGAAGAAATAGATATATAACATTTCTATTATTCAAAAATGTAACGTTTTCTCCCTGATATAAAATTTTTATGAATATCTGTTAATTCACTAAGTTCAGAAGGCAGTAGTCAAAAGTTCGGTCATTCATTGATTTTTTTTTAATTTTTTTTTTAATTTTTTTTTTTTAAGATTTAATTGGGGAAGGGGAACAGGACTTCATTGGGGAACAGTGTGTACTTCCAGGACTTTTTTCCAAGTCAAGTTGTTGTCCTTTCAATCTTAGTTGTGGAGGGTGCCGTTCAGCTTCAAGTTGTTGTCTTTTCAGTCTTAGTTGTGGAGGGCGCAGCTCAGCTCCAGGTCCAGTTGCCATTGCTAGTTGCAGGGGGCACAGCCCACCATCCCTTGCGGGAGTCGAAACCGGCAATCTTGTGGTTGAGAGCCGGCACTCCAACCAACTGAGCCATCTGGGAGCTCAGCTGGCAGCTCAGCTCAAGGTGCTGTGTTCAATTTTAGTTGCAGGGGGCGCTGCCCACCATCCCTTGCGGGACTCAAGGAATCAAACTGGCAACCTTGTGGTTGAGAGCCTGACTCCAACCGACTAAGCCATCCGGGAGGCAGCTCAGCTCAAGGTGCTGTGTTCAGCCTTAGTTGCAGGGGGTGCTGCCTACCATCCCTTGCAGGACTCGAGGAATTGAACTGGCAACCTTGTGGTTGAGAGCCCACTGGCCCCATGTGGGAATCGAACCAGCAGCCTTCGGAGTTAGGAGCATGGAGCTCTAACCACCTGAGCCACCGGGCCAGCCCCCATTCATTGATTTTTAGTAGACTACATATAGACTATTGGGTTATTTTCCTCCTTTGGGTTAGAAAATATTAGAAGTGTAGAAAAGTACAAAAATGAAAATAAAAATTATATTACAACCCAGAAAAAAATCAATGTTGACATTTCATTTGTATATTTATATATGTGTACATTTAGTATGTATGTGTATTATATAATTTTCACATTATTAGATGGTCTACAAAAAGATTTTTTAGTAGCTTTATAGTATATAATTTGGATGTCCCATAATGTATTTAACCGTTTCCTATTGTTGGACAATTTTAGGTTCAGATGTTTTTAAATCTAATATTTTAATAATAAATAAGTGATAGCAATTCATTTTTATTTAAAGAGTCTTTATTCTTTAATGGAGAAATTGTGATATCACTAAGATATCAAAAAGAAAGACTTAATGGCTGTTTGAGCAGGCCCGTAGATAACTGCTCTTGGTACTGGTGGACAAGGGGTGGGTTGGTGTCTCACAATCGTACTTTTGTGTGGTCAAGACCTAGATTTTATCAGCATCCTCAAGAATCAACGTAAGTCAAAATGCTAATTTATTTATAACAAGAAATTTTTACTGCTAGGTAAGTTGAAATATTTGTATTAGCTAGTCAGTAAGTTTTCTTGGAACCCCAATTTATCAGAAAATTGCTTAGTAAATATGCAGAGGGTGCCAAAAAAATGTATACACATTTTAAGAAAGGAAAACTATTAAAATTGTAATAATATATAATGATAACAAAAAATGAATACAAGTCGTGTTTGACTTCTGCAATTACAAGAGGTGCTCAAAGTGGTACCATCAGCATCTAGACATTTCTGATTACAGCAAATAACTGCTTGAGCAACATTGACCAAAGTGCCCGCTTGTATACATTTTTCTGGCACCCCCGGTATGTATCAGGGTAAACCCTAATTTAAAAGCCAGACCAACTTCAGAAAGCTGTTCTTTGATGGTGCAGTATTAGCAGTCTGTAGATATGATTTACTTAATTGTGCTTCAGTGTGATACTGCCAATCCCTTGAACAATACAGTAAGAGAAAGAAAAAAGCCTGCTGAAATTCATCATTATGTTAACTATAAGGATGTAGGAGATGTTGTGACAGAGTTCATTATATTATTTGGAGACTTCTTTATGAAAATGCTCAGGATAATACTTTTGGCCTTATAGTAATAGTTGTGGGATTTGTTTTAGTTTATGGTCAGTGTGTGAATTAAGTAACTTTTCCTGCTGGCTGCTCATACGTTTACAGCCAAATTTTTTGCCCATCTCTCCCAAGTGTACTTAATAAAATATACGCTTTTATTAGCTCTGTTTTATGTTCTATCTTTTTCTCTTAAAATCAGTATCTGTATAAATTACTGTCTATTTGTTGAAGTTCCCCAGACTTATTTCATCCATCAGGAAATCTCTTTCTTTATCTTCGGAAATAAATATCCTGGTTTAACCACCAAAGTAAAAACATCCAAGATATTTCCTTTACTTCCACATCCCCTAAATCCAATCACCTAGACCTGTTGATTTCTACTTTTCTCAAACTCATTCACTTTTCTCCATATTCATTGGTATTGCCCTAATATAGGCCACCATTCTCTTTAATTACTACAAAAGCCTCTAATTAAACATCCTGCTTTCTGTTTTGCTTTCCTCCACTATATTCTCCACATTGTAGCCAGAGTTACCTTTTTGATTCCCCTGCTTTAAAATGTTTTAACCACTGCCCTGACTCATTAGAATAGTGTCAGCTCCTTAACGTAGTTCATAAAGCCTTACAGCAGACAACTGAGTACCTCTCCAGCTTTGTCTCTTGCCCATTCCCTACTTCATGGTCAAAGCATCATTTTTGTTTATCCAGTTCCTGAAATGTATAATGATTCCTACTCCACCAAGATTTTGCGCAATTTGTGTCCCTTTCTCATCCTGTTCCTTCCCCCTTTTTTTTAAATTCATCCTTCAGTTCTCAGCATTAATGTACCCTTCCTGACACCCTGAATTAGCTATCTTTCATATGTAATTTCAAATCATCCTGTACAGTGTCCTCTTACTAGACTGTGAACTCTGAAAATGGGGAGAACTTTCTTGGTCAGTTTTTAATCCCCAGCATCTAGCATAAAGCTGAATACTTAAAATTTGTTGAGCTCTGTTTTAAAGGCTTTGCATAATCTCATTTGATTGTCACAACCACTCTATAAAGTCTGTATCATTTGTAATCTCATTTTATAAAAGCAGAAATAGATACAGAGATATATAAATAAGTTTCCTAAAGTCGTACTGTAAGTGGCCAAACTAAGAATTAAACCCAAGCAATTGATTCCAAAGCCTAAACACTTAACCACTGTTGCCTTCCTTCCAGACAAATGAATAATCAAACGTGTTTTAACTTACATTATCTTGATGTACTATATCTTTGTATGCTGCCTTAAATCTTATATAATACAATGGGGTAGAAGTAAGTCAGATTACAGAAAGTTGGAAGACAGATTGGTACATTCAGCAGATACTAAGTTCTGACAGTGTACCATGGCTGTTATGCTCTTTTCCAGGTTTACAGCTCTCTTCACTAAAATGCATGTGTTGGTAGGACATAAAAAAACACTTTTTCTTGGAGAGTTGATAGAGACGCTGTCAGATTCCTACTAATCAACTCCCCTTTTCCTACATAGTAGATAAACCATCTGTCTTGTGGTGATGGCAACAGTACAGTTTTATATTAGTGGCAGAACTTTAGGAATCATCCTATCCTGGCTTCTAAGTGAAATTTGGGAGATTACCTTGATCTTATCAGTCAGACACTTGCAAGCCATCTGCTATCATAGCTAATTTTGTTCATTATATGCTAATTTTTACTGGTTTCATTTTTAGAGGGTGACTTTATTTTCAATTGTGAAGATCTGCCTTACTTGAAACACAGTTTCTCTCTCCACATGTACTGACAATATTTAAATATTGATTAACTTTTAGTAAATTTGAGTGTCTGATTATTTTAGCTTCTTACTAGACCTTATATATGATTAATTTTTTTATTCCCTTTATACTAGGTTCATGAAAGAAGCGTCCAGTCAGACTTCTTACTAATCATCTTGAAGGAAATTTTACAGAAACGCTCTGATCTATACTTGATTCTAATGAGTGCCACTGTAGACAGTGAAAAGTTTTCCACATACTTCACACACTGCCCTATTCTCAGAATTTCAGGACGAAGTTACCCTGTTGAGGTAAGTTTTCTTTATAATACATATGTGAACAAAAACTACATTCCCACCAGGGAGTATTCCCAGAAGATAGTCTGAGCCCAGAACTATTCCTGGGGCGTTGTAAGTCAAGAGAGGACCGGGAGGTGGCCTTGGGAATCAGGTGGCTGGTGCTGCCTGGACTGAAGGCAGTTGGGCTGGAAGGAGGATTCTGCTGAGAGGCATACCTGCGAAGTACAAAACATAAAACACATTCCCACATCAAAACCATTCTATCCAGAGGGAGGCTGCTGCTTGGCAATAAGCAACTCCTTTTGTACCCACCTCTCAGATTTAGGGTTGGCTTTGAAGCTTCTTTTCTTAATGTTTATCCTTTTGGTTCAGCTGATAAAGATGGCTCTTTTAACTGATTTTCACGTATAAAAAATGTACACCATAATGTAATTTGTCCTGAGACTTCTAAGGACGACCTCATTTATATGAACGAAGTTCTTTACTCCCAAATAATGGAGAAAAAAAAACTTTTTTCATAATATTCTAAATTAGCATTTGATGGCATTCAAAAGGTAACAATCCCCTTGTTCTCTCCAAAATGATGTTTTCTGAAATGAATTTGAGTTCACCATTTATATCCCTTAATCTATGCAGGTTTTTCATCTTGAAGATATAATAGAAGAAACAGGCTTTGTACTGGAGAAAGACTCAGAATATTGTCAGAAATTTCTGGAGGAGGAAGAAGAAATAACCATTAATGTTACAAGCAAAGCAGGGGGAATAAAAAAATATCAGGTAAAAAGAAAACATTTTAAAAGACATTTGATAATGATACCCAGGGTGTAACCTGCCATGGAGTGCTGGCACAGTGAATTCTAGTATAATTTGGTAGGAGAAAATATGATTAAGAGCAAATTTTAAAGGCCATTTCTTCAATCTTTGTTTCATAGAGCCCAGTCTTTGGTTTATGATAGTTTGTCTTTTGGGCCATATAGGGGCACATAACAAATCAAAGACTATGTAAGAGATAACTTTTATTGTTTCATAGCAATGATCAATTACTGAGGAATAAATTTGTAATGATTTTCTCTACTTTATTGGAACATCCTAGGTGATCAGGTTGGGCAGGCCCCAAATCTACATTCTCACCAGCGATTTTCTTAGCAGCCTGTCCTGGTGTGAGCCAGCCTTAGCTCTGTAGTGAATCTGTCCAGGGCAAGCACAGTTCTTCTAGAGAGTTAGTTTCAGTGATATGTTTTTAAAAATATCACAGAAGCTATGTTGTCCTGCATTTTAGACAGTGGTAGTATACTCAGTATTTTCATTATATTCACGATATGTCGTGCATGTATCCAATCTGATGTAAGCGCAAAGTTGAAAGACAGACTGGTACATTCAGCAGATACTAATTAATCAGATAAACCAAGAAAACAAAAAATTAAAATCTTTCCCTAAAACTCCAGAGATAGAAATTAGAAACTAAAGAAAGACTTCATAAAACTAAAGAGATTACTGGAACTCAGCAACCAAAGTAAAATCTAGAATGAATGAGGTAGGTATAAACTACTTATTAAAGTAATTATGACCTCTCGGCCTGGTTGCTTTTCAGTTGCCACAGAACAATGCATACAGTATTCTGTTTTTCTTTAGTTCTTTAATTTAGTATGTACATGCCAAGATAAAAAGTTTTGTTATAGTTAAGGGGGCTGGATGAAATTAAATTATAGGAGAGATGAAATCTTGCTATCAAAAATTGTACTCTTGATATATTTTAACAAAATAATAATGGTGACAATGAGAAAAATATAGATTTGAATGAATGAGATACCTCCTTTTTCCTTCTTTGTCTTATAAAAATACTTAACTTTTTTGTTCATCTTTTTCTGATTGTGTTTCTTTTAGGAATACATCCCAGTTCAGACTGGAGCAGGTGCTGATTTAAATCCATTTTACCAAAAGTACAGCAACCGCACTCAGCATGCTATTCTCTATATGAATCATCATAAAATCAACCTGGATCTCATTTTGGAACTTCTTACATATTTAGGTATATATCTATTTCTAATGTGTCTTATTTGTTTTGATAAAAGTTTTCTATTAACTAGAGGTGTTTATTAATATAGGTTGTTCCTTATCTTCTTATTTTGAATATTGGATCTTTTTAAAAATTTCAGATAGAAGTCCCCAATTTAGAAATACTGAAGGAGCAGTATTGATCTTCTTACCAGGCCTTGCTCATATTCAACAGTTGTATGATCTCCTATCAACTGACAGAAGATTTTTTTCTGAACGGTAACTACTAATCTTTATTATATTCCTGCTAGTTTTAAAATAGAAAAATTGTTTCATTCATTAAAGTTCTTGATCCAAGCTTTCAAAGTCTTTTTACCATCAGTTAAAATTGTCCATGCTCAAAACAAGTTTGTTTTTGCTTTAACATTTCTTTATAGCATTTTATCTACTAAAAATATTAGGTACGATTTCTGTATTTGTTCTATTTTCTTAAGATGTTTAAGCAGAGGGAATCCTGTGGTTAAGAATAAGATGGTGATTCCCCTCCCCAACCCACTGGATGATTCAAAACCCCAACAAGGTGGTAATTTATCATCCATACATATTGAATTGGCTGTTTACCTGTTTTGTTATAGTTTATTATTGCTGTCATGGGTTTTCTTTCATCAGAACATTTTTAAAATTCTTTAAAACCCAATATTCCATAGAATGCATTCATATTAAATTTTTTCTCTTTGATAAGTATATATGGGGTTTCACTGTACCATTATTAAAACTTTCATGTGTTTAAAATTTTTCATAATAAACAATTTTTAAGTTGCTTCCTATTTGCAAATAAATTTTGTTATTCTTTGCAGTGCCTTCTAAAGAGAAACTCTTGCTAAGAACTATGATTTTAACTTTCAGATATAAAGTGATAGCTCTGCATTCTATTCTTTCAACTCAAGATCAAGCTGCAGCATTCACACTTCCTCCTCCAGGAGTCAGGAAGGTAAAATTTAGTTCAGTAAATTTATGCATGATTCATATGAGAAGATTTCATGAAAGTGTTATGACTTCTTATCATCAAAGACAGTTATTAGTATTAAGTACCTTATAGTCTATGACAGACTCCAGGTACTCTGCAGCTTAACAGACTCAAAAGTGAACCCAATTTAAAATTAAAGTATATGAATATTTATATTATGTGTTACTAATGGGGAAAGACTTTTTAGAGCGGTAGTTGAAAAATGTGGCATGGATGTTGTTTATAAAAAGAAAATCACTACTTTTAACTCCAAGAAGGCATTATGAAGGATGTTAGATGTCAGGAGCTATTTGAATCCAGGGAGGAGGATTTTTTGTTGTTTTCTAGGGTCTTTCTTCATCCTGATTATTTTTATAATACATAGACAATTAGGTTGGGGAAAAAAATCTCAGTATTTTCATTGTGTTCTCTATTCAGGATTCTGAATGAAGAGATAATTTGGCAAGAGAGTTTCTCAGATTTTGAACCGTCTCTCAGAAGGGGCAGGGAAAGCACAATATGGGAACTGTGGGGAACCCAGAGCTTCCAGAAGCTTGGACTTTTTCAGGGGGCGTGGGTTCTCATCCCTAAACTGCTACCATGTTTGTGCCCTTGGCAAGCACTCACCCTCACTTTCTCAACTCCAGCCTTAGAAGCCCTGGAGTTCTCAGAGGACAGTTAGAAAACCATCAGTTTAATCCAACTCCTTTGACCAATTTCCCATTCTCCTTGTGTCCTTTTTTTTAAGATGACTGACTAGAATTAGAGAAATGGTCTTTTTGTTAGAATAAAAATTTGTAACTTGAATTAGCAAGCTGAGATGATGAAACTAATTAGAGCAAATTAAAATTACACAGTAATAATAGATGTGAATTTTTGTAAATAAAATTGAAATTTACTTTTTAAATTCATTGGCTCAAACTAGCTTAAATTATAGCACATTGCTGAAAGTTGTTACCTAAATGTTTTGGTTTTTTATTTTCAGATTGTTTTAGCAACAAATATTGCAGAGACTGGTATCACTATTCCAGATGTTGTATTTGTAATTGATACTGGAAGAACAAAAGAAAATAAGTAAGTTTCAGTTTCCCAAATCAAAACATTTTTAACGTGAAAAGAGTTGGGTACTCTTGAATTCTTTGGAAAAATCACAGAATCATATAGGGGAAAATTCCAAATGTCCTAATTCTGCCCAAAGCAAAAAGTCTCAGAGAAACTATAGGAAACTTTAAAATGTCTGAGACTAAATGTCAAATTTCATGTCACAGGCTTTCCCATAAGCAGTGCCAGTGTACTAGACACCTTAGTAGTCTGTTATAATCTATTTACACTATCCCTAGTATTAGGAAACTTTAGTAATTTTTGGAAATGAGTGTGACTATCCAGTACAAAGTAAACCATTTAGAGGAAACATTTTCATGGTTTTAACTGTATCTTGTGAAAAATATGTTGAATTACAGGGTTCACAGTGGCATTTCACAAACTGTTTCAAAGAATTATTTTTGCATAATTAATAGGCATTCCAATAAAATCAAAAAGTTTCCATGGTTAAGATTAATTTGGGAAAGGGTAAGTTAAACAGGTTTTTTTCTTGTGCCAGAACCTTTAATTTGGTAGTATGAAATTTAATATGCAGTGTTTGATAAATTATTTAAATATGAAACATGATTTGGAAAATATTGGTCCACAATGATAATTGCCTAGCTGCAACTTAATTTTAGGAGTCAGATATTTTGAGCCTTTTCACATTTTGATTTAAGTCACTTACCTACGTATACTTTCCTCAAACATTTTTTTAGGTACCATGAAAGCAGTCAGATGAGTTCTTTGGTTGAGATGTTTGTCAGTAAAGCGAGTGCTCTGCAGCGCCAGGGGCGAGCTGGGCGGGTCAGAGATGGCTTCTGCTTCCGAATGTACACAAGAGAAAGGTATGGCATGGCACTGGAAATTTAAAACACGTGAATCAGTAGTGTGGCATTCTGATAAAATGTACAGTATTTAGTGTTGTTTTATTTTTCAGATTTGAAGGCTTTATGGACTATTCTGTCCCTGAAATCTTGCGTGTGCCTTTGGAGGAATTATGTCTTCATATTATGGTAATCCCTAAGGAACTCAGAAGAATTTTTTATTCTACCCCCTACCCCTTTCTAGAAAAAAAAAGAAGACCTAAACTTACCTTATGTTTCTCTAGATGTTGAAGTATTTTCTTAAAACGATAGCCCTACCCCATCTTTTTTTAAGTAAACCCACTGTGCTTTAATTCTGCCACAGTTACTCATACTTTATAGATTGAAATGCAGTCTCATAACCTAAACCAATAGTTCTCAGTTGGGAGCATTATTACTTAACAGAGACAAGTGGCAATGTCTAGAGACATTTTTGGTTTTCAAAATGAAAACCGTTTGGTTTTCAACGGGGGAGAAGGAGGGAGGCATCTAGTGGGTAGAGGTCAGGGATGCTGCTAAACATACTACAGTGCACAGCCCAGTACCTTAAAACAAACAAATTTCTGGCCCCAAATCACAATAGTGCTGAAATTGAGAAACTCTGACCTAAACCAAGGGCTTCCTAGTCTAAAAGATCTATATCCTTTCGTTCTTAGTTTTTTGACTGTAAAAATCAGGAATATAGAAACAAAATATGGACTGGCAGGTCTCATCCTCATGCCCACTCCCTTAACACATACACACTCCCAGTTGTAAAAAATGAGTAAGATAGCCTTATTCAGAAATTTATCCTCTTTGCTCAAAATTTTACTTAACTCAAATTTAGTTCCAATTTGACTATCTCTTTGGGTAGTGTTAAATATTTTTGATCACATTAGGTTGGTGCAAAAGTAATTGTGGTTTTTGCAATTTTTTTTTAAACCTTTTAAACTGCAATTACTTTTTCACCAACCTGATACAAATTTATCACTTTTTTCAATCTGCAGAAATGCAATCTTGGTTCTCCCGAAGATTTCCTCTCCAAAGCCTTAGATCCTCCTCAGCTTCAAGTAATCAGCAATGCAATGAATTTACTCCGAAAAATTGGAGCTTGTGAACTAAATGAACCTAAACTGACTCCATTGGGCCAACACCTTGCAGCTCTACCTGTGAATGTCAAGATTGGCAAGATGCTTATTTTTGGTGCCATATTTGGCTGCCTTGACCCAGTGGTAAGATAAATGACGCTGCTTCACTTTAAATATTATTTTGGCTGAGAAATTATTAAGTTTGGAAATAATTTTTAACGTACAAAATTTTTATTATCTAACCATGCTGTGTGTACTAATAAATGTTTTTTTATTTTACTTTTAATTTTTATTAAATTTATTGGGGTGACATTGGTTAGTAATATTATATACGTTTCAAGTGTACATTTCTATAGTACCTCATCTATATATCGTATTGTGTGTTCACCACCCAGTCAGTTCTTTCATCACCAAATATTTGATCCCCTTTATCCTCTTCTACCACTCTTTTCCCTCCTAAGGCTCTGGTAACCACCGAACTGTTGTCTGTGTCTATAATTTTTTTGATTATTTGTTTGTCTTATTTGTTTGTTGCTACATATGGGTTCAGGGAGGATTTTATGAATTTGATCTCAAAGGCAAGGGAAGTAAAAGCAAAAGTAAATAATGGGACTATGTCAAACTGAAAAGCTTCTGCACAGCAAAAGAAACCAACAAAACAAACAGGCAACCAACCAAATGGGAGAAGATATTTGGAAACACCCCTTCTGATAAGGGTCTAATATCCAAAATATATAAGGAACTCATACAACTCAACAATAAAAAAACAAAAATCCAATGAAAAAATGGACAGAGGATCTGAAGAGACATTTCTCCCAAGAAGACATACAAACAACGAACAGATAATCTGAAAAGATGCAGCACAACTAGCTATTAGGGAAATGTAAATCAAAACCCCCGTGAGATACCACCTCACACCTGTTAGAATGGCTATTATCAACAAGACAAGTACATAATAACAAGTGTTGGAGAGGTTGTGGGGAAAAGGAACCCTCATACACTGCTGGTGGGATAGTAAATTGGTACAGCCTCTCTGGAAAACAGTATGGAGGTTCCTCAAAAAATTAAGAGTAGAATTACCATACGACCTAGCAGTCCCTCTTCTGGGTATCTACCCAAAAAACCCGAAAACATTTATCCGTAAAGATATATGTACCCCTATGTTCATTGCAGCATTATTCATGGTGGCCAAGACATGGAAACAACCAAAGTGTGCTTCGATAAATAAATAGATAAAAATGTGGTACATATATGCAAAGGAATATTACTTAGCCATAAGAAAATGTGGAATACTGCCATTTGCAACAACATGGTTGGATTGAGATTATCATGCGAAGCAAAATAAGTCAGGAAAAGTCAAGAACACTAACTTCTAATTTAATTTTTACCTAAATAGAATGTACTAACATTAAAATGTAGGAGGTTTGAATACTTGATGAGACTTTTTGAATATTTAACTTAGGTATACTATAGTTACTGTTTTGTAAGTGAGTTTGGTTCATCTAGACTTTTGCTATCAAATATCCCACTTGAAATATTTATTTAATTGAATACATAATGGATAATTCTTAGGAGGCTTTGAACCCCACAGACTTTAATAAGTAGAATGAAAAACTTCCTTTTTTCTGGGTTATTTCTCTGAGCCAGCCACTACCAGCAGTTCTATTTGCTCAGATGATCTCAGAATGAACATTTTATGCCTCTGTCTGAATCTCTGGACTCATCTGTCTGCGATTCCATTCCAACTTTATCAAGCTGTAGCCTTTTCTGGAACTGCAAATCAAGGGTGTTTAAAAACAGAACAGAGCAAGCATGACTTACTCTAGTCTCTTTTTCTCTAGTAGTAGAGATACTCACCAGCATTGTGTTGAGTCCAAAAAAATAACCTTTGCCATGATAATTTATCTGAAAAGCTGCAACAACAACAAATGGGTCATTATGTTATCCAAATTACTTAAAAAGATTTAAAGAGCACTGCAGGCAATGGAAATTCAGCAGGCTAAGAGTAAAGGTATTAGAACTATGATTCTGGGATTGCTTCTAACTGTGTGACAGACTACAAATACACAAACATGTAGGTATTTTTCTCTCTGATTCTAGTGATACTACCTCCTATCTCACAAACATGGCATAAAAGTAAAATTACATATCTAAAAGTTCCATAAAATGAAACTAAAAGCAGCTAAAATGAAAGTATGTTAGCTATTGTGGAACATAATAAATGTATTGAAAAAAAACATGCAACTTAAAAGTGTGATTGTTTTATGATTTGCTTTTACAAATGAGTTGTTAATGTGTTCCTCTTTAATGATAAATTGTTTGGATTTTTATGGACAGGCAACACTGGCTGCAGTTATGACAGAGAAGTCTCCTTTTACTACACCAATTGGTCGAAAAGATGAAGCAGATCTTGCAAAATCAGCTTTAGCTATGGCAGATTCAGACCACCTGACGATCTACAATGCATACCTAGGGTAAAGAAATGATCTGGGTGTGGTTAATAAACCTGAGGTTATTTTCTTTGTAAAATATTTATTTTTGACTTTCATTTAAAAGATACATCTAAGGTTTAAATTTATTTTTAGTTTACTTCATCTGTCAACGTATAATTAATTATTTTAGAGATTCATAGTTTTTTTATAGTCCTTCCTAAAAATTTATGAACAATGTATTTTGTATTATTGTATGTATATTACCTCATATTTGAAGTGAATAATTTACTGTTATACCTGTAACAGAAAAAAATATCTGTACTGTGGTTGAAATTTTATATACAATTGGTAGCTCTTATAACAAGCAAGACCCCTCCTGTTTTTAAATGATTATATTTTAATTAAAGCTTACTTTGGTTAGTACCTCTGGAAAAGAGAGTTTGAAAAGAAAACATGTTGAACTTTTGTCATTTTATTTATGTAGATGGAAGAAAGCACGGCAAGAGGGAGGCTATCGCTCTGAAATAGCATATTGCCGGAGGAACTTTCTTAATAGAACATCACTGTTAACCCTAGAGGTAAGTCTTACTACAACTAATTCAGGGCCATATGGTTCAGTAATAGGTTTATTTTGGAAAAAGAAATGCCTAGGATAGTGCTTGACACATGTTAAGGGTTTGATAAACATTTGATGAATATTTATAATTTTTTGTTTTGTTGTTTCTCCCAACAGGTAACCTATATGTATTACACAGTGATTCAAAATAGTATTGAATAATCGTAATGTATTTGGGAAATGAGTTTTTTTTTTAAAGAGGCAATATGATTTCATGGAAATAACACTAGCTTGGGAATGAGGATAGTTATCTAATCAGTTGCTCGTCTTAGGAAGCTTAAGTCTGAGTTCTTCATTTCAAAAAAGGAATCGAATGGGGATAATTTACAGTTCTTCTCAACTCTGAAAATCAGGTTTTTTTCCATTATTATGGAAACTATCAAACATTTATAAAAGTAGGCAGAATAGTATAATGAACTCCCATGTACCCATTTTTTACTTCCATAACTGGTCAATCTTGTTTTATTTTCACTCCTGTTATTCCACGATCTGCCCTTTAGGTTAATTTGAAGCAAATCCCAGGCATCAGAATTGTTACATGTATTTGAAGGATAGGACTCTTTTTTTCTTAAATATTATCACACCTTAAAAAATAATTTCCTAATGTCATTAAATATAGTCAGTGTTTAAATATCACCAATTTTCTTGTGTAGGTTTTTTATAGCTTGGTCAAATCATGATCCAAACAAGGTCCACATAAATTTGCTTGATATGTCTCTTAAGTCTCTTAATCTAGAGTTACGCTTCTTTTACTTTTTTCCTATTCGCCCTTTATTTTTTGAAGAAACCAGGTAACATATCCTATAGCGTTTCTTGCATTCTAGATCTGTCTGATCATATCCCTGTGGTATTGTTTAGCATGTTCTTCTATGCCCTATATTTCCCATGGAGGTTTAATCCAATTCAGGTATTCATTTTTTTTCTTCTTTCTTTTTTGGAGTTGTTTCCCTTTTTGTAATGTTAAGATTTATCAGTGGTGTCAGCCAGATTCATTCATCCATTGTAAAATTCCCTGTTGGCTTTTCATGTAATGATTTTAGCAGCCATTAATAACACTCAGACCCATTGTTTCATTGAAGTTACAAAATAGTGATATTCTAATTCTACTTGTTAGCTAGAATTGTTTCATAAAGAACTTTTCCCTCTTCAATATTTTGATACCCTGAGTTACAGTTTGTACAAAGAAATTAGGATAAATGCTTGAGTCTTTCCTTTCACCTAGCAGTTTTCATGAGTTGTTTCCCAAGTATTTCCACAGGTAATCAATGAATGTTGTTTTTTTATGAAAAAATTTTATGAACTTAGTGAGTTAAAGGTATTTGATATGTTTCAGTCCTCTGTAGATATTAATTTTTTGACACCCAAATTGTCCCCTTTGGCCAGTGAGAACCCCTTCAGGTTTTTCCTGAGTCCTTTTCGTATAACCTAAGTAATCTTTGATGGCTTCTTTGTTTGGGGTATGACAGTATGTTCAGATTTATCTTGTGCGTTTTATGCTCCAGGCTAGGAATCAGTCATTTTTCCTAAGAGCCCTGATTCCTTTTAGTGAAATTCTTTTATATTATCCTAAATATTAGCCCGCTGTATGCAGGGCATTGTACCTTAGGGCTGACTGACCAGCTTTATAAATCTGCTCCTCGAAAGGGAAACCTGATGTCTTTGTCTGTCACTCAGGTTTTGACTGCTGTTCAGGACAAGAATTATTTGTGTGAGGAGAGAGAGTAGAAGTATAGTTAAAATAAAAAGAGAAGTGGTCCTAAAATGCAGGGCTCCTTCATGAACACTTACCTTTTTGTTGTGGGTGTTTGGGAAATGGTGTTTAGTACAGGCATACTATAAAATCATTCAGAAAATAAACTTTGTGCATGTCTCACATAATTCCCCTATTCTAAGCTCATATTTTAAAAGGTTAAAAACTATTTTATTCCCATATAATTTGACCCATTACGTTTTGTGATTTTAAATAACTGCTGGGATGACAGCAGGGACTTCTCTAAGTGGAATGAACTTTGTCCTTCTCAAAACAGATAAAGGAATAAATTGAAGAAATAGCCACCTCTGGGCCAACTGACTGGCATTCAAGATGTAGAGAGCTAATCAACACTCCTTTGTCTCCATTCCACTTCCTCCCAACCGCCAAGTTGCCTCTTACCCCCTTCCTTCTATGAGCATTTTCTTTACCTCTCCTGGGCTGCAAGGTTTTCCATCTCTACACCAACCCTGTGATGTTACAGCAGCTGTCTGTGTTTGTTTGGTCTTTCCTCCCCTGGAATCAAGTCCCTTAAGCCCGAACTAAAGGAAATCCTAAATGTAAACGTCACCTTTTCATCACTTTGTATTTCATCACTTTGTATCCTGTTTGCTTTGAAAAATGCTCATCCTTCTTCCTGTTGTGTTTTAGCTGATTGGCACTACGAAGGGTAGAAAAAGATTTTAGGCAACAACTTTAGATTAAATGAAGTTGCCATTAATAAACTTTGTCAGAGTTCTGTAGGAAATTAAGATGAGATTCCCAGAGACAAATGAAGATACTTGCAGTCTAGGATCAGAATTCCTCTATAATTCTTCCTCAGTATTGTTCTCTATGTGACTGTCCTATTGATAAAAATGGCAAAAGGAAAGCTAATATTGAAGCAAATACTAAATAAAAATGTATTCAGGCACATTTTTATCGCTCTCACATTTTAAACATTCCTTTTTTTTATGACATCTAAAGTCTTGGGGTGGTAGAAACAGATGACTGTATTTAATCTTTGACTTCCCAGTATCTTTTTTTTCTCCCTAATTTAGGCTGTCGTTAACTAAATAATAATGGGCATCTTTCTAATTTTGATTGGAAACAGTGTTACTTGGTAATTTCTCTATTTTAATCAATTACGATCTTATCTCTTTTTAACATAAACCAATCTAGGATGTAAAGCAAGAGTTAATAAAGTTGGTTAAGGCAGCAGGATTTTCATCATCCACAACTTCTAATGGCTGGGAAGGAAACAAAGCCTCCCAGACCCTTTCCTTCCAAGAAATTGCCCTTCTTAAAGCTGTACTGGCCGCTGGACTGTATGACAATGTGGGGAAGATAATCTGTACAAAATCAGTTGATGTTACGGAAAAATTGGCTTGCATTGTAGAGACAGCCCAAGGCAAAGCACAAGTACATCCATCCTCAGTAAATCGAGATTTGCAAACTTATGGATGGCTCTTATACCAAGAGAAGGTAAAGTGTTCATTCTTAATTCCAGTATTTAAAGCATTATTCTAGAAGTCAGTCATAACAAGTTAGGATGCCCCAACAAGTACTATATTTGGTTCTCAAATTGAGCTGTTCATATTTGAAATCAAGATGTACATAGCTTCTCAATGAGAAAAAAAACAAACCCTCATTTCTTCCATTTAATGAAAAAAATATATTAAGAGTTCTACAGTGACCATCACCTTTTCTACTTGTAATAAAGGAAATTATAGCAGAGATGTTGTTTAATAATGTATCAATTCTCTGAGATTTCACTGATAGGTACTGTCTCAAAAGGGAAAAAACACATTTGCAGTTCCAAAGAATGGGGGGGTCTGAGGGGGCATGGGAGTACTAGATATGGTTTGACAATGATTTGAATCACAATGTGACCTAAGATAATTTAATAGCAAATATTTATAAATTACAAAAAAAGTCAACATTTTGAGTAGTAGCTTGTTAAAGCAACAAGGACCGTAATTTCAAGCACTGGCTTGAATAACTCCCAGCATGTCATCAAACTTAAATGTAAAACATGAGAAATTACTGACTGGCCATAGCTGAACATTGGTCTAGAAACCAGACACTTTAAAACTTAAGCATGATTTTATTTTTGCGTTAATTATTTAACAGCATTAGCATTATAAAATTGCTTATAGATCATTTCTTTTATGTTCAAGGTATATAATTCAGCCTTACAATTAATGTTAAAAATGCCTTTTAATAGTATAAATGAAATGCACAGGTGGTGATTGTGATTACTGTATAATTGACAAATTATGCACATAAGAGAATGTAAACATGTAGCTTTACAAAGCTTATGACTTAAAATATATGGAGCAAATTACAGGAAAATGTCCACATGAAACAAATGAATGAATTTCTTATATTTTTAGACTGTCAAATTATTTTTTTCTCTTTATTCCTATGCAGATAAGGTATGCCCGAGTATATTTGAGGGAAACTACCCTAATTACTCCTTTTCCGGTTTTACTTTTTGGTGGTGATATAGAAGTTCAACACCGGGAACGTCTTCTTTCTGTTGATGGCTGGATCTATTTTCAGGTACATGCTACCACTGATCTTGCTGATTACATTAAAATTTCTACTTCTAGTACCATTGAGGTGGATTTGTTTCAATTTTATTGGAGTTCGCATAATTTTTTCCTGTAATTTGACTTAAAGTAGAAGACTTCTTTATTTTATCTTGCCTATATTGTTTTAAATCTGTTAAATTAAAAATCAAATTATATTGCTATTACACCATTTATCATCAGTAACAATTATAGTTTGCCATGTGTTGTGTACTTCAATAGTTAACTTTACATGGATTATCCCAAATATAATACCCTAACAAATCTTTTTTAATTTCCTTTCTGTAGATAAGGCACTTAAGCTCAGTAAGAAGTTAAATAACTTTCCTAGATTATATGGATTGTTATTGGTAGAGCAAGATTTAAACCTAGAACTATTTGATCCTCAAACCCATGCTCCTTCCACTACATTGTGCCACCTATAAAAGAGGCATAGATTCGTAGCTTTAATGCATATTGTCGAATTCTTCGGAAAAATTAGACTAACCAATGCTACCATCAGTAAGATTATTTCTCTGTAACCCCTTCAACATTCACCAATTTAAATTAAGCAAACCTAATACATTCTCCTATAGTATACCATGATCACTGTTTGTCTAAAACTGGAGAGCTAAATTTTAAATGCAACTTAAAAAAATATATGCAGTTTTCACAAGGAGGCTGAGGTGGTAGAAATGTTCTATAACTGGATTGCGGTGATGGTTGCATAACTCTATAAATTTACTAAAAATCATTGAATTGTACACTTAACAATGAGTGAATTTTTATGGTTTGTAAGTTATATTTCAGTAAAATTTCATCAAATTTATGGATACTTAATTAGAAATTGAAGTTTCTTTAATTGAGCTTAGCTACAGGAAGTAATTTGCCTGTATTTTCCCCATCATGTTTTATATTAAGGTCAAGATGTGCTAAGGCAGATCACAAGGTATACATGCTTACCTTGATTTATTTAAACACATTCACACTCCCAGGGATTAACTTTGTCCAATTTTGTCCTTCTCAACAGGCCCCTGTAAAGATCGCTGTCATTTTCAAGCAGCTAAGAGTTCTCATTGATTGTGTTTTAAGAAAAAAGCTTGAAAATCCTAAGATGTCCCTTGAAGGTAAGTGTTTGATTATAACATAGATAGAAAACAGTATACTTTTCAAATATATGGTGATGGAAGGCAAACTGACTATGGATGGTGAACACATAATGTGAGATATAGATGATCTTTACAGAATTGTACACCTGAAATCTATGTAATTTTACTAACAGTTGTCACCCCAATAAACTTTAATTAAAAAAAAAATAAAAGGAAAACAGTATACTTTTAAACATTGGAGTACACTATACTGAAGTCTTAAATTTCAAGTGATTAAAAATGTTCTAATAAAATGTATTTAATGCTGAATTCCATCAGATTCACAGACCTAATTATTTTCATTATTCACAACCTAATTATTGTCTTAGGATTCTTTTAGTTTACTTTTTCCTCTTCTAATCTTCACTTCTAAACTTCTGGTCATTTCACAGAAAAAAAAAAGGACGGTAAACTTTGCTGCTACTTAGCATACTAGTAAACTGATAATACAATTATAGTAAAAAATAACAGTGAGGGATTTTCTGTGAAGTTCCCAGCATCTTTACCATTATCACAAATGTAGAGCTGTCAGTCTGTATAAAAAGTACATTATCCTTCAATAGAAATCTGCAATGGACATCTGAGTTTCCAGTTATCCTGATGCAGTGTTTCCCAAACTTGCCAAATCATTAGAGTCATCTCAGCAGTTGTTAAAAATACAAAGTCCGGAGACCTACCCCAGACATATTGAATCTCTATGGGAGAGGCCTGTGGCTGTTATTTTTTAATCTCTTTTAATCTAGAACACTTCCCTCTACAACCATCCTTTTTAAATGCAATTATTTTTTTATAAACTCGGTTATTTTTCTGGTAGAATTTCCCACATTCAGGATGTGGTTGGTTGCTTAATCGTGCTTTGATTTAACATGTTTCTCCATTTCCTATATTTCCTGCAAACTGGTAGTTATATCTAAAAGCTTGATTTGAATAAGGTTTTTAGAAAAACAATATTTTCTAGTTGTTGCTGTATTCTTCCCCTTGCATTATATCAGGACGCATTTAAATTTAGTTTTTCTGCTTTTAATGATGTTAAGAATTGATTAGTTGATTCAGTGTGATTGTGTTTCACAAAGTATCCCAGTTAATTCTCATTGTCAGACAAGTTGGGGAGCAACTGGTTAGTGCTACTACCCTGAAGCCTCGCGCTCATTGTTTATTTGTACAACATAATGTGAATGCATAAGCATTAAGCTGTATTAATTTTCCTATACTGATGGAAACTTAGATCGGGTCTTGAAATAGTAAGAGATGTGGGCTCTTAGGGAGTTCTGTGTATGACAATCAGCCTTAGATATACATTATATAAAGGACAGGTTGAACTCAAGAAAAATGAATTTTAAAATGATTTCAGTGTTTCTCTTTCCCATAAAAGAGAAAGCAGATGAAGCGTATATTCTTGACTTGGGAGGAAGGATGAAGTACATTTGTATCCTCTCTTCCTGGACTTCATAATAAAAAAAGTTGGGATATAATGCCGAGCTTTTGAAAAAGAAGTAACTCAAGTTGCTCTTGTGTTTTCTGTTACTCTGCTCTTCCTCAGATAAAAATCATGGTTCTTTTAAGACCTGCAATATATTCCCCTTGTAGCAAGTGACCTTTGTTTTCCGTTTTTTTTCTTTTTTTTAATGCCACTGTAGCCCCCAGGTACCTGTCAGGCCATGGGCCCTATTATCAGAGTTTCCCATTGCAACCACTGAAACCCAGAACATTCTCTTATTGATGTGTCTAATATAAATATAGAATTTCAGTCTTGCAGCCCTCATAATTATAACTATCTGAAGAGTGGAAGTCACAATATCAGAGCAACTGTTTAGAAGTAGCAGCAGGTGTTAACAAAACCTCCTTAGCAAATAGTGTTGCCTCTGTTACCTATTTGTCTGATTAATTGGTATTTGATTACTTTGTTGTGTAGAGAGGTCTGTCACTTCCCTATTGACACCTCTCCAAGAGCACTTCCCTGTTAAAATTTTTGTTTCCTTTTGACCAAACATGGAGAAACTGATAACAGTTCTTCTTCCTTGTCCATATTGTGGAAATCCTGACACCCTGAAGAAATAATTCTTTATAAAGGACTAACAGTTACATCATATCATCTCTTCAGGCCTTAGCCTACTTTTTGGCAAAATAGGTGTATAACTAGAGCAATAATTAAAGTAATATTTGTAAGGCAATAAATTATGTAGGCATCTATAGTTTCATAGTGAATATTGCTGGTGTTTTATATTTTAATTTAAAGAATCTTTTAATAAAGTATACCTGTTGTTTATATGTGTATACATTAGAAAATTAACTAGTGATGAATTTGTTCATGGTTTTGTTTTTGTTTTGTTCCCACTCAGATGACAAGATTCTACAGATCATTACGGAACTGATAAAAACAGAGTGATAATTGAAACTGAAATTCATGGTCAGCTGCTTTAAAAATTAAGATGAAAATACAGTCATGAATTATGTGAAAATACACCATCCCATTAAGTACTTCAGTACTTAAAATGTTTGTACTAGCCATAACTTAAAGGTGGCAGAAAAAAGCACATACTTTAAACATGTGTAATTTTCTAGTTCCTTTCTAATGATGATTATTCTCAATGTATTTGCCACTACGTTTACAATAAATTCTTTGGTATCATCCATGTTTCATACATCATTATCTGCCTTATGGGCAAGCCCTGTGTCTGTAGTATCTGTGACTTAGTGTTGTGATTCCCTGTGTACCCATCTCATTCTCTATCAGTTGTTTAGACCTTCTTGACCTAGAAGAGAAAATGAGTTCCAAAACCAGTTGTAATTAACTTTCCATGGAAAGGAACAACTTCAGAAGTCAGTTATTTAATATTTGATACTCTAAATCAAAACCTAAATAAGTACACTCTATTAATGGATGCCACCTATTTCAGTAATATTCACTAAGCATAAAGATGTAGTGTCAGGGGACCGGCAGGAATGGCTAATGCTACTGTGAGAAGGAGAGCTTCCACCATTTTCCTCATTCCTAAGCTTTGATATGACTGCCGTTGAACCCTTTTTGTACCCATAATTGAATTGTTAAGGTCAGTAACCTTGAAATAGTAAAGGATGCTTAGATATTTTTCAGTGGTTTCATTTGTTTCAGTTACTGAGGATCATTTGAAACTCGATGTTGATTTTTTTTTTTTAAGATTTTTATGGAGGAAAGGGAACAGGCCTTTATTGGGGAACCATGTGTACTTCCAGTACTTTTTCCAAGTTAAGTTGTTGTCCTTTCAATCTTAGTTGTGGAGGACGCCGTTCAGCTCTAGGTCCAGTTGCCATTGTTAGTTACAGGGGGTGCGGCCCACTGTCCCTTGCAGGAGTCGAGGAGTTGAACCAGCAGCCTTGTGGTTGAGAGCCCACTTGCCCATGTGGGAATCGAACCGGCAGCCTTCGGCTTTAGGAGCACGGAGCTCCAACCGCCTGAGCCACCGGGCCGACCCCTCTATGTTGATTTTGAAGAGGAATTTTCCTTTCATTTCCTACCAACATTGTTGAGGAACTTCAAATATAGTCCTGTGAAGACCAAATGGTAGAAATTGTATATGAAAGACAAATTATTAGAATTAGGAACCTACTCCAATTGCTTCACTTGTCATACTAGGTATTCAATATTGATTGTTGAATGAATAAAAGAAGCAGTAACTTCCACTTTATGTGAAGATAGAAGTAAAAATATTACAGCAATCTAATTTTAGGTTTCTACTTGCAGTGTGATAAGGGAATAAAGAACAAGGAGTCAAATGTGACTGTGGTTTGGAACCTCTAGCTAGTGCCATTAATAAAAATGGAGATGTCAAGTGGAAGAGATAGACTGGGTGCTGGAGGCAGTTCAATTTGTGCCATGCAGAGACAGAGAAGTTGTAGAGGCCTGAAGGTAGAACTAATGTTGATCGATGACTGTGTGTGTGCAAGCTAGTGCCAATGTTCTTTGTGTGTTACCTTATTTAATCTTCACAATAGCCCTATGAGGTAGGTAGTTCATTATTCCTGTTTTTCAGATGAGGAAACTGAGGCACGGAGAAGTGAAACAGTTTATCCAAGATCACACTGTTAGTGGCAGAGGCATTATGGCTTCAGAACCATTTAAAATTTAACCATTATTCCTTTGAAAATGTGAAACAGTGGCTCTCATCAGGATTAGGGTCCTAGGTTAGAGTCTTTCACACTCTAACCCCATGAAGTGATAGGTGATGGTTACCCTAGAGGCGATAGTTAAAGATAAGGAAGGGGAGATCACCAAAGGAGAGAGAAGACAGAACATAAGTGTGGTTAAAATCTTGCAGAACATTTTTCAAAGTCCATTTACTCCTTTCCATCTCCTCAGCCATCACTCGGACCCACAATCATCTTTCACCTACATCACTGTAGCACTCTCCAAAGTAGGCTCTCCCCTTCTTACCTCTCTCTAGTCCATTCTTTCTGTAACTCTAAGAATGATCTTTTTAAAAGATATCTGTTGCTTGGCTGATTAAACCCTTTACTGGCCTCCCGATGCCCTTAAAATCTAAAGTTCTAAACATGACCTACAAAGCTCTAAGTAACCTAGACCTTGCTTGCTACCCTCCAACTTTCTCTGCCGCTTCTCACAGTGCTCCAGCCACACCAGGCTCCTTTTGAAACCTAGAAGATGCCAAGTGGCTTTTAAAACATTTGCACATGCTGTTCTCTGCTGTAGTGCACTGTGTCTGGTTCTTTACCAAACAGACTTTATGCTGCTTTGATGCTATCTCCACGGACCGCCCTACTGACCTGCTCACTGACCACCGTTCTGAAGTGCACCTCCCCTTTTAATCACTCAACACAGTACTTTTTCTCAACATGTGCCATCTGCTTTTTGTCTTCTTTCGCTAGACCATATGCTGCACTGTGACTCACTAATGTATACTGAGCACAATGTCTGGCATGTACAGGCATCCAATAAAGGTCTGCTGAATGAATAAGCAAGGTGTGAGGAGGAACAAGGTAGGGTATTCTTAGAGAAGCAAGGAGGAAAGTTTCTGAAACCAAGAGTATTGTCAACATGCACTGAGAAAAGACTACTAGATTTAATAAACAGATCAACCTTGCGAGAGCGTTTGAATTAAGGGTGGCAATGAAGGACACTGTCAGACCACAACCACCCACACAGTCGGTGATTTGCTAGAAGAACTTACAGGACTCAGGCCATAGTTCATTATAAAAGATATACACCAGGATCAGCAAGGGAAGAGATGCATCACGTGGAATCTACACAGGGACTTCCTACATGTTGTGCAGGGTTTCTGCGTAGGGAAACCCACTTGAAACTCAGAGTTGAATTTTATTGGTGGTTCATCATGTAGGCACAAAGACCAAAACCTTAACTATCAAAATTCTAGACTCCCAGAATGAAAGCAGGCATTCAGTGCCTCAAGCAGGCAAAAATGTTATTGAAAAGTAAGGAACTTTTCAAAAGCCAAGTTCCCAGGCTCCAGCCAAGAGCCAGCCCTGCAATCAGGCCCTTCTAAAGATGGCAACCTGAGGCCTATGTTAACGCTTTCCTGTGCAGTCACAAAGCATAATTTTTAGGGAATAAAAACTAAAGGGTGGGGCACCAAGTAAAGAGTACTATTTACAGGTGTAATGAAGAAACAACACAAGAGGAAGAATGAGGTATTCTAGGATGGGAAGACCCTCATTGATTTGCAGACAAAATACCGTAGAAACTAGCAGAGAGTGAGGGTATTAATCAGAGGCACCCAACAAAAGACTAAAGAAGAATATAGGGAACAATTTGGAAAGGCTTTTTGGTTTTCCCCAACAGTGCTTAGTGGCTTGGGGAGGTGAGCAGATAAAATTGATAGTGGGTGTTTTTTTGCATTCAAGTGACCATGGGCTCTGAGAATGAGATTGTCTTATTGAAATGGTTGACCAAAAATGATTACATCGAGGCAAATGGGGCCAGAACAGGAAAACTGGGAGAGGCTCAGGAATTAGAGGTCAGAATCTAATCCGAAATTCATGTATGTTAGACTGTTTGTACCCTACATTTTGTTTTATGTCCTTTGCTTCCCCCGTCCCACCACTATTCTTTCTCTGTGATTCAGTTTAGATAGTTTCTACTGATCTGTCAGGGTTCATTAATCCTGTCCTCTGCTATATCCAGATGCTGTTAAAGCCATCTAATGATGGCCAATTTCAGATACATTTTTCAGTTATAATACACTCATTTAATAATTTTTGACAGGTATCTATTCTCCGTGAAATTCTTCTCTTTTTGTCCATTTTATCCATCTTGCCCTGTGTTTTCCTTAAAGTCCTTGTCTATTAACTCCAGTAACTGACTCATCTATGGATGAATCTGCTCCTACTGTCTGAAGAGTTTTATTAGTAAAACTGTATGATGACATATTGGAAAGGGTCACTTCTCTGGGAGAATCACAATGAATTACCCAAATGAAAAAGACGATAAATATGCCAGGAAAGGTGATTATTCACTGGGCTCTGGAGCAAGAAAATTGGAGGGTTTTTTGTTTTTGTTTTTTTAATTGGGGAACAGTGTGTTTCTCCAGGGCCCATCAGCTCCAAATTGTCCTTCAATCTAGTTGTGGAGGGCACAGTTCAGCTCCAAGTCCAGTCGTCGTTTTCAATCTTTAATTGCAGGGGGTGCAGCCCACCATCCCATGAGGGAATTGAACTGGCAAACTTGTTGAGAGCTGGCGCTCTAACCAACTGAGCCATCCAGCCGCCCCTGGAGGTGTTTCTTGAACAAGAAACCAGACCCTGATGAAAGGCCCACTAGGGAGGATATAATTTGAAACATAAACAGAGGAAATATTTTCTGTTGACTCACACAAGGCAGATTCCAGTGAAGAGAGCCCCGTGAAACATGCCACTTGTCCACTAGGATGGCCATTCTAAGTGTCAGGTTACAGTCATAGGTAAAGAAGACAACTTCACCAAAGTACCAGCCTGAATATCTAGGTGGTAAGTATGTTTTAGTTTAGACAAACCAAACAACCACGAAAAATAGGTCAAGGATAAGGGCAAGGCTTGTGGAAGGACAGCCTTAAAGAACTTCTGGAAGGGATAAACAAAGAGATTTTAAAGTTAGGTTTGGGTAGGCTGAAGCTCAGAGTAAGAATCTCTGAGGCCATATAGAAAGTGAATTGCTATAGAATTGTATAACAGCTAACAAGTAAAATTCAAACATAGAGACATCACATACTTTGAAAACAGTGACTAGGATGTATGATCTGGGGAGCAACTAAGAATTCCACTAACCAACCAAACTAAAATTCTCTAAAGCCAGGAGTCCCAGCAAGTAGATCAGGACAAAGTCACATAACTAGTTAGTACCAGAGCTTTAGATTAGAATTTGTAGAATAAGGAACCAGTGCTCTCTAAATGCCTCTGTTCCCAGGTTTCAAATATCAATTCTTTGGATATGCTTTTCCCTAAGTTTCCTAGTCAAGGTGCTTGTAAAAGATTCCTTCCACCTTACCCTCTAGTAAAAGAAAGAAAGAAAAAAAAGGTCTGGCCTCAGTGGGAACAGCTGGACTTTTCATGACGGCCATTCTGAATCAGGGTTGGCTGTGCATGTCGCTCCACAGGTTTTCCCTTTACCGACCCATTTTGATAAATCCAAAAGGTGTAGTGATTTTGGCTTGAAACCAATCATTTTGAGATACAGTATTCTAAGATAAATTACCTATAGCCCTCCAAAGGGCCACAGGGGAGCTATTTGTGTTGCCTACATAATCTCTATATAGAAGATAGGAGACTGATGGAGATACGCACACACACACTTACATTTAATTGTAAAATTTATTTATTTGCCTCAAATCACAGTCCACTGAAAGATATTATTAATAAACAAGTCCTATTCAGCTTGGTTGCACATGCCCTTTATTTTCCTCATCACCCACAGTCCCTATGGGCAAAGAACTAAGAGGAGTGGTAACACAGGCAGGCAAACTCAGCACCTCTGGAGGGGAAAGGGTTGAGGAAGGGCCAAGGTGTGGGCTGAAATGTAGAGCAAAAGGGGAGAAACAGCAGTGCACACCTGTTGATCTCAAGGGGGTTGGGGGAGGGAAATCAGCCCAGGAAAGAAGGAAATACAAGGTGTGAATGAAAAGAAAAAATAGTAGGCACAAATAGGATTCAGGGAAACACTAAACACTCTACTTATGAAAAAGATGGGCGTCTGGGGACATGGATAGTAGCTTTGCCCCGTTTGTGGTTTGGGACTGTAAAAGTTTAAGGTAGAGAGAAATTTTTCCTTTGCATCTTTAACATTAGCATCCTAACATTTTTAAATAAATGCCACCAAAGTAAATGTCCAGTACCTAAGATTAGTTGGTTTCAGGAAATCACTTTGGGACAATGTATGTCATTGTACACAAAACTTCCTGGAATGCTTAACTAAGTAAAGAATGGTATATAGATGTGATGGGACACACTGTAGCTATTAAAAATCATAATTTTGAAGGATATTTAATGATTTGGGGAAAATGCCATAATACAATGTTAAGTGAGATAAGGCAGATGGAACAGAGGCTATGCGATGCACTGGCCACACTCTTTCCTCTTTCAGGGCAAACAAGGAGACCATATTCCCTAGGACAGGTTAGGATCATGTGACTGGATTTCTCATCAATGGGAATGTGAACAAAACTGATGTGTCACATTCTAGTCTTAGGCAGTAAAGAACTATTGCGAGTTTGCCAAGCTGACTCTCCTAAACACATGGCTGGAAGCAAAGAACTTGAACCGAGGTGATTTGCAAACTAGAAGCAGCTCTGATCTCTAACGCTGTTGGAGGAAAGCTGACCAAGAGAGCTAAGTACCTGATCTGCAAGAATTTTGCTAAAAGCAAGAACTAACCTTTGTTGTGTTAAGCCATTAAGATTAGATTTAGTTGTTAGGACCATGAATACACTAGGATACCAAACTACATATATGAAGAGTCTAAATATACGTAAAAACATATATTGTGGTGTGACAATTAAGTTCGCGAACTTGTTACACCGTCACTAAACTTTTTTGATATCAGAGGGTTTATTCATTATAAATTTGTACCAACTGGACAGTTAACCGAGTTTACTATTTGGAAGTGCTAAAAAAGCTGCATGAAAAAGACCTGAGCTTTTCGCAACAATTCATGGCTCTCGCATCACAATGCACCAGCTGACACGACACTGTCTGTTAGGGAGTTTTTAGCCAGTAAACAAATAACTGTATTGGAACACTCTTCCTACTCACCTGATCTGGCCCCCAATGACTTCTTTCTTTACCTGAAGATAAAGGAAATACTAAAGGAAGACATTTTGATGACATTCAGAACATCAAGGGTAATACGACAATAGCTCTGATGGCCATTCCAGAAAAAGAGTTCCCAAATTGCTTTGAAGGGTGGACTAGGCACTGGCGTCGGGTGCATAGCTTTCCAAGGGGAGTACTTCGAAGGTGACGTCAGTGATATTCAGCAATGAGGTATGGAGCACTTTTTCTAGGATGAGTTCACGAACTTAATTGTCCAACCTCGTATGTACGCACTGTACATGTGTTTAGATATACACACAGGTAACTGAAAGAATACATACCAAAATGTCAGTGTTTTCCATTATAAAACTATAATATTAAAATTCTGTATTATGAATTTTTTCTGATTTTCTTACAATAAACAGGCATTACTTTTCTAATCAGGAATAGACAGTAAATGTTATTAATGAAAAAGTGCAGAATGGACACTGAATGAATACTGGTGGATGAACTGAAATGGAGCAAGGGGTACATGCTACTGTCACTGGCTGTCCTGGAATGCCTAGATATTTTAGGGTGATTGTACATCCCCAAAATAAGTCAGGCACATTCTCAAAATATGTTACTTCGGTGAATATAATTTTCAAAGTTCTATGTTAAACTCGTATTGCGCACATCAACAAAAATACAATCTATAATTGGTCTTTGAGTTGGAAATTGATGTTACAATATAGTATACAGCCAAGCACCGCGTCTGGAACAAAATAGATGCTCCCTAAATGGTTGACACATGTATTCCTCTGAGCCCATACAGAACAGCAGATATAATAAAAATACAGGAACGCTGGTTATAATGCTGAGGGAAACTGAAAACTGGTCATTCTCTCCAAAGGTACTAGGAAACATTGTTCCTGAAAAATACACCTTTAACATCCAACTTGCCACTTGGGGAGAAAATCCAGCCACTTCATCCATTCATTTCAAATTCGCATAGTTGAACACACTTAGAAACTGGATCCTGCCTCTCAACAGGGCAGCCTACCCTGCTACATGCTGAGTGCTTTTGTTAACTGCAGGCCCTCGGTGCCTTTTCTCATAAATTCTAAGAAACATATGACGAGGCGGCCCTCAACAGCTGCTCTGTTTTGATCTGCACCCTGTGATTTGACATCCAAGTAGGCGCCTTACATATTGTACCCTTCAGCCTTTCCCTTTGTTGCTTTTCAATAGGACCAGCTTTGGTTTACATTTGGGACAGGGGGTTATTTTGCCATGGTCTGAAGATACTAATTGCTGCCCTCTTTGTTTTCTGTGTGGTAGAGAAAGAAAAGACATGATAGATCTGCCCCTTCTAACAGAGAAGCCTGAGGTTATATTAACAGGATGCCCCAATGGGCATAAGAAGAACTTTCTGCAAGGTGGACCTTCATCATTTAAAATAACAACAATAATAAACACAGAGATGTATTAGCTTTCTCTTGCATTTGGTTGGGGAAAATCCATTGTACACAGTGAGCCTACTTCACACTCAGTCCTTTGCAGATCAACTCCAGAAAACAATTTTTAGGGGAATTTAACTAAACATTTGTAAGACACCCCCCCCCACCAGAAAATATTGCTCCCCAACCAATGACATATGAATTTAAGCAATGTTATGAAAAAATCTCACTTAGGGAATGGATTTGACAACATTTAAAGAAAAAGACTGATATTTTGACTTGTGAACCCTAGCAACACATGAGAGAATTCTCTCCAAAGAGGCATTCCTGACCATACAATTTAAAGTAGCCATGGATTCACTCTAAGCCAGCACACTTAAATCTCTGCATAAACCTTACTATTGTCTGACATTGTTTTATTGCTTTGCTTTCAGCCTCCCTGCTCCCTGCACTATGTGAGCAGGGACCTTGAGCATCCTATCCACTGCTGCAAATCTAAAGCAATGCCCAGCACTTCGTAGGTGCTCGTTAAATAATGGTTGCAGAACAGCAGAGACAGACAACTACAGTATTCAGGCACAGTGATAGTCTAGTAACAGAACTCCATAAAATCTTCCTTTAGTAGCTTGTCTTTGATCTGCTACTACATGTGAAATATATGTTTGCATCAGCAATGGATGGTGGACAGAAAGCTACACTTTTTAACAGGCTATTAATCACTGCTCCAAAACAACGGCACCAGCTTCTGTCTGTCCTCAGGCTGGCCTGCTTTCTGAGACCTCTTACTCCCAGCAAGGTTGCTAGACACCAGAACCTGCATTCACCAGACATTTTAAACTTGCCTATTCAGCAAAAGCGCTCTCTCTGAGAAGCTAAGTAAACCATCATTTACTTATATAATCGCCTCCTAAGAGGTGTTTGATTCCTACAAATTAGACACAGTCTGTGCTCATTACACTCCAAGTGGCTTCATACTACTTTTGGCCTTGAGGTCTTGCTTCCTTTTCCCCACTCCCAATTCTAGTTCAACTTGTACCTCCTGACACATACAGGGGCAAAGCAACTCTGCCTGCCTTGCGAAACCACACCTGCAGAGCGAGCCTCCAAGGTTTACCACAAGGAAGTGCAACCAGCTCTGACCCTATGGGCCCCTTCTTCTGCTGGGAGCTCTATCCCCTCAGCTTTGCTCTCCTTTCAAAGCAGTAGCCTGAGGGTGGACTGAAAGCCTTCCCTTAGTTCTCCCTTAGCTTTTAACAAATACAGGGATGCCTATCAAGACTAAAATCACAGAAATTCATTTTCAAGACTCTTCATAGGGAAAATGAAAAGCCTTTAACTTTGACCATATTGTTCACATCACAAATACAGCACCTAAATGGCCTCCAGTCTTGCCCCCTCCAGTTCATTTCCCACATAGCAGCCATAGTAATCTTTGAAACAAAAGACAGATCTCCTCTCCCCCTGGGTCAGGCCTCTTCAGTGGCTTCAAGGAAAGCTAAACATTTGATGTAGCCTATAGCACAATGCGTGACCTTGCTGTGGAAGGCATATAGCTGGTAATTATGGAGCAAGGCACTACGCTAATTTTGAATCCTAGTTCTGCCACTTACTATCTGCGTGACTTGGGCAAACTACTTTTCCTCTCTATACCTCAGTTTTCTTACCTGTAAACGGAGACAATAATAGAACCTATTTCATAGAGTTCAAGATTAAATGAGTATAATATCCATAAAGAGGGTAAGGCACTACCTGGCACATAATAAGTTTTATATCAGTATTAGCTGTTGTCTCCCCTACTGCTTTTCCCTTCCCCTCAATTCTGTGTTCCAGAAATTCTGTATCAGGTAGGCCCTAGAATATCCCAGGAATCATGCTTCCAGACCCTCCCATATCCTGTTCCTCTACTTGGAACACTCTTGCCCAAATTCCTCTCATATTTTCTTTCCACCCCCATCCTTCTGTCTTAGCTTAACCACCATTTGCTCTGGGAAGCCTTTCCAGTCCAGGCCAGTTACTTCCACTGTAGGCTCCTATGGCACCCAAGTAGGGCTGCCAGTTGTTAGGAGGCCCAGTTAAATCTGAATATCAGATAAACAAATAATGTTTTAGTATAAGTATGCCCCAAGTAATAGTTGGATTTCAGATAAACAATAAATAATTTTTAGTATAAAGATGTCCCATGCAATACTTGAGACATACTTATAGTAAAAATTTATTTGTTGTCGATCTGACATATGAATTTAACTGGGTGTCCCGTATTTTATCTATCAACCCTACACCCAGGAGCTCCTCTATCATAATTCTTACCACACTTTAATAATTTAAAAAATGTGACAAGTGGTTCTGTTTCCCCTTCTACAGTGTCACGTCCGCAGCACTCATGCAGCCTTGCTCACTGTTGTAGACCTGGCACAGCAGGCATACCTCAGAGATATTACAGGTTCGTTCCAGACCACTGCAATAAAGTCAGTATTGCAACAAAGCCAGTTAAAATCTTTTTGCTGGTGAAAGGTCTTGCCTTCAATTTGTGAAAATGAAACATCTGTGAAGCACAATAAAGCGAAGTGCAATAAAACTAGATATGCCTGTGCTGAGGAATAGATCCATCAGGCCAAAGTGCAGGCACCCCCGTCGGAGTGTAACTACAGCCACACGCTCAGAGAGCAAAAGATTTTCAACACAGCACACTAGCTTCAAGTTCACAGGTGGATAAAATGATGGCACTGCTTTTTGGATAGCTCCGTGGGATAATACTGTTGACTTCCCGATTGCTTTAAGGTGACCGCACTATTTATATTTTTAAAAAAGTTTGAGTTTTCACACCTATTTCACTTGACTCTTAGGGCAAGTATTAATATCTATGTTTAACAGAGGAGGAAACAGAGGCCCAGAGAAGGTTAGCAGCTTACCCAAGATGACCAATAAATGGGAGCAACAATTTTTACCCTAGGAGTTGAATTTGTGCTCTTTCCACTGTACCACGTGGCCATCTAGGCCAATTTGAAACTCAGAATTCCTGGGTTCTTCTCCTCACCTAGACAGCTTCTCAAGGAAGAAGTCTGATATCTGACCCTTCTGCATAGATTTAATTGCTCCTCCCATAATGGTTCCTCAACAAGAGCCTGGGAGGAGACACACAGGCTTGGTGTCTGTATTTTGAGATATAGGTGATTCTTAGCTAATCTCTCATGTTACAAATGACACTATTTAGGCCTGGAGACTAAAGACTTTGCTCAGAGTTACAGGGAAATAGGGGTAACACTGACCAGAACCAGATATTGACCCTTTTTCTTTTACTCGCATCTAGAGAACACACCACCCTAAATCCCACTACGCTACATTTCTGAGGAACAAAGATTTACACGTTGATGACATACATTTGGCATCTTCTGGAATGAGGTGAGAATGGCTGAAACTGCTCTTGGTATAGCACCTAGTAATCGCAACTCTTGGAGTGCCTCTGGAATGTTCGTCAACTTGAGGGTATGTGGGCTTTCTGCCACTGGTTAATGCATGTAAGGCTCACTAGATGCTACCTGTGCCCCCACCTCCACCCCTTCTCCTGAAGAGAGTCTCTTTCTGAGACTCTCAGAAAGATTTACTCAGAAGAAGGACTCCAGCTTCTACCAGAACAGGAGTCTATGGACTAACGAGTAGCGCCCTGAGGAAACTGCCTTGTTCAGTACCGTCCCTCCTGTCTGGACCCCCACTCCCCATCCTCACACACCCCTCCCACCCCTGCAGCTCTACGTCAGTGAGCTTCTGCAGGAAGCTAAACTTCCTCTGAGGAAACTTCCACTCAGGAGCGGAAACTGGAAACAGGGAATAACCAACAAATGTTGGGCCGGGGACAAAGGGTCAGAAGCTAATGACTTAAAACAGAACAGGCTGTGAGCAATTTCACAGAGGGAGAAATGCAACGCTCCAACAATGCTCTATGTTCTTAAACCGCTCCAGCTTACTCGATTTGGGGCGGAAAGTGCGGAGTTAGTTTTACAGGACTGTGGGTCCGCTGTTTGAGGCTCCTTGGGCAGCCTTCTGTTATGTATTGATGTTTGGAGCAGCAATGCCTGCTCTATGCTGGCTGGACTAGCTTCTAGATACACAGCAACGCAGATGCACATGAGGGGGCTCTTCTCCCCGAGACCCGCGGAAGGGGATACTGGCTACTGGGGTCCTGCCTGAAAAAAAAAAAAATCACAAACTCGATTGAATTAGGATTACTGCTTATACGAGTCAATGAAGAAAACTGTTCTGTCCGTATTTCTAGCTCCTGGAGTCTCCTTTTGGAACTCGGAAGCCGACCTTTACAAAATTACCGACCTGGATGAAGGCCGGCATGGAAGGTGCTCGCACGAGTGGAGACCATCTGGTCCGTGCCCCGCCGTCTCCCCCCCGCCAGCACTCTCCACCCCCCCGCCCCGCCCCGTCGCCCCGGGAGAACTTTTTTCTCGGGAGCCCCTCAGCTGGATCCTGGGCTCACCTGACCTCGTCGCCACCGCCCCACTCCACCCGACTAGGAACTCTCAGCTCCGGCGGCGACCGGGGCTCGGTTGTCCCGGTAACGCGGGACGCGCGCGCAGCGGGCCGCGCAAGGCGGGTGAGCGGCGCCCGCTGCAGCTCCTCCTCCTCCTCCCGCATGCAGACAGCCGAGGCCGCCAGCCCCTCGCTCCGAAGCGGTTGTTTAGCCGGGAAAACGCGGCTCCCGTGCGGCTCGGGACTCAGCCAGTGAGAGGCTGGGGGTGTGGTAGAGGGAAGTCGCAGGCCAGTACTTAGGGCCTCGCCGCCCTCGGGCCGGGCCTTCTTTGCATTCTCGCACGCGCTGGATGTCCAGTCCGCCGCAGCCGGGGAGTCAGTGTGGCGGCCACTGGGCCGCATCATGGTGACCCCCTGCCCGACCAGCCCTGTAAGCCCTGCCGCCCGGGCTAGGAGGCGGGACAATGACCAGAACCTCCGTGCCCCGGTAAAGAAGAGCAGGCGTCCACGCCTCCGGAGGAAGCAGCCACTGCAGCTTCTGGACCCGAGTCCGCTCCCGGGAGATTCTGGAGTTTGCGACCTGTTCGAGTCCCCCAGCTCCGGCTCGGACGGCGCAGACAGCCCCGCAGCGTCCGCGGCACGAGGCTGCAGCCCCTTACCCGGCCCTGCCCAGCAGTTGGTACAGCTAGACCTACAGACCTTCCGCGATTACGGTCAGAGCTGCTACGCCTTCCTCAAGGCGCGGGAGAACCACTTCCACCCGCGGGAGTCGCTGGCGCGGCAGCCACAAGTGAGGCGCTGGTAGAGCCAGCTCCCAGCGCCGCTCTCCTGCCTCTCCTTTTCTGCTCTGTCTGCCCTCCGCGACGCCCCAGCCCGCGCCAGCCTAGTTCCGGCCCCGGGTCCAAGTGGGTAGGGGATGGAGGCCCGGGCTATCAGCTTCATTTTACAGATGGAGGAAAGTGGGGCCTAGACCGCTTAAACGACCTACCCAAAGTCTCCAAACTGGTAAATGGGGGGTATGGTAGAATGCAGAGGAGTTAAGACAGTTTCTGGTTCGAGTCGGACTCCTGTCGACCCCGGCCACGGTATTTAACAATCCCGGGCTTGTTCATCTGCAAAGTCCGGACCTCCCCACCCCCCGCCGCCCCCATTGAATTGCTGAGAGGATTACACGAGGTAATTTGTGTACGCGTTCTGCACAGAGCCAGGCACAAATCCAGGCGTTCCGGCGCTTAGCTGGACCAGCGCTCTTTCCACAGCAACGCTGCCCGCCTGTTTCCCAGCTTAGAGAGCATTTAGCTGTTTTCCTCTTCTTCCTGTCTCCCTCCAGGGAAGCTCCCTGCGATTTCTTGGTCCGTTCCTTCCGGAGCCTCTTTTCTCCCTAGGCTCAGCCGACCGCCTCTTTCCTCCCTCCCGGCAGGTAACGGCGGAATCCCGCTGTAAGCTGCTCAGCTGGTTGATACCGGTGCACCGCCAGTTCGGCCTCTCCTTCGAGTCTCTGTGCCTGACGGTGAACATTCTGGACCGCTTTCTTACCACCACGCCTGTGGCTGCAGACTGTTTCCAGCTGCTCGGGGTCACGTCCCTGCTCATCGCTTGCAAACAGGTACCTCTCCGCGGGGCTTTGGGGGGCAGCCAAACTCCTGGCCACTCTGCCCTCCTGGCTCTCCAGAGCACACAGTTTCGTGCTGAGTTCCCTAAACTCATTTTGGTAGACGTGTGCAAACTTATACATCCTCCCCTCCCCCCCCCAACTTTCACCCAGTCCGCAAAGGAACAGGTTGAAGTTAGTCCCAACAGCTCTTTGTAGAGCCTCTATTCTAGTCTGGTAGCGGGGTAGGGATGGGGGAAGGGCTAGGAGAGATCTTCAAAATTTCTGAAACCTTTTTTTAGCCGGACAGTAGTTAGAGAAGCTGCGTCAGAAGTACACCCCAGGTGACTTAAGTGAAAGTAATGGAGCGGTGAAGCCCCAGCTATATTGCTGGAAGGGATGGTGGGGGGGGGAGTTCTGGTTTTCTCCCAGGTTTGAGACTGGGGTGGGCCTTGGGCCCTGGATGCACCTGTGTTACAGGTGGAGGTGCATCCACCGCGCGTGAAGCAGCTCCTGGCCCTGTGCTGCGGCGCCTTCTCCCGGCAGCAGCTCTGCAACCTCGAGTGCATCGTGCTACACAAACTGCACTTCAGCCTGGGCGCGCCAACCATCAGCTTCTTCTTGGAGCATTTCACGCACGCGCGCGTGGAAGTCCGGCAGGCCGAAGTCTCCCAAGCCCTGGAGGCGCAAGCGCTGGCTAGAGGGGTGGCAGAGCTGAGCCTGGCAGACTACGCCTTCACCAGTTACACTCCCTCCCTGCTGGCCATCTGTTGCCTGGCTCTGGCTGACCGCCTGCTTCAGCTCCCGTGCCCCGTGGACTTGCGCCTGGGCGAGCACCCCGAGGCAGCGCTGCAGGACTGCCTGGGCAAGCTGCAGCTACTGGTAGCCATAAATGGAACCTCCCTGACTCACATGCTGCCCCACCAGATTTACGAGAAGTGCAGCCTGCCTCGGAGCTTGAAATAAAATAGACCCTTGGTCTCCTTTTATCCCTTGGCCAAGGAGCTGGACCTTTCCCATTGCTTTGAGAGAGTGTAGTATTGAGCCACAAAGAGGGGTTCAGGGCTCCAGCTTGGTCACCCGGTCATCCTGTGCATTGTAAATCACGTACATTGCAGCGTCTAGTCGTTTATTTTTCTGAGGGCACATGAGAAGAGTCTTTCCCCAACAAACAGGCTGTTTGTCATGGTTTGTCTGAATGCTTCTATTACCTTTGTTTGTCTGCAGGGAGGTATAGTGAAGGCAGCCCCAGAATAGAGGTGGTCAGCAACAGTTGAGGGGTCCTCCCTCCCTCTGGGTCCACTCTGTAGTTGACATCTTTATGTAATAAAGCCAGGTCAGGCAATGTCCAGGTGACTGCGGATCCAGTTACAAGGCAACTCAGGGTCAACTTGTAGGCCTGTATCCCATGACCCTCCTGTCAGAAGGCTGAGGACTGCACACCCCCAGAGGTCCAAAAGATATGGTGGGGTGTGAAGAATAGAAGCCACAGCAGTCTATGCTGTCTAGAGAAGCGAGGGTGCACATGCTGGTGCCAAAGATGCCTGGCCTGGAAGCTTTGGACACTGCAGCTCCACTAGCAGAGGGTGAAGCAAGAGCTACCCCAACAACTAACAGATGTTGGAAATCAAGGCTTTGCAGGCAGTTGTGGCCATTACTAATCGAGCCCATGTATCCTGCAATCACATCGTTCAACGGTTCATGTTTCTCTTAGCACCTGTTACACCTGAGCCCAGGGTAACAAATGGCATACCAGTAATCATGGCTATCATTGACTGCTTAATGTACCAGGCATTGTGTTGAGAATTCCTCATTTCAATCCAACAATTTTATGAGGCAGTGTCTATTATCCCATTTTTCAGAGAAGAACACTGGGCCTCAGAGAGGTTAAACAACAGTGCAGCATCCAGGGTTTGAAGGCAGGTGGCCTAAGTTCAGTCCCTCCCTTAGCCACACTGCTCAACTTCCCTAATTTACAGGTTTCTAGAAATGCTCCAAAAACCCTGTTTCTGAGATAGATGTGGCTATACCAGTCCCTAACACGGGGCTGTTGTGAAGCCTAAATGAGATTGTTGTGAGGTAGTATAAAGTTGTGATTAAACAAGTGGGTTTGGAGTCAATTTGCTGGGTGACCTTAAGCAAGTCTCATCTTTATGTCTAAGTCTCTTCTCTAAAAATAGGAGTAACAGCACTTATCTGGTAGGGTTGAAGAATGGATTTAATAAGATATTCCATATAACCCCTCCCAGTACAGGCACTGGCACATAGCAAGTCTTCAAGAAGGCTAGTGGCAGCCTGCACAGAAAAAACTTGGAGAAAGAAATAGAGATAAAGCAAATATAGGGAAATGTTAACAATTGGCGGTGAACATGCTGTTGTTCATTATACTGGTTTTTCAAATTTCTATATGGTTGAAAACAAAAAGTTTTTGGGGAAAAGTCATGTATGATTGCATTTAGAATAAATCTAAATTTGTGACAAATATGCACAAATAAAAAGCAAACTGAAAGCAAATTTAGAGACTCTTCCTTGCACTTCTCCGTATATGCGTCCTCCAAAGCCAGGGACGCCTTACTCTGAGCCCCTCAGACCCCTTCTCTCCTGATATGTTGATGTGCCAAAATCTCCAGGAACTTTCCTCCTCCTTGGCTCAGGGAGAGGTAAGTGGTGATCCCATCGCAGGTATGCGATGATGAAAAGGAAGGGGAGGAAAAAATCATTATCTGTCCCAAATTCCAAAATATCTGGAGCCCTCAGCCTGGTTGTGCGATGTGGTGTGTGTTTGTGATGGGGCGTGGGCAGGTGGGGGGCAGATCCTTCTGCAAAAGAGTGGGAGGAGTCCTCCTCACCAGCATTTACTTTATCACTCAGCCAAAATTGGTATGGGTGATTTGGTTCCGGAATCATTCAGATTAGGAGTCATATAATCATGCTATTCCAGCTCCTGTTGCCACAGATAATCTCTTATACATTTTTATGTACAATACCTATACTTTTGTACCAGAATTTGGAACTTATTGATAAAATATAGGCCTGTTCTGGAAAATCGGTGATGGTCTCCATGGGTAGAGATCTCCCCAAAACTTAGGTAAGAGCGCTCCTACTCCTTTTACAGAGTGGGAAATCAGTAAGGACAGGGGAGGAGGATGGACTGGCTAGTGGCTAGGCTACTCCGGAACCAGAAGAAGCAAAAAACAGCCAGGAACAGGCTGTAGGAGGTGCAGCACAAAAGGCTCCTTACGACAACAACACTAATTCATCCACACCAAGCACCAGTCACGTTACATAAATAATCTCATCTTCACAGCAAAGGGATTGGAGTGAGCATTGTTTTTGCTAAAGAACTGGGATTCACGGATCTGGTGGAGCTTGGTTCTGATACTCAGCACTCCTGCCCAGAAAGCCAGAGCTCCTCACCATCAGCATATTACACCAACTCTAGCTGGCCAGCTTCACCTCATCTGGGTTCTGGCTTCTGGGTTACTCTCCATCACTCTTAGGGGTATCTTGTTTATTAATCTAGATAATAGGTGCAAATAAAAGAGGATCGTGACTCTTTAAAAGAGGATCTTTCACTACTATCACCACCGTTAGGGATAAGGCACAAACAAGATGCCCAATAGGAGGTCACAAAGATTCCAATTTCAGATGATTGTTCAAATTGGATGGACATGAGTGATACTAAGATAGGCCCCCGCACCCAAGGATCTGGAGAAGCCCCTTCCTGGGAGAGGCTTTGGGCTTGGGAAGAGCAGCCAAGATTTTCTTAGAGAAAGCAAGGCAGGCAGCTAAGGGCTGGGGAGCGGGAAGGGGGACAGAGACAGAGGCTATAGAGGATTTGGGACTGTCTACTGTGGCGTTTACAGAAACTGGAGGACAGTGTAGATGTCACGTTTTCTTAATTGATCCTCTTTTTAAAGCTGTGCTTTGGTGCTGTTGCCCGGGAGAGTGCGGGGTTAGGGGTATCCGGCCGGGCTCTAAGCATCAGACCAAGAGAGACCAAGTGGAAGTAGGTGAGTCAAAACCAGGAATGCTCCCCTTGGAGCCTTGGCGGAAGGGGCTTCTGTGATCGGGGGGCTGTTTTGGCGAATACCTGCTGGAATTCTACATTTCCACCAAGTCCTAGACGGCGGCACAAATGCTGGAGTCTGGCTTTGGCGAGTGTCACTCCATGTTTTCTTTGTGTTTTGTGGCTGGGGTGGGAAGAAAATGAAACAAGATTCCTTAACTTTTCCTTCCCCGTTGTCCATAAGCGGGAAGGCGGTACCTAGTGTTAGGGACCGGTAGGGCTCGTCCACCCCTCCTTTCCCTCCCTGCTTTGGCGCGGCGGGGAGGCTGCGGCGCCAACGCTCGCCAAAAGGGCGCTCGCGGGCCCGGGCCCGGGCCCCGCGCTCGCGGCTCCCGGGGGAAGCTGCGTTGCCAGGTTGGGTTTAACGCCTCCGCCTGAGCGCAGATTGTCCGGGGCTGAAGGCGCCACCTCTGGCGCTCCGGCGCGAGCCGCCCCTCCCGCACGGCGGTCCTCCTCTCCACTCGGCCCTCCCTCTGCACCTCCACAATCGCCCCTTGGCTCCACCCAGGCCACGCGCTTTCCCGGACCTCCCGACCGCTTCTGAGCCTACAGGCACCCGGCGGAGAACAGGGTGTAGTCGCCACCCTAGCCCCGGCCACTGCCTCCGAGCAGTCGGTACGGGGCTCCCCAGCTAAAGCCTGCGAGGAGGCAGAATGCAGGCGTGCGGTGACGCCGCAGCAGGACGCCGAGCCTTCGACAGCATCTGCCCCAACAGGATGCTGGAGCTGCAGGGCCGGCCCTTCGGCAAGTCCAGGAAGCTGGAGAGGAAGGTGGGACCGCGGCGGGCGGGGACCGGGCGGGTTCCTCACGCTCTGCGCCCCGAGGGCTGATCCGCACTCACGGTTTCTGTGCTCGGCTAGTTCACTCCTCCGCGGAAGTTCTTTTCCGGTTGCGGCAGCCCGGTGTCGGTGTACGAGGATCCCCAGGACCCGGAGCGCGCTGTGCTGCCTGGTGAGCCGATGGCCCCCGCACGACTCCTCGGGTTCCGCGCGCCGGGTGGGTGGAGCACGCGCGGCTCGGAAGAGCTGCTTTCCCCCAGGTTCCTAAGTCCTGGCGGTGATGCCAGCGGCGAACCCTTGCTGGGAAGCTCAGGGTCCGCCCCGCTCGTGTCTCCGGTTCTACCCGCACAGCCCTCACCACCATAGACCTGCAGGACCTCGCAGACTGCTCGTTACTCGGGTCCGACGCGCCGCCTAGTGGTGACTCAGAAGCCTCGCAGGTACCTCCCTTTCCTTTTGGAGCCTCTCCGGCTCTGGTAGCTCAAACTCGAGATTCCGGAGTCTTGGGTTCGTTTCTTCAAGGGCTAATCTCCGGCGAGGAGCGCACACACATCTGGCTAGTGAGGGAACACGTCCTGCGGAATCTGAGCCTAGAGGATCAGAACTTCCTCCTCCCTCCTAGTATGTTACGACGGCCGCATTCTCAGAGCTGTTCTGACCAACTCCGGACAGGGGCACTCCTCCGGAGGGCTCCCCGGCCAGGCCGGTCTCCCGTTCTTCTCCCCATCTATTCCCTGGAGCTGCGACAAAGCAATGTGGAGAGTGCTCACTGAGGGATTAGGCGGGTAGGTGGGAGCAGAGTTGCGTGCTGGGCATCTGATACATCCTGTCTGTTCCCCTAACGTCACCTTCCCGGCCATTCTTTCATTAACCATTTTCACTCCCTGGGTATCTATGGAGTGTGGAGATCTGAAGATAACTTCTGGATCAAGACTGGAAAAGACAGAGTTTACATTTGGAGGAAGCGGGAAAGAGGGACAAAGGACTCTGGAAGAAATCTAATAGAAAACGTTCCTCTCTGCAGAGATGGCCCTTCAGCAGTTGGACATTTTAAAAAAGTTTTTTCTCCCCTTCCAATGACTCTGTTACATACCCTCATGGGGCAAAGAGGCATTTGACTCCCCCCCCCTAAAAAAACCCCCTATATTTCTTGCTTCCCATTTCTACCACTTGTCAGGACTGACATTCCAGCCAGGCAGATGATAGAACCTCCCAGTACTGGTCAGAAGCCTGGCTCATCGATGCCATGTGAAGTGCCCAGAAGGACAGGAGGTCTTAGCTAGACACAACATACAGGAAGAGTACCAGTCTGTTCCTGCTTCCAGGCATCAGGTGCTGGGGACATGAGGTCCATGGGGAAAGCCCAGCACAGAACTCTCTAGAAGATATGACCACCTCCCACAACTGGGGTTGTCGGTGGGGCAAAGCTTCCCAGGGCCTCCTCTAAGTGCCTCTTAGAATTGGGATAGAGCCCAGGCAAGTCAGGCCATTAAGAGCAGAGATTGTTAAGGCAAGAGGTGAGAGTGGGCATTGCTCTACAGAGGCCATTCTATTGTTCTTTTTAGATCTGGATGCCTAAATAAGGAAAAGACAATGCCTGAGCGCCTTTCAACCGATGCAGAGGCCTACATTACTCCCTTACTTTAACATGTTTGTTTTGCAAGTAACAAAAATCTAGCAGGCTCTTGCTGAATTTTTGTTTAAGTATACAGAGCTTAAACTTGACATCATGTTCTGTTAGTATTTGTGTGTGTGTGTGTGTGTGTGTGTGTGTGTGTGTGTGGTGGGGGGGGGCTGCTGTTGTAGTTGAAGAAAGGCCAGATTTTAATCTAATTGGGAAGGTAGGACTCAAAGTTTCAAGGACAGAGCTCATGCCAGATGGCCCTAGACGTCTAGGACGTTCCCTAGGGAAGACAGAGTTGGTGCAGAGGGAGAGAGACCCCCAGGGGAAGATTCCCTGGGGAGACGCCTGGCCAGTCCACCCTCTGGTCATATGTCCCAGCTTCTCTCCTGCTGGGGAAGGTGGACAGAGAGAGGAAGTGCTCTAGAAGTGTTGGAGGTCCAGAATGGGCCAAGATCTGGAGAGCATAGAAGAAAGCATTTCCTGGGCCCCATCCAGTTCCTGAGTTAGCCTCCAGTCTCCTCATGGTAAGGACTTTTCTACATTCTCTGCTGAGAGTGAGACCTTTCAGCCCTTGGAAATGAATCTCATTTCTGATTCCTTCCACCAGAGCAGAACTATGCTTCAGGATTTGTCTGGGGCCCTCAGACTTCGTATCTCAGCAACTTTTCCCTTGTAGCCTCAGTTCCCAACTGGTGCTAGAGGCCTCCCTGATTGAAACTGTCCCTTCTGAGGAAAACTGATGCTTGTACATTCTTTGAAGTTAGGGTCAGAATAAGTTCCTCTTCTCAGAAATATTTGAATAGTAAAAGGGGCTTTTGGGAAAGAAAATGATTACACGAAGGAATCAAGCAACCAATAGTAGTCAAATCAGTAGAATAGATATTTCTGGTGGGCATATTGGAGCATCCCTCACATTATGCCCCTTAAGAGACTTCTTTCCCCTTCCCAGTCTGTCTTCGTTGGAAGCCAGGCTTTCCTAAAAGAGAGATTAAACTAGAGACAATGTATAGAGGAAAGTGGATTGAAATAGGCACCAGCATTCTGGGGAAGGAGCCCCAATTTCACTATTTCAGAGGTCACTTTGGGCAATTCAATTTCTCTGAGCTTCAGATTCTCTGTCAGAGGAGGAGTCACTTCCTGGGCCCTGCCTGCTTCCCACATCTGTATGAGAATTAACAGAGACGCTAATGTGAAAGAGTTTTGTCAACTCTAAATGTCCACTATTAGGGAAAAAGAAGGTTCTTGCACCAGCATTTTACAGTCTCCTGCCTACACACCCAGGCACATTGTGGGAATCGAGGAGAGTGTCCAGTTCAAGATGTTGGACACCAACTTTTTGAGAAACAGAAGAGCAATAGACACCACACCTGCTGCGTGCTGAGCAGAAACACTTTCCATAGCATTTCTGGCCCCTTCTCATAGCCTACCCTTCCCCTTCCTTTATGGGGATGGGATGGTTTAGCTGTGACTGAGCCTTGGCAGGATATATGGCCTCAAGTCACTGCTTTGGATGACCCTGCACGCTGTCGAATCTTGGGGGAAAGACCGAGTGTTCGTACACCACGCTCCCAGATCTTAGAGCGGTGGCTCCTTGGCTGGTGGAGGTAAGCCCCAGCTGAGGTTCAGCGGGCGCGCAAGGAAGGTGCCGGAGGCAGCTGGTTGGCTGATAGCCGGCCAGTGAGGAGGTGCGGGGCCTGTGCCGGCTGCCAGAGGACGGGCTCGGTGCCAGGGCGCTGAGCGCTGAAGGGCAGACACCCGACACACAGCCACGCACAGTTTCAGCGTCTTGCAGGACCCTCGCAGACCGTGTCCCCTCTTCGTTCGTCCCGCTCCCCACCATGGCGGTGCAAGCCTGCTGGGTTTCGTGTCTCGGATGGGGCTTTGATTTTCAGGTATGAGGCTCGGCTGCGAACGCAAGAGACTACAGCAGATCCAAGGCCGAGCCCGGGAGGACAACTGTAGGTCTGGGAAGTGTTCCAGACCTGCCAGACTCGACATTAACTAGCTTACACCTCTGGTTTGTTTCAGAACCATTCCCTGCAAACGGCAGTGGACTTCGGTTTGCAGGATTTCAGAGACACGGTAGATGATCTGATTGCAGGCAAGTGCAGCATCCTTGCAGTTAAATAACGGCGGGGTGCGACCCCACCCCGCCCCCATCAGACTAGTTCAGATTTCGTGGTTGTGAAGGTGGTAAACTCAGCACCTGTCAACGGCTGGCTAGCAATTCATCAAAGGGTCAGCATCTTCGATATTTAGGGGATTCCTCGCCCCCCCCCACCCCCCGCAGTCCTAACAGAGAAGATGAATCGCTGGATCTATAGCCCTTTTAGCCCTTTCTCAGTTTGCCTATGTGAGTTCTGGGAGAGGGAGCCCTACTCTGTGATGTTGAGTAATAGGTGTACACAGAGCAGCGGACTTGTGTGATTTCAGGCAGGTTTGCCCTGGCCACGGTGGAAATTCAGTACAGATCAACTCAAGAGGCATATATTGAGCACCTGCTGTCTATGTAGAGTATATCAGAAAGGGCCCGGGATCATAGGGATTGCAGAGTAAGGGTGTTTCACTTAATAAAGAAAAATCTCTGTGTAAACCCTACATCCTGCGTGGCATTTTGTCCCTGTAGCTAGCTGGGCATGAGTTTGAGGTTGCAAACCCAGCTCCCGCTCTTCCCCAGACTCATCCTCTTTGATGTCGCCTCCCCTGGCCGGCGGAGACCTCCCTTTCTCTCCGTGCGACGTATTGCCCTTCGAGCCCTGTCTCTCCCCGCCGCTGGATCCACGTGCCCTGCAGTCACCGCAGCTGCGCCCTCCGGACGTGCCTCCATTGGAGCAGTACTGGAAGGAAGTGGCCGACCAGAACCAAAGGGCGTTAGGGGACGCTCTCGTTGAGAATAACCAAGTAGGGACACTGGGCCGGAGGCCAGGGGTCCGGGGGCGAGGACAGGGTATGGAGCTCCTGGCGGAAGTGGGGGGTGCATGAGCAGGAATGTGCCCGTGTAGACGCCAGAACCAGTGGACTCGAGAGTAGTTTACATAGTGCTATTGCTCCAGTGGCTCTACTTCAGTTTCCAGCTTCACTAAGTGGGGAATAATTCTACCCCACTAGATTTTAAATAGGGCCACCAATGTTTATTGAAGGCTTTCCATATGCCTGGTAATTTGCTTACCAATATACGTTCTCCTCTCATTTAATACTCACAACCACTGAGCTAGTAGATACTTACTAGCCCCATTTTACAGATAAGGAAACTGAAGTATAGGAAGGTTGAACTTCGGAGGCAGAACCTGCATCTGCCTATAGCCAAAGTTAGTACTCTGCACCGCCAGGCTAGTGTGAGGATTAATTGATACACGTTTCCTCTAAGTGCTTTGTGAAAAAAGGTCAAATACAGAAAATTGCTTATTTTGCTTACACGTGTAAGTGCCCTTGGATCCCCAGTTCCTGAATAGATGTTAGGATCTGGGTTTAATTCATGCAGAGTATACTGAGGAGACCGATGGCCTACGTCTGAACGTTTGGATCTCCTGCAGCTACAGGTGACACTGACACAGAAACAAGAGGAGATAGCCTCGCTTAAGGAGCGGAACGTGCAACTGAAGGAACTCGCCAGTCGGACCCGGCACCTGGCTTCGGTGCTGGATGTAGGTTGGGCGCGGGAGGATGGGACACTGAGGGAAGTCGGAAATGTTCCTGTGAATCCCTGACCCTGCTCCTAGTGTTGAGACCTGGCTGGGGTGGGGAAAGGAGAGGACCGTTGGGAGCTCGCTAAGTCACTAGCTGGGAGCGCCTAAGTCCGCGGAGTCGCGCTGTTTAAGGTGCACCCGGGTCTCCTTTGCGCGCCCCGCACGTGGCGAGTCCTGCAGGCCCTAGGGCGGCGCTCCATCCCCATCTTTTGTAGAAGCTGATGATCACGCAGTCTCGGGATTGCGGGACAGCAGCCGAACCCTTCCTGCTCAAGGCGACTGCCAAAAGGAGCCTGGAGGAGTTGTTCAGCGCTGCGGGGCAGGATTGCGCGGAAGTGGACGCCATCCTGACGGAGATTTCCGAGCGCTGTGATGAAGCGCTGCAGAGCCGTGATCCCAAGCGGCTCCGGCTACAGCCGGAGTCCGCGAGCCTGGACCGCAGGCCTGGGAACCTGCACGGCGCCTTCCGGGGGCTGCGCACAGACTGCAGCCGGAGCGCGGTGAACCTGAGCCACAGTGACCTGGAGGAGGGCGGCTCCTTCAGCACCCCCATCCGCAGCCACAGCACCATCCGCACCCTTGCTTTCCCCCAGGGCAATGCCTTCACCATTCGGACAGCCAACGGGGGTTACAAATTCCGCTGGGTCCCCAGTTGATTGGGTTGTGGTCCCCCAAAACATTGCTCTGTATCCCGACTGAAGCGCCTGGAGACTAAGCGGGAGTAGCTGAACTGCTTCCTGAACCTGGCTTCTCAGAACTCCCCTGCAGAGCGAATGCCACCTTGAAACTTATTTTTTTCAGTAACAAATCTCGGTACCGAAGCACTGTAAAGTTCTGGTACAAAATAACCCCTCCCCTTTTCACAGCGAAAGTGTGTGTGTGTGTGTGTGTGTGTAACACATACATATTTCAGTCAATTTTAAAAGTATTTTTAGCAGCTTTAAAGCTGGAAGGGACTTAGAAATCACTTAGCTATTTTATAATTGCACAATGCCCTAGCTCTATAAGAAGGAAAAGGAGGATTCAAGAAGTTGTCATTTTCTACAATAAGAAGTACTACTGGGAACCACCAATCCCTCTCACTAGTCATTTAGGGAGTGTAGGTCCAGAAGTCAGGTCCCTGGGTAACCCCGCAACACACACCCGCGGAACGGAAGGACACTTAATTTTGTGGAAGGACACTTACTATTGAAAACTTTTATTCTAGTTACCAGAATAAAAAATTCGGAGAGGTAGCTTAAATACTTGCCTTAGGGCAGTAAGGTAGAGAAAAATGTGGATTCTCAGAGGCAGTGGGCTATCAACAAAAAAAAGGTGCTAAACACATTTGTTTGTAATGAACATTCATATAATTTTATAAGATTTATGGTAAACGTTTATATTAATTATATGTACAGTTTTGTCTAGACAGAATGACCATACAAAAAACAAACTGTTAATGAGAAACATAAGTTGTTTCAAGAAAATGGCACATCCCACATAAAAAAGTGTTTGTATTTTTGGACAGAAACCAAATGTGGAAGTCTTGGTAAAAGTAAAACTATCTATTTGAATTTCATGGTTAAAATTGGGGTGCACATTCATGTTATATATTTTTTTGTCTTAATCTTCTAAGGAAAACTTGTATGTTATATAATGCCTTCACTTTGACTTTTCTTCTACTCCCTTTTATGTGGGGTTTCTTTTTTTACTCTGAGTAGCATATGTCAAGTAGTGATTTATCCCAGCCTCCACAGTTCTTAACTTGAGGGCTACTTCTTGCATTTGGGGTCTCAGTGTGGGCAAGTTTCCAACCGTGTTACACCACATTGCTGGTTCTGCCATCTGAGTGGAGATATCAGGTAACAGGTGAGCTGGGCAGGGTGGCAGAACCAGCTTCACCAGTTTGTCCTGTGTACTGTTATCTGTATTTAAATAGCCAATTATAAAGCAAGAAAAAAAAACACGATAAAATAGACCACATTTCCTCATATTTTGTCTAACAAATGAACTTTAAAAATACACTGGACAGCTCAGAATTCTTCTTATCAGCTCTAATATAAAGTTAACACATTCAGGACTAGAAAAAACAAAACAAAAAGAAAATCCTTAATTTGGTCCAAGAAATAATCAGCCTGTCAAAAGTTCTTTCCCGGGCAGGCCTAGTGGCTCAGGTGGTTGGAGCCCCGAGCTCCTAACTCCGAAGGCTGCCAGTTTGATTCCCACATGGGCCAGTGGGCTCTCAACCACAAGGTTGCCAGTTCAACTCCTCGAGTCCCACAAGGGATGGTGGGCTCTGCCCCCTGCAACTAAGACTGAACACAGCACCTTGAGCTGAGCTGCCTCCGGGATGGCTCAGTTGGTTGGAGCTGGTTCTCTCAACTATAAGGTTGCCTGTTGGACTCCTCAAGTCCCGCAAGGGACGGTGGGCTGCGTGTGCCCCCTGCAACTAGCAATGGCAACTGGACCTGGAGCTGAGCTGCGCCCTCTACAACTAAGACTGAAAGGACAACAACTTGACTTGGGAAAAAAAAAAAAGTCCTGGAAGTACACACTGTTCCCCAATAAAGTCCTGTTAAAAAAAAAGTTATTTTCCTCTCCACTCCTGAATTAGTATTTTCATATGCATCAGCTTCCATGACCAAAAGTTAAAAAAAAATTTATATGTATTTTTTTCTATTAGTCTTATGCCTGGATTTTAAAAAAATCACAATTCTTACTGCCATTCAGATTATAGACCTATAATTGTTATGTCAGCCATTGGCAACTCTAACTGCTTAAGTATTTTCCATTTCTGAGGAGCAAGGAGTGTTGTGGGGAGAAGCTCTCCTGTGAACTAATTGCACAAATTACCAACTTTGCATTACTTAGCAGTAGTTGAGTTAAAAAATTAGATTCATCCATTCAACAGATATTTATTGGATGTTACTGAAAATCTCAGTAATGTAGATTCGAAAAACAGTGAAAAAACAAATCACAAAGACTCTGGCCTTGTGGATCTTTCTCCTGGGAAGAGATAAACACTAAACAAATATATAAGTGCTATGAAGAACAGTAAGGATAGTGTCTTAGCTTGGGCTGCTATAACAAAATACCATAGACTGGTGGTTTAAACAAAAGACATTTATTTCTCACAGTTCTGGATGCTGGGAAGTCAAAGTTCAGAGTGCCACCATGGTTCGGTTGTGATGAGGGCCCTCCTCCTGATTTGCAGATAGACCCTTCTTGTTGTATCCACACCTGGCAGGGAGAGAGAGGCATCTTATAAGGGCACTAATCCCATCATGAAGGCTCCACTCTCATTACCTCATTTAAACCTCTCAAAGGCTCCACCTCCAAATGCCATCACATTGGGGGTTAGGGCTTACACATATGAATGGGGGGGAACACAAATATTCAATCCTTAGCAGACAGAGAATATTAGGAGCATGTGATATATTTAGATAGGGTGGTCTGGTCAGGGAAGCCCCCTCTGATAAAGTGACATTTGAGAAGTGACCTGAGTAAGTGAGGGAATAAGTCTTATGGATGTCTGAGGGAAGAACATTCCAGGCAGAGGGAATAAGAAATGCAAAGTTTGTGTGTGTGTGTGTGTGTGTGTGTGTATGTGTAGGGTGTACCCAACTGTTTGAGAAGAGCGAGGAGGCTAAGGTGGCTAGAGTTGAGTGAATGAGGGGGAAAATGAAGACATTGGAAAGAAGAGATAGCCCCTCTAGGCCTTACTGAGGACTTTGGCTTTATTCTGAGTGAAATGGGAAGCCATTAGAGGTTTTCAGGTGGGGTGGAGAGTTCACATGATCATACTTAAATTTTAAGTGGAATATTATGGTTTCTCTGGGAGCATCATAGTGAGGTAGGCATAAAGAAGTGAGGGTGCAAGCAGAGAAACCCATTTGAAGACTATTGGAATAAACTAGGCAAGGGATAATTATAATTTGTTCCCAGGTGGCTGTGGTAGGCAGAATAATGGCCCCCAAGGATGTCCATGTTCTAATTCCTGGATATTTGAGTCTAGAGTTGAGGGGGAAGTTGGGATGGAAGATACCATGTATGGCATTTAAGGCTGCCCAAGAGAATAAGATCACGTAGGGAGTGATTGTAGATGGAGAAGTCTGGGGATGAGCTCTGGGCACTCCAATGGTGATGAAGAACTTTCTATTCAAAAAATTGGATATATGAAATGCTGATTAGCAAGTATTATCTTCACATAAAGCAGGTGCAAGCTATAGAAATCGTCCTTCAAGTCAAATTAATCCGATAAAATAAATAATTGCTATTTGAAGGGAGGCATGGAATGGAATTTGAAAAGTGACAGAAACACTAGAGATCATTTAGTTCAACCATTTAATATGAAAGCTAAAGAACCCTACACAAGTGGGGTTTTGGGTTTTGCTTGCAGTCCTCTTGTTAAAAAAAAAGAGATGAGATGCTTTCTACTCTTAAGATGTCTAAGAATTTACTGGATTCAATGGGTGGCCTCTTATATAGGTATTCTTTCTATTTTTAGACTCTGGATCATTTTATGGAATCTAGGACAAAAATCAAAAAGTCAAGGAAAAACTTTCAAAAATGAGTCTTGGAAATCAGGTTCAAAACAACTTCATAAATGAAGATAGCATATAGGCTAACCCTAGAAAATCCAAGTACAGAAATGTAGATTTCTCTGTGAGAAAACAATTCATGTAAAGGAAACAAATTGAGAAATAATTATTATGCATAATAAAGATAACATATCAAAAGTATAATAACCACTATAATTAATAATGATAATTTTACAGGATATTTATTTTGTTTGTTATCACTTTGAGGAAGATGAAGAATGGAGAGTTGATGACAGTGTGCATTTGGGGGATTTCCCCAAATTGTTGTGATGATGTCATCTGGGAAAAGGCAACGTGACAGTCATATTGAATATGTTTTGCTTTTTCTTATGCTGTTTTGAGTAAATAAACTAGAAATAAGCAAGACCTAATATAATAAGTAGACCCCTGATTTTCTAAGGGTCTCAGGAGAGCATATGCCAATGACAAAGAGCCCCAGCTTGTGATGTATAGGGAAGGCAGAGTAGTGGGCCGTCCTGGTTTTGACAGAAGGGAGCAGGATACCCAAGTATGGAGCCATGCTGGCCGAAGCCCTTGACTTCCCCATCGAACGAGCATCTGTAGTGGAGGCTCAGTAGTTGAGCCTGGTTCAAGAGGAGACACTAATGTAGTATCCATCTTCCATCACATGTATCCTGAGGGCCAATACCTAGAATATGAAAGGATCCTACCTTGGGACAAGGATGGGAGGATAGTCAGAGCAGGGACTAATTTGGGAAACCTGTTTGTGGGTGTTTTCTACATGTAGGTGCCTTCACAGCCCTAATTTTGTCATGTTGCATAAAGCCCTATGTTGAAGCTGAGACATCATGCTTATTACTTGTGACACAGATTTCAGTCCATAGCATCTTGTTCAAGGCGGACACAGTAAGATTAATGGTTGGGTTCAATCATATGATCTACAGGATCACGCAGCCAATGATTCTTATTACATTTCGCTCCAAATAATTTTTAATTCTTTAAATATCATTACACTGCCTTACATCACCTTTGAGTTTTTAAATAAGGTTTTATTTTCAACACCTAATATTAAGTTGAGATACGAGTTGCTAATATTTGCTTCAGCTGCTAATGATGCCATCAATGAACCAGACTTGATCTCCCTGCTTTATCCCCCCTTCCCCAACTTGTCAGCCCTTTGTCCTCATGCTCAGTGTTTCATGATCACAAGATTCCAAACATCATGTCTGCATTCCAAACATCATGTCTGCATTCAAAATAGGAAGAAAGAAGGGGATGGGGCTTCACAGACTACTTCTGTTGCTTTGATTAGGGAAGCAGAAAAGCTCTCCCAGAATCCCCCAGCTGGGCTTCCACTCAAGTCTCATAGCCAGACCTGAGTCACATAGTTTCCCCTACTTGCAAAGTAGTCTGGGAATCCAGTTTCTCACTCTTCTAGCCATTATAGTGGGAGGTGGAAGAGAGAAGGAAGCTGGGAAAAGCTCTTGTACTATTCGGTTAGCAGTGTCTGTTACAGAGGTTTAGTTGGCCTCAGTAAAGTAGGGAAACCTGAAAGGAAGGCAAGGCAACGTGTACCTCAGACCCAGCATCAAAGCTTGGCCTCCCCAGCAGGGAGTGAGTGGGTCAGGGCTTCTGGGCCTCCCCTGGGGACCTGGGAGACTGACAGAGAAGGAAGTACTCATCACAGTGTTGCAGTTGGAGCCAGAGGCCTGGGTGTGCGATGTCTTTGGTATGGGAGCCTCTGGGAATAAGGTTGGTATCGTAGTTAGAGGCTCCTTAATAAGTTTTCATCTTCATCTTTTAACTAACAAGAAAAAAGAAGGAAATAAAAGTTATGTAGTAATACATGCTAGTTGTAAAATAATTCAGACAGAAAAGCACTACGAAGTAACAATAGTGGTAATCCTACTATTGAAAGATACTACTATGAACATTTGGTGTATTTTCTTTTTTTTTTTTTTTAAATGCAATGCTTTCTTTAGCTGTCATAGGAATATATCTATAGTATGTACATTTAAAATATAAGCAGTATATGAATAATATAAACAGAAGAAATGTTTCTAGTCCTAGTATCATCTTATTTTTGTACTCTAATTAAGTAAAAAATTGTGATTTCTTTAATTCTGCAAAAAATATTACAAATCTAATAGTTTGGGTTCTACTTTATAATTTTTCAATAATTTTTAACTGATAGTTATTTGATTTATGTATACATAAATGGTGAAAAGTTAATACATATTTTAAGAATGACTTCACATAACATGCAGACATAATTGTTGTGAAGGATAAGTTATTAAAATAAGAAATTAATTTACTATAATTATTAAATCATGGACTAGATTAGCAACAAGTGAGTGACTAATGGACATTTTCCTCGTGTGATATTTCAAAATAGAATAGATTCCACAGTACTTGGATGGATATACATTTATCTTTCTAAGAAATTGATGTTGGACCAGGAAATTTCTTACGGCCATTTTTATCAATCTGTTAATACTAGTTAAAATTATTTTTCAACTCGAGAAAGGTGCCCTTTAGCTTTAAATTAAAGCCAGTTTATTAAATTCTGCAAGTTTAAAACTTGAATGTCTACTTGATATTGAAGTCAGCCTCCATTTCTGTTTCAGATGGAATCCCTGTGACTTCGTCCGCTATCACTAGAGGTGACTTAGCCATGTGCTAGTCTCATCACCTGTGAGTGACTATGAATGGAAGTGGGTATATGCCTACTATTTCAAACATAAGAGGACAATGTTTTCAACTGTTCATTAGATATTTTTACCTTGAAATTGCTGTAAAAATTTAAAAGTTAAAGGAGTTTTGAGTTTCTGTGATGAACTGGTCAAGTTGATTGCTAAGTCTAATGAACATCTTGAGAGTCCTATGGAAACCATTGCTCATCTCTAGTGGCATCTAAAAAAAGGGGTTAAATTATTAGCTTGTGTTTCATTCAAGGTTTATAGTGGCAGGAACAAGTGTTTCTCTTTGCAAATGTGAAGCCTGGTATTGGTGACATGAAACATCTTAACGCAGTGACGTGCTGGTCAGCATTGGACACCAGTCTTGGAAGGGAAATGGAGCCCTGATTGGTAGTGTTTGCTGATTTCCGTGGTGTGACTACTTTGCGATGGCTGAGTTGAAGATACCAGCATGCCAGTGAGCCTTCACTGGGCAGAGTTGTGCAAAGATGTATGGTAGCACACCGTTGTTCAGTATTTCTAGCTTCCAGATAATAGATGTGAGTACAGTTAGTAGTAAAATGTGATAACAAATATTAAAAAGTGATGATTTTTTGCACACTACCTTTGTTTTAGTATAATTTAATTGTAAATTTACCTAATTTTTAGTAACATTTGTGTTTAATAACTGGCACACAAAATTCCCAACATTTTAACAATCAGCTTATACCATAACTGGTATACGCTATCCAGCATCTTAACTGCTCCATGGAGCTGTTCTTGAGAGATCTAGAAAACAATGAGGTATAATTAGGAAAGCTAACTTTACTAAAGTGTTTATCAGGAATAGGCCCACTGACCAAATGGGAGGCATACTGAGAGGAGTTTGTACCTCATCCCTGGTGATTGCAGATGTGTGGGGAGAGGTGTGTGGAAATTGTATAGAGCAGTTTAAAACAAACAGCCACAGCTCCTAAAAGATGACAATTTTCAAGCTATCCAAAGCATGTCTTTCAAAGATGTCCATTTCTTTCTTGCCTTTAATGTTTAAGAAATTGTCCTTCTGGGCTTGTTTTTGTCGGGTTTATGTCAAACTGCTTTCCTCCAAACTGTCCTGTTCCGTGCCGCACTTATAATCCCCCTGTACTGACTGGTTGTGTTTATTACCTTTTGTACGAAGGTTCTGTGTTGAGAGCCAGTTATGAGTTTCTGTCCCAGTGGATTCCGTGATGAAGTTGAAGCAGGCTGTCATTCAGCGCTGTGTAATAGCCTCAGATGGGGAATACAGAAGTGCTGGATTATATTGATAGAGTCATAGCTGCAGTTTGGCTGACAAATCTCATGTCTCCTTGGCCAGGTTTATAATATTGAGAAATATTTCTGGTAGCATGTCGTCCCATTGAGTCATTTGGAGTGGAGATGAGGATTTAGATTTCTACCTGTTTATTCTGATAATTCTGATAACATGCACAGCGTTGAAATGACATTGTAAAGCCAAACCGATATGTAGGTCCATATTAAATCTGAGAATTTTCTAGATGGATAAGCCAGCAGCAGTGGCTTAGATGAGGCAGGGAGCTTTTGAGGGCGAGACATAGTGTTTTCATGAAGACGTGGACGACTGAAGTACTAGGATGTAGGTGGGATGCCATTCAGTGTGGCTAGCCTGTGGGGTTTGTGTCGGAGAGTGACAGGATATGTACCTTCTGTTGTACAGGAAGAACATAAGCAGGCTGTTAATGTGTACGCTGTTGAAACTCTTAACTTGGGGGATGAGAATTAGCTGGCAGGAGTAATTTGCTAAGCACCTGGGAAAACTGCAAGCTTTATTTCTTGGGCTCCAGCGAAGAGACATAGGGGGTGTTGGAGACACATGGAAGGCAGACTGAAGTGTGTGGTTTCTCGGTGAGGGCTGGAAGACAGCCGCCATTTTCCCTGTGGGGCCTCCTTCTCACATTTGGTGTATTTTCTTTCAGAAAATTTTTATGTACTTATACGCATATATATATGGAGTACACAAGTATGTTTGTGTGTCTGGGTGTGTTTAAAACTTGGAATCTTTATACATATTATTATTGAATAGCAACAATTGACCATTGATAGCAATGGTCAAGTGTTCCGGAGTCACATGAGATGGATGGATTCCTATCCTGGCCCTGTTGTGATGGAACAGCCAGGTGACTTGGATCTGTGAGTGGGCCTCATTCCTCAACTTTGAAACTGGTATGATAGAAGTTGTGAGGACTGAATGAGGTGATGCATCTTTAATGGTTGGCAGAGTGCCCGTTACCTGATAAACACTCAATATATGTTATCTGTTTGTATTAATTTTCTATTGCTCCTATAACAAATTACCATAAACTTAGTGGCTTAAAACAACACAAATGTATTACCTCACAGTTCTGTAGGTCAGAAGACTGGCTGGGCTCACTTGGCTTCTCTGCTTTGGATTTCTTGGAAATCAAGGTATTGCCTGGACTCTGATGAAGAGGCTCTGCGAAGACTCCATTTCCAAGCTCAGTCAAGTTGTTGGTAGAATCTAGTTCCTTGCAGTTGTAGGACCAGGGTCCCTGTTTCCTGGCTTGCTGTAAGCTGAGGACGTATTGCTCAGAGACATTGTTCTGATCCTTGTACTTGGGCACCTACATTTCAAAGCCAGCAAGTTCTGTCAAATCCTTCTCACAAGGGAACCTCACTGACTTCCTCTTCTGCCATATCTCTCTAGTCTCCAGCTGGAGAAAATTGCCTAAGAAATACAAATATAGGCATGAGTTAGATGTTAAAAGTGTGGGCAGGGTCTACCTGGAGAGCAAAAACGGCGTCTTTGCTCACAGCTGTATTCTGGAGACTACCTGTCAAATGGAGGAAATCCAGAGAGCAGCTTTATTTATAAGTGCTGGAAGACGTTCACAACAGTTTCTTAACACTCCTAGCCAATTGTGGGAAAGAAATCCAGAAACAGGGAAGTAAATCCAGTTCTTGCTTCCCAGTGAAATTTCTTGCCTCAAAGTACCTCAGATTGAATTATAGAAAGAAAGTTGCCAAGGTCCTGGAGGCATATTGGTCCTGATATACAAAAATTCCTCTTGGGAAAAGATGCATTGAGTGGAGAAGAGAGCATTTCATGCATATCTCAATGTTTTGGAACTCTGACCAAGTGTAAATATGCATTATTATAATGTCACCACTGGCTTAATAAAAAAATGTTATTTAAAATTTCTACATATTTTTGTACTTCATTGGGTCAACAGAGGTTTCATTGCCTTCCGAAGGTACCTAACAGATCTTGCTCTGAAAAATTCCATTCTTATATTAAGGAATGTCATCTTCATCCAATACCTCTGTGTACAGTGAACTTTGATTCACTTATTTATTTATGGAGGCTCCATATTTATTTTCATCTAGTTGTTTATATTTTATTGCCACTTATATCTGAAATTAATTTGAGGCCATTTGTAATGAAAACTAACGTGAAACAGGATAGTTAAAATTGACACCATTAAATGTAAGGAAATCAGCATGGTGAGGGTAGTAATTTGCTTTGATTCAATCGTTTCTACAGTTAAAGACCTATTGCCTTCCTTTAGGCAAACACCTGTTTAAACTTGCATCACTAAAAACTATTTTCAATATTTACTTTTAGCTGCTTAACAAAATACTAGGTAAATCAGACATGACAATTATTTATATTTATTCATATTGTGTTGATGTAAGGGAAAGGAAACTCCACAGATTTACTTAGGATTTATATGGGCAGCCAAGTAATAATTAGAAGTTGCATTTAGGTATAGGATGTGGAAAATCCAATTATTTCTAAGCTAAGCCACGGTTTAAAGCAAATAACAGACAAATAGTATGTTTTGTGAGTGATAATAATAGCTTTGAGTACTTGCATAAGATCATGCCTAACTCCCAAGGTTTTAGGACTTTTCTTTCATTTGTTTCCTTTTTTTTAGTTTATAGGGGTGAAAATTGTTCGTAAAATTAGGTTTCAGGTGTACAATTCTGTAATACATCATCTATATACCACATTGTGTGTTCACCACCCAGAGTCAGTTCTCCTTCCATCACTTTATATTTGATCCCATTTACCCTCATCTACCACCCCCGTATTGCCTTACCCTCTGGTAACCACTAAATTACTGTCTGTGTCTATGAGTTTTTGTTTCTTCATTTGTTTATCTTGTTCCATTGTTGTTTTCAGTTTTATACACCACATATCAGTGAAATCATATGGTTCTCTTTTTCTGTCTGACTTACTTCGCTTAGCATCATTAAAATGGAAATTCCTAATGTAGGAGATACTTCTCGGGGTTGCTTCCAAATTCGTCATGATTGCTTCTTTTCTGGGAAGAGAACTGCGCACACAGGGTTGGGTCTGTGTAGTTTGGGTGTTACCATCCTCTTGCCCTCATCATCCGTATGACTACCAATAGTTGATTGAGCCAGGAGATTCTTTTTTAAAAGCAGATTTATTGAGATGTAATTTACATACTATATAATTCACTCATTTAAAATGTACAACTCAGTGTTTTTTAGTATATTCACTGAGTTTTTGCAATCATCTCCACAACCTAATTTTAAAATGTTTTTGTCCCCTTTATAAGAAATCCTGAACCCGTTAGCTGTTACTTCTCATTCTCCTATTCCCCAGTCGATCAACCACTAATTTATTTTCTGTCTCTATCGATTTGCTTTTTTGGACATTTCACATAAATGAGATCATTTAACAGGTGAGGTTTCTTTTCTTTGTGACTAGGTTTTTTTTCACTTATCATAATGTTTTCAAAGTTCGTCCACCAGTACTTCATTCCTTTTTATTGCCAAACAACATTCCTCTATATGGACATTTGAGTTGTTTCCACTTTTTGGGCTACTATGAAAAATGTTATGAACATCTGTGTACAAACTTTTTTTGTAGACACATGTTTTCATTTCTCTTGGATATATACATGTAGGAGTAGAATTGCTGGGTCATAAGATAACTATGTTTAACATTTTGAGGAATTGTCAATATGTTTTCCAAAGTAGCTGCACCATTTTACACTCCCACCAGCAATATGTGAGGGTTTCAATTTCTCCACATCCTTGCCAACACTTGCTATGTTTGTCTTTTTTGATTATAGCCATGCTAGTGGGTCTGAAGCAGTATCTCATTGTGGTTTTGTTTCCATTTCCCTAGTAACTAATGATGTTGAACATCTTTCCATGTGCTCATTTGGCCATGTGCATATCTTTGGAGAAATGTCTGTTTTCAAATCCTTTTCCACTTTAAAATTAGGTTGGTTGTCTTTTAATTGCTGTGTTCATAAGAGTTCTTTATATATTCAGGATACAAGTCCCTTATTAGTTATACGACTTGCAAATACTTTCTCTCCTTCTGTGGTTTGTTTTTTACATTCTTGAAGATACTACTTGCAGCAAAAACGTTCCTTTTTAATATAGTTCAAATTATTTTTTGTTTTGTCACATGTGCTTTCGGTGGCAACTAAGAAACCAACCAAAATCACAAAGATTTACTCCTGTGTTTTCTTCTGGGCTTATAGTTTTATCTGTTAATTTAGGCCTATGGTACATTTTGAACTAATTTTTGTTTATGGTGAGGGGTCAAACTTCATTTTTTTTGCAGTGGATATCCAGGTATGCCAGCACTGTTTGTTGAAAACACTTTTCTTTCCCCCATTATATTGTTTTGACATCCTTGTTGGAAAGCAACTGGACATAAATGTTAGGTTTTGTTTCTGAACTCTTGATTCTATTCCATGGATCTATATGTCTACCCTGAAAGCAGTACCATGCTGTATTGATTACTGTAGCTCTGTAGTAAGTTTTGAGATTGGGAAGTATGAGTTCATCCAACTTTTTTTTTTTTAGATTGAAATATGTTTTTCTCATGATTAGAATGGGGTTATGTGTTTTTTTTGGGGGAAGGTCATATAAGTAAAGCACCATTTTCATCATATCATGCAGGGATACATTCTATCAACATTATGCCTGTTGATGTTGACTTTGATCACCTGCTTAATGTAGTGGTTTTATACTATAAAGTTTCTCCTTCTTCCCCCTTCCCCTCTGAAAATCCACTATATGGAGCCCACAGGTAAGAAAAGGAGCGTCATGCTTCCCCTCCTTTTGAGTGAAGTATCTACGTAAGTTATTTGGAGTTCTTCTGCATGGAAAAATGTGTCTCCCCCACCCCATGACATCTATCTATCTATCTATCTATCTATCTATCTATCTATCTATCTATCTATCTATCTATCTATCTATCTATCTGTCATCTATCTATCTATCTATCTATCTATCTATCTATCTATCTATCTATCGTATTAATATCTATCATCTATCATCTCTCTAACTACTACTTATCTATCCATTCATCTTATCTATCAGCTCTTTCTTTTTCAAGTTAAACAAAGAAAATAGTAAAAATTATCTTGCTCTATAAGACTGAGAATTATTTCTTTTTTTCTCATGCATTCTAACTTTACTTTTTTTCAAAATTCTTTTTAGTAGTTTCAGGTGTACAGAACAACATGTGATTAGACATTTATATACCTCACAAAGTAATAACCCCAATAAGTCTATTACCCATCTGACTCTGTACATAGTTATTACAATATTATTGACTATATTCTCCATGCTGTACTTTATATCCTGGTGACTATTTTTTAAATTATAATTGACATTCAATATTATTTTATATTAGTTTCAAGTGTATTGCATAGTGGTTAGACATTTATATAATTTATGAAGTGATCCTCACGATAAGTCTAGTACCCATGTGACACTATACATTGTTTTTACAATATTATTGGTTATATTCTCCATACTGTACTTTACATCCCTGTGACTATTTTGTAACTACTAATTTGTACTTCTTAATCCTTTCACCTTTCTCACCCAGCCCCCAACTCCCCTCCCATCTAGTAACCATCAGTTTGTTCTCTGTATCTACGAGTCTGTTTCTGTTTTGTTTGTTAGATTCCACAAGTGAGATCATATGGTATTTTTCTTTCGCACTCTGACTTATTTTACTTAGCATAATTCCCTCTAGGTCCATCCATATTATTGCAAATGGTAATATTTCATTCTTTTTTATGGCATAGTGATATTCCATTATATATATAAGTACCACAATTTGTTTTTTTTAATTAGAAGGGTGCAGCTCATAGTGGCCAATGTAGGGATCAAACCAGAGACCTTGGTGTTATCAGCACTGTGCTCTAACCAACTGAGCTAACCGGCCAACCCTGTACCACAATTTCTTTATCCAGTAGCCTATTGATGGGCATTTTGGTTGTTTCCATATCTTGGCTATTGTAAATAATGCTGCAGTGAACATAGGGGTATATATATCTTTTCGAATTAGTGTTTTGGATTTTTGTGCATAAACACTCAGAAATGGAATTGCTGGGTCATAAGGTAGTTCTATTTTTAATTTTTTGATGAACCTCCATACTGTTTTCCATAGTGGCTGCACCAATTTGCAACCCCACCAACAGTGCATGAGGGTTCCCTTTTCTCTACAGCTTCACCAACACTTGCTGTGTGTTTATTTATTGATGGATGGCAATTCTGACAGGTGTGAGGCAATATCTCATTGTGGTTTTTTTTTTTTTTTTTTTTGCATTTCTCTGATGATTAGTGACATTGAGCATCTTTTCATATGTCTATTGGCCAGCTGTATGTTCTCCTTGGAGAAATGTCTACTCAGGTCCTCTGCCCATTTGTTAATTGGATTCTTTGTTATTTCGGTGTTGAGTTGTATGGTTTTTTTGTAAATTTTGGATATTAACCCCTCATCAGATGTATCATTGGTGAATATCTTCTCCCATTCAGTAGGATGTCTTTTCATTTTGTTGATGATTTCTTTTGCTGTGCAAAACTGTTCAGTTTAATATAGTCCCATTTGTTTATTTTTTCTTTTGTTTCTCTTGCCTGAGGAGATATATCAGTAAAAATATTACTAAGGGCAATGTCTGAGAGTTTACTGCCTATATTTTCTTCTGGGAGTTTTATGGTTTCAGGTCTTACGTTTAAGTCTTTAACCCATTTTGAGTTTATTCTTGTATATGGAGTAAGAAGGTGGTTCACTTTTATTTTTTTTGTATGTATCTGTCCAGTTTTCCTAGCACCATTTATTGAATAGATTATCTTTACCCCAATATATATTCTTGCTTCCTTTGTCATAGACTAAATGATCATATAGGCATGGATTTATTTCTGTGCTCTCTATTCTGTTCCATGGATCTATTTGTCTGTTTTTATGCCAATACCATGCTGTTTTGATTACTATGGTTTTGTAGTATAATTTGATATCAGGTAGCATGATAACTCCAGCTTTGTTCTTCTTTCTCAAAATTGCTGTGGCTATTCAAGGTCTTTTCTGGTTTCATATAAAGTTTAGGATTATTTGTTCTAGTTCTGTGAAAAATGCCATTGATATTTTGATAGGGATTGCATTTAATCTATAGATTGCTTTGGGTAGTATGGACATTTTAACTATATTAATTCTTCCTATTCATGAGCATAATATATGCTTCCATTTATTTGTATCTTCTTTAATTTCTCTCTTCAATGTCTTATAATATTCTGAGTACAGGTCTTTTACTTCCTTGGTTAAAATTTATTCCTAGGTATTTTTTTTTGATGCAATTGTAAATAGGATTGTTTTCTTAATTTCTCTATCTGATAGTTCATTATTGGTGTATAAAAATGCAACTGATCTCTGAATATTAATTTTGTATCCTGCTACTTTACTAAAATCATTTATCGATTCAAATAGTTTTTTAGTGGAATCTTTGGGGTTCTCTATATATAGTATCATGTCATGTGCAAATAATGAGAGTTTTACTTCTTCTTTTCTAGTTTGGATGCCTTTTATTTCTTTTCCTTGTCTGATTTTCGTGGCTAGGACTTCCAGTACTATGTTAAATAAAAGTGGTGAAAGTGAATATCTTTGTCTTTTTCCTGATCTTAAGAAGAATGCTTTTAGCTTTTCCACATTGAGTATGACTTAGCTGTAAGTTTGTCATATATGACCTTTATTATGTTGAGATATGTTCCCTCTATTTCCACTTTGCTGAGAGATTTTATCATAAATAGATGCTGGATTTTGTCAAATGCTTTTTCTGCATCTATTGATATAATTGTATGATTTTTATTTTTCATTTTGTTTATGTGGTGTTTCACATTCATTGATTGGTGGATATTGAACCAACTTTGCGTACCAGGAATAAATCCCCCTTGATCATGGTGTATGATCTTTTTAATGCACTGTTGAATTCAGTTTGCTAATAGTTTGTTGAAGATTTTTGCATCTATGTTCATCAGGGATATATGCCTATAATTTACTTTTTTTGTAATGTCTAAGTCTGGTTTTGGAATCAGGGCAATGGTGGCCTCATAGAATGAACTTGGGAGACTTCTCTTGAATTTTTTTGGAATACTTTGAGAAGAATAAGTATTAATACTTCTTTGAATGTTTGGTAAAGTTCACTTGTTAAGCCATTCAGGACTTTTGTTTGTTGGGAGTTTATTGATAACTGATTCGATTTTTTTAGTAGTAATCGGTTGGTTCAGATTTTCTGTTTATTCTTGATTCAGACTTGGTAGGTTGATTGCTTCTAGGAATTTATCCATTTCTTCCAGATTGTCTAATTTGTGTATAATTGCTTACAGTATTTTCTTAATTTTTTTGTATTTCTATTGTATCAGTTGTCACTTCTCTTTCATTTCATTTCATTTGAGTTCTCTCTCTTTTTTTCTTGATGATATAAAGGTTTATCAATTTTGTTTATCTTTCCAAAGATCTTGGTTTCATTGATCTTTTTTATTGTTGTTGTTGTTTTTAATAACTCTATTTCATTTCTTTCCATTCTGATCTTATTTCCTTCCTTCTATTTACTTTGGATTTTGTTTACTGTTCTTTTTCTAGTTCCTTTAGGTGTGAGATTAGATTGTTTATTTGAGATTTTTCTTGTTTCTTGAGGTAGACCTGTATTGCTATTAATTTCTCTCTTAGGACTGCAGTTAGTATGTCCTATAGATTTTGGGTCATTGTGTTTTTCCTCTCATTTGTCTCAAGGTATCTATTGATTTTTCCCCTTGATCTCGTTGTTGACCCATTCATTATTTAGTAGCATGTTATTGAGCCTTTATGTGTTCATGTGTTTTTCAGGTTTTTTTCTTATAATTGATTTCTAGTTTCATACCATTGTGGTCAGAGAAGATGCTTGATATGATTTCAATCTTCTTAAATTTATTAAGATTTGTTTTGTAGCTTAACATGTGATTCATCTTGGAAAATATTCCATATGCATTTGAAAATAATGTATATTCTGCTGCTTTGGAGTGAAATGCTCTAAAAATACCAATTAAATCCATCTGATCTATTGTGCCATTTAAGGCCACTGTTTCCTTGTTGATTTTCTGTCTGGAAGATCTGTCCATTGGTGTCAATGGGGTGTTAAAGTCCCCTACTATGATTGTGTTACTGTTGATCTCTTCTTTGTTGTTGATCAATATTTGTTTTATATATTTAGGTGCTCCTATGTTGGGTGCATAGATGTTTACTAGAGTTATGTCCTCTTTTGGACTTATTCCTTTATCATTATGTAATGTCCTTCTGTGTCTCTTATTATAAACTTTGTTTTAAAGTCTATTTTGTCTGATATAAGTATTGCTACCAGGCCTTTTTTTTTAAATTTCCACTTGCATAAAATATATTTTTCCATCCCTTTACTTTCAGTCTATGTGCATCTTTTGATCTAAGGTGGGTCTCTTGTAGACAGCATATGTATGGGTCTTGTTTTCTTATCCATTCAGTTACCTTATGTCTTTTGATTGGAGGATTTAATCCATTTACATTTAAAGTGATTATCAATAGGTACACAGTTATTGCCACATTATTATTCATGTTTTTTATCTTTGTTTGTTTGTTTGTTTTCCCCCGTTTTCTTTTTAAAGAAGTCCCTTCAACATTTCTTGTAATACTGGTTTCGTGTTGATGAACTCTTTTAGCTTTTTTTTTATCTGGGAAGCTCTTTATCTCTTCTTCAATTTTAAATGATAGCTTTGCTGGGTTGAGTAGTCTTGGTTGTAGGCCCTTGTTTTTCATCAATTTGAATATTTCCTGCCACACCCTCCTGGCCTGCAAAGTTTCTATTGAGAAATCAGCTGATACTCTTACCGTGTTCCCTTGTAAGTAACTAGTTGTCTTTCTCTTGCTGCTTTTAATGGACTCAGTATTACTTCTAAATCTAAACTGACACGTCTTTTCTTTATCTATGCCAAAACTTAACAAGCAGAATGATGTTTATTATGTTTTCTTTTATTTTGACTAATATTTGGCTTTTACCTAAAACTTTACAATAAGATTCTCTATACCTCTTTATTATTTGAAACACTTTAGTCTATATATTAACTCTATTATCCTCATTTTACAGATGAAGGAACAAAATGGTTAAATGCCATTATTAAGTTCTTACGGCAAATCAGTGAATGAGCTGCCTCTATAATTGATTCCTAGTTTTGCTCCCACTTCATTGGTTGGTTAATTGGTTATCACTTTGTAAATTTTAAGACTTTTAAGGGGAAAAAATCCATCCTAATTGTTTCTTGCTTTTAATTTTCTAGTTTAAACTTTCCTTTGTTTTTCAATAATGAACTTTAAACATACTTTAGATTTGGAGGGGACAAATTAAAGCTAGGTTTTTCTGCAATGCTTAGGAAACCACTAATTAGCAAAAACTAAAAAAATAAAGTCAAAGTGTTACTTTGACAGCAAGATGAATACCAGTATTGCACAAAGTGTAAAACTGCAAATTCAACAACAAGTAAAGAACTCACAGGTGTTACTACTTAGAGAAACTTTAGCTTAAGGTTCTTTTGTTTCTGATTTGAAAGCAAGACATGTTTGCATTTAAATTTGGAAAGTTTGGCTGATATCTATTTTTAAAAGTAAACACTCCACAGTAAGTGGTTTAAACATATTGCATGTATACCAGGAATTGAGAGCTCCACTACATGGAGGAAAGAAGAGAGTAAGTGGAAGAGAGCTTGGCATGAAGAGTAAAGTTGAGGAAATGGAGCTATGTGTTATTGTTATGGGAATTTAAAAATGAATTCAAAGTTGTTCAATGAACAATGAAAACAGCTATATTATAGAAAAATCTTTATACAGTTGTGGTACAAAGAAATTTGAACTAAAGGCCACATCTGTAACAGGGGAATGGCATTTCATATGAGTTTAGTATTGAAAGGGATTTACTCAAGAAGTATTTTATATTCTGAACCAAGTACTTAAAGCACCCTAAAGCTAGCCACATGATGGCACAAAAATATTTAACAAATTTATACTGGAAGGAAAAATTTTATTTTTAGATTGAAAACCTATCAATTGACAAATTAAAACTAAGAGTATCAAAATGTAAAAATATAAACTAGTTTTTGTTATACAAATAATAATGTTCTTATTCTATTAAATGTATTATATTTATTGGTAGCATTTTTATCAGATCAGCTAGTGAAATCTGTATTTTATATTATAATATTGACAGATTCTTGGTTAATTAGGTTCATAGTGGTTTATTAAGAGGTCTTACAGTCTCTTTGTCTAAGTTTTCTTTTACTTGTGTTTGGAGGTACAGTTACAATGAGAAGATTTTGGTGGAACATCATCTTGCTCAGGATAGTATCCATGAATTATTTGTTGGCTCTCCTCATTTAGCGTGCTTCTCCTTAAAATCTCTGAAGAAATTCTTTTACCTTGAGAAGTTATAAAGAAAACTGATTGAAGAGAATCCACAGTCTATCAAATAAATCACACATAATTTACGAACAAATATACGCATGTCTACAACAGATGACAAAGGGACCATTGTTGCACTGTATGTTTGTAGTTAACAACTAGTCATTTCCTAGTAGGGTAAAGACAACCCTGTGTCAGACTGCTTTATATAACCTGGCTTTGATTCATACTCTTCCTTTTAAAATTTCCCTTTTTGATATTATTCCTTGGCCCACTTCTGTATTCCCTGATCCTGTACACTGGGAAATTGATTAGTTCTTTCTATCTGAATTAATATGTTAATGGCAGAATTTGCAGTCTATTTACAATTGCTCTAAAGTTCAGTGTTTCAAATACAGACTTTCTACCTCAACCAGGGAGACTCCATTCATTATACTCTGTGGTGCTGGCTGTTTCTGTTCTCATTTCCTATGAAGCAAACTGATGTGATGTAGGAAATTTAGGTAGTGTGACGCTCCTTTAATTTAAATACATTCTAGCTGGAAAAGCTTATTAATACTTGTGCATACATTCTATGAAATTCCTAGTATATTATCACTTACTGTGTGAAAAGAGGTTTAATAAATTGCTTTGGCTTTAGAAGAGAAAGAAAAAAATCTTCCAGGCTCAAAGATTATCAGAAGTATTCTTTTTTTATTATTTAGGATATTATGTACTTGGATAAACTCCTTCTCTGGGTTTGTTTCCTCTTTTGAAAAGATGAAAAGAGGATGGCCTCTTGTAGAAGTAAATTTTTTGTAATCATAGATAAATTTGTAGAAAAGCCTTGTGAATTTAAAAGAAGGTAGGGTTATTGGAAAGTAGAAAACATTTTCTTTCTCCTTCAAATCAAACTAATGATCACTGTAAGTAAGTTGAAAGACATTTTAAAATGCTTGATTATCTTGGTTTTATATTAAAACAGTTTATTTTTGCCAATGTAATATTGAGAACATTTTTTTTGTGTGTGCTAGAACAAATGATAGAAATAATAAAAATGTAAGTCAAAGGAAAACCTGAGAAGTTCATATATTTGGATTTAAGGTTACTTTTGTACATAGTGTTGAATGAAGTTTACATGGTTAACAAATGAAGACACTGGATGCCTGTATTGTTGATAGGTTCAGGTAGATATCATCAATACAGAAGAAAGTTGACAGGGTAAGGTTATTCCTATACATACTGTCGCATCCAGCGCAACACGGGCAGTGAGAGAACGAAAAGGGACGGCGAAGGGTTAAGAAAGAAACAGAAATCAAGAAAGTTTTGAAACAGGGGCCAAGCATCTCACAGTCTCAAAGGACTGAGAGCCCCAAATCGGGCCACTTGTGGCTTTTATTGATGCATATACAAGGAAGTAGCATTGTTTTTTCCACGGTCTGTGAGTCTCACACACCATACCAGAAAACTGGTTCAAACCAATCACCCTTGCCTTTTGAAAGTCCCATGATGTATAAATAATTATTGTTTGTACCTCCCCAGGGGCCAAAACCTTTATGTTGAAAACTTAAGATGGTGATGGTGAACTGATGTTCACCACTTAACTTGAGATGGTGAACTGATGTTATCCCATCCCAAGCAGGTTGTGGGAAGGAATACAGCCACAGAGGCAGAAGCTTTCCTTAGATGGGGGAAGGTGGGGGCTGTGCCCACCTCTATCAACCCCGTGAATTCTCCTCATGGTCCCCATATGACTGTGCCTGTCTTAGGTTATTCCTTTCTTGAGGAATCTTACCCGTTCTTGGCTAGCCAGCCATCCTTTGGGGCCAAACAAGGAGATGGCATAAAGGTGAAGCAATGTCCCTGAAAGGAATAGTCTCACAGACTCTTCTTTCTTTTTAGGGGTAGGTACGAGGGGACAGACAGGCATGCTGCTGTGTGACAACAACATACAAAGTGAAATTGAGAGTGGAGGTAATTGGTTTTCAGGATGTTTTCAGAAAAAGCAATTTTTGACTTGCAGAATTTCAAAAATTGCTTCAGTGATCCATCTTACTCTCCATACAAAAGAAAGCATATAAGGTATTTTGTAGTAGATTTTAATTTATTTATTCCAATTTTAGCTTTTAAACAAAAACGTAGGAAATCTCTATGATATTGCCGTAGTCCAGGGAATCTTCTAATAAAATGTGTTTATGAGTAGTCATAGGTGGGCATTTTAGGGAACATTTTCAGATTCAGAAACGGAGGTGGGGAAAAAACTTTAAAAGCAGGGTTCATTTAGGAGAGCTGATGCCAAGCTAAGGAAGGCTTCCTGCTCTGCGCGGATCTATCTCCCCCCATACCTTTTCATTCACAGATACATGGTCTGATTTTCCTCTGATTAAATATTGATTTGGTTTAATAAGTAGTCTCATTTAAAAATATGATTTTTTCCCATTATGACAGTAGTACGTATTTATTGATGCAGTTTTAGAAAATAGAGAAAGTAATGAGAAATTATCTCTAAGTTTCACCTTCTAAATATAATCATTGTCACATTTTGGTGAATTTCATTCATATATATATAATTTTTCCATTGGTTTTATTTTCCTCAGAATTGTGATCATCCAGTCCATTATATTTTGATTCCTTTGTTCCGTGTATTTATCATGAGCTCCCCCACAACCCCCATTGAATAAGCAGCTTCTTTAACTTTTTCTGGGAAGAATGTGGGACTGTTTGGCATTCATGATTTCATGTGATTTTCATATGCTGGGTTGTTTTTCCCCTTCCTTCCTACTCAAGGTCATAGGCATTTATTTATTTCACATGCACATTGAAAGTCTCCTATGTGCCTAAAGGCAAGGAAAATAGAGCCCCTATTCCCAAGGATCTCACAGTCTTCTTGGGAAAAGCTGTATCAACAAAAGAACAAGAGTTTTGACTGAAGGGAAGGGAGACAGGTCACTTGGATCCAGGACAGGTCAGGGTGAAGCTGTGAAAAGCATGATGATTCCATCCCCCAAAGTGACCAGAGAAAGGGGTCCAGAATTGGAGATGGGAAGGTGGTGGAGATAAATTCTAAATAAAATTTTCTTAAGTAAAACTAAGTGAGAGTTTTTTTTAAAGATCTAGTTTTTTTGTTTGTTTGTTGTTGTTTTTTTAAGATTTTATTGGGGAAGGGGAACAGGACTTTATTGGGGAACAGTGTGTACTTCCAGGATTTTTTTTTTTCCAAGTCAAGTTGTTGTCCTTTCAATCTTAGTTGTGGAGGGTGCCGTTCAGCTTCAAGTTGTTGTCCTTTCAGTCTTAGTTGTGGAGGGTGCAGCTCCAGCTCCAGGTCCAGTTGCCGTTTTTTAGTTGCAGGGGGCACAGCCCACCATCCCCTGTGGGAGTCGAACCGGCAACCTTGTGGTTGAGAGGAGTACTCCAACCAACTGAGCCATCCGGGAACTCAGCGGCAGCTCAGCTCAAGGTGCAGTGTTCAATCTTAGTTGCAGGGGGCGCTGCCCACCATCCCTTGCGGGACTCGAGGAATTGAACTGGCAACCTTGTGGTTGAGAGCCCACTGGCCCATGTGGGAATCGAATGGGCAGCCTTCGGAGTTAGGAGCATGGAGCTCTAACCGTCTGAGCCACCGGGCTGGCCCCTAAGTGAGAGTTTTGAAGTCAGAGTAATGGTTACCTATGGTGAAGGGAATTGACTGGGGAAGAGAATGAGGCAATCTTCTGGGGTGGTTACACAGGCATATTCACATTTTTGAAAACTGTTAAGCTATACACATAAGATTAGTGCACTTTATGTATGTTATATATAAGTAAAAAAGTAAAAGTTTTTCCCTTGGAGGCTTGGCCCTCTGCCCCAGGTAGGGGAGGTTTAGGAGAGCTCTGCTTGTTTCTCTATGTGCTGTACCACATTGTTCTGTTAACAGGACTCAGACTTGTATTATTAATACCATGGTTCTGCTACATTATATGTGGTCTTACAATTAAGCTCTCGAACTTGTTGCAACAATGTCGCTAACCTTTTTTGATATCAGAGGGATTATTCATTATGAATTTGTACCAACTGGACAGTTAACCAAGTTTATTATTTGGAAGTGCTGAAAAGGCTGAGTGAAAAAGTTAGAAGACCTGAACTTTTTGCCAACAATTCATGGCTCTTGCATTAAGACAATGCACCAGCTCACACATCCTGTCTGTGAGGGAGTTTTTAGTCAGTAAACAAGTAAGTGTATTGGAACACCCTCCCTACTCACCTGGTCTGGCCCCCAATGACTTCTTTCTTTACCTGAAGATAAAGGAAATATTGAAAGGAAGACATTTTGATGGCATTCAGGACATCAAGTGTAATACGACGACAGCTCTGATGGCATTCCAGAAAAATAATTCTAAAATTGCTTTGAAGGGTGAACTAGGTGCTGGCGTCGACGCATAGCTTTGCAAGGGGAGTACTTCGAAGGTGACCGTAGTGATATTTAGCAATGAGGTTTGCAGCACTTTTTCTAGGATGGGTTTGCGAACTTAATTGTCACAGGTTAAAAAAAAGTCTTAATTTCGGAAGCTAAATACCATTTAAAATTAAGTCTGTATGAAAGTGCAATTGACTTACAAAAGAACACCAGAAGTGCAAGTCAGCAAACATTTATGGAACACCTTTACTATGTAAAGAATGGTGCATCGTGCTGAGCAATTCTCCAAGATGAATAAGACCAGGATGCTGTTGTCAGGAGCTTGACCTTTCCCAGGTTGGGGTCTTTCCCGTGTTACTATTGATTCAAGCCTTGAGTTTTGAAGTTTCAGAAATAATCAAAATATGATGTCTTAAGAAAAGATATTCAACATCATTAAGCATCAGGGAAATGTAAATCAAAATTACAAAAGGATACCATTTCACATCACTAGGATGGCTATAAAAAAAAGATTAAAAAGTGTTGGCAAGGGTATGGAAATATTGGAATCCTCATACACTGCTGCTGGGAATGTAAAATGATGCAGCCACTTTGGAAAACAGTTTGGCAGTTCCTTAAAGGTTAAACATAGAGGTACTATATGACTCCAAAATTCCACTCTTAGATTTCTATCCATGAGAAATGAAAACATGTCCACACAAAAATATTTGCATGAATGTTTATAGCAGCATTATTTATAATAGTCAAAAGGTGGAAACAACCCCAGATATCTATCATCTCATGAATTAAAAAATGTAGTATGTCCATGCAATAGACTATATTATTCAACAACAACAACAAAAAAATAGAGTACTGATATGTGCTACAGTGTGGATTAACTTTGAAAACATTATGCAAAATGAAAGAAGAAAGACCACATATTGAATGATGCTATTTACATGAAATATCGAGAACTGGCAATTCCACAGAGACAGAAAATAGATTAGTGGTTGTCTAGGTCTGGGCAAAGGGGGGAAAAAGGAGTGACTGTTAAAGGGTAAGGGATTTCTTTTGGGGGTGATCAAAATGTTCTAAGATTGATTGTGGTGATGGTGGCACAATTTGTGAATATACTAAAAAAAATCATTAAATTGTACACTTTAAAAGGGTAAATTGTATGCTATGTGAATTATATCTCAATACAGCTGTTAAAACAAAACAAAAAGCAGTATCTTTGAAGAAAGCCATAAGAAAACCTAATGCAAAAAAAAGTGAGTGATTAAGAACTATTTTGGAGCAGACCATCTGGGTTTTAATCCTAGCTCAACCATTTACAACTGTAATATCTGGCACGTTCTTTAACCTCTCCATGCCTCAGTTTCCTACCTGGCAAGTGGAGATACCCCTGGCAGGGCCTACCTCAGATGTACATAGGCTTTATGCATAAACTGAATGTGTTAACTGGGTCAAAAATAGCACTCACATTAGAGCTAGATAAACGTTAGCTATTATTTGTAGATAGCTCTAATGTTGTAAAAGCTCTCTTACGTACATTTTCTCACTTGATAACACAAGCACTTGGGAAACATACATTCCTTCTGCCTCAGTAGAATTTTGAGCAGTTTGTTTTTGGCACTGGAAACTCCCTTGATGTCTGTCACTCTCTCTATTCTTTCACTGCACAATTTGCCCAGGGTTTATCTCTATTTGATTCTTGCTCTTACCTAGTTTCTGCTAAGATATCAATAAATAACACTTAATAATGTGACCCAGACAAGGAAATTTCCATGTTAAAAGAGAAATCTTAAAAACCAAAATAGCTTGTGGAATCCAAAGGAATGGATTCTCCAATCATATAACTGTGTATAATTACCCGTGGCTACAGAGGCAGTGGGGGGGTCTGATTTTTATTACTATATAGCATATATATTTATTTTGCTTTTTCTAAACTTAGCTTACGAGTTTTAAAAATGTAAGAATCCTCTCATATATACAATTTATATTTTTTGTTAGGTTTGTTAGGCCTTTTAGTCTAATAAACCAAGATTCTAAAATTTGCTTTAATTGTGAGAATTTTATTACAAAATAAAGCTGTTTTTTTCCTTGTTAAAAAATCAATGACTGTAAGAAAAAAGGGTAACAGAAAACACTCATATTCCTCCCACTTTGATGGGCGCTTCCATTTTTGTGTGTATATACATACAATATATATTTAAAATAATAGAAATCATGCCCCATTGTGCACCATTTTTCTCCTACCTAACAGTATTTGATTCTTTCATGATTTTTATTTCTTAAACATTTTATTGACTTCATTTCATTACATAGATGTGGGATAATTTATTTAACCAACACCCTGTGGCTGAATATTTAACAAATCTTGATAGGATCACAAATATTTCTACAATTATTTCAAAAGTGAGCAAAATGCTAGGAAATTAAGGAAAGTAAGGCATTTCTTCCGAAAGTCAGCCTTTTGGGCCATTGTAATGGTGGTGCAGTGTCGAGTTCTATAATCTAAGATAAATATTGAAACCTGAGGATTCATAGGAAGACAGTAAACAAAGTATTGAGAAATAAGAACTGAAATTATTTAACCTTAAGAAGTGAAAGCTTATGGATGACTATATTTATTTATATAAAAAGAATGTCTCATAATGTCTTATATTTTCATTATGTCACTCTCACATTCCGTCAGCCATTAGAATTATTATTGTGAATGTCTCCACTTCTGAGAGCTCCCAAAAGGCAGAAATAATTGCAAAGCTTTCTCCGTTTACCCCATGGTGTGTGCTGTTTGAAGAGTAAATGTTCATTGAACAGGAGTTGAACATAATGATGACATCTCAAAGGAAGAGAGAGCAGTGAGAATTGAGTCCTGCCTGCAGTCACTATGCTAATTATCATAAACTTCTAAAGGAATTGTCAGCCATGTGACTGTAAATATTGCTAGTATGCTGTTGTTTTCTGTCCCATGAAGAAGAATTTAACAGCTTTTCCTCACTGCCTTACTCTAGTAAATCAGGTCCTTGTGTATAATATTACTGAAATGTAAACATAATTGTGTTGAAATTATGACCCACTTGCTCATTTGAACTGTATGAAGTGTTAACTAAATGCTTCTGTATTGACACAGGTATGTTTGCTTACTGGATAAGCATACTTGGAAGTGTTTCATTTAAGTGTGATGATCTGACAGTCTTGTGGCACAGCTAAAGGGCAAGTTTTTCATAATAGGAATACAATGCACGTTTTCTGGGCATTTTCTGAACTAAATAGTTAGGACACAAAGCTGTGAAATCGCTAAAGAAAAATTAAGAATGATAGCACCTGGGGCACACAGTAAATCCATGTATTCAAATTATGCTGTCTCAAACTTTGAAGGTTGTAAAATTTTGCTAGTCTCATGAGCAGTAAGGTAACTGTAAACTTTTCGGTTGTTTGAATCGCAGCTTTCTAAATTAGATGACAAAATAACTTAAGTGGTTTGTGCCTTGCTAAAGTAGGTCTGATTCTGGTGAGCTTTGTTTGGTGTTTGTTAACAGGAAACAGAAAATGTGCTTTCCAAACAGAAATCTTCATTTTTATTTGGTAGCAGGTAACAAAATAAAGGTTCTTATTTAGTTAAGTCTCCAGTTAATAAAGGTAAAATAAAAACACCATATCTTGTCTCCTTATGTATTATTCCCCCCCCAATTTCCCAAGCAAAATCAAATAAATAAGTTGGAGTTATGGGAGTTAACTATTCTTCTAAAATAGCTCCTTTCTTTATTCTACTGCTGAAGTTTGTGTGAAAGTGCTATAATGTATTCGAAGTGCTTACTACAGTGGTTGAACATAGTTATCTTTCAATAAACTTTAGCTATTCATTTTTTTTTAAAGAAAACATTTCCTTAACATAAAAACTCACTCAAAAAGTTAATGGGTGCAGTTACAATAGGCAGTGAATTTGATTTCAAAAAGGGAGAAGACCTGGGGTGGCCGGATGGCTCAGTTGGTTAGAGCATGAGCTCTTAACAACAAGGTTTCCAGTTCAATTCCCACAAGGGATGGTGGGCTCTGCTTCCTGCAACTACTATGTTTCCCGGAAAATAAGACCTAGCTGGATCATCAACTCTAATGTGTCTTTTGGAGCAAAAATTAATATAAGACCTGGTCTTATTTTACTCTAAGACCGGTCTATATAATATCATATCATCATATCATCATATCATATCTTATCATATCATATCATATCATATCTCATATGATATAATACTGGGTCTTATATTAATTTCTGCTCCAAAAGACACATTAGAGCTAATGGTCCGGCTAGGTCTTATTTTCAGGGAAACAGGATCAAGATTGAAAACGGCAACTGGATTTGGAACTGAGCTGCTACCTCCACAACTAGATTGAAGGACAATGACTTGGGGCTGATAGGCCCTGGAGAAAACACACTGTTCCCCAATATTTCCCAATAAAAAAAAGGAGAAGAATCAAAATGAAAGGAAAATAGCAATTAAGATAATCAAAGTCATCAGGGTAACTGAGATACATATTGTGTTGCAATTTTTTTAAACCTAATAAGCTAGTCTATAGTTCCTGAATAAGTTAGAGGTTACTTTTCCTTGTTCACAGTGCCACCTTCAGGAAAGAGAAATTTCGTTTTAATTTAGAGCAAATGCATCCTTATTATATAGATGGAGCTAGGTCAAGTACCTAAAGATCAGGCATAATAAAGACACTGTTTTAGTGAGTTTAATTGATTATCATGAGAATGTCTATTCTGATTCTTTCTGCCTTGTGTACAGTGCAGAAGACCAATGTGTGAGCTTTTAAATTTTGGTGGGGCATTAAAAAATTGATTGGAAATGAATGCATATGTTTGTAATTTATTTTCTTTTGAAACACCATACTTAGATCATAATACATAAATTATGCAATTTTTATGTTATCTCCAAGAGATTTAACAGTCTCCCTTGATGATTTGTTCCTTTAACCAGTCTCATAAGGGAATTTTTCATCATATCAAATAAAAAATGGAATTAAGCAATTACTTACTTGTAGCACTTAACATAGTACCCAATGGATACATAATTGGTTAAAGAAGCCAGAGCAGGTCAGATTAAACAACCAGGAAGGAAAAGGGGAAGAGCTACTATAACTACTAGAACTCTCGAGGGCTGCATTGTCCGATATGGTAGTTGTTAACCACATGTGGCTACTGAGCAATGAAATACAGATAGCATTATTTGAGATGTGCTAATACTGTAAAATACACACAGGATTTTGAAGATTTAATACAAAAAATTGTAAACTATCTCAGTAATATATTTTATATGGATTATATGTAGAAATGATGTTTTGTATATATTAGGTTAAATAAAATATATTATTTAAATTAATTTCACTTATTTATTTTTACTTTTCCTAATGTGGCTACTGGAAAGTTTAAAATGATATATGTGGCTTGCATTATGTTTCTTTGGGCAGCACTGCTCTGGGGCATAGAAATTCTAGTGGTAGCAGCATCCATAATAATGATTTACTGAGCACATACCATGTGCTTGGCGCTGTACTAAGTGCCGATGAGAAAACCTTAAAGTAAATTATAGTAAATTTCCATGATCACATGTGTTTTTACCTAGAAATTGAAGCCTGAGAAATTAAATACTTGCCCAAGATATCACAGCTAGTGATATCTAGATATAATATAAGAGGGGGTATTCGAACCAACTCAGACTCCAGAGCCCACTTTCTTAATATCTACCCTCTATTACCTCCTCAAATAACCTTTACCTAGAATCATAAACATCAAAGCAATGTAGAGATGGTAGAGACTTTCATTCAAACTTTCAGTTCTACCATTGGGAAAAATGAGGCCAAGAAAAGACAAGTGAACCCAACATCTCTTGTAGTGGAGTTGCGTATAGTATAGTTTACCACCTCATTTAGGGTGGGGTGAATTATCATAAATTCTAAGCAGGAAAAGAAGAGGATACTATGAAAGCAAATAATTGGGGGTGGGTGTGATATGGCCTGAAAAAGTCAAGAAAAGAAGTGATGTTTGAATTGAGTTCTGGAATAAAGGCAGAAGTTAAGTCAAAGAGGGAGGTAATAGGAGGAACAAAATATACACACATCCCGAGGCGAAAGGAGGGTGGCTGCCTTAAGGAAAGGAAAGGTCATTGTAAATAGAATACAAGAAGGCATGTGGGTCCAGGTAAGGCTGGAGAGAAAGAGAAAGGCAGGGGACAGATCACGCAGGGAATTTTAGGCCCTGTGAAGATTTTGGTCAATGGCTTGGCCAAGTCCACAGAGCAAGGACATGGAAAAGCTAAGATTCCAAACCCCGATCTTGTGTGTGTTTTTTCACAACTCTACGCTACAAAGGAGCAAAAGGACAGGAAGCCAACATTGCATCATTTTGAGTTTAAAGAAGATAATAAAATTCAATAAAAATAAAATTGATTAGGAGCAGAAATCCTAACATTTGTCTTGGAAGAGATTCCTTGCCAGTCTCTTTCGTTCCTGCATGTCTTGTTGAATATGCTAAAGATGTAAGGTCTAGATGACTCTTTATCTAGGCCATTTCTAAGAATTGATTAGCAATTATCAGTCTTTATGGAAAAGGTAATCTCTCCATGTGAGACAAAGATCAGGCTTGCTTCTGCTTACTATAAAAGCAGTGGATTCCCCAAGCTAAGTGTTCCTCTCCTCTAATGCAACTTACTGTGGGGCAGGCATCTATTTGGCCTCTACAATCACCTCTGTGGGATTTGGGGGCAAGGTGAATCGATATAAACCTGATGTTCATGCTGCTTACTGTGTTTTGAGTAATAAAGTCTTTTGTCTCTGACCCAGGAATCTCCTGTCAGCATTCATGAAACAGTAATAGGCTAACTTATTAAACAGTAAGTAGGATAAAAATCAAATCTCAGACCCAAATGCTTGTACCTAAATTATCAGTGGCCCCTGGAAAACTTGGCAAGAAGAAGGTATTAGAGCAAGCAATTATAAAATAGGTAAGAAGGGACAAATATGGATTTTTAAATTTGTCAACTTTTTGCATGGGTTTGTGTAAACTGTCCCTTCAATTCTTCACTCTCTGACTTTACCAAAAGAAGCCCTGATTTTAGGGCTTAAAGCTCCAAATTGCCCCTTGGTGGTACTCTGCTTCTTTTCATGTTAAACTCTAGAAAACTAACGTCTCATGTGTTGGTGGGAACTGTTCCAGTGGGCATCTGTGTTGCCATGATCAGACATAGTGAAGGGATGACTGGCTGTAACAGGCAGTTTCCCAGTCTGGTAGTACCATGCTGAGATCACTTTGGTTGGTAGTTTGTGAACTGTATTATACAGTAGTGGAAAGAATGTTAGAGATCCCTCAATCTACTCTAATCATTTTATACATAATCAGACTTTTGGAAGAGGAGTAACTTGGCCAAAATTGCACTGCAAGTTCATGGCAGAACAAGAATATCTGGCCTGGAGTAGAACTCGCCATTTTTTTCACCATTCCCATTCTATTTTACTTCTCCAAGACAGTTCTTAGATTATAGCAATTGTGGGGTACTGACTTACCAAACTCAAATATGGTGGATAAACCAGAATTCCATTCATTTACTTCCCACACTTAAGCTTAAGTCATAAATCAAAAGGTTACTTGGTGAGCACAGAGTTGGAATACATTTAAATGTGTATTCTCTAGTGAAATAACCATCAAACTAGAGTAGAGCTACATGGATCCCTCTTGATTTAGTGAATTTCTATTTAGAGAACTGGGTTGGAAATAATAATTTATTCATGCATATAATATTTATTGACCGCCTACTTACGTATGTAGGTTTTGGACCTAAGGATACTGTCCTCTGAACAAGTGCTTTATAGAGAAATACTTATTATCAAAGCACTTTCTAAAATTAGCCATGTAGCTACTACATCCTAAAAGAAAGGATTTGTACTTTTAGAGGTGTTATATTATCTCTCCTGATCCTCATCATACATCTGTACAGTAGATAATTATCACATTTTACAGATGAGGAACTTAATATTTAAAGGTGTGAAATGACATACTTCAAGTCATACAATTAACAAATGCGGACCTAGGAAGACCCAGATCTACCTTACTCCAAGTATCTATGCTTTCCACTACATCTTTTAACTTACAATTGTCTTAAAATCGGATTTGTCAAATTCTAAGCATAGTCATATTAAGGTCTTTCTTTTGCAACTCAGTAATCCTAGTTCCATGATTTGGGAACAGTCTTAATCCCATCTGCAAGTCAATTCAGCTGATGTTTATTGAAGGTTGACTATATAGAAAGCTTACTATGTGCGAAGCACTGAGCCATTGTCTGAAGACAATACACAAGACAAGATCCTTGTATCTTGGAGCTTACAATACACTTACACACATATAAAATCTGGAATTAAGCAGACTAGAATTACAAACAAAATATTATGGGAACATAAGGAAGAGGGGGAAAAATCCAATTAGGGACACTTGAGAAGGTTTTTTGGAAAAGAGAACTGAAATTTCAAGGGTACAATTGCCAGAAGTTAGGGAAAAAGAACTCAAAAATGAGGTAGCCTCAGCAAAAGCCAGAAGGCAGGAGAGTGCTGGGCACATCAACTACATCGTGGGGGACAGGAGATATTGGTGGTATTGTGGGAGATGATGCAAGAAAGGTAGGAGTTCAATTGTCAAGGGCTTGTATGTGAGCTAGAGAAGTTGGAACTTAATTCTATTCGTAAGGAAGATCCTTCCAGGGATTTTGGGCAGGGGAGAAATATGATCACCTCAGTAACAGTAATTATAATAATAACAATGATGATGTGTATTCCCTTTTGTAGCTTTATCATTGGACCTCCACTGCTTTAATAGTGCATGCCACTTGCTGTGTGCAAATCAGCATGCTAAAAGAATGGCCTTGAGAATAGACTAGGAATTGAATTATCAGTTAGGTTATTGTAATCGTTTTAGAAGAAGACAGATATAATCAATGCCGTAGATGTGAAAATGACTGTCTTTGATAGCTGGATTTGGGCACATGTGAAAGAGTTAAAGAAGGTGATTTTGACTCTGTTTCACCAGGAAGATAGATGGTGAGATTGGGGACAGGGTGTACACAGGAGGAATAGATGGTTTGGGGAGAATGGGAACAAGAAAATATTCTTGATTCTGTTTTGGATTATGTTGTGTTTAAAGTGCTAGTAGGATAGCTAGTAAAAAAGATTTTCAAGTCTAGAGCACTCACGAGCCCACTTTGCTTTGAGGGGGTACCACATTCATATGCCTGACTTCATCCATTGTTTTATACAGATTGTTTTCCTTCCATTCCCCCCAATTGTGGGGAAGTACCGTATTTAGTACCCTGTGCAAGAACTACCCTAAGGAGAAAGAGAAAGGGAAAACGCATTAAAGAAAAGAAGTGGTTGGAGGTGAAGTGATCTGATTTTCATGCTTTAAGCTGGCAAACTTTACCGTCCATCTTCATTAACTGACGTATGGATAGAGAAATATATCTTAAGGGACTAGCCCTCTTAGAAATCGGGCAGCAACAGACTCCTTGGTGGTACTCTGACAAAGTGTTGGTGGGAACTGTTCCAGGGGGCATTTGTGTTGCCATGATCAGACATAGTGAAGGGATGTAGTGAAGGGATGTTTTTATAACTGAAAAAATTATAAGCCGTGTAATCAGAGGTGATGGCTTTATTGACTATGCCTGTGAGTGAGGCTTTTACGCTGCTAGGACATTTACAAGGTAAGTTTGGAGAGTCCTACTCACAGTCTGAATTCGATGGCATTCATTCACTGCTCCCCATGCTCTGTTTTGGGCTGTGTATTCTGGGGAGCAGACGCACTCAGAGAGTTTATTAGACCAGGACACGATGGTTTCTTCCTTTCTTTCCCCTTCACTACAGTGTAGATATCCTGAACTTTCCCCTTCATCCAGTCTGCCTCTAATCCCCCCTAGGCTGAAGCTTTATCAATCCCCTCCAGGCGTGGCGCTTTCCTCCAACCCCCACCTTGCGGGAGCAAGTGCCCCAGGGACCGTTGAAAACACTAACAGTCCCTTTTGTCCAGTAGGTGCGCACGCAGGGCGGGTCGGGCTGGCGCGCCAGCGCGGGGGGCGCGAGCCAGGGCGGGCTGGCGCGGGAGTAGCTGCGGCGCCAGCCAAGGCAGCTGGCGCGGGACGAGCCTGGCGTCCAACGAGAGCAGTCGCGGGCCGAGGGGCGCGCTAACCGACGATTGGAGTTTGGTATGGAGAGCGCTCCGCTTCCGCTTGGCATTTGTGGAAAAGCAATTGAAGACAGTCAAGTAGAAAAAGCAAGTTACAAAATGATAAGTGCTGTAAGGTCCCATTTATGTAGGATGACACACAGCGTCAAACTGTGTGTACACAGTATGTAGATGCCTTGGAAAAGGGCTGTCGAAGCTCTGGGGAAGGAGTAGGTTGGGAGAGCGGACGGAGGGAGCTTACTTTGTACATTATATATTTCTGAGATACTTAACATTATTATTACTTAGAACGTAATCATGTAATTGAAAAAATAGCTGGATTTAGGAAGCCTGGGTAGCCTCTTGCATTCCACCCATAGGGACCTGGTCAGACTCTCGAAGCACCCGCAAGATGAGTCAAATAAAACTTTTTCACACTCACCCTTCTACCTTTCTCACAGCTCCACCTCATCTTCTTGCTACTCAAAATCCTTTGAATTAACCTTGTCGAGGAGGAGTCTTCACAGTCCTTCTTATAATTACAAAACTAGCTGCAAAACCCACTCTCAAAGAGGAACCATTTTGAAGGATGCTGAATTACTCATAGGCACCTGAACCAGGAATAATTGGACATTATTCCTAAACAATATTTGATAAAAATTAAGATGAAATATTTACTGTATGTTTCTCTTTTCTCCTAAATAGTTATATCACAGTGTTTCTTTAATCCGGTCACATAATGTTAAATATTTTTTCATTTTAAGTTTTCAGTTTGAAATAATTGACTTAGGAAAAAAGTTACAAGATGCTACAAAGAATTCCATTATATCCTTCATCTAGCTTTTCCAAACGTTAACATTTTAACATATAGCACATGATAATAACTAGATCAGCATTTCTACTGCTCTATTAACTAATCTACAGATATTATTCAAATTACAACAATTATCCAACAAATGTCCTTTTTTTGTGGTCCAGGATTCAGTCCAGGATATCACAATGCATTTTGTCATGTGTACTTAGTTTCTTCTGATCTGTGACAGTTTCCCAGTATCTCTTTTTTCATGACTGACACTTTTGAAAAGTAGTACTGGCCAATTATTTTTTGAATATTCTTCAATTTGGGTTTGTTTAGAATTTTTTCATTATTAAATTCAGGTTATGTATTTTTGGCAAAAATACCACAAAAATGATGTTACGTCATTTTCAGTGCATCATATCAGGGGCACAGGATGTCAGTGTGTCATTCATAGTGATGCTATTTGATTGGTTGGTTAAGATGGTATCAGCCAGTTTTGTCCAATGAGATGTTTTGATTTTTCTTGTTGTATTTGATCAAAGGAGGCAAACATCCTCATGATATACACACCAATTTTAGCATTCATGATTCTTTACTGCGACAGTTAGTAGTGGTGTTTGCCAAATGGTGATTTTTCTGTTTCCATCACTCTGATATTAAATTTTAATATGAATATTTAAATGCACAATGATTTTTAAATGCAGATATTTGACTAATTCTTTTCTACTTTATATTAGAGAAAAAAGGCATTTGGAGGTTGCTGTGATATGCTGTGGAATTAGAGGCTAAAATGGAATTTATGAATGTGCAGATAATTGAATTCTGAATGAATAGTTCACTATTCTCAGTATTTGTAAAAACTTGGATTCTAAAATCCCAATTTGCATGGATTTACGAACTCATTAATTGAGCTGGTTTTTGTTACTCCAGTGTTTGTACCGGGCCTTGTAAATGGGCAAATGTAAAATGGTGTTTAAAAATAGAGCAAAGAAAAATGTCTTTAATATTATTTCCAATGTATTGCTATTTTTAGTTGGCATTTGCAAACTTGATTCTTTAAATCAACAATACATCTGACTCTCATCCAATGATATTTCACTTTATTTAGCCTCAATGTTTGCTGAAAGGATTTACTGGAAGTTGGAATGAGTACTCCTTTGAATGCATTACAAGGAAAGTAGAATTCTTGTGTGTGAAACTTAGAGATCTTTTAATCCGTGGATTATTTGACTAGGAAGAATTTTGATAAATCTCATTGGAAGATTAAGTTACCCTGTGCAGCATTTTCCCTAACTTTTATTATTGTAGATGGAAAAATGGTCTAAGATTGGGTCTTAGCCTTGGTGCCATTTTTTTTTCTTCCAGTATGAAGGAAAGGAGAGTGAATTTAGGTTTTTTAAAAAAATCACTGACTTTTTTGAGTATCTGATATCTATGAACATTTCCCCCAGAAAAATGCACACTCATATGTTACAGGAGAGCAAAAGCAATCCAAAGTCAAACTGAGGCGGGGAGGGACGAGGTGATGGGGAGGAAAAAGCCGGCTGCCAGACTGTCAGAGGTTTCCCAGACAATTTCCCCTCCTGCCATATGGCACAGCTTGCCTCTCTTGGCAGCTCAGGTGGGGCAGCAAAGGCTGCATGGCCCATCTGGCTCCTTGTCATTCCCCCCAAACCCCTCCCTCACCTCCCAATATCATCCTCTCCTTTATCACTTAGCCCCCAGTCCGCTCAGCTTTCTAGCTGGCTTTTCACTCCTTATGAGGTCCTCACTGTCACTGGCTCTTTCACCAAGTCCTTCACCTCTTTCACCAATGTATTGTTTGGGAACATAGGTCAAGGAGCTCAAGGGAGAGAACCTGACCACATCCAATGGCTACAGCAGAGAAGAATTTACAAATAAATGTCAACGTTCCCCCTTCTCATCAGCACAGCAATCTTGCCACGTTTCCTGCTTGTTTGAAGATGGAGGACGAGCTGATGAACACGTTGGGGGAACACGTCTTAAGTCAATAGCTTACACAAACGGTGATCATAACCAATGGAGAGAAGGCCGGAGAGTTACTGCACACCTCCAATCCCTCAAAGGCAGGATGAGGTTGGAGAAAAGAGAAGTGAGAGCCGAGGAAAAGGGATCAGGACCCGTTATAACGAAAAGCTTTTGTTTCTGAACATGGAAAGAACCTGAACTTTCAGAAACCGCTTCTTCGCCCGCCAAGCCCTCGTCCCCTGCGGCTGTGACAGCCCTCGGCGCCTGGCCCAGCTCAGGCCCGCCACCGCTCGCGGCAAAGCTTGGCGCTCCGGATCGCGCCTCCGGGGACAAAGAGCCGGCGGCGGCGGGGCGGGGCCTCCAGCTCCGAGGGAGAGGCGGGGCGGAGGCGTGCGCTGGGGGAATCCCTCCCGGGCTCTGACGTCACCGAAGCGCTAGCAAATGAGAAGCCAGAGAGAGGGATTCCCGCTCTGGCTGCCGCCCCGCCGGCTTTTTAAACCGTACCCTGGGGATGCACTCTGGGAGCCGTGGGAGGAGTGGGGGAAATGGAGGTTGGGGGTGAAATATGATGGTCCTGGGGGACGAGACTCTACAGGTTTGACGATTAGGCGTCAAGACTGGTTTAGGCTTGGGGGTTAAACCAGAGACTGTCCAAGAGAGGCCAAAACTCCCGGTAGGGCAAACTTTTCCTGAAATGGAGTGGAAACTGGAGCGCACCGCACCTCGGAGGGTCCGGACAGAAGAAGAGATGCTGTGGGTAAGGCCCTTTTGATTCTTAGCCCCAACTTCCTACGAGGGCATCTTGTGGAAGGCGCCGGTCGTAATACTTCTTTAGGACCAAAAGGTAGTACAAAACTCTAAACCCTGATCTTAATTTTAAATTGGGTTGGGTAATTTAATTATATTCTGGAGGTTGCTTAAAAAAGTGAATGTGGTTTGACAAGATGAGGATTTAGAAACATTCCACAGCTAGCATTATGATTTTCCTAAGTAGTTTCTCTCTTCATATATTATTTATATTTCCAAAGGAGAACATCATGCAGGTGCTCTCCAAAGGCATGAAGCAGATGAGAAGTCAAGGTTCTCCCAAGGTGAGTGTCCAGTGCTTACATGAGGTCTGTCTTAAATATGACCTTGAACAAACTGATTCTTGCTAAAGAAGATAGTTATTGGAAGTCTGGCGGTATGAGAATATGAAAAAATTAAAAATCAATCTCATATTATCACTAATTATATACCTAAAATAATTCTGTAAGAAACTGAAGATCCCTGACAAATAATGGTAGTTATTTGTATCTGAATGGTACTTTGTATTGTTTGCGTCAAAGGCAAAGGATGAAGCTTGGATGTGTCAGGTAGGCAGTGTGTTGCTAGCTGGCTGTTATAATTTCATTTTAACAGTTGTTATAGTTGCATTCCCCTCTGTTGCATTCATAAACTTGCCCCCCAAAGAAATGGAAGTGGTGCCATCTTGTGGACAATGAGAAGTGGCATAATCCACACTTTTAGGTTAGTAGAGTAGTAATTTAAAAGTCGATCCAATGTAGACTTTTTCTCCTTGAAAGTCCACACCGAAAGGCCTTTAGCTTCTCTTGTAATCAGTGTAAAAATGAAACAAATCCAAGTGATTTTTTTTCTTATTTTTTCCACATAAACCGCTCTCACCTGCTTTAAATCTTTCATTATCACCATTCACCTTGCTTCTCTCTAGGCTGGTAGTTCACATTCCTTTAATCTTTACTCACACATTCTAGTTTCAAACCCATCACTGTTTTTAGATTTTTCTATAAAATTTTCTATATTTAAGTGGTGACACAATAAATTGAACACATAACTGCACTTTTAGAATACAGTTCTATCCTTTATAGTGGGAGTAAACAAATGACATTTAAGTCCTTAAATTTCCTAAATATTTTAATGTTGATTCCTTCCCCCAAAACGTAACTGAAGATTTGTCTTATATCCAGCTTACGTATTACCATAACTCCTAAGTATTTTACTGCCTAATACAGACAACTGGTCTTTTGGTCAGTAAATAGAAATAATTGGGAAAGCTATAGTTAAATATAACTTTGTTAATTTACTTGTACTGCAATAACATGTTTTCATATCCAAGCTTTTAATTTGGAAAACCTAAGTGTAAGTATTCTGAAAAATTTTCTTTTTAAGTTTTTGACCAAAGAAAATATTGGTTTTATTTCTTAATCCAGCAGTGGGAGATTTTATTTCTTATAACAGTTTTGGAGGAAAAAGTTTTGTTTATAAGTTGTCTTTAATGTAACTATTAAGATTAAAGTTCTGCCACTGTGTTTCATATTACAAATTTAGCCTCAGTGATTTCATGGGCCATGAAAAGCAGCAGTGACCTGAGTCAGGTAGGCAGTGTATTGTTAGCTGGCTGCTTTGGGTCAATTCAGCAGCCACAACTACCCTGCCACTTGCTTCTGGATAAGTTCTTCCTGTTAATGAAGTGCATTGGTTACCTGTATGTGATGGGTTGGCAGTGTATTGTTAGCTGGTTGAATATGTGAATGACATCAGCTAACATGCAACTGCTATCTTATTGCATGTACAATGAACATCAGAGTATAATTAAATCTGTAAGTAATATATGTGTGTGTATGTGTACTTTTAGCTATGAACCAGGATACTCTTTACCATAATACTTGTTGTTGCTCTTCAGTTACTCACTTATAATACAATAGACACCTTTAAAATGGTCAAGAAACTACTCCAGTTATTTAAACAATTTCCAGGTAATATTTTGGAGTCTATCATTCTTGTAGACAGTATTAATGTATTTGTGACATTATATGTTCATTATTTAATGTAAAATTTAGGATATAATAACAATCTGGATGGAAAGCCTAAAATTTTCCCCAAATTTTCAACCAAGTTATTAGTGTTCTTTCTGGATGATCAGTTTCTCAATATGGCATTAGAGTAGGTCTCTATAATGATGGTATGTGCAGCTGAAGGGAGAATTGAGATGACTTTCCACATGAGTCAGCCAAAGATATTCACTTGAAATAGCAAGAAATTTGGGATTTTGGGGTGGGGTGGGGGCCGGGGTTGAATTGTTTGGAGGATTTTCCTCAATATTTCACTTCATATTTTGTAAAGTCACAGACTTGTAACATATTTGGAAGAGACCATGAAATTTAGCTTGTGAAGTGGGAAGAACTGACTATAGGATATGATTTTGAATATTTTCTCATTCCCTTGGAGGCCATTTTGACCCATGGAGCAGTATCAGGTGTGTGCTGTGTCCCAGACATACAGTGAGGACATTTGCAGCAAGTTGATGGAACTGACTTTGGTGGTTTGCTCAATTAGTTACACATGAAGCGAGATGTGAGCCATATCTCACCCTCTGTACTGTTTTGGATTATAAGTTATTGGTAAAATAATTTTTATTCTTACCTCATTTAAATTTAAATATGTCTAGAACCATGGGTTAAATAGACACCTATAATTTGATTCTAACGCAATTTGCTATTCTACAATCTCACCCTCTTTTTGTTGTTGCTCAATATCGTTCCATTTGCAGGATCCCTTCCATGTAAATATTGTTTTCATCTTGTTTTTTTTTTTTAAGATTAAATTTCAACATGTTATTTTTCACAGAAAGTCACTAACCTGTTGATAAAAATAAAACCTACTAAATTGTGAAGGCTTGGCCTTTGTGTTTTAATTTTGGTGTACTAAAAAGCAAGACATAAAATGCTGACATTTATACTCAATAAACAGAATACATATTTAAAACTGTTCTTCAGTTTTATATTGTTGAGATGATGAGAAAGGGAGGATAGAATGAAAGGAAATAAAGATACATTAAGGAGAGCAATGGGTAAGGAGGAAAATGAATACATAAATTCGAAAAGAAAATGTTTCCATAGATGTGAGAGTGAAAGAGAGGGAGCCACACTTTGGACCTCAAAGGAAAAGCAGAGGGAAAGGAGGTTGAAAAAGAGGAGGAGGGAGACCCTACTGGTGGGGAAGTATTTTCTCCCACATGTTTTCTCTTGGGGCAACCACAGTGCTGTTCTCTGGTGCTGGGGATGTAACTGCTTCTCATCACTGCCCTCTGGAGAGCTTCCTAATTCCTTCCTGCTCTTTATCCCCCTATCCTAGAGACTGCTTCTTCCTTCTGTAAGGTTTGGCCTTAACAGTTCAGCCACTATGAAAGAAAGGAAAGAGTGGAGAGGAGTGTGGTGTGTTAGTTTGTAGGTATAACAGTTATTAGAATTTTATTCCAGGGGAAAGATGAAATCAAGCTGAGGGATAAATATGAACAGAGTGTGTCCATATTAGCTCCACTCAAACATGTCAATTTTCTTTCAAAGGAACACCATGAAAAAACGGTGATATTTTGTCCAGGGACTGCGTGACACTTTTTAGCTCATGCAAGGCAATCTTTTGAAACAGTATGTTTAAAGAAAATAAACACAGAGAAATATAGTTCTTTTCTTCTTAGGCTTTGTCTACATTTCTTTTTCTTTTATTGTAGTGTTTTTCTACTTGAGGGTAACTGCACACAATCTAGTTAGGTCATTAGATGTTTCTGTGGTTATACCGTACACTGTTAGCAGTTTTGCAAAATTCAGTAACTGAATACACTTCCACATGTTTTATAACCTGTCAAAATAATATATTTATAATAAAAATAAAGAATATATATATATATGAATATATATATATATATATATATATATATATATATATATATATATGTTGTTGCTGTAAATTTATCTCTTTGGAGAGCCCAATAATACCCTGATAAATCTGATTTTTAAGAATTTTGGTGTGCTGGAGCCAGCTCATACTGGTTTGTGAAAACTGATGGTTAAATTTTCAGAAATTTTGCAAGCCAGTTACTAAACCACTGTTAGGTTGGCCATGAGGGAGCATTTGCACCATGGAAATTGGCAAATGCTGCAAATTAGGGTTCTTTCACCAGAGAGTTGGTTGTTAAACCTTTATGAGCCTCCACTATATATATACTGCAATTATGAAGACTCATATATATATACATATACATATACTATGGATACACTCTAATTAATTAAGCATTTTCAAAGATGAAAGCTCAAAAGGTTTAACTCGTTTCAAGGCATGCTTCAGGCAAATTCATATTTATTCCAATCTCCAACACTATTGTTACATCTCCTATGAGATGGTGATCAGGCGTTAGTGTGAAGTACTCCTCTACCTCCCAAAGAAAACAAACCAAAACAAGTTTCAAAGCAGTGAATGACTGACCAAAATCAAATGCATTTTTTTTTTTTTATCCCTTCTCTGTGTCATGAAGACAACAGCTGAATACCCTTTTATCTGATGTCTGCTGTTTTCCTGTTACATTCCTCCGTTTAGGCAGCCTGTAGCACTCTCTGCTCGGGCTTTTTGATGCTGATAGGGAAGATATTATGCTCCATTCAAGAAAGATACAATTTTTTTCTCAGTTTGCCTTAAGGTATTCATGTAAGAAATTTGATTTATGGGGAGCAGTACATTGGCAAATGGCTCCACCCTATTGTGGAACATAGAGCCTAATTGTTACAGAACCCAAAATGGACACCTGTATGGCACACTGTCAAATCCTTACCTGCCTTCCCGGCATATCCAAAGGGCAAGGGGAGAGAATCAAGCACTCACTGACTGTGGTAAAGACTACAGGTTGAATAAAGTAACCAGGAGTAGAAGTATACACGTGAAAACCCCCCTTCACATGGCTTTGGTGAGAACCAGTGACTTTGGGCAGAATGGGCCTCTGAATTGCATTCATCGGGACTGTCTGGTCATCCTCCCCAGAGCAGCTCCATTACCTCTGTCTGGCAGTGGGGAATCTATGCAGCCTGTGTGCTGCTGGCTTATACACTTCTGCTCACACAGCTAATGTGAGCACATAACCCTCCCCTCCCTCCAGCAGTCCTGTACCACTGTTATGACCTCATGGGAGTTGTAATCGACAGTATATGGCAAGAATGCTCTGGAAGCAACATTTGGAAGAGTTGCCACGAACCGATTTTTGTTTTTTTGCTTTTTGCTTAGTGGCTCAGAATTCAAATAGGCTCTTGGGGCAAAATTGTAAAGGACCGATAGATTTGTTAGATGGCTTCTATTTCCTCAACAACAATCCAGGTTAGTACTGATTCCTTTCTTGATCACTTAAAACACCTTGGTAAGCATGTTCATTGACTTTGAAAGTTGGAAGGTGCTTTTTGTTCAGTTTGATTGCCCTCATTTACAGGTGGGGAAACCAAAAACTAATCATACTGCTTCTGAGAGGTAGAAGCAGGTGTGCTGACATGCCAACCTGGTATTCTTAAGGCTATCCCTGTAAATCCTCTTGACCTTTGAGGGAAACTACACCTCTACTCCCACCAAATATCTTACCAAATACATTCAGAGCCGGGTGGTTGGATATATACTTTGAAGAAGGTGTCCCTGGAAATATTTTTGGTTTAAGAACTTTAAACACTTAGGCAGAACTATATACTAAGGTGGCATTACTGATGTCACCATAAAAAAGCATCTTCACTTTCATCAGGTCAGATTTTGGGAACCAACTCACAGCTATTTAGATTGGGTCTTCCTTCTTAGCTGAATTTTTCATGACTGTATTTTTACACCCCCTTCCCGGTTTTCCTATTTAATTTTTATGAAACGAATGTATAGTTCATGAGCAACAATGAACCTATACCAACTTGGTAGGTTGCTTTGTTTGCCAATTATAAGGCTAACAAAACATAAAGGTCATGACTTTGGGAGAAAAAGTTTTTTGTAACTCTATCAAAATTTTCAGTGATTGCTAATGTTTAGGACTTGTGCAACTGCAGTTGCTCCCTTTTTTACATTAAGTATTTGACTATTTGGAGTTGATTCTTATTATGTCAGCCATCAGAATGAGGTAGCATTGAATTCTTTTCCAAATGGTTAATCTAATCTGAATACGAGCAACCAGAATTAACTTATAAGGAATCTAGTTATATGATCATACACTCTTGGCCTTTTTCTTATGCTTGGGATTTTCTCTCAGAAATAAAGACGGACTCAACCGTTAATAATCTATGGAATTTGACTTGCTTCTGGAAAATAATAAAGAAATATTAAAAATGATGAAGGCTTTTTCAAATATTATGATAGTGTCATTTATAAATCATTATTTGGCCAGATGTAGTAAAACATATTTTGAACCTCTACTTAAAACACTCAAAATCCTGTACATGAAATAAAATATATACAAATTTGAATCTATATATATATATATATATATATTTTACATTTTTCAATGTTTACTTTGTGTTTTATTACACAAAAATAGCCATTTATAGTTAGTTACTCCAGAAATTTCAGTCACACACAAAGTCTTGAAATCAAACAATGGTCTAGTATGTTGGCATTTCTATTCATTATAATCCTAGAAAATGTCAAGTTGAACAATAGGGTATTGAAGCACATCGGTAACTGTATTTTCTGAATTCTTTAGTGTGGTCAAATGAAGTGTTTTCTTTATTTCATTTTGATTCTTTGGGTACCCTTTATTTTTGCTTTCGGTAACATCTCTGTTGTGGGGACATTCATTACCACTCACTAGTAAAATAACAACAACAAAAAATTCTTCAGTGTCACATTTAATTGTCAGAGTATTTAAAACGAGACTAAACCCTCATGGAGACATTTCTGTATTCTGACTATTGCATTAGAAAGGCTCAATGGTATTTTCATAGATCCTCTCTTTTTTTAATGATCATTTGTCTAATCAGATCTGCTATATCAGGCCTGATGACTTCAATGGGTTCCTCTGGCCTCCAGGATTTCACAACGTGACCCTCAGGGTTGACCAGATACTTCCAAAAATTCCACCTTGGTTCCTTCTTTGAAGAATCTAAAATATCAGAATATATTTTCATGAGTATAATTTTATTCTTTGTCAAGATTTTCAATTCTGTTAGTATTTTTATAAGTGACAACTTTAGAATCAAGTTTTAGGATTGTCACAATGTTAAAAGGGAAACAAAATGCAAAACACCCAAACAAAGCAAAACTCAAGGTTTGATTAAACTGATTTCTATATACTTGGTGACTTCACTTATGATTCTACTGATCTTGAATCATGAAATGAAATACAGTGGTTTATTTCAGATTTGTTTACCTAAACAAAAAATTTACCTTGTCATTAGCTTAAATCTTTCAGTTTCCTAACATTTTCTTACTAGAGAAAATGAGGTTCTAAAGGTCCTTGGTAACGGGAATGTATACATTACTTTTCATATTAAATGTATCTCTGTTTTTAATGTCATTATGTATTACATAGCTGAAAATAGTAAGAAATTCTAAATAGTCATTATTTTGAAAAATTATGACATCCTTTTGTTACATTTTAATTTATTTAAGAAATGTAGATTTCCCCCATTTATATCATCCTGGATTTATGTGCATTATTATTGACCAACATGAGAAAACAATATATAAATAAAATGTATCAAGTGCCTACTATATGCCTAGTAATATATGTTCAGTGCTTGAAGCGGATCCTCTCGTGTAATCTTTACAGCAACCCTGTGAGGTGGGTATTATTTTCCCCATTTTGCAGATGAGAAAAATGGAGGCCTAGACTTGAGGTCATGTGGCTAGTGAGTGGTAGAGCCTGGACTGATAACTAGACCTTCTTATCCCAGAGCTTGTACTCTTAACCTCTGGTCTCTATTACCTTCAGAGGGGACATGGCAAAGCAAGCAGATTTTAGGAAGAAAAAGAATAAAAAGAATAAATTCTTTTCTGTACATGAGGGGATTCAGGTGTATGTGGGACACACAATCAGAGGAGGCCGCTGAATATATGGCTTTAGAGCTTAGGAGAGAGCTTCCTCTCAGGGAAAGGAGATAGACTAAGAAGAGCCCAAGTGGGTTTTTGGCAGAATCTTGAGGATCACCAGAATTAAGGGTGGATGGAAAAGAGGAACCTGCAAAGGAGAAAGAGAAGGGGACAGAGTGGAAGTTACTGGTACCATGACCCACCAGGAAAGTCATGGAGCAAAGAAGCCAGACACAGTGATCTAACAAGGAAATGGAGACAGGGAAGCAGAAAAAACAAGTGTTAACTATTCTTTCAAAAAGTGATGAAGTAGGTAAAAGGAATACACTGTCTAGAGTTTTTGAAGGTGGGGAATACTTTGCTTTATGTTGGGAAAACAACCAATGAGGGAGCATAGGTTAAAAATAATAAATAAAATGTAGCCTAATATTTACCATGCCAAGCATTTAAATTGGTTTTTTCATAATTAGAAGTATTGAGGACTAAGTTTCAGTCCCCACTTCCCTCCCCACCCGGATCCCCTGAACAACATGCATACTTGTACAGAGTGGACCTCTTTGTGACTAAAATGGACCTTTTAGTCCATTTTGGCTCGTCCTAAAAGATCTCATTGCAATTTGGCCATCATCTCATAGTCTTTGTCTCTGGAGCTTCATCTAAAAATCACTGTTATCTTTTGAATACATGGGGTAAGTGGAGTTTCAGAACCCTTTTTAATGGTAAAGGGGAAGAACCTAGGAGCTATTGCGCCCGAGTATTTGGCTGCTATAATTAAGGAATGATTGGGGTCTGTACTCTGGCCTTTCTTTCCTCACTGTACCCCAGGACATCATTAGCTGGCTTGTTGGATTGTGAGCTTGATTGCCTGACTGAGGTCATAGTTTTATCAAAACTCAACCTACAGAGAAAACAGGACTGAGAATATCATCTGCATAAGTTAGATGAGAGGACATTAGCCGAACGTCCCTTAGTGTCTGGCACAGTATAAGCGGTGCACAAGTACTTTCCTTTTATTATTAACACAATCTGCCAAACAATCTTAGGAGGTAGGTACTACTGATAATCTCATTTTACAAATGAGTAAACAGGCACAGAAAAGTTATGTGCCTAAAGCCACATAAAGCAAAAGCAACAGAGCAGGAGTCTGAAGTCAGGTAGACTGGGGCCAAAGTTTATGCTCTTAGTCACTAAACCTCACTTCCTTTGTGCTAACTGACCCTGGAAAATCTTTAAATAAATTTCAGTTGCTAGCCTAATTGTAGAAATAGCCTAACACTACCTTCCTCCAAAAAAAATTATTATATTCTGTTTTAAATTTTAGCAAAAATCTGGTAAACTGAGTATTCATCCTTGAGCATAATATCTCAAATAAGGCAACATAAAATGAACCATAAAGATATGTTTAACTAAGAATACTCAGCAATATTCATGAGAGATGTACAGCTTTTATAATGGGGAGGTATAGTTCCTCAAATCAAATGCTAGTTAAAGAAGAGAATTGAGATATATTGTGAAAATAGCCATGACTACTTCAAGTAAATTCTTCAGAAAAAATGATCAAAAGGAATAAAATACAGTGGAACAGATTTATTTTTGCCATCCAAGGAGTTAAAACTTGATTTCAGGGATGCATAACTTATAGAAAGTTTGAAAGGATGAAATTCTGGCTCTTGGATAGTCTTATAAAACTTTCCCACTAAAACATTTCAAATAGGAAAGTATGGTCCTCATATATTTTAAAAATGAAAGGCAAAAACATTAAATTGGTGAGGCAAGATAGATATTTACCAACAAGAAATCTAAATGCAGGTTCTGCTTCAGGTCCTAGAATCTTAATCTTGTGGAAGATGGGGAATGTTACTCCGTAGTTATTTCTTGCAAAAGATACTATTTCCTTGCTTGGGCGGGGCTCCGATTCTCCAAACTGATTGCACGGAAAAGCCAAGACGCTGAAGTGGAATGGTCCAAACTCTTTGTGCAGTTCCTGCAGTGCTAAGTAATTTCTGTCTGTGAGTTGGCAGTCACTAGCCACGTTTACAACTAGTGTAACCTCCCGGAAAGAGAAAAAAAATCCAACCGGAAAGTGAAGCAAATAAAAGATTAAAAAAAAAAAAAAATTCTGCAAGCAGTTAAAATCTTAAACTATTTTTGGGGATATACAACTTTTGATAGATGGTTATCTCATATTTTTAGACATACCCAATTTTATTGAAAATTATAACCTGGATTCTGAAAGATCAGTATCATTAAAAAAGCATCAGGTACTCATGACAGTTTATTTTAAAATAAAAAAATATTATTGATAGAGTACTTTTTAATGTTGTTAGATCATAGAATTAGTACTTTTACTAATGTCTCCATATTCACATTACTAAGAATTTTCTAAGCTTAATGTATTAATTCAGCATATAAATGAAAACATTTGCAAGAAAATGGTTAAGATAGTTTATCAATTAGAAGCATATAAACTGAGGACTCTGATGGCTAAAGTGATATACTAATAACATTATTAACTTATGACCATTTAACAACAAAAATTGATTCCATTAAGAGAATAAGCAGAGAATGTGGACAAGCAAAAAATAAATAAAAATGAGAAGAAGCAACTTACTTTGCCTTTAAATTTTTCCAGAGAAACCGGTCTTCCTTTTGCATCTTTCACTTCAAAAGTATAAAAGCTGTTGATTTTAGGTTTTAGGAATTTTAGTTGTAGAAGAAATAGCATTACTGTACATAGAACCATAGACAGCAAAACTGCAAATACCTTTGCTTTGGGCCCTGAACATCTTAAAGGGTAAGCTGTAAGAGGCTCCATTTTGGATGATTCTGGAGGGAAGTCTCAGCACGCTGGAATTCAAGGAGGAGCTGAAACTTGAAACCGGCTCAGTTTAACGGAAAACCAGGAAGGACAGACTAGCTTCTTTCCCTGCTAAGGAGGAGAAAGACCTGTCTCAGATGGCGAAAGGAGTGAAATTCCTGAACAAAGTAAAGAGCGCTAAAGAATTTCAATATATTTATGATGTCAATTGCAATTTTTGTTAGAAAAATGAGGTAATTTTTGGTAACGCTTTGACATCCTCCCAACAAAGAAATTATTTCACCAGAAGATGGTGCCCTTGTAACTTGAAAACTGTGAGGTGCTCCCAGTAATGGGTTGAATGTGGAGGATTGGGTACACAATACCCAGAAACAGTTCAGAGTGTAGATTAAATGTGATCTGTTAATATGATGTGTGACCTGAAGGACTTGAATATTAGATGTATGGGTTTTAAACATGCTGTATGAGTTCAAGGACTTTATAGTGGAAAGGTCAGTGAAATACTGAAAAGGCTACTCTAACCTAATCTAGCTAAGGCAATGCCAGGTGAACATAGTAAAAATAAATAGATTAAAAACAATGATGGCTTTAAAAACCCTCCTCTATCATAAAGGAAATTATAGTCCGGTGTTTTTGAAATTTTTGATCATGACCCACAGTAAGAAATGAACTTTACAATTTAACAAACACATGTAACAGAAGTTTCACTAAACAATACTTCCCCTTTGAACAGAGATACACTTCTGTCAATTGTATTTTTAAAACACCTGGTTCTGACCTGCGGAAATGATTTAATGATCCCAAATGGGCTACAACCTGTAGATGGAAAAATACTGAACACTATAATAAAGCAGCAACTTAACAAATAAGATAATTCTTCCAAAAAGGCAAAATAATCCGTGCTTCCCACACTGCGCCCCACCCTTTCTGCCTGAATTCAGCTCTACTTGGGTGCATCATCTAGTTGCTTTATTTTTTTTGTCTTTATTTTTCCTCTGGCTGTTGCCTCCTACAGGAGGCCTAACTTTATGGTTGAAAATTTTAGGGATAGGTGTGGAGATGGAATTGCGTTAACTGAAATCCATGATTCCTTTAGTCACCTTGGAATCTGCCAATTTAAGACACACTGCAAGTTTTGAATGAAGGTGTTTGTTCCATTTGGGCCTGACTGTTGGTGTTGTAGTGTGTTTCCAGAAAGTGCTAGGAAAGTACATGAAATGATGTAAGAAGCTTGTGGGAGTGCCCCTCCCATCACTATTAGATTTTTGGAGCTTTAGAAGGTATGCTAAGGATATGCCAGCACTGCTTCTGGCTCCTGCTTCTGTGGGGTATGTATTTGTGGGTAGTGGAGCAAAGCCAACAGCTTAGGCACATAAAATCTGTCAGAGACCAATAAACCACTTTACTTCTACTCTTGTGGCCTGATAAGAATGGATAGAATAGAAAAGTATTCTCTTGTAAACTTAATTTCTAACAAAAAACAAAATGTACAGGAAATGTGTTGTATCACTTATTAGCTGTGATAGTTTCACTTTGGTGTTCTCTGGCTGAGTTATAGAAAGAGTCAAAGTTCCTATGTTTACATTAAATTCTGGGGCCTTGCTCCTCCAAGTGAGGTCTTCAGGTTGGCAGCACGGCCATCAACTGGGTGCTTGTGAGAAATGCAACATCTCATGCCTCACTCAGACTTCCTGAATCATAATTTGCATTATTACAAGATTCCCTAATGCCAAGTGCACATTTAAGTTTGAGAAACTTTAGACCTCAATCTTTTTTTTTCGGTTTTCAGAGCAACAAGCCTCTTTGGTTTTCCTTTGTCTTTCATGGTGGAGGTGTCTCATGTCTCTCTGTTTATGCTAGAATGTTAACTAGCTCCTCAGGCTGTTCAAGCACATGGCTCAGGAACTTGAGTTTTAAAGTTAACTTATAGAACATCTGCTGTAATTTGAACCACGTGAACCAATCACATTATAACTGTGCTTTGAGGGAGAGGACAGAAGGGTTGCCTCTGGGAGGGAGTTGACTCACCATCCCACAGGTAGGGCCCCATAGGGTGATAGTATTTTGATAAAATCGTTATAGTTTCTAGCCCATTGCTTTGTAAGTATGAAAAATTCTACTAAGTGATCCAGAGATTGGCCTCTGAGAAGGCCAAAATTATGCTGTATAAACTTGCAAGAAATTGCTGTATAAGCCAGCATGTCAGTTTTTACAACCAGAAATCAAACAATTGTGTGGGCCTGATGTTTCATGTTGGTTTGACCAGAAAATTCACTCTATATGAAAACTGCTTTGAAAGCTTAAGTAAATCTCTTGTCAAGGATTAAATCAGAGCCCATTTGTTAACTTTATGATTCTTAAGGCTAAAAAGCCTGGTATATAAATATATCTATTTATGATATATAAATATCCATACAAGCCTATTAACCTAACATTCAAAACAACAATTTGGGGAAACTCCAGCTCTGGACATTGGTGAACACAAATAGATTTTGGCTCTTAGATGTATCTTCTTTTTTTCATTTGACAGAGTCTTTCTCTGTATATATTTTAATAATATCATCTCTCAGCTTTATGGGGGATCTGTCATCATTGCTTCCATGTTCTGTCTTTACAAAACCATTGTCAGATTACAAATATATTAGCATTGCAAATTTCTTGACATAGGGGATACCATGCTGGAAAAATCACCAGCACTCTTTCAAAAGATCAAGGAAAGCTTCCTAAAGGAGGGGAAGAGATAATGAGGCTGAAGGTCAAGGTTAAGGGAAGTTACTGGGTCAAGAATGGGATAAAGCAGTTGGCTCAGTTGATCAATCAACTCAGGCACTGTAGAGGGTACAAATAAAGTATAAGTGATAGAGCCAGCTTCACACAAGTTTGAAATCAATTTTGGAGACAATGAAACAATTAGAGAACAATTATAAGTTGGCAAATAACTGAGTGCTAAATAAATGACTTATGTTTCTACAGAGCTTTATAATATATGTATATATGTATAATATATATAATAAATGACATGTATGTAGAGAGCTTTATACTTCACATAATTCATTTACATATTACATAAATATACATATATATTAAAGGGGATCATGTGTAGTACAAAGCTCTCTACAGACATAATGCAGTAATTCTTTGAAATAGGAAGAAGTTAATAACTCACCCAAGATCACAAGAACTAGTAAGTGGAACAACCAAAACTAGAGTTGAGGAGTTTCAACTTCATAACCAAAATGTTTTCAACTACATTAAACCATCGTGTAATAGATAAAATATGTTTACTTAGAAGAGAATACATAGGTGAAATTGCTACCATGTCTAGTAAAGGGGTTTTATTAATTAGGAGACATTTAGTTTTATAAGAAACCACTGGAAGGGTCAGAAGAGGAGAGGGAGTGGAGAACAATAACAAAAAAGGTTGACCACGTGCACTGAAGTTACCTAGAAGGGGTCGCAGGAAGGCTGCAGAGCAACAAGTCAAGCTGAGAGATGACAGTGTCTTCATGAAGGCCACCGTGGTCAAGGCCATGCCAGGAAAAGGAGACACTAAAGATGCTCTGGAGCCCCCAGTGGCAGGCACTGGTAACGGAGAATAAAATCTCCTGAACTGTCTGCCTGAAAATCATCTTGACAGTTTTGCTTGGGTTGTATTGACAACTAGGATGAGGAAGCACTGGAGGTTCAAAACTGAGATGAACATTTTGTCTTCATGATTAATTTGAAATAGTATTGAGACACATTCAAAATGTCTTGTGGGCAGAAGGCTGCTGCCTTGGGATGGTGATAGTGGGGCAGGTGGGAGGGGCAGAGAGTCAGAGGCTAAGGGAGGGGGATTGGGAAGACATGCCTGAGAGCTAATGGGCCATCTTTGTTACTTTGGTCTCTGCCACAGGGTTCTAGATAGACTCTGGTATCACCAGCATGTCATTCCTGGAATGTTCAGGTTTTTCCTACCCACTGAATATTTGTGTATCAGATTATTTATCACTAGATATGTATGTGTTTCTAGTCTCCCGATTGTTTCATTTTGTTACTTCCTGACCTTATTTTGTAACCTCTCTAGGTTTCTCTTTATTTTTTGGCCCTGGTGCCCTGAATTCCTCCTGAGTTAGTCTCAATATGATGTGAACTCTCAAGGGAAACAAGCCAAACTGATGTGCTGCGAGCATCGAGTCATTCATCCCTTTTCCCTTCTTTGTCTTATTTTTCTTATCTTCCTCTTCCTCTCTATTAATAAATACTTGAGTCATTTAAAACTATGCGACAGGCATTTCCTCAGCAGGAGATAGGTCCTGGAACAAAAGTTTAAAAACATTGAAGATGAAATAGCACAATCCATAGCAGTATTTCCTAAGCTGTAGTCATTTGTATACCGTCTCTGTGATTTTTGCCATATCTGCATATTGTGTTATTTGCTTAACATTTTTTTGTCCAAATTGACTCATTTATTTTACTCAAGTTGATTTTTATAAGGGAAAACCTTATATTAACATTGAAAATTTTAAACATTTAAAAATGCACAATAAATACATACTATTAAAAAATGTTCATCTGTACCACTATGAACCATATGTCCGTAGCAGGGACTGACTGAAAACTGGATTTTATATTAAAAATGTTATGGAAAATTGTGCTCAAATGTTTTGAAAGTTCTTTGTATTGAATAAAATTTGCCTCTTCATGTATTGGTCCTAGTTTTGTCATAGGGAGCAATAAAAGTAAGTTTTCTTTTTTCATAAATTGCCTTCCTTTAAATATTTGAAGACAGTTCCTTTTGGGTCTTCTTTTCTGTGGACTAAACACCCCAGCTGCCCACACTCCATTCATGTATTGCTCCATTACTGTGTTTTCCTGACCTCTTGTCATTGCAGTCCCTTTCTTTTAAATAAACTCAGGTTTTGAATCCTGTCCATCTCTTTCTTAAAGAATGGTTCTGAGGCTGAACACAGTTCTACAGGTAGGTTTTGAGCAGTGCAGAGACAATGGGGTTTCACTTGCTCTAGTTTTGGACACTATTTTTTCCTTAATGATACCTAGAATCGTACTGCTTTAAAAAAAGTAATTGCATTATACTGTTGACTCATATTCTAGTGGTGGTTGTCTAAAACTGCCAGTCCTTCTCTTCTGTGTGGAGTCGAATCACCCTCTGCTTTCCTCTAAGACAAGTGATTGCATTTAGGGCCTACCCAGACAATCTGGGATAATCTTCCCATCTCAAGATCCTTAATCACATCTGCAAAGCCCTTTTGTCATAGAATGTAACATTCACAGGTTCCAGGGATTACGATCTGGATATCTTAGTGGACCATTATTGTAATTAGTCAGGAGTCTAAAGAAACAGAACAAATAGGAGACTATATGTATATGACTCAAGAGGTTACGGAGGCCAAGAAATCCCACTATCTGTTGTCTGCAAGTTGGAGGACCAGGATTACTGGTGGTATAATTCAGAGTCCAAAGGCCTGAGAACCAGGAGCTTTGATATCCAAGGGAGGAAAAGATGGACAGTCCAGTTCAAGAAGATGGAGGGTTTGCCCTTTGTGTTTCATTTGAGCCCCCAGTGGATTGGATGATATCCAATGTTTGCCCACATTGGTGAGGGCAAATCTCTTTAGTCAGCCTACTAAATCAAATGCCAAAGATTCCAGAAACATGTTCACAGACACACCCAGAAATAATGTTTTATCTGCTTTCTGGGCATCCCTTAGCCCAGTCAAATTGATAAATTAAATTAACCATCATAATTATTTAGCCTACCACAGGCTGCCTAACGCAGTTTAGAATTGGGAGGAGGGAACAGTAGAGACAACTTCCTGAAGGAATTGGTGGCTGATCCAGCTGTAAAGATGGGCTAGAAGTTACCCTGGCAGAGAATTGTGGAAAAGTATCTCAAATGGGGAAATGGTATGGAGAGAGTGAAAGTAGATGAGCCAGAGAAACATGGACCTGCCAAGGCAGTGTGAGATTGTCAATGTGAAATTTCTTGATCATTTTTCTTACCCGACATATATCATTGAATTCTTCTTTATTTTCCTGCTTCTAAACTCAGGATTATTTTGTTTTCAATTATATTTAAATTTGGGACTCCAAGGAAAACTGAGCAAATGTGTCTATCATATTTGTTGCAAATTATAGATGTTTCCAAACATGGTAACTCTTCCCTTTCTTGCTCCCTGAAGGGTGAGGGCTGCTTGGCTAGTATTGCAGAGGTTGCAGACAGAGCCTGCTGCCTCACTGTGGCCCACAGACATGCTCTGCTTAGTCCTACAGTAAAACTTTAAAAAGTGGGGAAATTGATGTGAAAAGTCTAAATTTTAACTTCTGTTAAAATATGGGACAACATACCCCTCTACTGTCTTCTTGCAGAGGCTGAAACATGAGCCTTCCCTCCAGATAGATCCCCACCGCCCACTCTTCCTCTGTCTGGGGCTCAATTTCCCTAAGAGCTGGCACGGTGGTTTTCCTTGGATGAGAGAAACCAAAAAGTGGGAGGATGAAAGTCTGCTTGGACCACGTTTCTCACTCAAGGCTTGCTTCTCTGGTCACCTTCCCTACTGTTCCCTTGTCTAGGCTTCTAAGTTTGAAGTGCTTGATTTACATTTTCAGGGTTCTGTCTTTCACTTTTCAGCTTCCCCTTTCTACTCAAAAATCAAGAACAATTTTAAAAAAAGGAGACCCCAAACAACACTGTTTACAATAACTGAGGCCTCAGGTTCCTGACCTCTCTCTTTCTGGGGAAGCTGTCCTCCTCCATGAAGTTTCTGGAGGAAAACACAGAGTAGCAATGATAAGAGAGAGCTCTCCTTTCCAGATGGAGTGACTGCAGGAGGAATGGGTGATCATGTTCACACACTTATTAAAACAAAACAAAACAAAACAAAACAATACACCCCAATACTACAGATAAGAAATGGGACCATATTGAAATACTCGTATATTACATTTTCACTTGGCAATATATTGTGAGCATTTTCATGTTTTATTGAATATTATCCTATGTTATCATTTTCTTTTTAGATATTTTTATTGAGGTAGAATTCACAGAAAATAAAATTAATCATTTTTTTTTTTAAGATTTTTTTATTGGGGAAGGGGAATAGGACTTTATTGGGGAACAGTGTGTACTTCCAGGACTTTCTTTTTTCCAAGTCAAGATGTTCTTTCAGTCTTAGTTGTGGAGGGCGCAGCTCAGCTCCAGGTCCAGTTGCCATTGCTAGTTGCAAGGGGCGCAGCCCACCATCCCTTGCGGGAGTTGAATCGGCAACCTTGTGGTTGAGAGGACGCGCTCCAACCAACTGAGCCATCCGGGAGCTCAGCGGCAGCTCAGCTCAAGGTGCCGGTGTTCAATCTTAGTTGCAGGGGGCAGAGCCCACCATCCCTTGCGGGACTCGAGGAATTGAACTGGCAACCTTGTGGTTGAGAGCCCACTGGCCCAAGTGGGAATCGAACCGGCAGCCTTCGGAGTTAGGAGCATGGAGCTCTAACAGCCTGAGCCACCGGGCCGGCCCAAAATTAACCATTTTAAAGTGAACAATTCAGTGGCATTAAATAGATTCATAATATTATGCAAGCACCACCTTTATGTAGTTCACCATCCCAAAAGAAAGCTTCATACCCTTTTAGCAGTTGCTAAACTGCCTCCTTCCCTCAACCCCTGGCAACCAGCGATCTGTGTTCTGTATCTATGGATTTACCTGTTCTGGATATTTCATATAATGGAATCATACAATATGGATTTTTTGTGTTTAGTTTTTCCTTAATATAAAGTTTTCGAGGTTTACCCACATTGTATCATGTTATCAGTACTCCATTCCTTTTTATAACTGAGAAACATTCCATTATATAATATATAATGAGGAAATATATAATATACAATATATAATATATAACGAAATACATATGTATATACCATTAAGTGGAATGGAATATATACCATTGCACACCTGTATTATCTATAATTTATTTATCCATTTATCTGTTGATGGACATTTGTGTTATTTCCACCTTCTGGCTATTGTGAATAGTGCTACTATGAACATTGGTGTATCTTTATTTTTTTAACGTGTTTTCATTTCTCTTGGGTATATACTTAGGAGGGGAATTGCTTGATCATATGGTAATTCTAGGTTTAAATTTTTGAGGAATTGCCAAACTGTTTTCCACAGCAGCTGCACCATTTTACATTCCCATTTAGCAATGTACAAAGGTTCCAATTCCCCCACATTCTCACCAACACTTGTTATTTATTAATAAGATAAAAGCCATCTCGAGGGTGGGGGGAGTGGTACTTGTGGTTTTGATTTGCATTTTCTTAATGGATATCATCATTTCTAATAGTTGCAGCGTATTCCTTTGATAGATATCGTGTAATTTATGTAGTTAATTCTCCATTGGAAAACTTGGAAAAGATGGAGTCCATCTTTTTGCCTCTATAAATAAATATACTGCAGTAACACTCTCCTGTTCTCAGTGGAGAGCAAGGACTGTGCAATCATACAGATGAGGTTAGGATGTATCACTCCACTTACTCACTGTGTGGTCTTAGGCAATTCCCTTAACCGCTAAATCTCAGTTTCTTCATTAATAAAATGGGAATAAATAACAGACCTGCTTCATGAGGTGTTTCCAAGGATTAAATATGAATATGTGTAAAACCCTTAACATACGGGCTTGTATGTAGTAAACACTCAATAGATGCAGAATGATTTTGCCCATTTCGCTCACATCTTTGATTTCATCCTTAAACTCTCAGAGGTGACATTGCTGGGTCAGTAAAGGTTATGTACATATTTGAAGGCTTTTGGCATACATTGCCAAATTGTCCTTTCCAGATACTAATTTACTCTCCACCAGCAGTGTATGCCAGTGTTTGTTTTTAGAACCTTCAACACCGGGGTTTGTGATTTAAAAAAAATCATTGCTAACATCTCATTATTGTTCTAAATTTGCATTTCTTTGACCTAAATTATTGTTCTAAATTTGCATTTCTTTGAGAACTAGTAAGGTTGATTAATTTGGAGCCATTTATGTATCTCTTTTGTGAATTGCTTTTTTATGTCCTATACTCATTTTTCTACTGGGCTGGTAAACTTGTCTAAATTGCTCTAAGAGCTCTTTATATCAACCAACATGCCTGCTATTTTGTTAAAAAATAATTTATTTCCAGGTTGTCACTTGCATTTTAATTTCATATTGCTACATGCATGGTTCACCACTAAATACCAAACCCCTGGTGTTTCTCAGAGGGGAAGGACAGATGTTGAGCAAGTTAGGCCTCATTTCACAACTGTGAAATGAAGGGGTTGGATTAGAAAATATCTGTTTATTTCCAGATTTGAAATTTTATGATTTTATATCTTGAGTGTTATATAGTGTTATTTCAACCTCATATCTTATATTGATATGTAATAGTAATAACTATAAACATAATTACTCCTTAAGTTCTAAGTGTGTGTGTGTGTGTGTGTATATATGTGTATATATATATATATATATATATATATATACATATATAGTAACATTCTCCCAGTTCACAAAAAGTAAAAAACTCATACATATATTTTATTTGTATTGTAATAGATGAGTCATTTATAATTCTCTTTAAAAATTTTTACTTCTGCATTATTGAGGTCATTATAAATTACAGTTCTTTTTGTTGTTAAACAGGTATTTGATGCAGTTAATACCACATATTCTAACTTTAAGAGCAACTTCACAAAGAGGGAGTCGGCTGAGGTTCCTGTTGCCAGTAGCCCAATTACCACAAGATGGCGACAAAGCCAAGCCAGGAAGTTGGCAGCCTCTTCCTTCAGGGAAGAGCATTCAACCACTGACCTCCTGGAAGCTTCTGGATCCATGATAAAAATAACTCCTGAGAAAGACACCTTGATTCTAGGTGAGGTAATAGAAATGCGACAGGCCAGTTTTGAAATGTTGAAAAGGATATATTCCTGATAGAATTGTTGTCTTATAGAAATATCTCGCGTCACATTTAGTCAACTGCTTTTCTCTTTTTCTTCCTCTGAGTAAGACATTTCCATGGTGTGTGTGTGGGGAATCAAACAAAAACAAAAGAAAGTACATTGTATTTTAAATATATTTCTGAGATTTGCATTAGCAAATGACTACCTTTAAAAAGATTGTAATTATGTAGGTATGTGTGTATATATGTATTAGTAGTCATATTTTGCAAAGCATAGAGTTTTAATGACTCTGGTAAGATTTCTGGTCTACAGCAGTCAGGAAAAGATATATCAGTAATACAATAATCAGGTATGAAACAAGAGAAGAAGAAAATGAGAGGAAAAGAAAGTAAAAAAAAAAGAAGAGGAGAAGTGGGTGTGTGTATGGGAGAGAGAGAGAGAGAGAGAGAGAGAGAGAGAGAGAGAGAGAGAGAGAGAGAGGAAAAGGGAAGAAAAGATGAGAGTGAGGCAGTTTGGTGGGCAGGGATCCAGGATCAATCTGTTGAACACTGAAGCACAAGCTCTCTTTCTAAAATAATATAATTCTAATTTGGGCATAACCTTTTTTGTTCCCATCCTTTAGAAACAAAACTTGCTACCTGTCATTTAGTGACTTAATTTCTCTTCTCACCTTTAAAAATCTTAGACAACAAAATTGTTTTATCAACATGCTTAAGACAAATGTTAACAGCAGTGCCAATTCTTTTCTCAATGACAATAAACACAATGAGGCATGGTAGTCCTGCAGATTGAAAGGCAGCCCAAGTCATTCTTGAACCAATGAAATTTCCATGTAACGGTGAGTATCAATACTGAAAGTAGCTGGTTGAAGCAGAAGGAGGTACACAGTTGTAAGAAAGATCATTGTTACGGCTATCATCTGAAAGAAATCTTTTGTGTCACATTATAATTGACGGATGGTTTCTATGCTGATAGTTTTAGAGAAATTTCTGGCTAAAATTAGGGTATCCCTTTTCCTTTCTAGGCCCTAAATTAATTTATTATTTAAAAAAAGACATTGCATGAGAAATTCAGAAATCTAAGAGACAAATTGTCAATCAAAAGTATTTTACAAGAAAGTCTATTTTATTTTCTAGTAAGCTAATACTGCATATTAATCAGATCCATTGATTTCTCCGTGCTTTGCTGGTGGGGTTTCCTTTTGTTTCAGAAGACTGATCACTGAAGATCCTCTCATCCTAAAAGGGATGTATACAAAGAGGTTCATTTATAGTCATTCTCTGTAGACAAAACCCAAGAGGTTCCTGCTTGTTAGCCTGGTGGACACGACCTCTCTGTTGATAACTGGGATGATTATCTTGTCATCATCTGGATTGCAAATTTTTCTTTCTCATTTGAAGTTCTGAGAGCTGGCTTCTCCTCTATACTTATCTATGCAAATAGCATATCAAAACAAGCATGCAAATTTCTTAGGACTGAGAACAAGATCTAAAAATTTGCAGAATGTTTTATGTTTTCAACCCCCCTTCTGCTGTGATGTAAACTATATTTCTTAGATTTGGGGATGCCCAGGACTCAAGGTGCTGGATTCTAGAAACATTATTAGTGACAATTTATCAAACCCAAGTGAAGAAGGGATTGCCACATGGCAAAAGGTCAAGATTTTCCAATGGTCCCTTGGCTCCTCTGCCGAACACATGATAATGGCCGGTAATTAGTTTTAGAGGATGACTCGACAAGATTTTCAGTGCAGTTAAAAGTCTGGTAAAGGGCTTTCTCAATCCCGAGAAGAGAATAGCTAGGAATAATAACGATGCAAATAACATTCACTCTTCTATTGTTTTAACTTAGAAAGTATTTTACTGATGTCATCGCAAACTACCCTTACAACACCTTTTTGCAATACGAAAACGGAGAGGCAAAGTGTTTTTGCGCATGATCATGTAGTGAATGTCAACGATTGGCAAAGCAGGATCCCATAGAGATTTCCTGGCACAATGATCACAGCCTGGGCTAACCAGACACCCTTTGCTCCATCAATTTAAACTACTGAACTGTTTGCATTCATTCTTCAAATGAGCAAATATGTTCTTTCCATACAGCGATAAAGCATTTTGGCTGCTGCTGCAGTTGGCATGTCCTCCTGGCTGTAGAGGCCACTGAGGCAGTGTTCACTTATGAACCTGGTATTCTGGATGAGATCCTGCATGGTCCCTCCCTCCCTCATCCTCTCTTTCTGGTTCACGGTTTTGGAGAGACAAGGGCCTGTGTCTTCACATTCTGTTCTACTGTGAAAGATGCCGTGGGTTGACCTCCAGTCAAAGTGATTATCTTGTTTTAAAAACCAAATTCAAAGGTAAGTGTTTTTCTTGCAGGATCCTACAAAGAATTACTGAAGACTCCCATCAAAGGAAATCTTGAAACAAATAGCTCGACTCTCCATTTTTGCCAGGCACCTCATGCACTGGATGGAGACCGGAAGGAAGACATTGCCTCAAAAAGCCAGGTAGGTAAGGAGAGAAAACTGGAAGATCTCCCATCTTGACAAGCTCAGACAACTGAGTCCCAAATGTGAGGAAAGAGCTGGCTTAGCTGCTTTTACGAATCAATAAGAAAGTGATGGGTTCCTGATAGAAAAAATGAGTGAGTGAAGCACATGAATAGAAGCACTTTGTAAATAAATAAAACATCTGACAAACACACAGGAAAGTGTTTAGTTAGAATCAATCAAAAAAGTGAAAATGAGAATAACCATAAAAAAGGTAAAGGTTAAAAATATGATAAAATTATACATACTGTGATATGCTTCCTATCAGTCAAAAGATCTCTTGTGCAATCATTTCCAGCTATTTAGTGACTTGGGCTGTCCTTTGGGGTCTCACAGGAGAACTTTAATTCTTCCTCTGTAAGATGGTCTTTTATATATTTCCCTTAATTCTTTTTTGCTGTTGTTTTTTGCTTCTTGACTAAGTTAATTTAGTTCTTTCAAGTATCTTATTTATAATGGTTTTAAAATCTTTGGAGTCTGCCCTAAATCCTTGGGGCACATTAACTGTCAGTACATGTTTTTAAGTTTATCCAATCCAGTGAAGAGCTTCTAAAGGAATCAGTGTTTCGTTTAGAAAGCTTTATGCTAGAAACTCATAAATTCTCGATTTAGGCAAAATTACTCTTTTAGTATGCTGCTGTGCTTGGCATATATGATCTTGCTAGAGGAACTATAAGAATTGTGAATGTGAAATTTAATTATTTGAACTCATATGCAATTGAAAGTAAATGTATTAGAGCAGGTGTTTTGCTGAATGCTTTATTGTTAGGTAAGGGTTTGGGGGTGCAGATGGCAAGGGAGTTAGTTCTACTGAGGTAATGAGGGGCTACCCTGACCAGGTTTTGAGCACCACTGTCCTTTTCACACTCTACTGCTGATTGGCGTTTCTACTGCCTTGACTTCAGGACTCCCTTTTCCTTCCCCTTATGCTGTCTGGTAACTGGTGGCAGCAAAGTTGGTGGCTATCTGTCAGGTCACAATGGTACCATCCGTATAGCAATTGTTATCCAGCCAGAACATCATCCCAGTGTCACTAAGAACCTGGGCAGGGGATAATGGAAACTGTTTTACTACTTTTTATGTAGAATATTAGTTGTCATGACTAGTTGGAAGTCAAACAGCATCAAGGGTGGTGCAGATACAAAGTGAGATCTTTCACCTTGACAATAAACATGTCTTTGTGTGATCCTCAGAGATCACTGGAGGGTGATTCCACAGGGATGGCCAGCATAGCTGTGGAGATGGTCAGAATTCTCATATCCAATCAACTCTAGGCCAAGTTACTTATTAAAGTGATAAGTAGACCTCGCTTAGGGAAGAGCCCCCCGGGTACATCAGGCAGAAGTACACCGTGTTTGGTTAGTGCCTTGGTCAGTTTTGGGGTAATTATGGGATTCTGAAGAAATGCATCTGTGAAGAGTTATGTTGAGCTATTACTGGCCAGTGGGCCATTTTTAGAAATGTTATTTTATACCAGTGGTTCTCAACTAGGAGTAATTTTGCTCCCCAGGGGCATTTGACAATCTTTGTAAACATTTTTGATTAGCACAGCCCAGAGACAGGGCATCTAGGAGACAGAGGCTAGGGATGCTGCTAAACGTCCTATAATGCACAGAAGAGCCCCACAATAACGAATTATCTGCCGCTAACTGCCAACAGTGCTGAGATTGGGAAACCCTGCTTTATTTATTTTTTTTTTTTAAGAGATTTTTTTTTTTAAATAAGATTTTATTGGGGAAGGGGAACAGGACTTTATTGGGGAACAGTGTGTACTTCTAGGCCTGTTTTCCAAGTCAAGGTGTTGTCCTTTCAATCTTAGTTGTGGAGGGTGCCATTTAGCTTCAAGTTGTTGTCCTTTCAGTCTTAGTTGTGTCGGGTGCAGCTCAGCTCCAGGTCCAGTTGACATTGCTAGTTGCAGGGGGCACAGCCCACCATCCCTTGTGGGAGTTGAACCGGCAACCTTGTGGTTGAGAGCCTACTGGCCCATGTGGGAATCGAACCGGCAGCCTTCGCAGTTAGGAGCATGGAGCTCTAACCACCTGAGCCACCGGGCAGGCCCGTCCCTGCTTTATTCTTAATTGTACTTTGAATACCTAAAAATCCATAATTGATTGACTGGCAATGCCTATTATGTGACATAATATCTGGGAAAAAACCCAAAATATCAAAATGATGCCTGTCGGAGAGACTTCTGTCTGAATTATGGTGATCCAGTGATTGTTATACATGTTAAGATTGAACATATTGTTGTGGAGAAGTAAAAAATGAATTTTCTCTGCTTCAACGATTCACCATTATGGGTGTAGAAAATTCCAATGAGTATTTTTCTTTACACTTATTACTAATTTTCCTATCTATTTTTGATCAAAGTTGGATGTAAGAATGTCAACTGTTTTTTATGTAGTAGCCCAAAGGGATAGCTATCAGATATTTGTGCTCATGGAAATTCAGCCAAGTTACTTAAGATCTCTTTGATTTGATGTTCCTATTTCTAATGGGTTAAGGTGATAATGGAAAGGGACCTTTAAGTGATTAGTTCAAACCCTACGTTTTTATAGATGGGGAAAACTGAGGCACAGAAAAAAAATCTCAGTAACAGATGGGGAACATCTCTGGGTTGAAAGCTGACAGGCATCCCACAAAAGAAATCTTTCTTTTGAAAAGTAACCTTAGTAATGCTCCACTTTATTATTTTGGGGAGATCTTTTAATTTTATAAAGTACTAGAAATATCATGACATTTCAGTTCTTGCAGGCTTTGATGATGTCACTGGCCTATGGTTGATTTGTAGGCTAAAATGATTTTTAGGCTAAAAGAATAAAAGAGGATTTTATTCTAGCTGAGTAATACCTGTCCTATGGAGTTGTTGGGGGAGATTAGAAATAATACATATATGTAAAATGCTTAGCACTGTGTTCGTTACACAGTGGTTAATTAGTAACAGCAATTATTGTGTGTTGGTTTGGTAATGTGGAATCTTTGAACGTCCTAGTGAATTATCAGTTTTAACTCTGTCACGAATCACATCTGAGATGTAAATGAATGTTTCTAAAGAAGTACTCTCTTTGTGTTTGTTTTCAGAAATGCCTAAACGAGCTATTTTCAACCCAGAAGGTGGCTCAGCAGGTTAATGGGAAAATGCAGCTCTGTGAGCAATCCCAGTGTGTTTGGAAAGGTATTGGCCAAAGATTTTCTGTTTGCCCTTCTTTCCTACCCTCCTCTCTCCCTACATCCTTCATTTCTTCCTTATCTTAAAATGTATCACTAATTGTGTTATTGGACTAAATAACATAATTGTAAAATTTAGATAATTCTTGTAATCCTCTGCCTTAACCAATCCCCACTTCCAAGTCCCATTTTCTAGAGGCAACCACCCTTAGCTCTTCTAGCTATTCCCCCAGCCTTTATATCTATTTTCTAAATAATATTTGTAAACTGCTGTTTCTTGCAATTTTAGATTTTTATCATGACTTTCTAGCATAGTACATAAGAACTTAGTTTTCCTGATTCGTTCACTTCCTTTGGTCTACTTACATCACACTTTGAAAAACTAATATTAGTCGTCACTGTTAACATTTTATTACTATACAACTATTATTCACTGCCAAGCCAACTAGTGTACCATAACTATGCCTCTTTTCTAGTGTAACTTTTTGTTTTTCCTGGCATTACAAGTTGCTTTATATTTCCATTTACTAGATATCTGTGCAACTATGATTGTTTCCCCGAAATGCTCCTATGTTTTGTTCCCAGCTATCAATTACATTTTCCATGCACCCACCCACATCAGGTCCAGTTTTCCTTGGTCACCTCCTGGCCAGAGCCTGCTGATCTGTTGGCCAGTTGCTCATTTATAATTCTGGGACTTCTCTTCTTCCATGCTAGACCCACTATTTCCTGGAAGTTATGTTGTGATATTTCTGAGTTTGCTGACCTAAAAAGGTCCTTATTCTAATCTTACATTTGATTCATAGTTTGACTGGCTCTAAATTCTAGTTTTACTCAGAATTTTGAAGGTATTGCTTCTATCATCTATCTATCTTTTGATATCTACCAATCGTGTTTCTATCACATTTTTTAGAGGAGTTTGGGTTCACAGCAAAATTGAGGGGAAAGTACAGAGGGTTCTCGTACATCTCCTGCCCCAACACATGCACAGCCTCCCCCACTGTCAACATCCCACACCAGTTACAATCGATGATCCCATATTGATATATCATTATTACCCCAAATCCATAGTTTACATTAGAATTCCGTCGTGGTGGTGTACATTCTATGGATTTTGACAAATGTATAATGACATGTATGCACCATTATACTTGCACTGGTCTAAAAATCCTTTGTACTTCACCTACTTATCCCTCCTTCCTCCTCTAACCCCTGGCAAACTTCTCACTCTCTCCATAGTTTTGTTTTTTTCTAGAATGTAATATCGTTGGAATCATATAGCATGTAACGTTTGTAGGTTGGCTTCTTTCACTTAATAATATGTATTTAAGTTTCCTCCATGCATGTCTTTTCATGGCTTGATAGCTCATTTCTTTTTAGCACTGAATAACATTCCATTATCTGGTTGTACCACAGTTTATCCATTCATCTATTCAAGGGCATCTTTATTGCTTCTACGTTGGCAATTATGAATAAAGATACTATAAACATTTGTGTGCAGGTTTTTGTGTGGGCATAAATTGTCAATGCATTAGGGTAAATACCAAGAAGTGCAATTGTTGGATTATATGATAAGAGCATATTTAGTTTTGTATGAAACCACCAAAATGTCTTCCAAAGTGGCTGTACTGTTTTGCATCCCCACCAGCAATGTGTGGGAATTCCTGTTGTTCCACGTCTTTATCAGCATTTGGTGGTGTTAGTGTTTTGGATTTTGGCTATTCTAATTGATGTGTAGTGATGTCTCATTGTTTTAACTTGCAATTCCCTAGTGACATATGATGTTGAGCATCTTTTCATATGCTTATTTGCCTGCTGTATATCATCTTTGGTGAATTGTCTAGATATTTAGCCCATTTTTAATCAGGTTGTTTTTCCATTGTTCAGTTTTAAGAGTTTTTTGTATATTTTAGATAACAGTCCTTTATCACATATGTCTTCTGCAAATGTTTTTTTCCCAGTCTGTGGCTTATTTTCTCATTTTCTTGACATTGTGTTTTGCAGAGCTGAAGTTTCTAATTTTCATGAAGTCTAGGTTATCAGTGATTTCTTTCATGGGTTGTGCCTTTGGTGTCCTATCTAAAAAGTTATTGCCAAACCTGAGGTCATGTAGATATTTCTCCTATGTTATTTTTTAGGAGTTTTATAGTTTTGTGTTTTACTTCTAGTCCATGATCCATTTTGAGTTAATTTTTGAGAAGTATATATGCTCTGTGTCTAGATTCATTTGTTTTTATATGCGGATGTCCAGTTGTTCCAGCACCACTTGTTGAAAAGACCAAATTTTCTCCATTGCTTTGCCTTTGTTCCTTTGTCAAAGATTGGTTGATTATATTTGTGGGTCTATTTCTGGGCTCTTTATTCTGTTCCATTGATCTATTTGTCAATTCTTTTGCCAATACCATGGTGTCTTGATAATTATAGCTTTTTAATTTTAATTTTTTATTATTATTAGTTTCAGGTGTACAAAACAATGTAATAGTTAGACATTTATACCCCGCACAAAGTGATAAACTTCTTCCCCGAATCTCCTACCCCTCTGATATTGCATCCAGTCGTTACATTTCCACTGTCTCTATTCTTTATGCTGTACTCCACTTCTTGTGAATATATATATATATATATATATATATATATATATATATATAATTATAGTTTACATTCATTATTATTCAGCTTCAGCTTCAGGTGTACAGCGCAGTAATCAGGCATCTGCACCTTCCCTGAAGTGGTCTCCCTAATAAGACATAACTATAGTTTTCAGTAAGTCTTAAAGTCAGATAGTGTTAGTCCTTAAACTTGGTTTTTCTCCTTTAATATTGTGTTGACTATTCTGGGACATCCCCCCCTACATATAAATTTTAGAATCAGTTTGTCAGTATCCACAAAATTACTTACTAGGATTACATCGAAGCTACAAATCAAGTTGGAAAGAACTGATATCTTAATAATATTGAATCTTCTTATCCATGAACATGGAATATCTCTCAATTTATTTAGATTTTCTTTGATTTCTTTAGTTACAGTTTGTAGTTTTCTTTATACAGATATCATACATGTTTTATTAGATTTATACCAAAATATTTCATTTTTGGGGGTATAAATGAGAACTTTTAAGATCTACCCTCTTAGCAAGTTTCTAATATGCAATACAGTGTTATTAACTATAGTCACATGCTGTATATTACATCCTTATGACCTTTTAATTTTATAACTGGAGGTTTGTACTTGATTTTTTAAAAACCTTTATTAACAGTGCTTGATAATTTCTTGTAACCTTGCAGTTCTGCCCACAACTGCAGGTTTTCATAGCTAACACTGAGGCTATGAACAATAACCTGGCTTCTTGGTATAACACTGTGAAGGTCTTATGCTTCTATCAGAAGTCACGTGGTCATAGAGACCACAGTCACCTGGGTGGGCTCAGTTCCTGTTGAACATGATGTTCTCAGTTTGATCGTAAGCCAAGTGGTTGGAGAGATGAAAAGATAGTGGCCTGTGGTTTAGACTTAGTGGGGTCTTTGATGAGAATTAAAACTGAGCACAAGATATGGTCCTGACCTCAGGTAGTCGTGGGTGAAACTAGCCAAGCATAACCCTATGTGCTCTGGTACAGAAACAGTGAGAAAAAGAGCCAAAGTCAATGAATCAACAAATATTTATTGACAAAGACTCAGAGGAGGGCTTAGGTCTACCAGGTAATTGTTGATGTGATAGACATAGGGATATACAAAATTTTCTTTGGTTTTAAAATCTCAAGTGACAGTATACATACGAATATTCAAAGCATGATATAGTGTCTCTGTGTGCGCCCCACAAGATCTGTCATTACATTTAGATCTGGCATGCACATGCTTTTATTAGACAATGCCACTGAATATTTTTTTAAAAAATAATTAAGTCCTTTTTGTTTTCTTTCCTCCCCCTGCAATTTGTAATTCATTTTTACCACGATGACCACTTTCTTTTTCACTTCCTTGTTTCTTATTACCTTCAAGTATAAATATTATGTTTCCAGGATCATAGAGATATATAGAACTGTTTGTTTCTTGTAGGCTGCAGAGATGGAGTCAGAGATGAATCCTTCCATGTTAAAAGGTTCAGTGATATAAACTATTCTATCCTCCAACCAGAGGTGAAGATTCATCTTTCTGGTCTTCGAAATGACTACTGTAAGTTATTGTTTATATCATGAATTGAAAAGTTGAAATGACAAAATATCTCCTGTGCTATGGCATAAACTTGAAATTTGATGCTGTGAGAACCAGAAGGGCCTTTGCCTCATGTCCAAATGGTGTAGCATCCAAATATGGTTAATATACTTTGCTTTTCCTTGTGCAGTGCTCATGTTCAGGAATGGGTATTGTTGGTGTTGGTAGGGCACACAAATAATATACATTTTGTTTTACTGTATTCGAATGAACTGTACAAATGGTGGCCTATTCTTATGCATATATTTTAAACATGAATAAAGCCGACCTGTCAAACAGCCCTGTTGGGTCGTATGTGTCTGCTTGTGATCTAGTTGGGAAGCCAGGACTCATCCACGTGGAACTGCTACCAACATGCCAGTGTAGAATATGAATAACGAGTTGTGGGGTACAATGAGCTTTAAGGCCTGTAAGTAATTCAGTGATCTTTGGAGTTTTCCAGAGAGACTTTTTCAGTTTTGAACTTCTAATGATCTGCTTGGATCCATGATTCTGTTTTCCAACTGACCTCTACCTGTAAATATTTGAAAATATTTTTACTTGGCTATCTAATCACCCTAATTTGAAATTCATTTTTTATAGATCTGAATATCCTAGACTGGAATTCTCAAGATCTTGTTGCTGTAGCCCTGGGATCTTCTGTATACATCTGGAATGGGGAAAACCACAATGGGATTGATAATATAGACTTAAGTCTCACTAGTAACTATGTATCTTCTGTGTCCTGGATAAAAGAGGGGAGCTGCCTGGCAGTTGGCACCAGCGAAGGAGAAGTACAAGTACTGGACAGCTTTTTCTTTCTCATAATGTGCTCTGTGTAATTGTTAGATAACTAAAATCAACTTTTAATCACAGGTTGATATAAAATAAAGAAACTATGTTAGTTGTGGTATTTGAAGCTATGGGGAGTCAGAGGATATACCACTCTGGTTCTTTTCTTAATGACGTTTAATGAGGACCCAGGGATACTCTGCTTAGTTTTTCCAAGCAATCTTTCTGTCATTTGTTTTCTTTCATTTGCCCCCATTTTTAAAGTCTTTTCTCTCAAACTAAAGTTGGGCTTGTAGAATTCCCAGTTTTAGGACATTGACGAGAAGAAGATAACCTCCCATTCTCCTTTCTCACCTCGAGCCATGACCCGAAGCAGAGTTATTTAAAATGAGTGAATTTTTTTCTGATAGGCTCTCTGAATTGGGGATTTACCAAGTTTCCATCAATCTGTTTAATTTCTCATGCACATTATTACTATTGCTTATTAGCAATAATAGAAACAATATTGCTCACATGTTTGATGGTTTTGGAGGGCCACGGATGGCTCTCACTGCTTTCTCACCTCGGCAGTGATACTAGATTTTATGAAGGCTATGCCATGATTTCTTCTTATGCCAAAATTCTCATTCTTCATGTGCGTCAGAATATCATTTGTAGCTGGCAGGAAAGAAGTTTCTTAGCAGTAAAGAAAATTCCTGTCTCTAGGAAGTGTCTAGGCACCCAAATTTTATTTGTTGGTAATGGTAGGTGCATTTCCAGGTTTGGAATTCCTGGAATTCCAAATTAGAAGGAACTAGTCATGTGATAGTGATTCTCAACCCTTGGCTACCTATTGAATTCACTCGGTGAACTTTACAATAAATGCCATATGCCCAGGCTCTACTCCTACCATTGAATCACAATTGATAGCATCCATAGCACTCTCCCTAGGTGATGCTAATATGCAGACAACATTGAGAACTGCTGACTAGGGTCGAAAGGTGTTGAGCTTTCACTTAGTACAAAAACTGACTATATCAACATTAATTGACTATCAGGCCCCTGAGAAGATAGTGGGCTGTGAAAATGTCAATGCTATGTAACTCTGCTTGTTCATTTTTTCAGTTATGGGATGTGGTAACTAAAAAGCAGCTGAGAAATATGCTTGGTCATTTGTCAGTGGTTGCGGCTCTGAGCTGGAATCACTGTATACTCAGCAGGTAAGAGGCATCTTATTGGAACCAATTATATTTGCATCCCCAATTGATTATGGAGGCTGAATGAATAGAACTATAAAATTTAAAACCAAAACCAAAGCCAAAATAAAATTGAACAGGACATTCGTTAGTATCAGATATGATCCTACCCTCTCAGGTGTTCAAGTCTTCTGGTGATGTAAGTGGTCCAGTGGCCATACTTACCGTGGTGGCTATGTGCTTACAGCATGTGCTAGTCCTGAATGTGAGGTTCATGCTTCACTAAATTGTTCAGATAAAATGTATAACTCTGTTTAAGTAAAGAGATTCTTTGCACTAGAAGTACCTATTAGAGGGATATTTTGTTGAAGTCAAGGCTTTATTACTATTGGTATCAATAATTTGGAATACGTTAAGCTTTCTGGGGCATAGACCCCAGAAGTTAGAGCTGGAAGGAACCTCATAGATTAACCAGGTCAGTGGTCCTCAAACTTGAGCATGCATCAGAATCACCTGGAGCGCTCCTTAAAACACAGATTGTTGCTCTCCAGTAATTTCGGATTCAGTAGGTCTGAAGGTGTGCTGATAATTTGTCTTTCTAATGTCCCAAATGATACTGATGCTACATCACTTTTGACAACTATTGATTTAGTCTAACTGCTTCTTTTTAACCAGAAAACTTAGGTGACCGGTCCCTGTGAACCTATATAATTGGTCTAAATATATATTGCTTTTAATAATAGCCATTCATCTTCATACTGTATTTCTTAAAGTAGATTTAAATTAAATAAATTCCAAAGCCTTGTACAATTTCTTTAAGTAGCTCAGCTATAAATTTGAAATATTCGTACCTTGTGATTGTAGGCTAAACTTAAAACCATTTAAGCAAAACGCCCTAGAAATGCCTAAATATTTTCCCTGAGAAGTTGTTGCAAGCAGGTTAGTTCTATCTCAGGTTCCTTTTACAGTCTGCATTGTTTAAGTTTAGTTTCATTATCAATGAGAAATATGAACAGATCCTTTCTTATAATAATAGCAGTTAACATTTTGATGCCAGGCACAGTGCTATGTACTCTATGTCCATGATCGTGTTTTGATTCCTGCAATAAAACTGTAAAGTGTTTTTTTTTTTATCCCCTCCCTAGTTTTTCTGATGAGTAAACTGAGATACTAGCCTGAGGTCATCTGGTTAATACAAAGGGAAGAATTAGGCTTTGAACCTAGGTGGTCTGGCTGCAGAACCCATATTGTTCATCAGAATGCTATTCAATGTTGTGCCTGTATAGTTTTTAAAAATATGATTCTGGACTTTTGAGAAATTTCAGGAAAAAATTATAGGCAGTAACTTACTTGCTCCTTGGAGGAAAATAAGATTAGTCCAGAAAGAGTGTATTAGTTTTTAAAGTGATAGGATCTTTATTATTGTTTGGATCCAAATCACCGAGAGTGAGTAGAGACATTATCCACTGATTTTTAATCATATTGCAGTTGGCTGGGACATTCAGATAGTTTTATACTCTTTTTAGAGTATTAGCATTAGCAAAATTAATAGTGAATCTATAAATTAAAAGAAAAAGAAAATAAATTTCTATGGTGATCCTTTTACTATAACATATATATATACTGTTTTACTATACCATATATAAATATATTAATATATACTAAAACCATTTCATTGAGATTATGTGAAATATTCTGAATTCCAGAAAAGTAATATTTCCTAGATCCAGCGCATAAATCTGGGAAAATCTGGTAACCTTGTAAATCTGTTTTCCATGGTTGTCTGCATCATATTAAAGCCATCAGAGAAATCTATCAAAGGATATCTTCTCAGTATTCCGATCTGAAACTCTGCCAGAAAAATCTATTTCATTGTTGAAAAGAATCACCCAGATAGAACAGTCCATCTTTATTAACCCAAGGAATGTCTACCTGGTTTTGAATCTGTCCTAAGAGGTCTTTCAATAGTTCAAATAATTCTTTCCTTCATGTTTTCAAATGCTGATGTAACAATAGGGCTCAAGTTTTCTGTCATAATTCTGCCCCTTTACCTCTGTGCAGTGGGTCAAGACTGGGCCATGTTTATCACCATGATGTGCGGGTAGCGCAGCATCACGTCGGAACACTTCCCCACAAGCAAGCTGTATGTGCTCTGAAGTGGTCACCAGATGGCAGGCTGCTTTCCAGTGGCTGTAGTGACGGACTGCTGACTATCTGGCCCCATGATCCAGGTGTGCATGCACAAAGTCAACCAATAAAAGTCATAGCCCAACCTACAGCAGTCAAGGTAAGAATTCTGGTAGTTTTCTAGGTGTCCTGTATCTCAGAGACCACTGGGCATCCTTCACACATGAAAACAAAGCCATTACACCAATGCTTTGAGATTTTTCTTCCCCTAGAATTTGTTTTGGATTTTGCCATCCCTCTCCTGAAAGACAACTCTATTTTTACTCCACATGTGTCATATTGTTTGGTTGTAAGTAACAGAAACCAAAGTCAAGTTTGAATATAAATAAAATGTAAATGTATTTTCTTATGTCATTGGGAAGTCCTGGGTACATACAGCTGTTTCAAATATTGGCTGGGTCTAGGGCCTTAAATAACGTCATTAGAGTCCTGTCTCTTTGGCTTTGGCTCTACTTGTCTCTGTTTAGTTTCATTCATCATTCACACTCCATTTTGTGGGCAAAATGGCTCTTGGCTGCTTCAGATTCAGATTCTCTCAGATGGAAGTTGGAGAAGAAACAATTGTTTCTTATAAGTCTGGTAGAGAAGTCCTAGGCAGGACTCTGGTCTGGCTTTGGTCATGTGCTCATCTCTCAATTGATAATTGCAGCCAGATAGGTGGGCACACTGACCAACCAGGCCTGGGTCACGAGCTCACATCCAAGTAAGGAGACCTGTTACTACAAGGAGGAAGGGTGCTACAGAGTAAACTCCACCATGCTCTGCATAATAATTTCTTATTTCTCTGTACTTAAAATTCTTATTTCTAGTAAAAAAAAAATCCATTCTTCTCTTTCTTTGGTGTCACAGATGTTCTCTCAAAGCCCATATTCAAAGGAAGGGAAATGAGATTCTATCTATTGATACAGGGAAATGGGCAAAGTTCTAGAATTGTGTGTGGGATTAGAGATTTAAATTTTAACTCTAAGAACCTTTAAATTAGGATGAAATTAGTGTCTTCATTTGACGTGGGTGTTGTAAAAAGTTACAACTATATGGAAAACTTCTGAAGCTTGCAATTTACTAAAAAATAATTTGTCAGAAACGAAAGACATATGCCAGAATATATTTATTATAGTATTCTTTACAAAAGCAAACAATAAAAACAAAACAAAAAATCTACCCTCTCCAAAAAATTCAACCCAACACAAAACAAACCAAATCAAATTAAAAAAAAACACCTGACTCCAGAATTAGAACAAAAATTTATTAGGGTATAATAACATGATGGAATATTATGGGATTATTAAAAATGATAATTATGAAAAATATGTTAAATATGGAAAACATTTATATAAATGAAAACAACAGAAAAATAAACTAGTTCATACATTATGTTTGATACTTTAAAAATACTTTTTTACATATGGAAGATAATATGCAAAAATGAGAATAGTTACCAGGATGATTGATAAGGATATATAAATATAACTAAAATATTTGTTAAAATGTTATTTAAAATTATTGTTACTAGTCATTTCAATTATCAATATAAATGTGTCATACTAAATCCTATTTTTCAGAATGAACTATAATAATTTATAAATATAAAAAGGCAACTTTATTTTCTGAAATGTATTAGGAGTTATAATGCATGAAATCTTTTGAGTTGTGAGCAATCAGGCATAACTCTCTTTTGTCTTCTCTTCTCTGACCTAGAACCTAAAGACATAGGTAGACAAACCAGAGAAAGGCTGCATTTCATAACCAGATTCTAGGGCACACGTGAACTACTCCAGCAGCAGATTTTTGCCCCATAAAATGTGTTAATGCAGTTTTCCAAACTTAACTATTGTGTGATTTTTTTATGTTGAAAATATTTACAATTGTTATCAAAATTTGAGGATGACACCTCATAGGTGATTTCTAGTTTCTGAGAAGTAATCTCTGGAGAGTGCAGTTGTTCCTGTCCTTGGATAAGAGGTCCAGGACAGCTGCTATGGGTGCAGACCTCTGAAATTTTTGCTTACCTGGGTGCATCACATTCATGAGTTAACCTTCTCCGAGGCTGACCTGTCTGTGTGATTATTTGGAACTTTAAAGGCCATGGATTGGTGTCCCTGGCAGGCTGGCGTCCTTGCTGTTGGAGGAGGAATGCAGGATGGACACTTACACATCTTGGACATAAATAGTGGTCAGAGCATCCAGACCCCAAGCACAAACTCACAGGTAAACGTCTCCTCTGGAAGTCACCTTCATTCTGATCTAGAATCTTGTGAAAATAATTTATGATAAAGCACAGGATGCAGGCACACCTCTCTGTACCTGCTGAATCCATAGGGATTTCAGTTGCTGAAAGTTTCGTTTTGTAAAACCTTCTTCTGCGAGTTGAAAATTAATTTAACATGTGCAGTTTTTTGTTTTTTTTTTTACACATGTCCCTTCTTTTTCAACATTGCTTTGATGGTGAAAGTTGATAGCAGTCTGTCTATTCCTAGACCATAATCATAGTCCACTTCAATTCATAGGTTCACTGCACCTAAGCCTATTTCTATATTTAGTCCATTGTTGCCTTGGGATAAACTTCCCTAGAACTAATGTAATCCTCTAACACCGTAATCCCAGCTAGACTGAAGGATGTATGTAGACAGAGTATTCTGCTTAGAATCAGTTTATATTCATAATAAATCAGAAACTGCCATAATTCTGTGTTTTTTTCGGTCACGATGACAGATTTGTTCACTAATCTGGCTACCTAAAACAAAGGAGATTGCAACTGGCCAGGGTGCGCCTAAGAATGATGTGACTGTATGGGCTTGTCCTGCTCTGGCCAGGTCAGGTGGATTTTTTGGTAAGTAAATGAGTGAGTAAAATGCCATATACCTATAGCCAAGTGAGCTGTCATTGGTGGGAAAAGCCCGGAGTGAAAGATTTTCTCTTTTGGGTTCTTTAAAATATGTATTTCATCCCAGGAAAGAGGCCTATACCCACAGCACTTCAGGGAGTGTGTAGATCAGTGTTTGCAAACTGGACTAGGATTGTTCATCACATATAATTGTCATATCTTCTCCTTTTGACCGACATGTATAGATGATGCAGTGATGATTGTGGACAGTTTTGAACTGTGTTTTTGAACTCTGTCGTTAGCATCATAACTTATCTTACCTTATTCTGAAGAAGGAAATGTGTGGGAGATGAAGAAATGTGAAAGGCTGAGACTTTGCTCTACATCATGGGGAGGCTGCTAAAGAGCATGAGGGTCTGGTGAGCCTCTGCCCTTTCAAGGCAAACTGCTGTTATTTCTCAGCGTAGTTTTACAAACTTTTATTGGGTACTTCTTGAGAGCAAGACCCTATAATGCGGACCATGACACAAGCCTCATCCTCAATGCCTCTTGGGTGTAACCTGGAGTGCTAATGGGGCCCCGGGGTGAGTAGGTATCTTCTACCCAACCCTGGGAAAAGGGGAGACAGAAGTGGTGGTTGATGAGGGAGCAGAGCACGGGCATCCAATCTCTTGCAGAGCTCTGATTACATATCCTATCTTCTTCTCTCCATTCAACCTTGTCTCCTGGTCAATCCCTGGAATTTGTTTATTAAGCTTCTGTTATGTGCCAGGCACTTTTTGGGGTGCTGGGGATACACAAATGCATAAGACAGACAATATCCTTGCCCTCATGGAGCCTACACTTTTGTGGGAGGACATAAGATGCAAACCAAATATATCCAATGTTAGGTAGTAATAATACCATGACTTTCTTTGGAGATTCTGAGAATGTTATTTGGCAACTACACAACTCCCTCAACAGAAAGACTTCCTGCTTCTGCTGTTCATCCTGGCTGGACCTCTGGTTAGCCTCAGAATGACCTTTATATCCTTCAGCTGTTATACTGTATGGTATGGTAAATAAAAAGTACAGGCAATTCTTGACAGAGCCACATCAGTGGGCAGGCATGCATGTAGGAGGAGCATGGATCGATCCTTTGCATATTTTAATCATAACTTATGCAATTCACTGGACATTTAGGTTAGACAAATATTTTAAACCAAGCCTTAAAACCTAAATCTTTACAAAATTACAATTCCAGCAGCTAGGTAAGTCCTTTAGCTAGGTGGGGGCATCTGATAGATACTTGAATTAATTTGCTGATGCTTGGAATAAAGAATGAACTTATCAGGTATATTTCCTTGTTTCTCTGGTCTTAATAAGCTGTAAGTTCTTTAATTTTAATGCCTTATAAATGCTTTTTTCTCATTGATATTAGACAGAATTCCAAAGGAACATTAACCATTTCTCCTTCTCCTAAAAAGTTGACGATTGGAGAAGATGTAGTTACTTTTGAATTTTTAGACACTAATTTTCATCTCTAACTTAGTTTCTTCTATCTACAGTATGTCCCAAAAGTGTTTAGCAGGATGGTTGCTATACAAACACTCATCATATGGTCAGATAAATTTGGAAATTCTGTGTTACACAGAATGGTTTTTCCTTCCTAAGGACATCTGAAAACCTTTGCCGTATTACTATATGTACTGTGAATCTCCAAGAGGAGGTTATAGCATTCAGTGTTTCCCAAATACATTTGGGAACTCTTTTGTATAAGATCATCTTGAGGTACTTGTTCCAGGAACACACTTCAGGGAGCGCTGCCATATGACATGGGACTACTAAAATATTTAACTTCCATGTGTTTTTCACTGTGAGTCACTGTTTCCATTGTGGGTCAAGACTGTCTTGACATAAACCCCGGTGACTGAAAGGTGGGTCTTTCAAACTGGGGGGGTCTGTGACCCATTGGATCATGGATGGAATGAGTCAAGATCAGCATTAAAAAAAATGAAATAGAATAGTATAGAATGGAAAAAATGACAAAGTACGTATTATTTTATGAAATTTTGTTATAGTTATCAGTGCATATACGTGCCTATTCATGGGGCCACTACATAAAATGTAGTTTTGACTGTAGGTTGTGGTAAAAAAGTTTGGAAAAAAGATATTCTAAATTATGGCCACAACTTTACTAAGTGTCACCCTGTTAACCACAGTCATGATTCTCTGCAGGAAAATTTCAGTTAAGAGGTCTCTTCCACCTGGCTACAGAATAAAGATAACTTATGAAACAGGAGTAGCTAACTTGTCAACTTGTAAGTGAGATCTGGCCTTTGATATGGTTTTATCAGTCCACAGCACATGCATAAATACGTGGTCTCATTTATGACTATAGCTGCACAAAGAAAAGAAAACTTTCAATGCTTTCAATGACAGTTTTAGAACTTGGAACTTGGTGATGTGAATCCTGAAAGAGGACTTTTGTCTAGAGATAAAGATGACATTTTCCACTATCTAGTAAGTTAAGATTGTCACTGATATGAGAAAAGAATTTCAAGAATGCCTTTGCTTCCAATCTAAATGCCATTTTCCTAACAAGTTCTGGAAGTAGATATCTGTTTTTTTAAGTCAAGGTATTTTTCAAAGCCTGCTTAGGAAAAGATTTGGGCTTTTTTTCCCTCTGTTATTTCTTTTCCTGTTTTCTTCCTTCCTCTTCATCTTAACACATTGTAATAAAGAATGAAAGCATATTTATCACCTATTATATTAATTGAATAGACTTTTCTTTCTCAGATTTCATTTAGAAGCATTACATATCTATACCATTTTTAATTTCTATTAACCTCATAGAGAACTTGTTCAACAGAATGTTCTTTGAAAAATGATCCATTAGATAACAGAAAGAAGTCTCCTTCTGTCTCCAGAAGTCTGTAAAGACTTATGTATGCTTTGTAGGAGAGATTTTTGTGTCCTTTTCCATTAAGCTGCATCAGTTTATTTGAAAAGTTTCTTGAAATCTAGGTGCTGAAGGGATAATTTTTTGGGGAGAATAAGAAGAGGGATGAGGTAGGTGGCAGGAGCACAGCAATTCCTGGGTGTTGGTGGACTAGGCGAGGTAGAACTAATAACAGTAAGGGGCATGAGGGGTGTGAAAGTCTAAAAAATGGTGTCCCAGAAGATATCCATGCCAAAACCCTGGAACCTGTGAATGTGACCTTATTTGGAAAAAGGGTCTTTGCAGATGTAATTAAGTTAGGATCTTCAAATGAAATGATCCTAGATTATCCAGATGGGCTCAAAATCCAATGACAAGTGTCCTCCTAAGAGACACACAAAGGAGATCAGACACACTGAAGAGGAGGCAATGTGACCACAGAGGCAGAGACTGGAGTGATGTGGCCATAAATCAAGGACGGCCAACAGCTGCCGGAAGCTAGAAGAGGCCAGGAGCGGAATATCTCCTGGAGCCTCCAGAGGGAGCCAGCCCTGTTGACTCCTTGATTCTGGACTTTTGGTCACCAGAACTGTGAGAGAATAAATTTGTGTTGTCTGACGCCATGCAGTTTGTGGTGATTTGTTATGGAAGACACAGGACACTAATAGAAGGGGGAAGTGCCCTGAAGGGGAAACTGAAGCAAAAGCTTGGCCACCCTGTGATGTTGCCCAGAGTCCGCCCTGACTGGTGTTCACAGCACCAAAGGCTCAGTGGGAATGCCAGCTCTGAACTTGGCAGGTTTCAGAGAAGCCCTTTATTCTGGAATGGGATCTGTGGCCCCCACCTTAGGTTGCTTCCCATCCCACAGCCCCAGCCCTTGCAATGTGGAGCATGAACTATCATTCCTTCTTCCCACAGGCCACAGAGGCAGAGTGCTGCAGTTGGCTTTGAGTCCGGACCAGACCCGAGTGTTTTCTGTGGCTGCTGATGGCATAGCCTGTGTATGGAAATGCTGCAATCCGCTCAGCCCCTCTAAGCTTCAGTTTCCTGATTTCTAAGTGCGAATATTGATATTGGCCTTGTCTTCTGCATGGCATTGTCAAGAGGATCTAACAAGATGAAGTGCGTTTCCTGAAGTGAATGCCTGTTCTCCTGACCTTCTTTCTCAGGTTCCCGTATTTGTTCTGCTTCCTCCTATTGCATTTCCCAGCCATTGTCTTTGACCCTCTATTCTTCTCTCTCCACTTTTTCCCTCCTCCTGCTCTTCATTTTTCTTCTTCTCTATCTCTTCCTTGTCAGGGATGCATTTTCACTACTATACTCAGAATAAAATCTATAGCAAAGATTTTGAAATACTTCTTTTCCACTTGAGTTTCCTCCCAAGCTCCAGCCTCGTACTTCTGTCTCTGGATATTTTCTTTTTGAGATCCTTTCCTGTCTTTAACTCACACTCAATACATTAAAAACACAACATGTTCACTTGACAGATATTGGTAAAAATCTTACTATATGCTAAACAGTATGTTAAGCATGCATATTATTTCCTCTCAAAATGAGTTCCTCTGCAGGATTCCCTTCGCCCATCACCCGGGAGTCTCCTGATCATTGTGTTCCGTGCTCAGTCAGATTACCCCATGCTCTCTTTTCTTCTGTTTCACCCTAGTCATGTCCTGAATACCTGATGACCAGTCTGCAGTAATTGCCTTCTAACTGGTTTTCCTGTCTTTATTCTTCATGGGTCCCCACACCACTGTTTGGTTAAATTTCTGAAAGTGTTGTGCTGATCCTCTCCGTTCCCTGATCATAAACTCTCAATGACTCCCTAATACCTAGACCTTGGAGTCTCGAGCACAGAAGTTGAAGTTTGGGGACCTGTTCTTGCCTTGGCTCTGCCGTAATTGACCTTGGCTATGTCGCAACATTTGCAAAATTAGGAATTTGGAGGTAACAGCTGCTCAGGTTTCTTCCAGCTTGACCATCCATTGTTCTATCTTTTTAATGTTAATTCTCACTTGTCTCCTACAGTGACCCTGGGCTAAGTTTGTGATTTTCTACCCTTCGTGCTTCTGTTGGAGCTTTTCTTCTAGTCTGGAATTTCTGCTCCTCTTTGGTTCGGAAATGATGTTACCTGGCTTTGAATTCTTGGCATTAGTCTCTACCACCTATTTGGTATTAATACACTATTTTAGTTGTTTACATTTTTTTTTATTACTATGTGAATCTTTGTTTACTTTAGTTGTAACATTTTTATTTCTTTCCTAGATGATTAAATCGAGGAGTCGACGGAGTACATATTATACTTTTTAGTGCTTCTTAGAATGTTTTGCTTCTGTCAGATAACAAATATTGATTGATTGGTTTGCTTTGTCATAAAACATTTTTTGCCAATATATATCCATGCCCTTCCCTCTTCCCCTCTAACCCCCCCCCTCATAAAACAAAACAAAAATCTTGATAACTGAAAAGTGGAATAGTATATACAAGGGATGTGAGGACTCGCCTGCCAAATTAGTATTAATTTGTCAATATGTTATTTTCTTTTTCCTGTTTTTCTAATTCAGAAAATCTGCTTGGTATGCTAGTAATTCTTGCCTCAGAATATTTTAGGTCACCAAAAACTGCAAATGTGATTCATACTCTTCTGCAATATACACTCTTCTTTAAGATAATGTTTTTTATTTGATCTTCTTAATTAGCCAGGTATGAATTATAGGAAAGTGTGTAGCAGGGAAATGAGCAAAATGATTAGGTAATTTCTAGTGTCTCCCACAATTCTGATCTGGGTGCTTCTGTCTTAACAGTCTCGTGACACTGTGTCATGACCAAAGACCACTTCTCTCAGCTAATACTTGTGTGCGAACAAGGTGCTTTCATTGAAGACAAATAGCAATATATCTTTTTTTTTTTTTTTTAAGATTTTATTGGGGAAGGGGAACAGGACTTTATTGGGGAACAGTGTGTACCTCCAGGACTTTTTTCCAGTCAAGTTGTTGTCCTTTCAATATTAGTTGTGGAGGGTGCCATTCACTTTCAAGTTGTTGTTCTTTCAGTCTTAGTTGTGGAGGACGCAGCTCAGCTCCAGGTCCAGTTGCCATTGCTAGTTGCAGGGGACACAGCCCACCATCCCTTGCGGGAGTCGAAACCGACAACTTTGTGGTTGAGAGGATGCGCTCCAACCAACCGAGCCATCTGGGAGCTCAGCGGCAGCTCAGCTCAAGATGCCATGTTCAATCTTAGTTGCAGGGGGCGGAGCCCACCATCCCTTGAGGGAGTCAAGGAATCGAACTGGCAACCTTGTGGTTGAGAGCCCACTGGCCCATGTGAGAATCGAACCGGAAGCCTTTGGAGTTAGGAGCATGGAGCTCTGACTGCCTGAGCTACCGGGCCGGCCCGCAATATATCTTTAACCTGGTATTAGTTTTGGTGGAAAGTCTAGGATATGGTTTTAGAAAAGAGAATAAGTGAACTTGTAGATAATACATGAAACAGAAGTCTTTGTTACACCTGATTTCTAAATTTTGTAATTAAAATTTTTTATTTTAATTCACATAGAGTAAAGCACACAAGTCTGAAGTTTATAGCTTTGATAAGTTTTTAATTTATGAATAGATTACTGTGTAACCACTGTCTAGATGAAAATATGAACATTTCTTGTACCCTAAAAGATTCCTGTGCCCACTCCTAGTCAGCACCTTTCCATCATTATGACCTTTATCACCATGGATTAGTTTTGCCTTACGCAAGCCAACAGATAAATGGAATCATACAGCAAATATTCTTTTTTGTCTGGCTTCTTTCATTCAACATTAAGTTTGTAAAATTAATTCATGTTGTTGCATATAGTTTATTCTTTTTCATTGCTGTATAATATTCTATTGTATAAGTGTACAATTGTTTATCCATTTTATTGTGGATTGATATTTGAAAAATTTGAAAAATTTTCAATTTTGATTTTGAAGAATAAAGCTCCCATGTACACCCTTGAACACATCTTTGGTGAAAAAAAGCACTCATTTCTGTTTGGTGTATACCCAGGAGTAGAATGCTTTGGTCATAGAATATCTGTACATTTAGTTTTAATAGACACTGTCATTTTTCCTATGATGTTGCACCAATTTACATTTTCACCAGCAATGAACAATGGTTCCAAACTACTTTATAAGTGAACTTCAAAATCTGTAATAAATTTGCCAGTAGGGAATATTCCATCCTCTTATTATTATTAAAATCTTAACTAGGAATTAGGGATTAGAGTGTGCATATAAAATATCATCCTAGTGATTCTTAGAGCCTCTCTTTTAGATAAAAGAGTCTATCTTTTAGATACCAGGCCTCACTTTCTAGTATAGCTGTTCTCATCCCTAACTGCATATAGAATTATTGGGGAGATTATGTAAAGAATACTATGTCCTGGGTCCCACTGAATACAAATTAAATAAAATTTTCTAGAAGTAGGGCCTGGGCATTGGTAATTTTAAAGAGCCTGGTGAGTCTAATGAGCAGCCATGGTTGAAAACCAATGTACTAGTATTTTGGTCAGTTTTTAAATTATGCTCCTTTTAATTTTGTTTTGTTTTGTTTTAAGAGGCTGTCTCTTAGTGTTGCTGTATATTCGTGGTTTAGATACACACACACACACACACACACACACACACGGCTTGACAATTAAGTTCGCAAATTAATCCTAGAAAAAGTGCTACATACCTCATTGCTGAATATCATTACGGTCACCTTTAAAGTACTCCCCTTGGTAAGGTATGCACCAACGCCAGTGCCTAGTCCACCCTTCAAAGCAATTTTGGAACTTTTTCTGGAGTGGCCATCAGACCTGTCGTATTACCGTTGATGTCCTGAATGTCATCAAATGTCTTCCTTTCAACAGTTCCTTTATCTTTGGGTAAAGAAAGAAGTCATTGGGGGCCAGATCAGGTGAGTAGGGAGGGTGTTCCAATACAGTTATTTGTTTACTGGCTAAAAACTCTCACAGACAGTGCCGTGTGAGCTGGTGCATTGTCATGATGCAAGAGCTATGAATTGCTGGCGAAAAGTTCAGGTCGTCTAACTTTTTCATGCAGCCTTTTCAGCACTTCCAAATAGTAAACTCGGTTAACTGTTTGTCTAATTGGTACAAATTCACAATGAATAATCTGTCCGATATCAAAAAAAGATTAGCAACATCGTTGTAGCAGGTTGGTGAATGTAACTGTCAGACCTCATATGTATATGTATATGTATATGTATATGTATATGTATATGTATATGTATATGTATATGTATCTGATGTGTGTGTGTACACACACACACACATAAAATTTATATTCCTAAAGGAACTGATGGAACTCAAAGAAATCTGTTCATATAATCACATCTTGCAGGAGCTACTGGGCTAATGACTATCCAATAAATTCAATATGCTGAATAAACTTCATGGGGCTTTTTCCAAAGGTAACTTTCGGGCCACAATCCAACACTCATTCCCTACTATGGGATAGAAACCACTGTAACCACCATGTTGATTGGACCTACCCAGGCTCAAGGACAAGGAGAACCAAGAAATCACCTAATCCTAAACTTAAATGCAAACTACTGAGAAAGGAGGCCGACTTTCTATTGTATGCTATTCTTGGCTGACAAAGTGCTTCATTTGTATCCCTAGAATTTTAATTTCTATTTCTTGTCTGCCTTTGGAAAATATTGTAAGGCATTTCCTGTTTCTATTTCTCTCATAGACTCAGGTTTTTCATATAAATCTGAATAGCAGGTGTTGATGTAGAGCCATGGCCTTTGAAGGGCAAGTTCATTTCCTTTAACCCAAATGCTCCAGACTGGCTGTTTCTGTTTCCTGCAGAACTGCTGAGCCCTTTACTGTACTTGTTACTAAACAGACTTTACTGTCACTCCTGCTGGATTCCATTGAGACAGTGAAGTGAATAATTCAAGCAAATTTTGCATCTCACTTCACACATGGATGACATTGGTGACACTGGTCCCCTAATCTCTCCCTTGCATTATCCCTGAGGTCACTATATTACTCTGCCTCACTTTGCTGATGGAAATCTGCCCACTAAAGTTATAGGAGAGAAATGAGTACAATTATACAAATTGATTTTATTTATGACAGGATTAAAAAGTGACAGCAAATCAAATGAAACACTATTATCTAAACTGCCCCCTTCGTGGTCTTTCTTATCCAGTTGAGGTATTTCTCTGAGAGAAGTATATAGACGCCAGGTTTTCGAGGGTCTCCACATTTTCCTGCAATGCCAAAGGAAGTGATGCCTCTGAAAGTACCATCACATATCAGAGGGCCTCCAGAATCTCCCTGGGAAAAGACAAGAGGGGTAGTGGAAATGAGTATCGGGCAAGACCATAGCTGAATGGAAGAAATTCCATTTAATGTGGCGTTAAGACCAACTTTCACTAAATTGAAATTAGTGCTTGAAAAACCACACATGTTGAGAATATTTTAATATTTTTGAATTGGCTTAGTCAATTTATTTATGATCCAGTGAAAATTGAAACTTGTTTTATTGTTTATGTTATCCACTAATCTGAGACTGATTCTCTGCATTAGAAAGGAAACTCTTTTGTCATTTTCTCAAAATGCTTAATAACACAAGTGGTAAAATAGTCAAATGCAGATGGGACTTTGTTTGAGGCAAAGAACAAAAACTATGTTTTCTAGTTCCTCCAGCAGATAATCATCTTCCCCCAAAACCAAAACCAAAGCAATTTTTCCTTTCACCCTCTCAAATAGACAAAAAATTCTCCCCAAGTCTCCTTTGAGCATCTGATGCTAGATGGAAGCTCCCAGAAATCAGTTGTTATACTTCAGAATCAACTGACTCCACAGTAGAGAGGCTTCAGTTAGCGGTATGTAAGTCGATTTTATTCTTCCTGATTGTTTCACCCAATGTAGGACCTTGTATTCTCTCATTGAATTCTAGAATCAGCACATTTTAACATATTGGAGGTTTAGAGTCTGGATTGGCCAGTTCACTGCTATGGCTTTATGGAAGACTGGTGGTTCTAAATGGAGGACCATTCAGGCTTGTACATAGAGTTCTGCAAATGCAAGGCTCTGAGGGACCAACTCCATTCCAGCAAAGTGAAGGCATGGATGACCTGCCCCTTCCAGGCAAAAATTGGCCTTATGAGTGTACGACATAAAGAACCATGTGAGACACTGAGGTCTTCCCTGAGCAAGTATATTTCTCCTGCCTAATATAGTGCCTACAATTTTCAGAATGAGTCCTTTAGGTCTAATTCATCAACAATCATTGAGAGAACTGGAAAAGAATTGTTAAGTTTTGCTGGTAGAGGGTGGCTGGTAGGAGGGGGACAGGCATCTTGTGATGCTGTTATGGCCTAAGGATGTTGCATGTGGGTTCCGAAAGCATGCAGGTTCTGGGTTTCTGGACGCCCCGTATAGTGGATGAAAAGAGGGGGAGGAGTGAGGAGGGCAAAGGAGAGAAAAGTGGAAGGGTGCTGAAGACAAATGCTGTCTTTTCTGAGATTTGCCTCGCCTTGATCCTGAAGGCAAGCCATTCAGATTCTGCTGATATTTAGATAAGCACCTGGGAAGGGAAGAAACCTCTGAATCTCTCAGTGTCTGATAACTCCCAAACCATGCATACTCCTCTTCAGACAACACTCTATAGGGTCTTTGGAAAAGGTGAGAAATGACAAGCCAACACTCAGAGCTTAAAAATCTGTAAAGTGTTTCTTTTACTTATATCCTCAGGCAGGGCCCGGTCCCATCCCTTCTCTGGGACTCTGGTCTGGAAGGTTAGATAGTCTCTGGTTTGGGTCATATTTCGATGTTGGTTCCTGGGGATTGAGCTTGGCTCTAGGAAGCTATGGAGTCTAGCCTGAGATCCTCAGTCAGGCTTGGGAATGACAGGCATTTCAGACTTGCCCAGTTAAATGGCAGAAGAATTTTGGGAGAGTGCTGAGATGGGGAAAAGTGTACAGAAGGCCCTGGAGGAGCCCTGACTTCAGCTCTCCTGATTGTAAGTTTTAAAATTAAATCTACATATGTTAATATGGAGAATGCGAAAATAAAACATTGCTTCTCAGTGGTTTTTGATATGAAGTCAAGAAGACATAATAGGTTAACCCATGTACTAGCAGTAAAGTTGTTATTTTTGGTGAACAACTCACTTTGAGTTGAGAATATTAATTTATTTGACTGAGGTTTTATCAAATTTTTTTCAAAAAACACTAGGACTCTATAGAAGCCAATGCAATGAGAAGACTAAGCATGACATTATGTTTTTTGTGTCTGCATGACAATCCAATAGCTAAAACGTGAGATCTTATTTTACTTACATCGCAAGAGTCTCTTCCACCGGCGCTGTTTCCAGCACAAATCATATTCAGTCCAATCACGGGATTATAATTATAGTGCTTTTCGTCATTGCAGGTTTTTCTGTCTACGACGGTGACATTGACTTCTCTCAGAATATCGGAACCAGTTGATTTAGCATTTTTAGTTAACCCCCATCCTGCAACTTGACACTGCGTGTTTGGTTTTACATCATGCCCCTTTTTAGGGAGAGGAAGGATTGCCACATTTTTATTAATTGTTGCTTTTTTAACTAGCTGTTGGAAGACAAGCAGAAAGAGTTGATGAGATAATTAAAATATTCATATTTTTACTTAAATTCTATTCCAACCCTCAGGGACCCCCTTATGTAGCTACAGTCTGTAGCTATAAGGGCACCCACCAAAGAAAGGTTGCCATGTAGTTGACCAGATTATAGGAGCTTCTATGACTTTTAAGTCAATCAAAGGTACAGTCAAAGGTACGTACCTGTAGAAGTTTAAGATCACCCTCATGTGTGTAACTGTCATAGCATGGATAGGGAACCTCTTTCTTAATGGACATTGTCTGTTTTTCTGGCTCATGCTTGGATATTGAGTGAGCTCCAAGAATGATCTTGGTCTGTTTGTTCCTGAAAACAGGTACAACACTGTTAACTGGGTTTATTCTTTTAATCAGGAGCTGAGCATAATATGTGCTAATCAGTTTCACTGTCCCATTTATAAGTATGCTTGCTGTGGAAATACTTATTTGTGGCTCAGAAAAAAGTGTGTACTTTAAAGAATAAAAAGTAAGATGTTTATGAATTTATCATCATCATCATCATCATCACTACAATCACCAACTTATTTATAACAAGCTAGGCTAGGTTCATTGAAAACAAATAATAAGAATTTCATGGCAGCTAAGCCAAGTATTGGGGTTTTAGTGCTGCACTCACCCCAACCCTCCATTAGCTGTGATAGAGAATCAGGCTGCAGATTACTGGAAAACAAAGGTCTCAGCAGTTTAGAGACAGAAGCAAAAGCGACTCAATAGTTGTAGAGTAATTCACTGAAGGGGTCTCTGTACGACAGCAACAAATTTATCTTACATGGAAAAACTTTCAGACATAGATTGTCCAGTGGAGGACCCTATTTGCGTAACATTTAGTGTGTATATATTGGGGGGCGGGTGGTCTGAAGGAGAAACCCAGGATTCTTCTCTTACTCTGGGCTAAAGGTTCATTTTGATTAATAAAATCAAAATGCTGTGATGTATTAATGATCAAGGCTATTATCATTCACAAGCTAGTATAAAGCACACCAACCAGATATTTACTCTGTCATTTTTCCATCACACCAGCTGATACTAATCTCACTTAAGACATTAAACAGTGCTTTTAGTAGAGCAGTTTGATAATGAAATGTTCTATTAATCTGCACTGTCCGATATGGTAACCAGTAGTCCCATGTGGTTACTGAGGATGTGAAATGTGGCTAGTGTGACTGAGGAAATAAATCTGTAATTTAAATTTAAATTTATATAGCCAATATAAGTGACACAGCCAATATGACAGTGGCAGTCATATTGGACAGCCCAGGTTTAGAGGCTTGATTTAAGGAATGGAGAAAAGACCAAGCCTGGAAGAGGTTTAAAGGTGGTGGTCAACAGGGGGTAAGAAATGCCTGAAGGTATGAGAGAGGGAAAAAGGAAGGCATTTGAAACAAGCTTTCTCTACTTGACTGCTGTGCTCAGGCCCCTGAGGGGATTGAGGTCTTGGCTAACTCTAACAGTCATGAAGTCAACACCAGAAGCAAAGCCTTTCAGCATTTGGACCAGGCGGCTCTGAAGGGACCTACAGAAAGAGCTCGTGGATGCTGCTCATCATTGGTCTGATTTTCTGGGGCCGAGTGTGGGCTTCACACCTGAAAGGGGTAAAGCAAGTTTCCAGAGACATAAGAGTCACGTGAGCCTCCTGTGACTTTAGTGAGATTTACTTTTTTTTGTTGTTGTTTTTTCTATTAATATTCACCCAAATAGAACTATCCACATTTTTTTTTTTTTTTAAATCCAAGCACTTACGTGACACAATGAGCTGCAGTCAATACCCAGTTTTTTGCAATCAAAGCCCCACCACAGATTTCGCCTCCTTTAAGTAGTACCATGTAGGGTCTTGAATGAGGAATCGCTTCTCTTCCGCCAATAATTTCTACACAGAAATCTGTTTAAAAGAAAAAGGCAAATCATATCAGTGTCCACACTAGAGGGCTCTACCTAAAGCTGTGTTTCTAAGACCAGACATGCTTGTTCTGCTCGGAGAGGAAGTGCAGATGACAGCGCTCTCTCCCCCCAGCCCCCATGTAGACATTCAGATATCTGAATGTAAATCCCATGCCTCTTGGACTCTCTGAGAGGGTCCTATCCTTTCGGGAGCTGTGTGGTTGGCAGTTCCAGGGAGCATCAGGCTGGAAATCTGTTACAACCACTGACCTCAGGCCTCAGGGCTTGCAAAGGGCAGACAGCTGTGCGTAGGTCTACACAGATGGCAGTTGGCGCAGGAGATGCTAGTGATGATGACAACCTCGAGTGCCCTCCCCATCCTCCCCTGTTCAGGCTGAGTATTAATCTGGGGAAGGAGAGAGCCTTTTAGAAGCCTGAGAACTGCCCCTTTCAGCCCAAGTCCTTGAAAAAACACACAGCTTACACACTGATAGTAGCACCTTTTAGGTATGACCTTGCCCATTGTGAGACTTCTGTTTATTGAAATTTGCACTCTCTCTCCTCATTCATAAGTTGAGAGAATAAACCTATTGCACCTGAGGCTCCTCTTTAATCTCCACACTGAACCACATGGTTTAATCCAAGCCCTTTTCCCAATGAAGTAGGGGAAGGGAGGAGGGAAAATGCTAGGTATAAGGAGAGAATTCTGCCTTAGCCAATTTCCTTGATGATTGACCAGGAACAGATTTATTATTAGAGAACAAGGCGACCTACACACAAAGCAAATCATGTACGTTTGCTAAGAAGACCTTGTCCCCTTGTGATATACTCTCAGTTCTCCACCTTCCTACACCTGATGTTCTTGGATTCTCCTGAAATATTTCTCCCGAGGGGACCTACAGAAAAAGCTTGTGGACGCTGCTTATCGTTGGTCTGATTTTCTGGAGCTGAGTCTGGGCTTAACTCCTGGTTGGGGTAAAGCAGGTTTGGCAGGGACTCATGATTCCTTCAATAGGACATAGTGCATATTACTTTATTATTAACTATAACTCATTGCCGAATTCACAATAAGGTGCAAAAAATGAGAGGGGAAAGAAAAGAGAGTGACAATGAGGGCTCTAATTTCCAGAAGGGACTTGGGAAGAGGAAATTCTAAGCTCTAGGGAAAAAAGGATAAGGAGCCAAGAGAGCTTCACCCACATCTCAGTGTTTCCTGGGATGTATCACATGTAGATAGATTCCAAATGTGCATCTTCGGACCTTCTGGACTGCAGAAATTATAAACTCAACAGCGTACTCCCCTCGCAGTGTCCTGTGTTTGGTGAGCACATATACCGCCTGAGAAGGAAAGCTCACATCTCCCACAAGCAGCATCTCCTGATTGGGCCGGAGGGGAGGGTTTACAGGAGGTGAGAAAGCTTCCAAACATTAGCAATTCTTGGTCCCCCCCCAGAATCAAGATAAACTGGAATTACTGGGGCTGGGGCTGGGATGTCAGTGTTGTTTAAAAGCCCTCCAGAATATCCTAATGTGTGGGAGGGTTGAGTCCAGATCAGTAAGTCTTTCTTTGCTGTGTGTCCCTTCCCTGTATGGGCCCACCTTGATCTCTCTGACCACAAGAAACAAAGTGGAGCCGAGAAAGTTGGTTTTGTTTTTCCCTTTGAAGAAAAGATCTGACGGGAATTTTATCTGCTCTGTTGTCACCACTGTGGAGGATTTGCTTGAGAACATGCCTGAACAGAGTCACAGTAGGCCATACTGATACTATGCCCACCCTTTTGTCCCAAATGTCCTGCAACCTTGTGCTTTTTAATTTTTCCCCCCTTACTTTTAGGTGCAAAATGAACCAGAGGACTTCCGTGGGAATTTCTGGCAAGACAGGTTGCCCTGCCAACCGCTCCCACCTGCAAAAGCTGACAGACTCTGGGGAAAACCCATGGCTGCTCCACACTTGTCAGTCCAGTTTGGCTCAGCCCTAGAGTAGTCCTCACTTTCTAGAAGATTTTTAAGGAAAAGTATAGCTATCCAGGCTTATTACCCTTCTAGTGATAACGGCATGAGTTTTATGATATTTCAAACTCATGTACGTGTAGCTCACACAAAACCAGGCATGGTGGTTACTACTTAGTACACTAAAGCATTAGCTTAATACAAAATAGCACTTCCAAAGAGTTCATGTGGAGACATTCCCAAGCCTGAGAACTGCCCTTTTCACCCCAAGTCCTTGAAAAAACACACAGCTTACACACTGATATTAGCACCTTTTAGATATGATCTTGCTCATGAGTTCTTTAGTCATTGTGAGACTTCTGTTTATTGAAATTTGCATTCTCTCTCTTCATTCATAAGTTGAGAGTCTAATTCCTATTGCACCTGAGGCTCCCCTTTAATCTCCAGACTGAACCACATGGTTTAATTTAAGCCCTTTTCCCAATGAAGTAGGGAAAGGGAGGAGGGAAGATTCCTGATTTATTATGGGCGTTTAGGTCAGTTATAATTGTCATTAAAACTATCTATATTTTCTGCAGCAACAGGCTGAGGCATGAGTCTTCCTTTCCCAAAAGGTACTATTTATTTTCCTAACTCAAGAGTTTTTGGTTTATTTGTTTTCACAGTACCCTTTTTGGCAATTGTTAAGCCATAAATTGGCAGCGATAAAGCACTGGTGGTTCTATGATCTTTTGTGAAGAAATTATAAAGAAGAAAGAATGATTTTTTTTCCCCTTTAAAATAAAGACATATTTAGAGTCCAAGAAAGAATGTTAAGGCTTGGAGGGAAAATCTCCTCTTAGTACACTTAGCTATTGCCAAAAGCTCACTGAAAGTCTGCTCCATTTTGCTTAATGGTTGTAATGTAAATGACAAGAATCAGTCTTACCTTCAGGAATCAGCAGGAGAAAAATGACAATCGAGAGAAAGGATGCCCGAAAGGTACCGGAGCTCCTCATTGTGGCTGGTGTCCCCACATCAATCAATGTGAAAATCTGTTTTCAGTTTTTGACTGACTCTGTCTATATATTGAGAGTACAAAGGATGTGGTTTCCTTATCTTTCTTTCACGTTTCGAGGTCGAGCATTGGGAAATGAAACACAAGTTAAGTGAGAACAGCTCATTACTAGTGGGTATGCTTTCCTCGGCTGGGACTGCTGAGGGAGAGTGGGGGCAAGGGGACCTTGTTGCCCTCAGAACAGAGTACAGAAGAAGAGACTTTAAAATGTCTCAGCAGAGATTGAGAATTCTAGTTTTCACCATCAGCAATATTATCTTCCATATCCATGAATGGAAGCTCTGTTAAGACTTAATTTAGAGCTTTAAAAAAAATGTTCTAACAATTCATCAACCATACTTCTTTCTAGTTATCTATTTGGGTTATGTAAAGACCAATATAAGTCACGGGCAAGGAGCCATGCAAGAGGGAGCCTTACTTATTCGTGAACTCCTGCCTGGATGTTCCTCCCCCATTTTGTGGAGGACAATTTTTTGTGCTCCTGTCTGGAGTCAGTGGCAGGAGTGGGGACAGAGGCTACTGGGGGTAGGGGGTGTTGGCCTTTTCCAGACCTCTGATTATGCTTCCCCTGATTGTTTGATTTTACAGCTTTAGATACATGAAAGTATTTCTGAGTTTCTACTCTCCCTCTTACCCTCCTGTCATATGGGGCGACCTGCGGGGTCTCTGTTCCCGCTCCCGAACACAGGATATGGCTAGGCCAAAAAAAGAACACCCATGGAGCAATAGGTAGGGGAGTCATACTACTATATTCTCACTGGCGGATGGGTTGGAGACACAGGAAGCAGGAGACACAGAATCCTCAATCCACACTCCGCCAACTCCGCACTTGCCAGCCCCCATCTTCTTGCTAGCCTCCATTTTCTGCTAGTGTAGCCACAGCAGTTATATTAGTGGCCATTGGCTCACTGGTTACAGCTGACGGCCAACTAGCCACAACTGATGGCCAGCCAGTCACAGTTGATGGCCATTTACTACCTAAGCCAGCACCTTTCTATGTGAGGCCGAGAGCCTGGAAACTGTACTCCTAGCTCTGTCCCCACACTCCACCCCTACAGGCTCTCACCTCACAATCTACGCGACAAACATCTTTTGCTAGGGGCCCTGTGCAAGGAGCCTGGAGGTGAATGCTATTTCCTGGACACAGCCTAGCTCTCTGGTCACAGCCAGGGTTTCTCAGGGCGCCACCAGTACTTCTGGGCACAGCCAGACTTCCTGGACTTCTTAGGGTACCACTAGTCTCCCCGGGCACAGCCAGGGTTTCTCAGGGCACCACCAGTTCTTCTGGGCACAGCCAGACTTCCTGGGTTTCTCAGGGTACCACCAGCCTCCCCAGGCACAGCGAGGGCTTCTCAGGGCACTGCCACTCTCTCTGGGCACAGCCAGACCTCCTGGACTCAGCCAGGGCTCTCAGGGCACTGCCACTCTCTCTGGGCCTCTCGGTACCGTGCTGGAACAACAGCGGCTCACAGTCAAGGTGCTTGCATATTCTGGATGGCGGCCAGTCAAGACACAAAAGCAAACATCCGCCAGTTCCACTACATGGTGGTATGTTCCCAAACAAAGTCAAGCGGTCAATTAAATCAGGGATAGAAGGCAATTCCCCATAGTCCACAGTCATTCGCCAGGGCTGTGCGCCTCACAATCTGTGCCCCCTCCGCAGGGCGAGGGCTCCAAGCCCTCCCCAACCTGGGGGTGAGGGCCTCAGCAAGTACTTCCCAGCTCACAGGGCCTCAATGACCTTTGCTTTCTCTGCCCTCTGCTGGTTGGGGAACCGTCCACGTCTTCCCACCCCTCCATGGGGGTCCAGCTCTCCGGCAGCTTCTCCTCCTGGTGTTCCTGAGACTGAGTGTTCACACACACAAACGGCTTCACCGCCCTTCGGAGGACTTTGGCTGGCACCATACCCTGCTCGCTGTGCCATGTGTCATGTGGGGCGACCTGCGGGGTCTCTGTTCCCGCTCCCCACATAAGAACACAGGATATGGCTAGGCCAAAAAGGAACACCCACGGAGCCATAGGTAGGGGAGTCACACCACTATATTCTCGCTGGCGGCTGGGTTGGAGACACAGGAAGCAGGAGCCACACTGTTCACAACCCTCACTGCACCGCTTGCAGGCTCAGCCCCCATCTTCTTGCTAGCCCCCATTTTGCTGTTAGCGTAGCCACAGCAGTTATATTAGTGGCCAATGGCTCACTGGTTACAGCTGACAGCCAACTAGCCACAGCTGATGGCCAGCCAATCACAGTTGATGGCCATTTACTACCTGAGCTAGCACCTTTCTATGTGAGGCCGAGAGCCTGGAAACTGCACTCCTGGCTCTGTCCCCCCACCTCCCCTCCCTCTTTTTCTTCCTCTCTTCCCCTCTTTCTTCCTTCCTTCCTTCCTTTCCTCCTTTCTTCCTTCATTCTGTATTTAGCTAGAGAAAGAAAATGGGATTCGGACATGGCTATTTTGTTTCAATATTGGGGGACATATCACTTTAAGGCAGATCAACCTCAGTCCCTAAAGGAATAATATTCAATATGCTTTCTATTAGAAATGTCTTTTGCTCTTTTTCTGAGGTGAGGCTGTGGTCTTTATAATAATACTTATGGTCCTATGTTCTGTCCGGATGTTTGGTGTTAAACTAACCCCCAGTGTTAACACCCTGATGACTTCAGACTCGGTGGTTACTTTTTCAGAAATCACATGACCATAGAAGGGAACCCTAGTGAGACCCCTGTATTTCCTTTTCTCAGATATTACTAAGTGCATCAAAGTGCATCATTTTTAGTAATAGCAATGGGATACCCAGCTTCTGGTTTGGGTGAGTAATTTTAGTGCAGACTTAAAAAAAAATCAAATATTGATTGATATAGTTACTGAAAATTTCTTAAAGGAAACATTGGCAAATTTGTTTCTTTTTATGTGAATGTGGTTGCTATTCTCCCATTCATGTTGACATTTAACAGCTTTGTGAGAAATCGTTTAGATACCATAAAGTTCACCCATTTAAAGTGTATAATTCAATATTTTAGTATATTTATATTTACTGAGCTGTGCAACCACATCCATAAGTAATTCTAGAACATTTTCATCATTCTCCAAAGAAGCCTTGTCCCATTAGCGGTCACACCTTATTACTTAGAACTTAGATAACCACTCATCTACTTTCTGTCCCCCTAGATTTGCCTATTCTGGACATTTCATATAAATAGAATTGTATACTATGTGGTCTTTTTCTGACTGACTTATTTCATTTAGCATAATGCTTTTGAAGTTCATCCATATTGTAGCACGTATCAGTATTTTATTCCTTTTTATTGACAAATAATATTCTATTATATGAATATACCACATTTTATTTATCCATTCATCAGTTGATGGACATTTGGGTTGTTTTTACTTTTCACCTGTTATGAGTAATGCTGTTTATAACATTTATGTACAAATTTTTGTGTGGACGTATGTTTTCATTTTTTGCGGGGAATATACCTAGGAGTATGATTATAGGGTCATATGGTAACTCTATGTTTAACATTTTGAGGAAGTTTTAAACTGTTTTCCAAAGTGACTGTACCATTTTATATTCCCATGAAAAAGTATGAAGGTTCCAGTGTTTCTACATCATTGCCAATACTTGTTATTTATTATTTTATTTTTGCTAATTACTTTTCTAATGGGTGTGACATAGTCTCTTATTGTGGTTTTGATTTGCATTTCCTTATTGAGTAATGATGTTGAACTTCTTTTCAAGTTTTTACTAGCCATTCATATATCTTCTTTGGAGAAATGTCTATTGAAATATATTGCTTAATTTTTAAAATTGAGTTGTACTTTTATTATTGAGTCGTAAGTGTTCTTTATGTATTTGGGTATGAGTCCCTTATAAAATATATAATTTGCAAATATGTTTTCTTAGTCTGTGGGTTGTCTTTTATTATTTTTTTTTTGATGGTGTCTTTTGAAGCACAAAAACTTTTAATTTTGATGAAATCCAACTTATCAACCTCTTTTATCACTTGTGCCTTTGGTGTCACATCTGAGAAATCACTGACTAATCCAAGATCACAAACACTTACTCTTAACAATTTTTTTTTTCTGAGAGTGTTATAGTTTTAGTTCTTGCATTAGGTCTATTTTTAAATTAAATTTTCTGTATAGTTCAAGTTAACTTTCGTGTATAGTTTGAGGTAGGATTCCAGTTTCATTCTCTTGCATGTGGATATTCAGTTGTCCCAGCATTATTTGTTGAACAGACTATTCTTTTCCCATGGAATTATCTTGATCTCTTTGTCAAAAATCAATTTGTCACAAATGTTATAATTTATTTCTGGACTCTCAGTCCTATAACATTGTCTATCCTTATGCAATCACCATGTTATCTTGATTACTGTAGCTTTGTAGAAAGTTTTGAAATTGAAAAATGTGTGTCCACTGACTTTTTCGCTAACTTTATTCTGTTCTAGCAATCTTTTCCAAGATTGTTTTGGCTTTGAAATACACATTTTGAAAATTGTGTATGCAGGCTATTTCTTTATGTTCTTGGGGAAAATTTTAATTTATTCCAACTGTGAATGAGCCATTGCAATATTGAAAGCCAGCAGTTCTCAAAGTGTGGACTGTGGACTCCTGAGCATTCCTGAGATCCTTTTTGGGATCTGCAAGGTCACATAATAATGCTAAGATGTTGCTTGCCTTTTCACCGGTGTGTTGACATTTTCCCAGACGGCACAAAAACAATAATAGGTAAAACTGCTGGTGCTTTTTTTTTTTTTTAAATAACTTTCTACAATTTATTATAAATGCCAATAATAACAATAACTAACATTCACTTAACACTTATTAAGCATCAAACACTGTGAGAGGCCTTTTATATATATTATTTCATTAATTCATATATCATTTCATTAATCTCACAAGAACCCTGCAAGGTAAGTACTAATATTATAATCCCCATTTTATAGATAAGAAAATTGAGTCTTATAGAAATGTTAGGTGTTTCACTCAAGGTCCCATCTAAGCAATGGTCTAACCTAACGATGTTGCAGCATAGCCTACGACAATCTCATATTAATGGGTATTTACTCTCATATAGTTTTGTTTTAAAATTAGTTTCAGGTGTACAAAACAATGTAATTGTTAGACATTTATCATTTATACCCCTCACAAAGTAATATCCCCCTCCCCCAATCTATTACCCCTCTGACATTGCATACAGCCATGACATTTCCACTGTCTCTATTCCTTATGTTGTACTCCACTTCTTGTGACTATATGTGTATATATATATATATGTGTATGTGTGTGTGTGTGTGTGTGTGTGTATATATGTGTATATATATATGTGTGTATATATATATATATATATATATATATATATATATATATATAGTTGACATTCATTATTGTTCAGCTTCAGCTTCAGGTGTATCATGCAGTGATCAGGCATCTACGCTGGTGCCTTTGCGTAAATCAATGCAGGAGTAACAAACTGTACTAGTAGTCACTGTATTATTTATTGTCAGGCACTCAATAAGAAAAGGAAAAAGTCAGTTTCACTTAAGAGTGAAAGAGGTGAAACAGTAGAAGCAGTAAACACGTTTTTAATTTTAACACATCTTTATTTTGTAGTAAATGTTGTTTTAATGTGACGTGGGAAGTATGCAAAGTATGCAAACAGCATTTTGGCTTCACACTGAAGTACCATGGTTGCCTTGAGGAAAAGCGCTAGTTTAAGTTGTGAACTGATTATACTTGAAAGAATGCTGACAGACAAACTATGATTATTTAGACTTGACTATCTGGCAGACATATTCTCAAATATGAATGAAGTGAGTGTATCACTTTAAAGAAAACAACTGACCATCTTTGTTGCTAAGGATAAAATTAGAGCTTTTAAGTGAATATTAGAATTTTTGAAACACTTGTGTCTGCTGTCATGAGCTTAATCTTTTCCCAACACTTAAGGACTTTCCTGAGGAGCTAGATGGTAGTCATATTAACAAATGTGCTTTTAAAATTATTGTATAGTGATGTGTGTCAACATTTGGAAAATCTGTGTAAATCAGTGAGTCCACATTTTCAAAAAGAGCAATCTATGCTGTTACATGAATTTATATTTTTATTTGCTGTGTTCTTTCTATGGTAGAAGAGGAGTAAATTCCTACTGGGGAAAATGTATGAAATCATATTAATTAATTAATTAGACAAATATTTACTGAATGCCTATTAGGTGCCAGACACAATGTTAAATGCTGGGGATTAGAAACAAAGGTGAATAAAAGAGATTGAATTCTTGCCATTTGTTAGTACACACAGACCCAGGGAAAGACCCTGGGACTGAAAATCTACCTCTGTAATGGAGGACAGGGAAAGATTGAAGAAAGAAGCTGACTACTCCAGTATGGTAATTAGTTTATTAAGGGAAACACATACAGACACGTCTTGGATGACTGCAAGATGAAATGGATCCCTGTGCCAGTAAACAGGCACCAGAGAATTATATAGGGTAGAGGCAGGATAGTATGGGTACTAGTGGTGAATGCTACCAGGTACAGGACATCACTTTACATGCTTGACCAGGTCAGGACAACACTCTGTTCTAGGAACCAGCACATAGCAGGAGGAAGGGGAGGGATGCTGGTTTATGTCACAATGAATATTGATTATAATCAACAATTTTAAGGGGGGTTTGTGGTAAGTAATGTCCATTCTGGCCCAGATCTAGCTCGTGGGTCAGGCAGCAGTCATGTCCTGGAACAGTGTCTCCACCCATTGTGACCTGCTCTTACAATCTCACACACTCCCCTCTTCTGCGGAGTGCCCTGAATGGTCAGCAAGGGGCTTCAATATCAGGCAGGTAGCTCGCTTAGTTGCCAATTGACTGCATGGAAACACAATCCACAGCAATAATATAGGCACACACAAGAAAAGAGACACATTAAGAGAAGCAATCCAAGTATTAGTAACAATGGTTTTGCACCATACCCACCCCACTCACCCAAAACAATAGGTAACTAAAAGAGATATTAGCAGATGCATGCGGTGTAAAAACATAACATCTTGTTTGGATGAGGGTCAACTGGCGTTTTGTGAGTATGTCTCATTTGAGGAGTTTTGATGTAAAGCAAAGCAGAGAAATGGGGAAATGCCTGGAGAAGGAGTTTCTTTTTCTTTTTTTCTTTCTAAGGTAGGAAGGGTTTAAAAGCATGTTTATATTCTTATGGGAACTGAAAAAATTGCTGAAATGATGGGGGTGGGGAGGGCTGCAGAAGAGCTCCTGAAACTTGATGTGGTAATATGCTCTTTGCTGAAGCTCTGTGGGCCTAACTTGTAGGAGACTAATGTCTAAAGTGGAAGGCAGATTTATTACACTATTACCTAACAGAAAAAATAGTATTTTTGATGTGCTCAGGGTACATCCTCTTTCCTCTTAAGGCATATCAGCTTAAAGGTAGAAGATTGCTTGCTTAGACAAGGATGTATAAACTCCCTTCACTCCCACCCTGAATCTGAAGTCATATTTCCTTCTAGTAAGACCCTCCCCTTGCTGGTATTGCCACAGAAACCTGTGTCATATGTGGAAGTCACCCATCTGGTATGTCCGCAGCAGTGAAAAGAATGAACCACTGGTTTACAAGATAAGCTAGATTTGATTAGGAAGAGATAAAAATAGAAACGGGTCCAAGATGAATAAATAGTCTTAGAAAAATAAAAAATGGCCTACTATGCCTAACATTTAATGTATTTTAGTATTAGAATATCAATGAAATGAAATCTAAAAGTACATAATCTAGCAATTAAAGCATAATATGAAACTTTTAAGTTTCATGTTAAATGGATTTTAAAAATAAGAATAACAAAAACTAAAGACTTTCCCCTTGTTAATATATTGACGTCTCTACCAGAGGAACTAAATAGGCCTCCAGAATCAGCATTATCTTTGCAATAATACACATTGATAAATGATTCATCATTATCTCTCCTTTTCTAGAAACTGGTCTGTCTCTCCAGTAAAGTGTCCTTTCCTTAGGCATAGTGGTGATAACAGAGAGGATTAGATTACAGAAAAGCTTTCCTCAGTTATTTCCCAGTCTCCAGGATGCCTTTTCGAGACACTGCTCCTTCTCAAGTCTCGTTGGTGGTACCTTCATAACTCCTCCCTCACCAATGTCAAGCAGTAGTCCATGCAGGCCTTGAACATAAAAAGTAATTACAATTGTCCACTCTGTTCTTCCTCGGTACTTTATTTCACTTTATTTCTTGTAGCCAAATTATAGTTTAAATTTGTAATTGACTTATTTCACATGAATCATCTTCACCTTTTCTACCACCAGCACAGACCCTACTGTGTTCAATAACTAACTTAAAATCATAGTGCTCTGCATCATTCGTATGTCTCGGTCTGTCACGGTGGCATTGACTTCTCTCAAGGTATTCAAAATTTTGCATGAGTCTCTTTTGGTGCTTCCCCATCCTGCCACAGGACGCTTGGTGTGGGGTTTGACATCTTCTCCTGTTTTTGATAGCTGAAGTATTCCGACAGCTTTGGTTATAGTTGCTTTGCCTTCCAGCTAGAAAAAAAAGGCAAGAAATGCAGTTTTAGACAAGGACAACAGTAACAAAACCCAAAAAAATATGAATCTTGCTTATTTAGCATGTTTTACAAAGGACATGGCTGATGACATGTTTTAACCTAACTGACAATCAGAAATTGATTTTTATAAAGTTACAATATACTTTTTCAGGCATGTTTTGCAAGTCTAGTCTAAGTAAACTTCAGTTCAATGGATCTGTCAATGATATAATTATACAAATGTCTGTTAGTTCTGTGGTTGAAAAGCTGTAGTGGAGAACTCAATCATTATTTTATGCGGGTGGCCTTAGGTTTGTGAACTGACTTGTATTGAGACCAATGGAAGGAAACTAGGGCTTCTGGTACAGTGGGGCCGGGTGGTAGATGGGTCAGTGTCTTCATTTTCCACTCTAATGGAAATGTGGCTTCCTCACTTCTGAGTATGTACAAACCAGCCTGAGGGTCGCACCTGCCTCTGACTGCTCACCCATGTTCTGCCCTTTTCTTTCATTCACTAAGTTCTCTTCCTGGCTTACCATCTTGTTCTGTCTCTTTTCAAGATGTCAAGGCAAGGAGAGTACGGGGTGTGATCAAGGTTGAGTAGACAGCAGAAGGAAACAATTCTAGTTCTTTCTTCTTGCCTCAAGCTCCACTTGAACTGCAGGGGGTCCTGGTATTGTGGACTTTCTAAAAACATAGGACCATGACAGCTATGTCCACTGTCCCTTTCTTACCATTGCATTCCTTTCAGCCCTCACTTCCTAACATTTGACTGTCCTCCCTGCCTCAATGCCACCTCCAAGTTGCTAATACTGCCAACCCCCACCTTGCTAACATTTAGAAGGTGAAAATGGCCACAAATGAAAGTCTTTCCATAGAAATGACTTCAAGTGCCCATATTCAACTTCTCTTCCACTCATGCTTTCTCACAGCCTTCATGCTTGTTGTCTGGTTGGTTGGACAAGGAGGAAGGAGAACTCCCAAAGGGACTTTGGGTCTTAGTGAATGGATCAAATTTGGAGTCTGGGAAATATATTTGTAAGGAGCAGTCCTCTCACTCTCTTGTGGACAAGTACACAGAGCAGTGATGAGCACATCGTTAGGTTTATCTCTGGAAGGTTGACCAACGGGAATTCCTGATACCCTCTTTATGGTTTCTCCAGCAACATCAGCCTACTGGGCAGTGTCAGAGCTCAGGAGTTTCCTGACTTGACCTTCTGAATAGGAAGCTCTCACTTCCCCTACTCACTCTACCACCTTGCAGAGGTAAAATTTTTAGGTTCTGAAGGAGACCTGACTACTTCTATCACTAGCTTGAAACCTGAGTCCAGAATTTCTTCCCTTCTCTTGATTGCCTTTCCACTGTCTGGCTTAATTCCATCCCTTATTCAAAATTATTTAGGAAATATTTGTTGAGGGCCTACTATGTGCCAGGTACAATTCTGGGTGTTGGAGTACATACAAGTAAAAAGACAAAAGTACCTATCCTGGGGTGCTTACATTCCAGTGGGGGAAGCAGACAAACAAATAAAACAATCTAAGATATATGTGAGGTAAGTGGTATGGAGAGAAATTGCCATAGGGAAGTAGGCCAGGCAGCATCTGGGAGCTGGGAAGGCAATTTCCTTTCACTGCCCAGGACCCTGGATGGAAATTAGAGTATAGGGGTGAAGGGTGACCCGAGAGAGTGGTTGAGCCAGATAGTCTTAAGGCCAGATAGAGTGAGAGGACTGCAGATAGTGTGAAGGGTCACTATGTAAACACTGGGAGGTATTGAGTGTGGGAGGCTTGCCAGAAGCATGCAGAGTTCTGGAACCTTCTTTTGACTCCTGAAGTTGGTAGTGTGGATCCCCTGAGCTTTCTCTTAACTCCTGCTGGGGAAGTTCCTCATCAGCTCCCTTTGGCCTAGTGTGAACCTTCTATTCACATTCTGCTTTCCAGTCCTGCCTTTTCTCTTCCGCTTTCTGCACAGCAGTCAGATAATCATTCTACAAACAAGTCTGATCATGTCACTGGACTGCTTAAAACACATTCCCATTTCCTTCCCCCAAAGTTCAAACTTCTTATCATGGTTTGCAATGCCTGGCTCCAAGGTCCTCTGTCATGGGTCCCCTCTTTCTCAAATCTCATAATTCCCTTTTCTCCTTCCTTCCTCCAAATGCGTTTTCCAGAAAGACCTATTTTATACACACTGTTTTTCCTGCCTGGAAGGCCCTTTCCTCCCCTTTTCCTGCTGAGTCCCATATCTTCTCTAGGAAAACTTTCCTGACCACCCCCTTCTTACTTATCTCTGTCACTGATGAGGAAAATACCATCAGATCAGAACTGTTGATTTATTTGTCTCTCCAGAAGACTGTGAGTGCTTTTAGGACGGGACCTGGTTACTATTTATCTTCTGAGGAAGGAAAAAGCAGACTGGCACTCACAACTGGGCCGCAATTTTTCCTGTATCAGACAAGGTGATCTTCATGAAGCAAGCAAAACCAAAGTTTCTGTGCAGCCATGTTTGAGTACAGGCAAAAACAAAGTCATTGTGCAGACCACAAAAATGACTAAACACCCCCATTGGCTAAGACGAGTCACTGCTGCTTCTTGACCAATTACGGCCTTCCTCCACTAATTGCCTTGAGAATGAATGGGAGCTCAGAATTACTTACAGATCACAGTGAGCAGCTGTCAAGCCCCGGTTTTCTTTAATCAAAGTCCCTACACAGATTTCCAGCCCTTTGATTAGAGTCACATAGAATCTTGTATAAGATGGCATTTCATTTCTTCCTATAATTCCTTCACAGGATTCTGGAAAAACTAAGAGTGACCCAGAGTGAAATCCTATGTTTTCTATTCATGCTTCGCTCTGGGAAAGTATGGCTACGATGAATAGATTCAAAACAAGTACATGGACATGCCCTCTGGGTCTGGGAGAGGAGATCAAAGCAGTCCAGATGGCGCTGGCCTTGGTGCTTTTTCTCTGCCGCATTCTCGTCTATAATTATATTCCCTGCAACACACATAGTGGTGATTTTTCATGGTGAGTTTAGTACTCAGTTTTGGGAGAAGTGTTATTATAAGTAAATATTCCTATTATGTTAGGCTTTTACATTTTTGTTTCTGCCACATGTCTAAATTGATTTTCTTTTTTGGGGGGGAAAATGTAGGGCAGAAATGATAAGTATACACAAATGGTTCTTTTGTTGAGCAATGGTTCTCTAACTTCAGTGTCATTATAGTCACTCAGAGTGCTTACTTAAAATGCAGTTTCCCTAGGTCTGCCCCAGGGACTCTTCAGAATCCTGGGAGGGGAACCTGGGAACCTGATTATAAATAAACACCCCAGGTGGTTCTGATGCAGCTGGTCCCCAGAGCAGTTCTAGCATTTACAAGGCTGTCACTAAGTCTTGGAAAGCAGCAATTCATCCTATTCTTGCCCCTTTGTGTAAGCATTAAGAGCGGAGGGCGTTTTGCAATATAGTTATTCGATAAGAGGTGTGAATAGATAGCCAGGAGGACAGTGGGATCCAACGTGAGAGGGCTGGAGTGGGGCTGCAGCAGTCGTGGCAGGATACCCAGGTCTTGGCTCTGGTCCCCAGATTCAACCTTTCTGCTCCCCAGTTTGCATGAGGACTATTTTCCACCATCTGATGTAGAGGCCAAGGTACTGAGAGCTTGCTTGGACTGTCATAGATGAAAAATGCCTAATTAGTACCTGTGTAAGTAGATACCTGTGCATCTTAACACATGAAAAAGAAAAGTCACCCTTTGGGGCAATTGGTCACATCCTGGGTATTCTGACTGGGAACAGAGGGCTCATGGAAGATGGAGTGTCTTCTTTCTCCTTCTGTTGAGATGTTTATCGTGAGTTTCCACAGTCTGAGGCTGACTGTCCTGCTGGGTGAGGATATGGAGTCATAACACTCTGTTACCTTGTAGCCCTTCTGTATTCTGACCAATGAAGCACGTTTGTGAGGTGATTTCTGGGCATAGGGAAGTTCTCAATGTGGGTGAAGAACTAGTGTTTTTCCTCAAGAGAGCTTAAGTGATCTATAAAGAAACAAATCCCACTGCCTTGGTTTCATTAGCCACGTTAGCTATCACTGAGCTATCCGGCTCTGCACTGCATACAATGGTTCACGTTATACATACTAAGGCTGTAGGTTTTAATGGCTTTTACATATTTTGTCTTCCCCCCTTGTTTGTTATTATTTATACAGAAAGCAAGGCAAGGCAGAGGGAAGGGGGGCAGCTATAAAATATATGTTGAATCTAAACAACAAATGTTGATTAATGTCCCCAACAGGGAAAGACAAATAGCAAATTCATGAAGTGAATTTTCACTTGTACATCTAATTCCAGGCTGAAATCATAGCAGGAACTTTTTCTTTCACTGCATGGATTCCCTACACCACTAGCCCAACTGACAAGGACCTTTTTCCTGAGCAATATCATTCTTTTTTTTTTTTTTTCTGTGCAATTATTCTGCAACTATTTTTTTTAACTTTTATTTATTTTAAGTGTTTTTCCAGGATCCATCAACTCTAAGTTTCAATCTAGTTGTGGACGGCGCAGCTCACACTGGCCTTTGCGGGGATCGAACCGGCAACCCTGGTGTTAACGAGCATCACGCTCTAACCCACTGAACTAACCAACCGCCCCATCTGCAACTATTTTTGACTGACTACTGGCAAGAGGGATGCAAAGATGAATAGAACACAGTTCTTACCCTCAAATAACTTAGTAGTAGAAAGATAAGCAAAGCTGTGCACAAATACACAAACGAGCATAACACAGGACAAGTGCTGAGTGCCTTAGAGAGTATAAAATGAAGAACTGAAGGAACTGAGGGACACAAGAAAATGCTATTGACAGGGAGGTGGGAAAGCCTTCACAAAGAAGGCAGATTATCTATCTATCTATCTATCTATCTATCTATCTATCTATCTATCTATCTATCTATCATCTATCTATCTATCTATCTATCTATCTATCTATCTATCTATCTATCTATCTATCATCTCCAAAGGTAACTGAAAGAAATGCAAGATTTTGGTAGGTGGGGGCTGGAGGAGATTTCAGGTTATATCATCCTAAGCATGATATAAGTAAAAGGCAGCACGGTTGGGGATCATGAGAGTGAAGGCCGCTCACAGAGAAATGTTAAAATGAACTTCATGATTCATCATGTTTAAATGCCTTTGGAGGCCAGGCTAGACACTTACTTTGCAGACGGTCCTGGAAGTGGTAAGTGTTACCAAAGTGATTTTTTTTTTTAAAGCCCCATCTTGACTTGCTATTATTCTTTTAATTGTTCAGGTTAAGTTTTTTTCTAGCTTCTCAATTTTCCATGATAAAATTGTGGATTCTCTGGGTAATAGTATCTTGACTGCAATACTTACTTCTCTTCTACAAGAATTAAAGCACCTGTAACATAATATCTCCTTCCTATCCTGGGGAGGTAGGAAGAGTCAGACAATAGAGTCTCTTTTCTAAAAGCTCAAAAAGCCAAAAAGATTAAAGACTTACCCAACATCACTCAGTAATAGCCGAGTGGGGAGAAATCTCATCCTCTGACTGCTGTTCCTAGTCTGTTCACATCCTACCACAGGCTGGGTTGTCTCAGTATCACATTGGACACTAGGTGATTGGCCTTAAAAATCTCACAATATTCCGTGGTGTGATTACAGTTGGAATGATAGTTTAATAAAATATATTAAAATCAAGGAAAAAATCGACAGCTATAGTAACCATAATAATGAAATCACCTATGATTTGCCAGCCATCGGTTAGTTGCCGACACTAGCTCTGATGTTTACTATAGTGCAACGTGAGTGTTATTACTCCCATGTAGAGACAGGAACATGAATTTTATGGCAATTAACTTGCCCAAGTTCATACAACTAATAAGTCACAAAGCAGTGTTCTAACACAATTCCACATCATGTGAAAAACCACATTCTTTCCATTGTGAAGCACTGTTCTCCTAAAGTAGTGACACTATCTTTTCTTTATTTTTGAAATATCAGCTTCTCAAACATACCAGTATAGATACACATACATACGTAAATATTTACATACAGTTTTGGGAGATTCACAGACTTCTTGATACCCATCTGTGGCCCTGAAGGAGTTTATGGATCCCATTTTAAGAATCCCAGCCCTGAAGGTATCATTGAGTGACAAGATGTGGTGTGTGGTTAAGAACATGAATCTAGCCCTACTAGCTGATGACTTTAGTTAACTTACTTATCAGTGCCTTAGTTTTCTCATATGTAAAATGGGACTGAAAACAACGATAATTAAGATTAAGTGAATTATTGTCTGTAAAACACTTAGAATACTGCTGTGCTTAATTGTAGGATTTAGTAAACGTTGGCATCTATGTATAGTTCATTGGATTATTTTACACTGGTGTTACTGCTTTCTTACAGACACTCACAAACATATTCTGACTCCCAAAATTTTAAGACTTATCTGAGAGCTATAACTATTCTAGTTATAGAATATAGAATATATATATTCTAGTTATAGAATATAGAATGTATATAACTAGTTGTATTTGTATGACTGTGAGGTCCAGTTTATAAGTAATCTATACATCCCCAATTTAATGGCTTTGTCAATTTTTCACTGAAAGGTTTTGGCCTGCAGATCTGGCCTGAATTTTTGAGAACCACCAGATATAGTTAATGCTTTCATATTTTTGCTGCAGACACATAGGGTACATTTTCATCTTAAAAAGTCAATGTCTTTTTTTATAGCAGAGACAAATGGAAACATTAAAAATTCTTGGAAGTTACGATTTATTTTTTCTTTGTACACAGTGTTAAACATAAATTAAACAAATATAGAATTCTATTTCCTCAGCAAAACTGAAAAGCATATGAAAATATGTGTTACCTCTAGGAATTAGAAGGAGACATATGGCCGTGAGGAAAGAGAAAGGAATAGGGATTTTCATGGATTCTGTTACCCACATATGGAGAGCATTTAGTTTCAGGCATTGACATTAGTAATATGTGATGAAACACAAAGGATGTGGGTTTTTTCTTTCTCTCCTATGCTGCCTAAGATTTTGGTGTTTTATTACTGGAATTTTAGCAATGGTGTGGTGACTTACTCATTTCACAGGAGAGTCATTTCCAATCTTAAAGGGTAAATATGAAGCGATGGAGACTGTGATACACTAAGAACATTAAATAAGAAATTGCTCTTCTTTGGACCATTTTTTCACCTTCAAATATGAGTTTATTTTAAAAAGCTGAGAATTTGAGTCTACATCAGAAATTGTTTTGAAATGTGATCTTTAAACTTATTCTAGTGGGGAGAGGATAGATATTGGATGCATTCATTGTTGAGACTGCTAGGTAATCGTCAGGGAAAAACTGACGTTGAATTCTTAACTCACACCATTCAATTACAAAAGTACTAAATGAAGGTACAGATGAATATTTATCCACATGTACAAATGAAAAAGGGACTTTGACATATGACATCAATGGCAGAAATCATAAAAAAATTGAAAGTCAATTATGAAAAAGTTAAAGCTTCTGTACTTTAATACACTAGCCATAAAGTCAAATTGCAAACATTTTCAATGTATGTGACACAAATGGATATTTTTACAAAGTAATAAGAAAAGATGAAAACCTGAAAAGAAAAATGATCAGAGAATTTGAACATGTAAATTACAAAAGAAGAAATAAAAATGGCTGCTATGTTCCTAGTCTATGGAGGAATGCATAAAACATAGCACAAATTATCAATAATAAAAATGCAATGTAAAACATTTAGGTACTAGTTTTACCTGTTAAAGTGCTAAAAATTAAAAAAATGAAAAGGATACTCTCTGTTATTGGAAATTCCCATGTGTTGATGTTATTTGAAATGGCTACTATCTTTCTCAAAGGCAATATAAGAGGTTATTAAATTTTGCATGATCTTTGACCCAACAAGTCATATCTATGAATTTTAAAAAACTGTGGAGACGCATAAAAATTTGGCTATAAGGAGTTCCAATGCATTATTGCTCATAATGAGAAAAAGTTGAAAATAATCTAAATGCCCCCGAATAAGGAATTAGGTAGGTAGAATTAGGTAATTTCCCATAGCTGCTGTAACAAATTATTAACAAACTTAAAACAATACAACTTTATTATCTACAGTTCTGTAGGTCAGAGGTCTGATGTGGGTCTCACTGGGCTAAAATAAAGGTGTCACTAGGGTTGCATTTCTTTTTGGAGGTGCTAGGAAACAATTCATTTCCTTGCCTTCTTCAGCTTCTAGCGGCCACCTGTGTTTCTTGGCTTGTGGCTTCCTTCCAGCTTCAAAGCCAGCAATAGTCTTTTCCCGTCTCTCCCTCTTTTCCCTAGGAGAACTGTTGCTTAATTAAATACTAGCACCTGAGCCTGGGCCTTAGGCTTTGCTTTTCTGAGACAATTGCTAAATAAAAAAGCAGGTGACACAATATTCTCATTTTGTGTAAGCAAGTTACATACACACAAATATATGTGTAAACACACAGAAAGTAAAAATACTAGAACACATTTTAATACCAAGTGTTAACAAGCATTACGTCTTGGTAGTGATTCTATATAGATGGTCGTTTAGATTCTTCCTTTTATTTAATTATAGCTATAACGTCTTTATAATGAACACAAGTTAAGGGATTACAATTGTTAATAAAGATAAAAATTGTTTTAAGAAATGATGTTGTAGTTAAAAAATTATCTTCTACATGTGACCTATAATGTCATCTACTTTGCCAATCTTTCTTTTGGAATATAGGTACCCCAAAAGATAGGTGACATTTACAGATATAATTTTTACGTTATTTTTATTGCTGGGGATGCCTTTTAATGACTCAGACTTTATTTTCTAGTTAGTAGAACTTTCTATACATACTTTTACTATCTGAGATTTATTATTTCTCTTTCTACTTGGATTTGCACATAAGATATTTATTTCAACTGTGTATCTAAATGTTAAGCCAAGGTTTATAATGTAAATACTATTTATATAATTCATGTAAATACACATTCATTAATTCTTCACACATTTGTTGAAAACTTTTTGTGTTAGACTGTGTTCTGAGCTCCAAAAATGCAAAGATGAATTAAAACATGATCTATGTACTCAAGAACCTCTTGTACACGTGAAAGCAATAAGAGTGACACACTCATCTTCTCTTATAGTCCAGTTTCTTCTATCTGTCCATCTATTCATCCATCCATTTATCCACCCAGTATTTAATGAGGGGCTACTTTTTTCCAGAAACTATAATAGGCATGAAAAGTGGGTGTTGCCTTATCAATATATCTAGTAGGAGAAATATGCTGCTTCCTACACACTTAAAAGTGTGTAATAATTTTCCTAACATATGGAATTGATATAGAATATGATTTCAATAAGTACATTCACTAAATACATCTTTAAGTAAGTGCTTCTTATATGCTGGGTACTGTGCTAAACGAATAGATAAATCCTGGCCTTTAGGACCTGGATTATTTAGGGAACTATAACCAACTTAGTGTTTCAGGAGCCTAGTGTGAGAAGCAGTGGGAGGGTAGACAGATAGGAACATTATGGAGAACTTCTGGCACCATGATAAATAGGGTGTTTGGACCATCACAGAGACAATGGAGAGCCAGTGAAATGTTTTCAGCAGCAGAGGCCCAGGATTCTGTCCTCCTTAAAGATAGGCCACTCTGGAACCAATGTGGAGGGAGTGGCAGCTCCAGAATGTCTGGATAGTTTTAGGTTGGTGCAAAAGTGATTGTGGTTTTTGCAATTATTTTTAACCTTTTAAACCGAAATTACTTTTGCAACAACCTAATATAAGAGGGTTAAGAGGCAGCGATCTGTTGGAAGGGGGGGATTTGGAAATTGTCTTGGAGTGGCGTTTGCATAACATGCCCCAATTTTTACCTGAAATGAATGCTTACTGAGGAAGGGGCAGCTGATTGGGAGGAGATTGGCAAAAACTTATGTTTGGAAGGGTGAGGCTGAATGTTTCCTGTAATGGTGCAGAGAGTGAGGCTAGAGACAGGGTGACTAGTTAGGAAATAATTGTCTAAGTCTGAACTAACCGAAGCTGTGGTGAGGGAATGGAGGGGACAGATAAAAGGGGTTTAAAGTAGTTTACTCAGTGATAATGAGTTTTCCACAAAGAGAGAGGGCCAGGGAAGAGTGGAGTGGGGCCAACTCCTAGAGAGTAGAGATGACAACAGGCTCCTGCTTCGCCTACCCTGTGGTGTGGTTTCGGCAGCTCATCTCTGCCTCCCAGTGAGGAAGGACATGTGTGGGAATAGGATTTCCCTGAAGTGGGGTGGGTGGAAAAACTGTAATTGTAACTTCTCTGACTTTTTGAAGTTTAGACTTAGAGTACATTTTGTCGTGAGAAGAGATTTTTATGAGGTCCTCACTCAGTTTTTCTGGTTGTAATTTGGTCGGTTAGATGTAGCCTTGGGCCAGAGGTTTCTATGTGGCGGATTTTCTAGGTAATAAAGCTGCTAAACTCTTCTCGCCCCCGTTTCCCAACCTGCAGCTTTGCATCTCATGACACCCCACTAGATCACTCACCACGTCACTGTTGCTGCAGCTACTGTGACCACTAGGGCGGTCCCCCTCACTTCCTTTCTTTTTTTTTAACCACTTTATTGAGAAATAATTTACATGCCATACAATTCACCCATTTAAAATGTACAATTCAATGGTTTTTGATATATAACTAGTACTAATTTTTAAAAATTCTGATAAAATACATGTAACATAAAATTTGCCATTTTATCCCTTTTAAGTGTACAATTCAGTGCCATTAATTGAATTCACAGTGTTGTGCAATCCTTACCACTATCTATTTTCAAAACCTTTTAGTCACCTTAAACAGGAACTCTGCAATCATTAAGTAATAATTCCCCATTCCCGTCTCCCAGCCCTTGGTAACCTCTAATCTACTTTCTGTCTCTGTGAATTTGCCTATTCTAGATATTTCATATAAGTAAAATCATACAATATTTGTTCTTTTGTCTCGCTTACTTTCCTTAGCGTAATTCACAGAACGAACCTTATCTTCAAGGTTCGCTCACTTGTAGCATGTACCAGAACTTCATTCCTTCTTACGGCTGAATGGTATTCCATTGTATGTATATCCCACATCTTGTTTATCTGTTCATCTTTTGACAGACATTTGGGTTGTCTCCTTTTGGCTGTTGTGAATATGCTGCAGGGGAATTGGTGTGCAAGTATCTGTTCAAGTCCTTGCTTTTCACTTACGTATCTGGGAGTGAAAGTGCTGGGTCTTATCGTAATTGCATGGTTAGCTTTCCAAGGCACCTCCTCATTTGACAATTTTAGATCCTATCTTGTCCCTTTCTCTACCTCTACTTCTGTCTTAGTTCTTTCGGATTGTAATTTACAGGTAGTTGATATTTCTAGCACCCTGGCTGCAGACTTCTGGTTTTTGCCTAGGATGCAGAAAGTTGAAAATAGCATTAATTCTACTTTTACAACAAAGAAAAATCTGGATAATCTAAAAAAAATGATAATTTTTCTTGAACTTCTCAAAGTAGAAGCTGCAGTTCAACCAAGAGCCTGAAATCTAAGGGAAGACAGGTGCCTCTAGGAGAAATGACTTGCTTACCTGGAGCAAAGCATGATGGGAAGAGAGGCTGGACATCACAGAAGCTGATCACCAGAATTCAGGTAAATTTTAAAATGAATTGCTAAAGGCTGACTGTGCGTTAACAGGAGAATATAGTGCCTCTGGGAGTTATAGACACAAGGAGAGTTTGCACTGCTTGCAGGCTTTTCTCTATGGACCTCACTATGAGAAAGATAGGGTTGGCAAGGCAGGAGGCTGGGGGATGCCTCCCTTCTAGTACAGGGGAGAAGAGCAGCCACCATTGTAGGAAGGGCACTAAGCTCTCCCAGGATGCTTTAGCCCTGTTTTCTTTACTGAGCAACAGCCCTAGGTTGCTAAGGAAAGGGCAGCAAATATTCTCACCCGCATGGCATAGGTGAAGATACATTGTAGCTGGGGGAAGGCAAGAGACTAAACAAACAACACTTTATTTCTGAGGGAGAGACAGTAAAATGTCCTCTGCCTTTAGGGGAGAGATAGAATCACCGAGGTCCCCACACCTAAGACCAAGGTACAGAGTGCTTGCCTAAGACTGGGGCTGAATATGAATAACAGAAAATATCTCCCCACTTCCCACCCCCAGGATTGCAAGAATTGAGTAACAAATAGCAGCAGTCTACTACTAGGGAAGAGAAAAGTGAGGAGAGAGAATATCTTTGAGGTGCAGGTGCATAGGCAAAGCCTAAGGCTGTGGTGGAACAAAACATTGAGGAAAACTCTCTGGTAACCCAATCCCAGACATAAATACAAAGGATTGCCAGAGGAATTTAAAGCCTGTGGTATACTGAGGTTAACTATAGCAACATTAAATGCAAACCCAGATGAACTCGATCACTATATTCACTCGATCCTTACAGTAAAGAGCTATATAAAGAAGAAATAGTCACATATCCAGATATGAATCTATTTGCCTTAGTGTCTACTGTTTTGCAAATTATGAGACCCACAAAGAAGCAAAGAAAAACAGTCCACAGTCAAGAGCAAAAGCAATCAACAGAATCAGGCTCAGATATGACTCAGATGTTAGAATTATCAGAAAGAATGTAACCAATTATGATTAATATGTTAAAATCTCTAGTGAAAAAGGTGGACAACATGCTTGACCATATGAAGGATATCAGCAGAGAGATAGAATCTATAAGAAAGGACCAAATAGAAATGCTAGAAATGAAAAACATGGTGAAAGACTAGTAACTCTGACAGGCTCAGCTGAGGAAGTAGGGAACTTAAAGATAGAAATTGTCCAAACTGAAGCACAAAGAGAAAACAGATTGAGAAAAAACCCAAACAAACCCAGAGCAACCCACCCAAGAGCTGTGAGACAATAGTAAACTAACGGTCATGCAACTAAGATTCCAAGTAAGAAAAGAGAGATAGGTGACAGAAGAAATATGTGAAGAGATAATTAATAAGGTGAACCTTTATCCCCAGTGAAAGAATGAAAGACTCTTCTTTGTTTGCTTGAGCCTACATTTTGCAGTCTGATTCTCTGTTTCACTAATCTGGCCTACTAGGATAAACTTACCTCTTTAATTCAATTTCTAGAACAGGGTATATTATTCAAGTTAAGATACTTATAAAGTATCTACTATGGGCCAGATCTGGAAATTACTGCCCAAATAGATCTTATGGTCTAAATGGAGATGAGAGACACTAGTGTCTAGGGCTATGGTCAGTGAAAAGAGCAGGGTTTTGGAAACAAGAGAGCCCTGGCTCTAAATCATGGCGATGCAATTTAACATCCACATAATATCTGAGCGAACTAGTACCTAGCTTACGGGCTGTTGAGAAGATTGCTGTAAAGTAATGGCCCTGACCCTGAAACACTTGGTTTGGGGGGATCTCAGGCATTTCTCCCTTAGTTGCCCAGGTGATTATAAAGCTACAGTCAGGGCAGAGAAGTGCTGATGTAAAGTGTTGCCTGGCACATAGTCAGCACTCAGCAAATGTTCATGCACCTCCTGTACCCCAACTCAACATGGAATTGCCCCCAGATCCCAGTCTTTTCCAGATGCAGCTCCAATCTCTTCTTTATTATGACTGGGCAGGGATGGAGTCAGAAGAGGCAAGGTCTCTGGGTGAGTCAGATGCTGGATGGACTCTAGCTGCTTGAGGCTTGTTTCCCAGGAACATAGGGGGGTTAAGACTTTACAATCCTTTGGCCCCTTCAGGACCCGGAGACTTTAGCCTAAACAACACACCTCTGCCGTCTTCACTCTGCCAGAGCACAGGTAGTGAGTGCCCTCTCATTTCGCAGACTGGGAGACTTAATTCAACCTTTCCTCTGCCCCCAAAGCAACCAGGTGTCTGTTTTATTTATTTGTTTCTGTGTGAAAACACATACGTTAGATGATGGTATAAGACATTTCTATGTCTACCTTTCAAAAGTCCTTGAATTGGCAAAATTTGATAATTAACTGGCGGTGGGGGCTAGGAAATAGATATGTAAGGGTTCATATCTTATTCTCTATACTTTTGGACATTATAAAATAGAGTCCTCGGTGGCTTTCCTGTTTGTCTACATTAACTGTACCTTTGACAGAAGAGTGTACTTGTAATATATTCTTGCCATTTATAGAGAGAGATATTATTGAATGGGGCCGGTTCACTAAATAGCCCATGTCAACACTGCAAAAGAATTTGGCTAAATTACAATGAATTATAATGTAAAAACTCTTTAAAGTTCACTTTAGTGTATTTTAAGTGTTTGTGTTTATTTGAACTTTTTTTGAGTTATCTTATTGATTGTGAGATAGTGGTTTATTTTTTGGTTTGGGTGAATTTGAAGAAATACATATGCATTATACATTTGACTTTTTATAGCATTCAATAGAGACACCATTTTGCGGCCATGTACTGAACCACTTGAAAGCATAGCTGTTGGGCAGGGAGTGGTAGCTCCCTAGCTGCTTGAGTTAGACACACCGCATCTTACTAGAGTAAATGCTCAGAGGCTGCAAACCACATCTTAGGTTGTGGGAGAATAGAGCTAACTACTGGGGGACTCCTGTGGGCACTAGGCCATTGGGGTTATAGTGTTTGCTCTGTCTACCATACCACTTTATTAGATTTAATTGCCTCTCGTGCGGGTACTTGAAGGTAAGTTGAGAATGAGATCTCTTTATCTTCTTAACTGACATCTGGAAAGGGATGTAGTCGGTGCCCTGGGCTGTTAGATGTGGAGTGAGGTATAAAAGATGGTGTGGGGTGAAAGAGTGTGTGCGTGTGTAGGTGGATGCTCTAAGCTGACCAATTATGAAAGCAAAGTCTTGATTAAGATGCCTTTAGTTAAAATAAAATAAAAAATTTCCATTAAACTGAGAAAATAATGAATGAGGTAGTTCCACTAAGACGTTAATAGGAACATCTTCAGAGTGGCACCATTTTTGAGAGGTAAAGATGGAACAGCAGTTATCATATAGTTGAGCTGAGGGATGGCGCTTCTCTTTTTAAATAATAGCTAATATACATGTAGAAACCTGCCACTGTGATGATCTCTTGCAGTTCTTTAACTGTCCACTTTATACCTGGGGAAACTCATGATTAGGGCGGTTAAGTAACGTAACAAAGAGAGTGTATTGTGCATCTGGGATGCAAATCCAGGATGACGCCAGAGCCCAAGCTCTTAACCACTGTGCAACAATGGTATCTGTGCAAGAGTGTCTGCAATAGTGAGGTTTGTGCAATGGTGATGTCTGTGCAAGAGTATCTGTGTAACAGTGATGTTTGAAATGATCTCCCTAAAATGAAGGAGCAGGTCAACCCAAGTCAGCCTGTCTACAACGGATGGAGAGCTGCAGAAAATCTGGATTCTGGCCCTGACTCTCTCAGTGCCCGGAGAATTGCCTCCACTCTATTTCATTTATTTTACTTTGTAGCTAGTTTCTGTCTCTTAGGTGGGAGGATAGTTAGATATGAAGTACCTGAACTTCTTCAGAGGCTGGGGAATGCCTTTTAAATTAATTTGAAGAATTTAGTCTCGGGGAAAATGTATACTGATCTACATTTTCTTTGTGATTTTGTCCTGGCCAAAGTGTGGGACTCTCTGAGGAAATGTGGAGGGGATCCTCAGGCCCACGGGGTCGGGAGAACAGGACTGGAGGTGACTGGCTGGGCAGCTGCCTGGGGGCCTATGAGTAGCCTGACTTTCTGCTCCTTGGGGAAGTGGCCCAGTAGTCCTATATTTAGGGGAGTTTCCTGTATAGTGACTTGGTTCCTGAGCCTAGTTACAGCTGAGTGACAGCCACTGGCTAGGCCAAGGTCTGCTTTAATCATTGGAGCAGCTGAGGAAATTCTAGCAGTGGATGTCTCAGGGTAATAGAGACACCTACTGTTTGTTTTGAGGAAGACAGCTAACTTTAGTCTTGAATTCAAGCATTTCTGGTGTGTGTGTGTGGTGTGTGTGTGTGGTGGGAGTTGTGGGAGGGATTCATCACACGTAACAATGACCAGGTAGTGGGAAGAGGAAGGTGGAGGCAGGGTTATTTAGAGAGTTCTAGAATGACAGACATGGACAGGTTCTTAGAGATCATGTTCTAGAGCTGTGCTGTCTGATATGGTAGCCATTAACCACAAGGAGTTCTTTCAATTTATATTAATTAAATTTAATTCCAGTTCCTTGGTCTCAATAGGCACATTTTAGATGCTCACTAGCCACATAGGGTTGGTGGCTACCATACTGGGCATCACAGATATATAACATTTTTATTCTTCAGAAAGTTTTATTAGAGAGTGCTGTTCTATAGTCTTTTAGACCAATCCCTTTGTTTAGAAAATGAGCAAATTGAAGTTCAGAGAAGGGACTTTTCCAACTGGTTCAAACTAGAGCGGGGACTAGGACCCAGGTTATCGTCACTTCTTGCCTGGTGCTACCAAGACACTTCCGAATGAAGTTTATGGCCTTCTGCCAAGTATGAGGGGATGGTAGTATAATTCTGACCTCTTGCCCTCCTGGAGATCATAGCCCTTTTCCATTTGTGCTGAGAGTCTCATTTGTGACATTTCAGGAAATCTCACCCAATCAAATTTATGCCCTTCTAATGGGCAATATTTTTTTAGTTTTCTTTTGATAGACTATTCTTTGAATTTCCTATTCCCACATGTTAAATTTATGAATGTCAAGAAGGAAGATGGTTTAAAGATCCCTGGAAAAGTTTCTTCTAGTTATGTGAGAACATGATTTGCCATAAATTATATACTCTGTACGACTTAAGTGAGGATTTATGTAGAACATAGAAAGAATGTGGGCAAGGAGTTATTTTTAATTTTCTTGGTGTTATTGACAGTCTAAATGTTTCACAGCAGATTCACTAAAATGTTTTAAATTGGATAAAATTTATGGTCAGGAGCTCAAGGAAGGAGATTGTATCCAGGGAAAAAAGGCAGACTCTGAGGAGGTAACTTCTAGTGGGAAAAATACAATTTCCCTTACAGCTTTGGGGCCAGATGGTGGCTAGATTTAGTTTGCGGGAAACAATCCTATAAAATAACCTGAAGGTTTCCTCACAGAAACTAAACCCATCATGGGTGAGGCCATTATCAGTTTAAGGATAACCTAACCTTGGTGTGGTTTATTATTCAGTTGTTACAAAATAAGTGGTAGTAAATTGATTTTCATTAATAATTCATGGAGGTTTGGAGGTGAGGTGTACAATTTATAAACTCCTTGTAAGACTTTCAATAGCATACAGATTCCTAGGAAGCTCTTCCTCAGAACTCTGGACAGGTGTAGCAGGGAGCTGGATTTTCCCATAGGGTAGATTCATTTTGCTTAGCAATTCCTTCTTGAGATCGGCCTTTCTGCATTTGAGGGCACTGAGCTTGCTTCTGAAGGATGGCACCACCATATCATTGAGTGAGCACCAGAGACCATGGTGCATCTGCTGAATCTTGTGTTGGGCAAGGGACACACACTTATGAGCAGCAATCCTCACTAGGAGGGATTATCCGTATCTTTGACCTTTCATTGGTCCAGTGCATCCTGTTGATTTCCACATGTGTCCATCTGCCTCTTTGATCTTTGGGAGCAGCATTCAATTTAATAGCGTTTGTTGTGAGCGAAGTGGCGCTAAACCACCAGTTCATCTTCTTTATTTTCAGTCTTCCCCTACCCACGCTCTGTGCCCCATTTACATTATTTTTGAGATAGATAAAATTATAAAGATGGTGCCTGTTGTGTTTTGTTAGAGTGGAAACATGTGGAGGACTAGGTTAGGCCTTTGATTTAGTCTGTGAGGGGCTCAATAGACCAGAGAAGTCCCAATTCTATAAATCATCTGCAGTAAATTAAAAAATACAACAAATTTTGATAAAAATTTGCAAACCTATTCCGACATAATGGAAGTAAAAAAACTCTTTGAGATTGCTTTAGATCTATTTATTTTGTTTGTTTGTTACCTCCTTGGATGATTTGCCCCTTTGAAAAAGCCCATCCTCTTGCTAGTTCGCCTTTCAGTCAATACCTATCCATAAAATAAAATACGGGCTTAGTGGTGGGTTGGTTCTGGCTGTACCACTTCACAAGAGCCAACTGTTAAATCTTCAGAAAATTTTTAAGCCAGTTGTTAAATACAGTGAATATTAAAAATTAAGTTAGATAAACTTGCAATTAAATAAATCATACAAAGGTAATTAATACTCAAAAAGTACCACTTAATTGTTTTACTATATTCCATTTAGATCTATTCTCTTAAGTTCATTTATTTCAATCAGATCTGTACTGTATAATGGTGTGCTATCATGCATCTCTTCCCAACTCCATGTTCAGAGAGGTCACATTGGTTGCTTGAGATTGGTTATGGTGAAATTGACAAACACTATAAATTAGGGCTTTCCCCCCTAAGTACCAACCACTTTCCAACCATTTAACAGTGCACCACTGACTGCTATGCTTTCAAAGGCATTGCATGTCAATCTCTCTTTCCGTGAGATCTGGGGGGTCACATTGAAGATGGAGACGGTACCCCCCATTCAGTGGGACCCCTCCCCTCCTCTGTTGGCAGATCAGCACACTGAGACACACAGGAAGTTACGTTTCTTAGCCACTGGCTTGATCTGACTCAAAGACATTTTCTCTCTACATTGGAGCTGTGACCAGGGGTGAGAAAGGTTGTGGCCCATGGCTAGCTTTAGGCTAGGCTCAGAGGCAAGGCCGTCAGAACTCTTGTGGGTCCACTTGCCAAGCAGCTATCTTTCTGGACAGTGTTTTTTTTTTTTTTATTTCTCCGTTTTCATCCAGAATCGTAGACTTTCAGTGCATTCAATGAATACTGTCTAGTGGAAACTCATCATTTTTGAAGCAACATGTGTGACCGCATTCAGTGATCACATGACTTAACTCTATTTTGGTCAGTTGGCAAATCATTCCCTGGCAAAAAATACTCTGCCTCCTGCTAACCCTCTAGCTCTCCAGTCGTAGGCTTTTAGTATGTTCTCCCTAGGTCTATTAGAGTGTCTAGTTTCTAAGGTTTCCTCCCAGGTTGTTCACAGAGTCTGACTAAATCCACACATTTTCCCAGAATTCCTTCCCTGTTTTAGGAAGTACAGTATAGATTTTGAGGTCAGTCCAACTTGGTGCAAATATCAGCTCTGTTATTTACTGGCTATTACTACTGGCTGTTATTACTGTTATTGCCTCTGAGCCTAAGTTAACGTATCTATATAATGGGTGTGAACCAAATAACACTTAGGTCTCACTCATGTGAGTACGTAAAGGAGATTACATTAAATCTGCTGCTGTGTGAATGCCCCCTCTCAGTGAGAGCAAGACCTTCACCTGCTCTTTTCAAGGGTCTCTCTCCACCTCCCAATTGTCCTGGGGTATTTCCTGGCAGGTGCTGCCTCCTCAGGCCCCACCTGATCTGTGCCTTGCAGTCACCTGGATGTGAACTGCCTCTCTGCTTAGCCACAGGCCACTGTGCCTGTAACTCTGGATGCCCCCTCCCTCACTCCCTTACCCCCAACTCCTCCTATCACTGTCTCTTTTATTTCTCTGGCTCAAATGTGGACATATGCTTTACCTTAATTCCCCATGAAACTGCTCAGACAGGTGTATCTTTTAAGATTTTATTGATGACTCAGAGTAAGAAGAGGGAGTTATAATACGAAGAGAGGCTCTCAGCTGGCTACTGGATGTGGCTGTCCTTGAGGCCCCTAGGCCCAGGATCTTCTCTGCTTTGGTCTCATCTCCGATTCCAGCCTGCTGCCCTGGAGAAGAGACCAATGTTCTCCTCCCAATTCATGGAGCTCCATCAAGCTTATTTCTACTCCTCAGAATCAGGTTCTTGGCAAACCTTGCTGCCCACTCAACCTCAATAGAGAAGGAGGAATTCTCTGTTGTTACTTGCCTTTCATTTACTTTAAAGCTAATTCATTAAAATATTAACATTATTAATAATAATAACAACAGCTTGCATTTCTATAGACTTGACTATATACCAGGTTCTGTTCTAAGCATTTTGCATATGTTAATTCATTTAATCTTTATAACAATCCTGTAAGGTAAGTTCTATTATTATCCTGATTTAACAAAAGGAGAAACTGAGACACAAAGAGGGTAAGTAACTGATCCCAGGTCGAATATCAACTAAGGGGTGTATGCAGATTCATACACCCCATACAGCAAGCTTTAGAGGCCATATGATGCACGAGTGTGTATGTTTATGTGTATTTGTGTGTGAGCATGTGTTTGTATGTGGGTACGCATGCATGTGTGCTTGGATGTGTGTACATGACAGTGTATTTGTGTGTGTGTGTGTGTGTGTGTGTGTGTGTGTGTGTATTAACAAAATCAGTACCTTAGGTTGAGGGATCCACACTCAAAGGGAAATTAGCATTTGAAGGACTAATCAGGAGTCCTTATTCAGAGGCAGCAGCAATGAATGCTTCAAATATCATTATCTAAATTTGTACTAAATTTGTACTGGGTGAGTAGCATAAGGAATGATAGGAATATGCTTTCATTGATGAAATGAGTCATGCTCATTTAAGATACATGATTGCTTAGAAAGATTTTATAGGCACCTCCACCCCTGCATGAATGGGATATAAGGATCAGGGAAGCCTAATTAATACCTTTAGAGCAGAACTGTAGGATCAACACTGTTGGTACTATGTTGCACAGTTCACAGCAGGAGTCCATCCTAACACTGATGTCAAAAAATTCTTGTATTTTCTTAAGAAGGAATCTTTTATGTGATGTGCTTATTTGAGACAGCTAGGAATTTCCTGAGCCTCCAGAATACATTGTTTGAGTATTTTTGTTCCTGTTTGCTAAAAAAGATTTGTACAAGCGGCAGAGTTGTGTTTCAGTTTTGCTTTCAGTGTAACTGTCTGACAGGAGGTTGTGGGAAAGAAGACATGCATCTCCCACCTACCTCTAAATTGCAGGCTGCAGATTTTTACCAGTTAGACCCTGATGTGTGGGGAGTCGACAAAGCAGCTTAGGACATTTTGCAACACTTTTTCATCTTCAGTCTAGGCCTCATTCTCCAACCTCTTATTTCTTTTCCAGGCGTCTTCTGTTCTCAGGATGTCCATTCCTTTTAGGGAAAGCCTCAGTCCTATCCATTGTGGGTGGTATTACCTTTAGGCCCCCAAAGAGCCCTTCTATTAGCTGATAAGATTCCTTCATCAATTCATCTTTCCAAGGCTGGGTTATTTATTCTTAAATAACACCACTAGTAAGACAACAGTGCTGTCCAGGCTGAGCTTCCTCCAGACTGCTGGTCCAGTTCCAGTTCCAAATATTAATGAGGATTCACATCTTGACTCCTGGTTTCCTGTGAGCAATCACATGAGAGCATATTCTCTCTCTAAAACGAAAAATAAATTCCAGGCACTAAATCCTATCTTAGAAAAAAATATTTTTATAAAGCACAGGTTGTCAACTGGCTACACATAGACTATATTCTAATCACTGTTATATTTAGTTGGGCCTTCACGGTATTATGGGTCAACACATTGTTTTAAATAATATAAATTAGTTTTCATCATTTTAAAATAGAGAACTTACATACAAAAATTTGGATGCCTGCTTTCTCTTAAAAAAGTCAGAATATCTGGCAATGTTAAGTCTGCAATCCTATTCATCAGCAATCAGTAAGAGCTACGTAACAGCTGCCACCTTTAGGTGGCGCAATCACTCTCCAGTTTGCCAGTCACCTCCACTCCCTCTTGTTCCCCAACAATGTGATCAAGTGCTAATTACTGTTTATTATTGTGCTTTGGCTGTTATTTTTCTTATAGTATAATTAAAAGGATTATGTAATGTATCTTGTACTCATGTCTGTTATAAGTTAGAACCAAGTAAAATCTGGAGAAGTCTACCTATACTCAAAATGTCCAGGTTTCAGTCCAAAATCACTCATTATACCAAAAACAAGGAAGATCTCACACTGAATGAAAAGACAAAAGTGCCAACACTGGGATGAGAGAGATGTTAGAATTTTCTGACAAAAATGTAAAGCAGTCATCATAAAATGCTTTGGTAAATAATTACAAATATGCTTGAAACAAATTAATATACAGAAAATCACAAGGAAGAAATAGAAGATATGAAGAAGAACCAAATAGAAATTTTAGAACTGAAAAATATAATACGCAAACTAAAAATCTCAAAGGAAGGGCTGAATATAAAAAATGGAAGGAACAAAGGAAGAATGAGTGAACTGAAATATAAAACAATAGAAATGGCCCATTATGAATAGCAGAGGGAAAATAGATTGGAAAAAAGAAAATAAAGAAAAAGAACAGAGTCCGAGGAACCTGTGGAACTATAACAAAAATCTAGCATTAATGTCAGGAGTCCTGAAATAAAAGCAGAATGGAAGTGGGCTTGAAAAAGTACTCAAAGGAATAATGTCTGAATATTCCCCCAATTTGGCAAAAGACATAAATCTAAAGCTGAGTAAATTTCAAATAGGTTAAATCCAAAGAAATCCACAGCAAGCACATATCATAGTCAAACTTCTAAAATTAAGACAAAACAAAATTCTTGAAAACAGTGAGAGAGAAATAATACCTTACCTTTGGAGGGAAAAACAATTCAAATGACAGATGATTTCTCATTAGAAGCCATGGACGCCAGAAGGGAGTCCATTTTTCAAGGGCTTGAAAGAAAAAAATAAACAAAAAACCTGTCAACCCAGAATTCAATATTCAGTGAAAATATCTTTCAGGAATGAAAAAAAAAAAATGAAGAGAGTGTTTTTTGTCAGCTGTCCTACCCTAAAAGAATAACTAATGGAAGTTCTCTAAACAGAAAGGAAATGACAAAAGAAGGAATCTTGGAACATCAGGAAGGAAGAACATAATAAGCAAAAATATGGATAAATGTTATATACTTTCCTTTTCTTAAGTCTTCTAAATAATGAGCTTGGACACTCAACTACCAATATTTTATGCCTATTGTCATAAGTTAGAGGTATAGCCTAAAGCTCTGGCCAAACATTATGTAAATTCTGTTTTGTTTTTCTGTTTTCATTCCCCCTCAAAGCATGGGCAGTAAACTTGATCTAACAGGAGTGGAGTTTGTGGTCGTCCCTCAGGGACAGAGGGTCATCAAAAAGCCCACAGTAGTGGACAGGCCGTAGGACACAAAAATGAGGAAGATACAAATGGTTGCGAATAGAGGCAGGAAGAATTTCTCCTTTAAGTCTCTATGTGTGAACCTTACCAAAAATAAACAAACAAACAAACAAACAAAAACAAACCCAGAAAAGAGACACTTCCTATTTATTGCAGTATTATTTGGGAAAAGGACTGTATCAGTGGAGACCTAGGTGAAGTCAGAACGCCTGCCTCTGCCCAGCAATAATGAAGGGCTCTTGCCCTCAAGCATCAATGAAGGCTAACTGGGAAACCTGGAATTTCTACCTGGAAATTATCCAAATCCATCAGCAGAGGACTGATTAAATAAATTATTGGAACATCCATACAATGGTGTACCACGTAAGTATAAAAAGAAATGAGGAACATCTCTGTACATTGCTTTGGAGTTATCTTTAGAATATAGTGTTAAAAAAAAAGCAAGGTGGATAACAGTATGTAAATTATGCTATTCTATAAAAGAAATGGAAGGATAAATGAAAAACAAGTGTTAAACTTTTTTTAAACAAAAAGATAGATTAAAAACAAATTCTAATAAAAACATAGTTACCTATTGAAAAGGGAAGAAATAATACTGCGAACAAAGCTACACTTCTCTATTTCTGTGTTACAGATTTGACTTTGAAACCACATAAATGTCTCACTGTAAAACAAAATTCAACTTAAAAACTAATCCCTAAAATTAAGAAGCAATACGAAGCAAATAAATGTAACTATGTATGAAGTTGGTTGCATAACCATACAAATAAAAACTCTTTAAAGTGACTATAAAACACAGGCATTTGTCTCTAAATTCTTAATGAGATACACACAAAAGGAAAAAAAATCCCTGCAAAACAAACTTCCCCTAAACTATAAAAAACGTTTAGTTGTTTTCAGTAATCATATTTTTGGTGGTGTGTCGATATCGTCATTAAGAGGCCATTGTGTGTGTTTCATGAAAGAGAAGATGAGTAATTATGATTTTTGCCATTGAAGAGTGGAATTTCAACATGGGAAAAGGAGATACGAATGCAAGAATGAGATTAAGTAAATATCCTGTGGATATAAATTGGAAGTACCAATATGAACTGGTTATATGTATTTAAACAAACAAACAAACTCCTTTCCTAGCTGTGCCCACAGAAAAGACCTAGAAACAATGACTAATCCAGTAGAAAGAAGCACTCAAATGAATTAATGGATCTAGGTAACGATTAATAACTGCAAACATCACAAGACAGACAGATGGATATTATGTGTTCCTAATAGAAATACAAATTACACACTGCCCACAAATTGAACCTCAATCTGATCAAACTTCTAGATCTCACTGCCAACTCACAGAAAATAGTATGGACAGAGAAACATTAAGTGACACAGTGAGGATGCAGTAATCAAAATCCACTCTGGGAAACTACAGGAAAAATGACCCAGTTTCTTCAACAATTAAATTACAAGAAAAAAAATTATGGAAGAAAAAGCTATATATTTAAAGTGATTTAAGAGACATATTTATCAACTTCAGTATGTGGACTGCATTTGGATACTGACTTAGATAAGTTACTTGTTTAAAAACTATGCAATTGGAGAAACTTGAGCATTGACTGGATACTGTTTGATATTAAAGAATTAATGTTAAAATATGCTAATTAAAAAGATTTTTAAAAACCACAATAATGGTTATGCTTTAAAAAAGAATCCTTGTCTTTTAGAGATACGTATCGAAATATATATAGGTGACATGATATGATGATAAGGATTTGCTTTACAATAATCCAGAGTTGGGGGAACTGGGAGGGGTAGAAATGAAACAAGATTAGCCAAAGGAATGAATTGAAAATTGTAGAAGCTCATCATAGTATTTTCTCTAGTTTTGCATAGGTTTGAAAATTTTCATAGTCAAAGGTTAATTATAAAAAGAGGCAGTCTATTTAACGTAAGGTTTACTCTCTGAGTGCATTTATGCTTGGTCTGACCATGTTTAGGACCTGTCATCTGGTTCCCGTTTCCTTAGATACCAACAAATATTATTATAAAAAGAAAAATGACTTTGCTGAGATACTTTTTCCGTATGCTCCCCTCATGTAAGAAAAATCGGGGGCTGCCAAACCTGTGAAACTGAGCCTGGGGTAAGGAGCCTCGTGTGGTTGCTGACTTGCTCTTTAGGGTTCTGCTTCTTCCATTTGGTCTCTGATACTGATACCCAACAGCCTTCTGTGGCTGTGGCTTGGAAATGATGTAGCTTCTGAAAAGGAAGGACCTCCAACAGCAGGACTATGTCAATTGCTCAAAAATGAGGAACATAAAATATTGCCTCCACCTAGCAGTATGATTGAGAAACATTTTTGAATCCAGGGTCGTGGGTTTTTAGGGCTATTAGGAACCTTATAGCTTGTTTAGTTCGAATCATTTATGGCAAATAATGAAATGGAAGCCCAGAGAGATGAAATGACTTGGCCAACATTGCACAGCCCATGGAAGAGTTGGGATCAGAACCCATATTTCACCAATTTCCAGAGCTCAGTGCTCTTTCCTCCATACAGCACCTGGGGTGGGTGGGACCTTGATTTATTTCTTTGGTCTTAGTCTGAACTCCCTATAATCTATACAACTAATTCTCTGGGGCAAACATGCTATGGCAAAGTGGAATTTTCAGTTCTTCCAGTACATGGGGAAAGGAGCTAGTGAGGTGGTGTTAGGTGAGACTTTGAAATAGTTGGCAAAATTGGCTGAAAGACACTTCTTAGGGGGAATTGTGACTTGTGACTTGTGCTTGGGAGTGAAGACAGCTGCATATGCCTGAGTTTATGCCTGCCAGATCCCAGGATGGGATTTATGGGAGAGATAGACTCTGGAATCAGATTATGTGATTTTTTGAATCCATGCTCTACCACATACTAGCTGTGAGACTTTGGCCAAGTTATCAATCTCTGTACTGCATCTGTAAGATGATGATAGCACCTACATCATGGTGCTGTTGTGAGGACCGAATGAGTTGACACAAGTAAAGCTCTTAGACCAACGCCTGGCACCATCCCACAAAGTTGGCTGTGACCTAAGAAGGAAAACTGCATGCAAGTAGCAATCATTGGGTATGACCAATAGGACTTACCTATGAGATCATCAGGTATCTGATTCAAACAGGGCCTACTTGCTAAACCTATTTGTGGGGTATGATTTTAGGGTGTTAAAAGTCTACTTTAATCCAGAGCTGATACAGTGCCTGAATGTCTTAGCCCTGGATTATGACATTAAAGACTATGTTACAACCATATATGTTATCTAGAAGTAGCAAATGTCATCATATAAGTCATTAACACTTCATTACCAATTCATTTATCATCTGAGAGAAATAGTCATTTAGCCTGTGGGTAGGAAGCACTGTCAAGGGCAGTACTGAGGATGTTTGGCAATGACCTTCAAAGCAGTTGTAACAGATACTGTTGGTGCCCATATCCCCTTGGCATGTAGTTCTACAAACTGAAGGCCGCTTACTCAAAAACCTGTAGCTCTGTCTGAGGGTACATTTTCTTTTCTTTTTCTAGCTGTGGGAATACATTCATCCCAGGAGCAGAGCAAGCTGGAAGTGCAGGAAAGTTAATGAGCCTGGAATGGCTTGCTAACAACAATGATAGAGGAGTTGGTGGTTATTATCCCAGCTCCCTAGCTCCTTAGTTGGAATAACTCAGAGGTGTGTGGTACACTGCCACCCAGAGTTCCCCATGGGATTGAGCTCCTATTGCTCGTAGTGGGAACCGGCATGAGAAAACCTTTATCGGCTTTTTATCCTCTACCTTCTCACTCCTCTCTTCTCCTATTGGTTTCCTGGTGTGCCTCATAATTAGATCACTTGTAACTAAAACTCTGGTATCAATTCCAATGTATGTGTGTGTGGATTTCCCCCACACCACCAAGCAATGCTCCAACACCAGCTGGGTGTCCTACAATTCAACTCAATTCTGACACTGTCTACGTGGATATAGCATCAGGTTATCCAGGTTCAGGGCTCAGTTCCACAAGATTGCTCCCAGTTCAGATGCCAATTGAAAGGTCAGGTTGTTACCTATGTTTCTGCCTGAATGGCTATAAATCAGAGGTTCCCACAGGCCCCAGGATTAATTTTCTAGAGTGGCTCATGAAACTCAGAAAACTTGTTTACTCACTAGATTACTGACTTATTACGAAGAATATTAAAGAATACGAATCAACTGCCAGATGAAGAGATACACAGGACACGGTCACAAACAAAGAAGCTTCTGCCCCCATGTGGTTTGGGCCCCACATGGTGGCATATGGAAATGTCCTGGTTTACCAACCTGGAAGTTCTCTGAACTTCCTCCTTTTGAGTTTTTATGGAGGCTTCATTACATAAACACGAGTGATTAAATCTTGGACATCAGTAATTGATTCAACCTCCAGCGCCTCTCCCTCTCCCCTCCCTGGAGATCAGGAGGCAGAACTGAAAGTTCCAACCCTTTATTCTTGGTTGACTCCACTGGCAACCAGCCCCAATTGTTAGGTGCGTTCCAAAAGTCATCTCATTAACATAAACCGAGTTGTGGTACAAAGGGGCTTGTTATGATTAACAAGACACCCCTTTTAGCTTTATGGCTCTGAAATGATTTCAGGAACTGAGGACAAGAAACCAAACATTATAATAAAATGTTCCCATTGCTCTTATTGCTTAGGAAATTCCAAGGGTTTTGGGAGCTGTGAGCTAGGAACCATGAATGAAGAACAAATATATACGGGAAATATGTATTTGATCATTTGAATGACCAAATATATATCTCTTATAAATCCCAATACCACACACTCAAATCTATGTCTCAGGATATGCTTTTGGGGAAGCCATTAAGTTGGGGTCCGCCATGCCTCTTGTCCTTTCCGCCTCTCTCTGTTCTTCACATCTCCGTCTGAAATTACAACCCCAAAATTTAGGGGCTATTTTTCTGATGTAGCTACTCTGCAGTGTGGGACAGATAGCGTCTCGGTCTCAAATATCTCTGTGGCAATCTCCCTGGAGTAAGTAAGGGATGGGGCATTCAGAATTAATTACTATCACAGAACCCTCCTGAGACGGGCGAGCCACATAGAATGACATTTGGGGAGGCGAGGATCATCAAAACACCATTTCTTGGCTGAGCTCAAGACCTCAACGCCCTCTGACAACCAATTCCTAAATGAAATCAGAAAACTCAAGTTCGGGCTAGAGGCAAGTTATCTGACAACTCTTGTACCACTATCAGAAGGATTTGCAAGTTATATCCATCCTTAGACTTATTGACCCAGATGGTATTATAATGACACATCAAGTTTACGAGGCTCTTTTGAAAGTAGAGTTTCATACAGAATTGAAATTTTAACATTTCTAATTCTTTAAGTATACAATGAACTGAAGAGAACAAACATAAAAATTAATGAAATCGTTTATAGCTTAAAGTTCAATATTGTTAAAAGCTGACTAAACTATTATACGTTCAAACAGTGATGAAAAGCCAAAACAAGTAACTTAAAGTAATCTCTTTTAGATCAGGCATACTAATCAGTTTTGTAACTTTTTTTCCCTTGCCTTACAAAGCAATGACAATGCTTACTAAGTCTTATGTAAAGAATGGCTAATTGAAACCTTCAAATAAATAATAATACTCAATGTTTACATAGTGTTTTTTTTTTCACTGTGAATCTCCAAGCATTATTAAATAATCCTGGGACTTTCTAGGTCACTTACTTTACACCCCAAACCATCTTTCCCCTTGCCATTATAAGGAATTTATAAAGGCAATTTCACACATATAATCATTATATTCTTAAATGGTTCCAGAAGTACAGATGCATTATTAATTCATCATTCATTCATTCATCCATTCATCCACCCACTCATTCATCTATTTACAAATGTTTATTAAGTAGCCACTGCATGTGAGGTCCTATGTTAACTACTTGCTATATATTAGTGATCAAAATTCATGTGGGTCCCAGCTCTCATGGGACCTAAAGGTATAGTGAATTCTACAGCATAATTCTAGTAAGATTTCTGTGAGTATACTATTTCTATCTAAAATATGTTTTGAAATATGGTTTTCTTAATTAAGACTCAGAGAGTTAATGAGGTATAACACTTTTAACTATACATGTTACATAGAGGTAAAGGTAAGACCACCTGCAAAGAGAATGAAAGCGCTGCGTAAATATAGCTGAATTCAACAAACCCAAACCTGTAGTCTATGCAGGTGAATGTGGTTTGATCACACTGCAGTCTGTGCTATCCCCAACTTGGCAAAGCAGGGTGGTGGCCCACGATACCAACATACTGTCCCACTTCTGTTTTAATGTTGTTCTGTTGAGTTGCTTTTGTTTTCTTCTTCTTTTTTTTTAATGACTAAGAGAACAAAAGCAGACAAGACAAAGTTTAAGATGGGTATATCCTTGAATTTCCAGGCCAAGTTGGAGTTCACAAATTCTTCTTCTGTTCCCTGGTCCCCAATGCTTCTAAAAGAGCAGATGGATAATCATTCCTGGTTTATGGGATGATCTGAATCATTGTTTGCTAAAAGAAATGGAGCATTTCCTCCCGAGAAAGATGTGCTTTTCCTATTGCTTTGTCTTGGGTGTCTCTATGGTGAGGTTAGGTCATGGAGAGAACTAAGTCCCTAAAAGGAGTAAATGTGCTCACCTATATTAATTTAGTTTTACTACAGCAATTACTATAGCTCTTTTTCTCTTTTATCTGGTCAGAGGTGGGTAGTCAAATCTGGTGATCTAGATATTTTCTTTACCTTGGGAAGTTGTTGACAAACTACAAGTGAATCAGGCTTCACCTGTATAGGCCTAGAGTGGTCAAGCAAATTGTTTCTCCTGCAGGAATTCTGAATGATTTGTACTTGAATAAGCGTCTGTCCTCATGTCAATACTGCCATTATAACAATTTTTGAATCATAGAAATAGTTGTTTTGTACATGTCTCCATTAAGATTATTCTATACATGTTACCTTTATAACAATTTTTGGATCGTAGTGTATTAGTTTATTTGTATGTCCATGTTTTCTCACTAGACAATGCATTCCTGCAGTGACCAGCATAGAGCCTGGTAAATAGAGGTGCTCAACGAGTGTTTGTTGAATGAATGAATGAATGAATGAGGGAATCTCTCTGAATGCTCAACAATGAGGATTCAGGAATCCATCTGGATCGGTTGTTAACATGGTCACTCTTCGCACTGTTGGTTGGCCTGACCACATGTGGGCCTACTTTCTTTTTTGACAACATTGCTAATGTTCAGGGTCTTACTATATCCAGCTGTCTTCTAATGGAGTTGCTTTTGTAGTTTGGATGGAAAAACTGCTATATTATTTCAAATGATTGTGAAATAAAAAAACAAAGAATAACCCCAAGTGCCAGAAAACATTATTTTCATGGAACTTTACAAAAAACAGTTCTACAAGATCTACTTACAAAATATACACAAAAGGAGAAAATAGTGTTACAGACTACTGAGAGCATGGATTATTTTTATAATAAGAACAAGAATGTTTGCCATGCAACAGTATGTGGTTAAGATAAAAATATCTTCTCAAGCAAGCCAGGGCATTTTCTCCATGTTAAGCCACGGGAGGGAATGGAACAGTGAGGGGGAAATGATTTATTGATTATAACATTTAAAAGCTCCTTTTCTGAATCAATTCTTGTTTAAATAGGGTAAGGTGGAAAGCTGAAGCCATTTGGAATTTTGGAAGATCTGGGCAGAAGGATTTAAAGACATATGCTTATCATTGTTTAGAGCATGCTTCAGGGACAGAAATTTTAGGTTTCTGATTTTATTTGTTTAGAGCATGCATTAGGACTGGGTGGGGATGTATAAAACAAAACTCCAAATAATAGTAGATTAAACATGTTTGTTTTTTTGTTTTTCTTTCGTGTAAAAGACGTTCTCAGGTAAAGAATAGAGGATTGGCAGAGAGGTTCCTTCTTTCTGCTTCACTTTCACTAACACTTGGCTTCTATTCAAGTTTGCCTCATGGTTCCTGCATTGTTGCTGGAGTTCTAGCCATCACACCTGCAATCCCCGCAGTAGGAAGGAGGATATGGAAAGGGCACTACTTCCTGCTAAATCAGTTCTCTTTAAAGGCACTTCCTGGAAGCTCCCAGCCAATGATTTTCATTTCCATGTCCTACTAGCAGTGACGGAGTCTGGAAAATACCATGTTTTAGCTGTGTACATTTGTGTCTCCAAATGAAGTTGAGTGTTGTTACCAGGGAAGAGAAGAGATAGCTGTTGAGTAGCAAACCAGCAGTCTTTGATACTGAGTGAATCAGATAGAACACAGTTACCAAACCATAATACTCCTCAGAGTTACTGGACAATCAGAGTACTAATGGGAATATGTATATATAGATGCTCCAAATCTGAGCACATTTCATGCCAGTGGCCAGAGCAGAGATACCAGGAGAACTCACTCTCTAGGGGAAAGGCAGGGTATCATATCAATCTGTTGAAAAGTCTCATAGGGTATTTACTATTCATTATGTTGGTAAATTTACCAAGATTCAGGATTTGACCTTCATTAATGCAGGGATGAAAACTTGATGTTTTTCAAGCACACCAAAAGTAGATTTGAATCTCGAAAAGCAATTCAAATTACACAAACTTAGAGGTAGAAAAATCATAGATGTAGAAAAGCTAAATGTTTATTAATCATCTGTAATGACAAATAACTATCATGGAACAAAATGCTCATAGAAGTTTGCTTGGTGAGCATGGCATTAGAAGGAGACCAGACAAGTAGCTGAACGCTTAGTGAAATCAGGCTAAAGTAAGAACGGTTTTGCCATGGGACTAGACGGCAGTTTGAGGGGCTCACCTCCCTCCCTTCCCTGTCAGTTCTTGTTGGTCCACTGCCTGTGTTGCCTCCTTTTCCTGTATCCATAGCTGTCCTTTCCCTTCTGATGGGGACGCACAGAGCTGTTTACCTTTAAGAAGACTACAGCTGAACTTGTAGCCTTGGGAACCTCATTGTCTCTTTAGAGTGATTTTGACTATTTCTGCTCTGACCCAATATGACCCAAATATTAAATAGAATTTAAATGTTAACTCTCAGAGGGCAATTTAATTCTACTTACTTCTAAGTTCTCAGGAGAAGTCTCAGTGTAAATCCCATATGCTGCTTCTCATACACCGTTAGACATTTACGGCTAAAACCGGAAAATGAACGTGATCCTTTCAAGGTAGAAGATAAAAGGTATGGAGAAGAGTTTGTCAGTCTAGAGTTGACTGATATGACTCAGCAAAACGACTGAAGAAGTTAACAATTGTAAACAGGAAGTCAATGTGTGAAAACTTAAAGCAGGGTAGAATCATTTAAGGCTCAAGGATGGCCGTGTTCAGCCAGCAGGCTCGTGGTACTCAGATAACTCACAGGACAACATATGAGTAGCTATCAGATGTGTCTCAGTGATCTCGTGAAATTGCAAGTTTTTTGAGAGATCTGAGTCTATTGCCCTCAGACAGGTTGAACAGTCTTCTATCTCTCCCTCATCACCTGTGTGTCCTCTCCCTAACTGAGCACTTAGTCAAAGAGGAGGAGCGTCCCTGATGGACTGAGAGCTGTTCTCATATAATGAGATACCTTTCTGAAAAAAATCAAGCTCTTAAACACTGCTCTTCCCATCATTTCAGGGTGAGCTAAGATTTATTATGTACAAAAACTCTGAGAGTCAAAAGGTAGGACTAATTCTACTACCTGGTTCTAGACTGGTTTAGTTGCTTACCTAAATTACTATTGATTTATTTCATGCATTATTTTGGACCTAGTTGTTTTTAGTGCTGTCACTTTCTATTAAAACTGGCTAGACATAAAATAAAGCATGTCTGTGGGGAAGGCCAATATGCTCTGCTCACAGTCCCGAAGGAGAGAGAAAGTGGGATAATTCAGAATAACAACAGCCAGCCATATTCCTCTAAAACCTTTGAGCAATTTTAAAATTTGGATATTTGCCTCATTTTGACTCTAACTTTTACTTGAGGCCATAGATGGAATCAAATAATCTCTCAAAGACAGAACTCCTCAAACTATAATGCTATATTCTTTTAGGATATGGTGGGAAATTTTTTGAAATGTTTAATAAAATACTACTTTCCTGAAAGGATGTGGGATGCTTTTCAAGTGTGGGCTTCATCATCAGCTGCTGTCAAAATAAACTGTTTATCTTCCCATTTAAGAGTCACCAGATCTGCCATTGCTGTTTACAGAGCTTCCTCTTTGGCAATCGGAACTCGTTTGACTATTGGATGTGAACTGCTTGGAATCTGAAATCAAAACACAACTCTCAGGTGTTAGTGACAACTTTTTAGGATACTGATCAACTGCAGAGGGAATCTCACCAGTCCCTCTGTTAGAGTAAAGAGTCCTTTTTGTTAGATATGTTCCATGGATTTGAAATTTAGATGGAATAGATAATTAGTTTTTAATGGAGAGTCCAGAGTCCTTACAATTGCTCCCTTTCTTTTCTTATAAAATACAGTCTGAGATTTCTGGGTCATAATCAGTATGTTTTTAATGAATCAAAAATGACGCAAAATGGAATTTAAAGAACTTTTTTTTTTTTACTAGTTTATTCTCAAAGCAGTTCTATAGTTTTAATTAGGTTGCTTTTTAACCCACTGCTTCCATTTGTCTAAATATTCATAGTAGAGTAGTGCTGATTAATGGTGTTTAAAAACCGTGACAACAAACAAACAGATAAACACACAAATAAAAGCATTAATTTCTATGTGAACGTAAGAAATCCTGATGGTGTCACCTAGAAATGAGTGCCATTTATCCTCTGAAACCCAAATGAAATATAAAGGCTGAGATCAACCCTTTGGTTTCTGACTGTTGAAGGAGAAGCCTGAATGACTCTCCCCTCCTCGGCCACCACCAACCCCAACTAGAATTGTTACTATTCTAATCAGTGGACAACCACGTCATGTACAGCTCTCAGACCCTCAAGTGTACTTACTGAATTACACTTTGGTCTTTTAGTCGTTAGTTCACACTGAAGCATTTACAAAAACACCATCCCATGACACTTATTGTTCTTTTTGTAAGATGTTATTAAGGATGTGCATTATCAATATCTTTCAGATCTGCCCATTTATCAGAATCAAACGAATTGCTTTTAAACAATGCAGATTTCCCTCAAGCCTATTCAGTTAGAATTTCTGGGAAAGGAGTCAGGGTAGTCTGTATTACAAACAATCTTCTCAGGGGACCCTGAAGCAATTGGCAGGGACATTGGAACCATGGCTCAGTGTCCTTCTTAAAAGGTTTGTGGAAGAAAGTTCTCTCTGGTCTCAGTTCCAGGACCAGTGGTCCTACTTCTGGGCAAGCAGTTTATTTTTATTTTTGGATACTGTAATTCATATAACTGCTTATGTTGATCTTTTTGCATTGACACATGTGAGGCACAGAGCCAAATATGGTTCCTCCTAGCAAAAGTATAGGAAGAAAATGATGGCACTTTGGCTGTTAACAATATTCCTGTCTTCATCTTCTTATTCCTGCTCTCATTTCCCCCTTGCCTCAATTTCTTCACCAAATTATTATTCTCTAAATTTAATTAATTAAAAAAATGTATAACCTTTAACCCCCTTACCCATTTCTCCCACCCACCCATTCCCCGCCCCTGGAAACCACCAATCTATTCTTTGTAGCAATAGGCTTTCTTTTCTTTTCTTCCTTTCTTTCTTTCTTTTTTTTAAGATTTCACATGTAAGAGAGATCATACAGTATTTGTCTTTCTCTGTCTGACTTATTTCACTTAGCATAATGCCCTTGAGTTCCATTCATGTTGTCGCAAATGGCAAGGTTTTATTGTTCTTTTACATCTGAATAAAGTTCCATTGTATCTATGAATTTTTTTTATCCATTCATCCATCAATGGATGCTTAACTTGCTTTCATACCTTGGCTATTGTAAATAGTATTGCAATGAACATGGGGGTACAGATATCTTTTTGAGTTAGTATTTTTGGTTTCTTCAGATAAATACTCAAAGGTAGAATTGCTGAATCATATGGTATGTTTATTTTTAATTTTTTGAGGAAAAATTATTTTTAATTTCATATTTTATTGTATTGTAGGCATGTTTGTACATTGCTTTAAATTCTATTTGGAAAAAAGTGTGACATAAATAAATAGTATGTACTATGCTAAATATTTGTATAAACCTTGATGATTCCTTTCTTAATTTGAGTTGGGATGTTTGAATTTACTGTTTCTTATTTTGAAAATAGAACTTAGGATGATCCAGCAGAAATCACAACATAAACTGGTGAAGGTAGTACTTTAATCACCTTTTGCCCTTTTGGGGACTGTGGGTGGAGTGAGGGGATATATCATTGCTGTACTTATTTCCATAAAAGACAAACAGATAGTCTTCACAGTTTTATTCAGAATAAAATTAGCATAGTAGAAATACATCAGTGAGACATGTGGGAAAAAAAAGCAACTTGATTCCATAACAAAATCAGTGCTAAGGGGGCAGGATTTAACTGTGCTCCACTTTAACTACATTCAACTACATCTGGAGATAAAGTTGGCCTGTAGAACACATTATGGGAAAAACAAAAAATCAAATAAGTAAGCAACTGGTAGATCCATGAAAATCATTTGTAGCCTTAGTTTGCACGATGTGGGGAAAGCTTGCTTTTGATCCACGCCTGGTATTTCTGGTTTAATAGGGTATAGATTCCAGGTTTCTTGGCCTTCCCACATTTATGACCTCCAGAGACTAGGGCATAGAAGGCACCTTTACAGAGCAAGGGACCACCTGAGTCACCCTGGAAAGAAGAAAATGGTCAGATACTTGGTAAGACGCTGTTGAAATTTTTCTACCACCAACCATTGATTACTCAAATATAAGATTACTATCTGAGTCCTTGGTTTCTCTGTATCCTGACGAGTGCCTGACATAGCCCCTTAGTGTAGGGTCTCTGTGGCTCTGTCTCTTTCCAGCACCATGTTTCTGTCGGTCTGTGTTTGTCTCTATATTTGTCCATGTCCCTGTCTCTGTCTAGGAATATATGTATCTCTTTTGGTAATCAGTGACAATTGAACTTAGTTCTTCAAGGAATGGGGACATAAATTTTGAAATAACTCACTGAAATAAAAGAAATTTTTTAAATTGTGAATTTTATTTTGGTCTTCGTGGATCTGAAATCAAGCTGCACTTGAGACTGGCAGAAAAAAGTGTTGTAGTATATGTCTTGGTGGCAGGAACTCTATCTTCTGTGTTATTGTTTTTCCTGTTTTGCATCCTCATATGGTTGAACATAGTGCTCTGCACATACACAACACTTAGTAAATATTTGCTCAACGAACTGAGATTTAAGGACTCATTCTGACAACAAAACATGTAACTAAAATTCTGCCAAGGGAAGCAAAAAGGTGGTAGAGGGGCAGCCTGGCTTTTCAGGTTAAGAGCTGGCTTTCAAATCTCTAGGGTAGCCCTTACTTCTGCTGCCACTCCCATCGCAAACTGCTGTACCTCATGCTCTGGTTGGCTGAGAAAACAGAGGTTTAGGGGGATGATGACCTTGGGGCACTGCAGATACACATAATCTTTGAAATCATCATACCCTCCACCGATAATCGTATGTGTGGTATGATGTAATTTAAAACAATTGGTAATCTCTCTGTGCTACCTATTTACCTCCTCTTATCATGTGCAGCTGTGTTTTTTTTTTTGTTTACTACCCCAGGAAATAAGCTTTTGAAAAGTATGGCTGTTGCTCTTTTTAGTCAGTCAACATGATTTAAGAAACACACACTATATATTTGAGCTTTTTGCATTTAAGTCTTACCGTGTATCACTGAAAATAAGACCTAGCCAGACAATCAGCACTAATACGCCTTCTGGAGCAAAAATTAATATAAGACCCAGTCTTATGTTAGATAAGACCCAGTCTTATATTATAGTAAAATAAGACCGAGTCTTATATTAATTTTTGCTCCAAAAGACGCATTAGAGCTGATTGTCCGGCTAGGTCTTATTTTTGGGGAAACACGGTATATGACCACTCAATTAATTTAAAAGGTGTTTCTTTTTTCGTAGAAGTTATCTTCTAATCACCACTAGTGATCTCAGAGTTAGGAAGCTTTCCACCCCTCAGATGAAGCCTGTAAAAGTCATTAGATATAACCCATTATCCTGTTTCGAAAACGTTTAATGAGCCCTTATTATATGTTGGGATGTTCTTATGATTCATTCACACTGGAAGATGAAAAAAAATAGAGAATGCTGTGCAGGAATGGAGAGTAATTTTAGGATTGTTGATGTTTTGTTCTCCATGTCTTTCCTCCTCTGTGCTAGTGACCAAATGGAGCTGTGACTGCAGAACAGAGCTCTGAGATGCCTCTTTCAGTGATGGGCTCTTACCTGGCAGGAATCCTTCTGGCCTTTGGCATCTCCTGCACATATCACGCCTTTAGTTATAATAGGTTTGTGGTTGTAATAACTTCGGCTGTTGCAAAGTTTTCGACTTATGACAGTAACAGTGACTTCTTGCAGGGTATCAGAGAGGCTTAAAAGTTCTGGGTCGGTGGCACCCCAGCCAGTAACCTGGCATTTTGTTCCGGCTCTAATGTCATTTTTGGTGCTTGGGTAGAGCAGCTGGACATGCTTATCAAGCGTTGCGGCTGTGTGAAGCTGACAGATTGAAAAGAGAATAAATTATTATTCATCCCCAGTAGTATTCTGCTATTAGCTATTAGCCTGAGTGATCTATGTGTGGTCCCTCTGTCCTAGGAGGGTGTCCCTCTTCTTGAATCTACTTTGGTGGTAGCCTGCAGCTGCATTTGTGGTTGTTGCTTTTCGGAACATGCTCTCCATTCCCCATAGAGCTCAGTGATGCTTGGGGAGGGAGCTTACACAGAGCAGGAATTTTGCCCAGTCTAAAGTAAACTGGCCTTTGCTCTGCATTGGATGATTTTCTGTGGAATAACATCCATAGGTCATGACTTTGAGGGCTGGGCTGTTTCCTGCTGGATAGGACCCTGGAGTATGGTCTAGACTAAGTTTGGACTAGACTAAGTATGGTCTAGTCTAAGTTGTAACTCACTTCTGTGTCCCTGAAGTCACTTGGTTGGCTCTGTTGTATAAATGATTTGTATTTTTCATTTGCTAATGATAAAAGCATTTGGGAAAAAGCTTTCACTGTGGATCTTTGGGACTGTTGGGATGCTCCCCTCCCACATATGTGAGCATCAGAGTTGCTTTTTCTTGTGTAAACACAGCCCCGATACATTTGTGATAAATTCTTCTTTCTTTCAAGGCAGTATACGGAGTAAAATGGGCCCTTATGGAATATGTCACAGTTACCTCAAACATGGAGAGAGTGCTAACAAAATGCTTTTGTATAGATGATTTAACAAGTGAACTATGTTGTATAAGACCGTTGGAGAAACTGAAGGAAGGCAATGCTACATACCTTAACCAGCATAATATCATTTGATACAGCATCTGATGTAAATCTTGAGAATGGTATGAATTTTACAATCTCAAATGTTTGTTTGGAGGCCTCATTCTTTGAGAGAGAGTGTGCTCCTAAAACCACTTTTGAAAATTGGCGTTTGGCAAACCTAAGAAAAGCAAAGAACATAGAAGCAACAAAATGATTCACAAATCCCTCAGTGGGAGAAGACATGGTGGAAAAGGTCATATACATATAGGAACAGGGACCATCTCCAAGGTAACTCATCTAGGATTAGGTGGAGTGATAGAGGTCTCAGCGGACCCAAGCATGAATGAATAATATAAAGAGAAAATTGACTCACCTCAAACCCACCCCACTCCAATTCCCTAGCACTGCAAAAGAATATCAGAACTTGTGCCCTACTGTGAGAAAAAAGGAATGAAATCCTAATTGACTAAGATCAAATTTACAACAAAATTATATTTATGTAAAAATAAAGGAAATTATATTTCTCAAGTTTGTAGGTTGAAATTTATACCCACCATTTTGTTTTTTTTTATTCATTGAGGTAAAATATACATAATGTAAAATTTATAACTTTAACCATTTTTAAATGTACAGTTCTGTGTCATTAAATATATTTATATTGTTCATCCATCAACACCATCAATCTCTAGAACTTTTTCATCTTTCCTGTGTTAAGTGTGTTGGTAACTAAAAGGTAAAGACTCAACTCTGTATTTGCTAATCTGGCAGGTCTAGATGTCATCTCAGGGCAATATGGAGAATTAAGGTCCATTACATGGCTGTCAAATATGCTCATATGTTTTGTCTCCTCAATTAGAAAGATGATTTCTACAAAAATGGAAAACTTTCCTCAAGGTGAAAAATCACTGCTAATTTGAAATGAAGACACTTTAGGGTTAGTAGCCATTGATAATTCCATTGTGGAGATTTAGAGGATATAAACTGGTGAGTCAGATGAAGAAAAAATAGTTTTATGTTTTTTTTTAAATCTCTCGTCATATACAGTTTTAGTACCAGCGTTTCAATAGGGCCATGATTGATCTGGTTTACTGTATGTTGAATAAAATTACATTTACACTTAGTTATGAAAATAGAAATGATTTTTTGGAGCTCTTATCAATACCTTGGAGCCATTTGCCTACTACAAAAATATCTTATTTAAATGTGAGTCTTTAAGAAGCACACTTCAAATCCTCTTTTAGAACAAGGAAGGTTATACAAAGAATTGAATTTTTTGTTTACCTATAACTATTTCATTGTCACTTGAAAAGGGATCAAGGCAGATTACAAAAAAACACACACACCCATACATACAGGTTAAAAAAAGTTAATAAAAATTAAAAAGAGCACAGAAACACGGAAAAAAGAAAGGTTGTTTCACATTTGGGGAATGACTGCATGACTACGGTGGGGCGGGTTTGTGTGTGGCAGGGCTGTGCCTTCCACGAATTACCACTTTCTGGTTTCCACCAAAAGAGTTTATTTTGGAAATTTCAGCTCTATCTGTTGAAAAGTTTGCCTACTGCCAAATCAGGATGGGGATGAAATTTCACAAAGGATGTGGATTGGATTTCCTAGGATTGATTCAACTCAAATTTAACATACTCCCCAAACCCAAAGCTTTGGAGGGGAAGGATGAGAGAAAATCCCCAGGACCTCTGCTCTAACAGAAAAGATGAGAAAATGCATGAATAACTAACACCGGGAAAGCTGTGAGGTACAAATGCAGGCTGTGGAAGATGAATTCTGACTTGGGGAAGGGTGCTGAGAAAATTTCTAGTTTGCCTTCCTGTTTTACCAAGTTCCTTGATTAGTTAATGCCATTGAAAGGTTTTGGTTATTTTCATCTCCACTGGGACATGCTAATACTAAAAATAATCCAAGCAGACTATGAATGCTCTCTGAACTTTCCATGTCTATATACACTTCAACTGTAATCTGTACTACAAAGGTCATTTTTTCTGCTCATGCGATACCTGCAATTACCTGAGTTTTAGGATCCCACCTCCTTAGCTAAACCTAGGTCTGAATTCATACAGAGAAGCAATAATACCAGTGTCTTTCATTTGTACAGCACAGTATTTCTCTATGGGTGGTCTTTGAACCACCTGCTTCAGAATCCTCTGGAGGTGTTTAATATGCAGCTTTCTGAGTTCCATACTGGACTTACCTGGAACAGAACTACATATAGAGCAGAGCCAATGTATTGTTTCCAGTATGTCTTTCCATCATCTATTGAAGACATCCATAAACATTGTCTCTATTGAGCCTACCAGTAACCCTTCTCAGTGTTGTTAAAGCTGATGGGCTGTATATTCCTTATGAGTGAAAGGGTTCTTTGGCCAAAAGGGATGCACATCGTAAATAGGGGAATCAGGACCCAACCCAACTTTTGTGACTCCAAGTCCAGTACTTTTCCCATGACATCTCTATAAGCCCTGTGCCAAGACCTTTCAAGCCTCTTATTCCCTCTGCCAGTCTGCCTTGGCACTGAGCTGTGTTTCTGCTTAGACCCATGCCTCCAGGTCTGACAGCAAAGGCAGGGTCTCTATTTCTTGGAGGTCTCTTTTCCATAGAGAAGAGGGAATGACCTGGCTGGCAAAGTCCTATTCCATCAATGCAATAATAATATAATAACATTAGATAACATTTATTAAGTTATTGAGATATGCCAGGTTTTGTGCTAAGCATTTTACATATTTCCCCCCATTTTAACTTCACAGCAGCCCTGTTAGGTAGGTATTGTGATTATTCCCATTTTGCAAATTAGGAAATTGAGACACAAGTAAATTAACAAACTAGAGTAAGTCCCACAGATATTAAGGCTGCAAATGCAGGCGGGATGAAAGCTCAGTTGGTTTGAATCCAGGACCTGAATTTTGAACCATTCTACTCTGGGAGGCTTGAGTGATTTGAAATGGCGTGAAGCCACGTGGAAGAGGCTTTGGGAGCTTCTGCCTAATCACCGGCTAGGCAGGTGAAAGGATGGGAAAGTGCATAATGAGGGAAGGCTTTGGAGGAGATTTGAGAAGACAGTGGACAAGAGTTGGTGAGAGATTTGCTTCTGATAAGTTAAAATGTTGAAAATAAGATTATACAAGAAGGCTTTTACTGGTTTCCTTTTATCATCGGCATGACAACTAATAAAAGGTAAATGCAGTAAGTGAAGAACAATATGGATGGATAATGAGAAGGGAGCACCCTAGATTTGGCCTCCTCCACCATTTTGCTGAGAGAGGGGTCAGGCATTAGTAAGTTATTCCCACAGGATACTTGGGAATACATTTGTGGGAAGCCACCATTGAACTATTTCATAAATATTTTGGATTTCATAAAGCTTAATATTTTTCTAAGCACCAATCCACCTACATTTTTACACTCAAATGTCCGGTAGAGGAAATTTGATCCACATAGTCTGAAGTTCTTTAAACTTTAGCTATTTAAAATTGTATTTAGTGGTACTTTTTCCTTTTCTCTCTCTCTCTCTCTCTCTCTCTCTCTCTCTCTCTCTCTCTCTCTCTCTCTCTCTCTCTCTCTTCCAAGACCTCTTTTTGCTATTTTGTCAATTTGGGAATCCATCCCTACTGAGTCAGATTCACTTGACAAAATTTAAAATTCAACTTTATAATATTACCTTTGGGTAACACTTTATGGCTTGTGTTTTTGGCTTAGCCAAAAAAAAAAAAAATAGTCCTCCAATTTATTTCCTTCTTTCTATCCAGCATTTGTTGAACATTTATAAGAAGTCAAGCTCTGCGTCTGGGGAGATTAGAGTCCTTTTGAATGTATACCATGAACATATTTGAGGACATGCATATTTTGAATTGAATGAACATTTATTGATAGTCATCCTCTATCTAGCTGGTCCCCAGGGAACAAGTGCTCTGGAAAGGGCAGAAGTGAAGAAGACACAACGGTGATTTCTATGACAGCAAGAACCCCATTTAATTATAAAATAGTCATATTAAATTGGACATTAGTGGCTTGCTTTTTAGAAATAAAACAGAAGTTCTCACTGTTTCCAGGCTTCAAAATTTCTAATTTGTGTTCAAAATTCTCATTACTGTGGCAATCAAACGAAACTCCCAAAACATGGAGCAGCAAGTCAGTTCAAATTATTCCATTTAGATGTAGCGATGCCTAGAGAACAAAGCAGTATGGCTAAGAGATTCTTAAGTGAAGTGCTGTAATGCTTGTAAGGAAAGGAGAAGGCTCCATCTCTTAGCTCATTCAGGCAAGAATCATAAGGAAGAAAATCTATAAATAAATAAAAAAACAACCCCCCAAAACCTCAGCAAACAAAACAATAACAAACACCAAGTTAGTTTTCTATTGCTTTTCTTTTTTTGAGGGTTGCAAAATCCCAAGGGTTTAGGACTTTTGAAGCTGAAGTGAGACTCATAGGCTGAAATGGACTTACAGCCTGTCTTCAGAAAAGCTTTCATTCTAAGTATCCCAGAAAAAGAATCTCTCTCTCTCTGTGTAAATCATCTATAACATTTTTTTTTTTCACCTGGAAAGGTTGTTGCTCCTACAGCTGTGATTCTCAAACTGTGGGCCTCACCTCTGGGATGGGGAGTGGGGCAGAGGGTTAATATAAGGAGTCTAAAAATACACTAACAAAGCAGGCCCCTCTAACATCTACTACTACTGCTACTACTACCACTACTACTACCTGCAACGTATTTGTACTTACTATGTGCTAAGCATACTCAAATATTTATAAAGATACTATTTAATCCTCAAAACCCCACGAAGCAGGTACTACTATTATTATTACCCATTTGTAAAATGGGAAAGTGGGGGTGCACACTCAGGTAGTCTGATTTCCTCACAAGTGGTATGACCTAATAAGGTCAGGAATACTGCTGCTTCCATTATTACTGTTGCTGTGTTCCCTGGCATTACAAGGAGGGCTTCCATTTGTCTAATGGCTTGCATGGGAAAGGTAGCCCAGCTCTCCCATTTTGAAAAGGAAAACCCAATGCAGAAAACGTGGATGTACAAAAGGGTAAATAAACTCCACTGGCTGGTCAGTTATCACAGAAGCTATCAGTACATCAAATTTTCTCCTGGAAGTGGTGAGCTCCTCTTTTTGCCAACTTGAGGGAAAATATGGAAGCAGAAAGTGTAGGGACTCACCAAGTGCGACAGTGGGCTGCTGTCAGCACCCACTGTGGATGGATCAGAACTCCTCCGCAAATGTGATTGCCATCATACTGGATGGAAGCCATAAATGGCCGGGAATGAGGTGACACTTCTCTCCCTCCAACAATCTCCATGTTGAAACCTACAAAAGAAAACTAAAAGATTTAACATGAAATATCTAAGCAGATAATTTCATATAATTCTTCTTTTGACAGTCATTATATCATTTTCAAAGATTAAAAAAAATCCTACAGGCACCTAATAGTTATAATTTTACTGATGAACAATTGTATAACATTACAGTTTAGAGGAATAGACATGATTATGAAAAATAATTTTCATTTATAATGTAAAAATACAATCACTAGAAATTAATTTAATGCTCACATGTAGTAGGTACAGGAGATACTTACACTCTGGAGTTATATAAGCTCCAACTATTATGAAAAATAGAGAAAAAGAAGAAAACTTAGTCATTTTAATGAAACGACTCTGACTGTATTGGTGAAGGAAGAAGATTCTGAAGACTAAATTTTAATCTTGCAAGTTTTAACTTGCTCACCACAAATGTTCTAGACGTAAGTGTTTTCACACCTAAGTGTAAAGGGGTATTTCAGTTTGGGGAGTTTCAGGTCTGTGCTTTTAGCATTTTGAGGAGAGTTAAATGTACAATAAAGAATTCATTTCTGGAGTTAACCACCTTCAATATCTTCCAGATATACTCATGTTATAAATGGTGAAAGAATAAAAAATATCCAAGCTGCAAGAAATTAATGAAGTTGCAGACAGGGTTCAAAGATGTTTATTGCTCTAGAGAAATACTTACTATTTTTCCTGGCAGAAAATGGTGCCTCTCACATTTAGTTTCTCTCTGTTTTTCATTTGGACATAGATTTATTATGTAGAGAGACATGGAACTTTGCACAAATCATGGTTGCCTTACAATAAGGCTTTGCTAAAGCCTGAATGTCATCCAGAGAAACTCATATTCTTTGTAGCAAACTTATTTCTAGTCATGCCATTTTCTCTAAATTTGACAAAATTTTGTTAAATTTTAGTTTCATTTTTGGTAGGTTTCATAATGTTACTAAAGGAGAACACTGGCAACATATTTTTAATTCCAAGTCTCCCTTTTACTGATTTTTAACTGAAAATGCCCATGTGTTTATCCAGGGCCTTAATAATAATATCTTTTAAAAATCAAGGCTGTGTTTCATTATTTTCCCCAGGAACAGATGATAATGCATTGCTAGGCTTTCTACAGTACTCTCTCCTTTATTACAAAAGGTATTAGACTTAAGATTCTATAATACTCTGTTTTTCCTAGGTGCTGACCAAGAGTGCAAATGTTATAAAATAAAGAGTGCAAATAGACAAATCAGGCACCAGAAACTCAATTACTTTCCAAAAACACTGACCAAATTACCTTGAATTAACATATCTTACTTTCTTTTTTCTAAGATATATACATCTTATCTGCTATTTTTTTTACAAAGGAGAATTGAAATCCAGGACTATTATGCTTGGCAGATTGTAAGAGACTTCTACCAAATTGTTGTTTTCTAGAATAAGACAGTAGGAATAATGATAAATAATATCATAATTATATATTTATACATTATAATTTAATAATGCAAGTGCCTTAAATTATTTCCACAATTCTTTTTGCATGATCATTTACATATTTTCATGTCTTATGTCTGTGAGGAAAGCAGGACAACTGTTATGTTACAAATGAAGAAACAGGTTCAGGAAGCCTAAGTAATTTGCCTAATGTTACACAGCATACAACCTGGACCAAATTATCTGCCTGACCTGAAATAACTTGTATGTTAATAAATACACTACCAGGGCCCAGAAATTGAAAAATATCCTGTTTTCACTTTACTGGACTGTGGCAATAGTAAAGCTTTCCTGCATATTAAATAAGCAGAACTGACTAAACCAATGCAGAGTAGTGACTTCCTGTCACAAAGACTTGGGGGTGAGACAAGGAGGAGCTGGATTAAGAAAAGCCACAGACTTAATAAACCAAACTACCGTGTTTCCCCGAAAATAAGACCTAGCTGGACCATCCACTCTAAGGCGGACTTATTTTACTATAAGACTGGGTCTTACATAATATAATGTAAGTCCGGGTCTTATATTAATTTTTGCTCCAAAAGATGCATTAGAGCTGATGGTCTGGCTAGGTCTTATTTTCAGGGAAACACAGTTGTTAGTTTCATCCAAATGTCCCTGTGAATTTTCAAGTCATCTTTGTCACTGTTGATATGCTTTAGATGAATCCCTTGTGTACCACTTTTCCGAGCTATGAAAAGGACAGGATGACACCAGTTTCACTCCTATGTCCCAGTGATGTTGGAATCATAAGGGAGATAATGTGTGACATGTGGAAGTGATTTGAACTATGAAGAAGAAATGAACTGTACAAAACACAAAGCTTCATTTCTGGAAAGGGATCAGAGGGGGGCATGGTTACAAACATCTTTCAGCTCCTTATTTCTGTATAGTAAGGACCATCCACATGGATTTTTACAAATTGCTAAGTATTTTCAAATACATACATCCATGGAAGTGGCTGTCATTAGTCTTGTTTTGTAGATAAAGACTTGCTGGAGATTACTGAGCTAGCAGGTGGCAGAGTCAGTTTTTAAGCCCTTATGTGCTGGCTCCAGGCTCCATGTTGTTTTCAACATGACCACAAGCCTGCCCTGCTCTGAGAAGTCCCTGGGGCTTAGATACACTAAGAGGCAAGTTGGCTGTGCCCAGGGAAAAAGAATTTAGACATGGGTGAGACTTAGTTCACTTGGAATGACAGTCTTGTAACTTTCCTGCAGCTGACCTGGAAAATTCTGAGAAGCATGTTGGTTTATGGTAAGGAGTTCCTTGGTTTTGGCTTTAGACGGATGTGCCACTTAATAGTACCATTTGTTATTATACGTAGGATCCTGGATTTGAGAACAGTGGGCTGTGTAACATGATGAGCCCGACGATCTAATTTATTTCTGGGTGTTGATTTTTGTTCTGTTGAGTCTGTGCAGGGACAGCTATGTTTGCTTTGGGAGGCTTTTGCAGCAGCTGTGCTCCGCGGAGCAAGTGCAAAGCAGTGGTGCTCAGGGTAAGACTGGCTTCATGCGTCGGGTGGCCATGTGGTTCTTTGCTGTGCTGTGCTCAGCTATCCTTATTGGTTGCTCAAATACTGTATTTGAGTGGGGAATTTTGGTTTCCTTCCATTCCTCTTCTCTCTCCTGACCCTCCTGTGTTTTGGAAGACCCTTATCAAATAGCTGTCTGTTGGCCACATGTGGTTCTTCCCTCTGGGGTACCTTTACCAGCCCAGACACCTGCTTCATCACATTCATTAGCTATGCCCCCTACAGCCGTGTCACTCAAAGCATGGACCTATGCCAATCTGTGACCTTGTTATTGCCCATTTGGGGCAAGACGAGGACAGAGATTGAGAGTCAGAGTTTAGAAGCTGCTACAGCCATTGACAAATGTCTCTCTACTAATTTATTTTATTTAATGAAATGTAATTTAATGTCTGTTTAGTGTAATCACAAATTAGAGTATGTATTTTGTATGTCTTTGTTTTAAATTTAACTTTTCATTTGTGTTGTATTGTATAAAAGTATCAGTCCACAATGGACTGAAACTAAAACCAAACAAATTAACAAAATAAACAAACCCTCCAGACACACCTTATCTTCTCCACAGGTAGTTTGAGTGAAGCTCTGTAGACACAACTACAAAACAGAGCTTTTTCAAACCCTTCCTGTCTCTTTCCTTTTAGCCTCCTTTGAAAAACTTTCTCATTACCAATGTTTCCAAGACTCTCATGGCTGTCCAAATGCCCCCAGCCCCAGGCACTTGAGATCAAAATTTGGGAGAATTCTCCTGGGTCCCTCCTTTATGGGCCCCCATCTTTTGGGTCTTGATTTCTGCCCAGTAATGGCTTAGCTAATTTGATAAATGAATCTGCTAACAATTATGGTGAAACTACAGCGGCCTTAAAAATCGGAACGGGGAGGGCTTTTGGGGTACTGTGTGATGACATGTCTGAAGGGCCCAAGAAAATATAAATTCTACTTCAGTTATAGCCATCCCTCCCATGAGATTCCTTATAATGGGTGAGCTTGAGAGCAATTGCAAAGGAAAACAAAGTACCCCTTGACTTGGCCCTGGAGCTTTCGCCTTAAGTTCAATGCAGAGAAACCGGGTGAGCTGCGTTGGGGCACATGGCGTACTGCCTTTTCCTTAGCTACTTAAATTTAAACACTTCAGTGAACTGCTCTGTGACCTCCCTTGGGTAGAATGATAGTGGTGATGAGAGTCGGATGGGGGGAAATTTATCTTCTTCCACCTTAACTTTTAATCAGAACATACTTTGCATATTAATTATCTTCCTTGATTAAATATTAATATGAATGTTCCACCATTATTAAGTCACATAGTGGTCCTCTAACCTCCTCCTCCTCTACTCCTCTCCAATTCAACTATGAAATGACTGCAGTGGATGAGAAGTGCAGTGGTGAGTATAGGATTTTGGCATAAGGAGTAACCACCGAAGAACACCTTGAGAAGTTGGCAAATTGGGATTTCCCAGTACTCCTGGAGCTGGCTGCCTGCTCAGACACTCTCGTTATCTCACCTTTTTTTCTCAAGCTGTCCTTTTGTGACATCTCTTCTTTTTCTTTTCTTCTTCAGGGCAACATTTGATGTTGATTTTCACTGAGTTGAAATATTATGGGAGTGATTGGGAAAGTCCTCCATGGGGTGGTCCCTGTGAGGTCACTGGATCCAAGGCAGATCATTCATACTGTCTGCAATACTTGTCCTAAAAGATTTACACATGTGAAAATCCTTCCTACAGGGATGATTGCCAAAGGAAGGTTTGCAGCCCTGACCTCTCTCCCAAGCAACCGGCTTGTGGAGACACTGGCTTTGCACAGAGGAATTGAGGACTTGGATAAGCCTAGTGGGGTTTTAGGGAGAAAATGGGTCAATATCTAGGCCCAGTCAAGGGAAATGTCAGGGAAAGAACCCAGCAATAAAGACCAGAAGAAAGGCGCAAGTAGTAAGGGAAGGGGGTAAATAAATGCTGTAGAGGAAAGAAGGAAACAACCAACTGAGGATGGCAGCCCTTATAATGAAACATGTCCATTTATGTTTGAACATCTCAGACACTGTGATGTGTCCCAAGCCAAATACATCAACATCTTTTTACTAGAAACAGGTCTGTTAAAATGAATAATCTTATCATATCGAAAGCAATTCTATTGTTTAAACTAATCAGAATGGTTTCATAAAATAAAGTTAAAGTAGGCAAAATAGTAGGTATTTCAAAGGGGATAATCAGACTCTTTAATGCAGGAAACACAGTAAATGCTATGGCCAAGCTGAAACTCAATAAATCAATTGATTCAGTATTCCTTAAGTTTTCATTTGCAACGAAGTCAAGTTAAAATTGTCACATAGTTCTTAGTATGATAGAAATACTCTTTTCAAAGGATAAAGATTAACCAAACAACACCACACACACACACACACACACACACACTCACACACACACACACTTGCGTACCCCTCATCCCTGACCCCATATCCACTGATTCCTGAATCTCTATCTTACTCTTTATCATGAATTAATTCTATGTAGATTAAAGATTTTTTTATGAAAAAATGAAATCATTATAAACACCAAATGAAATGGTAAATTAAAAATAAGGTTTGGGAGAGGAAGGCAAAAAGCAAACCACCAGTAAAATAGAGTATATAAAACTTTGACTTTTGTAAGGCAAAAAATATCATAGGCAATATCCAAAGGCATGACAAAATGTCATTTGTATTGAAAAACATCCCCCCCAAAATAATATATTTAACATGTGAAAAACTCTTACAGATAAATCAAAAAAGATGAGTAATAATAAATGGGCTTCATGGTGAACAAATCAATCTAAATACACATAAAATAATACTTTAGTTAAATTTCCTCATTAGGAACCTAGCATAAACATATTTTAAAAACTCTTAGTGATTACAGGATAAAAAATAAAGCACATTTCATATTTTTGTAAGTCTTACTAAGTATAAATTTAACACACTAGTAGCACAACAACTATAGCAAGTACTGATAAAAAGACCACCAAGCTGAGAAGAGAGAAATCAATGAAAGCATAATCTAAATTGTCATTATTGGTTGATGAGTCAGTTCATGGGTTTTATCAACAATATAATTATTATGCTATTTCTTTAGCTCTTGAACTTTGTAAATCCTCTTTCTTTCTACAGCGTCATTAATTAACCTCTTCTCTCCAAAGTCCAAAATATATTTTCTGTTCTCACTAGAATTTCAAATCGCTGGCCTTCTTGCATTTAGCCATGTCCACCACTCTCTTCTGGGCACATTTGACTTCTTTTCAGTCTGAACAAGAGAGTCGTATGTTAACGAGGCCCATATGTCAACTCCAGGTTCCCCTTAACCTTCTACTAGGGAACTGACCAACACTATATCACCCTTCCTATTTGTTTCCTCAGATTGTAGCTTAGAAAGTACTACTACATAGAGCCCTACACCAGCTCAAGGGTAGGGTGTTCACTGGACTGCAGAAACTCTTTCACGCCTTTCTGGTTCATTCTCTAGATCATTGGCCACAATAGCCTTTCCAGACTTTCTTCATCTTTCCCAGGCCCCATTTCCCACCTTACTAGACCTTGTCACTTCACTTTCTACTTCAGAAGTTGAAGGGGAACTGTGTTTCTTTAACGGCTCATCTTTTCCTGTTGGTCAAGTGGGAACATCATAGAGGGACACCTCTGGTTTTTCCTCATCTGCTGGGGACTTAATCTCTTAATTATTTATTTATATAGTGACTTAAATTTCTACATCTTCACTAACTCATTCCTCCAATATTCCTCCATCCATCTATCCATCTGTCTGTCCATTCTTCCATCCATCCATCCATCCATCCATCCCTATATTAATTTTGCATGCAAGCGTACACAGACCTACCTATTCATAAAAGATATTTACTTGAACGTCCTCATTCTCTTTGATATCGTTGCATCCCTTCACTCTGCTGGCCAGCTTTTCCTTGAAGCACCCACCGCCCCTGACTCCTGTCACATTCTCGGTCCTGAAATTCTTTACTGCTTTAATCACTCTCTTTACTGCTACTGCCAGTTCCTCTTCCTGTTCTTCAAATTATGAGAAAGAATATTCATAGGTGAACATTTACAGTTGCTAATTTTATATTTGAAGTATTAAATCTCCCCCAACCCCCCCCGAGCCCTGTACTCTTCACATCAGTAATATCAGGAACCAGGAATATAATAGAGCCATTTTGAGTAAATGTCTCCAAGGGAATTCACAATGATAAAATCAAAATAACATAAAATAGATTCTAAATTAAGATTTTCATTGTTTTCATCAACAAAATTATAACGTTCGGAAGCTTCTTTTTCTTTTCCCTCGTATTCAAGACTGCAACCATATTTCATTGTAAGTGATTTGATGCCAATAGTTGAATCAGTCTGTATTTTAATTTAGTATTTCCTCCAGACATTCTTTGAACATGTGTCAACAGGAAAGAACATGTTTCAAAATCGACTTCTGCCCATTTCTCCCTAAATAAACAAAATTAAGTTTGAATAACTCTTTTAGTTCTCTCTATGCTTTCTGAAATTTACCAAAAAACCCCCCCACAAAGAACTAACAAACAAAAAGCCCCTAAATTATCAGAATTGTTCAAGACGAAATTTGGAAGCAGGTAAAATTGACCAAAATCTTCACTCTCAGTATTCTTATTTCTCTTAACAGTCCCCATCTGCAAGGATTTATTGTCAGCAAACACCCACCAACATCTTACAGCTCAAGAATATTTCAAGGCGTTGCCACTTTACAGTGTATTTTCTCATTTTATTTAATGTTTTTTTAAAATAATAATAAAAAAACCCCAAAAGATTCAGAGGAAGCATCTCTAATGATGAGCTGTCAGGTATCAGGTGACAGGAATGGAGATAGTTTGGGTTGAGAATATTCTTTGTGCTGATTCAGTCACACCACATAAACATCACCTACTCTGGCTCTAGGAAAGATGTTTTGTTTTTGCATATTTTGTTGGGTAATTGACAAGCCAGAAGTCCCTGAACTTCTGCTGCCAGGGAGATGTTTAAAACCATTACACCAGAAATGCTAAGACACATGTATTTCTACCTAATGTGTGTGTAGGTTGTATAGGAGGTGGCCAGAGAAATATTTTAAAGTTTGGACTTCAATCAGAGAGTACTCTTCTCACTAGAATGAGTTTTAAACACTTCTCCAAAGAACAAAGAACATAAAGAGCCAGGGCCCCAGGAACGTGTGGTAGATGGCCAGTTTACAGACTGCTCTGATGCACACACACAGAGAAGCCATTACCAGGTAATATGTACCAAGAACATTGGAAGCTGCACAGTGGGGCAGCATGATGTTAGGGAAAAACTTCCTTCTTTGAGTGACACTTCATTTGAGTTACTAACTGCCAGACACGTGCTGTAAGAACAGTCTTATGCAGTCAGAAGTCTTAGAAAAATGTCCTTATGACAGGATCTAAGCCAGCAGGTTGTAGCACCAGTGACTGAATGCAGAGACCAACCCAAACCAAAGCCAAGGATGCCTGTCCTTTGTGCTCAAGTGGAAAACTCCAGATTCTTTCTTTGTCTGGCCATAGACAGGGTCCAGGTGGGCAGTGTGAGTAGCAGGTAAGTGACTATCTAAAGCAACTTACACCTGGTAGAGGTAAGAGTTTGCTTGTTAAAGGGCTGGCTCCCTATAAAAAATAGCTGGCCTCTGTGGAAACCTGGATGCCCTGGTGCTTACGGCAACGAGTCCTGGTGGGATCTCAGTCAAGGGCTCAAAGTGTTCTAAGATGAGGAGGCTTTTAATAATTCATAGTTCAGGGGAGAAGGAAACTCCTAGCAGACCAGTCAGCCTTCCATCCCAGACATCTAGCACACACTTCATTGTTTATCCTTCAGGCTAGTTTTTCCAGAATGTTGTTTTATGAAGGAGTCAGAAGAAATCCAGAGGGACAAGAGACTGTGATGAGAAAGGTTACATGCCTCCAAACGACCAATCCTTTTGGAGGAAAGAGTCAGAAAAATTGATGTAAAATCTGAGTCAAAACCCAACATATGGTAAACCTATATTTTATTTAAAAAATAATTTTCTGGGGGAAATCTCTTCATTCTCAAGTTTTAAAGTAGTAATAATAACCATTGGCAGCAGTTGGCATCTTGAACTATATTTTTAATTTATTAAATGAAGATTACTCTTCCAACAGGAAAACAAGGAATAAAAGAAGTAGGCAGCCAGCATTTTGCCAAGTGTATTAGAGGCAAGCCAAGACACCACGAAGAAGGCTGAGTCCCTGCTGAAATTCATTTTATAGACAGAGAATCAAGTCCTGGACACAAAACAAGATCAACATGAAACACACATAAAGGATTTTCAGGATGTGAACAACACAAGTAAAAGACGAGACAATTCAGACAAGCCTACAACAGGGATTATTTTCTGTTTTCTCCAGTTCATTAGTGAATACACAGTTTATACCTGAACCCTCACCAGTAATACTATTTCAGTATTTGCATATATTTTTATATAGCTTTCAAGGTAACTAACTGTTCAGTAAACTTCATATAATTGGATTGAATCATTATCAACAGATCCTTTCATAGTGTAAAGTCTTGGGTTAAAGAAGTGGCCCATTTAGGATTACTAACTGACAGGGCAGAACAAAACCCACCTGAGTTGGAAGTCATAATTTCGGGGCCCATAATGTACTTCTTTCAGAATGTTGTTTCAACAAAAAAATATATGTCTGCTTGGACCACAGGTGTTAAAATCACAGGATGTTATTGCTGAAAGATATCTGTTTCAATTAGATCCTGTCAGGAAATAGAATCTGACTCAGGTGGTTCAAATGAAGAAACTTTCATGAAGGGACTTCTCACAGAAGCATAGGCAGGGTAAAGGGATTTGGGGCACCCAGGGACATGCAACAGCAGAAAGCCATTGCAGCTCCTGATAACCCAAGGAGAGCTGAGCCATGGAGGAAGGTGCCCAATTGGAGCTGTAAGCCTGGAGGGCCACAGCCGCTGCCATAAATGCAGGTCAAATCAGGGAAGAAGTTGGGAAGAAATATTATGACCCTGCCCCTCTCTCTTCTGATCTTCTGTAGGTGCCTGCCATAGGCCCAACTCACCAGAAGCCAGAGGGCAAGGGAGCCTGGGTGATGTAGTGCATAGAGGGCTCAGAGCAGGGCAGGAAAGGGCAGAGACTGGATTTGGGGTGGGTGGGGCAAATGGTGGAAAACCACACAGTACCTTAGAAATCTGTCCTTGGTGCTCACGTGGAAAACTCCAAATTCTTTCTATGTCTGGCCATAGACAGGGTCCAGGTGGGCAGCGTGAGTAGCACGTAAGTGACTGTCTAAAGCAACTTACTCCTGGTAGAGGTAAGAGTTTGCTTGTTAAAGGGCTGGCCCCCTATAAAAAAAAAAAGCTGGCCTCTATGGAAACCTAGATGCCCTGGTGCTTACGGCAATGAGTCCTGGTCAGTCTGTGATTGTGCCCGGAAAGGGGCTGGGGCTTCCCCAACCATGGATGCTTATAGGGGAATTCTGCAGCTTGCTTGTGGCATCTTAGAGCTGCAAGACTCCGTCCTCAGCCCCCTCTATGCCAGGAAAGCCAGGCTGTCCCCACGCATGAATGCTGAGCTGGGGGGACAGGGCTGAGTTGAGGCACTGTGACATGCTATGCTTGTATCCAGTCTCTGATCACACCAGGCAAGGAGCCGGTGCTTCCTAATCATGCAGCCTACAGTCTAGCTCTGTGTGACTTTCGGTGCACTGCTTTAGGATGGGCCATGAGGAAACCAATCCTGTCTCCCCGGTGAACTCCGCTCTGTCAGATCTGGTGCGTGTGTACTACTTTGCTAGTTGCTCTTGTTTACAAGAAACCCAGCCAGGAATCCACAGGACACTGTGGGTGGCAGAGGTCTCCCACAGCAGACATGGAGAGCCCCTTGTTCTCCAGCCCCCCAGCCAGCGTCTCTTTTAATCAGCTGCATACCAACCAACTCATGAGGCCAAGATCACTGTGCAATACTCACCTACCGTGCTTCCCCGATAATAGGACCTAGCCAGATGGACCATCAGCTCTAATGCATCTTTTGTAGCAAAAATTAATAGAAGACCCGGTCTTATTTTAATATAAGAGCAGGTATAATATAATATAATATAATATAATATAATATAATATAATATAATATACCAGGCCTTATATTACATTTTGTTCCAAAAGACGCATTAGAGCTGATGGTCCGGCTAGGTCTTATTTTTGGGGAAACACGGTAGTTCGCTCTGCAAAGTGAGATGATCAGTGGGATGAACATTGAGTGTTGTGACCCAGCATGTGTGACATCAGTGTGACACCTCACCTGCAGTTGGTGGGCAGATATCATAATGGGACAAAGAATTAAACAGGAAAAGCAAAATAGATGTGTCCATTAAAAAAAGTTACATAAATGCCCTTGAATAAATTAGTGATATTTATTTGTGGTGCATTGCAAGTTGCTCAATTACATCCATATTTATTTCTGATTGCTTTGCAAGTTGCTCAGTTATGTCTTTAATCCTTTTTATCATAAGTAAGGTTTCAACTCCCATTCATTTTGTTTGGAGGAGGGTATTGTGGGAAATGTGGCTTTTTATCATTCCGCTGAAGCCCATTTTGTCAGGGATCCAAGTGGCTATAGCAACTAATTCTCCTGCTGACTCTTCCTCTAGACTCCATCCCTGAAAATTAGTTGGAACAGATTAGAATGAGCCCTGTGAAATGAGCCTTTCGGTTTCAAAGGAGCAGTGAGCTGGAAGGCTCATCCGTTCTTTGATCCTCCTTAACTTCTCTGATCCTGCGAGTCAGTGTGACTCATACAACGTCTTGTTGTTTCAGTCCCTTGGAAACTGTCAGAGTATTACAAATGAGGCCCACTCCTGGCTGCCTTAACCTTCAGCCTCACGGCTGGATTCTGTTGACTCCAGAACCCCAGAACCCTGGGCCAATGCTGAGGGCTCTTTCCACATGTGAAGGCCATGTCTCTAAACATAAACCACTTTAACAGTTTGGTGTTAAATTGACTTTTTATCATATGAATTAAGCTTTGTCCACACTCATCCCCTCCCCAAAAGTAAATGGAATCAAAGGGTTTAGTGGGTGGAGATCCAGCCTGAGCTTCTGTCACTTCCTGAGGACCTTATGTATCCAATCTTTTTCCATTGTGTACATCTGCTTGGGTGCTCTAAGGAGACCAGTAATCCTGGGGTAATGGAGATCCAGGGCAGCAGGGGGCATCTGGTGGGAGCCCAGCACAAGGCCATGTTGTTATCTGCATATTTTGAGTGCTCACTACTTGCCAGGCACTGGGCTTGGTGCATGAGTTCAATCCTGTGAAGTAGGGATTCTCCTGCGTTTTTGCACTGGGGAAATCAAAGCTTAAATATTGTGCCCAGTTTGTATAAGTTGCATGCTCAGGATTCAAACTCAAGGGATTTGATCCCACATCATATGTTCTTAGCCACTGCTCTATATGGTGAAATTAATCTGCTGCTTCCACTTCCCTTTAACTTCCCAAAAGAGGAGATGGGGTCCGAGCAAGTGGTGGGCTTGGTGCCGGAGAGGGTTGTAGGGGTGGAAGGAACAGGGCAGAAAGGAAAGTGATCTGATAAACTTTCCCACTAATGTGTTAGTGACGTTAGTGATGTTAGTGAAGCAGCTAGAGCTGCTTCTACTATTGTAATTTTACAATTACAAAGGAGAGAGCTCTTCTATGATCATGGCTCCTTGAGACCTTGGGCAGGGTGGAAGGACTCTGGGAGCTGGGGAGGGCCTGTTCACTATTATTTCTTAGAGGGCTGGTGTTTGAGAGTGTATCACTGAAATTTGTTTATTTCTTCTTAGAGGCGATGCCGTGTCTGGAGACCCTCCGATGTGCAGGACCTGAGCCAAGCATTATGAAGACCACAACAGTGACCATAAAGTGGTTCCTGTTCACCGGACCCAGAGGGGCTCCTGCAAGTAATGAACGGAGCTATGAGTGCAGAAATGTCAAGTTCGATGAGGGATGAATTCTGGCCTGGAGGAGATCAGCAAGGGCATCACACAGCACCTGCCATTTCAGCCTCTCGGGGTGAAGTGTTTTGATGGATGGAGGAAAGAGGTTAAGCAGGTGGGTGGAGGAGCAGACCCAGGCCGAGGCCACATTTGTCATCGATGGTGAACACAGTTGCCTACAACCTTGTCCATTTTTGTTTTCTTTCTGTCCTTTATTTATTTATTTAAATGAGTATAAGTATATTCATTTAAAATTAAATCAGGAAGATGCTGCAAATATAATGGATAAAGGAAAGGCAAGCCAAACATTGTATAGTTTTTAAACATTTTTATTTATTTATTTATTTTAAAGAGTTTTATTAAAATATAGCTAACACACAATGTTATATTAGTTTCAGGTGTACACCATAAGTTATTCAACATTATGTACCTAAAGAAGTGATCACCATGATAAATCCAGCAACCATCTGATACCATACCATGCTATCACAATATTACTGACTATATTCCCTATGCTGTATATTACATCCCCATGACTTATTTGTTTTATACCTGGAAATTTGAACCTTTTATTTCCCCTTCACCTTTATTTCCCCCCTTTTAAACATTTTTAATTACAGTTGACATTCAGTATTATTTTATATTAGTTTCAGATGTCCTGCATAGTGGTTAGACCTTTATATAATTTACGAAGTGATCCCCCTGACTAGTCTAGTACCCACATGGCACTGAACATAATTATTACCATATTATTAACTATATTCCCTATGCTTTACATCCCCATGACTATTTTGTAACTACCAATTTGTGCTTCTTAATCCCTTGATCTTTTCACCCTGCCCCCCAATCCCCTTCCCGTCTGGCAACTATCAGCTTGTTCCCTACATCTATGAGTCTGTTTCTGTTTTGTTTGTTCGTTTATTTGGATTCCACAGATAAGTGAGATCATATGGTATTTTTCCTTCTGTCTGACTTATTTCACTCAGCATAATACAGGTAACCCCCTTATAACTCGGCACTTCTATAACATGGTTTTGCTCTAACACGGTTCAAGAATTGGGGAAAACCCTTATAACAACACGGCATTCTAGAACACGGTTTCACTCTAACATGGTCTGAGAATTAGAGAAATCTCTGAACAACACGGAGCATAGTAAGACCTTTTAAGAGCAAAAGATATCTCATTTGAAAATTTTCATTCAAGCATGGATGTCGTATCAGATTTGACTGCAGAATTTTAAAATTTATTAGAATTTTAAATCCATTTTGTTCGTGGAGTGTTAAGTTCAGAGGATGAAGATATCTTGTCAAAAAGAAAAAGTCCTCGGTTAGTGGTGCTTAGTAGTGATGATGAAGAAAACATCCAATACATACTATGTCATACTTTTGGTGAAAATTGCTTTAATAAAGATATGTCTCTTAATTATAAAAATATGATAGTATCTTTTTTTAATTTTTGGAAGCTAACCCCCTTTTTTGTACTAGTTCTTTGTTTCATATAACATGGATTCGCATAACACGGCATTTTTAGGAATGTAACAACCGTGTTATACAGGGCTTACCTGTACCTTCTAGGTCCATTTATGTTGTCGCACCATTTTTGTTTCTATAAAGAGAAATATTTAGTAATTTACTAAACTGTAAATACTAATGTATGTATAACCACTATAAGGCAAGGTTAAAAATACCAAACATTTAACAAATATTTAGTTAAAAAATAAATTATAAAATTCTAGGTTATCAAACATGTCTTAAACTCTGGTTTCTTTAGCAGTCGAATAAACAACTTTTCCTGAACCATTTCTTAAGTCAGACTTTTCCTAACTCTAAATTCAGAGCTCTGGTGTATTTATAGCTTGGGAGGCTTCCTGGGCCCACATTTATTGTTTCAACCTATTTCTGCTCTTTTCAGATACTAAAAGTCTTTGATTACATGTGTATGCTAACTGCCCTACCATAGGACTGTATGTGGAGAAAGCGTTTTTTTGCATTTTGAAGATTTGGACCCTCCTAATTGAACATGAAATGCTCTAATGATATACCCTGCCTCTCAAAGGAGAAGCATATCTTCCTGCAACAGGTTTGGGTGGCATTCCAGTTGCAAGTGAACAGTTTTGAAGGTTCATCATGTAGGAATTTTTTGACAGAGTGAATCCCTCCCAGTTTTTAGAAGAGGTTATCAGAGGTAAGCATGCCGCACACATCATCCCTTTTTCAAACAGCTTTATGCAGTAGTTTCCTCTCAGGTCCCTTCAAAAGCGTCCATCAGTTATTCCATGGTAGGATCAGATTATCCTACATTTTCTTGTTTTCAGTGCAGGCTCTTATTTGGATGTGGGATGCTTGAAAGGTGATCATTCATAGCTCTACTGGAGTGCCATTATTTTAAATTAGTAAAATGAAGGCTTTAATATTTAAAAAATAGCCTGGGTTGATGGTCATCAAATTATCCACTTGTAATAACTGTTGACCCCTCATAGACTAGCTTTCTAGACTAGACTACATGAAGGTTGAAATTTTGATTTGCCATTTTGAGAACCCTTTGAAGACAGAAAGCCAAAGTACGTTGGATTCCTTTCATTCTTGGAGACATTGTTTGATGTTTTATTCAGTGAGTACTTCCTAAATATATTTATAAAGGAGATAGGCTCAGCATGTTGTCTGGAAGTGGTGGGATATACACAAGCTCATGATCCACTGTTAAGAAATGTAAGCTGTGTGTGTGTGTGTGTGTGTGTGTGTGCGCACGCGCGTGCGTGCGTGTGTGCGTGTACACTATGGAACTCAGAGTGGGATATTAAACTCAGGCTTTAAAGCACATACATCTCATCCTAAAATACCTCTTGTCAGACAAGTCAGGATATTTATCAGGCAGTTTGCAAGAGTCAAGTCCTCGCTTTCATCATGTAAAGCTCTAGTAGAAGATTAGAGATTCGTAAAACAATTCATGTTACTGCTAAGCAAACTGTTGATGGCGGGTCAACAAAAATGAATGTAAGTCTATTTAATTAGACAACTACTAGATTTCAATGAATCTAAGATGTTTTCAGTGTCATTTGTACCATTATTTTACATGTCATTAAGGAAGAAACATAATTCTTCCAATTAAACTCTGACATAATGCTTTTATATCACTAGAATTTTTACTTATACTTATTGAAAGCAGTGTTTTAGGCGTGTTTGGATATAGAGTTCTATAATTTAAAATTTTTGAGCATTCATAGGAAGGAAAATAGAAATTTAATAAATTGGATAAAATATTCCCTAATGACTCTACCTTCATATCTGGCCCTTTTGAATCACATGTCAATGTCATATCTTTTTCACAGAAATAGGCCCTGGGCCATCAAAATTATGAGTAATGGAGAATTTCTTAAAAATCTAGCTCCACTATTGTCTTTGAGATTGTCTTCTAAGTGACTAGAACTTCTTGTGCATTGTCTGCACATGCAGACAATGACAATTACATCAACTTCAGTGATGTTAATGTGTGAAGATGTGTGTCTTAAAATCAGTGGCATATGCTACAAAAATTTAAAGTGTATAGTACAGTTAATAATCCTAGGCCAACCTCTTAAAGATAGGCTTTTCTTGTCAGAAATCTCTAGAGGAAAGACTAAGTAGTAATTCTGCTAACATGAAGAAATGTGATGGGATAAAACCATTAGTCGACAGGTTTCTCAAATTTTGAGTGTGTCAGATCAAGTGGGTTTATTCTTAGGCCCACCCCAGGCCCACGATATGGGAATGGCTGACTGTGGTACGTATTTTGCTAAGGTCCCAGGACACGGTACAGGTGGTCTGGGGACCTGTGCTTCAGGCACAGTGCACTGAGCCCTGTCTGGGGCACCCTCAGTGTACATACAGTAAGCTCTCAGACCACAGGCTTGGAGACCTCATGGAGTACATGGCAGCCAAAAGAAAACAGGACATTTTCGTTTTATTTTTTTAATTTTTGAAAGAGGTCACAATGTGGCCCTTCTTTGAGAATATCCCAAGAAGAAAGAAGATGTTTTAACACCAGATTAGAGAGTGAGTCTGCCAATTCCTTAAAAAGTTCTAAATAAGGGGCTGGAAAATGATGCTTCTTTTTCTCTTCTTCTAGAGCTTACCTTTAAATTAAAAAAAAAAAAAGTTAATCATTTATTCAACCCACATATCATGTAAAGGCTAAGGCAAACTTACTAGACAAACTGATAAGTCTGGTGAGGGTGGTCCTGATTACTATTTTATTGCACTATAAAAGAGGTCACTTTAAGGTTAGGTAAAGGAAATGCCATGCTATTTGAAAAGCAAAGGAGCAGAATCATTTCCTATGATTCTTGTGTTAATCAGAAATCCTAGTCTTTCCAAAATTCCTGGTGAAAATTCCAAATGTCTTAGCAATAACTTCTAACATGACTTTTTAAAACTATGTTCACTTATGCCAGATAGTTCTAATGTCTAAATGACTTCCAATGCCTAAACTAATTTTGTAGTCATTTAGGAAACTGGCGATTGAAAACAAAGAAACGAAAAACCTCCTTTCACCTATAAACGCAGTTTGTGAGTTGTTTAGTCATCCTGCACTGAGATGGGGTGAGGCAGGCTGCAGGGAGGGGTGGCTGGAGTCTTTCTAAGCAAGAATGTTGATGCTCAGCCATCCTGTGAATTAAGTGAATGAAAAACTGCCATTTGCAGAAGGTGAGGGGGATAGAGAAATGGATGAGGACTGAGATAGATAGCCACAGGCTCATTGTGTGTGTGTGTGTGTGTGTGTGTGTGTGTGTGTGTGTGTGTGTGAGATACTTTGTCTTATAGAATAAGTAATAATGTTTTACAGCTGTGTGGTAATTTAGAGTTGATAACATGTTTTCACTTCTACATTCTCCTTTGATCTGCATAACATTTCTTTGAGAAAGGAGTGGTGTTTCTATCCCTTATATTTTGCTGAAAAAAATGACTTCCTCATAATGAGGAAGGCTGTTTGGTGTCTTACACCAGGACAGACGGTAGAGCTGAGACTCGAACTCAAGTCTTCTGTTCCTAATTTGAGGGCTACTTTTGGTACTCACCCTGCTTCTCATCTATTAGGACAGTACCTGGTGCTTCTAGATACGGCTTCCTACTGGAGGCAGAAGGACCCTGGAATCTGACTGGAGTTTCTTGCAGATGGGTTCATAGACTCAGTACATTGATTTGAGAAAGGGCTAACTGTTAGGAAAACTTGCCTAACTCCTCACATTAGAACCTCCCGGAATTGGAGGCAAAGAGGAGAAGTAGGAAGCTAGGTAGTGAGAGCTCCTCACATGTTCCCAAGTCTAGACTTTCTCACTCTAAAAGATTTCCTAGCAGTGTGAATCCAAAGTTGGAGTTTCTAGATTTGGTGAAAGTTAAAAAACAACTCAATTGTGTGTCGGTTTACCGGGTGGACTCTCTTGGTGCCAGAGCTCTGTAGATGGTGGCAAAGTTCTCTGAGGAGTGTCCAGAGATTTGGGGATTGAAGTTTGTAGTAGAACGTGTGGGTGTCCTGCCCTGTCTTCTCAAACTCCCTCACACTCACCATTCTTGCAGGGATGTTTGCTGTAAGCAACTGTGATTGTCCCCACCCCAAATCAGAAGACCCCACGCAGACAAGAAACATAATTAAAACAGGTTCACTTCACTTTATTCTTCTGAGCAGATGTAGGTTTTGTTAATTGCCTATAACATTGAATGCCCTTTTACTATTAAAATTGTCTTTATTAAGAATTGAAACTTAGAGAACTGGAGAGATATTTCTTTTGGGAAAATATTTGTGCCAAGACATAAGATCAGTTTTAAAGAATGAAGCAAATCTTTAGAAATTTAGACCCTTGAAATAATAGTCATGATGTTCCTTTGGATCCTCTTGACTTTTTATTGAGGTAGAGAGGAGAGATGGGGAGTCTAAGGTGTGTGTCATGTGACTTGCCTAAAATCACATAGCTTGGTAGTAGCGGAGCTATTTCTGGAATTCCTACAAGATATTCCCAGGGCAAGAGGCTCTGGGAGGAGTCCCCAAGGCCTGTGACAGCTGATCTGTGACTTCTGTGAAAGTCAGTCAGTTTGGCAGATATGTTTCATCCGCATTCATCAACCAGAGGAGCTTTCATGAATTTCTTCTCAGGATGGATGTGGTGCCACCAGACTCAAGGCTGAAAAGTCAAGAGGACAAAGTTGTTTAGTTGCACAATTGCTGACATGATGGGACTAAAGTCTCTGCTCATATCCCATTCCATCCTCATATTCTTCAGCTGCCTTTGGAAACCTCTCCTTCTCTCCCAGAAAGAAGCTTCATGGGCTGCAGCTCAATCCAACCTTCCCAAGAACCTGGGCCTCTCTTTACTTCCGCTGGTGGAGAGAGAGAGAGGAAACACACTGGTGCTCATTTTAACTTACTTCTCTCTGAAAATGAATCTGGGAAATCGTTGGTTACATTTACATGTTTATTAAGTATTAAGTTCTTATGTGCTAGACCTTGTGCTAGGCACATGCAAAATTGCCACTAGCTGGTGCCAAAGCCTCATACACCTAAACAAAAACAAAGCCTCATACACCTAAATTTCTCTAGTTTCTTCTTGGCAATTTTCACCTTCAAGGTTGTCTTTGTAATTTAGTTTAAATAAAACCCATCTGGTAAAGAGGTTTGTGAGGAAGGCACAGTAAACATGGTACAATGTGACTTGACCATGAGGGTTTGGAAACTTTCCAGAGCCTTTCCCACTTTACCTATCCAAAAAAAAAAAAAAAAAAAAAAAGAAAGAAAAGCTTGGTATTTGATTACAAGCAATCATAACATACAAAACAAAGCACAAAATACTAGTGCACATTACCTAGGCTTATTTTCCTCCTTGGCAAAATGCCAAGTTTAAGGGAAAAAGTTACAATGGTATTTTAAATGAATAAGGTATACTATGTTGAATAGTTATTTGGTTTTTATCATTTCTCCAGCCCCCATTGCAGAAGGCTGCAGCTATACTTTAGGCCCACGATGGTATGGTTTGATCCACCATAGCTCGAACTTGTGTTTTCAGCGTTGTGAAAATCTTATGTGATCCCCCTTGGCGTTTCTCACTCTTTGACAATTGATGCACAGGCAGAGCAAGGTTAGAGGTTTGTCAGCTCCAGCAAAAAGCAAGCCAACCAGGGTGGACTTCATGCCCTCATACAAATAGCTTTGTCTTCACCTTAATTTTTTTTTTTTTTTTTTTTTTTTTTGCTACAGATTAAAGTCGGCTCCTTGCTTACTCATGCTCCGATTTCCCAATCCTCTGTGATCATTGCTAACTTTCCTCATAAAATTGGTTGATCTGGGCTCAAGGCTGGAAAAGACAGAGAAACCGCTAGATAAAAAAAATCCCATAGGGATTGTGCTGGAACAAACAGTTTTTGTTGGGTCTTGGAAGGAATTCAAGGTTCCCTAAAATGAATTGTTAGGTTTGTGAACTCTGTTGAGCATATTTTCTTCATTCCTCTGTGTATTGTTTTTGGTTTACTATTATTGTGGATTTGGTACCCTCCACTGACATCTTCTCTGTTTAGTTGTCAGTAACCAAAGGTATTACCAAGTTTTAGAAATGGCAAAGATGGTCGTTCACAAGTTCCTCTTCACCTCATCACTTGTGATTTTGACCTTCAAAGGACTTGATTGTTTCTTCCTTAAATTCCTATGAAAGATAAAAAGGCTCTTACTATTTTTTTATTTTTCTTTATTTACTGCCAACTCTGTGATGGTTATGTTTTAAAAATGAAGAATAACCATCATTTTTTGAATGTGTACTACTTGGTAGACGCTTTCTATCCCTTATCTTATCAATCCTACAGTAGCCCTACAAAGAAGGTATTATTAGCTCTATTGTACATCATGAGGAAATGGAGGCTTAGAGATAGTAAACCAAGTTCCCAAGTCCCTTAAGTAGTAAGGAGCAGAGCAGAGATTCAGGTGCAGCACTGTCAGAATCCAAAATTTATAGCAAGACCAAATTGGTGTGCAGGCTGGATCCAGTCCACAAGAAATGAAGGCACATATAATGTTTTCTAATTTGAATTAAACACTGGCTAACATTTAAAAATTATGGTATTACATTGAAACATCTGGATTCCAGCTTCTCTTTAAAAAAATTAGGAGACAGTACAGTGGACTCATATTCCTGCATGGCAGCAGTCAGCCAGCACCAAGGAATGGCTGCTTCCTTTAATGGAAGCATATGCTAGCGGGTGGGCAAAATCCACTCTTTTCTCACTGCATTACACCTGGTATAGCTTACTACCTCACCCACCTGAGTCACCTGTTTGGCACTTGTATGTGTTTGATTTTTCAATCCTTATTTTAGTCTCTAGAAACAGTCTGTCTCAGGATTGAAGTCCTGGCTTCACCATTTGCTAACTGTGTGACTTTGGACAAGGGTACTTAACCCCTTAAGGCCTCAGTTTTCTCATCTCTATGATGGGGTTAAGAACAGTGCCTAGCTCATAAGGTTGTTTTGAAAGTTAAATGTGGTAATCCATATAAAGTGCTTTGCATGGTATTGGGCACATAGTAAGAGTTCTATAATGGTTAAGTGTTATTATTAACCACGATTCCAATTAACTATTCTCTCCCGTGAAAGAGTTGTTCAGCAAAGTTGGAACAAGAAACTTTTTCCAAGATCAGCCTAAATTGTGAACTAGACCATCAGAACCATTGGCAATGGAATCACGATTATGTTGTAATAGGCAATAGTGTGACATGATTCAAGTTCAATCTCTGACATTATGGAGACCTTGGGAAAAAATTTTAACCTCTTTCTGACTCAGTTTTCTCATTTGCAAAATGGTCATGATAATAGTACCTACCACATAAGGTTGTGGTGAGGAGCAAGTGAGTTACTACCGGTAAAATATTTCAGAATGATGTGTGACACAAATTACATACTCAGTGAATGTTACCCACTATTGAAAACAATAAATCAGAGAGTGCCACTTGCTAAGTATGTGTTTGCTTCGGGGAGATGAAAATAGAATATTTCAAATTGGATTGTCATGGAAAATTTAGAAGCTAAAACTTGTCTTCATTTCCCAGGTGAAGGAACTCAATTCCCTATAGTCCCTGTTCCCCCGTCCTCCTAAAGTTGCACTTTCAAAGGCTAACCTAACCATCAGGTCACATCCATCAGTGTCTGCCTCATCTTCTGGAGGGGACAAGAATTTTAGAGATCAACTAGCCTAACATTGTCAATTCTCGAAAGAGGAGGCTGAGGCTGAGAGACGAATCACAAATTTGTTGTGACTTGTCCACAACAAATTTGTGACAGGCCAAGAGTTATCAACTTTATTGGGTGTGTATTTACTAATGACATTGGGTTTATATCTATTTTGACAAGTGGAGGGTGGTTCTTGGAATCCAACATGTGACTGGTATAGGACTCTCCTCTTTCCTCTTTCACCTTACCCTTTCTGCCCTATAAACCTCGCTTAACAAGGTCCTGGACTAGTTAATACTGTAAGAGGACTGCTGTCTTCCCCAGGGGGACCTAGGCCCTTTGACCTTCCATAGCATGAAGACCTTGTTTCCTGTTGGGTAATGTTTTCCCTTCCCTGTGACTTGCCTCTCTGGGCCCTGCTCCGATTTCCCTGCTGGTTCATTTGTTTCCTTGGGCTGGCTGCCGTGTTTGGTGGTTTGTAGTGAGGGGTCTGATCGATGCCAGGAGGTGAGGGGAAGGACTCTGAATGGGCTCAATCATTGGACAAGCAGACTCAGTGATGGATGAGCCTTCTCCCCAGGGAGCTTTGGGTCAGGAGAAGTCCACCTGATAAGTTTTTCCAGAATTGAGGAACCCAGAAACAGTATCAGCAGCATCTTACCTCTTTAGTGGTTTTGGTACTGATTTTAAAGGAAATTCATAGCTGCTGTTCCACATCTTACGAGGAATAGAGCTACATGCACGATAAACTTAGATATATGTGATATGAATTGTTTTAGAAATAACATTTGAAGAGAAGGGTGGGAGGAAGGAAACGAGGATCTTTAAAAAAAAATCCCTTTCAAAATATTTTCTTTCTTCTAAGTATTGAAAAGGCACACTATAACCCTTTCTTTTTCCAAGTGATCTCATAGCTATTTATTGAGGGGAAATACCAAATGTTTATTTTTTTTTAAAGGAGCTTCTTCACTGCTGATGATTCATGTCGATATCATTTTCCTCCTGCCTACAGGAGCTCTTGAGACAAAGCTATACCCCAAGTGACATGCGGGTGTCAGAGCGATTCCTGCCTTGAAGGAGGGTATGCAACCTTCTTTATTCCCCCCTTCGCAGACGTCCTTGAGCTCTTGAGACGGATGTGAGCGAGTTTTTTAGTCCTCATGCAAAACAACCATCTAAACATAACAGATGACATCAGCTTGGGCTTTTCAATTCCTGGATGGCAGCAGCGTGTTAATCCAGCCTTCATCCTGGATTTCATAAACTAAAACAAGAGAGCCTGGCAGGAGGACAGCGCTGCTGCTGGGTTGAGGAAATTGATGACGGGGAAGCATGCGGGCAACCCAGTGTATAAAACTCATAAACGTGTAGGCAGAGGCTCAGCTACCACTTTGGACGGCTGCTTCCCACCAGCAGAGACCACACCGAGGGAAGCTGAACCCCAGCCCGCAGGGAGACATGAAGAAGAGCCTCTTGCTGCTGGCCACCCTCCTTGTCCCTGCGCACCTGGCGACGGCCTGGAGCACCAAGTATGCGGTGGATTGCCCTGAGCGTTGTGACAGTAACGAGTGCAAAAGCAGCCTGCGCTGTAAGAGGACAGTGCTTGACGACTGCGGCTGCTGCCGGGTGTGCGCGGCGGGGCTGGGAGAGACCTGCTACCGCACGGTCTCAGGCATGGATGGCGTGAAGTGTGGCCCGGGGCTGAGGTGTCAGTTTTACAGTGAGGAGGATGATTTTGGTGACGAGTTTGGTATCTGCAAAGGTAAAAAGTGACCCCTTGCTTCCTGCCTAGGGCACACTGAGGGCTTTTAGCTAGTGTGGGAGGTGAGAAGCCTTTCCTCCTATGACAGCGGGGGAGAAAATGCAGGTGGGTTAAGGCAAGGCCCACGCAGGTGTTGTTACAGGGAGCAAGAGAGCAATTCTGCACATAGCAGTGGAACCTCGTGTGCAGGAAAGCACAGAAAGAAATACAGCATTTCATGCATTATGTTTGGGAGATTTAAGAAAAAATGTTGCAATGGAAGTTTGTGTTCTCTTATTTTCTGGAAAACTTTAGAAACCTGATAGGTAATCTGTTATGGGTGGTTTAGGTGCTCTCTCTCCAGCAAGCAGTGATTACAGAGGTCGGCACTAGATTACCTCTTGGAGTGCTGTCTAGCCCTGGGGTTTAGTGGTTCTTTGATGTTGAAAGCGTTGGCAGGATGGAGGGCATCTCTCAAGCTCAAATATTTTTGATGAACACTAAATGCACTTTGTGAAATAGGGTGGACTTAAGTCATCTAAAAAAAATGACTCACATTCTTGGCAGAGGGTATCCTGAAGTATAAAACAAACCTCATTCCACTTTATAAAGGTTTTGGGTCATCTAGAAAAATAGTAGATTGGTGTAAGACAAGCAAAAATAACAGTAAACAAAAATAAATATTGGAAGTCTGTAAAGAATGAGGTTGGCAGTATTACAGATTTAAAGAAAAACTTCATTAGGTTGAAATTATAGGTAAACAATGTAGTTAAGCATTTGTAGAATTGCTTTCAAACTTAGTGACTATAGTTTAAAATGTTTAACATTTAAAATGTTGAGAACCTAAAGAATGGTAATTTTAAAATAGTCTGTATGGATACCTTATCATCTCATCATGAAGAGCTATTATTAAGATGTAACACCGATGCTATAGCCCCATTCGTCAGTTTTATAATACAAAAAAGCTTTTAAAATTATTAGAGGGTCTGGGAAATTTCTAAATAATTGTTATATTTTATGTATTTAATACAATTGTATGGTTTTATGAATGATAATCACCCATTAATTCTCCTACCTTTTAGACAAATATTTTAACACCTTTATTATTTTTTAATCCACAAAACATATTAAAGGTTAGATAATGCTTGAATTATTAAGAGAATTGTATTTTTTGGTTACTTTATTTTTGTTTATAATCAATACAAGGTAGAATATTGAAGAAACATTTTCTTTGGTGAACATTCACAAACATTTCTTTCAACTGAATAGGATCAGTATTTTCTGTAAATTATAGGGCTTATCAGCCAAGAACACAGTACTTCACATAAGGAAATTAGGGAGGAAGTGGTTAACACAATCATACTTAGGATACAGCAAGTATATGCAGTGGATTGCTTTTTCTCTTGGCATAAAAATTGCCTCTGTAAATGTGATTGTAAATGCACAGTCACATATGGATAAAGAAACAAGCTGTGAGGCATCTGGAGTCTTTAGCACTCTCGTACTGGTATTCCACTGAATGATTGAGGGAGCTGTTAATGAGATACATTTTTAAAAAGATATTTAGGACTGCCCTTTCTGGCATCCTTCAGATTGCAAGCCAGTCTAGTTTGGAACATTTGTCTCTTTGCTGGAAATAGTGAGCCTGGGTGAACTTCAGCAACTCTAGAGAGAGACGTTACATTATCTGTTGCTATAGGCTAACTCCCACCGCCTTCAGCTTTTTAATAGAACATTCCTGCGAAAACCGTATATATACACTTCAGCTGCATATCCAGATGTTTTCTAAATATTCAGGTGTTTGGCATTGTGTTGCCTAGATAACAATCAGCCAGCCAACACATAATTATTGAACACCTAATATATCTGCCCAGGGGATACAATAGGAGTATAACTAAGAATTTGGCTAATGTTTTTGTTTTCAACATCACTGGAGATACAGTCAAATCTCAATCTTGTGTGTTTTTCTGCAAGAGGCTTTTTCAGGATTCCCTTTAAGGACTATTCTTCCCGGCAGAGGGGAATGCTTTAAAACCAGGTTCTCTGCAATCTGAGGGGTGTTAAAAAGAACAATCCTACACCTTTTTAAAAAATGTATTTTATTTATATTTCTCTTGATCGTTCTGTGGAATATTATTAAAGACTCAGATGCGACACAACTTGTTTTTCTACCCATATGTAATTGTACATTTACAAGTATATTCGCATGCCAAGAGAATAAATACTCTACATCTTGGCTGTTAAAGATGGGTGTGCCTTTTGAAACGCTATTTATCTCATGAAAACCATTCATTTTAAGTTAATGAGTTTGTCCTCTTTTTCTCAATTTTGTGTTTTAGTCTAAGTACAAAATCATCGAAGCTCTAAAACCTGCCAGAATTTGGTAGGCATATAAGTAAATTCTCAGCTTTCTTGTTCATTTATAATAGCATTTTAGCTTTGCAGAGGTTTTTCCTAGGGAATCCTCGTAACATCTGAGGGCATTAGGTAAGTTGTACTGACATTTTGACAGACAATAAACTTGATAAGAGTTGGAACAGATTGAGGATTGATCGCTTCATGGAGAGCTGAGATGTCAGCCCTTGCAGCCTCTGGTTAGTTTGAAGCCTTGTCCTTTACCTTTGAAATAGTAAATTGTCTGTGAATATAATTGATTCAAAGATAGCCTGACATCTTGAGTAGCTGATGCATATGTCTGTTCAATTGCTCACCTTCACTGAGCTGTCACAGAGGTAACCTATGAGAAAATCTATTTATTGGTATCTAAGAAGAAAATAAACAGAATTAAGACTGGCTCAAGAGTATTGGTTACGTGTAGTTGTCTTCAATTCAACTTCACAGTACTGCACAACTGAGGCGTCCACCATCTGGTCTTAGGTGACTTAAAGTTTCAATTTTCAAAGTCTGTTTTTTGTGGGAAGAATTAGGTTTTATCTTACAGTCAAGATTCATGAGGTTTGTTCAAACCCTGAGGCTGTGCATACAGAGCCTGTTAGACTGGAGGCTTATGTACAACAAGCAGCTCCTTCTCTAAACCTTCCCTTTGCCCTCAGACTGCCCCTATGGCACCTTCGGGATGGAATGCAAAGAGACCTGCAACTGTCAGTTGGGCATATGTGACAGGGTGACCGGCAAATGTCTGAAATTCCCCTTCTTTCAATATTCAGTAGCCAAGTCTTCCAACAGGAGATTTGTTTCTCATACAGGTAAGAATTGATTCCAATATAAACATTGAAACAATAGTCTCATTTTCAGTTTGGATAACTTAAAAGATATCAATGAGTAGAATAAGATGTTGATTTGAATGATTTTCTTTCCTTTACTAAGAGGAAAAGTGGGTGGTGTTCAGTTTGGTTGCTGTTTTTTAAAAAAGATCTCATTAATAATTTTAAAGATTATATGATTTCTCATAAAATTTTCTGTTTATATAATTATCAAAAAAACCGGTAATAAAAAGTAACCAACTAACACATACAAAGTTTTTATAATTCTTCAGTGATCTGTTTTATATACGTACTAGACAAAGCTACTTCTCTCCCAACTGCACATTGAAAAAGTACTGTGAGGAATTTATTGGATAAAGTTTAAGGGCCAAGATAGAAAATTTAGAACATTTCTTTTTTTCTTTTCTTTTTTGGCCAAATGGAAGCATTTAAATGGAATAATTCCAAGCATGTGTTTTTAAATAGATTTTGGACAGGATAAGAGATAGTATCTGTGAAATTTGGGAACTCTCTCTAAACCTTTGAATGAAATTGTAGTGAAACTTGCATGCTGCTTGTTAGTGCATGAGTATTTCTTACACAGTTACTAGAATGTGAGAATTACACAGCATATGAGGCTATGCATATATTCGGTTATCTTGCTGAATAAATGGCCAGTACAGTAAAGCTTCATTAAATTGAAGTAGTTCATTTAAAACAACATGTAGCCATAGCAACTGCTAGTATCAGTAAATGACACACATTTTTCCCCTTTGTATGATACTTGGCAATCCAAATCTATTTTATTTAGGTTTTTTTTCCTGGTTCTTTGCAGTTCAAGTTAATTAAGATTTGAAATACTTGGCAAATGTATTTCCCAGCTTAACCTCCTTCTTACACATTGGTACAATTAAGCATATTAAGATAAAGAGGAAATATTGTGCTCTTAAGTGAATTATTATTAAGTATGGCTATGTCCTTAAACATTAATTTAAAATGAAAACTTGCTTTTAAACCTATTGGGTGAGTAGCTTTATGAATATTTGATCTGGGAATCGAGATTATTATTAACATTTTAAATACTTATGACTTGTCCCTACAGTCCTTGAAAAGCAAAATGGAAGAAGATTGAGTTTTAAGACCAATTTTTTTTATTATTGAGGTGATAGTCACATAACATAAAATTAACTGTTCATTTTAAAGTGAATAGTTCAGGCATTTACTACATTCACAACATTGAATAGCCACCACCTCTAAATAGTTCCAGAACATTCATCAGCCCCAAATAAAACTCCAGTACCCATGAAGCAATTTCCTCCATTCCTCACTTCACTCCAGACCCTGGCAACCACCAATCTACTTTCTCAGACCTAGAATTTTTTGAATGATGTGACTGCTTTTAGTGCAGGTTTGAAACCTATTGTATCAGTAAAGCTAACTGCCTCAGTGCTTGCAACTTCTCTTATTTTGCTTTCTTAAAACTGAAGGCTTAAAAGAACTTTGAAGAAACAACTCTTTCATATCCCTCTTCACTCATTTAAAGTTGCACCTAAATTTGTTCCACCAGGAGAGAATGGACTCCTTTATGAATCTTTGTTGATATTTGGGATGAATGTCAGGAAGGCTATGAGAGCTCCTTTGGAAGAATCCTCGATGACAAAACTCTTCTTGGTGTCTCACTTGCATCCCTGCTACACAAGCAGCAGCATATCCTCTTCTCCACAGGACTGTTGTGCAGTCTCTTTCCCTCGGGCCTTTCACCTTCTCTCATTTACGTGCAGGTTCTGCAAATATCTTGACTACTATGTAGATGCCTTAGAAACAGATACTTTGCTGAGTGGAAGTGACATTATGGTTACATAAAAAATATTTCTATACCCAAATTAGGTATCAAGATTCTTATTAGAAATTTATGGAAAAAGCATTTTCTGGCCTAATGTGTTTCCTTTCGTTAGCTAAAGGAGCAACAAAAGATGATTATGAGTCTACCTCAGTCAGGTTCAGGACGGAGAGCACAATGTTCTAAAGACCTTGTGGAGACCCTCCCCTGGGGCCCTGCCTTCACTTGTACAGTATCTACATGGGAGTTTCTGGGGTTCATGTGCTATAGTGTTCATGTGAGGAAGCTTGGGGCCTCAGTCCTGCCTTGGGCTTCACATCACCTCTGCACAAACCTGTTTGGGCCCAGCCTTTCTCAATGGCTCCAAGGTTCCTCAGCATAGGGACTTCTGGAAGTCCCTTCCATATCCTGATTACATGAGGTTGTCTTCTCTAACTGTCTACCTGTTGGCTACTATATTCTTGGTAAGTGGGCTTCTTGGCTTCCTCTCTCCATTTGTTGTCGTTGTTGTTGTTGTTGTTGTTGTTGTTGTTGTTCTTCTTCTTCTTCTTCTTCCTTTTCCTCTTCCTCCTCCTCTTCCTCCTCCTCCTCCTCCTCCTCCTCCGGCTCTTCCTCCTCCTCCATCTCCTCCTCCTTCTCCTCCTCCTTCTCTCTCTATCTCTCCCTCTCCCTCTCTCTCAGAGTGAGCTTTCCAATTTTCCAAGACCGGGAATTCACAAGCAACTTTTGGGAGGGTGATGGAGGGGCAGTAAGATCTGGATTGTTTCATGAGTTTACACATATCTGTCTGCCAGGCTGCACTAACCTTACAGCATTCTATTCCAGTATGTGCGCAGCTGAAGCAAACACATCTCACTACTCTTAGAAGCAGAAAAATTTCATTTTAGAAAATTATAAATATTACAAACTTTTACGGAAAGCAAGAACTATCTTTATAAAAGTTCTGCCCTTTGGTCTTCCTTCTGCCTTCTGGAGCTATACCAAGAAATGTATCCCCTTCATAAAACAGTATAAAAGTCTTACTGGAGGTCTATCATCACAGCATTTGCTCATTCCACAAGTATTTATTAAGTTCTTGCTATATTCCAGGCATTGTAGCAGTAAACAAAACAAAGTCCCTGCCTTTATGCAGCTGATATTTTAGTGGTAGATAGAGACAATACAAAAAAAAAGAAAAAGATAAATGCATATATAAGATAATGTCAGGTGATGATAAGTGTATGAAGAGAAATAATTCAAGGGGGTGCTATCTTAAATGGGAGGTGCTAACTGATACAGAATGGGTGAATACAGTTAGCATTGATTCTGAATCTGTTAAAGATTTCATTGTAAATCCACTGTAACACAAAAATAAGACAACACTGTACTTGATCTTGGACTTATAAAGAGTTGGACATGACTTGTATTCCTTCTAATTTCAGAGCATGACATGGCATCTGGAGACGGCAATGCTGTGAGAGAACTTGTGAAAGAGAATGCTGCCCGGTCTCCTGTAATGAAATGGTTAAATCCACGTTGATCCTGGGTGGGATTTCCAACAGAAGACTGTTTTAATGATCATTCAACACACGGCCAACATTTAGGAACTGTTTAGATTATCGTATATGGACATGTAATTTTCAGAGACCAAGTGTGATTCAGGGTGGGTCCAAAAAAAAAAGTAAGCTACTAACAATCCATAAAATGCATATGGCAACACTTAGATATTTGTTAAATATTTGAATGCATATAGATTTGTTAAATAAGTGTTTATAGTAATACTGAAGAACTAAAAATGCAATTTAGATAATCTTAACATGGAGGCAGGTCAGCCAAAGAAAAAGCCAGCCAAAGCTGAAGACCACAGTGAGTCCATGGTTCTCGGATATACATTCACATTGGGATATGGGATTGAGAAAGAGTTAGGAGCAAGAGAAGGTGGGGAGTGGTAGAAGAGTATGATACTTAGGTCTTCCTGGTCATAGCTTCAATAGAATTTAATTGTTCTTCTTTCTTTGTTTTTGTTTCTCTTTTTACTTCGGGAAGAGTCAAAATAAAACCATTCCTGAAAGAAGTGGGATGATTGAAGCTTGTAAGAGTTTGAGTAGAGCCTCAAACTGAGGCAGGTTTCAAAGGGCTGCTAATGTAGTTCCCAGGTTATCTTATCTGAAGAATGGTTCTGGGCAGAGGGCAAACATACACTTCCATAAATGGTTTTCAAGAATGCCACCTCAGATTGAGAGGGCTAGGAGGTATTTTTTTTGCCCACTTGGGGGAGGTGTGAAGGTAAATATTTATATATTTTTGTAAAGAATTACATTAGTACGAGTCATCCTCCATGCCCTTATTTATGGCCCTCTTGAAACAATGAACATAATGTTGTTTGTTTAAAATGGTTAGAATAAAGGGGAAACTCTATAATGTTTTCAAAGATCCCAGGCATGACAAATTTGTTATTAATAATTATAGTAACATTAACAGCAAAAAGCATAACAGAAACCTAGAAAACTATAGTCGCTGGATTTATAAAATGTCAAACAATAAGGAACAGAGCAAATTTATTTGAAAGTAAGTACAGTAAAAAGACATAAAAGTAAGTTCACTGACAGATGAGTTTTAAATTTAAAGTAGAAAATGCTTTTAGGGAGGTTTGGAAAAGAGTCCATTCTTAGCTGAAAATGTCAACTTTAAAATATAGTTCATTTTCATATATTTCCCCTTTAAACTTAGTTGATAGGTGGAATTATGAATATACATGGGAGGATCTTAGCACAAGCAGCATTGTTGTACTGGGTATTATTAGGAAATATTTGCAGAAGTATTTTATTTGAAGTAAAGACTTATTTAAGAATTGTTTCACTATTTACCTATATTTTATTCTCAAAGTTTGCCAACAAAGTTGTGAATATGTCTATAGGAGGCTCTTTGAATGTAAACTGAATAAACTGTTAGGATTTGTTTTAAAAGAACATGTTTATGATTGTTCAATAAAAAAACAAGACAGCTGGTCTGAGTCCATTCATGATTTCATTAAATTGATAAAAGTTATTTAAATGATTCAGTCAATAAATAGGAACTCTTTCATGCATATTAAAGGGCAGGATCCTAAACTGAATTTTCTGCTACACGTGAGCATCTTCTCTCAAAACATGAAACCAGAATATTTGTTTCTTTGCCTCACATTTTTGGTCTGCTTATGCCTTAGAGCTTCCTAGAAAGTATGTCCTAATATATTAACCCATTCTACATAGGCAAAACAAAAAAGAAGAAAGATGAACCCTTCTGTTGATATTTGAAAGTGGTTACAATTTAGAAGGCACAGACAAACCTTTTAGTGCCTATAAAAGAATAGACATACAGCTTTGAAGCTTGAGAGTATCATATCCAAGAAGAGCATATTTCACTCAGCCTGATGGGCAAATTATGAAAACATTTAAAGTGAATTGATACAATACTAAAAAAAAAAAAAAAAGAAAAAAATATCGGTATTAGGAAAAACATCCATTTTGCTTGAATTAATCTTTTTCTTTTTTTAATGGGAGAAACGATGTGAATAAGACAGTTACAGTAATGCAAGATATTAATAATATTATCAAATAAAAACAGAAAGCACTGAAAATCTTTACTGTCTTCAGTGTGCAATGAAGTTTCAGGATATGCTCTCAGGGAGTGAGGTTACTCATAGATCTACCGCCTTGGCCGGAAGCCCGGGCCACAGTCCAACCGCCCCTTTGGGGTAGTGTGGACAGTGGAAAAAGAGCTAGACCTAGCATAGGATTTGCCTCTCTCCTGGCTCTGTAGAAACCACCTGTGTGACCGTGTGTGGGGACAGAGCCCCAAAAAGCAGTTTCCAGGCTCTCGGCCTCACATAGAAAGGTGCTGGCTCAGGTAGTAAATGGCCATCGACTGTGATCAAATGGCCATCAGCTGTGGCTAGTTGGCCGTCAGCTGTAACCAGTGAGCCATTGGCCACTAATATAACTGCCGTGGCTACGCTAGCAGAAAATGGGGGCTAGCAAGAAGATGGGGGCTGGGCCTGCAAGCGGCACAGTGAGGGTTGAGAATTGTGTGGCACCTGGTTTCCTGTTTCTCCAACCCAGCCGCCAGCAAGAGTATAGTGGTATGACTCCCCTACTTATGGCTCCGTGGGTGTTCCTTTTTGGCCTCACCATGTCCTGCGTTCTAATGTGGGGAGCGAGACCTGAGACCCTGCAGGCCTCCCTGTACGACACTGTGGGTGACAAAATCAAACCAAGGTGGGCTCATCTGCTCTCAGCGACAGGTGTGTTTTCTAGCTGCCCAGCTTCATGCCACGGGGGTCTCTGTACTCTTCACTCCATGTGCCAGTACCTGTCTATCCCAAATTGCTCTGTAGTCTTCTGACTCTATTCTTCATAGCAGTGGTCTCCAAAATCTTTGGATTTTGCACTTTTTTGATTGCAATATTTCTTAGCATGCAATTTTAAACTATATGCATAGCATTGTATTGATACATTATGTTCCTTATAAAACATACACCCAAACTAGAAATTTTTTAAAAGATGAGCTATAAATACAAATAGAAGTTCTGAAATTTTCTTCCTGCATCCCAGGGCACCATTCTGGTAAACACTTGAGAAGCAAAAGAATGTGCCACAGGTCTGTGGTCTCCAGTGAGACCCTGCATCATCTGATACTGAAGAGAAAGCAAGTTGGCACATATTCCATATAATAAATACTTCTGGAATGAATGACTGGATGAATGGGTAGACAGGTGGGTAGATGGATAGATGGGTGGATGAATGAATGAATGAATGAATGAATGAATGAGTGAATGAAGCAGATGACCGGCCTTCTGTTTCCAGCAGAATAGCAGTTACTGAGGGAGATTTCATCTGCCGGGTCCCCTGTCTCCCTGATGGCTGCTTATCCTATTTATTAGGACATGGAGTGATTGAAAAACCAGTGGGCATATGATAGTCAGTGAACCTGATAAATAGGGTTGTCCAGGGCAACAGAGAAAGGTAGCCCTTCTCCCTCAGGCACTGGAGACATCAGCAGTGGTAGCGAAAAGTGTAATGTAATTTCCGTGGTAGCCAGACTGGGTTGTCATTTTCTGTGAAAGGCAATTTGGGAAGACTGTTGTTTCCATTGTGCATTTTATTCCTTTCCTTTACCCTGAGCTCCCTAAAAGTAAAGGATCCATAGATGTAATTCAACATCACACAGATATTTAGAAAAGAATTGGTTATTTCTGGTTACCCACTGACATGCAGGGTGGCCTGCGGGGTCTCTAATCCCACTCCCTGCATAACAACGCAGGATATTATGAGGCCAAAAAGGAACACCCACGGAGCCATAGATAGGGGAGTCATACCACTACAGTCTCGCTGGCAGCTGAATTGGAGACACAGGAAGAAGGATCCACATGATCTGCAACCTGCTGTCCGCTTCTCTGCCAACCAACCCCACTTGCTAGCTGCAATCCGCCCTGCTAATTGCAATCCGCTCTTGCCAGCTCAGCCACCATCTTCTTGCTAGCCCCCATTTGTTGCTAGCGTTATATTAGTGGCCAATGGCTCACTGGTCACAGCTGATGGCCAACTAGCCACAGCTGATGGCCATCCAATCACAGTTGATGGGTGTTTACTACCTGAGCCGGCACCTTTCCACGTGAGGCCGAGAGCCTGGAAACTGCACTCCTGGCTCTGTCCCCACACCGTGCAAGCAGAGGGTGATGATGTCACCAATTTCTGCTGGGAGTTGGTCAGGTAGTGTGGCTGCCAGAGGAGTGCACGTGGTCTTCTTTGCTTAAACCACCACCAAGGTGCAAACTTTTAGATTTTCATGACTCTCTTCTACCCAGTTCGAGAACAGCTGTTTTTTTTTTTTAAATGATACCTTTATGGGGTTTCCCCAAAACATTTATCTTACTGTTCATAGAAACAACAATCCTCTTTTTGCATTACTAGCTTATTGAACTGCATAATATTTAATGGAAGAGTGATAACTGGCACAAACAGGTTTGAGAACAAATGCAGCAGACTCTTGGTATGTTTTTATTTCAACTGGTAGAAATGCAAGTGTGCAGGTGCATCCCAGAGGGAGGCCCGTGTGCCTGCATCCTTCAGTGTTCACTACAATGTCACTGGTCTTATGTTGTCTGGAGAGGATGGAGATGCAAGGTGATTTCAGTGAGATGATTTAAGTAGAGTTTTCTTAAGAGCATTTCAACTGTATTTTAAGTGAAAAACTCATGCTAGAATGCCATATGACTAATCTTATTTTTGTGAAAAAATATGTAAATAAATATAAATCGAGAGTAATAGTGATGCTTACCTTATTCTTTATATTTTTAGCTATTTTCTGAAATTTTTGCAGTTAGGTTTATAGTTGGGAAAAAGAATAAAACACTGTCCTGTTTTAAAAATTTAAAGTGCAGCAAATTTAAAAACATGAAAACAAATAAGTGGTTTACTACATAAATAGTGACTTAGGAATATAATCCTATAATTCAATAGTTTTGAGATGTACTTTATCATCTTGGTACTTTGTTAGATATGGAAACAGGAGTTCAAACCAAGTAAATATAGAGAATTGTAGTTTTCCTGTAAATACTAGAAAGGCTGCAAAGCACATTGGCATACATTACACTTCTCTTCTGGAACAAATCTTTGGTCCAACAGAAGCAAGCCAGCGAATCCTTAGAAAGGATAGATAAAGGTCTCTGGATCTTAAGTACACATTTTAAATTACAATATACCTTCTGCACCTATGCACAGAAATCTGTTTAAGCGGTGCTCAGGCCATCAGAGTTTTAAAAGTATTTCCTGACACCTGTGAAGTTGGTAAATATTTCCTGTTTTTGTTGTGTCTAGAGAAAACAGGAATTAACAACTTGGAAGTGATTATTAAACAAACATCTTGAATGACCTCTACATAGGCAGTTCCCAGTATGAGGTTCATTTTCTTAAAATCTACCATCACATATTTCTCTTAAAAGAAAACAGTAATTGTCATAATAACCTGACAACCAATCGAGGGGTGGAAGATAAACCTTACATTCAGGAAGAATGACACCTATGCTAGTTGTGGGAAGTGGACCACACATTTTCAGAATATAAATACAAATCAAATTATAAGTGTTCAAAAGTAAGCAAAACTAAGAAAGTGAGCAGTATATGTCCTAGCAAAGTCTCTGTGCTAATTGTACATATTTAGCTTATTGGAAAAATATTTTTGATTATCTTAAGTACAGTGGATGGACCCTAGAGTTTTTTGAGTCAGAGGATTAACTCATTGTGATCCTCACTAGTTGTTTACTTTAGGTGTGTTATTTAACCGTGTTGTCCCTAAGTGTCCTCTGTGTAAAGTGTGGGTAATGGCTTATGTGCCAAGTTGTAAGGAACTTCACCCACGTTCTGTGTGTGTTATTTTATCCTATCACTGTGTCTGGCACATACTATGCTTTCTAATAAATGGCAGATAATTTAAGTGTTATATAAATCAATCTCACTTTTAAAAAAAAAATATTTCAAGTGTCCATCAATTGCAGCCAGACTGAAATACTTAAACTATTTCACATGTTATATTAAAGATGAATAAATAGATTGAAGAAAATCAACCGACTCCTTAACAAACTTGACGATGTCCATTAAAGATAAATAGTGATGAGTGAAATTCAGTTAGTATCATTTGAAATGCTCTCACAATTCTACAAAAGAAGTGACTATTTTTAAAGAACAAATAATAGTGTTCTATTTAAATCTCCAAACAATAATTAGCATGCTCCTGAAAGAAAACCAAAAAAAATGCACAATGCTTCAGGAGAATGCAAGGGAGCTCTTACAGATGTGGCATACTTCCCTGGGTGTTATTTTTAGTTGTCTATTCCTGCCTTTTATTTTGGGACTTGGCCCGCTTCCTTTTGTAGTTTCCCCTTAACTGTTCATACCTTTCTTTCTTATATAATGCATTTTAAGCTGCCTTTTTTTCACCTTTCAAAGGAAACTCAAGGAATGTTGGCCAGTTCAGGAACTCCTGCTAGTTTTGGCACCAGCAGAGTTCTTGGTTTGAAAACAACCTAAGAAATCCAGGATCATGGTTTACTTTCTAGTTATTTAATGAATCAGAGCTTCAGAGGGATCTGAGACCAGATATTAGTAGATTTTGAATACTATTTTCATGAAATTGTTTCATGGCTTCTAGAAACTGGAGGAATTTGAAAATGGACTCTGCTTTCAATAGATTTATACAAAGGCAAAATCTAGTTTAAAAAAGTAAGAAGAAAGTCCAGTGGGCCTAGTTTAGAGCTATTTTACTTTTTATTTAGGCGCAGCTAAGCAGTCTGCTTAGAAGCATCCCTTCTGCACAATGTCAACAGAAGCAGAATGAAGAGATACAAAGTTGTGGTCCTTGTCTTTTAAGAGCCCTATAGAGAAACTGTGGAGATGGGACAAACAAAACTGAAACACATGCTTACACAATTTAATCTTGTGTTGTGGTTGCAAGCAAAAACTGAAAAACAGATTTTTGCCAAATTCAACAAAATATAATTTATTGGTAGAAAATGAGATCCTCACAAAATGGAAGAACAAAAAACCTGTTGAATCAATTAGTTTGGAAGATACAGGGCAGCTTAGGAGTTGCAGGTGACAGGAGCAAATGGATATTCTTGCTGGAGTGCTGCAGCTGGGACAAAGAGCTACAACTGTTTTGTTCATATTTCAGGGCCGCTCCATTGTTCCAAGCCTCTTTGAAACTCCTTTTTGGGGGGTACTTCTCTCAGACCTTGTGGCCCATTTTAGTGAATAGCTCAATTGTGACCAACTTTCTTCCTTTGTAGGTGGATTTCATTTTTGGATGTAGCCAGATATTCAGAGCCCAGTCAGGCCAATGAAATGTTAATCAATTTGGACAGTACTATTTTGGTGAAAACCAAGTTGTATAAGATAACAAGATAACAAGTAGGGGTAGGATTTGGACAGGACTTGGTACCTTGGGGAACCAAGAAATTCACTCTGTGGTCTTGGTGAGTTAGAAAGTTGGGGCCCACCCTAGGTCATTTGTGTTTTTGGTGTTTTTGAGAGAAGCATGAGATATGTTACTCAAGTGTCTTTGTGAGTTGGTGAACGTTACTCAAGTATCTTTGAGGGTAGCTTCGTGATGAATGGAGCAAAGACATGGCCAGGTTCTGATGGGATCAGCAAGGGGCCAAGTCCTGTGGTGGTGTTGACAGGGAAGCAGTCATGCTTTGACTGCCCCCTTTACCTCTCTCATGGTCTGACCATTAATTTCGTTTTTCCTTTCTTAAATGATTTTGTTTGGTGTCAAAGACAAAAACATGATTATTCGCAAATGCTTTAAGGCAAAACTGTCTTAAAAAAAAATTCAGTTACTTAACACCAGTGAGTTTGTGTTCTTCATTTTGACGCATATTTTTTAAAAACCTTGTTTATTTCACTCTTACCTAACTGGCTGCAACTTAAGCTCAAACAGGAAAAACAGAAAATAAGTATGCCTATTTAGAGAGAGAATGATAAAGTAAATGTGATAAGATACTAACACTTGGGGAATCTGTTTATCTGTTTGTTCCTTTTCAAGCAAGATTAACATTCCATTTTTGGAGAACTACTCTGATGGGGCGATTACTAGTACATCTATGTATTTCCATCTTTATACGTTGGTAGCAGTCACAGAGACTGCCCTGTCAGGGTTACAATTCTGAAATTCAGAAAATCAGGAGAAATTTTGTCTGCTTGATGGGTGAAAACTCAAATGGGAAAAATCGGGCCAGATGTTATCACCTGTGTCTCTTTTCCTTCCCTTGAGTGATGCCCTCACTTAGTTGTATATGTGTTTTGAAGTAAGGAGGAAAGGTATTGCAAGGGAGTCGGTTTCCTGGGGAAGACTGCATGTGAGTCCATTGGGGTAAATTGTCTCAGACATGTTGTTTACTGCCTGACAAGGGAGCTGGAATGTGTGTGGCTTTAGGATTTCTTCTTTGGGGACATTTTATTTGTGTCTTTTGGAATGACACACCTTGGGTGTGATGAAGTGAACTCCACTCTTAATGCTGTGGGAAAAGTTGTTCCCCTAATGACTCGAAAACATGGGCTTGTTATTCTGAAAAAGCAGAGCATATCCTCATTCCACACAAACAATGTGACATGGACCTGGAGCCAGGCCAAGGTTTTCTATGAATAGAACTTAGCAAAGTGAGTGTTAGAAACACTTTGCATTCACATGGCAATCCTGGATGCCTGGTCCTAACAAAGGAAGTGATTTATCTGCTCTTCAAAGGTGGAAATTAAGAGGATTCCCTCTTGTCCTACACATCACTGGACCAGGGCTTCCTGGTTAGCATAACACACTGTCCATACAATTGAAATGACGCTGGCGCCTGCCATCTGAGAGCACTTGCTTTTGAGTTGTTGTTCTAGAAGTAAGATGGATTTCCACGGGGAGAGTACACATAAACAAGATGCCTCGGGAACAGTCCATGGTGTTGATCAGGGAAGTGCCTCTTGTTTGGCCTGCACTGTGCTCTGCTAATGCCATGCTTTTGTCTAAGCTTGTTTGATTACAGAACAGAATCCCAATCAAAGGGACTTACGTTAAAAAAAAAAAAAGTGGGTGGTTGGGAGTCTATTTTAAGAATACAAAAATCTTATAAAGTGTGGCTGCCCCTGTGGGAATTGGGGAGGCATCTGGAATAGAGACAACTCCTCTCTCTCCTTCTCTGATCAGTAATCTTGCAATTTTGTTCCTTATCTCATTTGACTCTTTATGCCCGGGCCACTCTCCTTTCTGTCAATTGCTTCTTCTGCTTAACCATATTAATAATAATAATATTAATAATATAATACCAATAGTAACTAACAGTTTATTCTGCACAAGCCCCCTTTTAAGAGCTTTACATGTATTACTTTGTTTAGTCTGCACAAAAGCCCATGAGGCAGGTACTATTTTTATACCCATTTTTCAGATGACTAAGTATACTGAAGCATTTTGCGGTAGAGTGGCTTGCTTAGGATCACACAGCTAGTGTGTAGCAGAGCCAGGTCTCAAACTCAGGCAGCTTGGCTTTGTTTTGGCTCCCCCATTACTTGGCTTGCACAGGTATTGCCATATTTGGGCAGTGATTCCTTCCCCAACCCTATATAACCTTTATATTTCTAGAGATCCAACACATTGGTTGACTACAAGACAGTCTCTGGGTATATTAGCACACATTTTGGGAGAAAAATTCTGCTTTGTTCCAGGCCAACCACTTTATCTTTTATAAAAAGTGTATCTATTGTAGTTCTTCCATCATGTATTGAAACTATTTTACGGTGGCGAGAAACAGAAACCCAGGATAAAAATCATTTAAATATAAAAGGGACTGCATTGGCTCTCATAACTGGACGTCCAGAAAGTGCGTCTTTCTAGCTTCAGGTTTGGCTTACTCCAGGGGCTATACTTATATCGTTCGGGTTCTATCTCACTCCCCATCTCTCAGGAGCAGAGAGTCTGGGGCTGCCCGTGTAGTCTAGTGACTGCAGAACTTCCCCAACAGCTACAACAGAAAAGTCCCAGGAAGTGCCCTGCTGGGATAGTCTGAGTGACTGGGCCAGGGTTGGGAGAGAGGATAGAAGAATCTTTCATAGAAAAGAAAGTTTGGATACCAAAGAAAGATGGAAAGGGTGATGGAATACAGAGCAGCAGACACAATGCCTCCTAATCCCAGAGCTCCAAACTCTGTCACAATCAGCTGTACCTGGGGGGTGAGGTGGGATAGAGTTCACATGGTACCAAACGAATTTAGGACTTAAAGGGCTATAGCAGGAGGAAAAGTCTCTGACAAGAGGGTATGGAGGGAGCAAATGCGGAAAAGTGGTGCCTAATACAGCTGGCATAAGTACATCCAAAAGGTAACTTCTGGGAAGTATACTGTAGCCCCCGACCTTAGGAGGAAAAACACTTAGATGCCAGGAGACGTGAATCTGGCCTGTGTGGCACAGTTAACTATGAGTATGATCTAGGGCAAGTAACACAATCTCTCAGAGCTGCAGTTTCCTCATCTGTAAAATAAGGGCTTGGTTAATTGACCTCTAGGGAGCCCTTGCAGTTTTAAAACTCTATTATTCTCTCTTAAAAGTCTTGAATTATACTTTGTTCCTCTGAGCTATAGTGATCATCTCATTACTTGAGATGCTCTAGAGTAGGAAGACTGAGTCCAGGGAGGATGTGTGCAAGGAGATTCAGGAATATACTGCATAGTTGGCTTCCCATATAACCCAACTTAAGGACAACAGAATCAGCACCTGCCTCAGATTTCACCTGTGTCTAGCACAGTGCCCGAAAGCCCAGCATTGATTCATTTTTAGGTTATGGGCCAGAGACCCAAGGTATTTCCCACTGTGCTTGTCCAGCTCTCTCTAATCACACTGGCTTTTAGTGCATTGTATTCTCTTGTCTATAATGTTCACCTAACCTCCATCCTTTGCTGAGTTAACTCTTAGTCATTCTTCAAATTTCAATTTAACTATCCACTTTTTAGGGAAACATTCCCAGATACCTAGACTTGGCTATATTCCTCTCTAATATGCTCTCCAAGCACCATGCAGTTCCTGGGCAGGCATCTACGAGAGCTGCCGTTATCTATCAGTTAGGCACACGCTAGATCTTTCCATGAGACTGTAAGCTGCGTGAAGATAGAAACTGCATTTAATTGTTTTTGTTTACTACTTATCTCTAGGAAGCAGCACAGGGCTTGGCATATAGTAGGGACTGAATAAGGATTTGTTAAGTTTTTAGTTTGAAGGTGGCTCGATTCATCATGGAAAATTGTATATAGCAAAGTTTCCTTTCTGTACATTTCTCTTCAACTTATATTTTACAAGTGTGGTCTATGATGGGCTAAGAGCAGTGATAGGTGAAGGAAGAAGGTCCTAGAACTCCTACTCTTTCAGTCAGTCAAGAGACAGCAGATATGATCTGGCTTTTCTTCTTTGACATTTACCCTCTCAATATAAATTCTTAACAGCAAGCATCATGTAGGCCCCAAAGACCCTTTTAAGAGAGTCCATAGCCAACCCTCATTTGGCAAGTGATGAAAACCAACCTGCCTCATCTGGGGAAGGCTGAATTCACATTCCCAGAGCGTGATTCTGTGTTAGCTAGTGTTCAATGATCAAAGATAGAGCTTGTGTTTTTTTTTTTGCTAACAGTGGCACAGCCATCTTTTAATTCACACATCTTTTCACTATGCAAGGAAGAATTGTAACCTCCATGGATCCTTAACACCTGGGCTGTGTCATCTAAAGAACAGACACAAAAGCAGAATAGAATGATGACATCTGGGTTTGCCTCATTTCCTTCCATTCTCCTCAGGATCCAAGAGGACACCAGGTCTGACTGTATGATACTGACAAATCTGCAGAGACAGACGTGGCTCTGGGGGTAAGGAGCATGGAAATGTGGAAAGCATTGACAGGCAGTGCTGGAGGGCTGTCCAAAGCTGGAAAAACAAAGAATAGAGTTTTGCATGTCTGCAGTGGAAACTCCCAAAATGCTGCCCAGAGACTCCTTCAGTAATAAAGGAGTTATCCATTTGTTGGAAGTGTTGCTAGAAGGCAAATGCCCTCAGCTGTCAGCTTCCTTCCAGGATTGCCTCTGCTAAAGAGAGTCTTTTAGGGGCACTGCTTACATCCATCGATGAACCAACATGGAGGCCTACAGGCCAAGTCCCCTTGCCCAAATTGTGGACAGCTCTGGATGGTCTTCTCAGCTTCAAAACTCTCAGAAGGGTCCCCTGAAGTTGCTGTGGAGACTGTATCACAGCTCAACTTCTCTCTCTTGTCCAATCTTGTTCTTCTCCCTTCCCCCCGCTTTTCACAGGTGTTGCTCCATGAGTACCCCTTAATAAACCACCTGCATGTTCATCTCCATCTCAGAGCTGGCTTCCCAGGGAACTCAACCAGTGACAAGCACTGAGCTTAGAGAGCTAGTGAGGTTTTCCACACAGCCCATGTTTGCTCACCAAATTGTAGCCAGTGGGCCTCCAATAAGCAGCCTTTTTGGGATCTTTTGCCCTGAATTGGTGTATTTTTTGCAACTCCTCTGCCTGGAGGGGGCGCCTTTGTGTAATTCATCATCTGGGAGGAACCACCTTTGTAATTTGTCTGCCTAGTGGGTCTTATTTTGCAATTTGCATTAAACCGCCAGAAAGTGTCTTTTGCCAACCCAAACTCCGTATTGCCAGGGTACAGGCCTATTACTTAAGTTTGGATAAACTATAAAAAAGATAAAACTATTTCTGGGGAAAAAAATCAAGGAGGAAGTGAAATATAGTGTCTTGAATTTGAGGGAAAAAATAAACTGAAAGGAAATTCCATAGGTAGTTCATCAGAGCTCAGGTCCTTGGGATTTCATTAATCTGAAGGGGAAAAAAATGCAAAACGGAAATGCTCTTCAGATTTAAAGGCAACTCCTGAGGTGGCAGGAAAATGGCTGAGGAGTCCATTGCTATTTGTTATTTAGGCACAATCAAAAAATATTTTTCAGTGTTTTGGGGCATCTCCTGGGCATTGCGATAGCTCACCACTATACCCATGGGTTCTTGGCAAACAATAGACAGGAACCAGAGAAAAGGCACCACAACTCCGTCAGGACTACTTAAATTTAATTTTAGGCCAAGTAAAAGAAACTGTAGTTGGAAGGTCCAAAATGTCCACACAGTAAAAATAGAAAAATTCCTTTGTAAAAAGGACTTGGGACAGTGAGAATGGTTTGAAGATTTGCCTTGAATTGTTATTTGGAAGTGTTACCACCCTGAACAAAAAAAGCACCATAAAGAAAGGTCATTTTGTATCCTTGATAAGCCAGGTCCAAAATTTTATACACATTAGAAGAGCAGTAAAGGCTTAGTTATGAATGAACCTAACCCCTACAGATCAACTCTGGTCTTTTCACAAAAATTCCTTTTCACTGACTTATTCATTCAAAAAATTTATCAGTTGCCTTCTATGAATCAGATCCTGCATCTGCAAAGGAAGCTCACAGTTCAGGAGGACAGACTATTACGCAGAAAGGATAATACAGTGGGCTAAGCTTTGAAGTGAGGTGTGTCCAAGCCTACTAGGGACTCAAGGGAGCATCTCAGAGAAGATGAACTGAGATGTGTAGGAGTTTCATCAGGAATGATGTAGGTCAAGGAAGTTTGAGGAGGAGGGAACAGCACATGCAAAGGCATGGAGATGTGTGAGATCATGGCCCATATAGGGAATTTTAAATAATTGTATATGACTAATGGATACAGGAATGGAAGAATTTAAGATAAAGCTGTGGAGGCAGCCTCACGACAGATGTGCAATGTCATTAGTGCTATAGACAGGAGGCTGATTTTCTCCTATAGCAAATCAGTAGACACTTGTGCACAAAACTGTGCACAAGCACAGAGAACTAGTGTGACGGACATAGAATGACAGGTGAAGAAGTGTTCTCTTAGCTTTGTCAAGGCAGACATAGTCAGGTAATGAAGCAATGAGGATGAGTGCTACGGGCAGAAAATTTGAGCCGTCAGGCTGTTTATTATGTGGTGGGATGACCTCATAACCAGACCTGGATAAACACAAATAATACCTTTATATGTATAGAGAATTTTCGGTCCTCAAAGCTCCTCAAAATATAACACTATTTGGATCCTTACACAAGTCTGTTAGATAGGCCAGGGCAGCGATATCCCAGTCTCTTCAGTGGAGACTTAAACGGCATATTTAAAATTACACAGCAATTTATGGCAGATGCCTCCTTTCTATGAGAGATCAAGGAAATTTATGATCGCCAGAAATGACCCTTCTACTGGGAAGGCAGAGGTCTGATGCTGGGTCTTTCCACACTATTACTTAATAGTTTCTGTGGAAACGTGGCCCTGCGCTAGCAGACCCACTGAGTAACAAACCCAAACAGGAGGTGTATCAGAGTAGGGTGAACCCACATTCAGGGCTTTGAAGAGGCATGGGTAGGGGTGCTTCATGACTGCCTATTACTGACACTCTGTTTAATCATCTGCAGCCATGTTAAATTTTGCTGGATCTGGGCAAAGTAGTTCTGAGTCTTCTTTAGCAAGATTCTGGAACAGGGAGAAAGAGAGTGTGTAGCCAGCCATTGTAAAGAAAGCAGTAATTCTGGGGAAGATTAAAACTCTTCATGAAAAAGAAAACAGGTACCATTGACTCCAATTTTGCTGTGAGATTTAGAGTTTGTTTATTTGTTTGTTACAGCCGATTGCACAAATATGGAAGTAAGCAAAGTTAAAAAAAAACAAAACAAAATTTTAAATATGTTTGGGATGAAATATTAGGATAAAGACTTTTACATTACTTTTGAGTGCTCTGTATTTTTTTTCTTCAAATGGAATGTTTGCCAATAAAATGATTACATTTAAAAATGTTTGGCCAAAAGATTCATAGACACATTTTGAATTTCCTATCCTACAGTTTAAATGGAGAATCTTGGCATATACTTTTGCAGTTCTCCAAACCATTCATTAACTTTACACTTACTATGTTCAGCCTAGTATTTAGTTCATAAGAGTGCATTGCCAGGACAAAGTTTTATTTTATATTGGATGTTTGTGCATTTTTTTTTTGAAAATGAAATATATTTATAACTTAGTAGTCAAGAACCAAAATTGCTGTAAAACCACATTGCCACTAACATTTAAAAAATGTCTCCAGAGATAAAAACTTTAACAGAAGAAAAACACATTAAAATTTTAAATTATAGTTATTGTTTACAATTTAAAATGAGTTCCCATTTTTGTTTTTTTTAATAGAGCTAAGATTTGAAAGGACTGTTACTTTTTTAAAAAAAGTAAACACATTTTTTTCTTTTGTTCTTGAATACAAAAGTAACGAAAGACTTTTGTCAAAATGGCTCAGTAAATTCATGTTTGAGTAATCCTTCTATGACAAATACACATATTGCGGAAATAAAAAAAGACACAACCAGATTAAAAAGATAAGATAAATACCTTCATGAACAATCCTCATAAAATCCTCATGCGTGAATGTGGTGAGCAAGGCTAAATAAAGTCATGAGCCCACGAGCCAGATCTGGGTTGGAGCTGGAGGATAATAGGGACAAAAAAGCATTTTGAAAGACAGGACAGGAATCAGACTTACTTGAAATGAAAGAATAGGGTGGGTTTTTGCAGATATGAAAGGAGGTTGAAACCTCTGCTAGAAGCTGTGGTTTAAGGAAGTTTCTGAACTAGGGAATACCTGCTGATGTAGTTTTATGAGCCAAGATACCCTTTGGCTGGGTGGATGGATCTGCAGTCTCTCCAAAACCCAACTCTGTTCAAGCTCCCTGACCTGCCAGATTTTGTGCAGGGCCAATGGCAACTGATGAAGTCAACTACAAAACTACTAAACAGGGAAGAGGGTATGGAGTAGGAAGAGAGAGAGGAAAAAACAAACAAACACAAAAACCAAATCCTAAAGCTCTCCACTCAAAAATATGCCTGCACCCCAGAATTTCAAAATAAACGCTAAGAAAGATATCCAATAAAATCAACGATTGAAATATTAATTTTCTAAAAATGAAATTGGTTTTATGAAACCTGAGGACCTAAATAGACATTTAAATTTTTACACAGAAATACATATATACATGAAACAGAAAGAAATGTGTTAAAAATAGGTGGTTAAGAAAACCAGTTAGGAATCTTGGAAATATAAAATATAATTACTAAATAAAATGTTCAGTAAATGAAGTAAGCCTTGGACTGGCGATAGAGATTGCGAATTAGTAAATGGTACTGAGCAATTCAGCCATAATGAACCATATGGAGACAAATAAAAACCTTAATGAATAGTGAAGAGCCCATATGGGAGACTCTCAGCCTCTCCTTCACTGGCATTCTAGAAGAAGAGATAAAGGAGAATTGTATAGAAGAGGAAATAAAGAGATAAATGATGAATAAAAAAAGAACATGAACTCTCAGATAAACAATGTATTCCAAATACATTTGGAATAATAGTAAATAAATCTACACTGATACATCATAGTGAAACTGTAGAACATTAAGCATAAAAAGACAAAGAAATTTAAAGTTTCCAGAGTGAAAAGACAGATTACTCTAAAAAGACTAGAAATTGGTCTGGTACAGTTATTGGCCTAGCAGTGAATTATTGACAACCATAAATGTCACTAGACACTGGAATAATATGTTCAGTGTTACAAGGAAAATGACTATCAACAAGACTTTTTATATCCAGATAAACTCATTCAAGGATGAGGGCAACATAATGGCCGTTTCTGACATATAGGACTAAAGAAATTTACTACCCACAGATCCTCAGTGAAAGAATTGCTATTTTATCTACTTCAACAAAAGGAAAAGTGAACCCAAAGAAAATGCATGGAATTAATTAATTCTGTATTCACTACTATGAACACAGAAATCAATTTTTTAAAGATTGGTAAATATGATTAAAAATTGACATGAAAATTATCGTTGTGTGTGTACCTGTGTTTAGAAAAAGGTAAAACTAAATTTTGACAATATTACAATAGGAGATAATATTGAAAGAGTAATTAAAGCATGTTCAGATCTTTCATTTGTTCAGAAGGAGGATGGAATAACTTCAGACTTAGTAAGAAAATTCAATTAGTTTTAAAAACATGCATGCTTAAGAGTAACCATAAAAACTAAAACTATAGCCAATAACTTCAAAACTCACTGAGAAAAACAGAAAATGAATAAAGGAAATTTGCCATTCTTTTTCTTTAATTGTTTTTGCCTTCTGTTGAATTTATAAGTAGAAAAAAATTTAAAAGATGATGGAAGAAATAAATTCAAATATATCAGTAATTTTAATAAATGTAAGTGGATTCCCTTCCTCTCCACCTCCATTTAAAAACATAGAGGTTATTACATTGGATGACAAAAAGCCAAAATCTACCTCCTTTCAAAAGTCATACTCTAAAACAAATTGACATAAAAAGATCGAAAATAAATGGAAAAAAGATATCTTAGGCAAATATGGAAACTAATACATTACATATTCATATTTATTTTAAACTTTAATGTGAAAATGAAAGTACTTGTATAATCTCTCTATATTATCAACAATAGTTTTAGGTATAAAATAATATATTTTTTGATTCAACAACAAAAAAATACATCATACCATGCAAGAATAAAAATCCAAATCCAATTTATTCATATTGTTTCTGAATTATTCAGCTTTCAATGGGCTGTTACCTGGTGACTCATATTTTGAGGGCTAAGTTGGCAGCAACAGTACTGGGTTGGGAGGACCTGTCAGTGTACCACCCACCACACATTCATATATTGAGAAGAACCATCATACATATAACATCTTAATATTAGGGAAGATAAAATTCTCATCCTAAAAACAAATATTTATTGCGTGCAGTGTTTTGTTTAACAATATATGAGTTTCCCCAAAAGCAGAGCCTGAGATAAAGTCTTGCATGTAGGTCTTTTTAAGTAGTCTCAGGGAGTAGAAGAGAGGTAGAGAGAAGAAAACAGGGAAGCAGGAAAAGCCATTATTATTAGATTGTTATTAATACAACCAGTTAGGGGCAATTGGTCTTCCATCCATGGGCCTGTTAGAAATCTTAAGAATATATCTCAGAACTGCACTTCTGTAAGGTGACAGTGTGAAACGTTTATCCAATAGCTCCCATCCCCTATTAGTCAAAGGAGACCCCTGGGGGCAAACTCCTCTACGTTTCAAGTTGTGTTTGCACCTATATGCATGGAATTTCACAGAGTAGAGAAGCCCCTGAAGTGGGAGGTACTTAGCATGGATCTGCAGGAAAGCACTAAAATTTACATCTCATGAAGCTTGTCAAAGTCCCCATGGCACTGGTTGCCTTTTCTTTCTTTCTTCCTTCCTTTCCTTCCCTTCTCTTCCTTCCCTCCCTCCCTCCCTCCCTCCCTCCCTCCCTCCCTCCCTCCCTCCTTCCCTCCCTCCTTCTCTCTCTCTCTCTCTCTCTCTCTCTCTCTCTCTCTCTCTCTTTCTTTCTTTCTTTCTTAAAAGAGGATAGTTTATTGAAAGCAAAGAGTCAGAGCTCCCGAGCGTGAGGGGGTCCCGAATGGGGGTTGCCTTTTCAGTGGCTGAAATAAAGGAGGGTGAAGTGGATTTGAGATGGCTCACATGGTGTTGGATACAGAAATTGACTTTGTATTTTCAGAGAAGCTATCTTCAAACTGTCTATGCAGCAGATGCAGGTAGACTGAGTTAAAATAGAGGACCACTGTGATGGATTTGATCATTGGATTATGCACCCAACTTCTGCACCTAGACCTTGTTATCTTCTAATTGAAGAATGAGAGTCCACAGTAATGTACACCCTTTAGGTTAACAGAAAAACACGACTTAGCAAAAGGATGGAGGATTCAGGTTGAGGGTAGGAAAGGAAGGCAATCAGTGTGGATAGATATTGCCAAAATTAAAACCATTTTGGAAACATTCACTTTCTCTTGATTGATCCTAGCTTTTGATTGCCCTAAGAAAAAGTCTGATTGGTACAGTGTGCCACCATTCAACACACAGTGCCCTCCTCACACACATCAATTACTGTACATCACCCCTAGGAGACTAGCTTTCTCCTGTCCAGCCCATTCATGCTTGCCTTCATTTAGCTCAGCCACTGACCTCTGGTCAGTTAAGCTGTGGCAACAGGAGATGGCTTGGTTTTACTCAGTGGCAGTCATAAAAATTATAGCAATCTGAGCAGAAAAATGCCATTTGAAGCTTCTTTCCCCAAAAGACACCGTGTAACTGATAGGCATATAAAGGCTTTGTGACCTCTCTAGTACACTTTGGTTTCTCTCTCTAGTTCTTGATGTGGCCAGAACACACCCATTGCCTGCAATGGAGGATTGCCCCCTACTCGCCCTGAAGTAACCTTGACTAGGATGAAAGAATGGTAAGATGTAGTAAACAGACATGGTAGCATAGAACAAAATATTACTATTGGAACATCTGACACCAGAATTCCCCTTAGGGGAGAATCAATCAGGGCAAAAAGGTGGGAACCTCACAGCCTAGAAATGATGATAGCTTTCGGGAAGAGAGAAGAATCCTTTGCATGAAGAAGAAAAGGGATTTCTTTGTTTCTCTAGGAGAGGAGGGAGATGGTCATTGGATTTCACCTACTTCTTCAACGGTCAATGAAGCCTGCTACCTCCCATTTTGGAAATTAAGATGTTAGTAAGTTGATCTAAACAATTAAAATAATACTCCAATTTTTAGAATGGATAGGGTGGGAGACTTGAAAGAACAGAGGAGAGAGGAGCCAATCAGATGCAGAGCGGCTGAGACCAGAGAAGGTGAAAGGGTGTGAAGCTCAAACTCACCGGTGGGCAGCTGGGTGACATTTTAAGGACAGACTATGATCTAATTTGCAATGGTTTGTACTGCTTCATTGGATACATGTTCTCCATCACCTCCAAACAAACTCAAAATTTTTAGGAAAGTCTACCATGCTCTCAAATCCTAGAGTGAGTGAAGATTTACTAGGGGGAACTCAAAGTAGCAGCTAATTTTACGGCTGACTTAATGCCACAGAGCCATAATCAGTATCTTAAAAAGTAGAGGAGACCATAAAAATATCAACCACCTGCAAAAATCAAAGACATCTTGAGAATGGTTTTAGAATTCTATTGGCTGGGAAATTTAGACTTTGTAGCCACCTCCGAATCTTGGTAACCTTGGAGGATGCCTCTTCTGCTTGTGAAAATGAAGCAATAACCTTATGCCTTTAAGGAGCACGTCATTCACCTATGACACCATTTCTCCCTCCTACTGCTCGTCTACCAGCCTCCGGTTCTCTTTCCCTCAGGCATTAATGACTTGGGCTCTTGGCTTGTAGGCTTCTTTAAATTGTCATTTTAAGCCACTTCAGAGCCATGTGGACAAGCCATCCAACACCAGGGCCTCTCAGCTCTACCACCTTTCTTCTTCCCGTTTCTTTATCCAGTAAATCCACAGTCTACTTCAGATTATCATCACTCATAGCTGCTCTACCTTCAAAATCGCTAATTCAGACATCTTGCTCTCTGACTAGTCTACCCGCCTTTCAATCTGTTTGCCCAGTTACTACTCACTTCATCAACACTCCTCAACTATACTGGGAACTTCAGTCCCAAATACATCAGCCTTTTCTTGCCTTCACTTTCTTCCATATTCATCCGGGATTTCATGGTACATCAGTTAAAAGAAAAAACAAAAAATCACAAACACTCTCATGCCAATTCCCCAAACTTGCTTGGATCTCTGATTTTTTGCTTCATTCATCTGACAAAACCTTAATACAGGAAAAACCCAATTGTTTCTTCAGACCATCACTTGAGGAATCAATTGCTACTTGAGATCTTCAAGTACACAGACTTAGGTGTTGGTTTTAACTAATACAGTGTTGAGAATAGATTCACGCAACTGCGTGAATACCTACAGCATTCAGTCATTAATTACATCCAAATTGATCTTTTTATCTCCCTTCTCAAGCCAGCTGTCTCTTATATTCTCCATCACTTCCTTCTTCTCTGCCACCCTCACTCTCCACCTCAAATTAGTTGACAAGTCTTAATTGATTCTAAAATCACTCTCAACTTGGTGCATGCCTTCCCTCCCACTGCTATTGCTGTGGTTCACTTTTCATCGTCTTTGATATGGACCATGGAAATAGCTCCAACTGGTTTGATGGCCTCTAATCTCTGGTCCATCCATTTGTTCTCCATTTTTACCAAATGTGTATCAGATTATGTTATTTCTATTGCTGATGAAAGTCTGTAAGGATTCACCACAAGGTAAAGAATTTTAGCAAAGCTTTAAAAGTCTTTTACCTTCAGTCCCCAAAAAGCCTTTCCAGAATGACCTCCTACTTATATTCCTGATACACTTTTCACTCTGGCCATATCATGTGATTCTGTATTCATGGAATATACACTTTGCTTTGCCACCTCCCAATCACTGCTCATGTTGTTTTCTATATAATAAAGTCTTCTGTCTTGTATCCTCTCATCTGTTTTTACCCTACTTAACCTTCAAAACATATATATTCCTATGTGTGTGTGTATACACATACATATATTTTTGTGCATAAACATTTGCATATACATATATACTCATCTGTGCTGGTAAATGTTTAGTAATTGGCTTTCTCAGGGAGAAAAAGGCCCAATTTGCAGTGTTTGCTGATTTCTCTGGTATAAATATTCCACCGTAGCCAATTTCAAGCTACCCACTTGATGACACTGGACTAGGGGCTAGAAAGAGATTCATACGCTTGGCTTTCTTGAGCCAGTAGGAGCTGCCTTCAGCACACCATTAAATATATTTATATATACATATATGTACATCTGCACACATACATGTATTTTTATCAAGTGTATATTAGTATATTTGTTTAAATAACCTAACAACTGATATTAATTATTTTTTAAGCAGTTCAGGAACATTTAAAATTATCTTTGATCTCTGAGATAAAAGAATGAAAGACAGCATCATCTAAGTAGGAATTTAACTTCCTTCCCTCAAAATGTGGCGGGGGAGGGGGGAGAGAGAGAGAGAGAGAGAGAGAGAGAGAGAGAGAGAGAGAGAGAGAGACAGAGAGAGAGACAGAGAGAGAGAGAGAGAGAGAAGTGAGATTATCATATATATTTTTATCTTTCTGCATTAAAATATTTTAATTTAGTTTTCATCATCTTCATTAAAGATCACACATAGACAAAAATAAAATATGACTGCCTGCTTTAATTTGGAGGGTCCAACTCTATTTTCCATTTTCTACTCATTAAATTTATATATGTCAGGTCTTCCTATAAGTTGCCAGTGGAGCATGACATCAAGGAAAGGTAAAAATTACTGAATATTCATAAGAATTCTGAAAAATCTTGGAACAGCCTAGGCAGACACAAGAGTTAAAAAGTTAAAAAAGCAAAGCTTAAATATTTCAGGTTGGATACTAAGCTTTTTCCTTTATGATTTTCAGTTTTGTATACATATATAAAATTTCCCTAAAGAGAAGTGTCAGAAAATTTGAGAATATATTATAGCCAAAGAACCGAACTTAAGAAAACATTTGCAGTTAGGAAAAACAATTACCAAGTTTATTTCTGTAACCTCCTATTCTGGAAGGTTAGGCTGATGTGTTGATCTAGGCCATTCAGACACGAACATGTTTTAATTTCATAAGTCTTGCATTTCCCATCAGGAAGTTGGATATAAATGGTACTTCTATGTATTAAGATATATTAAGTCAGGCACCCTTATTTAAACAATTTGCTTTGCAAACAAAAGGCTAAACAGAAGTCCAGTGTTTAATGATTTCTTTTCCCTGCAGACATTCACCACTTTCTGGACTTTAGCCATGACATACTTATGGTTTAGAAGGTTGAGATTTAATAAGAAGCTCTGGTGCTGTAATATCTCTGTTCAGAAAGCCTCCCTGGTCCCCATTGCTTAGAGCGGAGACTCCCCCCCACCATGCCCAACTTGCCCATGTGCTATGGGATCCAACTGTGCCACAAATAAATTATAGGTGTGCTGAGATATTGATCCCCTTGGCCTTTGGTGAGCTCCAGGCTATGGCCATTTACTCCAGTGTGCTGTGCAAACATGGCTGTTTGTATGTGTGCCATGACAGGCAAAGCCTGAGAGACTCAGGCCCTTGTTACAAGGTCTAAACGCAGGGCATGGTATTCAAGGCCTTACAGTCTTGCCCATGCCATTCCCTTGCAGGCTGACCTCTCACAGATCCCCTCATGCGCAGCCCTTTTTATACTCCCTGGACTACCCACTCTTTCCTAAAACCCTGCACTTTTGCCCCCCAAGTTTTGCTCCTTCTGTTTCCTCCACTTAGAATACCTTTTTTCCTCATCTGCACAATGAAGCTTTTATGATCCTTTAAAATCTAGGCCAATGTTACCTCCTCCATGAAATCATAAGAAATCTCCCCAGGCTGCATCAGTTTCTCCTTCCTCTGTGCTTCCTTAGAAGGTTGCTTGTTACCCTCTTATGCATTTGTCATATTTTTCCTTGTGTTACAGTCATTTGTGTGCTTATTTTATCATTCCTTCTAGAGTGTAAACAGCTCACGAGTGGAGACAATTTTGTTTATCATTGGTTCCCCCCCAATGCTAGCTGGATCTTGCACATTCAGCAAACACTTGCTAAATTGAATTGACTATGCAAATACTTATATTTATTACATATCAATCACATGCCAAGCACTGTCCTGGCATGTTAAATGGGATGATATGTGCAGTCTTGTAAGCTAGGCAATTTGCAGATGAAGAAACTGAGAAACAGCAAGGTTAATTACCTCCAAATGATAAATTTTACACTGGAAAAGAGAAACTTGAAACCACAGAGCAATGCCCTCTTCAGGTGTTCCACAGAGAACTTGGCTCTGCAGTGGTCTCAGGGCTGTGACATCACTCTCACCATGTAAATCTCCAAACAGTGGAGTGGGGAGGAACAGCAGGCAGTTGCTGGAGGCCTGGTCAGAGATTTGTTGCTGAACTGTCTTGGCTGGTAGAGACCTGGCAAGAGTTCCATTTCATGAACTTAAAAATCAATCATTCTTTCATCAACAAGGAAACCCTTCTCCCTAGTATCAAATCTGAGATGACTGGGTACAAAAGCTATAGAACAAAAGTTATTTTTCTCTTTGCTTGGAAAAGAATCTTCTAGTGAAGCTTAAGTGGAAAAATAGAGCCAACTGTGTATAAATTATAAATGCTCTAGTTGGATAGATGTTTTCCCTCTGTTCTTTCTCGTTACACTGTGATTTTGTTTATTCTGTTATGCTTCCATTTATATTATTTCTTATTGAACAGAATTTTGCAAACAATACCCAGATTAGATGACTTAAATAATTAGATTATATAAATTAGATTACATTTGTTTCTAATAAAGAACTTCAGTGTACAATGTCCAATGGCCCTGATTGGCCAAGACTTGTGTAGTCTTAGACAAGCATTTTAATGTTGAGTGCTGATTTTCTCATCTCTAAAACAAGGTGATAAATGCTGATATAGGATCCTACAATGATTTGACAAGTCCCATTTTTCTTGGGCTTTCTACACATGGAGAGAATCAGTGATTCAATTTCTCCTTTCATATGACTGCCAGGTGGCCTTCAGATCCATATTTAGGGCCAATAATGTAAAATAATTAGCGATAACAGCCACTTGCACTTTTGTTGTGTTCTACTACTCACATGGTGCTGTCACATCTGTCACCCCATCGGGCCTCCACAGCAACCTTGAGGAGTAGTTGTTCTTAGGGGCATCCTTTGTTTTGTTAGGAGTGAGAAGTTAAGCTCAGAAAAATGCAGCTTGCCCAGGGTCATATGGCTCAAGATAAGTGGCAGACTAAGGACTAAAAATCTGAGCTAGAGTCTGTCCCCCAGTTTTTCTTTTAGTATATTTACGGGATCAAGAGGCTAGAAGTGAGGCTAGGGTGGGGAGATGGGTAGTAAAATCTGGGAGATCACTGAAGGAAGGGGCTTGGTGCTAAGGGCAAAGGGAATTTCCAAACAACTGACTTTTCTTCTATTTACATGTTTTGATGTCCACCTAAACCTGCATTTCAGTTTGACATTTTAAAGGAGGAGTGAAGAAAAATGAATAAGAGCAGGCATATTATCAATTGGCCATAGTAAGCAGTATTGCCCCAGGACACAATATTGCTTTACCATCCTGTTTTTATATTTCTGAATCATTTTTCAGGTTTACCAGATCTATATACATTATTAACTTGTCTCTGAAATGAACAAAAACTGAGGGAGCCAGAGAAACGTAGAGAAGAGATGTTGGGTTTAAGAAAGTCCCTTTCATTGTAGGATGTATAAAAGTGGACAGCTTTCAAACCTAAGGAAAATTTAGCTGCAATTTTTATCAGTAAATATTCATCACTAAAGGTATTAACTTTCTATTTATTGGATTTGAATGCAAGTTGAATCCCATCTTAGAATATTGCTGTCCAATAGAACTTTGTTTAATGATAGAAATGTTTAATAATATATGCTGTCCATATGATAGATAGCCTTTAGCGACATGTGGCTATTGAGTAGTGAAATGTGGCTGGTGACAAAGAAACTGAATTTTTACTGTTATTTAATTTTAATTAATTTAAATTTAAATAGCCACATGTGGCTAGGGGCCATCATATTGAACAGTAAAGTTCCAGAAAGCCATTTGCTGATGTCAGCTCATGTTTGCAAGCATATTGACATAGAAAAGAAGATTTATAAAAACAGCTGTTTACCTGAATGTTTTTGAGGATAAGGATTCTCATATTTCAATTAAAACGGACACTGAAAATCATGATAAATGTGTATTTAAGTAACAATTAGACTGAAAAACATGGGCACATGTAATATCTTTCCAAGTTTTATAAAGTCTCAATTCAGTAATTAAATAAAACAGTTTTCTACTTTAATTGGCATGCATACTTAGGCTCCCAAGAGTTCTAATCCATAATTCTTAGACCAATGACATTGTTATTTGGCAGATGAAAAATCAAACTTTGGATTCCTATATTTTAAAGCTCAGAAAGATCAATTATTTCTTATTGATAAATCTCTTGTTTTGTTTTCTATTTTAGTACAGGCTCTTTTTAGACTGTGGAATTTCTCCCACATAATGTAATACACATTCACTAAGATAGTTATCTGTAGCACGTAGGAAAGCCAAGAGAACAAATGAATGATAACCAATTGTCTGTCTATACAATTCCAGTGTTTGGCCTTGCCAGAGTGCCCAGTCCCTGAAGAAAACACATTTTGAGGTCCCCAGATGATATCCCATGACTGTGATAATTGTCACGTGCCTGTTTATTTTTCCCTTGAGAAACTGAATGAGTAAAAAAAAAAAGATCACAACTAAACAAAAGCATACCAATAACAGGAAACTGTTGGTGAGAAATACCCTGATGTTCCTGTAAATTCACGTCACCAGATTCCCCAGGGACAAAGGTGCATGAACTGCATGGGTAAATAATTATGATTTAATACAGAGACCTTGCTATGCTGTTTACAGTAAAACAACAAAAAAGAATTGTTTCTGGAGGCGCAAATAAGCAAATAATAGAAACACATATCAATATAATCAGGAAGTGGTGATGTTATGTCTAGGTCAGCTACTGAAAACAATTTGTAATCTATCAAAGTATCTCCTTTGCACTTGCAAGCAGTACAAGGTGGGACCTTAGAAGGAAGAGATCTCTCATTTACAGAGTGATTAGATATAATGGAGAAAATGGGATATTTACCACGGAGAATTTCTGTAAAGGTTTCTGCATCATGATGCCTGTCTGTTTGCAGGGTTTTATCCCTATGGATGATGAGAGACAGAATAACAAGTTTCTCTCTCCTTTATTTAAAGGCTTTCCAACTGGAGAGCAATGTCAGTCTGTGAATGTATGCTCATGGGTGCATAGATGTCCCAGTTAAGAAAAGAGACTACCTCAGGGAAGATGTAGATGCCTGATCATTGCACTGTACGCCTGAAGCTGAAGCTGAACAATAATGAATGTCAACCAGAAGTTTATATATATATAAATACATATATAAATTTTTTATATATGTAAATATATATATATATTTTACATATGTAAATATATATATTCACAAGAAGTAGAGTACAGCATTAGGAATAGAGACAGTGGAAATGTAATGGCTGTATGTGATGTCAGAGGGGTAGTAGATGGGGGAGGGGGGTTATCACTGTGTGAGGGATATAAATGATAAATGTCTAACTATTACATTGTTTTGTGCACCTGAAACTAACACAAAAAAAAAATTAAAAGAAATGAGTGGCCATGCTTCCACTTTTCAACTATATTCAAATGTTTAGGGCCTCTTTCTCTGTTTTCATTGTAAATGATGTTTTTCTTGATAAATTGGAAATCCATAATTTTCTATCTTTTCCCCCAGTATTGACTTAGGTCCATTGTCTAGTAGTCTGCAGAGAAACCTAAAGTTTTACTGGGGAGTTGGGTGAGGAACAAGAAGGGGAAGAGTGAGTAGCAGTAGAATCAACAGAGAATTCTTACCTGAAATGTCTGCTTTTTTTCTGGGTGATAAGATAATACTCTGGAAGTCTTTTTCAGCATCTAGGCAGCTTTTAAAATTTACCCAGTTCTGCAGCCAAATGTAATCCCACTTTGACTGTCCCTACTACCATTTCTCCAGTTCTTTATAGATCTGGGGTAGGCAAAGTAATGAACCCCCAACATGTCCACATTCTTCTAATCCTTAGAACGTGTGAAAACGTTGCCTTACAAAATGACAAAATATACTTTGGAGATGTAATTAAATTAGAGAACTGGAGTTAGAGAGATTATCCTAGATTATCCGGATGGGTCTGATGTAATTGGAAATGTCCTTATAAGCTCAGAGAAGGAAATGTGACAATGGAAGCAGAGAGAGAGAGATTTGAAGATGCAACAAGCTACTAGCTTTGAAGATGGAGGAAGGGACCAGAATCCAAGGAATTCAGGTAGTTTCAAGTAGCTGGAAAACACAAACAGTTTCTCCCCTAGAGCCTCCAGAGGGAATGCAGTCCTGCCAACACCTTGATTTTAGTTCAGTAAGACCCATTTTGGACTTCTGAGCTCCATAACTGTAAGATAATAAATCTGTGTGGTTTTAAGCCACTAAATTTGTGACAATTTGTTACAGCTGCAGTAGGAAATGAATATAGATCCAAAATGTGCTTTTATGTTCAATGGCATTATTAAATCTGTAAAAGTGTTTTTCAATTGTATACTCCGAATTTAGACTACTAGGCTGCACATTAGAATCATTTTAGACACAAAAAAACCTAGAGGCCAGGGCTTCATCCCTAGTGTTTAGATTTAGTGAGTCTGGGTGGAGGCAGTGCACTGGTATTTTACAAGGCTCCAGATGATTCTGAAGTTCAGCTAAGGATGAGAACCCCATTGGCAGAGGACTCCCTCCTTTGTATGTCCTCCTGGCAGATTGAGAAAGGGAACATGCTTGTCATCAATATGCATAACAGGATCATTTTACTACTGCTGGGGCAGCAAAAAGTGTAGTCTAATTTCTTTGGTCTTTAACCTCAAGTTTGATTTTTGTCCCCCTCTGAAAATGTACATCCCCTGGGAGTTGATGCCTGGGAAGCAAAGCCTCTTCTGTCTCCATTTCTTCCCTGTCCTCTGGGTCTCAGTTTCTATTTAGATGTAGCCAAGGATGATTCCTCTCACCAGGGCCCCTTTCAACAATAGTTCTGACACTTGTGTAAAGAGGTGCTGAGTGACATACAGCATGTAGCAGGGATGGTGTCTGGGGATCAAGGGAGTGGTGAATAGAAAAGACCCTGCTCTCCCCTGAGCCTGTGTAGTCCATGAGAGAAAGATGGAATTACTGCTCGTGCACTCCTGCTGGCCCCGTTTCTAGTAAATATCATAGTGGAGAGAGATTTGAACTGGTGCCAGGCAAACTGTGCTCTAATTCTGGCTCTGCCACTTATTTTAATAGTAATCGCTCTCCTGCCTTGTCTGCAGGCACGAGGCTGAGTATTTCACATAATGATGATCTCATTTAATCGTCTTAACAGCCTTGGGAAAAGGGTACCATTATGATCAATTTTACACTGATACATGTCAGATTTTACAGATGCAAAAACTGAAGTCTAGAGAGATTTAAGGAACTTACCCCAAGGCCACATAGCTTCAATGGGGTGAAGCCAGAGGTTGACTCTAAGTCTGTGTGATCCCAAGGCCTTGTTCTCGTTTGGGGATAATGTCTGATCACTCCCAACAAGTTACATCAGAATTGGAGATTCTTAGTTTTGGCTGTGTTGTGATCTTTGTTTAATTTCCATAATGTGCCCAAATTCTGTGTGAGAGTAATTAGGAAACAACTGGTATTTCCTGCTGGACCCTGGTGGCAGAGACAACAGGTGCTCATGAATACGGTATTTTCCTCATCTTCCTGGGCACACGGCCGACTACATTTTCTAGCCTCCCTTGCCATTAGGTGGGGCGGTCTAGCCAAGGAAATGAGATTAGAAGTAAAGAGTGCCACTCACAGGCCTGGCCAACTGTGAGCCTTCTTTTTCCCTATATGAATGTAAGTGGTTCTGAGGGAGAGAACCTCTAGGGAGAGAACCACAGATGGAAGGCATCTGGACCTTTAAAGGACCATATGGAGGCCATCTGCTGACCAGGAACTTCTAATGTGCCATGTCCCTGAGATGTGGGGTTTATCTGGTACAGCAGCTAGCATCACTTACCTTAAATAGTACCACCCTGCATGAAGGTAGGTTCCCTTTCTGAGGAAAGGTTGAGCAACCTCTCCTAAGGAGCTGGATATGGAAGACATTGGAAAGAACAAAAGTTTTCTGGCCAAGTTTTCACAATAATACCAAGTCCATCTCAGGTCAAGGGAGGTCAGGGAGGAGAACCCTTCAGGGAAGGAGTGTGTGATGGTTGAGAGACACAAAGACCACTTTCTCAGTTATCCTCAGTGCTCTGGTTATGGTTTCTAAAACCCTGGCTCACCTACCCCTGCTTTTGCTCTGTCTCCCACTCTCCATCTGGCAACTGCAAAATAAGTTCAAGGACGCGGCATATTTCAGTCAATTATTTTCATAGAAAGATCTGGATGCTCTACTGAAAGTGTGGCAGGCACTATTGACAATCACATCAGAGGGGAATTCCCGGATTCCCTGGGTGAACTCCCACTATTAATTAATCAATTACTCCTGATTCTGTGAGCAGGATTAGGAGATCTGTGTCTCATCCTGGGGGAGGAGTGTTCCTTACCCTGAAAGCATATGGCTATCAATAAGCCCAGGAAAAATGAAGAGGGTTGTGTGTGTGTCAGTTCGTCTTATTTTCACAAGAATACCCGGTTCTGAGACTCTCCACAATTTATATGGCAGCATACGCCTCCTGGATTCCTGGAGCCTTAGCTTTTGGGCATCCCTTTTTGCCTCTGTTACAAGCCATCCAATATCTTAAGGCCCCCAATGGGATTCTATTTCTTAGGTCTCTAAGTCAGCCCTTGTTATGGGCTCAATTGCACCCCTCTCCCCCGTCACTCAATTTATATATTGAAGCCCTAACACCCAGTAACTCTGTATTTAGAGACAAGGTGTTAAAAGAGGTGACTAAGTTAAAAATGAGGACAAAAGGGTGAGCTATAATTCAATTTGACTAGTGTCCTTATAAGAAGAGGAAATTGGAACACACAAAGAGATACCAGGGATATGCACACACAGAGGAAAGACCAGGTGAGGACATAGTGAGAAGGTGACCATTAGCAACCAGGGAAAGACGTCTCCAAAGAAACCAAACCAGCTGACACCTTCATCTTGGGCTTGTAACCTCTAGAACTGTGAGACAATACATTTCTGTTGTTTAAGCCACCCAGTTTGTGGTACTTTGTTATGGCAGCCCTAGCAAACTAATACAGCTCTCCTGCACTGCACTGTTGCACATATACTACATAAACATAAGCAATAAAGTTTAAGCTGCTCAGCCAAGGCCTTTTCAGGAGAGAAACACCTAGAAAACTTCTGGGTCCATTATTACCAACAAACTTTAAAGCATGTTAGGAATAGATTTGCCAGGTTGAGTCAAAGAAAATGAGATGACTCCAAAAAGTAACCTGAACCCATGTACACCAAAGGTAGCTCTGAAAGGACAATGGACATGTAGAGAGAAAAGCATGGATTTGAATCCATCTAATAATTTGAAACATGTCCAGTGCAATCAATCTGATCATGAACAGTAAAAGAAACGAAGGCAGGGTAACCAATGTCATCTTTTTGTCTAACATTTGAACCTGTTGCTTAAGCACGACCTGGGTTGAGTTTGACAAGTTGAGGTTCTGGTTGTTTCAGCATTTGCTTCATGAGAACATTGTTTATAACTTCATGGCTCACTGCCTTATTGAGTTAAAACACATCAGGCTTTTCATCATCTCTATATTTAGAAATGATTTGATGTTAAAATATGATTATCTGCCTAATGGATTTCTAAGAACTTAGGACAAGGGAATAGAATTAACTTTTTTTTTTTTACTGTTTACTGCATATCAGGTACTTTGCAAATATATGATTTTATTCTCATGGCCATTGTGCTGTCAGTGTTATTATTTGCTTGTTACAGATAAGGAAAATGAGACTCAGGAAGAGTACTGACTTGAATTAAGACATTAGACGCTAAACGATAATACTAGGTTTCTAGATCCTTCTCGTCTCTTAACGTTGGAGCTTTCATGGCTCAGTTTTAAGATGCCCGGTTGATCGACACTCATTCCCAGTCATCTCATTGAGTCTCATGACTCCAAATACCATCAATATACAACTAAAGTGTATTTCTAACCCAGACTTCTTGTCCAAGAAAAAAGAGCAACCTCACCTCCTCCGTACTCGTACATCTTACTGCCTACCTGGCATCAACTATTGGATTTCTAATAGGCTTCTTGAACTTACCAGGGCCAAAATTGAACTTGTGGTCTTCCCCCAGTGTCAATCAGGTCCAGTCAGGAAAATAAAAACAGCGCTATGCACTTTTCATAGAACAAGGAAGTTTCATAGGTGTTGGAAGGACCGGAAGGCCGGCAAACTGGAGATGGAGGAGGTATGGAGGCAAGAAAGGAAAAAGAGGTGGTACGCAGAAATCAGGAGCTGCTAGCTCTTTCATGCTGAAGCTCACTCACCTGTCCTGTTGGAGATGCTATTGTATCAGAGCTGCTGGATCAGGGCTGAAGCTCCTAGAAATCTGCTGCCCCTGAGTGGGCTGCTGGCTTCTGGAATCACCCCTACCCACTCACATTTCAGCAACTGCTAGCAACTATCACACTGTCCCAGAAGCAGGAATATTCTCTCTTCCTCCCCACTTCTGATCTCCTGCCTTCTTACAGGAAGTTAAATAGCAAGGGAGCCTGGCAAATGTAGTTTGCAGACTCCTCGCCCCAGAAGTACAAAGTATAGACAGGCGAGAGGGATGAGAAACTACTAATAACCAATACACGCAAAAGAAACCATCGACAAAATAGGCAACGAACCGAATGGGAGAAGATTTTTTGCAAATAAAGCCTCCAATAAGGAGCTAACATCCAAAATAGATAAGGAACTCATACAACTCAACAACAACAACAACAACAACAGAAAAATAAACAATCCAATAACCAATACACACTTCAAACCTGCTCCATTCCCAAACTTTTACATTTCAGTTGAGGGTAATTCCAACCTTCAAGGTGCTCATACCCCAAATTTTGGTGATATCCTTGACTTCTTTTTCTAGAACACACTGTATCTAATCCATCAGAAAATCTTATTGGCTCTACCTTTGAGATACATCCATATCTGATCACTTCTCATCACCTTCATTGCTACCACCACCTCATCTCTTGTCTGGATTGTCGCAATAATCTCTTACCTGGTCTCCCTGCCTCTCTTGAGCACCCGAGTGTTCTCAACACAAAGGCATGAACCAGACGGCAGCATCCCTCAGCTCCAAACCTTCCAATGGCTCCCCTTTTCTCTCTGAACAAAAGCCAAAGTTTTCAAATGGTCGATAAGCTTCTCTCATCTGCCCTTCTCCCTCACCCCACTATCCCTCTAATCATAGGGTAAACACTTGTCTTAAAATTTCAGCCTCCCTCTCAGCATTCCTATTCCTCTTTCCCTTTTCTATAGCACGAATGACTTTCTAAAAAAAAAAACTATATAAGTTATTTATCAATTATGTTTCTTGATTGTTGTCTATGAGTGGATCCTCCTGATAGAATGTAAGCTTCACCATGGAAGAGGTTTTGTTTATTTTGTTCATGGACGTATCACAAACACCAAGAATAATGGCTGGCACCACATGGGGGCGCTCAATAAATATTTGCTTAAAATCATTATCAATTGTTATACACACACAATTTAGAACTTATTTTATATTGTAATGTATAGATATAGGTTATAAAAAGATCTTTATGATATGGTATGAAATACATTTATTTATGTCTACACCAAGACTTCTACTGAATTAAAGGAGGAGAAAAAGAAAGGCAGGATGGGAGAAGAAAAGCAGAGAAAGGGAGAGAGTGAGAGTGAGAGAGAAGGGGAACAACCCTTTATAAGATGTTACCTAAGGAATGTCACAATCTAATAGCACTTGCCTGTCAAACCATATCTTCAACCCCATAACTACTCACCCCCGTCTCCTGTCTTTGAACGTTTTGGACTTTCATGTCTCCATTTGGTTGGTTCAGATCTTCAAATAATGGGCACAACTGGTCTCCGGGACTCCCTGGATATGCCCATCATAAGTAGGAGCCATAATTTCAGGTAATTTAAAATGTACATAATGAACTCTCATAGACAGTCGAGTTTTCTGTGCTGTACCATCCTCTGACTTCTATACCAGTCACTGCCTGACCCCTTATAACAGTTACTGATTTCTGTTGGGTCTTGTAATTATTTGTGCATATGTCCTATCTCCGTGGAGAGGAAGGAGTTGAAGCAGCTGGCCTGTGACCCACTGTCTCTCCCCTTTACTGGGGGATGTTTCTAAGGAAAAGAAAGGAAGACAGGTGACCTGATTGAATCTCCTTGTCAACACAATAACTGGGTCTCTGGGAAATAGACTAGGTTTGCTTAAGGAAACATATCTGGGACCAATGGATTTATGAAGCATGGTTCCCTGGAGGATGTCTTATAAGCTATACTATTTTCTTGGGTACAAAATGGAGATATGTCATAACTTCTATGCTCCCTTTATGTAAGGTGACCCGTGACTCTTACTTAGAGACTTTATCTATGCTGGGGCAGAAAGCACATGTCTAGTGTGGAAGAAGGATCTGGGGAGCCACATGGGAGATTCCAGACCTCCCTCTGCTTTATCTGTGCTTCCTGAATATTGTATCCTTGAATTATTAATAAAGCTTGATATTTGGTAAGATCTTGGATTCACGTAAGTTTGATTTAAAAATCTAATCCTCTGTGTTAGCTCATTCTCCTATCAGACCACAAGCTCATGGAAGGCCAGAACTGTACACAACTCATCTCTGTGGACTTGGCGTTGTGTCTTTAATATGGTAGTTGCTCAATAAACAAATATAACACAATATATTAAAAGATTGATGAGTTATAAGAAATCTAGGAGATGAAAAGCTGATGGAAAATGTAGGAATATAAATTTACACTAAGACAAATGACACACTTGCCAATATGCTATTATTGTACCATTCTTCCTACTCTGGGCATAATGTATTTTAAATGTAAATGTAGTTTATTTCCCCATTAAACTAAAAATTTCTTTATATGAGTGCAATAAAAGCTGTGAGAAGTTTTGGGCTTTTAAAAGTTTTCCCATTTAAATTGAATTATAGGGTTGTAGACATATCTTGAATGCTGCTTGAGCACTTCGGTTCATTACAGGTCATCAATCAATGGTTGTATTTAGCAGTGCCAGTTGTGACTTCCCTCAGCTTTTACCACATTCATCATGTGCAGTTCCAATTGATCCCATGGAGAAAAAGTAATTTGTATCTTTCTCTAATGAACAGAGCAGCTTGTCCAGGCATAGAACCTCCATTTGTTTCTTTGTGGTGGTAAATGTAAGTATGGGACGGCATGTTCTCATCTTCATATGGGGCAAAACCCCATAAGTATGAGTTTAGGGGGTGTATTTGGGGGATGTTTATAGGTGTCATGTGCCTCAAGTGTCTCTTCTATGATCTACAATTGTGCCCCAAATCACTAACTATACTGTCACTCCTTTAAATTAAGAGATTCTTTTTAAAATTTCTCTGAAGACTCCATCTGTAAGCACTCAAGTGTGATGGAAAGGAGCAGCCTAAGAACACAACGACTTGTTGACAGATAGAATAGGTAATGTCTCTTTTGGGTTTCCCCCCAAGGCAGACCCTTAGACAAGGACTCTGATGCAGACAGTTGATTTGGGGAGTGATTCCAGGGAAGTGGGAGGAGGTAGAAGAGCAAGTCAGACAGTGAAGGGAGAAAAGCCAACAAAAGTTGTGTTAAAGGGAGGACTACTGCTGTTGGCAACTGGGCCTTCCTGCAGCTGGAGATACTCTAAGGAAATGTGAGCAATGAATCTATATCAGGACAATTCTTTTGAAAACCAGGTCCTTATCTCCTGATCCATCCCTCTGTGGTTGAGGGTTGCCCCTGTGGTGTTTAATCCCTGAACCACCCCAGACACAGTGTACAGGGGCTGAGCAAGCTCATAAGGCACAGGAGAAAGCTCCAGGCAGAGGGCAGCAGGATGAGATCACCTGATGTAAGTATGGGATGTAAGGATGTGGGCATAAAGTACAGGAATGCCCACTGCGGCTGCAGGTGCGCTCAGAGGTGGGGTGAGGGAGTACGAGGAGCGGCATCAGCAGTGTCTGCATCTCTTGGTTTATCCTGTTATCTAAAAGAAAAGTATGAAAGAACAGAGCAAAGTCCAGGTATGATTTGTTTGGGGGAGAGAGGATAAGATGAGGAGGAGAAAAATGCACAAAAGTTGAGATGACATTCCTTGAAAACAGAGAGTTGAGGTGAAGTTTTTAATGTGAAAGCCCTGGGTGTGAGAACCGTGGGAGATAGAAGGAAACTGGGGGTCATGCTTTATAGCTGCTCTGGACCCTGTCCTGACCTTTTTTGTCCTTCTGAATTTTGGAGATTCTCTCAACATGAGAGAAGGGCTGTATATGAGGCAGAGTTTTGTGATGTCTCTCTCCCAGCTTCATAATAATTGATTGTTCGCTTAGATGGGTCATCCTTGGGCAATCTCCCACTCATCACTCATCATTAGCTTGCTTGGTTCTTCCCAGGGCTGTTTGCTACGTGTGTGGGTGTGGTGTCAAGTGTATAAGACCCACTTTTCCATGCTGTGGCTGGGCAGGGGATACAGTTATAGAGATGGTTAATATTCACACCTCACCTGTTTGTTCTCACCCAGCTCTTAAACTTTCAGAGTGACTATGAAGTTTTTCCCAGCAAGAGTGTAGTGTTTTATTTGTGCAAAATGTAGACATATCTGCATGTATATGCCTTGCACCTCCTTTCTATTGGGTTTTAAGCTTCTACCCAAATCCTACCCAGGCCTTCATGCTCTCCTTCCTAAAATATAGCTATAGCCTCGGAAGTTATCTCCCTGTCTTGTACTCCCACCTTTCCTATCTATTCTCTATTATTCAATGAATATTTTTCTAGTAGAGCTCATATTACTCCACTTTTCTACTGAAAATTATTAAGTGGTTTTTCAGTGCAAACCAATGTAAGCACAAATTTCCAAGGCTAGAAATCAATTTTTTAAAATAATATGGCCCCAACCAAACCATATTGAATATTTCCCATTACATCTTACTGTTATCATCATATTAGTGGTTGCAACCAGGCTGATGGCTATTTATTCCTAATCTGTAGATTTCGCTCAGTTAGCAGGCTGTTTTTTTTAAACTATTGATTATTTGTTCACATTTAGACATTGAAGCATTTCACATGTAAAAAAAATGTGAATTTCCGGCTTCCTTGGGAACACTGAAATATCTGGTAACACTGGGTCCACATCCTCTCAAGGCTACAATAAGCTAGATATGAGTAGTGGTTACAACGTACAGAATATCATGAGCACTGCAGTGGGCCCCAGTCCCCTACCCACTCAGGCCACTTACTTACATCCTCAGCCCCTAAGGGCACTTTGGCCACAGGTCTAAACATGTCTCAATTCCTACCCAACTGCTTAATTCCTTGTTCTCCAAGTGAGTCCCAACTCTTTGAGATGCTGCCACTGTGCAGCCCATATCTGCTGGGCGCTCACCAGTCCCGTAAACGTCGGTGACTTTCTACCGAAATCATCTGTGACTCTGCAGGAGGGATTCTCTAACCAGGAGCAGGATCGGCCTACACAGACGGTAAGCTAGAATACCAGAGAGTCGGTGCCCGCAAGAGCAGCCCACAAGCAATGACAATGGGGCTACATGGAAAATACTCCATCCTCTTCACCCACGAGTGAGGGAGGCTCTGAGGTGTGCTCTAGGCAGTCTCCTAGAGGTCTCCAGTGGGTTAGAGCACCAACTGTCCACAGAGGTAAACTGCTCATGTGACATACCCTGAATGACTTCTTTCCCTTCTCTCTCTCACTTCCCCACTCTTCTACTGGGCTTCTTGGGAGCACCTCCCAAGTTAACTATTTGTATTCAAATCCTTGCCTCAGGATCTCCTGGGGAACCCAGCTAAGGTACTTTTCTGTTGCTAAACCATCGATGGCCCTATTCCTTGCTCAAAGGCCCCTCAGTTTTCCTCTATCCTACAACCTTCACTCTATTTCTGAAGTCTCCCCCTCCCTCTGAGTTGGGTTCAAATGCTTCCTCAGTCATGAAAATTTTCCTGATCCCTCTTATGATTGGATTTATATCCTTACCTTCCTTCTCTAAACCCCACAAAGCAGTCAGCGTTATATCTTCTTATGGTGCTTATATTTTGCAAATTTTGATCTATATCTTTATAACTTGCATCAATATCCTATTTATTCACCTTGTCATTCACTCCTTATGTACCATTTCAGATCCCATTCTCCTCAACTGTCTCTTGTTTCAGCTTCCAGTGATTAGCCAGCTCTGTGGGGGTTGGGACTGACTTTCATGCAGGTACAAGCTAACTGGGCCTTTCTTTATACCCATGCCAATGTACCCCCTTCTTCTGCCCTGTGGCTTCGGTGTGGGTGCTAACCATGGAATGCTGATAAAACCTGCTGAGTAATGAAGCATACTCAACCCAAAAGTAAGGAAAGTGAAGCTTTGGCAAATGGAATATGAGGGCCAGTTGATTGACTGACTACCATTCCTCCCTGGATTAATTGTTCTGTGATGTTACAAGGCTTCTCAGAGGACGGTTCTATGAGGTTGTTCATCAGATGAATTTAGCAGCAGCTAATTCAATAACACATATGGTGCATTGGCTCTTCCTTCTTTTGTGTTCTTATTGTTGAGTTTTAAGAGATCTTTGTATATTTTGGCTAACAGTCCTTTATCATATATGTTTTTTTGCAAATATTTTCTTCCAGTCTGTGGTTTGTCTTCTAATTTTCTTGATACTGCTTTTCACAGAGCAGAAAGTTTTAATTTTAATAAAATCCAGTTTGTCAATTATTTCTTTCATGGATCACATCTTTGTTGTTTACCTAAAAAGGCATCATCATACCCAAAGTCATCTAGGTTTTCTCCTGTGTTAATTTCTAGAAGCTTTATAGTTTTCCATTTTACATTTAGGTCTATGATCAACTTTGAGCTAATTTTTGAGAAGGATATAAGTTCTAGATTCATGTTTTCTGCAGGCAGACATTCAATTGTTCCAGCCCCATTTGTTGAAGGGACTATCTTTGCTCCACTGAATAGCCTTTACTACTTTGTCAAAGATCATTCAACCATATTTGTGTGGGTCTATTTCTGGGCTCTCTATTCTGGTCCACTGATCTATTTGCCTATATATTTTTTTTTTATCAATATCACATTGTCTTGATTACTGTAGCTTTGTAGTAAATTTTGAAGTTGGGTAGCATCAGTCCTCCAATTTTGTTCTTCTCCTTCAGTATTTATTGTGTTGGCAATTCTGGATCTTTTGCCTCTCTCTATAAAGTTTAGAGTCAGCTTGTCGAAATCCATACAATAACTTGTTGGGATTTGATTAGGATACAATAAATGTTTTTATAAATTTAGAGTTTAACCAAAAGCTTGCAGAAGCCTGTGGAGTATTCAATGGAGAAAAATAACTGAATCTCAGTGAGAAAAGTGAGGCTTGTGGCATTTTAACATGCCCTGTGCTTAACTTTGCTCCCTAACTCAGTGGTAGCCTTGAAAAGTCACAGCCTTCATGCCTGGAGCTAGAGAGAGCAAAATGAAGCTTGAGCTCTTTCAAAACCTCATGTCCAAAGGACTGTTACTATTTGATTTGTCTGGTGGTTCCCTGGAAGACCCTAATCAAAGGACTTTCTTTATTTGACCTGACGTGAGCAACCCTTTCCCTGGAGTCACTTGCTAAAAATATTTATAGGCAAGTACAGGTATCTCGGAGCTGCCTGAGGTAATGGATAAACAACAGATGAAACAAAGGAAATACTGAAGAATGAACTATCCATAGGGGCTTTGAAAAGCTCCTACATATTTCTGAAAATCTAGACAACCTCACGTGCAGGTGTAGGGCTGTGCACATGCTCATGATTGACCAGAGACCCTAAGCTCTCACCTCTCGTTGACCTTGAGGCTCTGTGTAAGTAAGAAGTGAAGGCTAAGGCAGAGCAAACTGCCTGATTGAATGTTGAAGACATGCCCCACCGTGCACACAGAGCCCTTCAGCAAAAACTGGAAGATTTATTGGTTCCAGGTATTTAAGAAAAATCTCTGTCCAATCATTAGCTGATTATAAAGCTGAGTAGAGTCTCCAGTGGTAATACCTAACAAAGAATACATATTTTACAGAATTAGTTTGGAAAAGTCACTGAACAAACAACAACAACCACAACCAGCAACAACAACAAATCCTGGGGAGTGGGGAGAATCTGATTTCCAAAGTAGCCCATTATATTATTTGAAATGTCAAGGTTTCAACAAAATTAATGTCACAGGCAGAGAAACAAGAAAGTATGACCCATACACACGTTAAAAAAAAAAAAAAAGCAATCAACTGCAACTCTCTGAGAGAGAGAGAGAGAGAGAGAGAGAGAGAGAGAGAGAGAGAGAACATAAAAGGGAAAGTCCCTACCCTGGAATGCAGACAAGCATTTGGCTCCCAGGGAAGATAAGTTTTATTAGCCTATGAATGGGAGCTGATGGCTACTGGTCTAATAACCTCTGATTTTCAAGGTTTGTCTTTTAACCCAAATTTTAATTTCTTTTGCTTGGAAAGCCCTAACTGTACAAAAAAAGGAAAATATTTTCTTTTACCACCACACAGTCATCAGGCTGAGGGGCCAGGATGATGGCTACCACAAGAATGCCTTTGGAGGTTTGTACCCCCAAAAATGAAAACAGGGTTTTGAAGAGATATATGCACTCCCATGTTTATTGCAGCATTATTCATGATAACCAGATATGGAAACAACCTAAATGCCCATCTATGGATAAATGGATAAAGAAGTTGCAATATATATATAATTTAGCCATGAGAAAAGGGGATATCCTGCCATTTGTGACATGAGTAGACTTTGCATACGTTATGCTGAGATAAGTCAGGAAAGAAAGACAACTACTGTATAATATCACTGATATGTGGAATCTAAAAAAGTCAAGCTCATAAAAAAAATAGAGATTAAAATGGTGGTTACCACGGGATATGGGGTATAGGAATAAGATTGATGTTGTTTAAAGGTCCAAACTTGCAATCAATATTAAATAACACATAGAGATCTAATGCACAGCATAAGGAATATAGACAACAATATTGTACTATAACTATGTAACGTGATAGAGGTACTAAATATCACTACAACAACAATCATATTACAACATATAAATGTATCAAATTAACATGTTGTACACTTTCAATTTATACAATGTATGTCAAATATAATCAATTTTTTTTAAAAAAGAAAAAAATCCTTAAGAGACATAATAAATGGATGATCGATCTTACATCTTGGTTTATCCTGGACAGTCTCAGTTTACATGTTTTGTAGATCAATTAATACTTATTAATAATTTTTAGTGTCTTTTTTCACTTTCAAAAGTGTCCCAATATGATGATTAGTTACACTATTACCAGAGGCAAAACACTCATAGTACATGTACAAGGGTGAAGGAAAGCAAAGAGAAGGGGATGGAGCCTGCCCTGATTAAGTTGTCAGCTGGAATGAGTCACATTTTCTTAGAGCCTGAAGTTTCATTTTATACAACTAATATTTCAAACATGATCCCGTACTTCTATAGCAATTAATAGAATGAGCCGCTTATAAGAAAACTGTGCTGTTCTGAATCAAATAACTCAGGAGGTAGGGGAAGTTTAAACTTCAGGAAATTATAGAGGTAGATAAACTTCAGGCAAAAAGAATAACCAAAGAAATAGAACGAAATAAAAAAAAAAGAATCAGCACTGAATCACAGATAAAAAAGAAGAAAAAAATTGCCCTTGGTTCATGTCAGAGATGTGAGACAGAGGGAAAAAAAAACAAGGAAACAGTCTTAGAGGGGTTTGGCTTTCAGGAAAGCCCAAAAGTCAATGCGTATTGACTCTGATCTCTGTTTTCCCTCAGGAACCACTTTGATATTAATGATTCGTCTGAAGGATATTAGATTTTTTGTGTTATCTGAGCTAAGCTCTGGTGTTGTTGAATCCGAAACGGTAAGCCCTTTGCTATTCAGCAGTGGAATGGTGAGATGTAGAGGAGCTTATCCCAACGCTTTCTTGCCCATGGATTTCCTTCACAGATCCATGAAAGACTTACTGGTGGCAACATCTCTGTGAGGCTCTCATTAATCTCATCTGTCTCTTGGTTTCTCAAGCATTTTACCCTGTCGTCTGCTATAGATTTATCACATTTAGTTGTTTACATACAGCATCTACCTATGTTCTTCCAGGGCAGGAGTGGGGTCTTATTGACCGTGGTAACAAGTACCTCGGGACGTGGTTACATAGTACGAGTACTTCCTGAACAATGTGATAAAATGAAATGAAAGTAGTAAAATAAATTGTGTGCCTTTGTTTCCAGAGAGCCAGAATCATCTATCTAGGCTTTTAATTTAGAAATGACTGTCCCATCACCTGCCTCCATTAGCAATATGCTGCTGGAGGATGGCGACCTGAACTTGGGAGAAAGGAGAGAGCTGGAGAAGGGTTTAAAAAAAAAAAAAAGAGGAACGCCTAGCTGTCAACTTCTCTTTGATGTTAGATATTTCTTTAGACACCCTTTGTGTGATAATAGGATAATGGAGGACTCTGAATCCTATTTTTGGATTCTCTACCCACACCTCCATTTCTTTCATTCAACCACACATGCGAACTAAGTCTAGAAGGACCAGGTGGCATGATGCAGCAGGAAACCATCCAGTTTTATCAATATCAAAAAGATGGAAAATGGGTCACAGGTTTGCTGCTTGGAGGTGAGCTGCTCTATTAAGATTACTGGTGTTGGACTATTGTGAGATCCCAAAATAAACTTATTTTGATTTTGTTACAGTAAGTAGCCTTCTTGATCAATAAATGCTGTGTGAGATTGTCTTTCTCTAGAAAGCTTTCTCTGTGTAGTCAGCGAAAATGGTTGCCACTCGCTCCAGGCTGACCTGGTTCCAACAGAAAGAAAGCTTCTATCTCTTTTTGCCCACATATCAATGCCCAAACAGCTCTGATTATCACTGATTTATGGCCTGATTATGGTGTCTTAGGTGATGAAATCCTGTGACTTAGTGGTTCTGAGCATGAACTCTGAAGCTAGACTGCCTGTTAGCAACCAGGCTCTATCGTTTTCTTCCTGGAGTCTGTTGGACTGGCTACTTAACTTCCCCATGCCTCAATTTCCCCATATGTAAAATGGAAATAATAATACATCCTGGCATTATTGTGAAGAGAAATTGAGTTAATATCTAAAGAATTTAGAACAGTGACTGGCGCACAGGAGTATAATTGCTTCTACACATTAGTCCAGCCGGGTCTTCTGTCTACTACTGTGGCTAACGGTGTGTACCTGCTGGCAGATGTTGTCATTGAAAGAAATACCAGGAGTAGAAATGTTTTGCAGTTTATCAAGTGCTTTTTATAGCTATTTTCTCATTTTACTCTTTCCTCAGTCCTACAAGGAGGTCACAGAGGCTCAGCTAGCCCTTGACCACATCATTAGTAAACAACAGTAATGAATCTTGAACCCGGGACATAGGAGCATTCCAAGATACCCTGAGTGGTATGGATATCCCTGAAGAGGTGGTAATTGCAGACACAGGCTGGCCTGAGAAGCTTGACAATGCCACTAGATAATACAGCCCTTTGCAATCTGTGATTTGAAGTAATCCTCAGGAAATTATTTAATGGGTGCTGGGAGGCACCATTCTCTGTACTTTAGGGACCTGGAATCTAGAGGAACACAGGATTGTGTTCTGCTCCCATCTGTTTAGGTGCTCAGAGGCTTGATATTTGAGGTGGCCATGATGCTTGATCTCTGGGGGTACTCCCTGCTGTTTGGAAGTCTATATAGAGTCTTATTAACTAAGTAACACAAACAGATTGGAAATACAAAAGAGTCTGGACACAAAAGGCAATCTCTAACTCAAATGTGACTTTGCCATCTCCCTCCTTTTTTAAGAGTCTGAATGTGGCTAACTCACATCAATTAATTTATACAGAATATAGGGAATCTCTAGACAAGGCCAGTGTAACTAGAAGTTAGAGGCAGGAACATAGACATCCAAAGAGATCTGTTTTGGTTTTGTGTTTTTTGTGTGAATATTAGGTTGATTTTTCCCTCAGGACTCATGAAGGCGCATAGACATAAAACACAAAAAAAGTTAATATGCTCGGAGTAGGCCTTAAATTAGGGGATAAGGAAAGGTGAAAGTTACTTGTAGGGAATGCCTTAGAGCTGTGTGACAATGTGGAGTGTGTTAGACTGTGGTAGAGTCTCCATATAGGGAGGCCTTCCCTTCCTTTTTCCCCCATATCACATGCTGCTCCACTAATCACGAGATGGAGACTATTTCCTTTCTCCTTGAATCTAAGCTGGCCTTGTGACTTACTTTGGCCAATAGATTGGGCTAAATGACATTAAGCCAATTCTAGGCATATCTTTTAAGAAGCTAGACAGCTTTTCCTTTCCCTCAGGAAAGCCAGATGCCATGCCATAAAGAAGCGGAGTGGAGACTACCATAGGAGGAGTGACTACATGGAAAGAGAGAAACCACACGGAAGAGCACTGAAATACAAGACATGTGTGTGAAGTCATCTTGGCCCTTCTAGCCCAGCCTGGCTGGTAGCTGAAAGCAACTGAGTTAGTGAACCCAGCCTACGCCGTGTGGAGCAGAACTGTCCTACCAAGTCCCAACTCAATACAGTGTCTGACCCACAGACTGGAGAGACAGAGTAAATCATTGTTGTTTTAGTCAGTAAGTGTAGGGGTGGTTTGTTACAGGACAATAGATCTTCCTGTAACATGGAGTATCTCTCAGTAACCCCTGAAGTAGCCCTTGACTTACCTGGCTTATATTCTTGACCTTAATCCCAGAATGATGACTGTCGAAAGTCAACCAAAGCAAGTGAATGTTGTAGAAGGGTAGTAGTACTTCCCAAGAGGGAACCCTTAAGGTTACAGCACCTTTCCATTTTTCTCTTCGGAAATAACATCCTTGGATCACTGGATAATGGCATTTGCTGAATCCATACAAGTGAGTCCCAAATCGTCATTAAATTCCATTTAGAAAGTACTTATTGAGCCCCTTGTTTGTACCAGGTTCTCTCCTAGGAGTTGGAGGCACAGCACTGGACATGAGAGAGGGCCGCTGATCTAATGAAACTTAGATTCCAGGAGAGGAGCCAAAGAAAACATTACAAATATAACTGAAATGGCATGTACAAGGAGCAGAAAGTGGGCAAGTTTCTGGGAGGAAGTAAACTTTAGGTTGAGACTGGATGAGTAGAATTAGCCAGGTGGAAAGGTTAAGGACGGTGAAGGGAGGAGGGGGAGCCAGGCAAGGAGAGGCACCAGGAAGGTCAACGGAGATAGTCGCTGGAGAGAGAAGGACTGGGCCCAACTCTCCAGAGCTAAGGGGGCTGTTGTCACACAGTCTGCAGGGGTTTGCTGCGCTATGCAGTCATTTCCAGGCACTCCTTGTTTTCACTCTCCTCCTTTAATCAAGACCCATTCAGAAACTTGAATGATGGTGTGGTTGTTTCTTTCTAGTCCAAACTTCTTTCCCTTCCTGATATAGGTTCTGCTCTGACTCTCTTGGCAACTCAGGTTGCTTGATTTGCCCATTCAGTCAGCGTCTCATGGGCTCTGCTTACAGTGATCCCATGACCAGCCTTTTCTTTGGTCTTGAGTACTTAAACTTTTATTGTTTCCCTGACCTCCGTCTCCTTTTCGAATGAGCACATGTAGACTCATTCTTATTTTCTCTTTCTGTCTATCTCTCTCATTCTCTTAACACACACACACACACACACACCCCACACTGGTATCAAAAATATCTTTTCAAGTCAAGAGTTCGTGCTCTCTCTTTTTCTTTTCCAACCACTAGGATTCACCTTTGGAAAGATTATAGTTTTCTGGGATTCTGCTCCCCCACCCCCACAACTTCCTCCCCCCAAGTTATGAAACAAGGACTCTATTACTTATTCAAGATTATGAATCAATAAATCACCTTTCTTATCTGAGATTCAGTTTCATCATTTATAAACTGGTGAAAATAATACCTGCCCCGCCCCAAAGAGTTATTATAAGGAATAAATGTTCTCATATTCATGAAAATGCTATTCAAATAGTTTTCTTATTACTCTTTCTGGTCAGGGAATCCTAAGTAGCCTATGTCTGATAAAGCATGATTCATGATATTGAAAAGGTTAGAACAACAACTGCAACAAAACACATCAGCAAGGTGGAAGCTGGTTGATGTGAAAGGCAGCTTCAGCCTCAGACAATGATTATAGATTATTTGGTGAACATTTAAAGGCTGGGGACATTGGACAATATGCTTGGTGTGTGGTTACAACGGCACTATACAGATGGTAGGAAGTTAGCGAATACTTTCTCCTTCTGTGGATGTCACGGTGGTGATGATGATTGTATCAAAAGTCATTGCACATGTGATTGCAAATGCATGTAAGTGCTGGTGATGATTGCAGAGATTTAGCCATTTTTCTAATGATACTCTCTGAGGTCATCTCATAGCTAGATGCACTGATGAGTGGGCAATTATTTTCCACTGATCTGCTTCTAGTCTTGGGTTTCCAATTTACTTCCTGACTGCAGAGCTAATCAGCAGATATTTACAGTGGAATCTTGCTCGTTGGCTGAACGCTGAGCCTGGCAGCTGTGTATGGAGGGCCACAGGCAATTAACCACACGGCTCTCTTTCAATGAATCAGTTTTGCAGGGACTCAGTGATGGGCTGATGTCTTATGAAATAATCTTGTGGGTTTGGACAGAGGACAATGGGCCTCATGACTCAAGACACATGACTACCTTAACTGTACAGTTACATTTCCAGGCAAATAACGAGAAGAGTCTTAAGGAAAAACCAGGTGAAACAGGATAATGACTGCTTCATCTAATAACATTCACCCTCAGTCTTTCAGACATCTCTAGTGGCAGTTAAAGCTCCTGGAGAAAATATATTGAGCTTTTCATACTGCTATGGTGCAATTTAGTAAGTGTTAGGCAGGGTGTCATATAGGGTCTCTGGGCCCACTACCCGCACAAGAACACAGGATATGGCTAGGCCAAAAAGGAACACCCATGGATCCATGGGTAGGGGAGTCATACCACTATATTCTCGCTGGCGACTGAGTTGGAGACACAGGAAGCAGGAGCCGCTCGATCCACAACCTGCCGTCTGCTTCTCTGCCAACCGACCCCACTTGCTAACCACAATCCGCACTTGCTAGCTCAGCCAGGGCAGTTATATCAGTGGCTAATGGCTGACCGGTAACAGCTGATGGCCAACTAGTCACAGCTGATGGCCACCTACTACACAAGCCAGCACCATTCCACGTGAGGCCGAGAGCCTGGAAACTGCTCTCCTGGCTCTGTCCCCACATAGTTACTAATATGCTTCAATAAATTAACTAAAGTTCTGGTGACAATTCACATCCTGCTTTATTTTAAAGTAACCTTCATTTCTCTGGGCTGTATAACAGAGCTGCAATGCTAATAAAATAATAACCCCTGGTTTAGCCTCCATAAACAAAATCACTAGAACTTTAGTGGTGCCCATTACCTCAGACTGAAACATAATTTTTTTCAAGGGCATCTGGGATCTGACCTGTACTCACTAGTTGTTAATATTGCTCCCTCCCTCTACTTCTGTCACCCTTATTGGGGTTCCTGGTGTCTGGGAGATGAGGCTGTTTGGTGTCTTGGCCAAAATCTGGTCTAGGAGTCAAAAGATGGGTTTATGTTCCAGCTCAGCTGTGGGGCCCTGGGTGACCACCCACCTAGATCTTCTGTGCTCAAGATTGGTTCACAGTCACCTTCTGTTCTCTTTACATTTTTTCCCTTGGCAATCTCACAGCTACAGCCATTAGTCTGCATAGGTGCAATAATTCAACTTCATTCAATAAACGTGTACTGACTGCTCGCTATATGCCAGGCACTGTTCTTGCTACTTGCGGAAACACACACACACACACACACACACACACACACACACAGAGCAGAAGATGGACAGTAAACAAGTAACAATAATTTAATAAACAAAGAAAATATATAGAATGCCAGAGGGTGATAATTGCTGGGAAGAAAAACATAGCAGGGAAAGGAGAATCAGTGAAAGGTGGCATCACTGTTATTTGAAACAGAGGGGTTGGAGGAGGCCTCGATGAGAAAATGATGTTTGAGAAAAGTCTTAAAGGAGAGAAAGGAATGAGCCATGAATATCATTGGAAAGAAAATGCTCCAAGCAGAGGAAAGAGCCAGGGCAAAGGGTAGAGGGAGTGAGCCTGGGCAGGCCTTTGTGAGGACTTGGGCTTTTACTCTGAGAAAGAAGGTGGGGGCATTGCAGGGTTTTAGCAGAAGAGCGGTCTGAGTTATGTTTTAGAAGGATTACCTTGCCTGCTGTGTTGAGACTAGATGGCAGGGGAGGAGGGAGGTTTGCAAAAACAGAAATAGCCCAACTTGTTAAGAGGCATCTACCATAATCAGGACAGAAAGTGATGGTTGCTTGGACCAAATAATCAAATTTTGGTTGATTTTTAAGGCACTACCAACAGGATGGGCAGGAAGACTCCAAATACACATTTCCAGTTGGTTTCTCTCCCCAGTGCCAGTCCCATAATTTTAAACTGTGCCTGGGCAACTCCATTTGGATATCTTTTTATATGCCCCTAACTTCCTCCCACTCTAACCGCCTCTCCTCTTAATAGCTTTCCCCCTGCACATAGAACCTTAGAATCACATGAAAGTCTTCCTCACTCTCACATGTAATAGTTGTTAATTTTAAAGATTCTGCATTACATTTGAATCCATACTTCCTTTCTAGCCCTAGTACCATCACTGTAGTCACACTGCCCTATCTCCCCCTGGAGGGCTTATTCTGGGCGAGGCCCTGCTGGAAATGTAAGGAGGTGTTGAATGTAGTCCCAGCCCTCCAGGTGGCTGGTTAATAATGTGATGAGACCATAGTGAGATAGGAAGCCTCCAGCTGGTCACACAGCAGACTCACAAGGCTTGGACCCCCATCCGCTGACCACACTGGGGAGGGAGATGGCACTTACAGCACCCACAAATGCTAAGTTGGCACAGGAGGGCTTGAGCGGTATCGCATCTCTATTAGATCCCAGCTCTTGCTGAATGCTTCCTTGACCTGCAGCTTAAAAGACCCATAGTCACTATCCCAGAGAAACAGGACTTGCTCTAGTGGAAAGTCCGTAATTTGGGGACTGACAGAACCCAGAGCTTGAGTCTCACCTATTTTCTCCAGGCCTTTGATGAGTTGCTTAATTCTCTCCAAGCAGGATTCCTGGAGTTTAAAGATAATAAATATAAAATGGCTTGTGCAGAGTCAGCATTTGATAAACAGTAATGAATATCATATGCCAATTCTTCCCTCTTCTGATTCACTTTTTATAGTACCACTAGATTCATTTTCCTAAAACACAGCTCTTGGATTGTTACATTGCCTGCATAGTAATTTGCCTTTTAAATAAGTCTCAGGGTAGTAAATGTAATGTATGTGTGTGTTTTTAAACTTTAATATATATTTCTTTTTAAGTTTTTGACATCCTTGAGGCTTTTCACTAATAGAAACTACCCTTTCTTCCTTTAAAAACAAGCAACTGGAAGAAAAGTGTTTTTCACCTTCTTTTTAGATAACTCAGTAAATTTGAAAGTATTGATTATATGCCTGAAATGTCCTTGAGTGGGAAATAGGAGTGTTACAAAGATGTAATATTTGTCTCTTGCTTTCAAGGGTCTTATAGTCCAATGGGAAAGACTATATTTATATACGAAACCATTAGAAACCATGACTGCAATGAGATAATCATTTGGAAAAATAAAAGAAATGAAAACCACGGAAGTCACAGAGTACCGAAGATGGAATAGATTAGGCTACGTGGAAGGTGGGGAGAGGAAATTCCAATTTGGATCAATAATGCTCTGTTCTGTTATCTTTAATGCTCTGTCTATTTGCCTACTGAACGTCTTATTCTGAAAATTCTGCACGGACACTGACACACTCTATTGAATTCAGAAATTCATTTTGGTGCCTTCATGCACCCCCTCCTGCAGAAGCCCTCAGCAAAAGCTAGCTAGGGAATTTCTGCTCTTCCTGTCATTTGCTGCTATCCCTCCACCCCCGAAAATAGGACCTGCATTAGGCAAACAAAGCCTGATAAAGAAGCTGGGGTCACATATCAGCTTTTCTTTCCTCTGGGAGTTTTCAAACACCCATGTAAAGCAATTTTCGCCATGGAAGCCAAACAGCTTTAGTTTAGAGTTCGAAGTCAGAAGATTCCTATTATGCAATTTGTTCCCACTGTTTTTCTCACTTCACATTGGAATGTTGATCTTAAGCAACTGTCTCTTCCACAGAAATACACAGGGCATCTTTTCACACAATATTCCTTTTTATTTCATTTGGCTGGGTAGCTTTGTAAAAGGGAATTTAGAACTTGTCAACTGAATCTTGGTTAATCTCAATTGAGCTTAAAGAGACCAGATTACTGTTTCCCTTCCTTTTCCTAGAAGTAAGTCCTAAATCCAGTCTTATTTCACACTTGTTGGACACAGTCTGGGTCCAAAGACAGCACTTTGAAAGTAGCAGAAAGCTCTTTTCTTAAAACCTACTGGCGCCCTCAAGTGGCATATTCCATTTCAAGTTCTTGAATCTAATGGCAACCCTTTCAGAAGCTTTGTTTCTTAGAAACTGGAGAACTTATTTTTTCAATAATCAAAGCTATCAGTTTTATTATCTTTTAAGCCGACTATTCAAATTTTCCCTTATTAGCCTTTGATCCCTGGAGCACTGGAGATATATCTTTGCTACCTGCTACATGAGAATAAAACTTAGGTGCACATATCAGTGCGATAGAGGACAGTTGATGGTTTCTAAGAACATTCTCATGGGAAGGGTGAGTTGGCTGTCAGAATAAGTGATTCATGCTGAGTTGAAATTTAAGCAAGGTGGGGATGGGGTACTTGAAAAAACAAGTAAATGCTTTGAACCTAAGTGGAGTGTGTTCTTCCTCCTACACATGCAATTTCAATCGCAAGAAGGTACAATCATTTATGCTTCACAAGATAATAAAATAGCACCGAATTCTTTGGTTTTCTCTGAAATGTCAGTGGTCAAGTTACTGGTGGGATGAATGAGCCACTGGGGTCATTATTTTTGAAGGCTGACTCTGAACATAAAATCTTTGAAGCATGCTAAGTAGATGGATTCAGAGCTTCCCACAGACTGGCAAACCATTCGCCAAACCTCCCATGCCCCAGTGCTAGTGGAGCCAGGAGGCTGATGGAAGACAGAGGAAGGCCAAGGGCCATCCATGGCTGGCCAGCCCAATATCTGTTTCGTGTGTATTTTAATACCCAAAGAATCAGCTCCCTCGAGGCTGGGAAGCACTGATCCTTCCCTCACTCTACCAGGCTGAGTGGTTTGATCAAAAGTCAGCACAGGCGTAGCCTGGCACATGTGATGGGCTGGGAGGGTAAACTGCTTCACACAACATCAGGCAGGGGAAGGCCCCAGAGTGAGTCTCAGGCTTACACTCTCCCAATAATATTGGCATTTTATAAAGACCCCACAGAAAGGCCACAGCAATCATCTGAGAGCTTAAGGAATAAGAAAGAAGAGTTTTAATAATGTCCCTTCATTGCTTTCAGAATAAAGGGTCAGTGTCAATAGGGTGTCATGGAGATGTATGCACAGGTAAGGAAGGTCATTGGTTTCATAGATACCAGAAGGATTTTATTTTTGCTAAGCTTATTGATGTTCCCCGGACAGCAGAGATGATGCCACTCTGCTAGTTACGGGAGTACAAGTTGCCACACTGACTTTGTAGATGAAAAAAAGCTGGAAGAGCCAAGAAAAAGAAAGTATGAGTTTAGGAAACATTTACTTGGCACTATAGAGAAAGAGTTCTCTGGTTCTCACGCTCCCTCTTCCCTGAAGTGTACTCTTGCCACACAACACTGTTTTCACAGAGTTAAGAGGCTGAACAGTTGTAGGGGTTTGATCATGAAGGGAGAAGCCTCATGCTCTCTATGCTTTCACATAAATTCATGTGTGTGGGGGAGGGGACAGCACACATAAAGGACAGCACATCCCTTCTAGCTTTTCCATAGAAAGCTGAGCAGACAGGGGGGAAAGGACTGAGACCTTACATTCATTGGAATGTAAGCTCGTGATTCACCTCGGTCACTGGAGGGCACCCCTGTGCAATTATCATGGCCCGCAAGGCCAGCTGACTTCAAGCTGGAGATGCAGCTCCAGATGTATTGCAGGATTTCTCAACCTCAGCACTATTGATATTTTGGACCAAATAATTCCTGTGGTGAGGGGGCTGCCCTGTGCCTTGTAGCATGTGTAGCAGCATACCTCGCCTCTAAAATGCCGTTAGCCTGGGCCCCTTGCCCCCAGTCATGACAAAAACCATCCCCAGACATTGCCAAATGTCCCCTGGGGGCAAAATCACACTTGATTGACAAGCAATGGTGTATTGAATATTGGGTCTAGGCATCAGTCAGTCCATTGTCCTAAGACTCAAATCTCCTTTCCCCCAAATCTTGTTTATCCTGGGTCAGTGGACAAATGCGTTAAAAAACACAAAAGTTGCTCTGGCCACCATCTGCCATCATTTCCCAGTTAAGCTCCAGATACAGGGCTCCCAGTTTGATGTGATATAGGTGTACATCCGGCCTTCTCTCTGCCCTGTCTGTCCCCCTCTCCTCAAAGCCTTGTCCTCCAGCTCTGATGACAAGTGCAGACTATTACGTAGGAGGTGAGGCATTTTGTTAGCTAATTTATACTAAGCTTTGTTTTTCATCTGGAATACTTCTGCATCACCACACTGAGGGATAACACATTTAAAATGAGAGAATTCCTCATTTTAAATCTAGTAGTTTAAATCTAGTAGGTGTAGTTTAAATCTAATAGGTGTAGTTTAAATCTAGTAAATGCATCTCTAACAGCAGAATTCCAGGCACGATAGTGGAATCTGCAAAATGGGGATATTAATACTATTTATCTCATAAAGTTATAATGAGGGTTAAATGAGTAAAGCACTTAGTGCCTGGCAAAAAAGTAAACACTGTTAAAAATACTAGTTGTTGTTATTATTATTATTATTATTATTATTATCTATCTAATAGACATGTTTGGGAAGAGGTAAGCTTGCCTGTCAACTTCCTATAAAACTATTCTTGTCTCTAACATTTAACCTCCATGCTGTGTCCAAATACCTGGTATAGACCCACCCATAGAGTAGAGTTCAATGTTGAAAATGGATCCACTTTGAAATCTTCCCCTTTGAAGTGATTTTTGGATGTTCCATCAAAAATCAGTGAATAAACGAATGCATGAGCTATAAAGAAAATAGAAACAAGCTTCCAGTTTTTGTGTGTTTGAAGCACCTATACATACCATGCCACTATCTAGAATATCAGACATAATTATATAATTAATAACCATGTGGGCCCAGTAGCGGGTAATGAGAGTAGAGGGGAGTATAAGGTATATGGGAGTGACGAGGAAGGAGATGTAGGCAACATCTCACATAGCAGTTTGCTGGGCAGGGTACTTGGGGACTGGTGGCAGTTGAGTATGCTGAGCCTTTATTTTGGGTGCCGGGGTGTTATTGTGTTACCAGGAAACAGCTGCCCTTCAGTCAGAGTCCCAGACTCTGTGCAGCAGAAGTTTCACATGTGCCATTCTCAGAGCAACATCTGTAGAGTCTGAGACCTCAAACTCACGCAAAGACCAAGCAGCCCTTTCTGAACCTTCCAGTCACGCATTCACGTTCTTGATGGGCTCTGCAAAGTGCTCCATGGAGAGCAAATGAACTAAATCACAAATTTTGCTGAGCTGGAGAAATCGGAGCCATCATAAAATTGCATAGCTGTTGCCTAATTTTCTTAGCCCCTTCCGATTCAAGCAGAGGGATGTGTGTGTGTGTGTGTGTGTGTGTGTGTGTGTGTGTGTGTGTGTGAGACAGAGAGAGAGAGAGAGAGAGAGAGAGAGAGAGACATACAAAAATTGATTGCCAATTGTTTTATATTGGAAGGAAGATGAGGGCTACCCATGAGTGACGAACATTAGGGTTTACTTCTATTTTAGCAGCAGACAGTTGATGATATTGTCTTTGGATTAATTTAATTTACTTTAAAACAATTTGCATAAGCTGTGATTTTTGTGTACAAGTTAACCCCAATCTTCATCCTTTAATAACCTTTGAAACTCACAGAGCTATTGACTAGTTATACAGAATCCTAAACAGAAATCTAAAACTCAAGAGTAGATTTCTTGACACTTAACGTACGTATTCTTATTGCAAGAAAACCCGAGAGGGTATGTTAATTATCATAAGAGAATGTATGATAATTTTAAGTGGTGAAATTCACGGTGTGAGATAGCATTTGATGGGGAGTCTTGTCCAGGACTCATTGTCCTTGAATGAACAATGCTTAAGAATCTTGCCAAGCCCAAGACTTCAATAACTGCTTTCCAGATCTAAAATCCTTTTACCCTGCTTCTACTGGCCACAAAGGGACTTTGGCATTGAACTTGACCACAGAGATGGGCATTCATTCACCTTGGGATGGGCCTTTCATGTAAAGGTGGTCATGTGAACAGGGCAGAGAGTGGGACCTCTTCTGACACACACAAGCTGGGGGACTGAATTGTGAATTTGGGTAGAATTTGTCCCTGTCATTATTCTGCAACCTGGTAGAGAGCTTGTGGTGAAGGGAATGTCTAACCGAACCCACTTAGAACCACCAGTGGATCAGCCTCTGATATTTACCAAAACAGAACTGGACATTTACTGAATGGCCAAATGGACTTTGGCCAGTTTGCAACAGTGTAAGCAGCCCTCCTAGGGCAGCTCTGGGGTTGGGATTCTGGTCAAGACATTTTTGTTCAAAAGTCTCATTTGGGAGCACAGGCTTCCCGAGGAGGGAGGACACTAGGCTCCCCATTCTGTGAAGTCAATGGTGAGTGAGCCATCATCAGGAGGGTCTCTTGAAGTCAATGAAGAGCCACAGAGCAACAGTCTCCCTGGACAGATGCTGTGAGTTTGTCAGTAGTTTCTGGGCTACTCCTTTATCAGATGACATTTTCCAAGCAGCCGAAGACGGTGGATGCCTAGCAGATGCTCTGGCAGAGTGTTTGGCACAGGGCTGTGGGTATGGGAGGCAGCATGGCATCATGCCTAAGGCTTTGGTTTCAGTGGGACTTGGCTTTTAGTCCCGAAGTTCTTACTAGTAGCAGTGGAAGAGAAACAGGAAGGAGATTCGCTCCTCATCCTGCAGGTTCTTGAGTCAGAGCTCCCTCTAGGTAAGTGTTCTTCTTTCTCATGATGTAGAACAGAAGCTGTCACCCAATTGCTGAATAGGAAGGAGAGATGATGGGGTTACAGGGCTAGAGGAATGAGAGAATTGCAGGTATATTTTAATGGTGTCACTTGAAATGCAACCTCCCACAGTTTTGACAACTGTTCCTGTAACTCTGTGGCCTACAGGGGACTTCTGTGTGGCCCATGTTGATGGACGCATCCTGAACCTCATATTGGCTGAAGGAAGTGTCTCACACTGCCCTGAGTCTCCAGAGCCATCTCTCATAGGAAACAAAAGGAAAGTCCTAGTGGCTCCTCTCTGCTCTAACTTTCTTCCTTCACTTTAAGGCCTTGTTACCAGGGGCTGTGGGAGGCCAGTCCTTGCAGTGGCTCTCACTGATCGGTGTTTCTGTAGGGGACCTTGAAGAGCAAGGTACTTAGGGTGGCTGTCTAGTGTGGGTTGATTTTTCCTTATTACTCCACTCCACACATATCTGGTATCTTGCTGTTCCTCAGCGCTTCAAGTTTCACAAACTGCTATTTAGAGAAAGGAAATAAACTCTAGTAAAATGATAGGTTGCTGATGTTTGCTTAGGAAGTGCTGCAATCTCTTTAAAAAGTATGTAATCACCATTCTTTCCATATGGCCTTTTGAAGTTTGCTAATTTATGACTACAGTATTTCCTATCCTCTGGTGAACCCTAGATTTCTCCTCCCCCGCCTACCATAAGGGCCCTCATTCCCACCTGTATGTCACAAAAGTCCCACCACAGCCCTTCTCACAAGGCAATTCTCAGCTGGGGGGAGGGGGTGTGTGTCTTAGGTTGTATCAGTATGTGAAGGAAAGTCTGTAATTTTGATGTGTTAAGGATCTGAGCTGTTGTGCTCACCCAACTTCTAAGCACTTCCACCTCTCCTTCCCGCAGAGCAATCCTCACTGTAAATTCGGAGGCTGTGGTCTTCTTTTCCACAGAGGAGTAAATGAGAGGAAGGTGGCAGAGGGTTGGAGGTGAGGACAGGTCCCATGGGCCTTACAGGGCACTGGGAGGATGCTAGCTTTCCCTTTGAGAGATGCCTAAAATCACACGCTTTGCTTGTCTTTTTACCTACGTGTCCCACAAGCAGCACTGATGGATATCATTTATCCGCATGCTATGCAGTCATCAGAACTTTCAAGTCTCTTGAATTCCTAGCCTTTCACTTCACTTACCTAGAAAATTTCCAACCTTGGGTCAATATTATACTTTGCCTTTTCTGTATTTATTGCAGGGTCTACAGGAGAAAATGACACAGTTGTGTGGGTTGACAAAATGCTAATTTCTCTCTCTCTTTCTCTCCCTCTCTCTCTGTATCTCAATTATATTGTGACTCTACATATATACATCCAGTCACAATATAATCTATTATTCCAACTGGGACACTGGTGAGAGTGAATAGATATGATGAATAATTACATCAGGACGATAGTCATAAACCAGGACTCTCTTGTACACACCGGGAGTAATGGTTAACCTATTTGCAAAGAATTTTACATAACAGGGGGGAAAGGAAGGAAGATAGAACCCAGGATAATTCCAAACCTTCCAGGCCCCTGTTGAACCCACTTATACTTTGCCGGCACCTTTCATCTATTTCATAGAGAAAATTTACGCTAACAAGCTCAGTTCCCTGCGCTCTGAGCTATAAACTCATATAAACCATATGCCTAAGTCCATCTTCACCTCCTCTCCTCTTGTTCAGGACAAACTTCCACTGTATCTGGACCCATCATCTCTTGCCTCTTCCAGGACCCACCTCTAGTGTCCCCTCTCTCTCCTGTAATGTTCCATCCCTCCTTCTCCTTGTGTTCCCACTTAAAAACAAGCTTTAATCCTAAAAATCCCTTTCCTGATATAAGAGTCCTCTCCCCCTGCAGTTTTCCTACTCTTCAACTCAAACTCTTTGAAGCACCATGTGCACGTGATATTTCCTCTTTGCATCCCATCCATTCAGGGCAGTATAATTTCTGTCTCCTGCTGGGTTATCGAAGCTACTGTTATCCAGGTTAGCTTTATCTAAGTGGCCAAAACCACTGGACAATTTTCGTCTTTATCTTACTCGACTTCTCTTGATGACTTCAGTTTTGTTGAGTGTTCCTAATGAATTCTTTTGACTCCTTCAATCTCCATGGAACTGGACTTCCTGGTTCTCTTGGTGCCTCTGAGGCTGCTCATTTGTCTCTCCTCTGTGGTCAATTGCCACCGGTACAATACGTGAACCACCATATGAAGATATAAAATATTAATAGTTGGCTGTTTCTCCTTCCTGCAGATGGCACCAGAGACACAGGATCAAGAGTAGGCGGGCCGGGAAGGGGCTGTGGAAAAGCTGGCGATGCTTGTTATTTCTGACTTGAAAATCTTCAGTGCTCTGGATCTGGAGAAGCCACGTGACAGAGGAGTCTTTTTAGTGTGAATTTTTTTTTCAAGTCTCACCCAGTTGTGGGGCAGAGGTAGGACTGAGTCACATGTGTAACTTGCAAAAGGGGGAGGCCAAATGCAGCGGTAAATGGTTCTTTGGAAAGTAGAGTTCAACAATTTAAAATCAAGGTTCTAGTTCTAAGATTCCCCAAAATAGTTTCCTGTGGCTTCTTATATTTCTTTAACTAGGGTTACCAGAATGAGGCTTTGTATTAGAAATGCAAGTGAAGCAGAAATGTGTCTTCCTGTCACGAGGCCTGCTGCCTGTTGGCATTGTGTCTGAGCCCCCGGGGCTGTTCAGGGGGGAGAGGGGGGCAATCTCTTCTTTTCTGGTTGCTGAGACGTCCACAATGTCCTGTGGACACATAAATGGCCGTAAACTACCCTGGAGCTTTGGGACTCAGCACAGGGCTTCGTGTGGGCTTGTGTGGAGCAGCTAACCCCAACAGCTGGCCATGTGGACCCCTCGTCACTTGGTGGGTGGCTTTACATCGAAGACTGTGGCCTGATGGAGGCTTGATTCTGAGTGATGCTACACAGGAGACGAGGCTGTCAGGAACAGAGGATTCACCAGCTGTGGGAAGGTTACAAGCATTCCCGTTGTGACTACAGACAAGAGCCATCTTTCTGTGTTCTGTGTTACTGAAAAGCCTTTGTAAAAGTTCATTTGTTCAAGGCATCGTGGAATGTCGGAGCTGGCAGTAACCCCAGAAGCCAGCTAGCCCAGCCTTCTCATTCTTTTTCTTTTTAATACAGGTTTCGAAAGGCAGATAGTGGTTTGACCCCCGTAATTGCATCAAGCTATGTGATTCCAAAATTTTTGACATTCTTTCAATATTAAGCTATTCACTGCTGACAGCTAAACAAGAAATGATAACCAGGTGAAACATGAAGGGTTTTTGAAGCTAAATTCTTCACACCATCAGCTTCCAGGACATCCCCTATTTCTTTATTAACCCATTGCTAACTGACTTCTGCCCTCACCTTCTACAGAAACACTTCTTAAGACCTCATGTCCTCCTTCCTCCTGGGCTCTTACATTGACCCATTCGTCAAGGTCTCACTAGACACCAAAAAGGGCTCTTGTTCCCCCCATGTTCATCATATATGACCTTTGTTTTTGTTAGGGCCCTTTTGGTGGGATTCTGTCCCTGGCAAGCAAACTAGTGTGGCAGAGTAACTTTTTTTTAAGTGAAATAAATCTCAGCATCCCTCCACACCCAGCTATTTCCTTTTCCCCTTGGTCTTTGCATGTCTGAACAATATTCTTCAAGGAAGGGATGTCTCACTTTGCTTAAAAGCAACAGGGAATAGTTAGTTAGTAATCCACAATGCTGCTTACCATCATGTGCTGAGCACATTACATGGATGATCTCATTTAAAACATTCCAATGGACTATACCATGTCCATTTTCCAGATGATAAAACTGAGGCAGAAAGATTAAGTAACCTACCTTGCTGAGTTGTGGAGCTGGGATTTGAACCTCTCACCATTCACCCAGTCAGGGGTTGTAGAGTCTACATGAAAAGGCTGCCTCCCTAAATGATGAGGCTGTTACTATTTAAACTTGGGCCTTGGGTGTTAACTGACCTCGAGGAGACAAGGGAGGTAAAGGAGACTAGGTTACTTCAGGGTCAGACTGGCCTCACTCAAGTCCTCTGGTTTCCAAGTCCTTAGCCCCCAAATATGTCACAGCTTCACGTTATTAGCTGTCGGTTCTCTTTTGAGGTGGAATCTCCTAGAAAGTTTTTTTTTTTTTTTTTTTATCTTCCTACAAGTTGAGGAAGAGCAGAAAACATGCACTCTTCCCCACTTGGATAACATTTCCCATTTTCTGCTTAGAGCAACTCTCTTGAAATAGTTCCCTTAAGGGTAGGCAGAGCCCCCTGGCCGGGATGGGAGAGTCTGTATGTGCTCCAGGCCGTTGTGCTCCCGTCAGTGTGGCCTAAGCTCTATGGGCTTCGCAGGGTAGTGAAGGACCTCCTGGTCACTGGAGATAATTGCTTCAGCTGGACATGGGTCTTTGGTTGGTGACTAAGTTTGGCTTAGTGAGTGAGGAGTCATCTCCATGCGACTTACTGGTCCTGTGACTGCCACAAAATCATTGCATTCTTTTAAAAAACTTTTTGTTTTCAATTATAGTTGACATTCAATATTGTTTTATGTTAGTTTCAGGTGTACAGCATATTGGTTAGACATTTACATAATTTATGAAGTGATCCCCTCCCCCCAATTAATCTAGTATCCACCTGGCACTATACACAGTTATTACCATATTATTGACTATATTCCCCTATGTTGTACTTTACATCCCCTTGACTATTTCATAACAACCAATTTGTACTTCTTACTCCCTTCACTTTTTCCACTTGTCTCCCCAACACCCCTCCCATCCAGAACCATCAGTTTGTTCTCTGTATCTGAGTTTGTTTCTGTTTTGGTTGTTCACTTATTTTGTTCTTTAGATTCCACATATAAGTGAGATCATTGCATTCGTAATGCCTCTTGGTTCAAAGTTTTGAGAAGCAATCAGCTTTGACATTCTTGTTCCCCAAGGTCATGTCCCTTAGACCAAAAACCCATCCTGGTTCAATCACATGGGGTTAGAGGGTGAGGGGTCATGTAAATCAGACATAGCTGCTCAAGTCGGTCGCATCTCAAAGGTATATGGGTTTGACAGTTCCAGATAAGAGTCTTGGGCCCAGTTTCAAATTCACCTTTGTTAAAATCACTGCTGTACGTGTCTCATACCCTTCCTCTGTGTTGTTACTTCCTTGAAAGCACGGGGTCTAATTCATCTCTCTATGCACCGTGATATCTTTTGTGTGCCTTTTGCATTTGGGAGAGTTCAATAAATATTTATTAAATTCATTCATATCTTTATTCCTGTACTTTCATTTCTGTATACCTTTATTTCTCTATATTCATTCTCTGCTCTCTATATTTTCATTTCTGAGTGAACAGAATTCAGGTTAAAATATGAATAAAATAATTCTTATTGCTGGGGTATGGCAGGGGAGTGTCAGCAAAATGACTGAATTTGAGTGTGACTCCTACGTAGATGGACTTTTCTGGCCAGACACTATAAAGTAACATCCTTAGAGTCACGGTACCCATAACTGGGCTTTCCCTAACAACTGAGTATCTTAATTTCTCATTTTAAAACCTTCTTAACTGCTATGGAAATTGACTGGAGACTACATTCAATCTTTGAGTATTTAAGTAATAGATTAGAACCAATTTACAGAAGAGAAGCAAGTGGTACTCTGCAGGGAGATAATTCCTAGCCTTTTTTTCACATTTTAAATGATTTTTCTAAATTAAAAGCCCCAAGTTTATTAGCAATCACTGCCTTGGTCTGAGTAAAATCCAAACATTCCAAGTTTCTCTGTGTGATAATTAAAAGAGTTCTATTTAAATGGCACAGCTGTCCTGATGCCAATGACGACAAATTAGAATCATAAAATTGTGAGCCTGAAGAGAGTTTACAGATCATGTAATCCATCCCTTTCATTTTACAGAAGAGGAAATTGATGCTAACATAGGGTATATGACTTGTCACCCATCTAGAGGCAGAGCTACAAGTCCCACCCACCTGATCCAGGGGTCTTCAGCCCCAAGAAAGTCAGAGCTACTGTGGGCAGTGGGGGGATGCTGGAGATTACTAACGTGGTGTGATACTGTGATTTATAATGAGTTCAGTTGATTTCTAATTTAGTTCAGTTTATGTGGAGCTGTAAATGGTGAGCGAACCATAGTGGCTAAGACGAACAGGTTTGTGCATAGTCTGGAAAATTGATCCTTTTTTTGTGTGGTTCCCTTTTTAGCTGCTTGTCAGCCCAACGGATTGCTCGTTTCTTGCTTGCCAGTCAGACAAAACTGACAAAGTGCACAGTATTTTTAGGGGGGAGGGGAAAGGACATAAAGGAACTAGAAGACATAGATGAGTGAGGCAGGGGTAGAAATTCCACCAAACCAGGCAGCTTTACGGGTTCTTGCAAGGGTCCTGGGGATCCCTAGCCAGACTCTTCAAGCTACTCTGAAATTCTGTCCTAATTTAGTTTGAAGCTGAAGAACCCACAGAGGAGAAAGGAATGGTATGACATGAGGCACTTGACTCATCCACATTAGGCACAAAACCATTTCAGATCTCAGTGGGATCTGTCTGCTTCTTTGGCCCTTGGCTCCAGGTTAGGACCTCAAAAAAACCTTAATTAATCCTCACACCAACTCTAAGAGGTAGGAACTATTGTTATGCCCATTTGCAGATAAGAAACAGTGTGGCAGTCATGGTATCAAGACCCTGGGAGGCTAAGGGACTTGTCCTGGGACACCCAGGTAAGATGGATACAAAGCCAGTGGCCATATTCTTAACTATGACATGGCTGCTTCTAGATCAGAAAGTCTCAAGAAGCTCCTTCCAACTCTAACACTTTTTAGTTTTGTGATTATCTAAGTATGGGGAAGAGGGTCCCCCAACTATCCACATTAAGGAGCAGGTTACTGTTGTGGGCAAGAAGAGCTCAGTCCTGCAGGAGACTGTTCAGAACCCCCTTCAGAGGTGTCCCACTCTAGAGCTAGGAAGCGTGGATATTTTCCCACCAAGTTCCTTTTGTCACTGGTTGAGAACTGCTCCTGTAAGAATCCACTTTTGCCTGCCTTGGGACTACATGGGCAACCATACATGGGCCAAGCATATTCCTAGACCTAGAGTCAGCCCCCCATGCAGATAGCTGCAGGAGCTCGCAGGAGCAAGTCAACAGTATGAGTGCGAAGGGAATCTGAACTGGGGACAGACAGTATCCTTGACACTCATGCTACAAGTCCAGCATCAGTCAGCTAGATGTCTGCTCCTCATCTCAGGGCTTGCAAATTTGTGGCCTGCAGAACATACACGGGAATTAGTGTGATATAAAAGCATGGTTGGATTAAAGATAATTACAAAGCTCTTCTGGTCCCAAGTAATGGAATCCAATCCGTGCCAGCTTAGGTTAAAGGGGACTTCACTGACTCATGGAACCAAATTCCAGAAAAGATAAGGGAAGAGCTGGCACCCCAGCCCATGCTGTACATCTTCGCTGTCTGCTCTCTTTTCTTATTATGGTCTAGCTTCTTTGAAACAGCAGAAGACTTGGCTACCTATAGCTTCCCTTCTTCCCTTCCAGAAAGGAGCAGACCCTCTTTCCTTAGAAGCCTCCCTGAAAGTTTCAAATTGGAACTGACTGGCAGGGCTCTGCATCAAGTGCCATCCCCTGACCAGTCACTGTAGCTTGGAAAGGTCATGAGAGTTGACCGGCAGCTCCCATTTTCAACACATGGTGGGGGGCAGGATGAGTGGAGGAACTAAGAAGCAGTTCGCCTAGAGAAGGAGTGTGAGGCTCCCAGGAGCATGGAGGGCTGCTGGGCAGAGGAAACATGTCTGCTGAGGAGCGAAACAAATCACAGATTATCTGCTGAAGAAAAGGTCAAACTGGATTCTATGCTTAAAAAGCTGTTTATTACAGAACTCAACTAAGAAAGGGCAAATGAACTAATCTTTAATTTTATTAGGAACAAAAAATGTCACTAGCATTGATTGCATTTTTAGCACATGCATTGGCATTTTGTCAAACACCAATGTTGCAGAGAACACACAGAGGGGGAAACGTGGCCCAAAGAAGCTGATCTAGAAGGCCCTGGACTCTTTGTCAAATCCAGTTTTATCAGAAGCCTCAGACCTGGGTGAGGCTTCTGCCTTCTAGGAGTATGTGTCCCAAATCAGGCTGTGAGAGTTTCTGCACATGACTTATGGCCTTGAATGATTCATCTGATAGATAGTTGCTCCCCAAATTCAATGAACTACTTTGAGGGACTGAGTTTCCAGGCTCTCGACCTCACGGGGAAAGGTGTTGGCTCGGTTATTAGATGGCCATCAGCTGTAATCAGATGGCCATCCGCTGTGGCTGGGTGACCATCAGCTGTTAGCAGTTAGCCATTAGCCACTAATATAATTGCCGTGGCTACTCTACGGGGTTGGCGGAGAAGCGGATGGTGGATTGCAGCTAGCAAGTTGGTTGGCAGAGCAGATGGCAGATTGCAGCTCCTGCCTCCTGTGTCTCCAACCCAGCCACCAGGGAGAATATAGTGGTATGACTCCCCTATCCATGGCTCCACTGGTGTTCCTTTTTGGCCTCACCATGTCCTGCATTCTTGTGCGGGGAACTGGACCAGAGTCCCTACATGACAGGGACTGTCCTTTAAAATAAAAATAAAGCTCACATTTGAGGATTGATTATGTCGTTTTCTCCTCTCTCATTCTTACTCATTCATCCAACACATATTTGCTGGTGTCCATGCACCAGGAACACACTGGGGATACAGCAATCAAAAAATAACCGCCTGCCCTCCTGGAGCTCATTCTGGCCAGGGCCACTGGCGGCCTCAAAGCTGTGTTAGGGTCCTACCCCCTCTAGGAATCCTTCTCCCTCCTCCCAACTCCTCCAGGCTCCGTTTGTCACCATCGCCTGCTCGCACACTTAACTCCATGGCAGATCGTGCCCCGCAGGGCGAGGGCCACGTACGCAGTGTCCTCTGGCGCCTGTGTGGGTGCTGGGACCCTCGCACCAGAGCCGTCTGATTTCACCGTGGGCCGGAAGGCCGCGGATCCTAGAGTGAAGACGAGAGCTGATGAGGTGCAACAGCTGCAGGTTGCAAAGGGCTCTCTCCGCCCCGGTCCAGCCCCCGAGCTGGTTGGGGGCGGCGCCCCCTTGCCAGACTACTGGTCAGGGCCGCGGGCGGAGAGGGGCCGGTGCAGGTAGCTCGGCGGCCGCCGGGAGCGAGCGCTGGGCGCGGGGCCGCCGCGGCGGGATGGGGCGGCTCGGGGCTCGCTGCCTTGTGCTGCTCGCCGCCTGCATGGGGCTCTGCGGGGCGCGCGGGGCGCTCGGAGGTACGCGTCCCAACTTCCCCTCCCCGTCCCTTCCCCGGCCGGCCGCGCGCGGGGCCCGCTAGGAGAGGGCGGGTGGCGAGCAGAAGGTAGGGCGCGGGCAGGGAGACCTCCCCCTGTGCTCCCGGAGCCCCAGAAACGCTGCGGCCGGGCCAGTGCTGCCGCGATTCCGACTTGAACTCTCGGGCCGGGCGTTCCTTCCTGAGCTGGGCGCCCGGGGGAGGAGACTCCTCGGTCCTGCACAGTGGCTTCGGCGCCGTCGCGGAAAACTTCCAACTGCCGGCTCTGTGCGGCCTGGCCCCTCCGGTTCCGGCCAGGCGTGGAGCCCCAGGGGAGGGCCCTGTACCTGACCTCCGCGCGATCCTCGCCGCGGAGTTGGGGTTTCAAAGCCGGTCTCCTGGTTGTACTCCAAGTAGCAGCATGAAGGATTCCTGCTGTCCTCCCTTCTGATCCTTTTCAGCTTTGCCCCTTACTCAGGCCCCGTGTGAGTTACTGGGACTCACGTGACCATCACAGGTTTGGGGACCTTAAACTCAACCCCGAAATCCTCTGATTGCTGGCCTATTGTTCCATAAATCCCTCTACATGTTCGCTTACATTTTCTGTGCCCAATTCGCTGTTAGTGCTTTACATTTCCATAGTGCTCTTTAGAAGTCAAAGATTACTAATCAAATCTAGTTACTGAGACTTTCATATAATCGAACCCAGCACTTGGGCCTTCCCGCCTTCCATGGCTCTTTGAAATTTAATTCAGTTCAACAAAAGACTTCCTTCGAGCCATTTTTAGAACACATTCTTGATCAAAGGCCTGTATCTCTTTGTAGTGGTCACATTAAATTCTGGACGCTTATTTACTTTGTTTAGGCGCAGACAGGGTCACTGCTGCCGACGACGACGCCTGAAGGTTTCACTAGGAGCTGTGGAGTAACGTTCCAGCGGTGACTAACCTGTAATAGTGACTGCCTCCCTCTTCCCTGTGGCCCCGGGTCTCATTCTAGTTCCTCCAGCTCTGCCCCAGTCCTGCTGTTTCCAGGGCCCTTCCAGAGCTCCTCCCTCCTCATCTTCCTCCTTCATTCCTGGTTCTTCCTCTACCCCTTCCCCCTCCACTTTCTGCCAGGCAGGCAGGGTGGATTGGGCCAATCAGGGAACTGGAAGTCTGAATTTTTTTTTTGTAATTTGATTCTTTGGTGTGGCTTTGAGGGGGAAAGTGTGAGCTGCAGGCCAGAGATCTGAGAGGACATTGGGGAACAGATTGGGTGTGATGGACAATGAGCCCGAGATCCTGATGGTCAGTGTATGGTGATGAAAAGCCCATGGCTTTGGAGTCAGATGGACTTTGGGCTTCAATCTGGTGCTATCATATATTCTCAGATTGACTTTGGGAAAGTTACTTCACTTCTCTAGGTCTTGATTTTGCATCTGTAAAATTGAGATACTAGCTTCTTCAGAGAGTCTTGAATAAAATACTGTGTAAGACTTCCTAGCAGCATGAGGACTACTCAATAAATGTTCCCTCCTTTCCCACTCATTACCCTCTTTCCTCTTCTTCTGTGCAATTAACTAGGGTATGAGGCCAAGAGCCAATGGGTAAGATATCCACTTAGGGGGTTCCAAATGTTGACAGAGGAGATTTATTGAATAAAAATTACATAACATATACTTTAACACATATACTGTTCTTCACCCATGGCTCCAATTGCATGACAAATATTGATACTGAGGTCGTAACAAAAGCTACTTTGGAGCATTTTGGAGAATATTTTCTTGAGTGTGTGATCAGCCAGATGTGTGATCTGAATTTACGTTTCTTCCTTATCTCTTTGTGCGATTCAGTCTGTTGCTTTGAAGAATCTAATTGTCAAACTTGGTTTCTTAGAGGACATAGGGTGATGTGTCCTCCCTTGGCGAGTCTCACCACAGCAGAAAGCCACCTTTGTCTGGTAAACAGATTGTCTCAGTAAGAATATCTTCAGTATACATCCCCAGCATATCTCTATTTGCAAATCAAATATCAGTACTGTCACTAACCACTTTCTCAAGGTACGGTATACACTTAATACTAGACATGTTGTCAATTGTTCAATAATTTCTCATTTTTCACATACCTTCTTGTCAGTTTCTTTGCATTATTTATATATTTAATCTATGACTTGTTTGCAGGAATTTTTAAGTCATCCTGACCCTTTTAAAAGGTTGAAATTAAAAAATAAAAGACTCAGAAATACAATGGTGAACATATAAGGGAAAATAGAATCATAAAATTTAATGTTGAATTAAGCAGTGAGCTGAGTGTTTGGATCTCCAAATTGACTTGAACCCAAAACTGCTTAAAAATGGGTGTGTTCACAGTTAACAGCAATTCAGCTGGTTTATGGGTGAAAAAATGGTTGAAGTTGTTCCCGTTGAACTACCAGGGAAATTCTCTCCTTAAGAACATTCTTTAAAATTGTTGCATTTGCTGGAGTTTTTTCATTTATTTTTTATTTTGTATTTTAAGTAAATGATCCTTTTTGTGAGGATTTGTTTAGTTATGGAGAGGTAATATTGTCAACCCAGTTAATCAGGCAAACCCCCATGTGGTGTGTGACTGAATGGGGAAAGAGAGGGAGAGAGAGGGAACCCTGTCAACCCTTACCCCTTGTAGAAATTCTTTTCCCTTAGGGAGACTTGTGTACCCAGTAGGTGAGACTCACATGCCAACACGATGCCAATCCATCTGTAACACAGAGATGAATAAAGCTTCAGTTCTTTCTTTTTTAGATACCCCCCCCCCCCCACTGCCAGAAGTCCTAATATTTTCTTCTGGCTCTGCAGTGAAGAATCCTGGCACCTCACTTGCCATTTCTGCCTGAAGCCGTGGTGCCCAAACCCACTTACAGTGGCCAGGGAGTCATGGTGGGGCTAGCAGCAGCTGGAGTGGCAGGGGGTGCTGTGGCGTGGGGACCTGTGGTGCTGGAGCATCCACACCCCACTCATGGGTGATGCTCTGTGGGAATAAAAGGGTCCCAGAGTAGCCTGAGTGGCTGACTTATGTAGGGAAACCAAAAAGCCCAGGTTTTTATTTCAAATCTCTTATTTAAAACAAAATTAACTTAACCAAAAATATAGCTGTATAGGTTACACAAAGCACAAACAAAACTCATACCCTCTGCTTCTGGGGTGTTTTCCAATGCTACTGCTTCATTCACCTCTGTATTCCCAGCCCTTAGTGCAGTACCTACAAATGATAGGTATTCAATAAAAGTATGAGTGACTGAATCCCCCCTGGGGATGGTGGTGGGCTGAATAACATGTCACCCCCCCCAAAAAAAAGTTCACATACTAATTCTCAGAACATGGAATATGTTACTTTCAGTGGCAAAAGGGACTCTGCAGATGTGATCAAAATTAAGGATTTTGAGATGGGGAAATTCTCCTGAATTATCCAGTTGGGCCCTAAATGCAGTTACAAGGTTATTATAAGAGGGAGGCAGAAGAGTCAGAGTCAGAGAAAGAGATGTGATGATGGAAGCAGAGGTCAGAGTGATGTGATTGCTGGCTGCTGTCACAAGCCAGGAAATGCGGTAGTCTCTAGAAGATGAAAGGCAAGGAAACAGATTTTCCCCTAGAACCTCCAGAAGGAATGCAGCCTTGCAGACACCTTAATTTTAGCTCCGTGAGACCTATTTTGGATTTCTAACTTCCAGAACTGTAAGACAATAAATCTGCATCATTTTAAGCCATTAAATTTATAGTAATTTGTTATAGCAACAATAGGAAACTTATGCAGGGAATTTCTGTCCTAGTAAAAGCGATAATACAAGAGCCATATAGATAGTTCTGACAGAGATCAAGCATGCCATCAGAGAAGAATGAAGAGGCTGGGAGCTTTAGGGAAGGTTCTGCTCTGTGGGGAATGAAGCTGGGTCTAGCACTTACTCCAAAGACTGTGGCTGGGACCTGGGAAGCTTTCTGACAGTAGGGTAGCCAACATGGAAACGCATAAGGGTCACATAGTGGAACACCCAGGAGAGGTCCCAGGCTCTACAGTCACTAAGGAGGGAGTTGTCAGGTCTGCCTCACTGCTCCATTCCAAGGGGTGCTGCAGAAATCTGCAGCCTATATGAATAGCTCCCCTTGGAGTTGTGCAGGGCACAGTCTGCAGGTCCATATGCAGAGACCTGGAGAGTGCCGCATTGAGAGGCAATAAGGGCAAGGCTAAGTGTTGGTTTTCTCTTTGCAGCCTAAGCAGTTGGCATGGAGGCTAATGTTTGGAGAATGAATGAAACATGAGAGCCTGGTGAGCCCTGTTCTGAAACAGCAAGAATTCCAGGGCTGTGAATTGCTTGGACTCTACCTGGAAACCCAAGATTTGCACCCTCTGGGCCTACTACCCGCCCCAGCTCACCCTCCCAACAGTGTCAGCAACACATTTAGCATAGAGATGTGGTGCCAGAGACTCCCTCCCACACCGCCACCCCTCTACCCCCCAATCCCCTAGCTCAACATCCCCTCAACTGCCTGCTCTGCAGCCATGGAGCAAATATGTCTTCTGCTCATTCATTTTGTTCCAATTTAAATATTAGGGGACCCGAGTTTTGTTGGAGAGACTTTTAGAACTGTCCCTGCTGGGGGTTGCTTTCAATGAATATGGAGGTTGGGCCTCCCAGTGCATGTTAGCTGTGTGTGCTGTTATTTCTTACTTGTAAGTTTTCTTCTTTCTCAGAGTGCTCTGGATAAAGTTAGTTATCTCTTGAATAAATATTCAACTTCAGTTTGGTAAAGCATGCAACACGATACCTTAGTAAAACACTGTAGAGATCCTTAAGAATAGGTTTGTGGGGCAAAATGTAGCTTTTCTTTCCCAGTAAAGTTATTCCACTCCAATGACACAGCATGACGGAGAGCTGTTGTATAATGTTATAAAGCTCCTCTGAGGGCTTCACCTTAGGACTTAGTATAATACAAATACTTTAGCAGAGAAGTTTTTGTTTCTGTTGTTTTTTATTTTAATTTTTAAAATAAGCTTCTACACTTATGATATGTCATCTGTAGAACATATTTGGAAGAGGGGCAATATGTGAAAAGGTCCAATATAAAATTACCCCAAATATTATATTATGAAAAAGCAATTCAAATTTTCAGTGAAAGCAAAGTGTTCTGAAATCTTTTTTTGAAATACTTTCTCAGTAAGTTTTCACTGGTTCTCCCTACTCGTGGTTCTCCCCCAGAGTCACCAGACTGATCTTTCTAAAACACACAACCGATACGTCTCTTCCCAACTGAAAACCACTAGTGCTTCTCCACTGTCTGCAGAGTAAGGTTCAACCTTCTTAATATCATTTGTAAGGCCCTCTGGTGAGTGGGCCCCTACCCTTGGGGATCCAGTTGGTCAGTCAGCCATTTGCTCCCCTGTTCATTGAAAATTTCTTGTCCTACACGCACCACCGTAACAGAGCAAAAGGAAACCAAAGCCTCCCTCCCACGGTCTCCTTCTCAGTAAGGAGATGCCCAGCCAGAAATCTAGAAGTTAATCTGGATTTGCCCCCTTGTCTTCTCTCTTTCCCTTCCCTGAGAGTCCAACTTTAAATATCTCCCGAGCCCACCCACTTCTCCCCGTCTGCTTCCCTGCTCCCGCTATTCCTTTGAATTCTTTCTCTGCATTTCATCCAGAGTCAACTTCTTAATTGCCATCTGATTGGGTCATTTCCCTGTTTGATCCCTTCATGGCCCCTTTTGGATTGAATCTGAACCCTTTGAGTTGGCTTCCAAAGCTATCATTTATTGAGTGCCTACTATGTGCTGCGTGCTGTCGTAGATGCTGAATATTGAGCAGAAATCACGGCTAATAAAGGCTCCTGACTTCAAAATCTTACATCCTATTTATGGTGGTTTGGCATTGCGGCTGAATAATAACCACAAAAACAAAGAAAGTAATTAGAGATCATGATAAGGACCTTGAGGGCGTAGCTACCCACTGAGTGTGTGCATTTGCAAGTGTGTGTGTGTGTGTGTGTGTGTGTGTGTGCGCGCTTGCGCACACATGCACATTTTGAATTGGGAAAGCCTTTCAGATGGATGCAGCGGCATTTGCCCTCTGACTGACTCTGAACTCTCGTGACTCTGCAACTTCTACCCTGGCTTCCTTACCGCCCTCACACTGTGCTCAGCCAGACTGGACCTACAGTTCCTTGCCGTCATCTCTTTCCTTCCTTCCTATTTCTCCTCTCTTTTTTCTCTCCTTCTCCTTCACCCGTCACCAGCTCTTCTTAGCAGCCACTGCCTTGCCTAGGAGCCCTTACTTCACCCTCCCTGACTAGGCCAAGTGCTTCTGTTTTGGTCTGCATTTCACAGTTAATAATCTAGCAACTGTAATTGCTTAATCAGCAGTCTATCTCGTTCACCATTGAATCCCCAGTACCAAACAAACACTTGATATATTTGTGGCCAGAATAAGTGCGCGTAGAATGGCACACTTAAATCTTCCAGGGAGAGATGACTTATAATTAGATTGCTCCTTCCCTCATATCCCAGCTGGGTCCCCAACAAGCTTCTGCTACATCACTTGGATGAGCTCTTCCGTCTGAGCAGCTTTCTCCTCTGATTGCAAGCCCCTTTGTCTTATTAATTCCCTACCTCCAACTCCTGATAGTACTGGCACATCGTAGGTGCTTAATAAATAGTAAGACCCTCCTCCCCAAAAAACAAACCCCAAAACAAACACAAAACATGAATCAAACAAAAACCCAGAAAGATGTAGCTTGGAAGAACGAATGGGAACCAATTCTAAGGTAGAGAAAATAAATAGTCAACCACTTGGGAGAAATTAGAAAGAAATAGAAATGCTTACTTTCCGTGAAAATTATTTTACCCACCTTACTGCCAAACTTTGACTTCCATTCAACCATTTCACCTTTTATTTAAGCCCACAAAACGGGGACGTTGCTTTGATTTTTGTTGAACTCAATTTGCTACACCCATATAATACTGAAATCATACCTTTTCCTTCACTGCAGGTAGAGATCACCTTTCTTTTTCTAGGAGTTGGTTTTACGTGTGCTTCTCTTTGTTTTTCATTGTTGTTTTGAGGCACTTACTGGGGGCCACAAAAGTTGGGGTCAATTTAGAGGAATGTGAGGAAGTTTTAAAACCAGAAGTTTTAAACCTGTTTCCTTGTTTTTCCCCCTGAGGCAATGGAAATTTATAGCCACCAGCCGGGACTAGAATTGATTTAGTGCCAGAGAGGTGAACCATGGGAAAATATAGGGATGTTGTTTATTAACATTACTTAGTCATTCTCAGGGGTAGATTTTACGATTTAGAAAACATTTCCTGGTTTTGAAAACTTAACAATACAGCCTAAGTCTTTCAAAAATTGGAGTGTGGGGATTCAGTAATGGGAGGGCCAGGGGGATAAACTAGAACAGCTAGTGGGGTTGTAATTGCTTATGTCAACTTTATGACCGTAACTCTACAATCTAGTTTTATTGAGTTTAATTATTAATGGCTGTTTTTAACTGGAGAAAAGGGTGCTTGTACATATTTGAGAAAGTCTGTCGAGATCATAATCATCTCTGTATCAACTTCATGTCTTGGTAAAAACACTGGATTAGTGGTTGGGAATGCCTGGTTTTTGTCTTAGCTCTATTTCTAACTAATTGTTGACGTTCGGTAAATCCCTAAGCTTCTCTAGGTCTGAATTTACTCAATTATAAAATAAGGGTCTAGTAGGTTAGTTTAGTTTGATTCAGTAAATGCTTACTTGCTCCCTGCCTATCTTAGCTGTGGTTCCCTAGAGAAACAGGATTAAGCAGGGGATTCTTGTGTTAAGTGAATTATTGAGTGAGGACTACAAGGAGAGAACTGTAAGGACGTGAGGGAAGCAAGATAGGGCCCCAGAAGCAACCAAGCAAAGACGTGATTTCAGCTGATGTAATGTCAGCCTGATCCCACGGAGAGCACTGGAATATGAGTGGCAACACAGAGTTCTACATACTTTACACATCTGTTTCAATCAGTTATTGGCTATCGGTTGCCCTCCAAGGCAGGGGTTATACTTTTATGGAAATTTCTGCATAACAAAGTTAATCAGCTGGAAGCTGTGTGCACCAACCCATTAAAAGGGATCTAAATGGGGCACCAACAGAATCTATTATACCACCTGTGTGCCAGGTACTGTGCTAGGTATTGGAGAGAGAAAGGTATAAAAGATAAGGTCCCTGATCATAGGAAACTCATGGAATAATGCAGGGGATGGATAAATAAACAAGGAATTTTAATAGAATATGTACTTCATCGTGTCCCCATTGTGCCATCTGCACCCATGGTGGCAGATGAGAGGAGCTGGCTGATGCCTCTGGCCAAGTCATTTTGTCTGCCTGGTTGTTTAATGCCTGTTCTGTGGTGGATGATTTCTGGTGGACATTAACATGCAATATAAAGATCTTCCCACTTCATAATGACACTCATGCATCTCTCCCACATCTCCTTGTACCTGCTCTTTCAATTTGTCTCGTTCTAGTCTCCGGACCATCTGGCTGGACTATTTACCAACTACCTATCAGTCTTTATATATTTTAACCTCAGGCCACTTCTCTCTTTTATAAGGAGGATGATGAAGTATACCACCCAAAATTCTACCCATTTGGAGGATTTGCCCTCAGTGTTTTCCATAGCCACCCTTGAGAAGAGCTATAGTGCAGTTGGAGGCCATTTTCAGCTTACACTCATGTGATGAAGCTAACTGCTCCATGAACCAAGCTTAGGGGTTTTGCTCCTCCCACGGCTGGTAATAAGGGGCCCCAATGAAGTCATATGTGTGAGCTGAGGAAATGGTGCTGGTGCAAGTGTGGAGATGACATTACCATCTCATGTGCTTTTGGTCTTATTCATGCTCCATCCCAGATGTACCATTTCCATTCCTTTAATCTCCCCTTCCACCAATTGTCATCTGGCAATTCTGTCATGTCTGTCTCAGACTGGGTCATTGTACTTTCTATGTTTCTAGGAACCACCTTAGCAGTGAGTTTATACCACTTCCGGCAGTCTTTGCCAGCGTGTTACATCCTATGTCCCTGGAGAGTGCTCCCATATCTGTGAATTCTTCCTTATTCAACCTTATGTTTCTGCCCCCTTGATCAGATACCCTCAGTCCCATGTGTATTCTTCCAGCTATTGGCAGTACATTCTAGATTGGTCCTGCAGCTCCTTTCTGGTCTAGTCCCTTTCTTCCCATATCAAACACAGCATGTCCCCACAAAGGTTATGTTGTAACTTAACCTTGGTTTTTGGTCTAGTGGCCAGGAGGAGAGATGGGCACATATCGGGGGTCACATGTTGCTAGTGGAGAGAAGCCTCTGCATCTTTTTTAAGCAAGGGGAGTGCCAGCATTCATAGGGGAATAGGCTACCTCTGCAGGCTAAGAGTTTTCAGAGGGATCTGGGGACCCAAGATATTTGAATGCATTAATCTAAATGTCCCCATTCCATATGTCAGGGTTCCATTCTTCCCCAACCAGGGCCTTAGCCTTGTCAGAGCAAACCTGTCTTGGTTGGGACTTTATTTGGAGCTCCACTACTCTGATGATTAATTTCTGGGTGGGAGTCTCGACTTCCTCTGGCCTCCTGCTGTAGGATATGAGAACAAAGTTATATGCTACCAGGGAAGTCCTCCAGCCTTCACACTTAGCCTGTAATTGTCAACAAATCTCTCCTAGCGTTTCCTTATCTTTTACTTAAACTTCATTCAAACTTGGCAATAGACACCCAATTCCATTGATCTCATGGTTACTATTGGCCCTACATTTTTCATAGATTGCTATTTTGTAGCCCACTAATGTGTTCTCTTCTGCTATTACATCAGTTCACCCACCAGTGACTTGGTATTAACTCTGTGGAAGGGAAGGAAGCAGTATTGAGTAGATGGAGAAGTTGAGCAGCAATTCAGTTTTAGTGGAAGCCTCAGCCACGCTTCTTGAGAGTTCTAAAGAAGGGCTGACCCATCAGAGCTGTCTTGAGTTGGGGTGAGAGAACATTGAGCTTTTATACCCCCATGTCGGATCCATGGGCCTCCCCAGGAAGCAGGTGTGGCGTTGGGTAAAGCATCTTTCTTTAGAAGGCTCAGTCCCAGAAGGGAGGTAACAATATAAAGTGGAATCATCATTGTGTGATAAAGTTACTAACTTATACTTCTTTTTTTTCAAATTTCTCCCTAGCATCTTTTTATGGTGAAAGCTATGTAGAGCTCAACATCAGAGAAGTTTCCTCTGAGTTATCTCTTCGATTAAAATTTCAAACAAGTAAACCACAGGGATTACTTTTTCTTGCAGTTGGGAAAAATGACTACTGTATAATAGAACTTCTCTCAGGAAACGTATGGGTAAGATTTAAAAAAATTCTTAAAAACATGGAAGCATTCAATTACTGGAAAGAAAGACAGTGAGAGAGAAAGAGAACAAAATAAATGTCCCTTTGATTAGTATTATTTCACTAGAATGAAATCATGTGCCATTTGTAAGGGTGGGATCTTTTCCAATTTTACCAGCATGTCTTAAATATTCTGACTCTGAAAATTTCTAATCTCAATATGTAGTCCATAAATGTAGGAAGAATTTTCATGTCCAAGTTTCTCCCTCTTTCTCTCTCTCTCTGAATAGCCCCATTTTCTCCATAAAACACTATGAGATGAGACTGATTAATTTATGATTCTTTCTCTTTCAGGTGAGAGTGAATTTGGGTGCAGGTGAACAAGTACTTTCTGAGCAAAGGCTTCGTATGGATGATTTGGCTTGGCATTTAGTGGAACTGGACTGTGTTAAAGATACTATCTCTTTGGTTGTTGATAAACGTTATGAGACAACTGGCCAAATCACTGGTGGGATGCGCAATTTGCACTTTCAACATGGAATCTACATAGGAGGCCACGGTGGACTTGCTGTCCCTTACCTAGATAAAGAGCTCCCCAATTTCCGTGGATGTGTGGAGGATGTGATATTTAACCAGAGGGAGATCCTTACATCCCTTAGATCTTACCCTGGTTTTAAGAAGGTTTATGAGGTGTCACTAGGATGCAATGATGAATTTTTTGCCGGAGAGGGTGAAGCCATCAACTTCTTCAGCTCCAGATCCTATGTCACCTTCCCACAATGGAGAGTGCAAGGAAAAGGGCTACTGGAATTTGCTTTGCAGACTGGAACTGAACAAGCCTTGCTTGTATTTCAGTCAGGTAGAGAAGGAGATTTTGTTGCTTTGGAAATAGTTAAAAGTATATTGAGGGCTCATGTAGGAAGGAATAAAAGTAATACTCAGCTGTCTTCTTTTGGCTTTGTTAGTGACAACAAGTGGCATGTTATTCGACTCAGATTCACTGAAAGTTATCTGGACCTGATGGTGGATGAACAAGGGGTCAGGATGTTGCTGCCTTTGCAAATCAAACCATTTGTATCTGAAGGCCCCCTCTTTGTGGGAGGTCTTGATAACCATAAAAGAGAAGAAATTAAGAGGTTAGAACTTCCCTCTGTGCATAGGAAATCTGCTCGAGGAATCTCTTTCAAAGGGTGCTTAAAAGGTTTGGTAACCAACTCAGAAAAGAGAGCATTAAAGGATGCCCTTGTTTCCAAAGACATATCTGCTGGGTGTAAAATGAAGAATAGTGATACCGAAAATCCTTCTATAACAACCATAGAAAACCTGCTTCAGTCAGAAATTCCCCTTTCTACTGCTGTTCGTGAGGTGGGTGAACCTTTTCTTCAAGATGCGAGTAGCTATTTCTTGGTTCTGAATAACTTGGAGGTCCAAGAAGGTGGGCAAGCCTTACTGGAACAAAGGCATGTGAAAGTGGATATGGAATTTAAGGATTTGAATCTCCATCATTCTCAAGTACTATTTAAAATAAAGGAAATGCCTATTCATGGTTTCCTTCGATTAGATGTTCCCCCTGAGCAGGAAATGGAGAAGGCTTTTACTATGTTAGATTTGGGGCAAGGAAAAGTTTGGTATGTCCATGATGGTTCAGAAGAACCTAGGGATTATTTCACATTTTCAGTCTCTTCCAACAGCAAGAAGAAAATGCCATTATATCTGCAAGGACATGTTCCCTATGTGTTTAACATTATTGTCATTCCAGTAAATGACCCCCCACACCTTAAGCTCCCCGAAGGAAACTTGCTTCTTCTCTTTGAGAACTCTAAGAAACGACTGACTCCAAATATAATACATGTGTCAGACCCTGACACGGATTCTTTGAGTCTTAGTTTTTCAATTCTTGGCAACTTCAATTCAGATTCTGGGTTTTTAGAAAATGCCAATGATCCTGGGAGAGCCATTAATGGTTTTACCCATGAAGATTTAAGAGATGGCAACATTTTCTATGCGCACAGGGGCCATCGGAACTCCCGGGTCCTTCTCAGAGCAAGTGACGGAGAGCTGGTTAGCAATACAGTGGTGTTACGGATCATGGCTGTTCCTTGGAACTTTGAAGTGGCCAATAGAACTGGGGTGGTTGTACAGCAGGGTGGCACAGTTCTGATTACACAGAGTAACTTGTCAGTGGAGGTTAATGGTGAACGCCATAAGATGGAGACCCACTATGTTATTACTCGTCTACCCCAGTTTGGCCAGATTCAGCGGCAGGGGTCAAGTGGTGAATGGAAACAAGTTAGTACCTTTTCTCAGCGTTCCATTGATCGGGGTCGGGTCCGGTACTGTAGTACATTCAGAGAATTGCAGCTAGAAAATGTTACAGATCACTTTAAATTTAAAGTTAACATAGAAGGAAAAACCAGTGGAGAGCTGATGTTTCCTGTTACTATACAGTGGCTAAAGTTTACTCTTCTGAAAATTGTTCCTCTTGAGATCGATAAAATAAACAGACAAGTATTGAATTCTGATCATTTACGGGCTGTGACAGAGGGTGTGGAAGTCGCTGAGAGGGAACTACATTTTAAACTGCAGACACCACCGAAGAAAGGAAAATTGCTACTTGGCAATAAAGTTCTACAAACAAACTCAATCTTCAGCCAAGAAAACATTACAGACTCAAAGATAACTTACGAACCACAGGAGAGGCTCAGGGAAGACACACAAGATGCTTTTAGGTTCTTGATTGTTGCAAAACACATAGAATCAAAAGAGTATACTTTTACAATAAGCTTTAAAACCGCTAAGACACGCATTATTTTAACCAACAGAGGATTATTTGTAAAAGAAGGAGAAGGGAAATTAATTACAAAATCGGAATTATTCGCTCACACCCTGGAGAATCAGACCTTGCAATATAAAATCACCAAGAGTCCTCAACATGGGACGCTGAAACTGATTAACTTTTCCGATTCTCTGGGAAGTCCTGACAACGTTACCACATTCACTAATCAAGACATAGTGGGGGAACGGCTGATGTATGTCCACGATGACTCTGAGACCCAGTGGGATGAATTCTTCCTTGTGGCTTCCACCACAGGCCAAGAGAGAGATGTCAGGGATCTTGACATGGAAGATTTGTCTCCAGAAATCAAAGTCACCATTTCCGTTGGGCTAAAGAATGATGAGAGACCAGTGCGCATGATAGATAAGGTCTTCCATGTTGTGCGGAATGGCCAGCGCTTGTTGACCCTGGCAGATCTCTGTTACCACGACCCAGACTCAGATTTCGATGATGGGCAGTTGCTATACATCCGGCGGGGCATTCCAAATGGGGACTTGGTACGAGCCAGTGACCCCACTCAGAAACTCTACCAGTTCAGGCAAGACGACCTCCAAGAAGGGCGTGTGCTCTTCATTCATCGAGGTGTAGACTCGGCCCGCTTTGTGCTGTTTGTGACAGATGGCGTCCACTACACGTCGTCCCTTCTTGAGGTCAGTGTGTCAGACCCCTACATCCGGATAGCCAACAACACTGGGCTGCTTGTACAGAGGGGAAATCACAGCACCCTCACAGCAGCCAACCTCAGTGTGACCACAAACCAAGATGTTAGAACAGACAGCGAGATCTCATTCCACATCGTGCGGCCCCCAAAGCATGGTGGAGTGCTGCTCAATAACTCCATGACCCACTCGTTTACCCAGCATGACTTGAAGCAAGGACGTGTGATTTATATGCATGACGGCAGTGGCAACTTTGATGTGTTCAACTTGACAGTGAAAGTTAAAGGTACATATTTGGAAGTGGGCGTCTATGTGCAAGTGTCCTGGGACAGCTACCAACATCGCACCCAGGTTCTACACAGCAAGACCCTTGTTGTTGAAGAAGGAAAACCAGTAAAGCTGAGTAGAGGTAAACTCCCGGTAGGTAGTCGTCCTGGCACCATGCGGTCTCCCACTCCCAGAATCATAGGGCAAATAATCTGTTTGCTTCTGAAAGCTATTTTTGTGTTAATTTCTTTTCTGGTATTTGGAATTGCTTTTATAAAATGTAGATGCCGTTGAGAAGAAATGCTGGAAGCTTTCACTATTTAGATACTGCTAATTTTACTATAGTTGGAAACGGAATGTAAGCAATACTAAGCCTCATTTTAAAGCTGTGTGTACACAGGCACACAAGTATGTGTGAGTGTTTAGTGTAGGATGAACTGGGAATGAGCAGGGCATGTAAATAAAAGAGCCTTATTTTTAAAGTTTTTCATAGCGACACTGCCAATATTTTATTTGGTATGAGTTACATTTGTAATGTGATGAAGCAGTGTATAAAAACTTTGAGTAACCTAGCAATCATAAAAAGGATTCTTAAACCAGCAGAGGATACCATATTACACAGTTTATTTCCTTAGCTCTGAATGTAGCTGTATTTAGTTTCTTGAAATTGATGGATAAAATTTGCCTAGACCAGTAGAATTCCAGGCATGAGACCTCACACCAGAAGCTACCTGGTTCCCCGGGACTGCTACTTGGAAACTTCCAGCAGGCACAGCCCTGCTGATCAGAGTTAAGAGAAAGTGTTCTTTGTAGGGTAATCTTGTACAGGGTGTGTAAAGTGATTTATGACGATTGCCACAAATGCTGGGTGTTCTGTCTGAATCTACCCTCAAGATTGCAAACAAGTTTACTTGCTTGCTAAATGCAGTCAACAACATCAAGTAGAAATGAATTCAAATCAGAAATAGTTGACTAAGTAATGAGGGGTTTTTTTTGTATCTTATAGTCTGTATTTTGAAATATTAGTCTTAGAACATAATCCTCCATATTTTTAAAAAAATTTATTGGGGTGAAAATTGTTAGTAAAATTACATAGATTTCAGGTGTACAATCCTCCATGTTTTTACATAGATTTATAATCATCGGTTTAAAGGCTGCATAATATCCATAGAGGAGATATACAATATGTTTTTTTAAATTAAATTTATTGGGGGGATGCAATATACAGATGACATATTATAGAACTGTACACTTGAAACTTATATAATGTTATTAACCAAATAATGAGTTTTGACTAAGGGAACATGGGCTCACCAGCTTTTCTCCATTCTTTTTCAGGATCTTGGAGAGTTTATGTTTACGTTTCACCACAAGGGGGCATGTGCAGTTCAGTGACTGTAAATCAGTTACAATGACAGTTTTGAGAGATTTTGCTGAATCAGTAGATTAAATATATATTGAAAATGCTGAGCCAGTTAAAATGGGAGAGAAAAATAAACTTTCCTGTAAAGTCTTACAATTTTAATCATTCACGTGCTGCTTCTTTCACTATCTTTTATTTCTCCTCCTTACACCAGCTTATTTCTTTCACCTCGATTATCTGAATCCTGGGTTTCTTGCCACTGCGGGTGATGACTTGTTAATACATTAGTAGCTCTTCAAGTGTTGTTGACCATTGCTTTTCTTTTCCAGTAGGGCTAAAATTCAAAATATTGGCACAGTCACCGGAACAGACCCAGGCTTAAACTACGTGTATCAACCCTGATTGTAATAAGCCATTTGTGGGCATTAATAGAAAAAAATTTGGTTCCAGGGCCTTGATTCTTACATGCATTAATGTGTTTTTCTTTTTGTGTCTGTGTGGTATGTCTGAACTCAAGGCTGTGCATGAAGGTAATATTCCTCCTAAGACAACCTTCATTGTCAGAACTCCACCAATGCATGGCTACCTCCGAAAATCTTTACCAGAAGAAAGCAGCTTGGGTGCAGATGCAAAGTCCCCTTTGATTTTTACGCAACAAGACATTGATGATGGTAATATCCATTATGTGCAGACAGCTCCTGACCAACAACAGGACCGTTTTTTACTGGATGTGTTGAACGGTTTCCAAGCTGTGAGGGGAGTTGAAATCTTGGTGGATATCATCCCTAAGCGGATTCCTCTGGAGGTACAAAATTTCACAATCCAAGAAGGTGGTTACAAAGCACTTCTGGAAGACCACCTCAAAATTCCAAGCAAATATTTTGAGGGATTTGACTGTGAATTTGTTTTACTCAAACCACCAAAACATGGTTATATTGAAAATTCTCATTTTCCAAGAGTAAAGCTAATGAAATTTACCAGGAAACAGGTAATGACTCTTAGTTAATATTTTGGGTATGTTGGGTAAGAGAAAAAAATTAATTATTATTTAGATTCATCAGCGCTTAGAAACGATGGGACCTCAGAGGGTATCTAGTTCAACCTCCTAACAGATCCTAGAAGCCTTTTCACAGTAACCCCATATCTAGCCATTGCTAAAATATTTTAAGTGATGGAGAAATTACTTCCTGAGATGGGCTCTTCCAGTTTAAAAACACTCCATTTGTTAGAAAGTTCTTTATGCTGAGCTGAAATCTGCCACTTAAAAACTTCACCTAGGCCCTGGCACTGGTGGCTCGCATAACAAATTGTACCTCCTTTCATGAAAGCTCTTGAAATCTATGAAAGAATAAGTTATCAAATTCCCTTGGGTTTTATCTTTGTTAGGTGAAACATCTCTAGTTTCTCTAGCTTTTGCCCATATGCCCTGGGTTTCTAGCCCCTGCTGTATCCTGTCTGCCCAACTCTGGAGGAACTCCACACTGGCAATGTCCTTCTCAAAGTATAACATCCAGACATTTAACACAGGCATGCTTTAATCATTAGTGGGTTTTTGCATTCATTCATTCCCTTATTTAATCAACAGACGCAGAGAGAGTGCATACTCTGTGTCATGCTCTATGCCAAGCACAGCGCTATCAATGGCTACAATGGCTCAGCCCCTGCAATCAAGCAGCTGGACACAACTGCCAATCTGGTGTCCAATCAGCATAAAATAACCAGAGTCAACCCTGGGTTGCTCTCAGGTTTCTTTGCTTTGGGCTAGAATGGTATTATTGTGAGACTGCTTTCTTATTGTAAATAAAAGAATGATTTCCATTACTCTTTTTAAATATTGAAAAGCAGCTGGCAGATCTCCATCATTTCCTTTATAAGCTCCTAGGTGAACTAGGTGAATATGGAAAAAGAGCAAGTGAATAGCTCTGTGTGGGGAGCATGCAAGGAGTGTAGTGTGGCTGGAGCTGCATACATGGGGGGAGAGCAGTAGATGAGGTTACGGAGGTCCATTATGGGAGGGCCTTCGACTTCACCTTTGACCCTGAGTGAGGTGGGGAGCAATAAGGGAGGGGGTACGTAAGCAGAGGAGTGACACAACATGCCCCGAACATGACTGGTGACAGGGGACCGAATACTTTTTAATCTTGTAAGATTTTCTATAAGTTTGTTACATCTTTTAATTTCAGGTCAGCAGATGTTTTTCTAGTGTTAGAAGTCTAGGAATAGATCAAGTCCCACCAGACTCTCTCCTTGGCCTCTAGATTAATACCTATTAAATGGTGTGTAATTTGGGGGAATGACACTCTATTGAGGAAATAATGAATTTTCTCAGGAAAACTACTAAGGAAGTGACTTCTGTTTAAATGCTGTGTTCCTAAAACATGTTAGATTAAAAATGATGTTGCCCTCTGATCCATGCCATCTTTCTGATCCATGCCATGTTTGTTTTCAAATAGCTTAAAAGAGCATGTTCCAAGATCATGTGGTCAGCCGTGTGATCTAGAATTCCTCTGCCCACGGAACCCCAGAGAAATTCTCAGCACACCTGTATATGAGTAGCCACAACTTTCCCTTGAGGTTCTTCATGAACTTTTCAACTCTTGTCAGAAACACCTCTCAGAGATCAAAAGTCTTTGCTCAAAGGAAGTGTACTATACGAGTGGGTGAAGTTGAACTGTTAAAATTTTTGGCTGTATTTTATCAAAACAAACAACCCCAGGGACTTTTTCAGAAGTTCAACTACTCCTGTTGGGCTTTGAAAGTTCTCTGCTGTTGTATGTTTAGGGTCACAGACTCACTGAAGCCAAGTTCCCTTCCAGGTTTAAAATTCTCTTGGTCTCTGATTTTGATCCTGTGCTCTTGTGTATTTCCATCAGAACCTTAAAGACATGGAAGGCATGCTGATCAAATTTGCAGTTATTACAAATCCAGGAGGAATAATTAAATTCATTGGATGATCATTTCAGAATGAAAATTAGAAGGATGAAATCTAATAGGGATAAAAGTAAATATTTGCATTTGGGTTATTACAGTGAGGTAGATGTACCTTGACATGATCATTTGTTTCCAATATATTTCATTATATTCTGTCCACCGGAGATGTATGGTAGCTAGTATTGGGTAGCATCTATTAAGAGAGGGGCCAAAAATTGATTTTATTCCAAAGGAGGAGAAACAGGATTGGGAAGGAGCAGGTGTCACCTCTCATACAAAGAACAATTAAGGGAATAATACACGCTTAACTCAGAAAAGAGAAGTCTGGGGAAACTTAAGAGTTGCCCTGGCCCATATGTCTCCAAAGAACAGATATCCAACCATTGTTTGGAAGCTTCAGAGCCTAAATATAACATTCTGAATTGTCCAACCAAGTAATTCACAACTTCAAAAATTAGTCACTCTGAATAAACAAGTAGAGTCTGATTTTTAGTGGATGTTGTTCCATTGGAAGAAAGGTTAGATTATATCACTTACCTACAACATATTTTAGTGTTAGACATAGCCTTTGAACTCAGCCTTCTGATGCCCAGTCCAGCCTTCTCTTTACTGCCTCATATTGCTTGATCACTCTGTTCCTTCCTAAACTTATTTCTAGAATGCAGCATCTCTTCTCTCTTCATAAAAACTATACAATCCATCATAATTTGCACTCTGATCGTCAGAATCAAATTTCATGAGAAGAACACATCTGGTTTTAGAGAGATATAAAAAACTAGGATTTCTCTTGTAGCAATTTATTCATATTTTCACATCACATTTTAGTAAGTTGGTGATTTTTTGTTGTTGTTGGTAATAGGTGGAAAATGAATTGATTTACTATGTTCATGATGATAGCGAGGAACTCCTTGACAATTTCACCATCTTTGCAAATAGCTCAGAGCTTGGAAAACAGAGTTTTCCCCAAACTCTTTTTGTGATTGTGGAATCAGTAAATGATGAGGCTCCAGTAATAACAGCCAATAAAATCCTCCAGGTAAGTGCTCCATGCTCTTTGATTTGTCAAAATAATGGTAGAGCTACTACTTTGATTTTCTTTTGTGTTATTCCTAATGCTAAATAGTTAAGACACATGACTATGTATGTCCAGTTGACAGATTCCTACTGGTTTAAAATGAATGATAGTTATTACTATGACATTCTGTTGGGTACTATCGAGAGCTAATGAATCACAATGAGTTACTGTCATATTTTATTTCCTGAATGGGCACCACTCACTTTGTATTTCCTGAGGCCTGACCTTTTCTGGTTTGGTGTATGCACTTGTGAAATACAGCCTTCTGCAAGGTTGGAAACATAGTGGTTAACAGCGTGGGCTCTGCTGTAGACAGATCGGGTGAGAATCAGCTCCCCACTATTGGCTGTGTGACCTTGGGCAAGTTATTTAGCCTTTTAATTTTCTCTCATCTAGGTAATGGAAAATGGAGACGGAGTTATGACGATTCCATGATAAAATGATAGTAAAGCTCTCCCATGTGGTTAAGGCTCAATAAGTGGTAGCTATTATTACTAAAATACTCCAAGGCCTTACCAGTTTTAGAGTTAAATAAGGCTGCCATGCAGTCATGTGTTTCGCTGGTTCTGGGAGCTTCTATCACCCTCCACTCTTTCTGAGAAATCCTCTAGGGGTGTTCTTAAACACTCACAGATAAATGTCTTAGCTGCCGCATGGTATCCATCATTTTGCTCCTCTCCTGATGTGGAGCCCTGCGGTAAGATCTGCTGCTATGGCTTCTATTGCTCACACAAAGGGGCTGATGCACAGGAAGCCTCTGTCTCTGACGACACCATTTCCTGCCACACCAGCACTACCTGTGTCCGTGCTGGTGAACCCATCGGTGCTGGTTTATATTCAAGTATCCCAAAGCTTGCATTTAATAGATTTTCTTGGTTTGAACTCACCCCTTCTTACTGTCCTATCTTCTAAGGACGGAACCCACTGTTCTGGCTTGGAGAATAATTATAGCTGTTATAGTACTAAGTGTTCAAAAAATAAGTGTTAGCTATTGTTATGTGCTGGCTACTGCTCTAAGGGCTTATAGCTCCCTGAGATACGTTCTATCATTTCCCTCATTAGACAGATGAGGGAATTGTGAGATGGCTGAATGACAGGCTCAGGATAGAGTGACAGCATGGGAGCCTAATGGCTTGTTCATGCCTCTTTTCATGGTCTCCAGCAATGCCTGACACAGTAAGACAGAAATATGTGTTGAAGGAATGAGTCAATGAAAATATAAACTGTCAATTCCCCCAACATTGGCCCATGTTTCACAGACCAGGCTTTTGTCTTGGCTCTTTCTTCCTTTAGTATGGCTGCATTTCTGAGAGAATCGGTGGCCCCTCACACAAATAATCCCCCCGTAGACTCATTCATCAGCTACCCCTTCATCAGGATACTTTACAACATGGTGGAGGTCTCTGTGTTTGGGCGTGGGGGTGGGGTCAGATTGTTGCCCTCAGCTTTTAAGTCTCTTTGCAGCTGCCCATCATCATAGCTCTCCCTGCCCTCCCCCAGGTTAACCCTTCCTGCCCACATGCTGCCTATCTGCCTAGTTCTTTCCTGAAGGAGAAGAAGTGGGGATGGAGGGTACATTGGGTACAGGTACATTGTCTGCAAAACTGGCTAATTCACTTTAGGTACTGCTATTATGGCCCAAAGTCATGGTGAGGAGAGGAAATAGAAAAAAGGAAGAACATAATAAATTATAAAAATTGTAAACGTTTGAAGATAAAGGGTTATAGACCAGGGCACGATATTATAATATTGCTTTCCTATTACACGTATATAGTATAATGTGAATGAAATTGCTATAAGGTATTTAGAATAATGAAGTCTTGTGCAGTGAAATTTATGATATAACCACGTCTGTTATCAATCTCAGCATAATTTAGACTTGATGAGAAAAAGTTAAGAGGCAGCCAGGAATTGGTCTTGCTAGCTTTGAGAGCCTGTGTAGGCACTTTACAATGTCTAAGACATTCTTTACTTTCTAACCCTAATTTTTTTGTTGTTGGTATGTGATATTTCTGTCACATCCATGAGAATATATAATAACAATGGCAAATGAGAATTGAAAACTTCCTGGAAAGACTGTGTATGTTGGATGTATTGCAAGGCGTCCTCACAAACTGATAACTTTTAACACTATTAGCTAATGCTTACATAGTACTTACTCTGTGCCTGACATTGTTCTAAACACTGTACGTTTATTTACTCACTTAATCTTCAGCTACTTTGAGACTCCACTTTTAATTTAAGGATGAGGAATCTGAAGCACAGAGAAGCTTAGACACTTGCCTAAGGTAAAAAGTGGAAGAGCCACTGGTAGACTGTAAGTAGCAGAGCTAGGATGCAAGTTTTTGCCCATAATCATGACACTCTACTGCCATTTCCTTCACAGTAACAGTTAAG